>NC_136070.1:1087706375-1090106375 GCF_964261635.1 Lissotriton helveticus
GCCACTAAGGATTCTGGCTCCCGTGACATCTGCTTTTTCCTACTTTGTAATCGTAGCTTCTGAAGCTGTCTCAAGGGTTGAGACCAGGTGAAGTGCGGAAGAGGCGCACAACTTATGGGCCTAAGGCATTAGGAATAGACTTGGACTCGCTCTGCCCTTGGTACGCGCTGCAGGATAGTAGGAGCTTCAGCAACTGCCTCAAGGACTGAGATGAGACGAGGTGTGGTGCTGAAGGGGGACGCTTTCCAGTGAATGAGTTACTGGTAAGGGCATTTTGAAAGGAATCTGTTAGACCTGACACCTTTTGGCGTGGTTCTTCCCCCATATTTTGCCTCTGACTCATGTGTGTTGATGCTGTGCTGGATTTCGTTTTTGCTGATTTAGATGCTTTGGACACTCTGCCACTGCTGATCAGTGTCAGAGTGTAAGTGCTCCTTCTGTAAATTGTGATATTGATTGAGTATACCTAATTGGCATATTTGTATCACCACGAAGTCCCTAGTAGAGGGCACTGTGTGTGCCAGGGCTGGTGATGACAAATGTTACTAGTGGGCCTGCAGCGCAGATTGCGCCACCCACATGAGTAGCTTTAAAAGGGCGACTCAGGCCTGCCAGCGCAGGGCCTGTGTGCAGTCAGTGACTGCCATGTCAGCCTGGCCAGTGTCCCCACTGGCTAGGCCTAACCCTTCCCTGTCTGTGCACATCAGTCACCCCTATGGAAGGCTCCAGGTACCCCCTGGGCAGGGTGCAGTGTATGGATAAGGTAGAGCATGTGCTAGTGCAGGTAATATGCTCTGGTAGTGGGCTGCAGCCATTTTGTGTGCTCACTGCTGTAAGACTATCTTGCTCCATAGAGTAACATGGAGGGGGCTGGGCCCATGTGATACCAGCCTATCTTCCCCTAGGAACAAGATGGGACATAAGTGAGAGATATCCCTGGACTCAGAATTTAATGACACATCTTTTAGTGAAGGGTGTTTTTAAATCCTGTGTTGGAGAATAGCACTTTTAGAAAGTGGCTGTTCTCTTGTCTAAACCTTTCTGTGTGCCTGGGTTTGTGGAATGCCTGCCTGGTCTGGATGTGACAGGGAGGGGCTGCAGAGCCCCAGAGGAGAGGGTCGGAGCCATCCCGGGGATGAAAGGGCACATCTGCCTGCCTGGGAGGAGGGAGGAAGGAATGCCTGATAAGTGCTGAGCTGCGCCTGCCTACCTCCCCCACGTTAGCTCTCTCCTGGTGGTCAACTGACACCCCTGGCCCTGAAGCTGACAGGAAGAAGAAAACCAGAGACAAGTCAGTGCTCCGCAACCCCCAGAACTGGTTTAGACTGGACCAAGGGCCTCCATGCACAAAGACTTCAAAGACATTGAGGGGTATAAGGGAAGGACCCCTGACTACAGAAGATTAGATTCTGAAATTCTGCAACCAAGAAGGAACCTCTGCTGGAAGGAGGACAGCTAGGGAACTAAAGGAAGACTGCCTTGCTGTGTGCTCTAAGGGCTGACCTGTTCTACTGTCTACCTGGAAGCTGAGGAGAAGAAAAGGGGCTTTGCTGTGTGCTGTGACCCTGCCTACTTGAAACTGCCAAGACTCTGCTGTGTGCTGTGTCTACAACTGAATCTCCAAGGGCCTGAGAAGAGCTGGCCTCCTGTTGGGAACCCAGGACTAAAGGTTCCTAAAGCTATCCCAGAAAACGGCTGAAAAATCGTGCTGTTGGGACCCGAGACGCGTGGTGCTGGACTGCGGAGCCTGAGGACGGGATCGGTGTGCTCATCGGCACATTAATCGTGAGGGTCGGAGGCTTGTGGAGCCTCCCCTCGTGAAATCTGCTCCCAGGTGGTGGCAAGGTCGAGAGGGGGGTCTAGTCGAGACCAGCGCCCTTGAAAACCCTTTGCCGCCAAATCACCACCGCGGCCCGGGGCCAGGTAACCCCCCCGCAATCTGCTCCGAGGTCCAGGAGCTGCCGCGGCGAAGAACGAAGCCGCCGCGACCCCATTGGCTGAGGGAGCCGAGCCCCCTCACTAACGCCGCGACGGGATTGGCCCGCGCGGCGCAGCATCATCAGCTGTGGTGTGCCGTGATTGGCTGAGCCTGCGGAGCGTCATCGGCGAGGCCGCGCTGCCATTGGTTGGCGGCCTCGCGCTCAGAGGGGCTCGACTAGAGGGCCGCGACAGGATAGGCTGCCTCCGCTGAAGCTGCGGGAGGTGCCGAAGAATTGCCGTAATCACCGCCGGGACCGGGGAAGAACTCTGACCCCGCCGAGGGACTTGGAAGCGACCCGCACCCCTGGCCAGCCGTCCCTCCATCAGGTGAGCTTCACCGCCTCCCCCGCCGCTCGTTGGATTGTCGAGAGCGGGCGGGAGAGGAAAGGGGACCGGCCGGGGCGGGGACGCGTGCAATCTGCACGGCTGGTGCGCAGTGGTGCGCCTGAGTCCCAGGAAGACGCGAGGCTGCCCCGGGGACGAGAAAGAGTCCCTGGGCCTCGCGAGGGAGTTGAATCAGCGCTTGAAGCCCATAGTTATAAGTACACGTGGGCCTTGTGTCTACTGCTCGTCTTGAGAGCGGTGGGAATAGAAATCAGGGGCATATTTTTTTAGGCCTGATTTAAGAGACTAGAGACTATTTTTGATTTGGAACCTGAGACTATTGTTTTGAATGACCAGAACTGCCTATTTACAAGTACCATCCTAGAAATTAAGTGCAACCTTTAAGCTAAAATGCTATGTGTTCTAAAGAAGTGATTATCATTCAACTGCTTCATTTACCTGCTGAAACTAGATAAAGTTATATTTTATATATACTTACCTGTGTGGTCTCAGTTTGTGGTGGATTGGGGATTGTTGCTGTGTTAAGTGCAAATGTTATCCACATTGCCTCCGAGTTTAGCCTAGACTGCTCGCGCCATGCTACCTAGAGGGTGAGCAGGGGTTATCTCAGAGGGTTATTCCGTCGCCCTGACCGGAACTAGGGGTCCCTACTTGGGTCAAGGTACTTACCTTTGCCAACCAGAGACTCCCGGTTCTAACAGAATCGGAGTGGCACTGTCCCCCAGTACGCACTGCAGAGACATTACAGTTCGATTCTGCGTACTTTCTCAAAGGTGTGTGGTTGGTGTGCCCAGCAGCCTCATTGTAATTACCACGTCCGTCAGCCCATAGCCTCACCCTAAGCACTGCGTCTTTGCGCTAGTGCCTCCCTTCACGCCTTGCTGTGGTTCAATAGCCTGTCACACCTTTCTTAGTGTCTCATGATACTCTAGATCACAGCTTTCCAAACTTTTCATGTTGGTGACACACCCTTTTGTGAAAAAATTTTTAGGGACACGGTAACGCGAGGAAGCGCAGCGAGCGAGCCCGAACCACCTATGGTGGGTTCGGGCGCCACACCCCACACACACACACCCCAGCCCACACACAAACCCACACACACCACCCCACAGACACACCACCCCACATACACACCACCCCACAGACACACCACCCCACACACACCCCATACACACAACCCCACACACCCAACACTTAACCCCCCCCACACCCCCCCCAACCCCCACACACACACACCCCACCCCCCCCCCCACACACACACACCCCACACAGAGAGGTCCCGATTCACAGAACTAACTTAAGACAAAATCCTAAACGTACTACTTTTGGTATTCCCAGAAGTTAGGATTTTGTCTTAAGACCGACTCAAGACAGACTTAAGTTAGGATTTTGTCTTAAGTCTGTCTTAAGTTTGTCTTAAGACAAAATCCTAACTTCTGTGAATACCAAAAGTAGTAAGTTTAGGATTTTGTCTTAAGTTAGTTCTGTGAATCGGCGCCCAGAGACTTGAGGGGCACTGTTAAAGGGTACTAGTGAGGTATCAGTGGCGGAGGTGGCCTTTCCCTCCAACTGTCTCCCTCCATCTGTCTCCCTCCCTCTCTGTCTCACTCCCTCTCTAGCTCACTCCCTCGTTAGCTCACTCACTCTGACTGTCTCTCTCTCTATCTCCCTCTGTATCCCTCTGTCTCACTCTCTCTGTTTCACTCTTTGTCTCTCTCCCTGTCTGTCTCCCTCTGTCTCTCTCTCTCTCTCTCTCTGTCATCCTCCCTCTCTGTCTCCCTCCCTCACTCTGTCTCACTCCCTCCCTCTCTGTCTCACTCCCTACTTCTCCCCCGATGCAGTGAAGAGCAAGGGTTTCCTAATTGCAAGGAAGATTTTGTTCCTCTGACGAGGCCCTGAGCAGGATAAAGCTTTTTTGGGTGCTGTATGCAGACATGACCTTTTATCATGGCATGAAGAGGCGATAGCCACTGGTAGGACAAGACCCTTAATGTAAAGACACGATGTGGACTGAAGGTAGTACTGTGAAAACATTGTACTCGTGCTAAAAAAAATAGAGCAAACACATTTTGCTACTTTTTCCACATATGATAGTGATGTGCGATGTTGCAAACAGTAGCAGTGCGACCTTTCACTTATCCAGTCCCAGATGTGAGGCAGTCATCCAGAAACAAACTTAAATCAAATACATTTCCCACTGCAAAGTGGGGGCGCATGAAATTTGATAATCGTGAAGCAGTAGGAACCAGGGTGAAAAGCAAACCTGTGACCCCAACTCATAAAAGAAAGGTTTGGTGGAGTGAGGGAGTGGTTGTTTCTTGCACAAAAGGAACCATAGCACTGAATGTAGTCTATTCCCAGCCCAGAGCAGGAAATAAACAAACACTACCAAGTGCTGCTTATGCTGGTGTTTGCCCACCCAGGCCTGTAGATACAATGGAAACACTGCACCTCATCTCATGTCATCTCAACATTTTCACGAAAGGTTGATGAGAAACGTAGTCATTTCATTATACTTTGATAAAACTGAACATCAGTTGCAACCCTCCAGAAGGTGGCGCTATTTGATTACGCTACTCCACAAGAACTGCATTATCTCATGCAATTAGGAGAGAAATATGGTGATGTAAAATACAGTAATACATAAACTAAATACGTTTAACAGCTTGCACTGGCTCACTAAAATCTAGTCAGTCAAAGGATTGCTGGCGTTACTTACTGTGAACAGAGGATCATCAAAGTATGTCCCTAAGAAGCATGAATCTCCATGCACCCATTTCAGTTGATCTGTAAATAAATTACTGTGGTGTGGAGGAAAGGTGAGGCAGGCTCGCACTTAGTAAGTGTAAGATTGAGTGAAACATTTTACACCCGGACGCTGTTGTAAAACCCTGACATTTCTCCCCCCCCCCTCCTCCCCCCTGTCGTGAGTGGCAGCCCGGGCCCGCTCACAGCCGCATCCGAGCACTTCACAGGTCGTTAAAGACCTTGTGCATGTGAATGAGGCTTTGTTGTTGCTTCACCCCTTCTAAGAGCCCCTGCAGCTCCACTCTGCCGATTGCCGGCAGAAGTAATTTTATCTCATCCCGCGACACACCTACGGTTGGGGCGCAACACAGTAATGTGTCGCGCCACACAGTTAGGAAAGCCATGCTCTAGATGCTGATGTGCACAACCCTATTAAACATCGCCTATCGGAAGATGTGACTCAACGTTGATAGGCACAGCTTTCTCACATGTGTGGGTTCAAGTAATTAAAAAAAATCGGAAAATTGAATTTCTTCTATGAACCTTACCTAGATCGTTTTTGCTCAGCGTTTTGAACGCACGCACGCACGAGCATGAGGGAGTCTCGTCTGCATATCGCTGATATCAGCGAAAGGATCCACACGTATTTTAAGAATTGTTCAGAGACTACTGTCATAAGGGTGTTGCTTCTGCTCCTCAGAACTTGTTTGCTCCTCCTTGCCTGGCTCCACCTACTGACTCTTCTATGGAAGACATAGAAACAGGACTTCACTGTATTTTCTATGATATCTTCCTCACATCATTTGGCTGTATTCTGCCTATTGTGCTTCACCCACTGTCTACTCTGTGAAGAAAACAGATATAGGACCTCTTGGTGTGTTTTTATTAAGGAACACTTCATTTTTCTAGTGAAAATAAGAGAAACCGGACTCCTTGGTCTGTTTTACTAAAGAACATTTTTTTTCCTTTAGAAAAGTGCAAGCATATTTACGTCTTTCTCTCTTACTTATTTGTCTGTTATTTTCTCTTCATAATTAGTACATATTCTACTTTGCTCTCCTTCTCTTACCTTTATCTGTAACCATGGCTGTAGCAAATATGGCACAGTCCCCACAATTCTTGGATGAAATCATACCTTGGAAAGAATGGGAAAAGTTGTTAATGAAACAACATATATTTTTGCACAATTTAGGTGTACAGAGAAGGAAAGGTTATGAAAGTTTAGCATATTCTGAAAGTGAGGAAGAAGGAGAGGATTTTCAAGGAGACGTATTCCAGACAGCTATCAATAAATTGGAAAAGCAGTTTGGTCAGAAGGTAAACATTGTGTTAGAGAGACACCCTTTTTTTTCTAGGGTTCAGGGTAAAATCGAGAAAGTTACTACTTACATAGCAGTTTACAGGGCCTGGCTAATATGTGTGAATTTGCTCCATTATTCCATTATGTGATTCTCTAATTAGAGATCAACTAGTAAGATGTACAAGCAACCCGTAAGTCCAAGAGACGCTATTAACAAGTAATTTAGAATTAAAAGAGGCTATCAATGCTGCCAGAAGCATTGAGTACACAGAAGAGTGCATAAGAGAAATGAAGCAAAGCAGCATTTCTGACACTGTTCATGTGATAAGAAACCGCTCAGAAAAGGAGAGCAGGTAGAACTTAGCGAATGAGTGTTGAAGTTAAATGAATCCACATGCAAAAATGAAGCAGAGGACGAAAAGAGAGCAAGGATGAAGAGTTATCGTTGCAGAAATGTCAACCATCTGGCCAATAACTTTAACTGTCCGGCCCGCTCTGTAGTTTGTATGAAATGCAATAAGAGAGGGCATTTTGCCAGACTATGTAAAAACTTTAAGATTGAGAAAAATAATGTACACATTATTGAAGATGAGAGTGGAAGTGATACCACATTTATTTCCCAGGTTATGAACAAGGCCATGGGGGACAGAGAACAAATATCCCATATGTGACATAATTTTAGATGGGGTGGAAGTGAAACTATGCAGATTCATGTTCTCCTTACACCTTAATTGATTATGATATGTTTCAAGAGTAATTCTGTAGAAAGGGTTAAGTCATTCAACAAGCTGTCATTAAACCTGGAGGGTACAATAAGGATCATATACCGATTAGCTGGAGTGTTATGTATGCAAATATCCTTTAAAGATCGTACCACTACAGGGAAGGTATATTTAGCTAAAAAAGGGTCCAACTTGCTAGGCTGGGCTCATCACAGGGAATAAGGCATCAAACTTGATCCTAGTAGCCGGGAATACGTTTTGACTGTTGAAGGTAGTGATGAATTTATAACCTTATGTGACGAGTTTCCTGAGGTATTCAGTGCAAAAATTGGCCATTTGAGGAATTTCCAGCACAGAATCAAAGTGAAAGACAATGTTACACCAGTTATACATAAGGTCAAGCAGATTCCCTTCCTGATGCAGGAGCCCATTCAAAGAGGAGCTCGACAAACTGGTGAGTCATGGTATCATTGAACCGATTGAGAGTTCCTTATCGTAGTAACTGAAAAATCAGGTAGAAGGGTGTCTACGTGTTTTGTACTGATTTAAGGGACCTCAATGCAAATATCTGGGTAGATAGATTTCCCCTCCCCAGAATTAATGAAATCATTAGTGAGGAAGCTAAACATTTTAGCGTATGGATCTTTCCTCCGCATACCATCAAATAGAACTTCATTCAGACTCTAAATCACTCACATCATTCACAACACCTTTTGGCGCCATTAGGTACTGCATAATGCCGTTCGGCCTTGCATCAGCAGAGACAGTATTTCAAAGAGTCATGCAGCAGACACTTAAAGGAATAAAAAGCATACTTTCCTTCCAAGATGATATACTGATGTAAATGTAAATGTAAATGTGCTGGATTTGTAAAGCGCACGGCTGCCCGTGAGCGTCCCGGCGCTTGCTTAGGGAACCCGTCCTGGTATTCCCCTGTGAGAAACCCCGGCAGGGTGTCCACAAGGTGAAAGCCAGGCATCCCGCCGCGAGGGGCCGTAGTGGAGATTAAGCAAGCTATTGCCCAGAGTCGCAGAGTGTGACCCCGTGAGTTGAGTAGGCACCAGAGCGAGAATTATCGAGTCCGTGGAATTTTTTGAGCCCGAGACCCCCCGAGGCGGGGAATCGAACCCTGGTCCACGGTTGATCTCAGCTTCCGGGTCTGCCGCCTCTAACCACTGAGCCACGCTTCTCCACAAGCAGATGGCGTATCGAGCATTCATCATAATGACACTTTAGAACAGGTTTTGCAGGCATTCGTGGATGCTGGTTCAACGATCAGGAGAGATAAGTGCAAAATTTATGTAATTCCCTTGATTATTTGGGGCACACAATTTCAAAAACCTGTGTCAAATCTAAGTTAGACCTTGTAAGAGCTGTAAGGGAAGCACCTGCGCCGACCAACAAGGAGGTGGTCAAGTCCTTCCTTGGTCTGGTCGAGTACATGACAAAGTGTGTGAAGTACTTTGCAGACATCACTGCCCACTGAGGAACTTGTTAAAAAAGGGAAAGCAGTTTGAGTGGAATTTATAATGCTAATAATCGTTCGAGCACACTAAAAAGTCCATTGTTGTTGCACCATCGTTAGGAAATTTTGACCCTAGGTGGAAGACGGTGTTAACCACTGATGCCAGTGGAAAAGGAATTGAAGCCTCTCTTACCCTAGTTGTAGATGGTAAGGACAGGATTGTAGCTTTTGCTTCTAGGTCACTAAAAGACGCTGAGTGTAACTATGCCACGGTGGAGCAAGAAGCCCTAGCTTGTGCCTGGGCTATTACTCATTTCGAATTCTTCCTGTGGGCGATTACCCTTCACAGTACGCACGGACCACAAGCCACTTTATACATATTTTCTACCAAGGGCAGGGAAAATACTACCACTCGTATAGGCAGATGGCTTATTGGCTTAGAAGGTTATAATGTTAAAGCTGATTACATACCTGCCACAAAGAATGTAGTTGCTGACTTCCTAGCTAGATTACCTGTTCAGGCGCGGAAGGTGACAAAATTACAGATCTAATTTTGATAGTGGAGATTCCTGGAATATCTAAGGAAGAGTGAGAGGCTGGCATGGTCAATGATTTGTCTCTCAAAAGGGTGAAAGAAAGAATTGTTCAGCTCAGGATTGGCCCATCATACCAGGGTCCTTAGAGGATGATCTTAAGGATTTCTGGGCAGTCCGCCAAGAATTAAGCATTGTTGAGTACAGAGGTATGAGGAGCGATAAGCTGATACCACCTAAAGACCTTTGGGATAGAATTCCGGAACCTGCTCATGAGGGACATTTAGGGAGGAATCTTTGAAGAGTAGGCCACAGTTGAGCTGGACACAATACAGCATGGCATTTATTTCTAAAATGAATTTGAGCTTTATGGTGCATTGGTGTTATATACAGAAGACCAATTTAGATCAAAGCAAACACAGAAGATGTTCATAAGTACACTAGAACAAGAAAGTTTGAATGGAAAAACTGTAACAAACTGGTTGATTACATTCTTCGTTCAACCTATGAGACTCCAGGAGTATGGTCTCTTGGGGTTGGTGGCGGGTCATCCCACGAAAGTGAATGTAGAACAATAATATTTTGTGGGTGAGATTGTCAGGTTGGGTAACCCTGATGTATAGGCGCCTTTTGTTATCAAATATGTGAGCCACAGTCAGAGTTAAAGGTACTGAATAAAGTACACCATGCAGGAAGTTTTAGCACCTCACCCCCTTCTTTTCATCATCTCTGCCCTTACCTTCTCATCACCTCTGTCCTCCTCGTCCAGCCACTGACTCTGGCAGTTGCCTTTCACCTTACACCCCAGAGATTACTGGGATTCCACTCCGCTGAGATGTGACTTCTGCTGCTGTTTGTCTGCTAAGTATGTTTGCAGTTTTCCAAGAGCTCGAGTGTGTGCGTACTCTGGGGAATGGTGTGTGTTGGTCTCGTTCACTCATAGGTGTAACTGTGCACACAGGGGTGGATGTACATATGTCTGAAGGGTGTGTCTGTGTCTCTGAATAATGTGGGTGGAAGGCAGGCAGGAATAATTTGTACCATGTGCCATATCAGGAGGCTGTCTGTAGAGTCTGTCTGTATAGGTTGACTGCAGGATCGCATGCGTGCCTATTGGGTATGTTTCACTTTGGAGGGTGTGTGAATCTGTAGTAGCTGTGTCTGCAGGGACCGTCTGTTTTGCTGCAGAGATTGCACATCTGAGCAGGGTGCGGCGGGGGGGGGTACATTTGTGCGTCTCTCCTGAGCACCTCCTGACCCTCTGCACTCTATAGAGATTTTTAGAATATGCACCTCAAACAGTCGATCCTGGAACATTCTGCTCTGCTCTTTACCTCATCAGCACCCACCCATTGATGTGAAAGAGGAAAGGAGAGAAAAGATACACTATTAAAATTAAAGTAGCAATTACATAAAAACAAGAGGAAAAGTAATGAAAATTAAAAACATATATTATCAAAAGTATAGGAAATGAGAAACCAATGTCCAGGGTACATGAGAGAAGAGCGACAGGAAACAGGGAAAAATTAACATTAATAAGTAGCAAAGAAGATAATCTGTATGCTGTTGGGTAAAATCTGAGTCCGATGCCCAATGGAACGTGCCTGGCACAAACGGCTAGTTGTAATCTGCAGTTAACTGATTCCAGCCCTCCAGAGACAGTTCAGTGGATTCGTAACGGGCTGCACCGATGCATGTTTAGTGAGCAAGTGAAAGGTCTTAATCTCAGAACTATGCACAGATCGTTGTGCATTCCTTAAGGTCACATATTATAATACCATAGTGATAGCTCAGCAGGTTAATGCACCTACGGAGCAATTGCTTGTCATTTTTTGATCACTGATTCTAATCAGTGCATTGATAAGTGGATTAATGCACCTACTGCATGGATGTTTATGTAGCCTTAGTACCAGAGATTGTCATTTTAGGTAAGAACTTTTATATCAGTAGTGCACTGCCAATATGATCTCGATACTAGTAAAGTTCAGGGATTACAATTTAAGAAAAAATACAGATTGAAATACTGATTTTCAAAATGTGTAAATATCACACCCAAAAGCACCTCCCAATACTGCAAACTATATTTCCAGTTGCAAAGTATTCATTATGTCAAGCAATTTCATTAAAATAAATATATGTTCAGACCAGCTAACTGATACAGGTAGTATGTCGGACAAGTACTATTGTTTAAAAATTCCAAACCCATGGACTGCCATCATTGCAGCTGTTGGAGCTTGAGATGCCCCTGTAGGGAGGCACTGGCGGAGGCAGATGGTAGCTGGGCTGTTTTTGAATGAGGCAGTGGGAACTAACAGTGCCCCTCCATTGCAGTTTAACGTGGACTGTGGGGTGTTTAATTGCAAGCTGGGGTTACTAAGTTCCAATTCTGACAGTGGGAGTCTCTTATTTCTGGTGTGCTGGCTCCACCCTCCAATTTGGCCTAAACTGAGCACAAAATACACATCTTTGTAACACTTGACCCTCAGGTTAGCTAACCGGAACAACTCATGACTTGCTCAGGGAGGGTGGTGTGGGTAGAAACTTGGATATCTGTAAAGCGCACATTAACACTTGGTAAAGCAATGTCTACCCAGGGCTTTTACTTTTAAATAGAAAAAATAATCACTCACAACAAATTATTAAATATAAAATTGCAAGTGTATGCAATGAAAACCAGACTTCTCTGGCCACTCCTGGCCTAGAGATCCTTGTACATAGGGTTCTCATTATTAAACAGTGAAAAGCCCTTTCCGTTAATGTAGTGTTTACCAAACTGTCGGTTAGGAGCTGAGTTTTGGTGAGTCGGGAGTCTGAGCAATAATTAAATATGCTTTTAAATTCTGTGTTTATCTTGTCACATTTACTGGTGCTTCAAAGACAGAGGTCCAATGTCAAACTCTGTTTTGTGACAGATTGCTGCTTATTCTTCTAACACGGGGAATTGTGTTTTCTTTCTCAGATTGCTAATTGAGAGGAGATTTTAAAGTGAATTATGTGATAATCTTGCTGGAGTACAGGGAGTGTGAAATGAAAGGCTGATTTTTTTTGCAACAAAATGTGAATACATGTAAATGAACTATGCATTCAGCATTTAGGAAAACTCAAATGAAGCACATTCGGTTTGTAATTTTGAAGTGTGCTGGAAACAGAATTTAATCGGTTCGCGACAAATAATGACACTTTCTTTGGTGATGCACAAATGATAAATGTTTATAGAAACTCAATTACCATACATTCATTCGTGTGCTATAGTTTTATCAGCAAAACTATATGTCTGTTCAAATTTAGTAGTCATTTCAAAGGAAAATGTGCTGCCTGTAAATGACAATGCACTGCCACAAAATGTTTTATTTACATTCAGAAATCCCCCACCTGATGTCCATTAAAATTAGGTGGGGTGCAAAACTTTATCGTTCTAAAAATTAGGTTGTGTTTCTCAAAACTTTGGGCGGCACTACTCTACGTGTTTTTCATGAAGATTACAATGTAAACCCTTTCCTTTTGTATTTGGTAAAGTGTTTCCAGTGTACAATGGTTTCCTATTTTGATAAATGGTACAACATGCAAAACCTTCTATTATATTTGATACAGCATCTACGTTAACAATGTCTTTATCAGTTACAAGTATTGAAACTACTTAATAGATTTGTTCACGTAACTTTTACACAAGGAAATGCCCGAAAAGAAGATCATTGAATGAACGGAACCAAAGCTCCACTCTCAAAACTGATTTTTTATATTTTTTTCTAAATATATGAGTTTTATAAAATAATTAAAGCAATCTTTAGCCAGACCTAAAAAAAACAAGTTAATATACCTAAATGTGAAAAATGGTCCAAAACGTGAAATAATTGTCAAAAATTGTTGTAGAACACAAACTGCAAGTGGCTCACAAAGCAAAGAACTTTAATCGTATATTATATGTACACCTCTACTAATATTGTGAAAGTGAAATGGTGTCCCTCACCCTAGATTGATGCAGTTGCTGGTAAACTGCAATAATAGTTGCACTTACAAGAACATCAGTTTTTCACAATCATGTTAGAAATTCCTTTTTAAGCATTCCTCAAGACACGATTGCCACTGAGAAGTTGATACTTAGGCTTTAAGTAAAGCACTGAATGCCCTGCCACTCATAGCTTTGTGGAACTTGGAACTTCAGGGATTGCGGCTTGACAGAATAATTAGAAAACTGTCATTTGAAGTAACCATTTCAGTGCTCCCATAAGAAATGTGCTTTTACCAAATGTGTGCTGGCCAACTCCCGAGTTTAAGCGTTCAGTAAGACAAAACATAACATGTCACTGGAGAAAATTGCTTTAAACGCGTTCTGGAAGGGATGCTCTGCACTTTTCCAAACAATAACCTTGCAATTTTTACAACATGCCTTGTCTGAGTTTAAGCACCAGTGCAGATTCTCTTGAGTTGAAACTTTGCAAAACAGTCATGTAGGCAACTCTATTTTTTATTATACAGCTTCTTTTCAATCCGGACTACATTTTATAGACTTTCTTTTACAAACCATGCATGCTCTTTTTAACTACAACTTGTATCAATATGCCTAAATATGTCGTAAGTTTGTTTTTTGGATGAGCCAGTGAAAAATAAAAATATTAAAGTGAAGTTAAATTTTTAAACAGATTTTTACCTTTGTAAGTTGGGGTGGGCTTGTCGACCCTTAATTATAATTTCTGATGAATACGTCTAACCGCAGATTCCTCACCTTTAGAATATCTTCTGGTGCCAGACTGGATACAATTTTTTTTAAGTTGTGTTCCAGTGCGCCGATAGGTGGCATAGCATGACTCCCTAGTGACCCCTTGGCACCCAGTAGGTGATTGAGCAGAGCAGAGCCGCATATAAGTGCAAACCATTCATGATGACCTAAGTTTCTTTATTTCCATGCCCTTTACGCGGTTCCCGAGCTCCTCTCCTAAATTTGTCAGTCAGACGACTGGGAATCTTCTAAAGGTGAGCAGTCTGCAGTTACATAGAGTATCCACCACAAAGAGCATTATTTAAGTTGACTAACTTGCTCATTCAGTTCAGTTCAGTTATCATGATTTCTGCAATGAATATACAAGTCAGTAAGTCAAATATAATTCATTTCACTGGCTGCTATATGCTTATTGTATTGGACATCCTGAAAACCATAATGCATTTTACTGTTCATTTGCTTGAGTAACCAATTTCTAACGGTAACATCCTCTTTAACCTTACCTGTGACTTTTGTTGCATTACAACACCCTTGTTTCACATGAACTGCGTTTGACTTAATAGTGTTATGGATATTCAACATGTATTTTTTGTGTATCTTTAAAAGCCAATATCTACCTTAATCTGGAACAGGTTTGCTTTTCCTCATTCACGTATTCATCAAGCAAAACCGTGATAATAAACTGATTACTCTTGTTATGATACAATATCTAACCAATTTGTTTGAAACATAGACTGCTTTTGAAGAATGGAACTTTTCTTGTTTAATTTCTGATAATTAAAATATAAATTAAATCAGTGTTTTTTCTTGCGTATGTGCTTTTAAGACCGGTATTGGTTTGGCCTGACTATTCTTAATTGATAAGTAGCAGTTTAAGTAGGAAACCAGTCTCGTTATCCAAAGTATTGGCTCCTTTACAAGATCCTACGGCTAATGTATGTTGGCAAGCTGCTTCACTTGATTGATCACTTGACTCTGAGGACTGCAGACAATGAACTTCGGTGGTCCTGCAGAGAGTGTTATTAAGACATCAGTGTCAATCTTGACTGTCCTAGAGAGCAGGGGCTGCACAGAGTTTGTGATTACGGAGCAGATACGTGATTAAGACTATCCTCCTGCAGAAATTCTTTCCTTCCCAATTATACCCGACTCGTTGTGATTGGTGCTCAGGAGCGCTGGGATTAGGGTTGTGCAGAATTTGCATATTTTACTTTCACATAACTACACAAAATTCGAGCGAAATTATGCAAAATTCCTTGAAATCAAATCTGTCATTGTGTTCTAAATTTTGGATGCATTTAAACAAAAGCACTGTATACAACAGCCACTTCAGTTTTGTTTTTCCTGTGCTTTTGTGGTACATTTTCAAAGTGATTGGCGCAGTACGTCTTTACAGCAAACAGGGTATAATTATGCTAAGTGACATTATGGAACAATTTCAGGAATTATATTTAATTTGCTCATCGTGAAATTCCAGAAATTACTTGAATTACGCAGGCGTAATTTAAATTTCGTCCAGGCCTAGCTGACATATGCTGCTGAAGGACAATCACAGTGAAGAGCAGCCATAGCCCAAAGATGCCAGCTACTTTCACTTTCAGTATCTGTGACATGATACCCCCTCAAAAAAAAAAAATATATGATAATTAATGCAAGCACTTGCACTTTAATGATTTTTATGTATGAAGGTAATACATCAATTAGTCACTAGCACTTTATATATGAGAGGTATGAAGATGAGAGTAATCCATTTAAAATAATGGTTGTATAAATTAAGGCAGCATATGGAACATTCAGCATTATGCACTTTATTGAGAATGGGACTTGACACTTGTCTCCTCTGACTTTACTTGTAAGATCATAATTTCACACTTTGGAAGTTCTCTTATATATCAAACACAGAAAATGTAAGCTATATTATAAATAATGTAAAACTAAATAGAACAAATACCTCCACTATGTGCAATAGAAATCTTTTTCAATTTGAAGCACTAAGGCACTTTATGTGGGGGGGGGGGGGGGGGGGGCTGTCCCATTTTTATTTATTAAATTTGAGGTTTTAAAATTGTTTTTTATGATGCTATATTTATATTGCTAGATTGCACTTTATCGTTTGTAATTTATCCATGATCAGGAATAACTTGTTGAGTACAACAGTAATTACTAATACAGGAATGTGAAGGTGTTATTACTTGCGAGTAGGCTAAACGAAACAAATGTGTCCAAAGATGGTGCCTAAACTTGTTGATCCTAATGCCTCTCATGTACACGTTTGAATTGTCCTCTTTCAATGTAAACTTTTTGTCCTTTGCCAGTCATTAGTCGAGTAAAGTGATATGTATTTAAAAACAGAAAAAATATGGCTCATTATCGTGACCAAGGCTGCAGGCGGCAGCCGAAACGCTTAGATATGCCTTCACCTCTGAAATAAAAATTTGAGTGGATGAAACTTACTTAGTTCCGGTCTTTTCCTTGGATCGAAGGAATTTGTAAATTCAATACAATAGGGCCGTAGTGGACGTCTCACCACCAGCACCACCAGCGTTTTGGAAGCACGCCAGGTAACTGCCAGAAGCAATTGTGTTCAAAGACAGGCGTGCCTACCGCTGAAACGTGATCGCAGCCCGTAAAGCTAAGTGTAACAGAGCAAGAGAATCCCCAGTGCTGGAATCGGAGGATACCAGTCATCGTTGGAAAGCTCGAATGCTCTGGTAAATCGGGCAAACGGAGGGAAGGCGGGAGCAGGGCTGTTTGTGATGCTCTCTCCGCGAGTGTATGGAAGAGTGATACTCACATAACAGATTGAAGTAAATCACCGAAACAGAAGAAAAATGAGTGATGCCGAGTGTGCGGCAAGGCAGCAGGAAGCCAATAAGCACTTCGTTGAAATTGCCATATCCACAACTTCAAATGAAGTAACAGGGGATAGAATTTCAGCTAATAACAATGGACTTAGTAAAATGTTGCAGGACTTTGAGAGGCTAAAGTAGAGAGAAATTTCCCGTTGGTGGGAGGTTGCCTCCTAGAGTCCCGCTGGGACTAAGAATCATGATAACACCCACATATGAAAATCCCAATCAGAGCGTCTAAGAGAGTGGGCAGACAATAGTGCGCAGAGTTCTACAAACATGATTAAAATATCGACAAAGTATGCAGAGCTGGAAAGAGAGGAAATCATGCCATGTTTTGGCCAATCCTAGCTTGATTATATCCTCTGCTCTAAAGCAGTTAAACTAAATATGATGGTCTATTTGTAGGTAAAATGCTCATATGTGGGATGTTTTTGTTAAGTTCTAGAATGAAAATAAGTTTTGCATACATAGTTTGAAAAATAGTAATGCTCAAACCTTTATAAATGTAATCATTGCTCTGTACTGCACACTCATTTTTCTGTTCTGTGGCAGCTTGATAGGTCTGTCTAACTTTGCATCAGGTAAACTGTTTTGTCCCTGTCTACTACCGTAATTAACGCAAGTGGAAATTTCAGCCCAACATTGACCACTGGCATGTATTCCAGTAAAGTATAATCTTGTTTGCTGGCTTCAATGATTACATTTGAAAAAGTTGTGTTTCCTCTGCTAATTAAAAATGATCCCTGCTTAATAATTGTGAGTTGATTGTTTTGAATAGAGTTCACTACACAATGAATTGTTGGTGGTGAGGCAAGGGTGAGGAAAGAGAAGTGAGCAGATCCTCACAAGTAGTGTTTCTAGCAAGTGAAACCTAATCCAATGTAGTACCTATTGTACTGTTGTACATATTAGAAGATTGTACTTTTTCTGCATCATCTAACTTGAAAAACATTTGATTGGATAAATGCCACTCTTACCATTTATCCTTGTGGATCTAATACCTATATATTGCAGTGAGGCAAACGTAGAGAAATTGATTAAGTAATTTCATGCAAGAAAATAGTGCCAAGGAAAGTGCAAAACAATTAAACGAGGTTAATTATTTTATAATTATTATATAAAAAGAAAAAAAACAAGATTGGTTATGTTCACAAACAAATTCTCAACCTCTTCATACAAGACAAAAAAGATCATTAGCATTTGAAGTAGATAAAGGAGAACACTGAATTCAAACAGTTTTTTAAAGAACCTCCGCTGTTTGTATGTAATGGATACCTGAATTTGAAAGATGCTTTGATTAGAGCAGAAAGAGAAGAAGATCATCAGATGTATCTGGTAAAACAGAAGAAAAGAGCGTACCCATGTTTGGGATGTCAGCATTGCAACAACATTTTTAAAAGGATCAAACATACACCTCCCTCACACAGCCAAACACTTACAATAATATTCCTGATGGGTCCTTCAATCACGGATTCCTCATTAGCATTTGAAGTAGATAAAGGAGAAAACTGAATTCAAACAGTTTTTTAAAGAACCTCCGCTGTTTGTATGTAATGGATACCTGAATTTGAAAGATGCTTTGATTAGAGCAGAAAGAGAAGAAGATCATCAGATGTATCTGGTAAAACAGAAGAAAAGAGCGTACCCATGTTTGGGATGTCAGCATTGCAACAACATTTTTAAAAGGATCAAACATACACCTCCCTCACACAGCCAAACACTTACAATAATATTCCTGATGGGTCCTTCAATCACGGATTCCTCATCTTGTGAATATCCCCAGGTGCCAAGAGAGGATCTAGAAATGTTTCTCAGCAATTCCATTTTGCACCTATAGGTGGCATAGTATGGCTCTATGTTGTCTCAAACTGGAAATGACGCTGGAGCTACAGGCGCCACACTAAGTGTTCACATCAGTTCCTTTTTTTCTTGGGCTTCAGATGGGTACCTGGAGCTCGCTCATTTGTTTCTTCTGCCTTTGACAGAACATTTCTTTAAACAGTTTTACAGCGTGCAAGAAAGACTCTGTTTCATGCTTAGTTGACCAAAGTAAATAAGCGATATAAAAAAAACCTATGTAAAAGGTGATAGAAGTTACGTTTGTCTCGAATGTAATAGTGACTGTAGAAAACATCTGAAAATACTTTTTAACATTTTTAAAAAAAAATTGAGAAAAGGGGGCAGGGTAGAAACACCTTGACCCGCTATGCCTGCTCAGGGGGTAGGGCCAAAAAAAGCATTAAAAAACTGCGGGATTCGTGTTGGGTCCACAAATCTGGCAAAAAAATGTAAAAAGACGAAGCGCGGACTCTCGAGCTTTGTTTTCTTTAAGCCCCCGGGTGGGCCAGGTCCGGGCGGCAATCATAAAAATACAGGCGGACCCCACAGCCCCAGGGACCTCCACCTTCCCGGGCCTTTAGTTTTTTAAACAGATGCGTGGGGGGGCTCCTGCTCCCTCATTCAGCCCCGGGGACCGCCATCTCCCCTGGTCTTTATTTTTTAATAAAGTGTGTGGGGCTCCTGCCCCCCCCACGCAGCCCCGGGAACCGCCACCTCATGGGGCTTATTTTGTTAAATGAAGGGGGCCATGTGGCCCCCCTGTATCCCTCCCCAGGGCTATCTTAAAAAATAAAGTGTTGCTGGCTCAAAACCCCCCACTCAGTCCCGGGGACCACCACCTCCTGGGGGTTATTTCCAAGATGGAAGTTGTGGCCACGCGGCCCTCCTGCTGGAGTCGTAAATGGCCCTGGGGACCTCCATCCCCCAGGTTCGGCTCCAGCTATGTCCTGGGGTGCCCACCTAGAGCAGAGGTTCCTTTGTTAAATGTATTTGGTGATTTTATTCCTGATGAAGAGCAGTCCTGTTCCATGAGTCGTTTTGTGGGTGATACAAACCTGTAACCAATGTTGGGCTTTCAAGGCAGGGGAGATGTGGGCTTGTGGCTTTATATTTATGAGTAGTCTGGCAACAGAGTTCTGAATCTGTTGTAGTCTTTCCATATTTGTTAAAGGTGATCCGTGGTAGAGGCCATTGGCGTAATCGAGTTTGGACAGAGCAAGAGAAATGATAGCCTGAACCATGTGTGGAAATCCCAGATGGGGAAGATGTGTAAGAGTTTTTATAGTAATAAAGCTTGATCTTGGTTGTTTGTCCACTTGGGCATTCATTGATAGCTTTTAGTCCAAAGTCATTCCGAGGTTTCTTTCTTCCTTTTTGGAAGCATTCTATTTGAGATGGTTCCATGTCATCCATTGATTCACAGCTCTAAGGCAACTCAAAATTGGTGAGTTTCCAATGTCTTTAGGGCATTGGAGTTGAAGGAGAATTTGAGTGTCATCTGCATAGTTATAACACGTGAGGTGAAATTGATTGATCAGTAGCAGTAATGACCTCATGTAGATGTTGAAATGCATGGGTGAGTTGATAGAGCCTTAAGGTACCCCTGCTTTTGGGAAGTGTGGTTTGGACAAGAAAGGGGGGCTAAGGATGACATTAGTTTTGTTGTGAAGGTAGGATGTGATGCAGTCTAGGGCAGACATCTTTATGCCTGCTTCATAGAGTCTTTGTATCAGAGTGTCATGGTCAACCATGTCAAAGGCAGCTAAGAGGTCCAAGAGCAGTACAGCAGCAACCCCATTCCAGTCAACTGTGTTCTTAGGGTCATCCCAGATGGCAACAAGGGCAGATTCTGTTCCTCTTCGTAGACAGAATCCCTTTTGGAAGTCTGAAAGTATGGCATTATCTTCAGTGAATTGCGACATGTGGGCGAATATCATTTTGCCCAGAAAGGGTCCATTTGTAATCAGTCTGTAGTTGTCGGTGTTCAGCGGGTCCAGGTTTGTTTTCTTCAGTAATGGGCTCTTTTAGTTCTTCTGGAAATATTCTGATAGTTAAGGAATAGTTGATGATTCTTCTTACTGGTGTGGCAGCAGAGGTTGTTAGAAGAATTATTTTGAAGATTTGTGGTGGGCAGGCGTCAGAAGGGCTGCCTGCAGGCCTGGTTGCTTTGACCAGGTCCATAAATTAATTGTGTGAAATTTGTTGGAAGGAATGGAGAGGCTAGGTTAGAGTATTCTTGAATTGCTGTTTTGGAAAAGTCTCTGATATGGTGTTTGCCAGTTTGGCTGTGAAATCCTGAGTAATGTGATGAGCTCCTTCTAGGCATTCTGGTTTATAAAATTCAGTGATAATTTGATAAAATTATTTATTTGTACATTTAGCATTTTGAATTTTGTCTGAATAGTACCTTTTCATGGCTTTTTGATAGCTGACTTGTATAATCTGTTAAGTTTCTGTAGGGGAAATTTGTCTTGATGGGTGTTTGCTTTGAGCCAGGAATGTTGCAACTTTCTAATTTGTTGTTTTATTTCTTTTATCTCTGTATTTCTCCACGGTGCCTGTTTTCTTTTGTTCTGTTGTGTTTTTTTAGTGGTATTAGGATATCAAAAGCCTCCTGTAGTCACACTCCTAGTTTTTTAACAGAATTTATTGTGTTTAGATATGTATTGGATGCCTGTAAGGTGGGTTTAATGCTTTGTTTGGCATTGTTTTATGCCGAAAAACAAGAAAATGGTGGTCTTACCATGTGACTGGAGTCATTGTTTGAAAGGTAACTAGTTCTGCATTTGCAAAAATTACATCTAGGATGTGTCCAGCAATATGTATGGGTTTGTGGGCTGTCTGATCCGGTAGCCAATCAGAAACCCTAAGCCTATCCACCAATCAGATCACTAACCCTAAGTCCTACATTTAGTAGAATCACTAACACAAGATCCAATCAGAGCCCTCAAATTATCAACCAATAAAAACAATAACCCTAATCCATTAGAAACACCAGTAGAAATAATCTGAAAATCTCTTATGGGCTTACATCAGTGCTTCATTTTAACTGTTTGTGGCAAGTGGGGCCAACTAGCAGAATTTGTTTTTCACCATCCGATTTTAATCCAAAACATGAGAGAAAGGCAGAAAAGAGTGAAAGGAGGAGCACGCAAAAGACAGAAAAAAGTGTCAAAAGGAGAAGGCAGGGATGAAAAATAACCTGTAAGAATGAGATAAAAGGGCAAAGGAGTGCAGGGTGGTGGATGAAAGGATCATAAAGTAGAATTAAGAATAAACACCATAGGTATTAGCAGTAGCGGCTCGCAGTGGGAGTGTTGAGGGGCGGTGAGGCAGGGCGGGGGTGGGCCAGGGTGGGGGTTAGTGAACTCCGGCATATGGCCGACCGGAGGCAAGTAGTATCAAAATTATTCCTTTCTGTGTTCTTCAGTGTTTGTGTAACAAATAGTATTTAACATACAGTGAACCAAAGGAAATTTGCATACACAATATAGCAACACGTAAATCCGTAATCTTCATTTATTATTCAATTATTGGCATCTGTTTACAAAATTAAGAAAATCCTTAGTGCAATTAAAACCATATATGATCACAAATCATTACAAACAATCAATACAATCTAGCAAAGAGATTTTTCAATATTATGTGGTATTTTTTACAATGATTCTTACAGAGATGGAAAACATTAAACATGAAGCATTTTATACAAATCTAATTATTTTGCTTTATAAATAAAACAGTACAATTAAAAACAAATTAACTGTGTCCTTGTGTCGACGGGTTTCAGTGTATCTTGTTCTTTTGAAAAACACCTTCCTCAGGACTCTACAATTAAAACTCCTAATCTTCACTGTGCCAATCAAAATATCCTGATAGTTAGATCAGCATATACTGTCTGGCTTCATAGAGGATTAAAAGAAATATGATGTATTTCATTATGCCTCCATCAATTCAAGGCCAAATGATGATTATATCAAGGATCTTGATTTAACCCCACTTTGATTTTGTACGCTGTTTGGCGGGTAGATAATTATCATATAAACTGTGAACGATGTGGGTAGTTTGAACTTAAGCCCATTTAATAGGAATTTAACGTCCTTGATACCTCACGTTAGCAGTATTTGGACTTGTTCGTACTGGGAGCTCATCTAGTATCCCAATCTGTCTCCTGAATCCACTACTCTATACACTTTGGGGGGATTTACAGACCTTTACAGATGCGTAGCGTCAGCCGCCTCAGGGGTTCTGCGCAAATGGCGTTGCAGTGTGCGCAATGTAATTTGTTTTATTTATTTATGTTCTTACCTCCGGTCGGCCATATGTTGGAGTTTACTACCCCCCACCCTATCCCTCCTCCGCCCACCTCACCGCCCCGCAACACTCTCACTATGAGCTGCTACTGGGTATTAGCCAACCACGATCTTCTGCTGCTCCAGTTGTAAGTTTCTGTGGAAAACTTTGGGCGCCAATATTTATTCTTGTACAGATTGAGCACCGCTAAATTATGTCCAACTGAGATGTGTTTTCGCTTGGGTCTCAGTGTGAAATAAAGAATAAACAGCTTTGTCATTAGAAGAAAAATATTTTAGACATTGAATTCCCTTGAAGTTGAAGATTTCAACACGAATTGTTAAAAAAAACAACCATAAATTGGAGAAAGTGAACCAGAAACATTGGTCTGAAAATTATTGTCTGTCTGAGGCAAGAGGCGTCGACAATCAGGAGAATGCTTGAAGGCTCATAAAAGTGCAGGTGCCGGGCTTCATCTGTTTCGTTTTCTTCTCTGTGTTGGCCCTGTTGTTTATCAATAGTAAAAGAAAAGGTAATGTCCATCCTACATCTGACACAGGGTAAAGGCCTCGGCGATATTCATGTGGTTGTCGTGTCGTACAGGTACTGTTTTTCAACTGAATACGTGCCTTTATAAGGGCATAGGATTACATACTTTCGATTGTTAACCCCTTTCCATGGTTGTGTTACTTTACTGCCAGTATACATGCATAATCGGAGAAAGCTTGCGTTTTCAGCTATCTTTTATGGAACGTCAAAATTATTTTACGGAATTCGGCGCACATAAATCCCATTGGAATAATGAACCGGCGCGGTGCTTGCAATACGCAATGTCATGGAAACCTACGGAGACCGTCCCAATAACTGGGCAGCAGAGAATCTACATTTTTCTGCGACTAGATGTGTTTCCCTCAGCAGACCGACTTCGCTTAAGTACTATTAAAGGATGGAAGGTAAAATTTAATATCGGGGATAAAAGAACAGATGTCCTTTTTGTGTGTCACTGGCTGCCAACATCAGTTACACATTGAATTAGTGGCATTGGCATAATTGACCTTCAGAATAAATACATTAGACTAGGTTATGTGATTGGCCACATGATAATTTTATTAAAAATATGCTTTTTTTAAACATGCATTTAAGTCTATTATATATCATCATGTTTTACTCGCCCCATATTTTCAAATGAAGTAGAGCAGGAGGAGACTGCCATGTGACAGTATCTGCTTTGTCTTTGGGGTTCTCCCACTAAAATGGGGGAAGGGGGGGGTTGTCTTGTCACTGGCACACCTCAACATTCAAACCTGAAAAACGGTGGTGCTGTGAGTTCTCTGTGTCAGGAGGCTGTATCACCTGCTGTAGCAAAAGGGAGCAGCCAGTCTGTTTCAAAGCCTTTTCTGACATTGCCGATAGCATGCCGCTTTGTGGCCACCTCAGAGTGTCTAGCTAACAACTTCAATAAAGAGCCAATAGGTGGGCATGGTGTAGAGAGGCCTCAGCGAAACGGAATAATACATCAATGCAACGGAGCACATTTTTTTTTTGTTGAGTTTTATATAGCGCGAACTAGACCCGAACCGAATCAGGTATCAGAGCGCTTTACATAGCACAAGTTACGTTTTTTACATGAGGACACACTTTCATTTTTTTTTTTTTAGGCACGGGGAGATTACGTGATTTGACCAGAATCACAGGAGCTGTTTTGGCGTCGTTACCGAGACTCGAACCCAGATCCCCAGGTCCGAGGTCGAGCGCCTTAGCCGTTAGGCAACTCCTCTACTCAATTTGCAACACTAAAACATTTCTTGTGTAAAGCCTCAAGCAAAAAGCTGTATTTGGGTCCAAAGGCATTGCTACATAAAATGGTTATTAGGTTTGGGATTTTCATCCATAGGCTTTACGCAAGTGCCTTCAAGCACTCACAGATGCATGAAAGCTGCAAATATTAATGTAATACAAGCTTCATCTAATCAGGAACTAAGGGTAATTTACAATAAGGCATAAAACAGCGATTCAATGCAGATATATTTAAATGAATATTCATTATTTAGTGGCTGTATGAGTCATCCAGCTAGAAACTTAAACCCATATATAAGACAGTAGAACAACATTGATATAGTCAATGCTGTTAATAGCATTCTTACCCCTTAAAGGAGCAACAGAAAAAAAAACACTTACTCAGAAAAGTTTTAGACCCCAATTCATCTGGCCCACACACAGCTCATATACCAGAGCAGTATGGGCCTGATCCCACCACCAAAGATAAAGGTTTCCATATCCTTCTGTCTAGTACATGTCAGAACCGAACCATCTATCTTGCAAGAAACCCCAGCCAACATCCTTCTCTAGCCAAAGTTGAAACACTTTTTATTTCATATTTTTATTAGGCATTCTGTCATTTCAAACTTTTCATATCAAATAGTAAAAACACATATTAAAGTTTAATTAGTAAAATAAATTCAGAAGAAGGATTAAAGGCACGGAGGCCACCAAGTGCACTAGAGTATAGATTGTGAGAGGTGTTGGAGTAAGAAATATATTTTTTTAAATATTTCAGTTTTTATTTTTCACAGTTCTTGGTATTTTTTTATCTCTTTATGTCAAGCAACAGTTCCACTGTAGTGTAGTTCCTATTATCCCAATAGGCTCTGCGCATTGGAATAATATCTTCAATAGTATAGACCTAGGGCAGAGGTTAACTAGGTCTTCTACCGACGATATTAGACTTAAAGTTTTGTGTTTGTGCCAGCTAGCTCAGAGTTCACTAGAAACTTTCTCGAATAGGCAAGGAGGATTTTAACCTACCTGGATAGACAAGAAGGGATTTAGTTTCTGACAACCATAGAACATGACAACTTTGCTCTCCCCTAATCAAGAGTGTATCTCTAGAGTCGTGTGAAAACAAAAGACAACTTATTTTACTCAGTCAGTTCAGTGCATTCTTAGTTTCACCAGATTGTAGAGAAAAGGAAGAGACGGGCGTGTTCAATAAAAGATGTTATTTATTGATCAGTCTCTTTTCTCATACAAGAGAAATGAATCTCTATTATTGCAATACTTGTAGTTAAGTAAAGTGCATACAGTAAAGACAGAATTATAAAATAATACTGTAAAAGCATTGATATGGTTTCTGAGCCATATGATACTTTAAAATGGATAAAATATATACATGCATATATACATTTGACTAATCGTACTCAACTGGTGCTTCTAACCACGCCTACCCCAGTGTACCTGACCTAAGCCTAATACGTGGGCGGGAGTAGATAAGTAGCAGTTTAAGTTAAGTTTGTTTGCCAAGGGACTGATTCGAGAATTCGCTGCAAGCGGTTATTCAGTTCTGTACCTGAGATCTAGAATGATGGAGGGCTGGTATCTCTTATCCCGGGTCTTGATATTCCAGCTGCCTGCGAGGGCTGCTTGGAAGCGCCGGAGCTGGATTTCTCAGCAGGAGAAAGGCAGCGTCTGGTTCTCAGCGCGTCAGGAAGGCGGGGCAGCGCCTGTGGGCTTCGCTCTCTGCTGGGCTCCTCAGCACGTCTCGCTGCTCCGATCTCGTCACCACCGCATGTGTTTGCTTAAGGCAATGTCGGTAATATTTATACCTGAAAGGTGCCGAGATTGACGTAAGGATGGACATATATACGTCAATAAGGATGTCATATGAACGGGCTCGTTCGCACATTCTTTTGCTGAAGTTCTCGGTGAAATCAAAACAATGGTTATGGGAATTTCCCAGGTCGCTGTAGGTTTGATTTGTTTTGAGAACTCCGTATGCCTTATCAGGGGCTGGAGGAATATCGCTTGTCTAATTAGATGGCATGCGTTATGACCTAATCAGATAACGCGCTTCTGTGCCGTGGTGTGGCTTAATCAGATAACGGTTTTTGCACCGTTAGATGGCTGCTAGTTAATTATTAACCAGACCAGGGTCAGGAATAGGGGAATCGATACAGTACCTATAGGAATACATCACACCCACTCCACGTAGACTATGTCCATATTTACAAATCTAGGCATAGTGAAACCAGTAGCGTTTGTGTATATCGTACCACCCCAAAATACATTCATATGTATCCTGAAAATTTTGAAACATAATCACATGTACTATCACGTGTACTATATGCACAAGCAGTCTAATAATGCTAAACATATAACGCATATTTCTAAATTCAGCATGAATAAATGCGAAAACCACACATGAAATGGCTCTTAATACAGAAAAAAAGTGCGAGACCATTTCATCACAATCATAAAGTTATGTATAATAGTGCTAGAGGATAGCGAATGTCTCGTGACTACCTAAAAAAGAAATTTAGTTCTCTAAGAATAATGTCTACTTTAAGCAGAAGATAAGTGTCCCAAAAATCGTAAATATTTTTGAATTGGGAAAAAAGGTTCTTGCAGTCTGAAAAACTGATGAGAAACATTTTTCATATCGTTTTTTAAATGTTGAAGGCCAAATTCAGGATGTAGGGAACTCCGAGTTCTAGTTTGCTCAAAGTTATTCCTGCTGCTCTGGTGAAAACATCATATCATTTAGACTGTTGAAAAAACTGTCAACAGCTTCTTGCGTAAGTTCCACTAATTCGGAAAAGGTTGTTACCATGCATTCATGAGCCTGAGCATGATTGCCTCCATTGATGTTTTGATCAGCATAGCTGACTGAAGGTCGTACCTGATCGATGCTGCTTTCATCTTGTACTTCACTACCCCTCAATCGTAGTGGTGAAGTCTCCACGAATGCCGTCATCAGGATTGGTAGCCGCTGGGGACAGCACAATGCATGAGCCGTTACCGGACCCAACAAGGTATCTGCGTCCATTGGCACATCCGATTGTAGTGCCAGACAGGTGTCCAACACGCATTCTTCGCCGCATAGCAAGCACCTTAATACAGGCATAACACAACTTTGCCACATTGGTCTAAATGAAAGAGACCAAGTCATGTTCAGGTCTCTAAGCCGGGATAGTCCAAGGATTTTAGTTACCTGGTCCCGGTAGCCAATGGCTAGGATCATTTCTTCCCTTGTCGCAGGTGTTTTGTCTGTGACATGGTTTGCCATAGCGAAATAACAGGATCAAAAATAGAATACCTGCTACTAGTCCCAAAAGGAGTGGAAGTCCGCCAAAAATGGAATGGACAAAGTCTGGAAAAATACCCAGGATGGCTTTGAATGGAGTTAAAGCACCCGAAAACACTGCTTTAAATACACTGGAGACACCAGTGGTATCAGAAATATTTAAGATTTCGTTCAGTATTTCTGCGAAATGTATGGGGGAATTAGTTGATAATAATGAATGAATCTCTTCTGTTGTCCTTGCAACTTGGAGATCATACGTTTCTTTTGATGACGTGAGCCTGGTCGGCGTCTGTAGGAGCACAGTCTTCATTCTGCTTAAAGTATCTATTCGAATAGAAGCAATTTTCAAATCGGGCCATAACCTTGCCTCCCTGTCTGGAGAATCGTTCGGGAACAAAACTTGTTCACAGCACATGACCTTCCTAGTCACGGTTATGAGATAAGGTTTTTCGGGCAGCAAACGACAACATCTGCGATCTACTATTAGAATGTAACTCCCGTTCGAGAGTCTCCTAAAGAATGGTTCTATTCGTGTTGCAGGTGTGCCTAGCTGATAACATGAAAGGTTATTTGAAGTCCCTTCACAGGCTCCATGCAAGCTAATACCCTGACACAGAAGTGTACCACTTAGTGATCTTGCACAATTATTGCCACTGAGAAACACTTTCTGGCCTTTATTACTGACACATTCGTGTGTATAGGGCAAGTTCCATATTGACTTAATGTATCCTTTACCCAACCTTTCATACTGGCCTGCCTGTATATATTTTTGGCAGAATTGAAACTGGAAAGTAGTTATCGGAATATTTATTATTCCATGTATTATCCATTCAATGACAGGTCGTTCTGACATTGTCAATGGTAATCTCTCAAGTTTTTCAATGCTCAGAATTGTATAGTCAGCACCCTTCTGTGCCAAACTGATTTGTTTATCAGTAAGGTTAAAGATATTAAATAATGACGTTGTGTTGATTAAACGCCAAGGCACATAGCCAGAACGCAGATTTTGTAACGTCCAGCCAAGCTGTACAATAGAACGCAATTGGGACTGACCGTGTTGTAACATCAGTAAGTCTTGCGATATTATATCGATTGCTGAAGACACAATGCTGTCCAGAGAATATATTCTGGAGGACAGAGTCATTAACCCATTGTCCACTACAGAAAGTGATTTTTCCAAATTAATACGGTCAATTTCCCGTATTTTTTCTGCTGTCTCAATTTGAGTTACTTTACAAACTTCGTTATAAGCTGCATATATAGAGGCCGCTATGAAACATTTTTGACGCTGTTTGCGTGGTCCCAATATGAAATCACGCAAGTCAGCACCTTCTGTAAGTAAAGTTAGGTGTTGCTTAATTTCAGCCAGTGTGGACGTTTGTAGCCATTGAAGGCAGAGCTTGCCCACGCTGTAGGTGGTTACTATCCCTGGATGTTGTCTTTGAAAAATATCTAGGGTCTGGCCTAGTCAATGTGAACCCCTGTTTTTTGTTCAGGAATCTGTCTTGACAGTTATTTGTATCTGTGGGCCAGATTAACCATTTTTTCCATTCAGGATGTGTTCTGTTTTGGTTTAATATATGGTTTACGTCTATCTCATCATCTATAGAGCTATTACTGTTCACTGTTGGCTTTGGAATAGACGGTTTGTTCAAATCTTTGATTTTTGCTAAGCCAAGACAGGTAGTTTGTTGAATAGTGTCATTCAAGAATATAATTTGTTCTGGGATCATGCAGGCTCTAAACAATGATTCTATACCTTGTACTTGCCAATCTCTTGTACCCCAAACAGTTTTTGCTTCAATATTATTGTTCCAGAAATCAAACCCAAATGTATTCATTTGTTCAAAGAATGAGTCGGAATATATCAATTTTGTGTTTGTAAGCATGGTCTTCATACCTGTCTTATTTGTCAATTTGAAATAAAATGTTTCTGGATTACTTGTGTTAAACCCTGAAAAGTATGAATATTTATCATAAAAAGTTTTTGAGCTATCTTTTGGAGGAGTAGCACAATGTTCCCATTGGTTATAATTTAAAACATTTCTAGGTTGAGCAGATTTATGTAGATAATGGTTACCATAGTGGTTATAGCAGAACATCTGATCATAATTAGACGAACCCTGCAAATAATCATGTTCTGTAAATTTAGCAGACATCACAAGATCAGACATCATATCATTAATACTTTCAAAGTCTCAATCATCAGCAAATGAGCTCGGTTTTACAAAGTCACTCAATGAGATCTTGAATTGGTGTGGATACTTCAGGATTTCAACCGGACCATAGATTTCATAATCAGTTTTGTCCCATGCTACACCGCCTGGTATAGGATTGGCTGTGAAGTTCACTGAAGAAAGTTCTCTTTTCTCGATGTGTGAAGATGTGTGTGGTTTAAGGACCAAGTTGATTTTCTGGCTTGCTGTGTCCATTTTAGCATATTTTCCTTCAATGAAATGTCCCAAGCATAGTACCATGATGAGCCAAAGAATGAGGATAAATGCACCGAAGGCTACCCAAAACTCAATCCATGGAGAAATCAGATAGGTTTCTTTCAGCTGTTGAAAAAGTTCCTTAGCTTTGTCTTTAAAAGTTTTTGTTGATGGCTGTTTCTTTGCTTCACTCAGGTCTTCAGATGAATCATCGAAGTTGATGAAGTAGCCGGATGCTGTTCTGTCAATTGTTCCAATTGTTTTTGGATTTTGCTTTGTTTCATTAGCAAAGTCTGCAGTTACATCATCATAGGTTGTTGTTTCTTGATGAAAAGTTTTAATTTGGGTTTTAAGAGGTTCAAGTTCCATTGCTTTGTTGCATAGTCCTTGTTGATTCACTGTAGTTTTTCCAAATGTGATCAGTCTTCCAGTTTGAGCCTCTGTATTCGTAGCAAACATTGGTGTTCTGCTACTTCTTGGGAGTCCACTTGGCCTACTGTTTGTTATCGGCCACATGATTGTGGTTTAACCAGGTCGATCGATACAACTCGGTTCTCCTTTTTACCAGCAAGGGGCGGTAGTACTACTGATCTTGTCCCGTTGACAGACAAGACAGGAACTGCTTTTCTGTAAGAAGGCCCAAATTCCTTCTTTACCGCGATCTTCTCTCTGACTAGATCCCCGACTTTTGGAATCTCTTCAGTGGTTGTTGGCTGTTGTTTCAACTTTATGTTGCTCAGGTCTTTTCTTGTTTCATTTAAGTCCTGTAAAATAGCCAAACGATCTTTGATATCAAAGCTTTTGTCTTTAACCACTGAAGTCTGACTATCAAGATCTTGGATCATCATTCTAGTCCCGAACAATAGTTCGTACGGACTGAACCCTTTCAGAGAATTCCTTGGCAGGTTATTTAGACTACGTTGGACACTTATTAAATGTTTGACCCACCCAGCACCCGAACCTAATACCTTTGCTGTTATAGATTGCTTTATGTCACGGTTTTTTCTTTCTACGATTCCGTTTCCCTCGGGATGAAATGGACAAGAGTACCGCAATGCAATGCCCATGCTGGTCATGGCCTCCTTATAAGCCCGGGAGCTAAAAGCAGGACCCTGGTCAGAATGTAGCATGCCAATTGCGTATGTGCCGATAAAGACTCGCAAATCTTTTATAACAGTTCCGGCGTCAGCCGATCGCTGGGGCCACATCCATATGAATCTCGTGCATGAATCCACTGCGACCAAGATATATTTATAGTTACCATCCCTTTGTAAGGGACCACAGTGGTCCAGGTAAACACAGGCTAATGGTTTATCTGAGATTAGAAGGGGCGTCTGTGCTGGTCGTTTCACTGTTGATACTTTCATTCTTTGACATGTTTCACATTCTAGAACATAGTTCCTTGTTTGTCTTCGCATTTGTGGCCACCAGTATCTCTGTTTTAATAATGATACTGTGGCTGAAACGCCAGCATGTACAGAAGCAAGCCCTTCGTGTGCCGCTATGATGAGTCCTAACCTATGTTCCATGTTTGGAATTGCCCTATCCCCCACTCCAGGGATTCGAGCAAACGGAACATTATTTGCATACGTTATGTATGAGTACTTTACTGGAAAGCCTTTCGGGAGTGTTTCTATCGCATCTTTTACTGTAGCGCTGACAGCCTGTAATATTTCGCTGTCTATTTTTGTTTTTGACCGGGTGATAGCAGCTACGGAAGCCGTTTGCACTGCTGCCTTCGCTGCTTCGTCAGCCAATGAATTCCCTGCAACATGAACGCCATCACGTTGATGACTCAGTGTATGTATCACGTGAGTCCTTTGTAGTTCCTTTTGCAAAAGAACTACTTGTTCCCAAAGCATTTTATGTTTGATTGTGCCACCTTTTGCATCTTTAAAACCATTCTGAACCCAGATCTGCAAGTACTCATTGTAAGATTGGACGCAGTAATACGAATCGCACACAATAAGTGTGGGGAATTCTCGATCGGTATTTTCAAGCGCCATCTTGAATGCTAGTAGTTCTGCTCTTTGAGCTGTACAGTCTCCTAGAGATTGCGTTTTAGTGACCACAGGTTTACATTTTCCTTCGTGCCAGCGACCTTTAACAATCGCGCACGCAGCACTGTAGGCTTGCTTACCCCCCACTGCAGGTTGTGCTGATCCGTCTGTATATATTTACAGCCGTAGTGTTCTAGAGGCAGAATTTCGGTCGGCGGAGGACATTCGAATTCATATTGGAGAAATTCTTGTGTTTTTAAATTGGGATCAAATTCGTATACCACGTCTCTTGCAGCAAGAGAGTTAGCCCACTGTATCCATCTTGGATGGAGTGCTTAAGCATTCGGAATGCTTGCCTTGGTTACCGCCTCTAGAGCTGGTATAGGTGTCACGATGATTATTCGTTTACCCTGTGCTAGGGCCCGCTCCTTTGCTACAGCAGTCTGTACCGCGGTCAGAATTTTTTCCGTTGGGCTAAATTTCATTTCAGCTTTTGTGTACAAATGTGATTTGTATGCTATTGGTACCTTCTCTCCCTCATTAGAGGTCAGGTATGTGAATCCGCATCTTCCTGGGATGACTCGAATCACAAGGTTGCGTGTGTTGTCACGTGTTTGTAATTTTGTTTTAACTAACATATCTGTTTGTAAAGATCTCAAAATTTCTGTGTGTTTTTGAGTCCAATTGATTCTTTTAAAATCTGGTTTTATTAGATCATAGAGAGGTTTAATTCTCTCTGCATAATTTATAATGTAAGTTCTTCCAAAGTTTAGGAAGCCTAGAATTGATTGTAAGTTTTTCAGTGTTCTAGGTGCTTGGATTACAGCACATTTCTCTAGGAAATTGTCGGCCAGGCTTTTGCCTTCACTTGATAGTTCATATCCTAAAAACAGGACTGTTAGATGGGCAATTCTTGACTTTTTAAAGTTGAATTTGTAACCCTCTGCTGCGAACCCAAGTATTATGGTGTTCACTCTCTTCAAGTGAGTATCCAAGTCATCGTCTGTTAGATAGATGTCGTCGACATAAGATAATGCCTCGTCATCATATGTTTGTAGTAATTCTGTTACTCTTGCTGAGAATAATCCTGGGCTGTTTTTGAACCCCTGGGGCAAACGACAGAATTTTTTTTGCGTGCCATTTATTGAGAAGGCCGTCAAATATCTGCTCTCTGGTGTTATATTTTGACAAAAGAATCCATTAGAAATGTCTAAGGTTGTTTTGTATTTTTTGCGCACTATGTTATTCATTAGTGCAGCACTATGCGAGTTTTGTACCGAAAATGTTTTGCAAAATGAGTTAAGGTGTCTGTAGTCCAAAACAAGACGATATGAATTGTCTGGCTTGGAGACAGGAAACAAAGGGTTGTTCATTTGTGAGGTGCAAGTTTCAATCACCCCCTGGTATTCAAGTTGATCTAGGATCTCTTTTACCTGTTTTTTAGCTTCTTGCTTAATCGGGTACTGCCTCTGTGCAGTAGGTTGTGATTTTAACTGGATTTTGTGAGGAGGAGAGTCCTCATCCCATCCCACATGATTTTTATATAAGGCAGGGGCTTGAGCTACTGCCCACTTTCTTGCAAGTGTATATTTTTTATGAATTGGAATATGGTTTGAGAAGGCAGGCATAATTATTTCTTCGCCATGTGGGCACTCCCTGACAAACTCTGGAGGCCAGTCTCGTTCAGCTAGAAGGTTGTCATAGCCCTTGGAGAGATTATCCCAAAATAGACCCCTTATTTTTCTAGTCTTATCCCCTTCTATACGCAATGTTATTTCATATATTTTATGAGGTTTGCTAACTCTGGTATCTGCAGTTTCCACCTGAATGTATTCATTCGTGTCCACTGTCTCCAGATGATTCATAAGGACTTTGCGAGCTATGCTCACTTCTGCTGCGCTGTCTAGCATTGTCTGAGCCCATTCTCCGTTTTTCAGCTGTGTCCTCAGTATTCTCGGCATTGTTGATTACTTTAATACTGGCTACCTTCTTTTTTGGAAATTGTAATTTTTTATTCAGATGAGCAGGTTCTTTGTCTTTGGACTTGACGTGCTCTTCCCTGTGTTCTGATCGTCCTCTTCTTTCCGATTCCTGCGAGGAAGTCTGAAAAGATTGAGAGGGACGTGTATCAATATCTTGATATCTATCAGGTTTTTTTATATTTTCCCTATTTCTAAGGTTGTATTTTTTCACAGAGGGCTCCCTTTGGGGAGACTTGCATCCTTGATCAGGAGATCTTTCTCTCCGCCGAGGAGACCTTCCTCTGGACTGGAATCTTTTTTCTTTAGGATTGGATTGTTTATTTCCATCCCAGCTCTTTTTTTGATTGTTTAAATTATTTTTTATAAATACCTTTTCAGGACTTTCAACTAGTTGGGGTTTCACTGGTATTCCACCCAAACTATCTCTTCCTAGTTCTTCATAGGATTTTTCTATGATTCTGGCAATTTCAGACGGTTGGTCTGCTATATTTGTCTCTTTTAACCTCTGGCGAATCGCCATATTTGCTGCTTCTCCCTTTATGTTGGCTAATAATATTGCAGAGACCTGCTTGAAATCTTTCAGTAGTTTCATACCGAGAGTTAAAGCGGGTTCTGGACCGTATTCATCTTGAATCTGTTTTAGCACATCTGGTATTACTGACATGGATGGTACACCATGTGTTTTTGTGTAAATGGAGGCAAAGACTGTTCCCCAAGTGTCACAGTCCTCCACATGTGGTGCGATTCCCATTGGGAGACAGATAGTCAGAATCCTATGTTTCTCAACAGGGGTGGTATCTGGAAACACCGCCTCTATTTGAGTGATTTTTTGTGCTAGCCAGAAAGGAATTTGTTCCCGTTTTGCAGGTACTTTACCTTGACAGGACTGTATGTTCTGAGGTGTAATTTTATTTGTGTTCCCCTGATGATTGGTCAGCTGTGGAATTTTAATAGCTGGTTGGATTGTTGAAGTCCGCATTACATATTGGACTAATTGTCTATGTATTTTTATTAATTGTTTTAGCTGTGCTAAAAGCTCTGGTGCAGGCATTTCTTCAATGTCTGGATGTGGTGTATATCCGGCTAGGACCGGCCACGTTGCTCCTGGTCTACCTAGTGGACCGAGCCTGGTGATGTGATTATTATGTTTTAGGGTGCCATGAAACAAGAGCAGGAATTTGAGTGGTATTTCCACTTCCTCGAAAGGAGTGTACTCACTAGGAGGTTCCTCTATTTTGTAATAGTGGAAGTCCTTTGTTACAGCGTTTGCTGCTGGAAAGTTTATCCATGAATAGAATACCTCTGTCTGCCGATATTCGTGTGCCTCAATTACGAATATGACTGTACCACCTCTTGGTGTCAGTCCATTTTCTATAAGTTTTAGGGTTATAGATTTCCTTATGTTGACCGGGATGAGTATTGCATCTGGGTCATTTTCCAGCAGAGTATTGTCTGCTACTAGGAGTTCAGCTGCTAGTCTAACTGTCTCCCTTTCTTCTTCACTTTCTGTCATTTTACTGACAGGAAGGTTATTCTGTTTGTTTGCAGATCAGGTTTCTATGGAAACAAAGATTAGATGCACAATATTTTGGAACAGTGTATCCTTCAACGTTGAATTAACCAAGAACCATACATAGGAGTCTCCTCCTGCGAGGTTTGGCAGATATGACCTTTCACCCACTCCAGACGTCTTTGGAGTATTATGGGAAAATAAGGGGTTCTGTGTGAAAAAGCACGACTGAGTTACTCTAATGTCTTGCGTTAGTTTTATCGCCTATCCAAACGTTTGGGCGCCATGTAGTGTAGTTCCTATTATCCCAATAGGCTCTGCGCATTGGAATAATATCTTCAATAGTATAGACCTAGGGCAGAGGTTAACTAGGTCTTCTACCGACGATATTAGACTTAAAGTTTTGTGTTTGTGCCAGCTAGCTCAGAGTTCACTAGAAACTTTCTCGAATAGGCAAGGAGGATTTTAACCTCCCTGGATAGACAAGAAGGGATTTAGTTTCTGACAACCATAGAACATGACAACTTTGCTCTCCCCCAATCAAGAGTGTATCTCTAGAGTCGTGTGAAAACAAAAGACAACTTATTTTACTCAGTCAGTTCAGTGCATTCTTAGTTTCACCAGATTGTAGAGAAAAGGAAGAGACGGGCGTGTTCAATAAAAGATGTTATTTATTGATCAGTCTCTTTTCTCATACAAGAGAAATGAATCGCTATTATTGCAATACTTGTAGTTAAGTAAAGTGCATACAGTAAAGACAGAATTATAAAATAATACTGTAAAAGCATTGATATGGTTTCTGAGCCATATGATACTTTAAAATGGATAAAATATATACATGCATATATACATTTGACTAATCGTACTCAACTGGTGCTTCTAAGCACGCCTACCCCAGTGTACCTGACCTAAGCCTAATACGTGGGCGGGAGTAGATAAGTAGCAGTTTAAGTTAAGTTTGTTTGCCAAGGGACTGATTCGAGAATTCTCTGCAAGGGGTTATTCAGTTCTGTACCTGAGATCTAGAATGATGGAGGGCTGGTATCTCTTATCCCGGGTCTTGATATTCCAGCTGCCTGCGAGGGCTGCTTGGAAGCGCCGGAGCTGGATTTCTCAGCAGGAGAAAGGCAGCGTCTCGTTCTCAGCGCGTCAGGAAGGCGGGGCAACGCCTGTGGGCTTTGCTCTCTGCTGGGCTCCTCAGCACGTCTCGCTGCTCCGATCTCGTCACCACCGCATGTGTTTGCTTAAGGCAATGTCGGTAATATTTATACCTGAAAGGTGCCGAGATTGACGTAAGGATGGACATATATACGTCAATAAGGATGTCATATGAACGGGCTCGTTCGCACATTCTTTTGCTGAAGTTCTCAGTGAAATCAAAACAATGGTTATGGGAATTTCCCAGGTCGCTGTAGGTTTGATTTGTTTTGAGAACTCCGTATGCCTTATCAGGGGCTGGAGGAATATCGCTTGTCTAATTAGATGGCATGCGTTATGACCTAATCAGATAACGCGCTTCTGTGCCGTGGTGTGGCTTAATCAGATAACGGTTTTTGCACCGTTAGATGGCTGCTAGTTAATTATTAACCAGACCAGGGTCAGGAATAGGGGAATCGATACAGTACCTATAGGAATACATCACACCACAATCAATCCCTATTTATCCAAGAATTGGTAGTGGGTGCCCAGTGCACTAGGAAATGTATACACACAGTGATGAGTAAGGATGGAGGGGAAAGAGAGTTAGATTTAATTAGCTTTAGAAGATGGTAGTCTTGCAAAAGATTTGTGTCAGTGCGTATTGAGGTTTTCTGGTGCAGCCCTTAGTTTCAATCGTCAAGGAAATGCAAAATTATTTTAATGAGTTGCTGATTGAATTTACGGGTGGCATTATTGGTAGCAAATCTGAGCTTCTGGTTTTACATATTGCCCAAAGAAAGGCTGCAACTTTCTGTGCAGTTTCTGGGAAATGATCTCTCAGATGGAATGAGATCTTGATGAAGTGGTCCTCAAATTGGACTGACCGGACCTCAGGATTTCCTGTAGAAAGAATGTTATTCTTCTGCAGTTCACACTCTTTTTTGTGGTGATTTGCAAGTCATTAAATTTGATGAAAATCTGCACAATAGGAACGTTTGAGGTGAGAGATTGTTTTTTTGCTTCTGGACTTTCTTGATGGCTTTATTGTTAGTGCTAATGAACTCCTCACAGCATGAATCAGTCAGGTGGGTCGTGTACACTTTGATGCATTTGGGTGCATAATCCCACCGCCCTTTTGCACCATTGACTTTCAAACGGGGTATATTCACAGTCTGCCTGGAGGGCTGCTGTCAGGGTTGATTGTGATAGATGGAGGAAGGATGTCCTTAATTTTCCTCTGCAGGACTCCCAGAATTGAGAGTCTCTTTATAGCACTCTAGACCCTTGCCCGGTAGTTCTTAATCAAGTCAATTTTTGCTTTGGTTATTGATGGTAAGTAGAGCAGTTTGCCTCTTCTAAAATTGTGAGAATACCACAGAATCCCCTTGGCAGATGTTTCAGTGTTTGTTGAGGACCTCTCCAAATATGGTTTCCAAGAGTGTGAGTCTGCTGAGATATGTAACGGTCTACCCTCTTTCTGTTGTTTACCCTTCCAGGTAGTATTGTTTCGATGTTGATGTTTTTTTGTAGCTTGGACAACCACAATCCTTTTTTCTTGATTGATCTTGATACTGTCCTCCTTGCAGTATTTAATTTTTTTGTTAGATGAAGTAGTTTCCCCAGGACTTTTGTAGTATGTGACAGAGCCACAGTCGTTGGTTTAAAGTGAAATAAAAAATTGGATCTTGTGAGTATTTGGTGTGCCAAGAACATTCTCAGGAAGTTGAAAGAACAGTCTTTTATGTAAACATTGAAAATAAGTTGTCCAGCAAACAGCCTTGTTTTACCCCTGTATTTATGGGATCATATTCTGCCAGTTGCCAGTTTATTCCATACCTCACTTGCACAATTGTGTCTGTGTACAAAGAATTCATTGGCAAGATCAGGTGTGTATTCAGGAAGGTTTTTCCAGATTTAACCAACGTTTGTTCTAGTTTGTGCAGTTGAAATCAAGGGAGGTTGCACCTAAACTTTTTTTTGTCTGTTTCATGTATTTGTATCTTGGCTTTCACATCTATTAGACTGATGGGCCCTTACGTTGTTGGGTCTAACATCTTGCTTTTCTTGTGTATTGTCTCTATGATGCTATTGAGCCAAATTCTGGGAAGTTGCAGTTTTATATGCAGAGATGAAAGAGTTTCTGCAAGGTTGTCACCCACTTTTCTTGAAAGCATGTGAACGCTTTGCTAGGAAAGAGAATTGACCCAAGGGCTTTATACTTTAAGGCTGCAAATGGCCTCCTCAGTATGTTTTGGATTGCCACTATATGCTCTTCTTGTACAGTGGACCGCCACGACTTGAGAACAAAATAAGAGGGTTTATAAAACATAATTTCCTTTTCTTTTTAAGAGTGCATAGTTACACCCCTTCTACTTTCCTTTACTGACTTTTTTTTAATGTAAATAACTTTATTGGCATTTGTGTTATCACACCAAGATCCGACACAATCAAATATTCTGTAACATAAGTCATCCCACTATGGGGAGGGCCAATCCACAATTCGGAGAAAAAATGACATTAAGAGCAATCATTTTTCGGTTTGTTAGCTCATTCCATAATATTCCATAAGCATATTCATCATCTTGTATTGTCTATATAAGTCATGCCAACTTCAACTGTTTACCCTCCACCCCCACCCCTCCCTCTCCCCATGTCCCGTACATACCGCCATGTCAAGTTTTTATATACCTCCTTATTACACATCAACAACCAGAGCTAATCGAGATCCTGCCTTCCCGTGCCAGCGTATGCCGCTGTTCCCATATCTTGAGTTCCAGGGCCTTGCTTTTCGTTAAGGTCTGTTAACATCTGGGACCATTCGAAAATGTCCTCCTCCACTTTTGCATCCGTATGCACGAGTTTCATTCGCACTCTTTCCGCAGTGGCCCATTCTTTCATATCTTTCATCCATTCCTCTACCTGTAATGGCCGGGGTCTGAGCCAACTGATAGCTATGTGCCTTTCCGCTATCACTAAACCCTGTTATTAATTGTCGGCTTAATTTTTTATTTTTGGGGGTGGGGAGTAAGCCCATCAATACCTGCCGGATATTTTTGGGGATCATCCTGTCACCCTTGGTAAATGTGTGATTATAGTTTCCCAGTAAGAGTTCAACTATAAACATGCCCAAACCATATGCAGGAAATCTGCTGATTGTGCTTTATATCTCGGGCATTCGTTGATACGCGCCGGGAAGATTGTATGTAGGGTGGTTGGAGTAAGGTAGACTTGTTGCACCATGTTATATTGTAGGAGCTTAAAAAGTGCATTGGTGCGGACTGTACGCACCCCTTCCTGAACTTTTTCCCCATTCCTTATCAGATAATGTTTCCTCCATCACGGCATCCCATCTTCTCTTTAATGGTTATTTCGTGTTCGGCAAGTCATCTTGTATTGCTCTATATAAGTGCGATATTCATCTCTTGCCTTGCACCATATAGAGCATTACCAACAGTATATTGGTGGTGGGTGGTTCTGCTGGAAACCCCTGCCATATTTCACATGTCACGCTTGATATTTTTCATATTGTAAAAATTGCCCCGGTCCTAGAACAAAGGTGTTGAATGCCTCATCTCGGGTAATAAATCTGCCATCCACATACAGGTCTCCCAGTGTTTGACACCCTCCCTCCTTCCATTGTTGTACGGACATAGAGTCCGCTATTCCGGGCAAAGGGGCGTATTGCCCAAATTGGCGTATCAGGGGCGTATGGGGACCGCTGTACTACTCTATGGACTACCATATCTCACACATGGGCGACATGCCGGACAACATATGGAGTCAAGGGTGGAGGCTGCTTTCCACACTAAGATTTCTAGCAGGGTGGGGTCACTGTATGTACCTGCCAACAGATCAGTCTTCCAATTGCTTTCAGTATCCAACCAATGTACTGCATGTTGCAGTTGACATGCCGTGTAGTAGAGCTCCAAAAAGGGAATCTCAAGTCCTCCTCATCCCCAAGTTCTCTGTAGGTTTGTCAGGTTCACTCTCTTATGTTTATTTCCTCATAAAAGGTCCGTCAGGAGCAGATCTAGGGTCCTTCAATAGTGTTGTGAGAGGATAAATAGTGTATGTTACATCACATATAGACATCTTGGTAAGATAATCATTTTTATTATTGCTAGTTTACCAATAAGTGAGAGTGGTAGGTCCCGGCAAAAATGTATGGAACTCCTCAAACCTTCTATTACCCTCCCTATGTTTAGGGCATGATAGACGGCCACTGTATTTGCCAATCTGATTCCTAGATAGCTTATTCCTTCACCTGCCCATTGTAACTCGCTTCGGTGTAGCTATGCTTTGGGTAGCCCTGCTAGTCTACCAATGGGAATTAGCTTAGATTTCCCTTCATTGAGCTTAAGTCCAGATACCTTGCCGAATTCTTGTAGGGTTGCCAACATGCGTGGCCGCGAGGTTGATAACTGACGTAAATAAACTAAGGTGTCATCAGCACATATGGAGACAACGTGTTCTAGCTTGCCTAACACCCCAACCCCCAACCTGTCCCTTAGGGCAGCCACCAATGGTTCCATGTTCAGCGTAAACAAGAGTGGAGAGAGTGGGCACCCTTGTCGGGTGCCTCCTGCTGAGCGCTACTGGCCTAGACACCACATTTTTCACTTTTATCTGTGCCATAGGGGGATGTATAGAGTATCCTGGTCCATTTGAGAAAGCCCTCTTCCACCCGATCCTCTGTAGAACCTGCCATAAATATGTCCATTCCACTAAATCGAAAGCTTGTTCAATGTCAGTCAAAGAACTTTATTCGGTTATATGACAAGAAATAACCATAAAAGTACAGTAATAAAATACAGTTTATATAAATGACATTAAAATGATAAATAAAAACTATTGTATAAATTCATATCCTAAGTGAATTACGAGATTTAAAAAGATTTTTTTTAAAAGCAGTGACAGAGGCGATAGTAAGAACATTGTCTAAAGTCTGGATCGCCAAAGTTCAGCAGACGGGCCCTCCGCTTTCTCAGGAAATCCGATGAATCGTAATTTATTCCTTTGCGATCTCCCTTCCGCGTCTTCGGCACACTCATCCAGTCGTATCTTTTATTGCTGGAGTTCTGTCACCTTGCTCCCAAGAGTTTAAACCTCCTCCTGTAGCGTGTGTACCGTTTGCTCAGTCGTGGTCACTCTTTCTGACATTTTGCAAAGATCGCAGTGTAGCAAATTGACCTCGTTGGTGACTGTATGAATTTTATGCACCATTTCATCGCGCGTTGTGTGGATGGCTGTCAGTACATCAGCTATAGATGGAGCCGGGTCCGCTGCCTTTTGCAACATTTCTGCGTGGTCTGTCTAAGGTATTGTCTGTACCTCATTCTCAGCAGGAAGGGGGTGTGCATAATTTGAGATTTTATTTGTCTGGGCTACTCGGTTTCTTTTGTCTTTCACCATGATTCCAGATAGTGTAGAGGAAGATGTTGTTCTCCGTTATGTCACCAATATAATCTGTTATCATATGGGTCTATATGGGATGCTTGTCGTACTTCCTTTCATTTTGGCCTTCTTGTTATCGCTTCTCTTATTGTGCCAATTTCCCTTTACCACTGCTGCCCAGTTTATGCATCTGTAAGCCTCCCCATCTCCCAATGCCGTTTACCGCCTATGCTGATTGCCCCTTCGCTCTTGACCTATAATTTGCTGCCAGAGTCTCATATTTGGCAGGATTTCTGTGCTTTTCTTCCCCTTCCTGAAGCCGCACCTTCACAGAATGCCTTCCTGGTAAACTTGGGGCGGTGCTTGTCTCCTTTTGTCTGGGCGTAGGGTTTATACTTGACTTTTCCATTAACAGGCACTTATCGGATCTGCTCCATGTTTCATGCATCTCCTAGGCCAGTCCTTCACGTAAGGCCCAACACTTCTAGGGAGAGGGGCGGCGCAGGCCGGCACAGTCCGTTTTCCCCTCCCTACGAGTCCATTCTTAAGGATGGTCGGACTTCAAATGCTGGATTTGTACTCCTCATCCGGCCTTCCTGGTCCTTCCCACCTGACGGTTATGGCGTTAACGAGGCCGTCATCTCAGCCGGCAGGCTTCTGATGTGAAGCTCCAGCCCGCACCGATACCCCGGCCGTCCTCTTATCTTCGGGCCCTCGTACCTTTACCGTGACCGACTTATTTGCGGAGGGCGTGTGGGGGGGGAGGAGGCTTCCACTCCGGTCAGGCCGCAGTCGGGCAAGGCTTTAAATCCAGCGTTAATCTGCCGAGTCCATCCCAGCCACGGAGGAGGATAGATGGCGGCCAGCACCCGACATTCCACGGCCTCGATTCTCCACTGCTGGCCCCCGCTGTGCGGATCAATGCAGAGTCACTGAATGTTAGTCGGGTTTTGTAAGTGTGGCCAGGGGGTTGACTGCATCCAGGAGCACAGGATTATGTCGGATAGAGAAGTGATCGGCGGGAGCGATCGTAGACGCGTCTACTCCACCATGTTGTTAGGCCATGCCCCCCCCTTCTTGTACTGACTGTGACCAATTGCTTTACAGGATTCACTAGTGATAGGGTGACTCTTATTTCTTCTGGAGGCATGCAAAGAAGGTTTATTTTCTGAATCAAGTTTATTATAGAACTCTTCTACCCATGAAGATGACATCTTGCACATGGGCCTCGCCTTGCAGATTGGTTAGTTTATTAAATCTTAGTTCTTTATGCAGAATTGTCCCTTCCCAGTGCTTTCTTGATAGCTAGCATAAAGCTTTGCTTCTCGGGGAGCCCAGCGATTTTGGATCTACTGTTGCTGCTGCGTTTGTAATGAACAGGTTAGATCATTTCAGTAGATCCTTTTGATCAGCAGTTTATTTCGCTGGGTTCATGTCATTTATCAGTGACCATCTTTATCACCTTGCTCCCAGCTGACCTCACCAGTTGAGTTGAAGATAGAGGTTCCTCTCCTTACATGAATGTGGTCTGGTTGATGTCATTGGAGTCGCCTTTGGGTGCTAGACCTAACTCAGTTGCTGTTTTTTCCAGAAATTCTCTTTGTTAATGCTTGAGGCCTACTATACCACTTGAATATTTGAGGACTCTCTTCTCAATTTTCTGGTGAAATTTTATTTCTGACATTTGCATGTAGCTGTGGAAAGGGAATGTGGACTCCTTATTGGATATGTTTTTTTGCAATTCGTTGACCTCTGGCTGCTTCTTCCTTATTCAGGGATCTGTTTACTCCTTTCAGTACTGCCTATGGCTTCCAACACTTCTATTTCTTTTTTTAGTTGCAGACCATGGCCCTTTAGCGAGTTTTCACTTTTCTACAATCTACTTATCAGGCACTTATTTTGTGGAAGTAGTAGTTTGCTGATTTCAAACTTTGACAGCAGTTTTTTTTAACATAATGTGATTTGTAATATTGTGGAACATCTTCTCATTCTGCTATGTTTTAATCTGATTTCTTGGTTAGCTTTTATTTTTGCCATTCTATATTGACCTTTTTCTTGATCTCATGCATAAGTTGGAGAGTTACATTTGTGATATTGTGGGATAATGCTGCTGTGAGAAAGTGAATTATTAGTTGGAGAGGATGCGAGTCTTCACCAAGGAATAATGTCACAAATCTGTGCCAGGTCCAGTTAGGTCTCAATATTTGAAACCTGATCTCAAACCTTGGTAGCCGTAGCACAGATCAAACAACCTTAACTTAGTAGAAATGTGTTAAGCAAGTATCAGTTCCGAAACAGTTAAAGTAGACAACACAACTCAAAAAAGTCCCATTTTCATTTACATAAGATATAGTAAAAGTTTATTTTTCTAAATTATTTCTATTTCTTTTTCAACAGAATTCAATAGGTACATTATAACATTTTCTCCTTTGTTCTTATACGCCCCTCCAAGGTCGTCCCATGATTTATTCATATGGCTGAGATATGCATATTGTTGCTGTTTGATTTCTGTTATTACTGAGGGAAGTATCATGTCAAAAGCCCTCGCCTTCTCCAACGCCAAATACAGCTCAAGCGATTGGAAAATTGTGGGGGTCTTGTGCCTCTTCCCTATTCAAGGCTTTTGCTGGTCGTAAATCAGCGAACAGCTGTTACCCATTGTGAAAAAATTGAGCAAAGGTTAATTAACAAATAGACACCAGACAACAAAAATCACATGTAGGCTCTCAGAGAAATGATTTTCAGAAGTTTTAATTCAAAATAGCACCTAAAAACGCGAGGGGCAATCACGGTTATCTGATCCAAGTCAAAAGTTAAGGCCAACTGCGGGCTACTGCAGTTCGGGTAGAGGCACCATGTCTGGCCCGGTGGAAAGTTTACCTTCTGACTTCGAAGATTTTCTGGTGAAAAGCCTCATTGAGTGGTAGGGTCGTTGTTGATGGTGGGAAACTCCAAAAGAGCAAAATCTGAAATCCTTACCAGTGAGGTCATGTCGTAGCCGGATGCTAAACGACATCAGCCTCAGTAAAGTCCCTCTACTTTCGGACTTGGAAACAGACAAGTTGAATCCGGTTGATGATTTGATGAAGGTGGTGTGGCTTCAGCATCAGTCTCAGTGTCCAGATGTTCTCTGGAGGAAATGTTCTGAGAAAATGTCCAGCTTTGCAGATTTTATGATCAAAATAGTACAGTCTAACACCCACCAAGACTTTGTGGGTACCACTTGGGAGTTAGGACTCACACTCACAGGAACCACCAGCAGAACCCATGGCAAATACAGTTCAAACTGGTTAGATGGGCTCTTGCTAAAAGTAGACTTCTTGCAGCTTTTGTGGCATTGTAACTTACAGGACCAGCCAACTGACCCATAGAGACTACTTTTTTGTCCTGGGTGTACGTAGGAGCAGGTCCAGCACTTGAGGTCACTTTCTGTAAGTTCAAAAGCAGTTGCAGTCTTCCTTTTCTCTTTCACAGATCGAGATGTGTTATGAAAAAGATACCCAGGGATACACATGTATACCTGGCACTAGCTTGTAGTTGGGCGGGACTCCCTGACCAATAGGGAATAAGTTCCCTGAGGCAACCCAACCCACTTGGGCATAATGTAATGGGGTTTTGTCCTAAATCAATCCACCAGCGCACTGTTGTACCAAAATCTCACTTGGCAGAACAGCTCTTTTCCGAGGCACAGCTCAAGGCACACCTCTGAAGTGTGTATAGGTGTAAGAAATCGGGTTATGGGTTCGGGGGGGGTGGGTAGAAGCACCACTCAGGCAACAACCACAATCCTTTTGTGGGTGAACCACAAAAGTCTCTAAATTAACCGGTGCTTAACTCTCTGGTAGCTTGGCACAAAGCAATCAGGCTTAACTTAGAAGAGGTAAAGTGTAAAGTATTTATTCAGCGCACAAGCATTAATAAGGTAAAAACACCACACAAGAAATAACCTAAACCAATTTAGTAGAGTACATTTTAATTATTAAAATAATACCGGAACAACTAAAATCCAATCCTTAGAACTGGAGATATGCATTTGTAATGTTTTAGAAAAGTATAGTACCAAAAAGCGCCACTCACTGTCATCTGGGCATGCTACATCTGGAGAAAGTCACAAGTTCAATCCAACCGCGATGGAGAGCAGACTGGATACAGGGACCATGTTAATCCCACTGAAAAAGTTACCTTCTCAAAATCCGTTTTGAAGAGTTCCATGTGTGGTGGATGAGGCTGCGAGGAGCAGGTAGAGCGTCACGGACAGTTGTGGCTGGTACGTGAAGAACAGGCCTTGCATCGCAGACGGTCGTCGCTGTACTGCAAAGATCCAGTTGGGCCTCGCAGACTGTCATGGCTGGAGTTTCTTGTGATAGTCATCCTTGGCTGTTGTTGCTGTAGCGCAAAGTGCATATCTCATGTTGCTGGCTGTTGCACGAAGAATCGTGGTCAACAGAGCTTGATATGGTGGTCTTGCGGGCAGCAGAGTCTTGCTGTGTACTGACCCCTTCGCGTTTGTAAAGAGCTCATAACTTGGGGATTTCTTCTTTTCTTGTAGAGAAGAGCACTCTGCTTCCAGTCAAGAGGCCAAGGCCTGGGGAGTCTCCTCTTGAGGAACAGAGACTTACTCTAATGTTTCTTAGAACATTTTTAGCAATATTAATAATACCTCTCCCAATGTAAATTTATCTGAATTGAATTGCTTTCTGCATTCCCTTTCCAATTACGGTTCTATCAGAGAAAGATAAAAGATTTATGAATAGCCCCTTTTCTTAGGTTGAGTTGGAGGAGGCTTGTTAAGTAATCCGTTCGAGGGTAATGCTTGTGGCCCCAGTGGATTTCCTGACAAATTTTATAAGACTTTTTCAGCAGCTTTAAACTCCTATTTATTTGAGATTGCCAATTTTATTTTAGAAGGGGCTCACCTCCCCTCTCCTTTATGCTAGGGAACGTCATCAGCTGTCTTGGAAAGGGCAAGGACCCTGAAGATCCAAATTCCTATTTCCCGATTACACTTTTAAATAGGAATTATAAAATTTTAATGAAACTGGTGGATAACAGAATTAATAAACTGGCACCTTTTTTAATCCATCGGGATAAAAATGGCCTTATGGCTGGGCAGCAATTGAGCACTAAAACTAAATATCTAACAGAGGCATTGAATATGTTTGCAATTAATCCCAGCGCAATCTTTTTGTTCGATGCAGAAAAGGTGTTCAACCTTGTGGTCTGGGGAATCCTTTTTGGTATACTAGAAAATTTGGAATTCTCGTCGCAGACTGCAGGTTTTAAAAAAACAGGATGTATATGAACGCAGAAGCTTAGGTAATTTTAAATTCTACTGAAATAGGCACCATTAGGGTTCAGCGTGGAACATGGCAGGGCTGTCTGCTCTCACCAGTTTTTCCTTCTGGTTTTTAGGTAGAGCCTAGAGCAGCGCACATGCGCTTCTTTCAAGACTTTTAATAAGGGGCTTCAGAAAGTTCACCAAGCTCACCACACGCTCATGCGTGTGTTTTTGTTTTTTTGCACATGCTTTTGGGCTTTGCGTGCGTCTTTCTAAGAAAGACAGCAGGCGGGTGCATGTCCTGCCTTTGCTCCGCCCACGGCCTATTGCTTGCGGTTACCCGCACAGGCACCATCTGTTTTGAATTATCGTGCCCAGACGCGTGTGCGATAATGCAAAACAGATGTCTGGCTGTGGCGCGCACGCGTGCGCACCACTCGCGTGCTTGTTCCTCTTGGTTCCACGCTCTCCTTTCATTCCCCTCAGAAGCTTCCCAGCCATGCGCTATCTGTCGTCCTCCACTGAGACCACGAAAATCTCAACGGATACTGCTAGGGTTGGGCAGCGAGGGCACCACTTGAGCGACCTGTTGACGCGCCGTAGGTCGGGGGCAGGCCCCGGTGCGCCTGGGCACATTTCAGCTGTAGTGGGCTGGGCAGCCGTAGGTTTTTCGCCAGAGAGAGCGTGTTTGAGATGGGGCGCTACTGGTGTGCGTGTGGGGTGCTCCGCTTTCACATTGATGTTCGAGCTCAGGATATTAATATCTGCCGCGTAGAAATGCAGAGCCTGAATACTTTTGCAGACACCAGTATCGGAAGTAGCCTTCCGAACGAGTATAGAACCTGTGGCTTTTTAGCCCGTGTGTGGAAAGTGTGCTTTCATGCACCGCTTGGCATGGCTTTTCCCAACAAGTTCCGGGCGGGAGTATCTTGCAGTGTAAACAGTTTTTCGGGTCCGATTGCAGTTCCTCTTTTGGCTTCGGCACCTGTATGTGCTAAATTCTGTGGGTTTCTGCCGCCCTGGAGGTTCTCTGTGTTTAGCAGGTAGATTAGGAAGAAAAAAAGGTTCATGTCCTAAATTGGCTGTGGTGATGATTTGTGCATTAATGTCAATTCGTGGCCCATGTTTTACATGTGAATCATTACCTGAAGTAGGACGACTTTATTTTTCTCAAAAATGTTCATAGTTCTAAAGTCGCTTTGATTTTATCTTTCCACCTTTTAGAATCCTTTGACACATTTGTTGCCCTCAGTATTGCATATTGGCCCGCTCTGCTCATACCAGGGCTTGTTGGCCTGTTTGCCACGTGAAAGGGCTACTTGGCACACTTGGGTTTCCTGATCGGTATTTGCTTGTGACTTGGACAGGCATGCCTTTTGTTCTGCTAAGCACAATACATGAGGAGCACAAGCTATGTATTGCAGGCGCCATTTTCCCTGAGGCACGCTATTATTTAAGAAGTGTTTGCTCATCCGGGGCGGCGGCGTCCAGCCTGCTTGCCACTTGCAGATAATAGGGAACTGTTCTCTGCAGACAAGGGAGGTCGGTGGACACTTTGCAGGTCGTTACAAGCTGAAGGCGAGGGCCCGACCCCTCTCTATTATTTGCATATGAAGGAGCGGCCTAATCAGAGTGCGCTCAGATAGTGGGGCGGGGGATGATGTCACCGCAGTCTCCTCGGGGGTCCCATTTTACAACTCTTGAAGGGAAAACAGCCTGGTCTGGTTTGTGACAAAAGTCCTGTGCTGCACCCTGCAGACACTCGGCGTGGCGGGGAGTCATCTGCATATTCCAACCTTCACTTTAACAAACACCCCCCTGGATATCCAGGTGCACTCCCTCCCATTGCTGTTCCGACCACAGGCGCACAAGTTAACTGTTAAAGTGTCAGTACGCCACTGGTCGGCCAGTCATTCGGACACCAGCGCCCTCTTCCTCTGAATTTCAAAGAGTATCTGGATCACATGACACGGTGATCTGCTCAATTCATGACCCCAGCCTACATGCCATTATCACCCTCCAACACCTTCACAAATGGGACAGATCAACTATCAGGGGAGACTACACCTGTACTAGTAGAAACAAGCATTTGCAATGTAATAGATCTCACATTTGTGAGAGTTTAAGCTACTAGAATTGGAAATGACAATACCTTTTATTTGTTTTAAAAACCAAAACATAAATAAAAGACATTGTAACTTACAATGCGATTAGCTTAAACTCACGTAAATGCGAGACCTATTGCATTGCAATTCGGAGCAAAATAATAATCCAAGTGCATATACCTCCAATGGCAAAAATTAAGCTATACACTGACGATGTCATGCTTTTATTGGCGCTTAAGAATGAAGTTCAGGAAAGGTGCTTGATATTTCTTCGGTTTTCCAAACTTTGGGAAAATATAAGGTGAATATTCCAAAATCATGTCATTTTGAGAAATTGCACAGCAGAGGAGCTCCTGTCGGGCTTAGAGGCTGTTTGCAGGCTCTGCCTAAGCACTACCTGGGGGTATATTTTGCTGAGGATGTGAACAAATTATATGATTTGAATTATAAACTGTTGCTTATCAAAGATAAATGTTTACTATCCAGATGGACGTTGCTTCCTCTCACAGTCTTAGGGCGGATTGCTTTAATGAAAGTGGCAGTTCCCTTTTTATTTAATGTATTGCTTTCAGCTGCTCCATCCACAATTAGTTCAAAACATTTTTCAAATTCAATGATCTCTTCTTTTCTATGGAACTAAGCCAGCCCACGTATAGGACTGAGCACTTTATATAGGCGTACGGAAGAATGGTGGTTAGCCCTCCCTTGTATTAAGACTTAAAGTTTGCTCACTTTACAAAGTATCGGGCACAGGTTTAAGAATACATACACTCACATATAGCCACCTTCAGAATGAATTGCTTTATAGGATGCTGGGAGAAAGCCAAATAGGAGACCTTCCAAGACGTACTAAGTATCCTAACAGTTTGATGTAAGGCATTACAGGGGCTCCTTAAGAAAAGAGCACAGTATTATAAGGCTTTTGGCAATCCCTATGTTAATTCAGAGACTCAATTGAGTCAGCTTGAATCACAGGGAGGGGTCACCATGGATCCTGCAATGGTAGCCAGGTGGGAAATGAATGGTAATTGGATGATTTTCTGCAGAATGATAGATAGAGCCACAGATAACCAGTGAGAAAATGGGTTGCAGTGGTCCGAGTCCTAAAAGACCCAGCTCGAGGTTCTATGGGGTATCGATAACCAAGATTTTGGCATACAAGAAAGAGCTTATGTTAAATCTAATTGATGATTTGGACATGACAAAAATAGGCCAGTGGAATCGATATTTACTATCATGTGAGAATCTAGATATGTATGAACGGATTTCTTTGAAATGGCTCAAGAAGGAGAATGTGGTAATATCTCAAGATGTGTGGTTAGGAATTAACTAATTTAATGTTTCGGCCTGGGGGGCAACTTTTGTAAAATGCTATTTTTTGCTAATGCTGATTTACAGGACTCTCCACTTTTTAAATAAAATATATCAGGATTGTCAGAACCAATGTTTTAGGTGTGGTATGATAGACAGAGAGTTGGTGAGCCCACATATTATGGTTATGGGGTAAGCTGGGTAATTTTGTTACAATATCTATAGATTCAAAGAAGATCAGCTGAAAACCCAAATACCCATAATACACCATGCTGACTCTTGTAGTTGTCATCCCTAAGCCAGTTACCCCAACAAATTCCACAGCTGGTATATATTACCTTGTTGGTGGCTCGGCATTGATTCTGCAGAGATGGGCATCTAAGCTAGTACCCTACTTTGTGGGTTGGTGGAAGACCATGAACAAGGTTAGGGAAAGCGAGAAGATCTATGCGGCTAGTTCAGGCAATGTAAAGCCATTTGATAAAATGTGGGGTTCCTTGTAAGTAAATTGAGGACCTCAAGTGGTTGGTACTTGGTGATTTTGTTAATGGTTGGTAGCTTCCTACGGCACCTTATATATTTATGCATTTATGTACTTTTGTATTTATGAAATGTATGGATTTTCTTTTTTGGTAAATAGGATAACAAAGCACTGTACTTTCCCAAAGGAAAAAAATGCAAAAAATCCCAGATCCAACTTGGGTACTTTTTATTCATGAGTTCTATTTCTTTCTTCACGTTTGTTCCATTCATTTTTTCTTCTGTCTGAATAAGTTCCAGAAATTAATTTTTAAGCTTCTTTGTTACTCCTTGTATCTAGGGAGAAATGTTTTGAAAGTAGGTTGAGTTGCAATCTTTCTTCTATCTCTTTATTGGCTGAGATATTTTCAAAACGCAGTACTCTCAACCCTCTTTTCTGAATTTTCCTTTTCTTCCTTCTCTTCCTTTGTGACAGCATTTTTTAAATTCTTTTTGGTAAGGATTGAAAATAAATCTATAGAATTTCTACTTTGTCCTGTTTTCACCATACTTTAGGTCTTACTCTCTTTTAAATTCTTGAACCTTAGTTTGTTAAACAGAACTTATATTGTCCATTTCTTTCTTCGGATTTTCTTTGTACCTTGATACCTCTGAAACGTTGCCCACGCTCACATTTAACCCTGGATTCTGAATTTCTTCACACAGTTTCCTGTGATCTCCATTTGACACTCTTCATCACATTAGCACTGGTAAAGTGTGCAGAATCCTAAAGCCAACTAAAACTAATACAGCAAGCACGAGGGATGAAGGCAAAAGGTTTGGGGGAATACCACATCAAGAATATCAGGTCTAAGACTAGGGAAATGAGAAACTTATTTTGCAAACTAGTTCTGATAACGGTTTTCCCCCACTGGGATTGGCCATCCTGACCATTTGGAAAATGAGAAGGCAGGCCTAGGTGTTAGTTACATCTGCCTGCAACAAAGGATGTCCTTTTAAAGCTTGTGCAGTTGGTAGGATCGTTCACAAGTCATCCAAGGCCCTTTGATCTTTTTTTGGGAGCCATTCACATCTCCTTGCAGGGTGCCACCAGGTTGCCAGATGACAGTTTGGGATCAACTCTGGAATGTCTTCTGGAGGCTTTAGGCTGAAAAGTATTGACTTTCTCAAGTAACTATTTCTAAAAAAGACAAAATTAGACTTTGACATTAATCTTGATTTTGTATAACTTTGACAGTTAGTTTTTGAAGTATTTTCCAGCTGGGGCCATTCTGAAGTTAGTCGGCCTCGTTCCTCTATATGGTCATGGAACTCCTCAGTGATTTGCAATACCCTTGTAATGTGTAGCAGGAGCTACATTATCCCTTATTTATCACCTAGTGTTCTTTCTTGAAAAGAATGGCAAGAGGAAAGATGTCTAGTTCCAGCGAAGAAAAAAAACACATTCTGAGGACATAGCCTGGGAAAGTTTCTGTAATATTTTGAAGCATCTTGAAGACATAGCTAGAAAGTCTGCTAATTAACTAGAGTTCTAGTAGTAGATTGCTTTTGTTACTAGGCAGAATGCTTTGCATACCCAGCAGACTTCACTTGGTAGTTTGTTTAGACAATTTATGAACTGGACATAAGGTTGAACGGGGGATTTTGAGTTGGACTTTATAGTGAATTGCACGCTTGCAGCATATTTCAGCTAGCCAGCTGTGAATAGAGAGGTCAGTGTGGAATGATGAGAGGAGTGGAAATGTTTTTCAAGCTTTAAATAATTGAGAGGCAGTTATTATTTGTGCCAGGCATTCTACAAACAGTCTGTGTTTTGCATAGTCACTTATTTTGAGTTAAAACCAATAGCGGCTGGCACCGATCAGGGGCGAGGGGCGGAGGTGGGGGGTGTGCAGGTGTAAAAAAGAAAAAACACTTACCTGATTGCCACGTCTCTCCTCATCTTACCTCCATAGTCTCTCTCACCAGAACAGGAAGCAGGAATCACCTGGCTTCCTATATCCAATCACAGTGCTGCAATGCAGAGTTGTGATTGGTCTGAACACTGTGGCTCGGTGCTCAGACAGGCAGTGGGAGCCTGGGCATGTTCTCCACCCAGGCTATAATGTAGCTTGGGCGAATAACATGCAAAGTGCGCACGAATGTTTGGCCTGCCCGTGACGGTCGGCCAAACATTCATGCGCTCTTGGAGTGTGCAAACCACTCATCCCCCTGCTCCTGTGTGAGCAGCCCAGCCCCTCCCCACCCGCAAAGCTGTTGCAGCATAGTTATTATCCTTTTAAGTTTCCTTTTCTTCACTGCTGCACAGCAGTGGGCGACGCTTCTCCGCCTTAGCGGAGGAGCCGCCCCTGGTTAAAACTATGCTTTCATCTGTTCATTGATGCATCAAACAAACAAAAAACTTTCTAGAATTCGTCAAGAATTTCGGCTGTACTCCTTGAAAATTGTGACTTTAACAGCCCCAAATTCGTGTGTAAACATTTACAGAGTAGTAAATCCAGCAGTCCCGTTTATCGAATGAAGAAAAGTATTGCGCGTTTTCCTTTGTACATGCTAAATTTATTATTTTTTCTGCGGTGTAAAAAGACACACCTGGCCGAATAAACTTCTTTCCCTTCATCACACAACAGTTTGGGACAGTTCACTCCCTTATCTCATCCTGAAAAGGGTTATACTCCTGCACTTGACTAGAGTAAATCTCCGTCCATTCCCAGTGTGAGGAAACTAGTTGCAAATTGTTTGATAAAAACGCATGCGGATGTGAGCGTTGCCAGTTATCCTACCCTAGAAAACACACAAGTCTAATCTGTGACGAGAGTTACTCAAGCATTTAAGTACACCATAATAGTGTAATTTTCCAGTTGAGAAAATCCATTCGTGGGCGTAAGTTCATGTCAACTGCACCCATAAATGTTAGTAATTGAAGCTAAATGGCTAGCGTTGTCAGTTGGATTTTGGGCACCTTGCTGGAAGTAACAATTAATAAACCATGCAACTAACTCCCCGTCTCACCGGGTGTGAAAACATATTCACAATTATAATTAAGGACAATTTAACCCTCTTTGCTTTTTGTTTAATTCCTATGCCTTTATGAAGTTCTTTTCACTATTGTTTAAGTAATGTACATGAATACATTTAAATGTTATGATTTTGATTCATCGGGGTCCACTAAGTTTCATATGAAACCATTTTTAATTAATAATGAATTATCTTCTACAATGAATACCAATAGAAATCTGCAGTCAATAGATAAAATGAAACAATGGTTTTAGTAGGCAGTATTAAACGTGTAAGGATATTGCCTCTCGAGATTGCCAACATACCTCAGGGATCGGCTATTGTTAATGTTGAAAAGAATACCACAGGTGTAGATAATTGATACTTTTTATTATTTTTCAAGTGTGTCAGAGGAGGTGGTTTGATAATGAAAAGGGTACAAGTTCTCTTGTTGTATTTATATATGGCTGGAATTAGATGGGGAAATGATTAATTGCAGGGTGATTTTTCTTGTCAAGTTGTGAATAAACATGTTTAGCATTATTATAGCCGTTTACAAATAAGACACCTAGAACACTTGCCAAGGGTTTGATTAAAAATGAATTTAATTCCCTGCAAATTCTCTGTTGTATTGGAAAGTTCTTTACATATTTCGGCTTTGGCATCTTGTAATTAAATGCTTAAAACATTTTAATTAGGCTGAGCTATTCAAATCCTTTGGTCTCTGCTTTGTGAATATTTTCAGATGTCACCAGGATGAAAGCTTTTCCACTGCTTCGGGGTAGTAATGTACAATATTAGGCTCTGTATTCCTTAGCAAGCAACCGCTGACTGCCTTTCTAAGGTTAAAGACCTGCACTCGAATCTTTGTATGCAGTCAACCCTTAATGAATCCACAATCTGATTGATATGTCCTATTCTTAAATTGTTATTGTTTTTTGTGAAAATGTGTTTTCTAAACCTTTAATAGGATTAAACCTTCTTCAAATCATATGAAAGGGAGTGGATACATTCCAATTCATCCTTATGTATAGCTCAGTGCCCTGCTCTCCTCCTTTGATAGACAGTACTTTTATCATATGTTTTAGGTGGCACACCTTTAGCAAGTGTTTCAACTGATGGACAGACAAAAGAATGTCAATTGTCATAGCTATCATGAAGGAAAGTTTCAGCTCTGGTAAGGGCGCAGAGGCAAATATTATGCATATCTATCTTCATTTTTTTTTTCTCAGCGGCTCATTAAACAAGCATTCTTACGAATTTGAGCTATTGGCATTGTAAATGACAATGCCTTTTATTTATGTGTTGTTTTTAAAACAGTTAAACAAAAGGCATTGACATTGTCAATATCTTAAACTCACGCAAATGCAAGATCTATTGGATTGCAAATGCGTTCGGCCCCCATGCTATAAAAATAAAACATAAAGGATTAGGAGAGAGCGTGTCCTGCCTGCAACAGCAGGCAGGACAAAGCTATTTGAGAAAATAGTGCTCGGTGGCTGTAGTTAAAGCCTATTAAGTAACAACACACGTAACAGGGTGTCACCATTGAGGGTTACAAAATGAGACAAGGCAGGACTACTAAGCCTATTGACCACTGAACAGCCACAGTTTACAGTGGACAATGACACAAGCCAATGAAAAATATGGGCTGAGAGTGAGCAGAGCTTCAAGGGCCTACCTTAATACAGTATGCCTCGCAAAGCAACGCATGCGGGCTGTGCCCAGACTTGACCTAAAAACATTATAACTACAACATAACATTTATTTTATGTTAGCAAGCTGGTATAGGCCAGTCGGTAACCACACTAAGGGTTCGTAGGGTTAAGCGACCCATCTAAAAGTCTGTGTGCAATGTTTAATAAGTGGGACACGGGTATCAGTGCAGGTTTATTATGCTGATACTTTTGGTACCAAACATCCCGTACTTCAGTGAAGCCATCATAGAGCTGCGGAACTGGTAATGATGAGTGCCCAGCACATGTACTTACTAATTAATAAACCACATCATTCTGTTAACTCTCCCCCCAAAATTATTCACACTGCCCCTTCCACTTCCCTCTTTCCCATACAGCCCATTGACCGTGTCCAAACTCCCCACCAATTACCCACCTCTTCAGTTGCACAAGCAATAAACCATACTACCGATAACATTAACCTCAGCTCTAGTAGCTATGACAGTGAATGTGGTATGGTTAACGATGGTAATCTAACTAGTAACACCTGTAGCATCGACAATTTACTCCTTAGTAAAATCGGTGATCTAATTAGATTCTATCTGAAACCTATAGAAAAGTCTCTACATCAGGATGAAATCCAACTAACCCAACTCTCTTTAGTTCTAAACTCAAGTAAAGCTACCAACAAAGACACTAATCCGGTTCAAGGGAGGCCCCTCATTCAGAATGCAAAAACATCTAAGGCAGGTTCGACTGTACTGAACCGCTCCAATATGAACCAAAAGGCATCGCAGAAACAGTTACAAAAACAGTCATCATTAGTTGTAACTAAGGTCCAAGTACCTCCTAATTCATCCAATTCTACATCGATCCCACCCCCTACCCACTCTAAGACACAGACCTCCACTCAACTAAAACCTTCTTCCGCCCTACCTACCCCGGCCCCCACCTTCCCAAAACACCCAGTTGCATTTAATACCATACCGAGAAATAGAAAGAGGAGGGGCCATCCTATCCATCTTCCCCTGAAGCTTCCCCCTATGTAGTAATTATGACAGGTGTTTCGGAACTCTCTCCCAATCAGGATGAACCACTCTGGTCACTAAAAAACAAAGTAATCTACTGGCTGTCCAACAATAGGCCATTACCAACCTTCCTGGACAATAGAGTCACCACTGTGCGTAGAGTCCCCTGGTTAGGCTCTGAGCCTAAAAACATCCAGGGTGATTGCGTCATAGTGAACTTCGCTGACCCAAATACAGTAGAGCACATCTGCTCCTGGGGCGACCACACATCCACTGAAGGGATAGTCACTCGTAGATTGTCATACTTTTACCCTCCGGCTCCACGACACAATGTCGGTCCTCCTTGGAGCTGGACAAGAGTGGGGAATTGGGACGGGAACAGAGACCGGGGCCACTGGGCAGGATATGGATTTAGTAACCCAGCCCCTGGTCCCTTTACAAATTGGAGAGGCCCACCCCTAACTAACAGATATGAATGTCTTGATATGGTTGACTGACCATCAGCTCCCTCTACAAATACCAAAAGTAGAATCAATATCCAAGTTCAAACTACTTCCATCTCCAGAGGAATACTGATGGCAGGAGCACCTTGCATTCCCCCTCCTGGCTCTCTTGTAGAGCCTTTGTACCCCTCCGTTGGAACTATCCCCCTATCCGGCAACTTTTCCGGAACATGAACTCAAACACGATTACCCATCCCTCCCTGAAGAGTCACCTAAGAGGCAACTCCTCAGCAACTCAGCCTCAAGTGAAATACATCTCTCTTCTCCCACCTCTCTCCCAATCACCTTGCCCCGACCCCCAATTCCCTCTGCTAACTCACAGTATTTAAATTCTACTTTACCCCTTACATGGGAACTCCCAATTATTTACTGGAATGTAGCGGGCCTCAGATCCAAGATCCACCTCCAGTCATGGACTGACGTGATCATCAAGCACAAAATAGTTTGCCTTCAGGAAACCTGGCAATTGACCCTATTCACATCCAGGGTTATAAAACTTTCCACATTTCCGCCAGCCCATCCATTCACGGAAGATCTAAGGGCGGCTTAGTAATCTATTTTTCTAATATTATGCCACCCACGACTATAGAGGTATCTCTAGCGTCCCCAACTGTTCAAATCCTAAAGCTAGCCTTTGATAATACCTCTATCTACTATCTCATTAATATGTATAACAACTCCCCCTCCGCTGAGTGTGTAAAGTCATTGTCAGATATCACCCTATATCTTCAAGAACAGAAAGCAAAATTCTCACAGTTACAATGTTATGTTGTGTGGGGTGGTGATTTTAATGTTCATCTGTGTAGCAATTATAAAAAAGGTATTTGCGGGCTCCAAGATGAAAATGACTCCTCTATCACGCATTTCACTCACTCTAATATTGGTACTACTTTGAATGAATGTCTTTTTTCTTTAGAACTTGAGTTTGCCAATGAAATAGTGTATCCCCCTGTCGGGTTTAAGTCGACCTTTCACGGCAGAGGCCTTTCTACCACCATCGATTACATCTTGTGTTCGCAAACCCTAAAGAATCGCTTAAACCATTTCAGAACTGGTACTGATCCGTCAAGCGATCACTATTCCAACAGTATTACCATTATCCTTAAAACAGCCACATCAGCCCACACCAAGACTAGCCTCTTAACCCAGCAATCTCTGGCCATGGTTAAAACTAATGGCTACACAGTAAAATGGTCAAAGATAAATCCTAATGAGGTTACTAAAAAGATTATTCAACAAACTCTTCCCCTAATAACCATCTGTCTAGCGGAGACCTCATCTCCTCATATGATCCTCTCTAGTTTTGTTAACATCCTAAAAGCTATCCAGCAGGAGCTCACTCGCCAACATAAGGTCCATGATAAGGACTCCCGGGGGTGGTTCGACACCCATTGCCGCAAAGCTCTCTGTGCGCTAAAAAGAGCACTTCATAGTCAAGATAGGGACGTGGCCCTAATAGCCACATTAAGAAGGAACTACAAATTGGCCCAAAAAACCCGAAAACGGGAAATAAAAAAGAATCTTTGGGCCCAATTGCACGAGAATACAAGAAGTAAGGATAGCTCGCTATTCTGGCGAATAGTTAAATCCTTTTTAGATACAAGTCCAGCAGCAAACGCTCCGCCTATCACAGCGCAACAAGAAGGGCTAAGAGGAAAAGAAACAGCGGAGGAAATCGCGAAGCGAACACGGAGTCAAGTCCAGAAAACAACCTAGTGATCAATATTTCGGAGAAACCATTAACTCCCATGCAGCTGGCAGTATTAAATAAAGGAACTACTTTTGTTCCCACATACAGGTCTAACATTGGAGAAACGGAAATTTCACTATTCAAATTTTTTAGAAACCTAAAATTAAGGTATTTCTTTAAGGACACATCTCAAACTGACCTCACCCCAACTTGGGATCAAGAATTCAAACCACCGAGCACTTTTTGTGCTCCAATTACGCACAAAACTTTGGAAGCATTCGAAAGATCAGTCCTGTCTGACATTCAAAAAATCACTTTCAGTAAACCAAAGAGACCGAATCTAAACGCTAAAGAATGGAACACATTAAAAAACCTTGGCAACGACAAAGAGTTAACCTTTCAAAAAGCTGATAAGGGTGGAGCTCTGATAGTAATGGACACGGAGTTCTACACGTCAAGTGTTAATGATCATGTTCAAAATCAGGAAATCTATTTACCATTAACCTCAGATCCCACAGCAGAGTACCAAAAAATTCTATATCAGATTGTAGATCACGCTTTGAGCATGAAGTGGATAAGCCAGAAGACACATGCTTTCTTTCACTTAAAATACCCTAGGAGACCGCAGCTGTACATGTTGCCTAAGATTCATAAGGACCCTGTTAGACCACCATTCAGACCCATTGTCTCGGCCTGTGGATCTATCTCGGAACCCATTGGTAAATTTGTGGACAAATTCTTACAACCGCTTGTTCAGAAAAGCGAAACATATATCAAGGATACGACATCCTTCTTGAATATGTTAAACAGTGTGAAATTGATACCCAGTGAAACGTATTGGTTATGCACGATTGATGTCGTTGCACTGTACACTTCTATCCCACACAGAGAGGGCATTGAGGCACTAGAATGGAGCCTACTACACAGTGAACTTGAAGAACATCAAAGAATTTTGATTTTGGAATTAATGCAGTACGCATTATATCACAGCTATTTCGAATGGAAAGGAAAATTCTTCAACCAGTCTAATGGGACATCGATGGGCTTTGGGGGGGCCCCCTCATACGCCAATATATTCATGCAAAAATTTGAAAGGGATCATATTCTTCTCAACCATACGTGGACTGAAGGTTTGACCTTGTTTAAGAGATTCATCGATGATATTTTTTTGATCTGGTGTGGATCAAGAGAAAAACTGGAAGACAACATCAAAGTTCTCAATGGTCATAATGAAAGGATCAAATTCACACACACCATATCTAAAGATTCCATATCCTTTCTGGATGTACAAATCAACATTTCCAATCATGTGATCAGCACCAAAGTATTCCAGAAACCCACTGATAGAAATTCTAGTTTGCTCTTTCAGAGTTTCCACCCTGAGCCTTTGAAAAAACATTTGCCTTTCTCGCAATACACACGAATAAAGAGGATAACATCTGACGGAGAACAAGCCAAAGAATCAATTTTCCAACAAACCGCAAAGTACAAATTGAGAGGGTATCCTGACGATATCCTAATACAAGCAATGGCTAAAGTTGACAAAATACAGAGGATTGACTTACTGACACTAAAAAGCAAACTCACCATTCAAAAAACCGTATGCGTACTCAAATACTCTTCAGACTCAGAGAAAATCAAAAGAATCATTAATAAACATTGGCATTTGGTACAATCTGAACCTGATCTGAAAGACCTATACAATGAACGTATCACCTTCGCATATCAAAGGTCGAAAAATCTGAAAGAAGTGCTGAACACGCCAAGGAAAGAAAAGAAAATTTGGAAAGGAATGTCTAAGTGCTTTAATTGCATCCATTGCAATAATGTTATTTGCGGTAACATCTTGATGCATCCAACCAAAGGTGTTCCCATTGAATTAGAGTATTCCGGTAATTGTGACACTGCAAACTGTATATATTTGATTAAGTGCCCATGTGGCAAAGCATACATTGGGCAAACTGAACGTAAATTGAAGGTTCGCATCACTGAACACAAGAGCAATATCAGACTCAACAACCTCAAGTCATCAATAGCACGCCATTGGAAAGAGATGAATCATCAAATCTCACAGTTAAAATTTATGGTGATCGAGGTTATCCATCAGCGTCCTGACATGGATCCCATGAGACAAAGACTTAGAGCGGAGTTCCATTGGATTAAAAAACTTAATTCTTCCCACCCTATGGGTTTGAATGATCGCATTGAGCATGCGTGGGTCTTATGACTCACTGATTGGGTTCATTGACTTGTTCCATATCCTGTCACCCTGTATAAGAACCATGGTTGACAACCTGAAGACACATGATATTCAATTGTATGTATTGCGCATATTGTATTTTGAAAATTGTGTTTATGTTTACTTTTATTTTTATTTTCATTTTCACATTTATGTTGAGGTTCACTTAAGCTCCCATCTTCTCGCTTTCTTAGTTTAAGGGTCGTAGTGTCATTAATAATGTTGTTTAGGATATCACCGACGAGCACACATTTGTATTTGTTTTGAAGCTCACACACTCGTTTCACGTGACCACGGGCATGCAACGCCATTGGTTGTAGTCGCGGTCACGTGACATATACTTCACCCTATTAGCATCCGTGTAGTAAGTTTGTGGTTACTTGCGGAATCCTTGGAAGCTTAAACGCTCCGGAGAACTTGTAAGTCACAAGTTTGAGCTCGTTTTTCAATCCTTTGCACTTTGCATGTTTGCACCTTCAGTAAGAAACCAGCGTAAACCTGTTTTTATAGCACCGAGGTGGAGCACTTTTCAGCTTAGCGTAGTTAAACCTTTGGTGCACTTGCTGTAAACTTCATTTATGGTGTTTTGAGTCTGACTGCTGTTTCCGATATTGTCACTTTTTCAGTTTTATATTCTGTCACAACATGGGGCGAGAGTGATGTTATGTCTTATTGTGGTTTAGTTTTATTGATGTGATGGGTGACTAATTTGGTCCTGTTTGATTTCGTTTCCATAGACCCCTGACGAAGGGTCACGGCTGTTGCTAGACCCGAAATGCATTGGGTATTTCAAAAACGTGGATTTATGCATTGATTGACTGCACATCATAAGAATTTCATTATGTTGGCAAGATAAAAAATGTCAAGTCAAACATCTAATATCAGTTGAAACATTGAAGAATTGAATAAATTTGAATGAACTTTAATGAGAAAACTCAGTTTTCGTGATTATTGGAGAGCCCAGTCCAGAGGCTAGTGTTCCTAACCTCAATATTGTGGCAGTTTATCAAAGGCACGCGCAGGCGACGTGCGACGACGAGGGCACCCACCAGAACTTTTCATTAATTGTTTGAAAAACAGTTAACAGAGTGCTTAGGATAACATTATTTGTTGAATAGTTAAATCCCCCTTCTTAGAGGACGCTACAGCTGTCCGTCACCTAGATGTGGCAGTATCTGCTGAAAAATGGGTGGCTCATTACTCACAGATTTTTGGGGCTCCCTCCTCTGCAACCTTGACTTCCCAGACCGAAGAGGAACTCTTTACCACGGATAATATTTATCCTATCGACCTCCACTTCGACCTCGCGGAGGTCACAGCCGCATTGACTTCCTCGAAGACTGGGAAAGCTCCGGGCCCTGACGGAGTTCCCCTCGATATCTTTGTGAGTAACTTAGATTTATGGTCCCCAATTGTCGCACAAGTCATGACAGCAGCCTCCCAGGCCGGCCTAATTGAATCCTGGTCTACATCTGTGCTTTTACCCATTTTTAAAAAGGGTGAACGCGATAACCCAGCCTGTTACAGACCCATCTCCCTCTTGGACTCACTGGGTAAGGTCGCCGGGAGACTAATCCTGGAGCGTCTCCAGGACTGGGCCAAAGAGAAGAAGATCATAACCGACCTCCAGTTTGGGTTTCAAGAGGGATTGGGTACTGTAGAACAGGCCCTTAATTTGACATTGTTAATGGGTAAATATGCTAGGGCCAAATGCGGAAACCTCTATCTGGTCTATGTGGACCTAAGTTCCGCATTTGATTGCGTAATACACTCCAAGATGTGGGAGATACTGAGCAACCTGGGCGTAGACCCTCCACTCCTTAAATTCCTCCGAGAACTTTACACGGATGCTAAAGCATGTGTGAGGTATGGCATTAACGGAGAGTTATCGGATTCATTCAGCATAGCAAAAGGCGTTAGACAGGGGTGTGTCCTCGCTCCGTTTTTATTTAATATCTATACAAACGGCTTGGAGCAAGCGATGCTAGAAGACAACAAGGATCTCCCCTGCATAAACACCCGGCCTATTCCAGCACTATTATATGCTGACGATTCCGTTATTCTGGCGAGAACCCTAAACCAGCTCCAGCTCCAACTGGACAAGTACTGTCAATTCATGCTTTCGCTTGGGTTAAAAGTAAATAAGTCTAAGACTTTTGTGATGTATATAGGTAAGAAAGCCCAGAAACGCAAATCTCTTTTTATAGATAATGTCAGATTAGAAAACGCTAGGGAATACCCTTATTTGGGGATCCTTATTGATGATTATAACACCTGGAAACCTGCTATCACCAGCAAAAAAATGCAGTTCCAGCGCACAACTATGGCGCTGAGGTCTTTTTCCAGGAAGTTGGGAAAGCCCGCGCCCGATGAGTTGCTCAAGATTTATCAAGCCAAATGTCTGAGTGTGGCAACTTACGGAGCGGGCGTATGGGGCTATGCTCCTGTTGGAGAGCTCCAAGTAATCGAAAATGCTTTTCTGAAATATGTATTAGCCCTCCCTCGAAGTGCTCCAAATTACGGCAGCCACATTGAGCTCGGTTTGGACTATCTAACTGACACAATTAGATACCAACCGATCCTCCTCTGGCACCGTATATGGACCAAAGAGCAATGCCATCTCACTCAATCACTAATAACCGATTGTCTTTCCCTAACTCACTGGAAAAAGATTCCTTGGTTACTTTATGTGTTTAATTTTCTGAAAGATCTGAACTGTTTAGCTTTTTTTTACTAATCCTTCCTTACTCACTGACATGTCTAGAAAGTCTCTGAAAAATGTATGTGCTACCCATCTAAGAGATCTTCGCATGTGTTCAGAAATGGGTAAACATTCAAATACCCAACTAATGACGATCCAATCCTCCTCTGGCATTCAACCATATCTGTCATTTTATTTGTCAAACTTTGATAGATATGTTTTAACTAGATTTCGTTTTGATTTTTTCTATCGTCTTGTCTCGTTCCCTGAGCTTTCAGACTGGTCGCGTGAATTATCTAGATGCCCTTGTGACGGCAAAACTCCTCAGTCTTCCTTGCATGTAATTTTATTTTGTAGTTTCTATGAGTTCCCGCGTAAACGCTGGTTGGTCCCACTTCTCCGTCAAACGGGACTGAGAAGATGCAGACCTGCTCTCCTGGCACTACAGCTTTTAGACACGCAATTTGTTGCTAAGAGTATAGCCTGTTTTTTAAAGGCATGTCTGAAAATCCGATCCCAATTGGCTGTTTCTGCATTGTAAACTTTATACGCACAATTTACATTTAACTGTTTTCAAAATTCGATGTATTAGTAATTAATGTACATACAACCACTTTTTTACAAATCTGATCTAAATGTTTTTAATATGTACTTTTTATGATTGTAAAATCAATCGAAATAAAGTTTATTTGACTTTGACTTTCCTGGTCACTTACAATATCCAGAAATTGACATGGATATTATAGGGGTATATCGGCTCATGCAGATATGCCCTCCGAGGAGATATAGTGCAGCCTGCCTTAGGGTTCATGCCTGCTAGAGGGATGTCTTACCTATATCCCATGCAGTGTCTTGTGGGAATGACAGACATGTATGTGTGTCGTGTCATGTCTACTCTTCAGTTTTGTCTGCACCAAAGCACACAGTCTGCAATAGCAGAGTGCAGGGCCTTGGTGAGGGGGCCCCCAGGGTGGCACCATTCGTGCTTCTACCCTTGGGGTCCCTCTTTGGTGCCAATGTCCTAGGTACCAGGGGTACCATTTACTAGGGATTTACAAGGGGTACTAAATTGGTGCCGACTGGGAAACAAAAGTTACAGTTTAGGGAAAGATACTGGTACTGGGATCCTGGTTAGCAGGGACCCAGTTCTCTTCAGTCAAAGTTGTATCAAAAGCCAGGCAAAAAGTGGGGGGGGGTGCTGCAACAGAAACCGTTTCCCACATGTAGTCTTTAGTGTGAATTTTCTCACGTAGTTGGAAAAGAGCCTGGCTTAACGTATCGTCAGTGCGTTTGTTAATTGTTGGAATAAAAAAAGATCTGCATACCATCATCTGTGGAACTTCATTCGACGATTGTATAAGAAACTATTGCTGATCAAAGAGACTATTTTGTTTGGATAAGAGTAACAGTACTTTGTGTGCTTCAGTGCACTGTTGGAATTAACGTATCATCAGTGCGTGCAGATTGACCATTTCCACAGAGCTTCTTCACCTGCAAGGCGTACCGGAGGTGGAACACCCTCTGGTATGTAGGCTGCTTTAAAAGGGTGTTATTATCGGTACCCCAGAACAAAGGTAGTCACATCTGTCTTGGCAGAACAATTAGTTCCATTTCCAGGAAGGAGTTATCAGGTAAGCTGGCAATGTTACTAGATCTTATACCCTGTTAACGGTTATCAGATATGAGATCTTTGTCTATGTCAGCTAGAATGTTTCATTTACAGTGTCCAGGAACACCAGTTCTGTAGTAGGGGTTCTCTGTGTATAGTCATACTCTAGTGAATAGTCCCGCCCATGTGCGTGGACCCCGTAGCAATCAAAAATAATCTCTTAAGTCGTCTTCTTTGCAGTCCTGCATAGACACTAAGAGAAAATTAAAGACAATAATGCAGCCTGTACCTACAAGGCTACACTGTCCAGTACTTCAACTAGAAATGCCAAGGATATTTTACCACCATCACATTTACCATAATGTGTCAAGTTCCATCCATAGAGAAACTTCCCCTTCACAAAAACCTTGGAATGATAGAGAGGAAGGGATGGACAGACAAGCCTCCATAGGCTGCCATTATGTGTCTGAAAAAGGGATACCGTGCCTTTAAGGAACTCTCCAGAGACCCTCGGTATCCCAGCATGCACAGCCAAGTCCTTTTACTCTCAGTTCTTTTTTTCCGGCTCCTGCTAGCAGGACCCTGGAGCATTGAGCTCTCCCTTTTTGGGGTTTAATTAAAATTTTTGGACACTTTTCAAGTGTTTAGAGTGTTTCACTCGACGTCTACCTACTCCTTCTTCCATTTGCTGGGGTTTTTTGCCACATTTTCTGTCGAAAATGCCTGCATTGTTCGACAGATGCCCTGAGTGTGCCAGGAAGAAGGCCAAATCGGACGGCCGCAGAGTGTGTATCCTCTGTCTCCCTTCAACCCATGTCCCTGAAGATTGGGAAATCTGTCAGTCCTTTTCCAAGAGGACCAGGAGAGAGAGGGAGAAGACCCGGCTCTAAGGCCTGGAGCTGAGGAAACTTCAGGATCAAGAGAAGGCCAGGAAACGGCACATTTCTCCGTCGACCTCGATGGCTTCGACGTCGGTGTCGAGAGGGTTGACCACCGTGTGCTCCCCGTCGACCCAGAGTTCTGGGTCCAAACGGCGTCGCCATTCGACATCGAGGGAGCTGACGTTGAGACCTCGGACGAGGTCAACGTCGAGAACTACATCAACGTCGAGGAGTCATCGACGTCATGATGGTTCCAGGCACCGCCGCTCGCCATCGAGGTGACACCGCCGCTCGCCGTCGAGGTCTACTCGGCATTCGACGTCGAGGAGCAGGCACTCGACGTCGAGAAAAAGGAGATCGCCGTCGAGGAATGTGTCGACGTCGCGGCATTCGACGTCGAGGAAGAGGTCGACGTCTAGAAAGGAGAAGTCAACCTCCAGGAGGTGATCCAGGCCAAGGACGGCGTCCCCGGGCTCGGTGGTCAGCCTGTCCTCTGCTTCCACGAGCCCCCGGTCGCGGCGGCGCAGGCGTTCGGCTAGTAGAAGATCTGCTTCGTTGTGAAGGCCGGCAAAGAAGAAGAGAGTGGTTAGATCTTCCGACTCGGAGTACTCTCAAATCTACTCCCCTTCTCGGCCAAGGTTGCCTACGCCTCCTACGTTGCCGCTGAAGAGTCCCACTCCTCCACCGCTTCCGCCACTTCCGAGGACTCCTCCTCCTCCTCCTCCTGCTCCTCTTCCGAAGACTCCTCCTCCTCCGCCTCCACTTCCTCCTCATCATCCTCCGCCTCCTCCACCACGGCCTCCTCCAAGGTCCATCTCGCTGCCGCGCTTCCCGTCACCACCTAAGGGGATGCCACAGCCGAAGACTCCGGCTCTACCTCCGCAGAGTCCACCCCGACCAGGCTGGTGGATCGTCCACGACCTTGGAGGTCCAGATCACGATCCAGGTCGCGATCCAGGCGAAGACGCCGTTCTAGGAGTGACCGTCGTTCATATACAAGGTCCCGGCGGCGTCACAGACGAGATCGGTCGAGATCCCGTCATACGGATTCGTCCAGTGCTCGGGGGTATTCGCCCACTCTGTCAGATTCACCCCACACGAGAGTGTCGCTAGTGTACGACATTGTTTCGTTTCAAGAGGTGTTATTGCGAGGGGCGGCGAAGCTGGGTATTACCCTGACGGTGCCCACGCCTTCTGCGTCAGTGATCTTCAAGACCCTCCATAAGCGGCAGCAGTCACGACCACTGTTGCCCTTAGTGCCGGGGCTGGAGGAACCGGCGATGGAACTTTTCCTGACGCCGGCGTCAACAAGATCCGCCCCCTCCAGGCTGCCGAAGAAATACAGGCCTCCAGACTCCGATACAGCGTTTCTCAGCTCGGACCCGGTTCCAGATTCGGTGATTGTTACGGCCGCCAGGAAACAATACGCTACTGCTCCATCATCCACGGTACCCCCTGATAAAGAGAGTAAGCAGATGGATTCTGCGGGTCGTAAGGTCTACGGTACTGCTGCTACGTCTATGAAAGCCGCTAGTGCCACGGCTCTCCTGGGGCGATACGACCGATCGTTGTGGGATTCCCTACAGCAGTTTCTGGAGCCTCTCCCTAGGGACAAGAGGGAGGATTTTCAAGAGATCATCAACGAGGCATGATGGTGTCCAATCAAGTGATCAGTGCGGCGGCGGATTCATCGCTCTTGGCTGCCCATGGCTACTGCCACGGGATAAATTTGAGACGTCATGCCTGGTTGCGCCTGACGTCGCTGAAACCAGAGGCCCAGCAGAGGGTCGCCAACCTGCTGTTCACTGGAGCGACATTGTTTGGAAAACACGCTGATGAGGAGATGGCCCGCATGAAGGCAGAGGATGAAACCCTTACGGCCGTCGGGTTAGAGAATCCTAAGGAGCAGAAGAAGTCTTTCCGCCCCTTCCAGAGGCGTTTTGGTGCCCAGGGCAGAGGGCAAGGTCCTCAAACTGGCCAGCAGCAACATCAGCAGCAGCAGTACCAGAGGCGACCTTTCTAGAAGCGACAGAGGGGCAGAGGCGGCCAGCAGTCCTCCTCGACGCCCAAAGGCCCGGCCGGGTCTAGGCCCTGAGGTGCTACTTTCCCCTCGTCTGTTACCCACTCCGGTGGGGGGAAGCATCCAACATTACTTGGCAGAGTGGAGAAAAATTACTCAGGACAAGTGAGTGCTGAATATTGTTTGCAATGGATACAGTCTTCGTTTCACCAGCCCGCCTCCAGCAATTCCACCGGTTTGCTCGCAGTTCCTACTGTGCGAGCTCCAGGCGGAGGCCGATACCCTGTTAAGAAAAAGGGCGAAAGAAGATGTCCCTCTGTCTCAAAGCGGAAAGGGCCTGTACTCGCGTTTCTTCCTGATACAGAAGAAGGATAAGAACGAGTTCAGGCCCATTCTGGATTTGCGACAAGCAAACAAATGGATTCGCATGCTGTCTTTGCACCAGATCTATCCTCAGCTGCAGAGGGGAGACTGGCTTTGCGCAATAGATCTGCAAGATGTGTACTTCCATGTGCCCATTGCACGGAAACACCGGAAGTTCCTGCGATTTCTAGTCAGCACCAATCACTATCAGTACACCGTACTACCGTTTGGACTGAAGTCTGCACCCAGGACGTTTTCCAAATGTATGGCAGTGGTGGAAGTGCACCTGAGAAAGAACAAGGTGTTTGTCTACCTGTACCTGGACGACTGGTTGATCAAAGCCTCCACCTTCCAGGAAGCGCAACTGCACTTCAACAAGATGGCTGTTCTGTTGAGCCTAACTGGGGTTGCGCATAAACATGTCCAAGTCTGTCCCGATTCCTGTCCAGTGCCTGCAGTACTTGGGAGCCTCCATCAATACGCTGTCAGCAAACGTGTCTCCTTCGGAGGAGAAACGCTTATCGATCCTTCGGAAGGCTCGGGCTCTCATAGCTGCTCCATCTACAACAGTGAGGACGGTGTCTTCTCTACTGGGGTCGATGGCCTCTTGCATCTTCCTCACTCCACATGCGCGCCTCCACATGAGACCGCTGCAGGAATGCTTGGAGGATCAGTGAGACCAGAGGAAAGGGTGCTGGGACGACAGGATCCAGTTGTCTCTTCACGCCCAACAGTCCCTGAGATGGTGGTGCTCAGCAGAGAATCTCCTCAGAGGGGTTCTTTTCCACAAGGACATCCCCACTCACACTATCATGACGGATGCGTCTCTCCAGGGCTGGGGAGCGCATTCAGACATCTACAGATCCAGGGAACGTGGTCTCCGGCGGAGTCCACGTATCACATCAATTTCCTGGAACTCAGAGCTGTTCACTTGGCACTGAAGGCCTTTCATCCATCCTTCCAGACCAACTCCTTGCTTGTGCAGACGGACAATACGACCACAATGTATTATCTCAACAAGCAGGGGGGCTCAAGATCACGCACAATGTCATGGGAAGCGCAGGCGATCTGGCACTGGCTGTTAGCCAGAGGACTGACGATAACGGCGACTCATCTGCCAAGTGTGCAGAATGTTCAAGCGGATGCCCTCAGCAGGTTGATCCAAGAAAACCACAAGTGGGTCATAAATGACGAGGTGCTAGACGACATCTTCGCCATGTGGTGCACTCCAGACGTAGATCTGTTCGCCACCGCCGAAAACATAAAATGCCGCTACTTCGCCTCGAGGTATTACCAGCCGGGGACTCTGGGGAACGCGTTATGGATCAGCTGGTCGAACAGCTTTCTTTACGCTTTTCCACCAATTCCCCTGATTCCGGCGGTGCTCATCAAGCTGTCCCAATCCAGGGCGCGGATGATCCTCATCGCTCCAGAATGGCCCATACAATGGTGGTTCACGGACCTGCTTCACCGGTCGCTCCTTCCTCACCGGCGGCTGCCGTGTCGGCCGGACCTTCTCACGAAGTTCGGGGGGCAGATGGTGCACCCCAACCTCTCATTGTTGAGTTTGGCGGCATGGCTCCTGAGATAGTGCAATATGGCCACTTGAATCTTCCTGAGGATTGCATGGACATATTAAAGGAGGCTAAGAGGCCTTCCACTAGGACTTCTTACGCTTACAAGTGGAAGAGATTCTGCATCTGGTGCACGCCTAAGAACTATGATCCGACCACCTGCAAGGAAGATGTCAACCTTCCATACCTTCCGCATTTAGCTCAGTCTGGACTTAATTTCTCTTCCATTAAGGTTCACCTCGCAGCATTGACTGCATACAGGAAATGTCCTTTGCAGACGTCCTTCTTCCAAATTCCTGTGATAAAGGATTTTTTGGAAGGATTGAAGAAGTTGTTCCCTCCTTTTCGGCTTCCTTCGCCTTCGTGGGAGCTGAATGTGGTGCTGCCCAGGTTGATGAAGGAACCTTTCGAGCCTATTCACAAGGCTTCACTGCAGCACCTGTCGTGGAAGGCGGCGTTCCTCGTGGCCATTACATCGGCCCGCAGGGTGAGTGAAATTCAGGCATTGTGTTGCCAGGAACCTTATACTGTGTTTCCTGCTGCTAAGGTTGTTATGCATACTCACCCTAAGTTCCTTCCTAAAGTGATCTCTGATTTTCATGTTAATCAGACTATAACTTTACCAACGTTTTTTCAGAACCCTTCCACTCCAGCGGAGTGTTCTCTCCATTCCCTGGATGTCAGGAGGGTGTTGAAATTCTATCTGGATAAGACCAAGGATGTTCGTAGGTCCGACCTATTGTTTATCAACTATGGGTCGGTCAGGACTGGTCTGGCTACCTCTAAACAGTCCATCTCCAGGTGGATTGCGTCATGTATCTAGCTATGTTATCAGAAAGCGAACAAGACCTTAGGGGGTAAGCCTAAGGCTCATTCTACCAGGGGCAAAGCAGCTACAACAGCTTTGCTCCGCAATGTTCCCATTACAGAGATCTGCAGGGCGGCCACTTGGAAGTCGGTCCACACCTTTGCTAAGCATTACTGTCTGGACTCTGATGCCAGGGCAGATGCTCAGGTTGGGCAGGCTTCGTTGCGAAATCTGTTTGCACAGTAGTGGTGTTGTCTGTCTTTTCTCCACCGCAGGGTTTGTTTTTGGGATGGGCTTGCCATTCTTTTCACTAGATTATGACTATACACAGAGATCCCCTACTACAGAAGGAGTAGTTTCTTACCTGTAACTTCAGTTCTGTAGTAGGGGTATCTCTGTTATAGTCATACGCGCCCGCCATACTCCCCGGTGGAGAAAATGGTACTCTAATGTATGCTACAGGCCTTGCTTTATGCACATTCAAAAAGAACTGAAAGTAAAAGGACTTGGCTGTGCATGCTGGGATACCGAGGGTCTCTGGAGAGTTCCTTAAAGGCACGGTATCCCTTTTTCAGACACATAATGGCAGCCTATGGAGGCTTGTCTGTCCATCCCTTCCTCTCTATCATTCCAAGGTTTTTGTGAAGGGGAAGTTTCTCTATTGATGGAACTTGACACATTATGGTAAATGTGATGTTGGTAAAATATCCTTGGCATTTCTAGTTGAAGTACTGGACAGTGTAGCCTTGTAGGTACAGGCTGCATTATTGTCTTTAATTTTCTCTTACGTGTCTATGCAGGACTGCAAAGAAGACGACTTAAGAGATTATTTTTGATTGCTCCGGGGTCCACGCACATGGGCGGGACTATTCACTAGATTATGACTATAGCAGAGATACCCCTACTACAGAACTGGAGTTACAGGTAAGAAACTACTCCGTCCCTATTTGGGTTGTTTATTAAGTGGCTACCCAAATAATATTAAGGGCCTGATTATGATAAGAGTCTCATCGTGGTTTCAGTTTTGACTGTCGCATTACGATGCAGGTGGTCAAAAGTAAAACCGGCCAGAGGTCAGTCAGTCCCGAGACCGCAACATTGTAATTAGGCCTTAAATTGTGAGTTGTGCAATGTAGGAGGAGCTCAGGCCTCAGGGGACAAAAAAACTCCTAACTGCAGGCAAGTAGCCACATAAACCAGTTTCTTTACCCACCATAGTGGGATGGGTCTGAGGAGCAATGAAGTAGGTGGGAACAGACACCTCTATTTTTGGAGCTCACTCAGTCAGAGGTGCCATGGCAACCAAAGCTGTTTCTGGGGCCATCTAGAGGATATTTTCAATGCAGCAGACTGATCTTCGGATTTGATTTTTAAGAAATTTTATTTTAAACCATTAATTGAGGTGTCATCATTGCTGATCAATAGGCTTTAAACCTGCATAATCTGAGCCGTCAGTCCAGACACAGAATGAAAACATTTCTAACTATAATGAAGCAACGTTTCAAGATTGTAAGGGACACAAAGGCAAGGATTATTCCACCCTACGAGTCGAAGTCTCTAGTTATCCACCCAGAAATTTTGATCTTTTAGTAGGTATAAGTATTCTGCACAAGTGTTCTTCTTACATGGTGTTATGCTAAAATAGTTACTGTTTTGTAATCAACATGAAATGATGCAGTGTAGTTAAGATGGTAGATTTCCAATAGGAGGTGGTGGAATACTCTTCTGTACGAAGAAGGAAGTGCTTTTCTTTGAGGGATTTTCCAAAAGGAAGCCTTGGCTCATGATTGGTGGACTGTGTTCTGACCTCATGGGGTGAGTGCCTGTGCACTCAGAGGTCGAGAACAATGCCTGGCCTGGGCGGAGGTGTTCACACCTTCCCCTGGTCAGGAAGAGCCATCTGTGGCGAGGAGCTTCAAAGGCCTTGCCACCTTTGTTACGCGCCCTCAGCCTCTCCTGTTAGAAGGAGCAGGTACCCCTCCTGTCCTCACCCCTTTTTGCAAGAAGACAGGCGGGAAAACTTAGTCGGAGTAGGAGGTGTGCCCCCTTCTGCCACCTCTTCCCCTCAGGTGCTGGGGGTGAGGTAAAGTACACTCTTTAGTGCCCACCATCTTTAAGATGGTGGGACTCCTCCAATATGGATCACGTGGGGTGAGCATTTAGAGAGTGTTGCTGTGCAATTTATCTTAAAGGTAAAAAAAAGTGCTATGATGCAGTCAATGCTGGACACACATAGCATTTTGGTAACATTTTTTTTACTTTAAGCCATGTTGCTCAGCTGCTGTGCAATATGTGAAAAAAACCTTGACAACGCCAGTAGATTTCACATATGGGAAACCTTGTTTGTTCACTACTGTGAGGCCTTTTCCTCCCATTGACAAACACTGGGTTACCATATTATATTTAATAAGTTGATTTGGAGCAGATAGATGTATGGTGTTTACTCCATAATGAATTGTGATTGAAAAACGTGGTATTTTCTTGTCCTATTTGTGCCTTTTACCAGTATCCTAAATTACATGACTTAATGGTTCTGCTGTTGGGGTGTGTGTATTCCTCTCAAACACTGATACAAAAGGGGACTAGATGTGGGCAGTAGGGGGCATCCTGCCAGGGTGGCTGAGGGCAGTGCTGTTCCCTGCCCCTTTACACTTTAAAGGTCTTGCCTCCAGCAAACACAAAGGAACCCAACACTAATCTTTTTGTCATCCCAGACTTCCTGGAGCTTTGATAGGGGAAGGGAAGAATTTTCCAGAACCAGATGGAGGGGTAGTATAAGTGCCCCCCTCCTCCTCAAAGGCTGGCACCAGGTATAATTAATGGACTTCATTGCCACATTTCGGTACACTCCAAGACCTGTTGACATTACAGAAGAAAGGCTGCCTCTTCCCCAAAGGGCTGCCCTGCTCCCTGAGAAAGAAGACTGGACCTGCTCCTTTAATCCCAGTCTAACCTGAGTAACTCCAAGGGTCAGTTGGCTGACCTCCTGTCTATGCAACAGTGACCCAACCAGCTCCAGAGGTCTTCGTGCAACTGCCCAGCTGACCTGCTGCACTGGACCTACCTGTAACCTACTGGCCTCTGCTGAAGTGAATTCCTGATCTCCAAGAGGTGCCTCCATAGTTCCTGGACCGTTGCCTGGGATCGGTAGAGCTCCTCCTCTGAAGAAAGATTAAATTCTGACGTTTTGGGCTGTATGCTACTGTGTACTGACCCATTCCACCAAGACTCTACTGCCAGCGTTGACCGCCAACTCGAAGCTCCGGTGAACCAGACTCTTCACCCTACAGTGACTGCCAGCAATGACCATCAATGCCAGATCTGCACTTCTCACTACAGCAACAACAGCCCCCAGTGACCACCAATGCGGATCTGCAGCAACAATCGTTCGCTATGCCAGACGAGCTGTTTGTGCTATAGCGACGACCATCTGTGACACTCTCCCTGCACCTCGCGCCCCTCTCCACAGCTAATGGAACTCTTCACGCCAGACTTTGAGAAGGTAACTCTTTCAGTAGGACTAACATGTTCCCTGCATCTGTCTCGCACTACATCACGGTCAGCCCAAAATTTTGACTTTTCCCCCGGTCTAGCACGACCAGATGACTGTGAGTGGCACTTTGGGCTTATAGGCTTAATGTACTAAAAACTTTGAAGGTTTCCGGTTCTACTGATTGGATTTTTCTCGTTCTGGTACCACATTTTTATTAAAATGTATCTCTATTGTTACTAAATTGGTTTGAGATTTTTCTTGTTTTGTTATTACTGTCTGTGTGCTGCATAAATACTTCACACTTTGCCTGTAAGTTAGCCCTGACTGATTTGTGCCAGGCTTCCAGACGGTTAAGAACAGGTTAATTGAGGGACTTTTGTGGTTCATCCTGACCGTTATTGTGGTTGTTGACAGGGTGGGGCGTTTACCCCCTTTTTATTATAATTGTGCATTTTCAGACAGATTGATCACAAGTCTTTGTCCCTATTCAGACATTTCACAGTGAAGGAGCCCCCCAGATGCTCCAGGCAGATGATGTGAAGTTATGACTGTAGTTGTAATCATGGTTTTCCTACAATAGTAACCCCACCTGTGATGATGCAATGCTTTGAGCCTACGAACAGCTCAATAATGAAGGGGAAACAGAAGATTGCTTGGATGTATGACATCAAGAGTCCGACTATCCTGGCTAAGTGTCTCAATGAGATTTGATTCCTCACCAGTGTCCTACTCAGCTCCCTCCTGATATGAGCCATCTTCCTTTGTGGAAGCTGCACTGTGTTTTTTTATATGACATACCTTTAGAAAGTTATCCTTTTTGAATTCTGGCTTGTCATCATTGACTATGAACACTAGTCTATGAAGTAATGACACCGCTAACTCCAGCTCTACCTGTAGGCGTGCCAGATCTTGGTTAATCATCAAGATGTCGTCCAGATGGACTATGAGTCTTTTACTCCTGGATCTCAGTATTTTAATGGCTAGTCTTAGCACCCTGGTGAAACACCACGGGGTTGAGGAAAGACCGAAGGGGAGGGCGACAAAATTGTAAATCTGCTGTTTTAATAGAAATTGAAAGAATCTTCTGTGTGCAGCAAATAATCATGTTAATCAAGTATTCACCCGTCAAGTACAGTCTTAACAATTAATGAATTGGTATTAGAATGCCTCTAAGGAGAAGTGTCTCTTCTATTTAAAAGTAGTGATACATGACCCATGTATTGAACTCCTTTAAATTTATTACTAGGCGCTGCCCTTGTTCTTTTTTTTCCACCAGGAATAGATTGCTGATGAACTTCCTGTCGTACTAGATAATCTTCTGAATTGCCCCTTTGTCCATGAGAACCCCTATATCTTGGTCTATAAGAATGCAGCTGACTGGAAAAATGGCAAGAGTTGGATTTTCTCCACTGACATGGAGTTTCATAGAACTCTAGTTGAAAACCTGCTACTATTTGCAGCACCAAGGTGCCCCCCATCACTTTCCACCACTTGTTAAGAAATCCCCAAACTTCCCCCAAATTTTGGTTTAATGCAAGGATATTAATTACCTATGGATTCACCTGATGCGTGGTTTGCGCCACTGAAGGTTCCTCTACCTACACGGTCTCTGCTAGTTCCTCGGGGGGGGGGGAACTAATTCTGCACTTGTTTAGGGACGGCTTCCTGAACTGATATCTTTGGGAGGCTGAAAGATAAGGGTGGCTAGTCCAACACCCCCTACCTCTTATCAATCCCTCCAAAATCCTTCTCTCCGAAGACTTGCTCCATAAATTGGTCTTAATTGCAAATTCAAACTGCAAAATACTCCTTTTGAGGGGCCTAAACTGTTTTTCCCAAAAATATTTATAAGTCACCCCTAAGTCAGCCGTATTGCCATTAAGGTAGGGTGTATGCTATTTAAAAGTAGGACATGTAACAATTTAATATTAAATATGCCCTTCTGTGGAAAGGCCCAAAAGGCTGTTTTCACTGTAGCAGGGTAAGCTGTTCCCTAGGAACGCTTTGGGATAAAATATTAAGTTTAATAAGTGTTATCGCCACCTAGGAAACAGATAGACAAATATTTCAAGAACTCTTTTTAATAGTAAAACAAATCCAGTTTAATGGTAAAGCGGATTTTCTCTCACTATTACGGAAAATGTACTTTAGAAAAGTTACCTTTTGCCTGCCTAAAACTTAAAATGCCTTTCTCTGCCTTCAGCTCCCCTGTGATGAGGTGCCAACTTCTCCCAGGAACACATACAGGCAAGCCGGAATCGGCAGAGATGACACATCTGAACCTGATAGAATATGAAAGGGAGGCTAGGCGGATTCTTTTGACATAAGAGGGTCACGTCCTGCTCTAATGTCACATCCTGCTTGACCGGTCTGCTTGGATTTTATGGTCGCACCTACCTTGTACAGATCACAACTTCAGGCTGGCTACGATGAAGCGTGGCCAGCTACAGCTTCCCAGTAAGGCCCGCTGAACAGATTACCTTAAATCCTGGTTTGCGGAGTGTTGTGGAGATCATCCTCGAAGATGCGTCGGTTCACGGATGTAGCGAGGATGCTTTGTGAGGTCCTTCTGCGTCATCTTAGAAGAACCCGTCAACGAGGTCTTGCGTTGTGAAGTCCGTAGTCGGGGATGCCTCGCGCTGTCTGGGCGATGCGTTGGTTCCAAGGAGCTGTGAGGCAGAATACGGCGTCTGGCTGCCATCGGTGAGAGATTCAAGGCATGCGTGGAGAATGCGTTTTGCAGCAGCTGTTCTGATTCGGCAACAGGCTGCGATGTTGGTCTTTGCAGCGGTTCTGATCCACACAGAAGCGGCGATGTGGCAGTTCTCGGAGATGAGCCACGCAGCAGAGAAGATGTCAGTTCTGCTGGATCCACAAGGGCTGGCAGAGCACCTCAGGCCCACTTGGAAAAGGCCAGCTTTCTAAAAGTGGCATTTTCAAAATTGTAATTTAAAATCCGTTAGGATTTTTCATTTTAGTTTCAGAAACCAAACATCAACTGGTGACCTGCTCCCATTTGGAAATTATAGCTTTTTTAATGTAGTATGGTATCTCCAGTGTTCGACTTTGCCAGAGGTAGACCTTGCAGTCGTTAAAAAAGGAGTTTAAGAGTTTTTCACTACCAGGACATGTCAAGCTTAAAAGTACATGTCCTACTTTTTTAAATACACTGCACCCTGTCCTCTGAGCTGTCCAGGGCCTACCCTAGGGGTGACCTACATATTTAAAAAGCGAGCGTTTAGGCCTGATAAAATGTTTATTCTGTCAAGTCGACATGGCAGCTAAAACTGAATTCAGAGGCTGCCATGGTAGACCTGAGACATGCTTAAAGGGCTACTTACGTGGGTGGCACAATCAGTGCTGCAGGCCCACTAGAAGCATTTCGTTTACAGGCTCTGGGCACATGTGGTGCCACTTTATCAGGGACTTAGAAGTAAATTAAATGTACCAATTGTGGATAAACAAATGTTACCATTCTTTAAGGAGTGAGCACATGCACTGGTTAGCAGTGGTCCTATGGCCAGCAAAATCGAGATCAGCAAAAATGGAGGAAAAAGGCAAAAAGTATGGCGGAAGCCCACCCTAAGGCTGACAGGTCTAACAGGCCCCATTCAGAGTGGAACCCTCTTTGACAATACATTATCACAGCCTTTCTGACAGGTCTGCTGGGTTTACATATAACATTTGGGGCACACTTCAAAGGGAAACACTGTGTGTATCCATACTTCTGGATGCTGAAAGATCAGCTTTGATTATTACCACACTTTTGTCTGTTAGTTTGCTGGATATACAGGAACTGCCTAAAAGTGAATTTTAGTGTTTGATGCGGGAGGGCACCAGGATTAGCGTAGTACACTCTACACAAACACCCCCACCCTCTGAGCATAAGATTAGTGTGGCTGAAGACTTCGGCCATATTAAAAATGGCCTAAGTATGTAGGTTTAGCCCCAAAAACCTTTGCATCACTGGTTATGGGTTCACCGGGAGTCATTCCCGGCCTGTAGCTCATGCCTGGCATAAAAGCCAAAACGATTCACAAAAGGGGGTGGTGATGGACAGAGCATCTGAATTAAGCAGAACACTCATACCCAGTCAAAAGATCAGGGCTTGATCCATCACCGTTTTTTAGCTCACTGCACCATCCCAGTTCAGAACCTGGCTACATGCAAATTAGTCTGTGCCTGGCCCAGTGCATCATGGGAACAGGGCAGACCAAACTACCAAGCCAATTCTTTACTGGAAAGGAAACAAGCTTCCGGGGACCGGTTTCTGGCATTGCAGCCGTCTTCGGCCCGGCTTGCTTGAATCCTGATGGTGCAGTGAGCAAGGGACTAATTCAGATACTCTGTCCATCACCACCCCCCTTTTTGAATCGTTTTGGCCACCACAAGTGTGGAAGGGTATGCTCAGATGTGAGTCCCTTGCTCACTGCACCATCAGGATTCAAGCAAGCCGGGCCGAAGACGGCTGTAATGCCAGAAACCGGTCCCCGCAAGCTTGTTTCCTTTCCAGTAAAGAATTGGCTTGGTAGTTTGGTCTGCCCTGTTCCCATGATGCACTGGGCCAGGCACAGACTAATTTGCATGTAGCCAGGTTCTGAACTTGGATGGTGCAGTGAGCTAAAAAACGGTGATGGATCAAGCCCTGATCTTTTGACTGGGTAGGAGTGTTCTGCTTAATTCAGATACTCTGTCCATCACCACCCCCCTTTTTGAATCGTTTTGGCCACCACAAGTGTGGAAGGGTATGCTCAGATGTGAGTCCCTTGCTCACTGCACCATCAGGATTCAAGCAAGCCGGGCCGAAGACGGCTGTAATGCCAGAAACCGGTCCCCGGAAGCTTGTTTCCTTTCCAGTAAAGAATTGGCTTGGTAGTTTGGTCTGCCCTGTTCCCATGATGCACTGGGCCAGGGACAGACTAATTTGCATGTAGCCAGGTTCTGAACTGGGATGGTGCAGTGAGCTAAAAAACGGTGATGGATCAAGCCCTGATCTTTTGACTGGGTAGGAGTGTTCTGCTTAATTCAGATACTCTGTCCATCACCACCCCCCTTTTTGAATCGTTTTGGCAGAAAAGCAGCACCTCCAGGCACCCACTTCAGAACACTCCTGGCCCTGTGGAAGATCTGAAGAGGATTGAACCTGCTGTCTTAGACCTGAGAAAAACCCAGAACACTGGGCCTGCTCTCTCTCTTGTACCCAGTAGAAAGAACAGGACTACAAGAGTCATAAGACTGACCTCCTCTTAAATCTACTGTGACACAGCAAGCCACAAGTGGCTTCTCCTGCAACTGCCCAGCTGACCAGTGGCAACTCGACCTGGGCTGGCTTGACCCTGCTGTTTGGCCTCTGCATGAGTATGTAATTGCCTCTCTTGATTCCCTGGGCGCCTTAGACGTGTACTACTGTGGGGGCTTGGGACATAAAGGACTAAAGCCAGAAGGTAACATCTTTGACTAGGATGTACTTTGTTAGTATATCAACCTGCGTGCCATAGTGGTTGGTGTGAAATTGCGCCTAGGTCTTGTTCTATTGCGACCATTGACTATCATTGGCACTTTAGTCTTCTTGGTGCTATTTTTACTTACAATTTTAAAAATCAATATCTTCGATTCCCAATATTGGATTTGTGTCATTTTGATATAATTTTGTTTATTACATTTTGCTCTATTTTTCGAATTCATTTAGATTTTTTTTGCGTTTCGACTTCATTTAGTACTTCGTAAATACTATACTCTTTGCCTGTAAGTTAGGCCTGTCTGCTCTGTCACAGCTGCCAGGGCGTTGAGCTCAGGTGGAATTGATGATTTTGGTGGTTCACCCTGACAACAAATTTGATTATTACTTGAGGTGGATACTTATCCCCTCAAATAATAACTCGGTTTCTTACAGGACTCTTCCTTGTTTATTTTGAATCATTACATTGTGGATGATGATTCCATGTTGTTTCTTTTTTTCTTACATTTTGAACAATAGTATACTTTTTTTATATATGCATTTAGTTATATTGCAATTTCACTGATTTATTTAGGAGGCATCCATTACCAGCTAATGCATTGGTTTTACTAGCATATAATTTACACAGTGTCTCGGGAAAACTACATAGTTGCTGAATCAGCACTTGCCACTCCCAACCCTACAACACCAACTTCTTCTCCCACTTACATCTTTCCCTTTTGCTTGCTTTTCTTGCCTCTGCATTCGTCCAACCCCTTATTGCAGCCTGCCTTTGCTGCTGTATCTTCACTCCTCTTCTCACTTTTTTGGTGTGTAAACCCCCATTTATGACAAGCACTCTCTTGCAGTATTGTAGTGCTCTGTTACATTATGAGAATTTAGGTTCAGACAGGCCCCACATACATCTGCCAATGCTACCACAGTAAACCCCACCAAAACATTATTTTGAGACTATGCTAATATTAAGTTTACAGCTGGCTCAAGTGAACTGTCCTCCCCTTGACAACAAAGAAATGGCCGAGGTGTAATTTGAGATTAGAAGCACTCCACTGGGTGGTTTCAACCCAAGGGTTCATGAGGAGAGTTGTGTTGATGCAGTTAATGTGGTCATAAAGAATTTTTAGGTGAGCATCAGTGTAATTGAAAATGGTAACACGTACATCTGCTGGGTGTCCGTTTCTGCAGTGTTTTGTAAACTATTTCAGTAAATTAGATATATGCGTAAGCGTTTAATCCAAAGGATCTTTATCTGCTAACAGCTTGAAATCGAAAGGAGTTCCATTTTCAAGGCAAACCATTTCTTTTCTAGAAGAGGTCAGTGATATTTTACGGGGGTTAACGAGACGTTTTGCGGCTCGAGATCACGCAGTGGTCTTGGTGATAGTCTTTCTTCCCTTAATTAAACTTCTCACCGTTTAGAATGTACTGACTCTTCAGGAAGGGATTGCGGTGACCTAGATTCTGCCGCGCGGTGGTGCTGGGGAACGCCTGGGGAGTACGTGCCCGGATGCTTCTCAAGTGACAAAGCGCTGTGCTCCCCAGGCGCCCTGTTAGAGCTGTGAAAGTTTGCAAGAGCAGGTGAAACGTGCCCGCCCCCGTTCCGTCTGTTTTCCAACCCACTTTCACTCTGTCTCAATACATCAAAGACTTTTGTAAGAGGAAGGGAGTTCATCCCGGCCATCTGATCTAGAGCAAACTCCAAAACTTGTCTGAGATAAAGGTATGAACCGAACCGGGCCATCGGAATAAGGAGCCATTTTAGGGCTGTGTCTTCCCCAAACCGCTTCCGTGTACCTGAATGATGGGGCTATCATATGTATAAAAGGAGTCACCTTGCAACACTTCATTCTCCAGCTCAAATTCTGGATTTAGACAAAGCAACTCATTTGCAAGGTTGTTTTTCTGGACCTGAAATATGCCTACTGTTTCAGATTGATTGGAGAGTCCAATGAAAAAGTGGGGAGTGCTGGAAGTTATGCATTGCATCTGGAGATGCGGAAGGAAATAGGCTTTATATTTTAAGATGTGAAAAACTGCCTGCAGTAGTTTCCTGTACTCCTAAGTTAGCTTTGTGAACATTTTGTTTCTTTTCACATAGTTTTTCCATTAATATTTTCTGTAACCTCTGGTGGTGATATTTTTAACATTATTCCATCTTGCTTCCTGCCTAGTTGCTGAAGAATGGACACCCAAGCACTAAATTCTTGCTTCATCAGCTGTTTCGTATTGCTGTGTAGTGTACTGTCAATCGAACCAGATCTTTAAAGGCTGAATGCAGTTCTAAAGCTTGTTTTTTTTTCTTTCTCGTAATAACTACACCTTTTTACGTAACCCTTCCACCTATTTTGACGCAGACAGAAAGTGTAATATATTTTGACCTCGTTCCATTTGTGTACAAACAAGCCATAAAATATTGTTGTCTTATCCCCATAATCATTCTTTTCTGGAGTTCATATCACGGCCATTTGTTACTGCCTCTACAATCACAGGAACATTTACGTCCAATTTTACTGAAAGTACTGAAGTTACTAAAATTAAGCAGCTTCTCTGGCAAAAGATTCACTCAAACTTAGGTAGTTTAGCGTTGTAACTGAATAGAGCTTAATTTTCACAGACCACCCGAAATATACTTTCCAGTACCTAAAAAGGATAATGGTTGCCTTTTTCTGTGTAACTTTTGGGAGTGTTTTCCTCACGTCCTGCACGTCTGCAGCTCACTTCCTCCAGTCTATAGAGTACCAAAGAAGGCAGGGCAGATGCTGCCTTCTGCCACCTGTAATAATGTAATGTAATAATTAATAAAGGCTTCAGACAAACTTGAACCTGCTGTGCTCTGCATTTATATAGTGAAATCACACACGTGAAGATGAGGTGTTAATATCCAGTAAAAATTAATCTTTAATACTTGAAGTCCAAGTCTTTCTCATTGCAATCCTTGGATTGCTTGCACCCACCCCGCCCTCCTCTTCTCCAAGGCACCAGTTGGAACTATGGCTTGAAATTCTTTAATTCCTTTCAATCATTGACTTATACTAAACCAACTTACACTGCACCGCAAGGGAGCAACTTACTGAAAAGGAAAATGAAGGGTAACACCAGGGATTTTTATTTTAGGGGAGAACTTTTATTTTCCTTTGTACAAGGCAGTTCCTGAAAGTGTCTGTATGCAAAGGACTTCCCTCAGTAGGGTTGTGACTCTGACACAGAAGATACAGGAGACACTAATGGGATGATTGGTCATCGCTCATCTCAAATTGATGCTGTGAGGAAGTGGATTATTAGTTGGGGTGGATGATAGCCCATCACAGGTAATAATGGCACTATTCTTGTTAGGTCAGTTTAGTAAAACTTGCAAAGTATTTATAAGTACCAAAACAGTTCATAAAGTAGAAAACACAACACAATAAAACTCCCCCTCTAAATTATAATTAGAAAAAAAATAGAACATTTCAATGAACAAATTGACACCAAAACTTCCAAAATCCAATAAAGGATACCGGAGACATGAATTTTTAAAAGTTTTCACTGAAAAGAAAAGCACTAAAAAGCATAGATCGTCAAATAATATTTATCTGTTTGAGCTTCACTAATATCTTTACATGAATTAAGGCTGACTTCGAAAAAGCACAGATCGGATGCAAAGACCAGGTTTGTCCCAACCGGAAGTGTTACTTCGGACTCAGTGTCTGAATTGAAATCAGAAATCCTCAGCTGGGCAAGCCAGCAGGTGGTGGCCGAGATCAAATCCACAATGGCAGATGGCTGTCAAAAAAGGTCTCGGTAAAGCCGTTGACTGTTGGCGGGAAAGCTCAGAGTGGGAGAAATTCACAATTTGTGCCATCGATGGGCCGAATGCTTCTTGTGCCTTCGCCAGTGGGGATTTCTACCTTCAAACATAGTCACTTTTTTAGAACTCAGATTCTGCCAGTGCTTCAAAGCTGTTGTCAAACAGGGCTCCTCGATGCTGGATACATTCTCCACGACATTCCGCTGAAATGGATTTGCTGCTTTTGAAAAGTTCTGAGCAGGAGCAACTTGAATCTTTGGCCAAGCGGCAATACATCTCTATTGGATTGACTTGGCGGATTTGTCCCAGTACTGCAGACAAAAATTCTTGAAAATGTTTTAAGTCTCTGCTTTTAGAGTCAGGCAAGGGGACTATGCTCTGATGCTTTTCTAAGGGCCTCAGGACCTTAGGGGGCACTCTTAGTGGTCAGGTCTCAGTCCATTCGAAACCACCAGCAGTGCCAAGGGCAGGTCCAGTTGTAACTGGCCAGCTGAGCTTTTCAGGAAGGTGAGCTTTTTGCATCTTTTTTGTTGCTGTAGCTTAACAGGTAAGCCAACGGATCCTTGCAGGCCACTGGTTTATTTATTTATAAAGTTTTATATAGCGCGAACAAGATCCCGGAGGATATCAGAGCGCTTTACAAAAGGATGGAAGGAAGGTAATAAATGCAATATCGACATCAATAAGAATAACATACATGAATAATTACTGGACAAACGGGTCAAAGGAGAGTAATACAATAAAAGGTACATAGCGGGCTAAGAGAGGGCAAGCAATGAGGTAGAGATGAGTGGCATCCAATGAAGGTCTAACGGTTGTAGGTTCATTGACTTAGAGCAGGTGATCCTAACCCATTTACGGTAAGAACTTGTTCATTAGGAATCTTTTGGCTTCCATTTTGAAAAGCCACTGTGGAGGAGATTCTGCGTCCTTCCGGTGGAAGAGTTCCAGATCTTCGGGGCAGCGCCGGAGAAGGCTGGGTGGCAGGCTCTCTTTTTGCTAAAGATGTGTGGTTTCAATAGGAAAGTGTTAGAACTTCTTGAGGGTCTACCACCACAGGATAAATCATGCTTTTTCGCTAGATAACTGGGAGTTTTGAAGTGGAGGGCTTTGTGCGCCAGACTTGCAATCTTTAGCTGAATTTGAGCTTTGTAGGGCAACAATTTAAGGGATTTTAGGACTGGGGATATGTGTGCATTTCTTTTGGCACCTGTAACCAGTCTAGCCGCAGCGTTCAGTGATGCCCTTAGTGGAGCCAAAAGCGGTACAAAAGGGGGTGGTGATGGACAGAGCATCTGAATCAATCAAACACTCACACCCAGTCAAAAGATCTGGGATTAATCCATCACCGTTCTTTAGCCCACTCTGCCACCCCAGTTCAGACATGGCTATATGCAAATCAGTCTGACCCTGTGCCTCATGGGAACAGTCGAGCCCGAACTGCCAAGCCATGTCTTCCCTGGACTGGAAACAAGCTTCCGAGGACCGGTTTCTGGCATTCCAGCCGTCTTCAGCCCGGCTTGCTTGAATCCAGTGGCAAAGTGAGCAAGGGACTCACGTCTGAGCATACCCTGCCACACTTATGGCGGCCAAAAGCGGTACAAACGTGCTCATGCTCAGACGTGAGTCCCTTGCTCACTTTGCCACTGGATTCAGGCAAGCCAGGCTGAAGACGGCTGGAATGCCAGAAACCGGTACTCGGAAGCTTTTTTCCGGTCCAGGGAAGACATGGCTTGGCAGTTCGGGCTGGACTGTTCCCATGAGGCACAGGGCAGACTGATTTGCATATAGCCATGTCTGAACTGGGGTGGCAGAGTGGGCTAAAGAAAGGTGATGGATTAAACCCAGATCTTTTGACTGGGTGTGAGTGTTTGATTGATTCAGATGCTCCGTCCATCACCACCCCCTTTTGTACCGCTTAGTGGAGCCAAGGTATAATTGGGGAGGCCACGGAGTGTAGCGCTGCCATAGTCTAATCTCGGCATAACAAGCGCTTGGATCACCTGCTTGAAATCAGTTTGTGGAAGGAATGGTTTGATATTTCTGAGTATCATCATCAAGTGATTAGCTCCCTTACACACATTGCTGGTATGATTCTTTATGTTCAGATGCTTGTCCTGGGTGATTCCGAGAGATTTGGCTGAGTCTATAATGAGGGGGAGCAGTGTAAGGCAGTGAGGTGATTCAACCAAAGGTCTAACTTGGGAATGGTGATTCGGAGGAGAAATGAAAAGGAATTCTGTTTCGGACGTGTTGAGCAGGAGGTGGTTCTCGGTTAACCAGTTTTGAGTAGAAGTTAGAGTAGTGTTGAGTGAGATCATGTTATCCGGGGAGGAGATTTTCAAATAAAGTTGCGTATCATCCGCATACATATGGAAGAGAATGTTTGTGGAGTTAAGTGATTTAGCTAATGGTTCCAAGAACAGGTTGAAGAGTATAGGAGATAGGGCGGACCCTTGGGGGGCCCTCATGAGTACTGGAGAGGGCTGGGAGAGAGAGTTGTTCGCCTTGACACTTTGTGATCTGTGGTGGAGGTAGGACGAGAACTATTGTAGCACCCGGCCAGAGAAGCCCATCCTTATCTTCAGAATGGACAGGAGGTTGTCGTGATTGACCATGTCGAAGGCAGAGGAAAGGTCAAGGAGGATTAGGAGGTAGGATTCATTTTGATCAAGCCTTTTTAAAATGTCATCCATAAAAGGAGTGAGAGCCGATTCAGTGCTGTGCCCCCTACAAAAGCCAGATTGCTTCTGGTCTAGGAGTTGGAAATTCTCTGTGAGCACAGAGTTGGGATTGGACACATTTTTCTAGGATTTTGGCTAGGGTGGGGATGTTAGAGATAGGACGGAAGTTGTTGAAGTCATCCCTATCTGCATTATTTTTTTTTAGTATAGTTGATACCTGAGCTGCTTTTAGGCAGTCTGGGATCGTGCCCTGTGACAGTTAAGCGTTTACAATCTTTGTCCAGGTGGGGATGAGGACATTCTTGATTTCTTTGGAGATGAAAGAGGGCAACTGGTCGCTGAAGTGATTAGATGGGTTGATGGGCTGAAGAATCTTGTTGATGTTTTTTTGACTGAAGGGAGTAAAGGTACCCCATGATTCATTGTTCTTGGTGTTCAGGCTGATAGGTTTAAACTTCTCTAAGAGGTCAGGGGGTGGTGGGGTCCGAGAAGATGGCAGTAGAGCCTTCCTAGAGGCGAGTGCAATGTGATGAGTCTGGATTTCTCAGTGAAGAAACCAGCCATTTCGTCGCATGAAGGTGGGCTGCCTCCAGAATCCTAGGGGTTTGGATCTACCTCTGATTGCTGTTTAACCAGTTCAAAAAGTTTCTTGGGCGGTTAGCGGCTTGATCAAGTTGGTATCTGAAGTAGTCTGCCTCAGCGCTTATGATTTGTTTGTTGTTAGTCCTGGGTACTAGTGGGATCAGGTCCTGCCCTTGGGATTCTCCTCACAGGTCACAACAGCAGGTGCAGTCCTTCTGCTGTCTTCCACAGTTCCAACAGTGTTTCGATGAGGGCAATGGAGGGACCACATTTATGCCCAGTCACAGCCCATGGGTGGGGGAAACATCTGGCCACTCCCTAGCCAGTGGTCTAAAAGGTGCCAGGATGACCCTACCCACTTTTGCAGCACTTCCTGTGTGTTTTAGTGTAAACTATCCCACAGTGCCTCTCACCACCTAAACCATCATTGCTGAACCTTCGTTCCCTGTGCCCACCCATAGGTGTGACTAGGATAATGGTCAAACCCTCCCTTTAGTAATTCCAAATCAGATCTGGGGTAGCTCTCCCTCCCACTGGGGTTGGAGTCAAGTTGGCTATGAAAAGAAAAGGGGTCCGGCCTAGGTGAGAGCTGCAGCTGCCTGTGTCAGGATAGTCGTTTTAAGGTAATTAAGTTCCTGGACACAGCCCAGATGGTCAGTCTATCAGGGTAAGGCCAACCCCTCTCTCTTACTCTCAGCTCTGGGAGCCACTCCACACCTAATCACTGAGCATTCAGCTTCTGGGTGATAATGAACACTGGCAGAAAGGCACATTTGGCTCGGGCAGAAATGCCAATGTTCTAAAATTGTAATTTTCCAAATGGTAATATAAAATCTGACTTGATCATTAAGAAGGACTTTTTCCTTCTTCTCCCAAACTGAAGTTAATCATTGTAATGTGTTATAATGAAACCCATTGCGATCATTTGGGCGATCCAGCATTGCAACATTGAAAAATGACTTTGGACGTTTTTCACTGCCAGGACATGTAAAACATAAAATTTGCATGTCATGCATACACTATACATGTCCTACATTTTAAATACTATGTACCATGCCCTGTGGGCATTTAGTGTCTACCTTAGGTTTGACTTACAAGCATTAAACAGGAATGTTTAGGCCTGGCAACCGGTTATTATTTTGCCAGGCCGAATTGGCAGTTTTAAAAAGGCATGCCCAGTCTGCTGTGGCAGGCCCGAAGACATGCTTTGCATTGTCAATTCATTGGTAGCACAATATATGCTGCAGTTCACTTGTGACTATGAACTCACAGGCTATGGATTCACTTTGTGCCATATACTGTGCGGTGATAGGTAAGTCAAACATGGCAATTGGGTGCATACCCATGTGACATGTTTTTAGGGGTCAGAGCACTGGCACTGGACAGCAGTTGGTAGATTCAAAAAATAGCCAAACAATCTAGAAAAAAATGGAAAAGGCAACACAAAAGGGGCATTCTCCTACAGATATATAGTAAGGGCGGTGAATGTAGACATCATTACTGGCTTGAATGATGGTTAGGCTGCAGTTGATGGGGGCGGTTACTGGTGTATAAAACTACGGCGGCTGGTTAGCTTTTTATGTGGATTCTTAAATTGCATGCATTGTGTCCCTCACCCAGCCCCCACAGTTTGCAGCAAAATGTTTAGATGATGCAACCTATTTTTATCTGAACTTAATTATGTAATGCCTAGAACACATAGTTGTTTTTGCGCCTGTCTTGGAATCCTGATTTGATGCGCGATTTGGCATTTACAAAAAGTAAACAGTTTATGTGGGCACGGGCAGTGTAATTAGTGGCACTCAAAAGTACCTGAGACACGAGTCGTTAAAAGGTCTTTGCAAGATAAATATAAGGAAAGAACACACATTTTTTTTTGTAATTGCCATCGGGTTGAAAACGAGCTTTTACAAGACCGTCAAGTCACTCTATCCATAAAACGTTGGGCTGTTTGCAAAGTCTGATCTAATTCTGTTATTTTTGCGAAGTAACTACCACTACTCTTGCAAAGTTGGAATATTGTTTTCATTTAAAACATATCACTTGCGCCCGCTTGTAAAATGTGCCTTGTTATGCAGCAGAAATAAGAGTTTATATTTCTCGTAAGCTGTCCTTTCGCACATTGCATCACACTGCCCTTTCGCACATTGCATCACACTGCCCTCTAGTGGGGTCCGCATGCAAGACTTTCTGCAGATCTCATGCCCTGCTTGCTTTGCTGTCTGCCAACATGCTCAAATCTTTATCGAATTCGGAAATCCAAATTTCTAATTAAAATAGAACGTAACTCTGCCTTCGAAGACTCGATCAGCCTAGCAGGGACTGTTTGCTGTTCCATTGTATCCAGTATTATTCTTTACTTGTCAGCCCTGTGTTATCCTAGCATACCAGCTAATCGTATTGTTACCCATAGTAGCATAAACAAAGCATTTCTTCAAGTATTTCACTTGAACGTCATTGTCATTATTGTGGCCATAAATTTCACATATGGCGAGAGGGAGACGGCATTAAAAATATATGGACCGGTGTGCTGCCGGAAAATGAATTCTGTCGCTCTGTGTGTTTATGAAATCAAAGCATTTTTTTGAATTTTGCATAGGTGTGTTATTATCCTCTCTGACATTTGTGCCGCTCCCATTGCTGTGGAAAAGTGTACATTTCTATAGTTGACTGATATAATATAAATAAGTCATTGTTCTGTTTAAGCAGGCTAAACATACTTTTTAATATAAAAGGCCTCAGTAAACCTGCACTTTTTCATTAATATTTGCATGGCTTTTCAGTACAAAAGAATTTCCATTTATCATATTTTGTGTTTTTTTTCTTAACTTGGACCATACTTAAGTTTGTGAACTGCCTGTAACTTTAAACTAGTTAGAAAAATATGGGGTGCAAATTTCCGAGGTGCAAAGTAAAATGTTGCTTTTTCAGATACTTTGCGCATAAATGTTGACGTATGTTGTAATACTACATTCTACACACTTGGTAATGATACTACCCTCTTACAACTTCTCAAATGTATTTAACTTGCAGTGTTATTCCTCCAACTCATTAGATAAATGCTTGGCAATTACTTTTTCAGGCTTAATGTGCTTACGTGAAAATCTCCCTTCCAAACTTCCTTACCGATATAACTGCTAACAATAATACTACTTGTGCCATTCCTCCTGGTATGACTGGTGCTGCTGTTACTGTTGACAGTATTAATACTTTGTTGTTGGAACCACTACTAGTATTACAGCCACTAATAGTGGTGTCATATCTATTAGAAATACTATCAGTTGTGACCACTGCGCCTTCGGCCTGGTCACCCCCACGCTCCTGTGCCTGCTGCCGCTGCCGCAGCCCCAGCCTCCCGAGGGCCGCCGAGCCCACACCAGCTTTTCCCGCCGCCCCAGCCTCCCGAGGGCCGCCAAGCCGGCTCCAGCTTTTCCCGCCGCCCCAGCCCGTGGCCCCGCCCCCCCGACAGCCGATTGGCTCGCGCTCCCGCCTCCCCGCAGACCCTCCCGACCGGCTCCCTTCTTAAGGGGAGCCAGAGCAAGCTCCAGGGAGTGACCACTGCGCCTTCGGCCTGGTCACCCCCACGCTCCTGTGCCTGCTGCCGCTGCCGCAGCCCCAGCCTCCCGAGGGCCGCCAAGCCGGCTCCAGCTTTTCCCGCCGCCCCAGCCCGTGGCCCCGCCCACCCGACAGCCGATTGGCTCGCGCTCCCGCCTCCCCGCAGACCCTCCCGACCGGCTCCCTTCTTAAGGGGAGCCAGAGCAAGCTCCAGGGAGTGACCACTGCGCCTTCGGCCTGGTCACCCCCACGCTCCTGTGCCTGCTGCCGCTGCCGCAGCCCCAGCCTCCCGAGGGCCGCCGAGCCCACACCAGCTTTTCCCGCCGCCCCAGCCTCCCGAGGGCCGCCAAGCCGGCTCCAGCTTTTCCCGCCGCCCCAGCCCGTGGCCCCGCCCCCCCGACAGCCGATTGGCTCGCGCTCCCGCCTCCCCGCAGACCCTCCCGACCGGCTCCCTTCTTAAGGGGAGCCAGAGCAAGCTCCAGGGAGTGACCACTGCGCCTTCGGCCTGGTCACCCCCACGCTCCTGTGCCTGCTGCCGCTGCCGCAGCCCCAGCCTCCCGAGGGCCGCCAAGCCGGCTCCAGCTTTTCCCGCCGCCCCAGCCCGTGGCCCCGCCCCCCGACAGCCGATTGGCTCGCGCTCCCGCCTCCCCGCAGACCCTCCCGACCGGCTCCCTTCTTAAGGGGAGCCAGAGCAAGCTCCAGGGAGTGACCACTGCGCCTTCGGCCTGGTCACCCCCACGCTCCTGTGCCTGCTGCCGCTGCCGCAGCCCCAGCCTCCCGAGGGCCGCCAAGCCGGCTCCAGCTTTTCCCGCCGCCCCAGCCCGTGGCCCCGCCCCCCCGACAGCCGATTGGCTCGCGCTCCCGCCTCCCCGCAGACCCGCCCGACCGGCTCCCTTCTTATGACGTCCCCAGAGCGACCGCGCAGCGGACGCGCGCAGCGGGAGCACCGATTGAGCGCCGAAGGTGCGCCAAAGGTAAGCCCGTCTACGCCCGTCCGCGCCTGGATCGCGCCCAGCGCCAGGACCCCTGGCCCCCGCAGACCCCAGCCCACCTGCCGGACGTACGACGCCGCCACCCTCAACGCACTCAACGCCGGCCGAACCCCTGGATGCTACCGAGCCACCCCGAGACCCTTCATCTGCCAGTCCTGCAAGTTCTCCTGCACCCGGACCTGCACTGCACCAGCGTCCACCAAGCAGAACACCAGCAGCAACCACCTGAAGTGCATCCTGCTCAACACCCGCTCCGTCCACAGACACGCCGTCGAGCTCTGGAACCTGCTCGACACCACAACCCCAGACGTCGCCTTCCTCACGGAAACCTGGATGAACGCCTCCTCAGCGCCCGACATCGCCATCGCCATCCCGGACGGCTACAAGATCATCCGGAGAGACCGCGTCAACCAGACAGGAGGAGGCATCGCCATCATTCACAGGAACACCATCCGCATCACGACCAACACCGACGACACCATCGCACCCGCCGAACACCTGCACTTCCAGATCCACGTCAACCCCAAGACCACCCTCAGAGGCACCCTCATCTACAGACCCCCGGGACCACGCACACAATTCAGCGAGGACATCGCCGACTTCATCAGCCCGCTTGCCCTCCCCTCAGCCGACTACATCCTCCTCGGGGACCTCAACTTCCACCTGGAGAACAACGACGACCGCAACACCACCACCCTGCTGGAAAACCTCGCAAACCTGGGACTCAAGCAGCTGGTGACCACCCCCACCCACCTCGCCAGACACACACTCGACGCCGTCTTCTCATCCAGCATAGACATCGCCTTCAGCCACGCCACAGGACTCCACTGGACGGACCACAGCTGCGTCCACTTCACCTTCAGAAGAACGACGACCCACCACCACCAGCAACAGGTTGCCCGAAGAAGCTGGAACAAGATCACAGCCGACCAGCTCGCCGCTTCCCTGAGTCAGCACCCTCCCGCCAGCTCAGCGAACCCCAGCCAGGCTGCCGACAACCTCACGAAGTGGATCAGCAACTGCGCGGACGAACTCGCCCCTCTGAGGACCCCGCCCAGCAGACCCGGCAGTAAGAAAGCCCCATGGTTCACCGACGAACTCAAGAGCTCCAAGAAGAACTGCCGAGCCCTCGAGAAAGTCTGGAGAAGGGAACAAACACCGGACAACATGACCACCCTCAAGCTTGCCACCCGGAAGCACCACCAACTGATCCGCGCCACCAAGAAAACTGCATTCAAGGACCGACTGGACAACAACTCACACAACTGCAAGGAACTCTTCAACATCGTGAAAGAGCTCTCCAACCCCAACGCCGGAAACAACGACATCACCCCATCGCAAGACCTCTGCAATTCCCTCGCCTCCTACTTCCACAACAAGATCGCGGACATACACAACAGCTTCAGCATTCAACCATCGCACACAACGACCGCTGCAACGCCGCCCACCACCACCCTCCGCGCCTGGACTCCGATCAGCACCGATGACACCGTCCGCATGATGAACTCCATCCACTCCGGATCTCCGACCGACCCCTGCCCTCACCACGTCTTCAACAAGGCCGACGCTGTCATCGCACCCCACCTGCGGGACATCATCAACACCTCCTTCGACACCGCCACCTTCCCGGAGAGCTGGAAGCACGCCGAACTCAGCGCTCTACTAAAGAAACCAACAGCGGACCCCACCGAACTCAAGAACTACCGCCCCATCTCGCTCCTCCCGTTTCCAGCCAAAGTCATCGAGAAGACCGTCAACAAACAGCTGGCCGCCTTCCTCGAGACGAATGGATCCCTCGACCCCTCACAGTCTGGCTTCCGAGCCAACCACAGCACCGAGACCGCCCTCATCGCTGCCACCGATGACATCCGAGCCCTGATGGACAACGGAGAAACAGCGGCCCTCATCCTCCTAGACCTCTCCGCGGCATTCGACACTGTCTGCCACCGCACCCTAGTGCAGCGCCTCAGCAACGTCGGAATTCAGGAGAAGGCACTGGAATGGATTGTCTCCTTCCTCGACGGAAGAACACAGAGAGTCCGTCTACCACCGTACAAGTCAGAGGCCACCGAAGTCATCTGCGGCGTCCCTCAAGGATCCTCGCTGAGCCCCACCCTCTTCAACGTCTACATGAGCCCCCTCGCGCCCATCGCACGCCAACACAACCTGAACATCATCTCCTACGCCGATGACACCCAGCTGATCCTCTCCCTGACCAACGACCCCGCCGCTTCCAGGGCCAACCTTCACGAAGGGATGAAAGATGTAGCCGAGTGGATGACGACCAGCCGCCTGAAACTGAACTCAGACAAGACAGAAGTCCTCATCCTGGGCTCCTCGCCCTCCGCCTGGGACGACTCCTGGTGGCCCCCCGCCCTGGGCACCGCACCCAAACCGACAGACCACGCACGCAACCTGGGCTTCATCCTGGACTCCTCCCTCTCCATGACCAGACAAGTCAACACCGTCTCCTCGTCATGCTTTAACATCCTGCGCATGCTACGGAAGATCTTCCGGTGGATCCCCACCGAGACCAGGAAGACGGTCACCCAGGCCCTCGTCACCAGCCGACTGGACTACGGCAACGCCTTCTACGCTGGAACCACCGCCAAGCTCCAGAAGAGACTCCAGCGGATCCAGAACGCCTCAGCCAGACTCATCCTCGACATCCCCCGACGCAGCCACATCTCCGGACATCTGAGAGACCTGCACTGGCTCCCCGTCAACAAGAGAATCACCTTCCGTCTCCTCACCCACGCACACAAAGCCCTACACGATCTAGGCCCGAGCTACCTCAACAACCGCATCAACTTCTACGCTCCCAAACGCCACCTCCGATCAGCCAGTCACGCCCTCGCCGCCGTCCCCCGCATCCGAAGAACGACAACAGGAGGAAGGTCCTTCTCCCACCTGGCCGCCAAGACCTGGAACTCCCTCCCGACCGACCTGCGCCTGACCCAAGACCACCTCTCCTTCAGGAAGAAGCTCAAGACCTGGCTGTTCGAGCAGTAGCAGCACCCCCCCCCCCCTAGCGCCTTGAGACCCTCCGGGTAAGTAGTGCGCTCTATAAATATCCTTGATTGATTGATTGATTGATTGATTGATTGATACAGTGCAATCACTAGTACTTTTAACACTACTGCTGGTACTGGCATTGTCGTTATTGGTATTCGGGTTGCAACTAGTAAGGCAATATAGTCTGAGTTGATTCTCTTTGATGAGTCGACCCTCGTTTGGTGCGCGGCATGGTTGGGCAAAGAACTCGGTAAACTGTCTTTGCGTACTAACTCAGCCTGGAACCTATGCATCATTCTGGATGGCAATCACTCAACGAGGGAGCAGATCACCTCTGCCTCTTCTACTTATTCAGCACCCACAGAATGCTTTGCAGAATATTCAAGAGGCTTCCCATCAGCAACTGAAAGACCAAGGCCATAGCCTCGATCAGCGCCTTGATACCCTCACGGGTGAGTGGCGCGCTTTATAAACCCCTGATTGATTGATTGAATGATGATTGACTGATTACGGTGACATGCTCTTTGCAGGCATTCCGGAGTATCTCATAGGGAGAGTGCAGATTGTGAAATGAAATGATAAAGAGGTTTATAAAGCGCGGTAGCTACCCTGAGGCGTCCTAGCGCTGTGAAACAAACGCGTGAGAGAGGGCAGGGGGACCTGTTCTAGTCCTTAAACAGCTGGGTTTTGAGTCCTTTCCTGAAGGACAGCAAGTTGAATTCTCTACGTAGTTGGAGGGGTAGGGAGTTCCAGAGTTTGGTCGTATTGTAGGAGAAGGAGCGTCCACCACATCTGGCCCTCTTGACTCGGGGTACTGTGAGTAGGTAAGAGAGGGTGGATCTGAGCTGTCTATTTGGTTGGTATGGGGTGACCAGAGAGTGATTGATAGTGGCTCCTGATTTCCAGAGTGCTCGGTGTGCGATGCAGAGGGATTTGAATGCGATTCGGTCCTTGACGGGGAGCCCATTTAGCTTCCTGAGTTCCCTTTTAACTGATGTGTGGCGCGGGATCTGGAGAAGGGTGCGTGCCGCACAGTTGTACAGACATTCTGCCTTCCACTTGTTTCTCAGCTACTCTGCTCGCACTTCGATGACTCCCCCCACCTCAAAGGCCTACATTGGCTTCTTATTTACAAACATGCCACTTTTAGGTTGCTCTTTCACAAACAAACCACTTTATGCCTCTGGCCCTCACTATCTGAGTAGCAGGGGCACCCTGTACGGCCCTACTAGAGCTCTCCTCTCCAGTACACCTCATCTTGCAATTGTTCCATTAATCCACCTCATGCGAACTGGGGGACATTCCTATTCTTACTTTGCGGCTCACAATGGGATCCTGCTCGAACCCCCCCCCCACCCCCCCCAAAAAAATCCTTCCCTCAGCTCTATCTCCCCAACAATTTTCTTATTTGCAGATGGAAATGAAAGACCTGACAGTTCAAACAGCCGTGGTGGCTGTTCCTTCCTGTTCGTAGGTTGTGTAGAGGTCTACTGTTCCCGGATATCTCTTAAGGTGCTAATTTGACACCTTGCAAACCCATATAACGTAACATAAAATGACATAACGTAGAGAGAAAGGAGACCTTATATACCAAGAAAAGCGAGTATCCAAATTCCCCAACTTCACCACAGCAGTTAAAATTCCTGGAAACCTACTTCTACTTAAAATTTTCATCCACCCCAGACATCCAATGCCTTAAACACTGCCTACACCTCTTACAGGTGTGGATGTCCAGCGCCCACCTGAAGCGCAACCTCACCAAGACAGAATTCCTGTCATTGGCCAAAAACAGCAAACAAGAAAGAGTACACACCTAACTCAGTGAAAGGAACCTTAAACAGTTTCGACTCCTCACTTTCACTGAATGTAAGGTCACTGGGATTGACTCTGAACTCCAAATTCACACTGAAGGTTCACATTGCCAAAAAAACTAAAATACCTTGTACCTGCTCGATCTTCTTAAGAAAGTGAATCCATTTCTTCTAGAAGTGGACTCAGAGCTGCTGTGCAAGCCTTCGTACTCTTGCTTCTAGATGGTGCTAGCGTCCTGCTCCATGGTTTACCAGATTCTACATTGGCCATCCCTTAAGGACATCCTTAATGTTGTAGAATGTATAAAGTAGAATAGAGTGTACCAGATCGACCATACTGGGCTTTGACAAAGAGTTGGGCCATGAATGTATTAAAATATTAGTGGACTATGTTGTAGGTTAACCAGTGTCTATGCTGACATCTTTGATTGGTTGCTTGCTACTTATGACATATGATATGACAGGTTATTTATCTAGATTTATATAGCTTAACTGGTTATTTTTATTATCAACTGACCTTATGCGTTGCTATGAAAAATAAACCTTCTTGAGGATGAATCACGAGTAAACACTTAGGGCCCGATTACGAGTTTGGTGCAGGATAGCCGGCTTTGCGCCAGCTCCGCTGCGAAAAACCTGTGCAAAACCACCCAGCGACCGCCGACTGTATTACGTGTTGGAGTTGCACAACTCGTAATGCGATCGGCGGTTCTTTGCTGTTTCCATGGCGGTGCCTGGAAAACAGGCACCGCAATAGAAACAGCAAAAAAGTTCCAGTACTGCGTGGGCACCATACGTGCTGGAACTGTGTGGGGGTACAGACAGGGGGGCACGTTTTGCCCCCCGCCCCCGTAATGTATTCCCATGGCAGGGAACCATGGGGGCCCTGTACCCTGTAGGGTCACCTTTCTTCCTGCACCGCCAGCCTTTTCATGGCAAGGCAAGGCTGGCAGTCCAGGAACTCGTAATATGCAGAGCGGGACTGCGCCAGTCCCCGCTCAGCATATTGCGCAGGTGCGCTCCTTCGTCATCGACAAGGAATGACTGTTCCGTGGCACAGCTGAAGGTCCACCGCCGTATCGACTTAAGAAGTCGTATTGTGGTGGGTGGCGACCTCTATACTCTTAATCAGGCCCTTAGTCTTAAAAGTGGCGAATGTGGATTAGCTGATGAATTGGACATCTTGAAATGTGAAGATGTTTGTCTGATTCCAATCACTACAATCTTTGTGGAGATTTTTGAGTTTTTGGAGCAGCTTTTATATTTGTTGCCGGCAGGACGTACTGTCCTTTGTCAAGCATCCTTTTTCACTTTAAGAAATGACTGAACCATCAAATCAAAAGATTATGGCAAGGTCAGGCAAAGATATAGTGTGTGGAATTGTTTAACCAGGATGACTGCGGTGGCGGCGTGGTCATGGCAACTGATGCTGCCAATAGATGGAGCATTAATTCAGAAGATTATCTTCTCATTATGTTACAAGATTAGAAATCACTCATTTCACTGTTGTAGTACTTTACAAAGAGAGCATTAGCATCAGCCCTGTTTATTCAGGATTGTGTACTGTTGTAATTAACTTCTTTAATTGCTTGTCATAACATACATTATGTACAATGAGATTTGTCCCTAACATTACTTGAGCTGTTCTCATATTGATTCGAATCATTTTACATAGGATAGATCTCTCTTTGATTTCACTTTACTTTTGCTATATTTGCAGTAACTGGTGTGATTAACATTTGAATTGCTTATAAACTTAGACATTGGAACATAATTGTATATCTAATTATTTGACCGATTAGTTTGCAATGAGAATGCTTTTGTTTTCTTTGTGAAAGAAATGATTTTAAGGCCCTCATTGCAGTCTATTCGCCGATCCCATTAGGCCAATTGTCGTGAGTTTGTTCCCAAAACGAGATTAAACCTAGAGCGCAAACTGTGCGTGGAAATACTGCAATATTCTGAGTTTTGCAGCTCAGAACGGGGGAAAACTGAAGAATTGCTGTGTTCATCTCCATTTTGAGGTGTTGAGTTTTTAGTGGAGGAGGGCGTAATTCCACAACTGGTAAACATTACACCCTCTGTATTCGTGTTTACCAGGTGTAGTGTTACCTACCAAATGAACAAAAAATATATTGAATTATGGGAATCTTATTTAACGCTCATGAATGGTGCAGATTAAGAGAGAGCGAACTAGAATAATCTACAGCAGAGTATAAGGATCCCATATGTGCAAAGCAAATAAGGATTGCTCAGAAACACTAGAGATACGTTCAAACTCAACCCTATTTAATACTATATTTCTCTGCTAACTCACAACTGGTGCCAATAAGTGCCACCCCTGGAGTGTTTTCAGCCAGTGACCGAAACACAAATGCTCGCCAAGTTTGGTATGTATTGAATCGCCCTCGAAGCATAACTGTATGACACAGTTCATCTGTTTGCATTTTTATCCCAAATTCTATTTCCCTGTTTTACCAGCGCTTGGTGGAGGTTAGATTTGGATTTGGCGGTGAGGGGGTCCTTAGTGAGGGAGAGGATCAGTTGAGTGTCGTCGGCGTAGGAGATTATGTTGAGGTCGTGCTGTCGGGCGACTTGTGCGAGCGGGGCCATGTAGATATTGAACAGTGTCGGGCTGAGGGATGATCCCTGGGGTACGCCGCAGATGATCTTGGAGGCTTCGGATCGGAATGGGGGGAGGCGGACACTCTAGGTTCTGCCGGAGAGGAAGGAGGTGGCCCATTCCAGGGCCTTGTCTCTGATCCCTGCGCCGTGGAGGCGTGTGCGTAATGTGCGGTGGCAGACGGTTTCAAAGGCGGCGGAGAGGTCCTGGAGGATGAGTGCCGCGGTCTCACCGTTGTCCAGCAGGGTCCTGATGTCATCGGTGGCGGCGATGAGGGCAGTCTCGGTGCTGTGGTTGCTGCGGAACCCTGACTGGGATGGGTCCAGGATGCTGTTTTCGTTGAGGTATCGGGTTAGCTGTCTGTTGACGATCTTCTCGATGACCTTGGCTGGGAACGGAAGCAGAGAGATGGGCCGGAAGTTCTTGAGGTCTCTCGAGTCCGCCTTGTTTTTTTTTAGTAGGGCGTTGATCTCGGCGTGTTTCCAGTTTTATGGGAAGGTCGCGGTCTCGAAGGAGAGATTGATGACATTGCGCAGGTCGGGTGCGGTGGAGCTGCTGGCTTTGTTGAAGATGTGGTGCGGGAGTGGGTCTGACGGGGAGCCAGTGTGGATTGTGCGCATGGTCTTGATGGTGTCATCTATGTTCACGTTGGCCCAGGCTGGCAGGGGGTCGTGATCGATGGTGTGCAGGGTGTCTGGAGTGTCGATGTCTGTTGGGGCTGTCTGGGCGTTGAAGCTGACGTGGATGTCAGCGATCTTGCGGTGGAGGAAGGTGGCGAGGGAGTCGCACAGGGCTTGCGATGGCAGGATGCCGTTGGTGTTTCAGCTGGGGTTGGAGAGTTCCTTTACGATGTTGAACAGCTCCTTGCTAGTGTGTGCGTTGTTGTCGAGGAGGTCTCTGAAAGAGGTCCTCTTGGCAGACCTGATGAGGTGATGGTGTTTGCGAATGGCGTCTTTGTGGGCTGCGAGGCTGTCCAGTGTCTTTTCATTGTGCCGTTTCTTCTCTAGTTTCCGGCAGGTTTGCTTGGAAGTTGTAATCCAAGTAGGTTTATTCAGATAAGAAGACAGGTAATATAGATCTTCAGTAAATCCTTATAAACAGGCATATTAGTCCTGTAGAGCAACCTGTAAATCATCATTAACAGCCCCTCCAGGAGTAGCCTGCTAGCTGCTCAGCCCCTCTCACCAACTGACATCCCTCATCCAGTCCCCCAAGCAATCCACACATAGCCCACACACCAACATCCCACTCAGAACACTCACAAAGGCTGAGCAGCTAGAGACAGGATAACCTAGAAGATAACATAGATGAAAAGCCATAACATCAGAATACTACATTACCTCTTCCGTATGGAACAAAAGAACAACGAAACCGATGCATTAAACTATAAAAATACAGCAATAGTAAATAGTCCACAACCCAACGATGAAGGAAACACCGCCCGCTTCATAAAGTGGAAAAAAACGATTTAAAACAGAGTCAAAAGCCCAGACCCAGGGATAACGAAAAAAACTCATCATGAGAGGGAAAAGAACTAAAGACAAGAAGGAAAGATGGATAAGAATACCCATCCCTCTCCTCAAATACGGAAAATAAATGTACATCAAAATATATTCTCTCCATGTAAGGAGACAAGACGTGGACAAACGGGGACTAAAACCCAATGTCCTGCTCCCAACTTAACTAAGAGACAACAATGTATGTATAAGCTCTCCATGAAGGGAGACAAGTCGTGTGGACTAAAGGGACTAAAACCCAATGTCCTGCCCCCACATTTAATAAGGGACAACCTGTAACATATGTGCTCACTGTGTGAGGAGACCTGTCATGTGAACTAAAGAGACTGAAACCCAATGTCCTGCCCCCACCATTAACAAGGGACAACATGTAACGTATAAGCTCTCCATGTGAGGAGGCACACAAGGACAAAACCCTGCAACAACAAAAAACGTGCTGCAGAAGGTGTCTTATGCACACAAGGAAAGTGTATCCTTGCAACAAGTCAAAAAGGGAACCAAACCCTCTCCTATAATGTTGAAAACAAAGACCATCACTTATACAAATTCATGGTCCACTAAACTAAAGTGAAGCGTAACAAAAGACAAGTAAAGACAGTAACGATTTAAATGTCATTTGAGACTGTGATGCAAATCACACTGGTGTGCGACACCTCACCCGAGCAATGGGCACACTCCCACTTGTGCAACCCACAATACACAGTGATTCATTTGGCAAACAAAACACATGTGGCAATAGTGAAAAAACGGCATGGCCCGTAAAAACAGGACCACAACAAAGCGCTTGAAAAATGGAAATGAGTCTTGTCTGAGAAAGACACTTGAGTTGACACTCTCAGCTGGTGTATATAGAGTTCCTTGCAGATTTGTAGTGGAAGCAGTAGTGGAAACCATAAAAACACGTGGCAAAATGTCACAGTTGCAAAAAGGAGCATTACTCATGACATGCATGGTGAAAGTCATTCTCCAAACTAGACAGGCAGCTAACAGCCCCTCGCACCAACTGCGATAACTCATCCAGTCACCCAAGCATTTCACACATAGCCCACACACCAACATTCCACTCAGAACACTCACTCAGGCTGAGCAGCTAGTGGCAGATTAACATAGAAGATAACATAGGAGAAAAACCATAACATAAGAATACTACAACCTGTTACATCTCTCAGCGGAGAAGGTGGCATTCCCTGCAACCTACTGCATGCCAGCTCAATTATTTTTGTTGACAACCGTACCCAATGGAAGGAACGTCTCCAACCTTCCTACTCTCTAATACTGACTTAACCGTTGCAGGAGGTAAAACCCGCCTACTCCTTCTTGATGCAGCGGGTTTACCAGCTTGGGTTACGTACAAACTACCATTCTCACCTGGGCCCATAAACATTCATATAATAAATCAACAAAAGAGTGACTAGAAGAAGAGGATTAGTCAATTGTTCTCATTATAGAAACGAAACCTGCAGGCTATAATCATTCATACAATATCGTGAAGCATGCACAAAATAAAGAAAAAGAGCCCTCAGGCACCAACAAGACAGTTGGTTGCCATTTGTCTTCATTGGGTTCTTTTCTTTAAAAGAAAATGATACAGTGAGTTAAAAGAAGTATAGACTACTCCCCAGAAAAACATTATTTTATTAAGAGGGTAGCTCTAACTGCATTAAAATGTGAGTGAAAAGTCGGACGGATTGGTGATTGTTAGTTTGAACCACCCAGTCCTAAACATAGAAAAAAGAGGTCGACATGTTTTTGCTGTAGAGAGCCATACTCAGCTCAGCATTCATCAGGATCAACAAAAATACGTCAAATGGGTGGAGCACACTAAGGCTTCACTGCTATCTGAGGTAAGAAAAAGGATATGATTAAAAGGAATACGACCTTATGTGTATCCGAGGCACCGGAACTTTCTAGTGCTTCTCCTCCTATATGTGAGGGATTTTGTCTGTAATAGATCAATATGTATGACAAAACACAAAACATAAAATTATAATTGTAAATGTGCTCGGTTACCGAATTGAAATCAATAATAAAATTTGTTTATTACTATTGTGCAAGCGACCACATCTAATTTATGATCCCACAATTGTATTTGGAAGCAGCCTTTGTGTTAAGATGGCACCCATTGTGTGGCATGCAAGATATTCACAAAGTTGTATATACAAATGCTCCTAAAGTACCCACTGGGGTATCCTAGTTCAATTACCAAGTCTTTCTTCAAGAGCTAGAATGCGAGGGGTTTTATTTAAAGCCCTCCTGTGTGCGCGATCAACTCATAAATAAAGAGGAGCGCAAATGGAAAAGTTATTTTAATCCATTTGGTTGTTTGAGTGTCCATAAAATAAAAACAATTCATTAACAAAAATTAATGTAACTTTAAAAATACACCTTTGCCAAAATTTTAGAAGAGACAAGAGGTTTACCAAGTGTCTTGACATAAGTACTCACATTTACGTCTATAGAGCGATATAACATGGGCTCACGGCAGGGGAAAATTCTTCACGCCCGGAACTCTGTGATACAAAAGAACCATGAGTTCGTAGCGCCCGTAGGAGTGAGGTTTTTTAAAAAAAAAAAAAACGGGTAAGCAATTGTGCATAAACAACATGCCTCTCCGCGCGCCGATGCCAGAGTAAGCTGCCGGCGCTGAACGGAGTACATGCAACCATGCAACAAAAATCCTCTCTGCTTACCAGACTCCTGGCGACTCTCCGCCTGTGAACCTGCTTTAGGCCACGTCCGTGGCCCGGAAATGCGAGTGTCCTGAACGGAAGCAGTATATTAAGCTTCTGCAGTTACGGCGAGTATTTAGTCACGTGACGGAATAACCAATCATGTGATATGTCCCCGTAACGTTTTTCTTAAAGGGAACTAGTCAATTTCTGCTCCGTGAGAAAGTTCTTACTCCGATTCAAAACTAACCAGCTTTATTATTTCTTTCGGGACAAAAAGCACCCACAAAAGCATGTGAAGATCAAAACCATTATAACCATCAGATTCATCAAAACAGAGTTTTTTCAAACACGATGGTACTCTGTTTCTATCTAGGTTCGTGAAGACCCATATGTTGTAAAATGATGGTCCTGGCCAGAACCAAATCATACAAAAAGGGGAGGGAAGAAAACAAACAAGGAAGATGCCCTCGATGGTTAAAATCCGAAGTAAATATTTATTCAAAAAATATAGCGAGAGTCACCGTTTAGTCACTAAACCCCATGGGATGGCGTCGTTCAATCCTGTTAGGTGTGTAGAAAGGCGGTACACCCACCTTTGCTCCTTCTCAAAGATGACATTCTCATTAGTGTTTTTAAACTGTTCAATAACTGTCCACCTGAGATCGTTTGGACAGTGCCCACTTTCTAAGCAATGTGCAGTTAGTTTGGTTGTACTTTTACGGCACCTGACATTACTGCGGTGCTCGCAGATGCGCACTTTTATTTTCCTCGTAGTCATCCCCACGTACCGAAGACCGCAGGGGCAAGTCACGAGGTAGATAACATTACACGAAATACAATTTGTGTGCCCTCTAAGATGCCAAAGTTTGCCAGGCTCCAAATTGAGTGTTTTCGTGGCTGTAGTGAGGTGACACACACTGCATCCTCCACACGGGTAATGCCCGGTGACTGAAGGCAATCGCCATGTGGTGAGTAAATTGTTGTCCTGAATGGTATCTACACGTTTTGGTCGGGTATGGACTAATGCATCCTTCAAGCTTTTCTCTCGTTTATAGGAGAACAAAGGTTTCTTCCAGGTCCGGCCATTGCTAGTCAGAATTCGCCAATGTTTGCTCACGCATCGACTCACTGTGTTCGAAACAGTACTATAAGTTGTGACACATGTCAGAGGTGTCTCACCATCACTGACCTTATTGTAATCTTCAAGGAGAGCTTCACGATTTTGATTCTTAGCCCTCTTACGGCTTTTCTTCAGAATACCCTTGGGGTAACCTCTTGTTAACAATTTATTTGTCAGATCTTCCGCCTGTGCATTAAAGTCATTCAGGTTACTACAGTTCCTACGAATCCGTAGGTATTGTCCAAAGGGTAGATTCTCACGCAAAGGGCGTGGATGAAAGCTCGTGAAATGTAGTAAGTTGTTTTTACTTGTGGGCTTGTAGTAGGTCTTCGTGGCTAAACGGTCCCCCTCCCTAGTTATCATAACATCTAAAAAGACAATGGAGCTAGGGTGGTACTGATAAGTAAATTTTAAGTGGGGATCGCAGGAGTTGAGCGCCGGCAGCTTACTCTGGCATCGACGCGCGGAGAGGCATGTTGTTTATGTACCATTGCTTACCCGTTTATTAAATTTTTTTAATTTTAATTTTTTTTTTTAAAACACCTCACTCCTACGGGCGCTACGAACTCATGGTTCTTTTGTATCACAGAGTTCCGGGCGTGAAGAATTTTCCCCTGCCGTGAGCCCATGTTATATCGCGCTATAGACGTAAATGTGAGTACTTATGTCAAGACACTCGGTAAACCTCTTGTCTCTTCTAAAATTTTGGCGAAGTTGTATTTTTAAAGTTACATTAATTTTTGCTAATGAATTGTTTTTATTTTATGGACACTCAAACAACCAAATGGATTAAAATAACTTTTCCATTTGCGCTCCTCTTTATTTATGAGTTGATCGCGCACACAAGAGGGCTTTAAATAAAACCCCTCGCATTCTAGCTCTTGAAGAAAGACTTGGTAATTGAACTAGGATAACCCAGTGGGTACTTTAGGGGCATTTGTATATACAACTTTGTGAATATCTTGCATGCCACACAATGGGTGCCATCTTAACACAAAGGCTGCTTCCAAATACAATTGTGGGATCATAAATTAGATGTGGTCGCTTGCACAATAGTAATAAACAAATTTTATTATTGATTTAAATTCGGTAACCGTGCACATTTACAATTATAATTTTATGTTTTGTGTTTTGTCATATATATTGATCTATTACAGGCAAAATCCCTCACATATAGGAGGAGAAGCACTAGAAAGTTCCGGTGCCTCGGATACACATACGGTCGTATTCCTTTTAATCATATCCTTTTTCTTACCTCAGATGGCAGTGAAGCCTTAGTGTGCTCCACCCATTTGACGTACTTTTGTTGTTCCTGATGAATGCTGAGCTGAGTATGGCTCTCTACAGCAGAAACATGTCGACCTCTTTTTTCTATGTTTAGGACTGGGTGGTTCAAACTAACATAATCACCAATCCGTCCGACTTTTCACTCACATTTTAATGAAGTTAAAGCTACCCTCTTAATAAAATAATGTTTTTCTGGGGAGTAGTCTATACTACTTTTAACTCACTGTATCATTTTCTTTTAAAGAAAAGAACCCAATGAAGACAAATGGCAACCAACTGTCTTGTTGGTGCCTGAGGGCTCTTTTTCTTTATTTTGTGCATGCTTCACAATATTGTATGAATGATTATAGCCTGCAGGTTTCGTTTCTATAATGAGAACAATTGACTAATCCTCTTCTTCTAGTCACTCTTTTGTTGATTTATATATAGTATCCATAAGGGGTATAAGAGTGGTCTTTTGAGCCCTTTCTCTCTTGTTGATTATCTATACCCATAAACATTCACACATAAGCCATTAATTTACCGCTGCGATCAATTTCGGTATTCCTGCGTGATGAATTTACTTTTACCATTCTTACCAACCCTATCACCTTGGGTCTTAATTTCCTCTGGTCAATAGATCTGGTTGTTAGTAGAATAGGAAGAAATGTCATTAAACTTTATTCTTTAAATGACCACAGACTCGAGAGAGTTTTAAAAGTTTTATCTTGTCAATAATTTTGTGAGTCAAATACCAATACATGTCATACACCGATTTCTTGAGGAAAATAATCAAGAATAGGACAAATTAAGTCTTGGTTAAAATCTCATGATGACAATACCGGGAAAGGGTGGAAACAGAGAGCAGTACAAGGACATACTGCTCAGAATTATATTTACCTAGAATGGTGTGAGGACCAAGGAGCTGGATAGGGACCCCTGGGTCAGTCAGGAGCCAAAGGATCAGGACAGGTTCAGGACAGGATAGGTGCCATCTTCTAGATGCAACATCAGCATCGTACCTCTCTCTGGCACTACTCTCTTCGATTCGTTCCTTTCCTTGGATTTGCCTCCATGATTTTCTTCCGCGTTCCCCTTCTAGATGATTGGATTCTTCTCTGGCAGTATCTCAGTCTCTTTTTCTCTCTCTCTCGTGTCTTCTATCAGAGTGCTCGGACAGTGTCACTGACCTCTGTGTCATCAACCGTCATCTGCGTCAGTGATGGGTCTGTGACATCTAACTGACTAAGCCTACCTTAGTTAAACTATTCTATGTGTATGTACCACCCCCAAAGTTTCACTATTGTGAAAAACCCTACTTATGATTGGGCAAGGCGATGGAGAGACGTTATCACACCATACTAATGTAATGATTTTTCTTTAGTTCATTGTTCAATATTCCGGCCCCTTAATTTACTTTCCCAAGCTTTATTCTCACCCGCATTTCACATTAGGATCAATACATTGTATACGAATTTTGACTTCTTTCCTTCCCCTCTTCAGGTCGAGAGTTGAGGTTCCCAAGCGCTTCTTGCTAGAGCGACCTTGGCTGAGTTTCAACGGACTCATCATGGTTCTGGACGGGTTTCGGTGCGCTTGCGCACAAGTCAGGTGGGGTAGGGATTTCAGTCACCCTCCAGGCCCAAATACAAACTATTAACAAAATCAAAGAAAGACATGTTATATAGAAATAAATGAATGCCCTGTATACCACCTATTTCTACTCTAATCCCATTAACTAATTTAATCTTTCGCATTAGCAATTTAATAAAATGTGCGAGGTTTAGTTTAAGCATAGCATGTGCATTAACATGTGAGTTTCAAGCGGCCATTATAGTAGCTATTGCGCAGCTGCAAAGTTTTCCCCCCAAAGCAAAGGACGTCCTACTACGTAGATACAGTAGACGCATGTGCAGAAAATTCCCGCATTTTCGGCAGCCATTTTAAGTCACTCGGGTTACTTATTAGTAATCCACATAGGCAAGCTTTCCATAGAGTCTATATAAAGAATGCAATGCAATATTAGGATTTACAAACACTACACGTTATTTGAGAGGATTGCATCCGAGCAAGTTTCTCTCATAATAAACCTTGCTCCATCAATCCCCTCTCTGATGGCATTTTATGCCATCACTAATTTCAATCACTAAATCAGATGCCAACTTTAGCAATTTTCCATTTCAATTTCTTCTTCAACTCCTTCAATTTTTCCCTTCTCTTTCTTATATTGTAAACCTTTCATTCTTTTATAAATATCTCCTCTTATCTCTTCAAGCTGAATTTCCTCATATTTTCCCTTCTCATTCTCTTCATACCATTTTCTTTTGCTGCAATATTTGCACCAAAACATTATTGCTAAAACTAATAAGGTTATTCCCATTATTGGCTTTATTATTTGTCCTATAATACTTTTACCTGGGTTAGAAAACTAACTACCTATGGTGGAAATACTATTTGTTAGTTTCTTTTATACACTGTCAACTTCCAGTGGTCTTAAATCCTCCTCCAATTTTGTGATATTTTTGATATCGCTTCCAATTTCAACGCTTACTATATCAAGAGCAAGTCGATTTTGCAAAACCATAGATCTGACCGCAACCAATTCGGTATTGATCAATAGAAATACTCCAGCAGTGTCATTTGATAACAATCAACTACTGTAGACAATTGACAGATTTTTCGTGAGTTCAAAAGAACTTCCATTGAAGGTATCAATGCACCAAATATATCACCTACTATTTCTGAAAAACTAGCCCTTTGTTGCGTGTTAGTCCGTTATTATCTTCATTGCTTCCAGTCATTCTTTTAACATGATATACTTTAGGGAATGCTATTCCGAAATAGCAAGTCCCGTACCAATGATCAGGCAGCTTAAAATAAGCTTGGTTTCCACACACATAATAGATTTTAGGAAATACTGGATCCGTTCCACCTTTTAGACCCATCCCCCAATTACTAAGAAATTGTGTTCACATTCACTGGAACCAATAAATATATGGTTATACTCTGTTTTTAACCTATGGAGACCGATTTTCCCTTTCTTCTCAAGGTCTAGGGACATAGCAGCACGAGTCTTGCCAGTTGCAATTAGGTCTTCTTTCTCAACCCATTTAGCTATCTGAGGTTTCGGTTCAGATGCCATTATTTGGAAATCCTGTCTCCTTTGCTCAACTAAATTAAAAAATATCTTTACTTCTTCATGTAATTTACATGTTAAATTGTGCTTATGTGCTTCAGCTATATCTACTGTTTTCATTGTTAAAAAAAATTCACCCAATAATTGTGAGTCTCTAGTACTAAGAACTGGGTACGTGCTTTTTTGCATTGGATCCCCGGAAAAAATCACATCTACGTTAGAAAAAGAATATTGTCATTATCCAGTTCGATAAAATAAACTAGCTAAAACACTACATGAAATACCATATATTTTTTTTTAAAGCACTTGATTAAGGCAGATGGTGCAATCCACAGCAGTAAAATAAACACTGTAACCAGGCCTGTACACATGGCCGTCAAGTGACTCAGGCAGCAGAACAATGAGTACAGTGGAACGTACAATCTGGTCGCACCATAGAGCACTGTAAATGTTACAATAGGAACATTTTCTGATAAAGCAACTTAAATACAAACTAAACATAACCATTAGGTCAAAAAGCAAAGAAAGGATATAAGGGACAGGAATCATGTGAATCAGATTGCAAGACCAGCACAGTAAATTGATCGGTATCACGTCAAGTTGCACCGTTGACAATAACCACATCACAGTAAAAGCAATTACTGAACCCTTCCACCCAACAACGTGCTGGACTAAGAGCAGGAGTTCGCACAGTTCAAAATTGTCGTGAAGGGCCAAGAGTTGGGCCGCATGAGTGTGAAAATAACAACCTCCATCGTTGGCATGAAGACCCCTGAGTCGGGGACGGTATCGGGCCCCCACAAAACCAGGCCCTGCACCCACACCCAAGAGGCGGCGGCAAGTAATAGCAAAAGCAGCGCCAGAGTGGTTGTATGGTGGGCGTCCCATGGTCTAGCCCACCCCAGTCGGTGTATTGGGATGTAGGGACTGAGAGGGCGCTTCGAGTGCCTTCCCTGAAATGTATTGGCGGTACGGACCCCAAATATCTGTAGGGCGGGAAGAGGCCGGGAGTTGGTCAGAATATTCCACACTGTTTACATTGCAGTATGCCACACTCCTTAGCCACGCTGCAACAGAGGGAGCACGTCTTGAGCACCAGTGCAGTGCGACCTCTCTCTTGGCCAGAAGGAAGCAGATCGATGCTAACTTGCGAATTTTGCGGGGAAAATTGGACACATATCCCATCAGGGCAATCTCCGGTAGGACAGAAAGCGACAGGCCCAATATCGCACCCAGTGTGTCGTGCATGTCAACCCAATAGGAGTGTAATTTCGGGCAGGTCCAGGAAAGATGGGCAAAGTCGGCCTGAGGGGCGTTACATTTAGGACAAGTGTGGGGACGGGCTGGGTCGATTCTATGGGCCAACGCTGGAGTGTGATACAGTCATCGCAGGAATTTAAAGTGTATAAGCTTGTGCTTGCTATTCATTGAAACCTCCCCGGTCATGGCACAGCACGCCTCCCATTGGTCGTCAGAGATCTGAGCGCCCAGATCCAGTTCCCATGCGGCACGAACCGCCTCGTCGGACGATGGGAGTGAGGACAGGCAAAGTTTGTAGAGTTTGGACACCACGTGGGCCCCCGAAGAGTTCTGGATGATGGATGTGAGTGCCCGAGAGTCATCAGGTGGCAACGGGAAGGAGGGAAATGTAGCCCGCATCAGCGCCCTAAGTCTTGCGAACACAAAAGTGTCCATAAAAGTGCGTTCAGTGAAGCGGGGGTCTTCGGTTATAGAAATAGCATGGCCTTCGGGAAATAGATCACCGATCGTGTTCAGTTGGTATTTAGAGAGTGTTCGACTAATCACTGTTTCGCCTGTTATAGGGAGCCAATGTGGGTTGGGCAGTGGGAGGGCAGGAGAGTACAGAGTGTCAACGCGCAGCAAGCGTCTAAGTTTGTCCCAAGCCCAAGTCGTCGTGGTGAGAGGGAGTATGTCGTGTGGGTCGCGGGGGAGGCCTCTAGGAAGAACGGCATCCAGAGACACCGGGAGCGCAGCGTCCGCTTCGGGTTTCAAATGCTGGATCCTGGCATCAGGATGGTACCAGGGGTGGGCATATGAGCATTGAGCCACCAAGTAGTAGAGGTGGAAGTCTGGGACCCCAAATCCGCCCCTCTCGTAAGGCAGCGTCAGTGAGCGCCAAGCAAGGCGAGGGCGCTCCGCCCCCCACACCAGTCTCAGCAGGGCAGTGCGCAATTGGGTGAAAAAAACCTTTGTGAGAGGGATGGGAATGTTGTTGAAGAGATATAAAAACCGGGGCAGAACCACCAATTTCACTATAGCAATGCGCCCAGCCATCGATAAAGGGAGGCGGAGCCACCGGTCAGTGTTATCCTCCAAAAAATCCAGGGCGCGTCCATAGTTCAGGCGGATTATGGACACGGCATCTAGGTGGATATGTATCCCAAGGTATTTAACGGAGTCCTCGCACCATTCCAACGGGAGGGAGCAATGCCATCTCGCAGTGGCGAGGGTGAGAGGAAATAATTGTGATTTGTGCCAATTAACCCTAAGGCCCGAATATTCGCCAAAGCGCGTAATTTCAGATAGTAGGGGGTGCAGATTGGACTCAGGGGTGCGGACATATAAAACCATGTCGTCCGCGTAGAGTGACACCAAAAGAGGCCCGGTGCGGAACTGAAGTCCCCTATGTAGATGCTTCTCTTGAAAGTGTCGGACCAGAGGATCCATTGCCAAAATAAAAAGTAAGGGGGATAGGGGGCACCCCTGTCGCGTACCTCTAGAGAGGGTGAACCTGTCGGTGATAGTGCCATTAAGGCGAATACGCGCCGTGGGTGCTGTATACAGCAATTCAACAGTCGCCACAAACATAGCGGGCATGCCCATCCTACGCATCACATTAAAAAAAAAGGGCCACTCCAGAGTGTCAAAAGCTTTTTCGGTGTCCAGAAAGACCGCGGCACCCGGGATGGCGGGATCAATTCTGTGCAGGACCGAGAAGACCGTGCGAAGGTTCAGGGATGTCGACCTTTGAGGGACAAAGCCAGATTGCACCGGCGAAATAATAGAGTTTACCAGCAGCGCAAGCCGTATTGCGAGCACTTTGGCCAGGATTTTATAGTCCAGGTTCAGGAGCGACAGCGGGCGGTATGAGCTGCAAACCGTTGGGTCGCGGCCTGGTTTGGGCAACAATACTATAACCGCCTCACGGAGCGTTGGGGGGAGAATACCGGACTCCAGGGCCTCGGCATAGACCTCAACCAAAATGGGCACCAGTTCCTCTTTGTATTCTTGATAGAAATCGGCCGTGAAGCCATCCAGGCCCGGAGCCGAGGACCCTTTCAGTGAGTCTATCGCCTCTGCGATCAACTCGGGCGTGATGGGATGCGCCAAGAAATCTTGCATGTACTTTTCCAAGAAGACCATGGCAATTTCATTAATATATGGGCCGGGGTCACGGCGTTCGGCAGTAAGGGCAGACTTGTAAAGGTGCTTATAGTAAGTCAAGAAAGTGTTGCAAATGGCGGGAGTAGTGAAGTGTGGCGTGCCATCGGCATCAGCTATTTGTGTAATGTACGCAGCCTGTCGAGGTGGGCGCAGCAATTGGGCCAGTAGCTTGCCCGGTCTGTCTCCCTCGCCATACTGGCGCGCCGAATGGTACCTGCCCAGATACTTCAGTTCCCTATCCGCAGCATCCCTAAACTTCAAAAGGAGCTCAATGCGTCGTGTTTCGTTGACCGGGGATGGGTCGGCAAGGATCTGGGATTCAATAGCCAATAGGTCGGTCTCTAGGCGGGACAGGGTGGCACGAATTTCGCGCAGCGCGCCAACATGTTTGGTGATGCACACCCCCCTTATGGTAGCCTTGAAACCCTCCCACAGTGTGGCCCACGCGGTCACCGAGCCAGTGTTAAGGTTGAAATAGTCTTCGATTGCTGAGCGAATCTCCTCTGTGAAGACTGGGTCCGCAAGCGCTCGTCCAGGAAACCGCCACTGCCGCTCATATCCACCCAATCTGAGGACCGCAAGCGCCAGAATCACCGGAGAGTGATCTGAAAGGGTGCGAGGCATGGTGCGCAAATCAGTGACCCAACCCGCCAGGCCTGGAGAAAGGAGCCAGTAGTCAATTCTAGTACTCGTGTTGTGGTAGCTGGAATGGTGCGTGAAGGAAGGGGAGGCAGGGTGTCGCGTGGCCTCTATGTCCTGAAGTGAGAAGTGTGAGCAAATGTCCGTCATCGCAGCGCGGGAAAGCGGTTTGCGGTCAGGGGAGGGGGATGTGCTGTCTCTACCGGGGTCCATCAGTAAGTTGAAGTCGCCCCCCATCGCCAGTAAGTCAATGTCTGCGTGTAATAGTGACAGGTGTAGCTCCTCGAGGCAGGCCGGGGAATCAGCATTAGGACCATATACCCCAACAATGGTAATCTTATAACCAAACAGCAGCCCATGGAGTATCACATATCTGCCTTCCCCATCAATTTTGCTACCCGTCAGGACAAAGGGTATTCGTTTGTGTATTAAAACTGCCACACCACGTGCATATCTACTGAAGCATGAAAACACTCTGTGGGCGCCATCAACTCCACTGTACAAGCCCACGATCGGCGCCTTGACCTGGCTGAGTCTAGAATATCTGACCTGGAGGACGTGTCCTCCAAGACTCTAAAGCGGCTGGAGAGGGTAGAAAATATTCTTAAAGATGTCGCCATCAAGAACGAGGATTTGGAAGCGCGCAGCCGGCGGAATAACATCAGAATCCTTGGCGTGGCGGAGACTACAGCTACTGGCCGGTTCGACACTTTCGTGGAAAACCTTCTCATTGAACTGTTCGGAAAAAAACCTTTCACGGCTGGCTTTGTTGTGGAAAGAGCGCACAGGTCCTTGGGGCCCAAGCCACGCACTGGACAGCTGCCCCGACCCATCATTGCCAGAATAATGAACTTTCGTGACCGAGCGCGCAGGGGAGCAAGTTGTCCATCTTTCCGGACTATACAGTTATGGTGCAAGAGGCTCGAAGGAAGTACACCAGCGTCAAGGCGGCGCTTCGTAATCTTGGTCTCAAATACAGCATGCTCTACCCAGCCCGGCTGAGGGTGGACGTCCATGGCCGGTTTCGCATCTTTGACCCTCCAGCCGAGGTCCAGGACTTCTGCCACACGTACAAAAAAGGGCCGGGATTGGCGCGTTTCTTGGTCGCACGGCGGGGCCGCTGTATATTACCAGGGAGTGCCCCCAGGCCGCCCAGCAGTTACGCAGACCGCCCCTCCCCCGCCCCCCGCAAGCGCCCGCAGCAAGTCCCCCAAGTCCGCACGAGTCCTAAATCCAGTCCCCGGCTCCCGCACTTCACCGGGCCGAAGGCCTCAGCCGCGCCCGAGAGCCCAGAAAACCAGGGAGAAGACGGGACCAAGCGGCAGGGGGAGCAACGTGCGAGGTCGCCGGGGGCAGGAGCACAGAGGAGCGGGGCCGCGGACGCAATCGGCTGAGCCGCACTCACCCGGTGCACCAGCGCAGCAGGAAGATGGCGCCGAGGCTCGGAGGCCTCAGATCCCCTCCGCCGTAGTCATCGCGACCAGCCGCTCCCGCGGCTCAGCAACTTCTCGCTGGCAGCCCCGGTCCATCGGTAGGCAGGACACGGCGTTTGGCGTCGGCAGGCGTGCAGCTTATATCTTTTCTCGTCTGTAGTGGGAGCCCGCTCGGAGGAGCCTCACAGCGGAGCGGCCATTACGGTTGCCGCCGTGGCCACGCCCCCTGAAATACCATATGTTAACGGTAAATGATGATATTTTAAACCTTCTGCTACTGATGTTGGCAGTTTCATACACACATAACAATCGCTAACTTCCATGGTTTCTACATAATGTACTAATAGGTTTGCAAAAACATATAAATCTGTATCATTTTTTATCAACGGAGTGATGTAGATCTGTCTCATCTGGTGCTTCTGAATCTACTCTGTCCTGTTTAATGTTAGCCACTCTTTCACGTGTATTAGTGCTGTTCTGTTTGTTCGTAACCATTAAATAGCGGATGACTATTGTTAGTACTAACCATATTATAAGTACTAAAAATGTGCTACATATACATATTCTACAACATTTCTTTACACAGTTCGTTTCGGTTTTCCAGCAGCTCTATTGTCAGCCATTTTGGGTTAAGAAGATTTCTCCCCTCTTCAGAAATTTTTGTACAAGATATAACCTGGGGAGTTATCTTTTCTTCAAGTTGGTCTCACTTCTTCGTCAATTAGTTCAGCATTTAATTCATCATCACTTTCTCCACTTATTTCAAGATTCTCAAAATCTTCAAGAATAATGTTCTTCCATTCAGGACCCTTGAATTTAATATTCAGTCTTTTCAATCTTGGACTTCTTCTTCTTGGCTTTTCAGTGGATGGTCCAGATTGGCTGGATACTTCATTTGCTTGGTCAGGTTCTTCATTTATAGTTTTAAGGCAGTACGTCAGTCTTTTAATAATACTAGGCCAATTATCTCCTTTCCTGTCCTTTTAGCTTGCACTGTGCTTTCAGTTTCATCAAGAGTTCTTTTATTTCCATTGATTTGTGGCACAACTTGATTATTTCCGACTTCAGAATTCCTCTCTCTCTGACCTTGTACAGGGCTTATCACCTCAGCTGTTTCTGCCTGGATGTGTTCTTCCCTAATCTGACCCTGTTCAGGATTAGTTTTGATTTGTTTTTCTTCTTCTTCCTGAACTTGTTTTCCTTTTCCTAACTGATCCTGCTCAAGTCTTTCACTTTCTTTATTTTCTTCTGCCTGGGCTTGTTCTCTAAGACCTATCTGTCCCTCCTCAGACTTGTGGATGGGGTTTTTATTCTCTTCCGTCTGAGTAGATTGTTCTTTCCTTATATGGTCTTGCGGTTCTTTTACAACTGTATTTTCACTTATCTGAGCACGTTCTTCTATTCCTAACTCGTCCTCACTCTTGTCCTGTCTTTCTAATCGGGTTTGACTTCTTGTTCTGACAATCACTTCAGGTACATCCACTACTGGGATCCAGTCATCCTGACTAGTGCTAGGTTGTTCTTGATCAACTACTTCAGGATCTGTTATTCGCGATCCTTCAGCTGCACAACCATCAGCGGCCTCAACCGCTCGAGTCAGTTGGGGCTCTACTTAGTCAGGTGCTGGTACTCTTTTTGTATGACTTGCATGAATCCAATTAGGCAAGCCTGCACATTTTACAGCTTTTGTTGTAACCAATAAAACCTGATGTGGTTTTTCCCACCTTGGTGCTAGGCACGATTCTCTAGTGTGATTCTTCACAACTAACCAGTCACCGGGATTTAGATCATGCGCTTGATTCGGCTGCCTGGCAACTGCGTCTTCCCCAACCTGGTGAGAGATAAAACCGCACTTGGTCAGCCAACTCTTTGCAATACTCCAGTTCCAAATCATCAGATATATATTCAACAGCTTGTGTCCAGGTATGCATGCTTGCCACATTGCCCTTCCCATGAGTATTTCATGGGGACTCAAACCAGTGTTTTTATCTGGGATACATCTGAGTCACATCAGGACAAGAGGTAAAGCATCAGACCACTCCAGTGGGGTGGATGCACACACCTTTCCCAGTCTTGACTTGATTGTGCCATTCAATTGTTCTACCACTCCAGAAGCCTATGGGCGGTGTGCGCAGTGCAGTTTTTGTTCAATTTTAAATGCTTCACAAATCAATCAATTTATTTCATTATTAAAATGAGACCCTCTATCTGATTCAATAGTTACTGGAAAGCCGAATCGGGGAATGAATTCCCTCAATAGGAGTTTGGCCACTGTCAAGCTGTCATTCCGCCTGGTCGGGTATGCATCCACCAACTTCGAAAAAAGAAAAAATTATGAAAGTACATATTTCAGTCCTCGACAAACCGGTAACTGAATGAAATCAATTTGAATTCTTACAAATGGATATTCTGCCTTTCCAATTCTTCCCATGCTGACTACTGTTTTCGTGCCTGGATTCATTTGTTGACATGTTAAGCAGTCTTGTCTGAAAAGTCTAATCATAGTATCACTGCCTATGTGGGTGTCTCCATGAAACATTCTAGCCATGGACGCAAGCAATCTGGCATCACTTGTCTTCCATCTAAATAGACCCACACACCATCTTCAGCTCTTCTATGACAACTTACTTTCTCCCACTTCTCTTTTTCTCTTATGTCTACTTCATCTTGTAGGTCTTTTACTTTTTCCCATGTTCCTATATCCCCAAGTAGCATAAGTTGTCAGCTGATTCCACATGTTTCAATTTTCTTGTTTAATGCTATTTTGTATTTAGCACAGTGTTGGGCAACCTGGTCAGCATTTTGATTACCAGCTGCCATATGATCATCTCCTGGCTGGTGAGCAGCACACTTGACCACTGCCACTTCTTTTGGCAATTGAATTGCTTCAATCAATTCTTTCACAAAATTTCCATTTTTAATGGGGGATCCTGAAGAAGTCATGAAATCCCTCTGCATCCAGAGCTGGCCAAAGTCGTGTACAACCCCATAACCATACTGACTTTCAGTGTAAATGGTTACTTTCCAATTTTTCCCAATTTTACAAGCGTTAATTAAAGCTATCAATTTGGCTAGTTGTGCAGACTTGACTCCTGGTAAATAGTTTGCTTCGACTATTCCATCCAATGTACACACAGCATAAGCAGCGCTCAATCCTCCTTCTTCATGGCCCATACACTATCCATCTACAAAGAGCTCATGTTCTGCATCCTTCAAGGGTATGTCTGGACGGGGTTCAGTAACTTAGAGACATTCATGTTTGACTTCATCTTTTACCTCTTGGAATGGTTCTGGCAACAAGGTAGCTGGGTTTAGAACAGTACACCTGACTCAGCCCTAGTATAACCCGCTCATATTTTGCCAATCGACTAGGAGTAAGATACTGAGTTTGTGTTCTTGTCAACAGAATTACAACTGAATGTGAGACGTACACTTTTACAGGGTGTCCCATCACAATTGATTCGCATTGTTCCAGACTCATGTACCTTGTGGCTACAGGTTTTAGATAACCTGGCAGTGCAGATGCCACGGGGTCCAAAGTAGCAGAAAAATATGCCACAGGATGTCACATTAGGCCATGTCTCTGGATTAGGACTGAGAGTACACAATTATCTCTCTTGTGGCAGAATAATGCAAAGTATTTCAAATAATCTGGCATACCAAGGGCAGGTGCGTCACACAAACAGTTTTGTAACTTTAAGAAAGCCGTCATGCTTTCATCATCCCACTCTACCGGATCTTTTCCTCGTTTCTTGGTCATTTGTATCAAGGGTTTGGCCAGTAATGAAATCCCACAATCCACTGCCTGCAATAACCTACGACTCCAAGAAACATCCTTATTTCTTTTTGGGTTTGTGGTAATCACATTTGCCTTATTATTTTTATTCTTTCTGTGGTCACTTTCCTAACTCCTCTTTCCATTTGGTGTCCCAAATATAAGTTTTATTTGAATTTCTGCAAAACTGTAATTTTTCTGGTGACACTTTGTCCACCTTTAGCCAGATGATTTAGCAAAGCAAATGAATCAGTAACACAGTCACTTCGGGTTTTCGACGCGATCAATAGGTTGTCAATATATTACACCAAGTCTAATTGTCTGGGCAACACCAGAGATTCAAGACATCTTTTCAAAATTTGGTTAAAAATTAAAGGACTTTCAGTGTACCCTTGAGGAACACGATTCCAAACGTAAACACGCTCCACAAATTTAAAATAAAATAAAAATTGACTATCAGGATGCAATGGAATGGAGGAAAAGGCATGGCATTAATCAATTACGGTAAACCATCCTGCTGTCCATGGAATCTGGTATAAAATTACTGCTGGGTTTGGCACTACCGGGCAACATGGTATGACAATCTTATTAATCTTTCTCAGATCTTGAACCACCCTATCTTTCCTGTTGGGTTTCTTTATACCAAATATGGGTGAGTTACAAGGACTACTCATGATTTCTTTCAGAATGCCTAGCTCAACCAATCGATCAATTTCTGCCGTAACACCAGCTTTAATTTCCGAACTCATTTTGTATTGTCGGGTATTTGGATAAACTTCACCTTCTTTCACAGTTACTTTTACTGGATCTACATCTGCCATTACTCCTACTTCTTTTCCTGTAAAATCCCACACTTCAGGATTTACAGTAGTTTTGACCTCATCTGGTAGCTCGTCTTTTGTCATCATGGAAAACAATTCATTTTTTTCTGTTCCTTGTTTGACTAACATGATTTCCCGTTTTCATCTGGGTTGTGAATTGCACTGATGTGCAGAATATTGTGCAATTCATTTTGCACAATAAATCCCTTCCTAGTAAGTGTACGGGACTTGAGTCACATACCACAAACTTGTGCATCTCTTTAAAACTGCCAATACATACTTCCATTGGTTTTTGTAATTGGGGTTCTAATTTGCTTATTAGAAACGCCCACTATTTGGATCGCTTCTCCCGAGAGGGGTAGATTTAGAATGTCTGCTGTTTCCACAGTAGAACGGGTAGCACCAGTATCCAACAAGAAGGTGATGTCATTCCCTTCAACCTTACCATCTATATATGGACCTGACTGATCTACCAGCAAGGATGCGCCAAGTACGCACTCCTCTTCCTCCCCCTCAGGCATCGTCGTATATCATTGTTGAAATAGGAATACTGCAAAAGAAACTGTGGTGTTAAAAACAATTCTTACCACTTCCTTCCTGAATCCTATGTCCACACTTTACTTGGCTTGACTAACAAATTTTGGCATAGGGGCAGGTGTCAATTGACTCTGTAGATTTACAACCTGCTGCGGTTGTCTCATTAACACCTCATTCTGCGTCTGTGGATTTAAATTTTGATTTTGGTTGTTATTATTCTGTATAATTTTACACTTGTTTTTCCAATGATCCAATTTTTCACACCCGTGACAGGGAAACATTTTCTTTGCCTCTTTGCTCAATCACCCTCTTGGTTTAGCCCCCACTATTTTCGCCTTGGCCTTGCCCTTTTCCTTGGTTTCCTACCTGATTATTTAGCTGGAGTTCTTGCTGTTCTGCTAATTTAACTTGGGCACACATTATTTTTGCTTCTAAATTCTTTCGTCTGTTATCGATTTCATCTCCAAAGTACTTTGCGTACTTGAGTATCCAACTATGGGCTTCGCTTGCCAGCACAACATGTGCTGGTTAATCATTTGCGATATGTCCAACCTTAACCCAGACACAAATCGATACACAAAATGTGTCATGTCTTTGTCTCCAATATTCTCAAACCCACTGTAAGGCTTGAACACCTGTAAAAGGTGTTCATAGTAGGCATGTACTGACTTATCCTTTTCTTGGGTTGTTCTGTCTATTTCTATCCAATCAGTTTCTTTTGGGGAATCTTCCCTTCTAGGAAAGTGATTACCTGGTGATAATTTTTCATTACTTTTTCTAATGGGGCTCCTGTCTTTTCTTCCCTCGGGTACTCAACTTTGGGCCAATCTACAGTAATTTTACAATCTGTTAACAAATCCGCAGGTACAACTATGTTGAATAGACGATCCAAGTCCTTCAACAAAACTTTTGAAACCTTCACAAACCTTTCAACTTGCCTGTACCATTCTACTGGTTTTTCTCTCAACTTTAGGAAATCATTGGTAAAAGGTAGAATATCCTGTCGGGTCCACGGGACATGTACATAACCTCCTCCTGGAACTTCTCTCATTGGGCACAGTCTTTCAACCTTTTCTGTTTCTTTCATTAAATACTCAGATGTTGTTCGATTCGCCTGTGCTTCTTCCATTTTCTCCGTCCACCTAGTTTTCCATCTATCTAGATCCCCCCATTTTTGTAACAGTGTCAACAACTCTTTTATCTGTAATTTCCTTCCTGACACATTCATGTTTTCTAAATCCTTAATAGAAAATTCAGCTCTATAGGGTTTCTGTAATACTTTGGATTTCCCTATGTCAATTCCCATTTCTGAGGCCAAATTCATCAATTTTTCATGAAATATTTCTGTATTTCGGGTGATGCTTCTGCATATGAATAGCAACTCTTCCTTACTAAAGGTGTTTCATCTATCCACTCCTACATTCCCAGCTATCATCTCTTCCAATTCAACTCTTAATTTAAATATATCTAATATTTTTGTTTGGGGTTTTGGTCTATCTATTCCTTGTGTCCATCTTTCTATTTCTTCTAGGGTTACCATTGTGGCATTTTTCGTTCCTGTAGATGTCTCAATCGCACTTCTTTCGAACAACCTGGTGTGACTTTTCTGGGTGAATCATTTATTTGCCCTCTTATTGGCAAATCCATTAAGGAAATTACCACTTCACATTCACTGGCTTGATCATCAATTATTATATTTTCTTTTCTGGGTTGCATGATTGGTGTAGTCATGACAACTGTATCTGAAAGAGACAAGTTAGTGATAGATTCCTTACCTTAGAATATCCCCAGGCGTCAGCCTGGATCCGGAAAGTTTTTTTGGCAGCAGTACCCCTGCGCGTCTGTAGGTGGCGTTGTGCGGTTCCACGTCTGTCGCTGGCGTCGTAAGCGCCGAGATGATGTCACAGAGACTACTTAGGCGCCACCCACTCGCCCTGACGTCAGTTCTTTCTTTTTCCGCGCCAGTAAGCGCAGATCCGGTTAGAGCATCTACCCTAGTCACTTTTTGAGACTTTTTGTCTCCTGTGATTTTGAATCCACTCTGGTGCACGTAGGGATGCCTGGTTTTAAGTCTTGTGGGGCCTGTTGTCGCAATACGTCGGTGGCGGACCCCCACGACGTTTGTCTCTACTGCCAGGCGTATGACCACGACTCCCGGTCCTGTTTGGACTGTCGGGCCATGGCCCCGAAGGCCTTGAGGGAGCAGCGCCGTAAGCTGCTTGAGGTCTGGCACTCGTCCCAGCACGTTCAAGGTCCAGGGGCCGCTCCAGAGAACGCTCGCGGAGCCACCGTCCTCGGGTTCCAAGTCATCGCCCTCGGATTCGGTTAAGAGACGACACAAAAATAAGTCAAAGAAGCGTTATCGCTCTCCGACATCACCCCGTCGGTCCCCGGATGCGGACGAGGGAGACAGAGCTTCTGACCCTATGGCTCCTTCGCAGCCCGGGAGTCCGGCAGCCTACCTGCTGTACCCGAGTCCGTCGGCAACTACCGCACAGATGCAAGAATTTCTTGCTGTAACAGACCGCCTGTTTAGGCCTTGGGCTCCCGCCGGCGCGCCCTCTGGCCCCGCTGTCCCATGTCAGGTTCCTGTTGGGTCATCGGCGGCTCCAGCCCCAGCGCCACAGAATCCTGCGCCGCTGCCTCCGGCCACGGCGCCACAAGGTCCCCCGCTGCCGGCTCCGGCCCCAGCACCACCCCCGGCTCAGCCACTGGCACCGCAGTGGATACCCTCGGTTCCGCCCGTGCCCAGGTTCCAGGATAATTTTGTTCCTATTTGGTTTCCGCACTGATACACGGTGCCGGTTCTGCCCTGTCCGGCGCCAGAAAGCGCTGTTTCCGGCACTGTCTGTTCCTTCCCCTGCCCCTGCCCTGCTGCCCCAGTCTGTACCACATATGGCGGAGGTGGAGGATGACTGTGAGGGGTCCAAGGACCCTCTTGCTTGTCAGTGTGACTCTGTGCCGGACTGGGCGGACGAGTTAGAGGAGGCTGGTGGCCTTGATGTCTCCTTTGACCTGGGGTTTGCTTCTCCCCCACCTACCATGGAGGAGGGCGCCTCTTACACGGTGGTGCTCCGTCAGGCAGCTGAGGTCCTCAACCTTGACTTACCTATAGTGGCCCTATAAACTAATCTCCTCACTGAGGTGCTCCAGACGGCGTCCACTTAGTCGGAGCACCTGCTGCCCTCACTGACGTCTTACTGGGCATTTGGTCACGGCCAGCCACAGGGACCTCTGTGGATAAGAACGTCGCCAGATAAGGACTCTAAGAAGCTGGAGCAGTTTGGCAAGCTGTTCTCTTCGGCCAGCTTAGGGCTGCGGTCGGTGAACACTGCATACCTACTGGGCCGCTATTCCCACGCGGTGTGGGTTACAGTTGCGCAGGTGTTACCTCAGTGTTCTGAAGAGACCCAAAATGTGCTGTCTCAAACTGTTGCAGAGGGTAAATATGCGGCTAAGTTCGGCATTTGGTGTGGCTTGGATACCGCGTGCTCACTGGGTAGAGCAATTTCTATGACTGTGGCGCTTCGTTGCCATGCCTGTTAGAGATCTACCGGGTTCTTGCCAGATGTTCAAAGCTCACTCATGGACATGCCCTTTGATGGCACTCACCTGTTTGGTGATAAAGCCGAGCTTTTTAGGGACTCGCGGGCCACGGCCAAGTCCTTGGGTATCTCCACCTCACGCCCGGCCACGTCTCCCTTTCGTTCCTTCCGTGGCCACGGAAGGAGTGCCCTAGCACATTGGTTCAGCCAGAAGCCTGCGCAGAGCTAAACTCAGCGTGGCCGTGGACGTGGAGGCCGCCGTGGCGGCACAGGGGGCCAACGGGCGGGTCAGTCCACCTCGGCTCTCTCAGCATACGCCTCAAAGCCTTCCTAGTCTCAGCTTTGGGGTGCACCCCACGCCTGTGGGTGGCAGGATTCAACATCACCTCCCCCACTGGTGCGCTGTCACTTCGGACAGGTGGGTGCTACAAATCGTCTGAAGGGGCTACTCCGTCCCATTTAAGTCTGCCCCCCCCCCCCAGCCAGGCCACCTCAGTACCACCGCATGTAGGGGGATCACTTGGCGCTTCTCCAACAGGAAGTCACGGCCCTCTTGGCCAAGGGGGCCATTAAGCGCGTTCCTGGGCCAGAATTAGGACGTGGTTGTTATTCCCACTACTTTCTGGTCCCCAAGAAGGAGAAAGAGGGCCTGCGCCCCATCTTGGACCTCAGGAACGTCAATAGCTTCCTCCAGAAGGAGAAGTTCAAGATGTTGACTCTGGCTCAGGTCTTGGCTGCCCTCGACCCTGGAGACTGGATGGTAGCGTTGGACTTGCAGGACGCATATTTTTACATCCTCGTCCTGCCGGCCCACCGGCGTTACCTGTGGTTCATGGTAGGCCAGGAGCATTTTCAGTTTGCCGTACTTCCCTTCGGCCTTACCAGCACCGATCGGGTGTTCACCAAAGTGATGGCAGTGGTCGCAGCTCATCTGCGCAGGTCAGGGATGCCAGTCTTCCCCTACCTCGACGACTGGTTGTTGAAGGCGGGCTCGCCCCAGACAGTCGTCAGCCACCTTCAGACTAGGGCCGACCTCCTGCATTTGCTGGGGTGCTCCATCAACGTACCAAAGTCGCACCTGAGTCCCTCTCAGAAGCTCCCCTTCATCAGAGCGGTTCTGGATTCGATGCTGTTTCGGGTTTATCCTCCCGAGCAGCGAGTCCAGGATATTCAGGCTATCATTCTGATCTTTCAGCCTCTATCCTGGGTTTCAGTCAGGATGACCCTCCGGCTCCTGGGCCTGATGACCTCCTGCATCCTACTGGTGCAACATGCCAGGTGGTATATGAGGGCTCTTCAGTGGAACCTGAAGTTCCAGTGGGCACAGCCTCAGGGCAACCTGCCCGATCATGTCCAGATCTCGGAGGGCACTGCTCGACAATTGCAATGGTGGCTCACGAATCGTGATTGTGTCAATGGCAGATTCCTTTCCCTTCCCCAACCGGAGCACACAGTGGTGACGGATGCATCCCTCCTGGGATGGGGAGGCCATTTGGGAAGAGACGGAGATCAGAGGCCTTTGGTCTTCGGCAGAGTCCCGGCTCCATATCAACCTTTTGGAGCTTCGGGCGATCCGACTTGCACTGAAGACATACCTTCCTTCTGTCCAGGGAAGTGTAGTGCAGGTGTTCACAGACAACACCACCGCCATTTGTTATTGCAACAAACAGGGCGGGTGGGGTCGTGGACCCTAGGAGGCTCTGCGCCTCTGGACATGGCTGGAACATCAAGGCATTACCTTGGTGGTTCAACACCTGGCAGGTTCTCTGAACTCCAGGGCGGACAAACTCAGTCACCGGTGCTTGATGGATCACGAATGGTGTCTGAACTCAGAGGTGAGAACGGTCTCTTTCAGCAGTGGGGAGAGCCTTGGTTAGATCTATTTGCCTATAATAAAGCAGGGGGGTTTTGGGTCTCAGGGAATATTTTTTACGACCGCTCACCACTATACTCCCCGGGGGTAACCAAACAAAATACAAATAATAGTGGGGGGTCAAGAGGGAAATTCTAGGTAATCGACTATGTGTAGAAAAGAAAAATATTTAGTGGCAGTAGTCCACTAACCAGGATACCTCATTCATGATTGATGAAAATACCCATCAGTAGCTGTTCCTAGGCGCCCTTTTCATCATGTGGGTTCCTTCGAACCATGAAGGATGGTTGTTTTACTCCAGAATGATTAATTTTTACTGGACAAGGACCAATGATAGTCTAGCTGGGTCACAGGGAGCTACTGAAAAGCAGTGCGTGGGAGTGTGGTTAAGTGCAAAAAGTGCAGGATAGTGATGTATAAAATTAGATAAACATGAGGAAAAATTATTTATTACAGACCTCAAAGTTTCTAAAGATTAAAAGAGTAGTGCGAAATTGGTAGTTTCAACTAATAGCTACCAACAAGTTTTGGTCGACATGTTTCAGCAGATTTGAGGATCACAAAGGTATCCACTGCATTCCTCAGGACCTGTGTCGCTACTGCTTGTGATGCGTGAGAAATAAAAAAGGAAATTTTTCACCTGGGTTCTATTGAAGGATCATTCTCCCAGCATTTAATGCAGGAGAGTACCGCCTCACCTCACCTGGCTCACAGCGCAGGTAATTGAAGCACCGCTCTGTCCGTCGGTACTTCCAGCGTCCCTCTGGCTGTCTGGGGAGGGACGCTGGAAGTACCGACGGAAATGCTGGGAGAATGATCCTTCAATAGAACCCAGGTGAAAAATTTCCTTTTTTATTTCTCACGCATCACAAGCAGTAGCGACACAGGTCCTGAGGAATGCAGTGGATACCTTTGTGATCCTCAAATCTGCTGAAACATGTCGACCAAAACTTGTTGGTAGCTATTAGTTGAAACTACCAATTTCGCACTACTCTTTTAATCTTTAGAAACATTGAGGTCTGTAATAAATAATTTTTCCTCATGTTTATCTAATTTTATACATCACTATCCTGCACTTTTTGCACTTAACCACACCCCCACGCACTGCTTTTCAGTAGCTCCCTGTGACCCAGCTAGACTATCATTGGTCCTTGTCCAGTAAAAATTAATCATACTGGAGTAAAACAACCATCCTTCATGGTTCGAAGGAACCCACATGATGAAAAGGGCGCCTAGGAACAGCTACTGATGGGTATTTTCATCAATCATGAATGAGGTATCCTGGTTAGTGGACTACTACCACTAAATATTTTTCTTTTCTACACATAGTCGATTACCTAGAATTTCCCTCTTGACCCCCAACTATTATTTGTATTTTGTTAGATCTATTCGCCACCAAAGAGAATGCACAATCTCATCAGTTCTGCGCGTGGAACTTCCGAGGCGGCATTCGCTCAGCGGCGCTTTTCGTAGCGAGTGGAGTTGTGGTCTGTTGTGCGCCTTTCCGCCTATATCACTTCTGCCCAGAGTGCTGAAGAAGATTCGGTGCAACTGGGCCCTAGTCATTCTTGTGGCTCCGGATTGGGCATGAAGATACTGGTATCCTGAGCTACTCAGCATGGTGATCGATCCCCCGATCCGACTGCCTCTTCTGGAGGATCGTCTGTCGCAGCAGTAGGGGACGGTCCTCCACCCGAACCTGTCCAACCTCCACCTCCATGCGCGGAGATTGAGCGGCGTCAGTTGACAGCTTTCGATCTTCCTCTCGAAGTCTGTGATGTCATTTTGGCAGCCAGGTGTCCCTCAACTAAGACGGTATACGCCTGCTGGTGGAGCAAATGTGTGGCTCGATGCACAGCAAAGGCTGTGGATCCCCTCTCTGCCCCTCTTTCTGAGGTTCTTCTGTTCCTTCTATCCTTGACCCAGCAGGGCTCTCCTCTGGGCACTATCAAAGGTTATCTTCTGGCCATCTCCGCCTTTCTACGGCTTCCAGATCAGCCTTCTGTTTTTAATTCCCCAGTTGTTAACCGTTTTCTCAAAGGCATTACACACACGTTTCCTCCCGTGCCTTTCATAATGCCTCAATGGGACTTAAATCTTGACTTGACCTGTCTGATGTGCGCTCCTTTTGAGCCCCTTCATAAATGTCCTTTACGTCTTCTCACTCTAAAGACGGTTTTCCTGGTAGCAATCACCTCTGCCAGAAGAGTGAGTGCGCTCCAAGCTCTTTCTTCTAAACCTCCTTTCCTTTCTTTTTTATCCGGACAAGGTGGTTTTACGGACCCGTCCTTATTTCTTGCCAAAGGTTGTCATGCCCTTCCACATCGGGCAGACCATCACTTTGCCCACTTTCATTCCACATCCTTCAAAAGAGGAAGAGAGGCTCCACCTTCTGGACCCAAAACGTGCGCTCTCATTCTATCTGAAGCGCACACCACAGTTCCGGGTGGATGACCAGCTCTTTGTGGCCTACGTGGGCGCCAAAAAAGGTTAGGCCGTGCATAAACGGACCATCTCTCGATGTGTAGTTCTGTGCATCAAAGCATGTTACTCATTAGCTGAGAAGGAGCCTCCTGTGGGGCTGCATGCCCATTCTACCAGAGCAACAGCAGCCACTACTGCCTTGGGCCGCGGCGTTCCCTTGCAGGACATTTGTCATGCAGCTACGTGGGCTACGCTGCACATGTTTACCAAGCATTACTGCCTTGACAGTCAAGCTCTGAGAGACGGCTTCTTTGGCCGTTCTGTTCTCCGTGACTTTCTGGTGTAATCTTGTTCGCAGACCCACCACCGGGGTTGGTGTTGCTGGGGTATCTATTCTAAGGTAAGGAATCTATCACTAACGTATCTCTTTCAGATGCACAAGTTACTACTTGTGTAATGATATATCTGTAAGAGACGTTAGTTAGTGATAGATTCCTTACCGTCCCACCCATCCTCCCTGTTCTGGGAACTGATTTCTAGGGTTTAGGTCATCCCTTTCAGGGCCCTAGTTTCATGACATCAGTGGTCAGTTTCTTGTATGGCTCTGCGTTCCTGGCTCGGAAAGTCGTGTACAGAACTGACGTCAGCGTGCATGGGTGGCGCCTAAGTAGTCTCAGTGACATCATCTTGGCGCTTACGACGCCAGACACGGACGTGGAGCCGGACAACGCCACCTACAGATGCGCAGGGGTTCTGCTGACTAAAAAACTTTCCGGATCTAGTCTGATGCCTGGGGATATTCTAAGGTAAGGAATCTATCACTAACTAATGTCTCTTACAGATATATCATTACACAAGTAGTAACTTGCGCTTTAGGACAATTTAGTGTATCCCCATATAAGGAAACAACGGGACCTATAGTTACTGGTATCGTTAGTGCTTCAGGATTTGTGTTCAGCTGGGTTATTTTCTGAATTAATTCACTTCTATTTTTATTTATCGCTTCCTTTTTGTTTTCTTGAAGTACCCTTTCCATTGTAGTCTTGTGTACAACCTGCAGAACTAAAGGTGTTTTCAGAATCGGGGCACTAGGGGTAGTTCTATTTGACTCTTCTTGGTAAGGTGGAGGACTTTTCATTAAAATATCTTCAAAAGAATTATCTTCCGAATCTCCACTACCTGTCAATAAATGTTTTGTTTTCTCTGTACATTTACTTCCTGTCTGTGCTTATGTCGTTAGTACCAGATATAATCCTTCCACCACCATGCCTTGTCTCCATTGTTTCATCTGACTATCTCGAGTTTCACGAGGAAATGTGGGATGATCTATCACGCTCTAATGCTTCAGTATCCCATTCTTCTAAAGCTTCTTACTGGGTCATTCTAGGTCTTGGGTCTAACTCATTCATGCAAGTTCGTAAATTATGTAAAATTCTCCCATTACATTTTCCAAACTCAGGAAATGCTAATACTCCATCATCTTTTGTATATTCTATCCAATTTTCTAGCCATACACAGGCATGATAGTCTCTCTCTATCATCATGTTTGATGCAGGCATTTTTGGGGGAGGGATAAAAATTCCTTCTCTAGTTTTAATGGGTTTATCCTTTTTAAAATATTTTTGATTTTCTGCATAAATGACAGTTTTCTCTTTTCTCTGCACATTTTATGCAAATTTCCTTTAATATAGTGTTCGTAGGCCAACCCTATAAATCTTCTATCTGGACGACTCCCTATTATGGTCGAATCATGTCTCCAGATACAAATCCCACTGTCTAATATTATTGTGGCTTCTATTTTGATGACTAATCAGATGTTTGCTTTTACTCTAATGCTTCTCCAATACCAGAGCGTCTTCTATTATGGTGACCAATCAACTTCTGTTTTGCTTATTCGCTTAACCAATGCTTGCACGGCTTTTCAGTGACCTCAGTATCGCTCCTCTCTACTGACCCCTCCTTTACAATTTCACATCAGCTACACGCCCACTGTCTCGACCAATCCCAGTGCGGCTCTCATTGACGTCAGTGCAGCACCCGCAACTGACCCCTCCTTTTACAAGGTAATGCGAAACTTAATTTCTTAAAATTTTACATACACATTTAATTAATTACCAAAGTAGAAACATACGCTACTGTGCCTGATTTATTAAATTCAAAGAAAAGTAAATTTCTTCTGCTGCGAGTAAAACTGTCCGCTTACCCATCACACACTACGAGTAAAACCTCTTCCACTTACTCTTCACTCAAGCATCTAAGAACCTGCTACTCCTTCAGTATTACCCTTTCTAGGTGATATAAGACCAAAGTTTCACCAGCGAACTCCTTTGCTACCAATCACTCTCACTTTTATACATTTATACAAAGGAAAAGAATCCCTAAATCAGTGCTTCAAGTTCTGCATAACTTTCCACACTTTCTTCATTATGGCAAGTAGCCTCACTAGCGCTGGGATGCCTCCGGGTAACCATGCGCTCTACAAATGCTTATTCAATTCAATTCCATTCAACCTCACTGCAGTATGGCTTCCATTTACCACCCGCTATTCATTTATTCCCGAGAATTTCCAGACAACATAAAACAATACATACAGGTTTGGTTAATACATACATCAATAATTCAATACACAATTTCTCTACCTAACTAAAACCTAACCATAACTCTGCTACCAAGTAAAACTGATGCAGCGGGCTTACCAATAAGGGTTACTTACAAACTACCATATTCACCTGGGCCCATAAACATTCACACATAAGCCAGTAATTTACCCCTGCAATCAATTTCGATATTCCTGCGTGATGAATTTTCCTTTACCAACCCTATCACCTTGGGTCTTAATTTTCTCTGGTCAATAGTTCTGGTTGTTAGTAGAATAGGTAGAAATGTCATTAAACATTATTCTTCAAATGACCACAGACTCGAGAGAGTTTTAAACGTTTTATCTAATCAATAATTTTGTGAGTCAAATACCAATACATGTCATACACCGATTTCTTGAGGAAAATAATCAAGAGTAGGACAAAATAAGTCTTGGTTAAAATCTCATGATGACAATACCTGGAAAGGGTGGAAACAGAGAGCAGTACAAGGACATACTACACAGAATTATATTTACCTAGAATGGTGTGAGGACCAACCCCTGGCCAAGGAGCTGGATAGGGACCCCTGGGTCAGTCAGGAGCCAAAGGATCAGGACAGGTTGAGGACCGCATAGGTGACCTCTTCTAGAGGCAACGCCAGCGTCGCAACCCTCTATGCCACTACTCTCTTCGATTCTTCCTCGGATGTGCCTCCTCAATTTTCTTCCGCGTTCCCCTTCTAGATGATTGGATTCTTCTCTGGCAGTATCTCAGTCTCTTTTTCTCTCTCTCGTGTCGTCTATCAGAGTGCTCAGACAGCGTCCCTGACCTCTGTGGCATCCGTCGTCATCTGCGTCAGTGATGGGTCTGTGACATCTAACTGACTAAGCATACCTTAGTTATACTATTCTATTTGTATGTACCATCCCCCAATGTTTCAATATCGTGAAAACCCCTACTTCTGATTGGGCAAGGAGATGGGGAGAGGTCATTACACCATACTAATGTAATGCTTTTTCTTTAGTTCATTGTTCAATATTCCCGCCCCTTAATTTATTTTCCCAAGCTTTATTCCATCCCGCATTTCACTGATCATTAGGATCAATACTTTGTATTCGAATTTTGACTTCTTTCCTTCCCCTCTTCGCTCTTAGGGTCGAGAGGTGAGGTTCCCAAGCGCTTCTTGCTAGAGCGACCTTGGCTTAGTTTCAACTGACTCATCATGGTTCCGGACAGGTTTGGGTGCGCATGCGCACAAGTCGGGTGGGGTAGGGATTTCACCCTCCAGGCCCAAAAAACGAACTATTAACAAAATCAAAGAAAGACATGTTAGAATATAGAAATAAATTAATGCACTGTATACCACCTATTTCTACTCTATTCCCATTAACTTATTTAATCTTTCGCATTAGCAATTTAATAAAACGTGCAAGGTTTAGTTTAAGCATAGCTTGTGCATTAACATGTGAGTTTCAAGTGCCCATTTTAGTAGCTATTGCGCAGCTGCAAAGTTTTTCCACCAAAGCAATGGACGTCATACTACGTAGATGCAGTACACGCATGCGCAGTAAATTCCAGCGTTTTCGGCAGCCATTTTAAGTCACTCTGGTTACTTATTAGTAATACACATAAGCAAGCTTCCCATAGATTCTGTATAAAGAATGTAATGCATAAGTATTTACTAACATGTTGGTTACAGTATTATACGTTATTTGAGAGGATTGCATCCGAGCAAGTTTCCTTGCTCAATCTTCTGCAGTATTCGGCCATTTTTCTGGTTCCAGTCTTGTCCACAGAGCAGTGTATGCCATCTAGTAGGGGGCCGCAACCAGCAGCAGGCAGCTATGGGCTTTAAGGAAGGATTGGTGGTGGGGGCAAGTGTTGAGAGCAGTCAAGATTAGAGTTTATTAAGAGGCGTTTGTACAATTCAACAAACCCTCATTAAATATGTTAGTTCCCTCCCAGAGTAGTTTCTGGGCGTGCAGGGGAGGTGTCTGGAACCCAAGGACCGCTCAGCGGCACGCTTCAAGTCCTTTACAATTCCTGCATTCAGGTCTTTCTTTTCACTAGATTTTTCCCCTGTTAACCTCAGTCTTCATTCCACCTTGATTCTTATCTTTCTTTATGTGCTCATATCCTTTAAAGTGGAAACCAAGAGAGACAATTGTATTTTCATTAGTTAACACATCTTGTTTTCAAGCAGGTTAGATTAAATCTTGAGACGCTCCTCGTGTTCTCCTGTTAATTAAAACTAAGAATTGATTGTACTGAATATAGTTGGATTGACGACTACGTTTGTAGACAGTTGTGTTTGTTATGCCACTAAATTCAGAAGGGTTCTATTTTTGGGTACAATATAGCTGCCCTGCACATTATTATGTTGTGCAGAATCATGACAAATCAGCCAGTAAACAGCATCGTCTCATTTGACTTGCAGTTATTTTGCGCAAGAGCAAACATTTGTGGCTGATACCATGCAATGAAACTTTCAAAGTGTAAAATTGTCACTGTTTTTGTAACGCTTTTTTTTTTCTACCTGTGCCATGTTTGACTGCATTAGCTGCCAGCCAGCCCACCTGACTGACCTGCAGTTGGGTGAATATTTAATTGTATTACTTTGGCCTCAGTTTATTTTACAATGTAAAAAAAAGAATTGCAATTGTAAAGCTTTATGGTGGCATCTATTTTCCTTTAAGAGCTATCTCCCAGCCATGATATTTCACCTTTAGGTTGTTGGTGTAGTATTTAGAGGATACGAGCCAGACTCGTGTTAGAAGCGCAGACAGTTTGACGTCCTTTTTATGGATTTATAAATGGACTCTTAGGACAGTGCTCGACTTTATGGATGCTCATATTAATTTCCAACCTAATGACAATAGCTTATTATAATACTTATTGTCAAGGAGTCTCACTGTTTAGCAGACGATTCTGCCTCAGTAGTACACAATATAAGTGCACTAAAGTACTGCCTAACACAGTCAAGCAGTCCTGCTTTTGTGAACTTCATGTGAACATTGGTATGTTAGAAGTAGAGGGTGTGTGAAATAATTTGTTTCCTTTTGTGCATGTAGTATCTTGTGTTTCCCCTTTCCCTGTAAGCGTACGCTGTGACCTGCAATGCTGAGTGTGAATGATGTCATGTGATGTTCGTGTGTGGTGTAAGGTGGAAGTTTGAAGCTAGGGACAGTTGGAGGGAGGGTGGAAACATGACTTACCTGCTATTGCTGTGAAAGCCTTGTGTTATGATCACTTGTAAAAGAGAGAGTTTGAAAGTACCTAAAACTGGATTGTTTTGCACTGCTTTTATCTGAACGCCTCAAAAAATGGGGGAAGCGAATTTCTGATCGCGGCTCCAGGCGCCTATTGGACTACTCTTCTCCTGCAGCGTGAATTATTTGTGAGCTGATGCACAGTGCTGTATAAAATAGAAAGATAAATGTGTATGGGAACAAGCCAGTAATGATGGGTGGAGTTTCAGAACATTCCAGGCAACACTTTCTGTGCTGATAGGACCGTATACTGCCTAGGGCGTACCCGTTGCTACTTTGTGCGTTACATTAAACGCACAAAAGTTGAAGAGAGGAAAGCTTCAGTTTGTCTAACCACTGTCAGTCGCCCGTGCTTAAATCACAGGGATTAACAGAATTATCTGCCTAATGAATGTTCATTATGCAGGTCGCAGTTTGCAATCCTCTGCAACTGACCTCTTGGAGAGCCGTAGCCAGCCCTGCATGGTGCTTCATGGGCTTCCCTTAGTTGTCCTCTCCTCCGTGTTCCCTGAGATGCATGGTCTGGGACTACCGGCCACCCCCCTCCTTAACCGCATGCGTGCGGCATGATTTCCGCTCCTGTGCTGAGATTTTTCATATCGCACTTTACATGACGAGCTGGGCTCGTCATGAGCGTGCGAGGAGGCTACCTCATGACGAGCCCAGCTCGTCATGAGCGTCAAAGGGGTTAATACACCGACTGTATTGCTTAATTCAACCATTCAACACATGGGTCTTTGGAAGTCAGGGGGTACAGGGCCCCCCCTGGCCGTATTTATTAAAATATGAAAACAAAAATTAAAATTTTAATAAAATAAACATTTAGACAATTATTAAATGCACATTTCAGAACATTAGATTATCTTCCATTTTTGACATGGTATGATGGGCTAACCTTAACAAATATCTAGTACAGCGTGTTTCCTAACCGAATCTAACATCCTGAAAATTAAAATGCATTCTAATAATTAAGTCGGACGGCAAGGTCGCTAACCGGTGTCAGATCCTTTTACAGCTACGCTCTCACGTTCGAGATGCGCATGCGCAACCCAGGGCACGTTTGACCCATGTGCGCTCCCTGAACTCCATTTAACCATAACAGGAGGGCACGTACACTCGCGCACCTTGATGATGTCATAGTGTCTGTGAGGGGTGGCTACCAGCCTGAGGAGAGCGTAGACTCCCTCCCCTGCACCCTTCTAAGTATTGGATATCATATCCTGCCCCTGAAGTTCTGGGAGAGACCAATGGCCCCTCCCGACGGGCGGCCCCTTTCGTGAATGGGCCCGCCCCCCCTAAGGACCTTAAAATGCTGCTCACCGATTATGACCTTACCGCCACAGGCCAGTGTAGTTGACCGACTACCTGGCCCCCCCCAAACCATCCTGTAGAAAGGTCATAACATCCCTGCAAAGATCTCAACCCATGCCCAGATATTCCTTATAAAAGGGTATTCCCTGCTTCTGTTAAATGGACCCCGTCCCCCAGGTAGTCCCTCTCAGATGCACCCCTGTGGGATATACTGCAATTGAGATGTCTGAAATAATTTCTCAATCCAAGTGTTGATCCTCTTTACCGAGTGATTCTTCACCGAGTGACTCTGCGCACTCACCAAGTCCACCCCCCCTTTTCCTTTAGTCTGGGAAACAACTGAGCCCCCCTATGGTGCAGTCTGTGTTTTATATTTTGCTAACTAGCTTGCTAGTGCGATTATCCCTTCCACCAGAACCCCCTTTTGCCCAATTAAAACCCCAATCGTTGTTACCCGCATGTCAGATAATGACTGAGGGTGGGGGGGCGTGCCTATCGGGTACCTCTCCTCCCCACTCTGGACGGACAGACCCCATCTTTGGTGTCCCTGTAGTCGCCGTGACCGGGTGTATCCTGGTACTATCAGTGTACATCTCCCACTGGCGTATCGCGAAGTCTGCTAACCCCCCACACCTGGCCACTACGCTCTGGGAAATGTTAAGTGTATGTCTACTACATGTCTACTACTTTACTATGGAAGTCCCCACTTCCCGACCAGGGGTGATGAGGCGTTGCATAGGCCTATTTATTCCTGGGGTTGCCAAGGCTAGCAATGCACACCCTTGTGCACTGCCCCATCCCTATCGTTGGCCCTACCAATTGGTAACCTTATGCATATACCATGCTGACACTGGCGGCCCTGCGAGCGCAGGCGCTGTTACTGTAGAAATACAATTTCCTGTTCAGGAAAAATACCGCCATTTTGTGTGACGCAACATCCCGCTACATTACTGCGGCCAGCCCAATCTAGGGTTTACACACCATAAACAATCAACTCTGTGCTGGCACCTCCTGCGTCTTTGATTGCTCGCCCATCACACTTGCGTTGCTGCTTGCCATCCTCTACCTGACGTAAGCATCCCTTGGGCTGTCCACCTGTTGCCGCTGTTGTGATGTGGAGCACTCCAGATATCCACCATGGACCCGGCCATACATAAATGGAAAAGATAAACACAAACCATTAGTGTTTCTGGCGATAACTGCTGTACACGTGCTAGTCTTACATTGCCATCACTTGCTAAGTTTTAGATAAGATTAGCGCCAGCTGCATACTCATTGACACTTCCGACTGTAAGTGTTAAGCATAGCCTCAGTTTGTGTCCCATGTAGTGTGATTGGATTAGTGTTACGGAGAGTGCCCTGTAGAATGACCTTCATTAAAGAATAATATCCAGTGTGCAGTACAGTGACCCAGTGCGTGGGGTCCACCGTGATACAATCGCGCCCTCATGACTCCTTAAGGACGATACACAGTGTTGAAGTGCGGTGCCACGGCACCTTCATGGCTACTAGAATTCTGCTGCAGACCAGGACATCTCCTCCTATTCCTGTTTTTCTACCCACGTCTGTAGGCCATAGTATCTAGGTTTGAAAGGGACAGTCTGTTTGCCAGTGCAGCATCTAAGTCGTTAAGCATAGGATCAGCACCGCCCTAACCATGCTAGGCTGTAAAATTGGCTTCCTGTTTTCACGTTCCTTGTTACTACAAGAAAATTGTGCTGCAGGCGAGGACATCACCTCTTAATCCTGGTTTTCTCCCCACGTCTTATGCATAGGATCTATGCGTGAAAAAAGGACAGTCTGTTCAACAGTGCAGCATCAAAGTCTTTACCCAAAAGGATTAGCACAGCCCTAACTGTGCCAGGCTGTAAGGTGTGACATCCGGGGCCAGTGTGTGTAGTATTATCAGGACCCCAAGTAATCGGTCGTTAGCGTGGGGAAGTTCCACGCTTGCTGACACTATCAGACCGGTTGATGTCATATATCTTAGTACTCACCTGAGATGACCTGTGAGATAAAGGCTTTTCCTTCGCGTGGGTCCCCATGTGTCACTACCTTGAGTGCTTCCTGTTGGCCCCCGCCGTTCTAAAGGCTGCAAGCCTCGTCAGCATGCCTGCCGTGGTCCGTATACCACTTCTTTGATATATGGTTCGGTACACCCCTAGGGCACAACGTGTACTGTGCTAAGTTACTGTGCATTAAATAAATTTACTGACTGTAATTCTTTGCCTCATAGCCTCCTAAAGGGAGGGATGTGTTTAGAATAAATACCTATATTTATATCCACCTGGTGTGGTTCAACTTTCATTTCCTCACTCGTGAGATTTTTATTGGTAAAACAAGCTGCTTTACCTCCCTACAAGCCTTAGCCTGACGTCTGCTCTCCACAGCTACCACTAGGATAGCTTTCTAATAAGGTTGCCTTTAACCTACCATCAATAAGGGTCGTTGTAGACTGGCGTAGTGTGCCCCCTAGAAAACTGGGCAGCATATGTCAGGCAACCCTCTCACACTATGCTCACATAATTTGGCTCCCTGATCTGGCTAGATCAATGTTTAAGGCCTTCTGAACCACCTACAAATCATCTCCAGGAGGGAGGGGGAACACTACAAACAAAACGTAAGCAATGCAGAGAAATCCACTTGAGGACTCCCATTTTAGGTCCCAGTGGCCAAGCCCTGGAAGTCATAGTCACCTAAGGTTCGTTGCATTCAGTAGTGCATAAAGTTCCGAAGAGAAGAGTTGGGTGTTCATGAGTTAACCATATGGCGCACCCCCCCCGAGAAGCAATTTATGAAGACTGCAGTCAAGTATTGCAAAGCACAGGGACAGTGGTGGGAGAAAAAAGACGGGCCCCGTCCCCCGAGTGGATTCTGGTCGTGAGATATGAACAAGCTGGGCCCTATGCGGCCTCGCTCAATGCTTTGCACTGAAACTCCTGGCCGGTGCGTGCAGCGGCTTGGTCCACAAAGGTAAAACTACAACCATTACCGTGCACTGTTCCCAACTCTGGACTGTCACAGTCCGTGTGTGCCCCCTACGCATGTGCATCTATGCTCTGTTTACACCAAACGTGTCACTGTATTTGAGCGTGTGTACCAGATTCACCCATGCGATAGTGCAGATCCCTACATTTTTGTTTGTACGTCCTTGTAAACAGCTCTGAATTCCATGGCACTCCTTCTGCACACACATCCTCCGTAGGTGTACTCTACATACGCAGACAAGTCAGTAAATCCAGCGCAATGTGTCTGAATACCTACAGATGTACGACTAATTCTATCATATTTTATTCTATGCGCTTTTATAAAGCGCTGATTTTACCCGAAGGTGTCAGAGCACTGTAACATAGGACCCGTTACATGAGTAAACTGTTGCAGGAAATAGAGCAAACAAAATGTAGCATGAACCGACTGTCCAAGCAAAGTCAACAAATCATGTTCTGGACCACTTTCCACCCAGGGCCTCATATGCTTCTTCAGTTGGGGCCCAGCCACTTCCCTGCCACCTGCCTCATCCAGGAAACGTGCTGGCCTTTTCCTTTCCTTTGCCTGCCGTCAGCGCCTCGTTTCCTTGCCATGGCCTCGCAACAGCTCTGGCCTTGCACCGGCTCGTTTCCTTATCGTGGGCGGGGCACTGTTTTCCTTTCCTTACGGCTTCGCTTTCTGTTTCTGCTCGCTCTTGCTGCTGTTAAAGCCTTGTTGCGGGCGGCCCTCTTCCTAGACCCAGAGCCTCTGCAGAATTGCCTGCCTAATGAATATTCATTTTGCAAGTCACAGTTTGCAATCCCCTGCCATTGGCTACAACCAGACGTTCCTCAATCAATCAACCGATCGGTCACTTGTAAAGCGCACTACTTACCCGTGTGGGTCTCAAGGCGCTGAGGGGAGGGGGGTGCTGCTACTGCTCGAAGAGCCAGGTCTTGAGGAGTTTTCTAAAGGTGAGTAGTTCTTGGGTCTGTCGCAGGTGGGTAGGGAGGGTGTTCCAGGTTTCGGCGGTGAGGAAGGAGAAGGATCTGCCGCCAGAGGTTGTTCGTTGGATGCGGGGGACAGTTGCGAGGGTGAGGCTGGTGGCGAGTAGAAGCGGAGTCTGCTGTTCAGGTAGGCTGGTCCGGTGTTGTGGAGTGCTTTGTGGGTGAGGAGCTTGAAGATGATCCTCTTGTTGATGGGGAGCCAGTGCAGGTGTCTCAGGTGGGGGGTGATGTGGCTTCGGCGAGGGATGTTGACGATCAGTCGGGCGGAGGCGTTTTGGATGCTTTGTAGTCGTCGTAGGGGTTTGGCAGGGATTCCTGCGTAGAGTGCGTTGCCGTAGTCCGGTCTGTTGCTGATGAGGGCTTGGGTCACCGTTCTTCTTGTTTCGGTGTGGATCCATTTGTAGATCCTGCGGAGCATGCGGAGGGTGTTGTAGCAGGCAGAGGAGATGCCGTTGACCTGCTTCGACATGGAGAGGGAGGAGTTGAGGATGAATCCTAGGTTGCGTGCGTGGTCCCTGGGTGTCGGTGCTGTTCCCAGTGTGGTCGGCCACCAGGAGTCGCCCAGGCAGAGGGGGTGGGGCCGAGGATCTCTGTCTTTTCCAAGTTAAGAGTCAGATGGCTGCTCCTCATCCACTCTGCGACGGCCTTCATTCCTTCGTGGAGGTTGGTTTTGGCGGTGTGCGGGTCCTTGGTGAGGGAGAGGATGAGCTGAGTTTCGTCAGCTTAGGAGATGATGTTGAGGTCGTGCTGGCGGGCCACTTGTGCGAGGGGGGCCATGTAAACGTTGAACAAGGTCGGGCTGAGGGATGAACCCTGAGGTACGCCGCAGATGATGTCGGTGGCTTCAGATCGGAGAGGAAGGACATGGTCCAGTCCAGGGCTTTTTCTCGGATTCCGGCTTCTTGGAGGCGTGTCTTTAGTGTGTGGTGGCAGACCGTGTTGAAGGCGGCTGACAGGTCCAGGAGGATGAGGGCTGATGTCTCGCCATTGTCGAGTTGGCGCCTGATGTCGTCCGTGGCGGCGATGAGGGCTGTCTCCGTGCTGTGGTTTTGTCTGAATCCGGACTGGGACGTGTCTAGGATGTTGTTCTCCTTGAGGTCGTGGGTCAGTTGCATGTTGGCGATTTTCTCGATGACCTTCGCCGGGAAGGGGAGCAGGGAGATGGGCCGGAAGTTCTTGAGGTCCGCCTTGGATTTCTTGAGGAGGGCGTTGATTTCGGCGTGCTATTAGCTTTCCGGGAATGTCGCTGTTTCAAAGGAGATGTTGATGACCTTCTGTAGTTGGGGTGCGATGGTTGCGTCCGCTTTGTTGAATATGTGGTGTGGGCAGGGGTCCGATGGTGATCCTGAGTGGATGGAGTTCATGGTCTTGCGCGTCTCGTCATCGTTGGACCAGAAGGTCAGGTGGTTGGTGCTGGTGGTGTTCAAGGGGGTGTTGGAGTCTGGTGCTGCAGGGGTGGTCGTGGTGTTGAAGCTGTCGCGGATGTTGGCTATCTTGCGGTGGAAGAAGGTGGCCAGTGAGTCGCACAGATCTTGTTAAGGCGGGATGTCGTTGGTGTTGGGGTTGGACAGTTCATTCACTATGTTGAATAGCTCTTTGCTGTTGTGTGCGTTGTTGTCCAGGCGGGCTTTGAAGGAGGATCTCTTGGCTGTTCTTATGAGGTGGTGATGTCTGCGGATGGCGTCCTTGTGGGCTGCGTGGCTGTCCGGTGTGCGTTCGTGGAGCCATTTCTTCTCCAGTTTCCGGCATGTGCGTTTGGAGGTCTGGAGCTCCTCGGTGAACCATGTGGCTTTCTTGCTGGTGTGGTTGTTGGAGGGTTTCCTGAGCGGGGCGAGGGAGTTGGCGCAGTCGTCGATCCACTGTCTGAGGTTGCTGCGGCGGCGTCTGAGTCGGTGGGGTTGGTGGGGGGTTCTGGGCGAGGGTGGAAGTCAGCTGGTCTTCAGTGACATTGCTCCAGCAGCGGCGGGGCAGCTGTTCGGTGCGGTGGTGCGTGGTTGGTCTTTGGAAGGTGAAATGGATGCAGAGGTGGTCAGTCCAGTGGAGTTCGGTGGTGTGGTTGAAGGTGACGTGGGTGCTTGTGGTGAAGACGGGGTCAAGCGTGTAGCTGGCGGCGTGGGTGGGTGTGGTGACGAGTTGTCTGAGGCCGAGGTTCGTGAGGTTGTCGATGAGGATGGCGGAGTTGGCATTGTTGTTGTTCTCGAGGTGGAAGTTCAGGTCCCCGAGGAGGATGTAGTCCGTGGAGGCGAGTGCGTAGGTGCTGGCGAGGTCGGCGATGGAATCGCAGAACTGAGCTCAGGGTCCGGGGTGTCTGTAGACGAGTGTTTCTCTGAGGATGGTGTTGGGGTCAATGTGGATCCAGAAGTGCGGGTGTTTGGCTCTGTTGAGGGTGTCGTCTGCGTGGGTGTAGCACTGGAGGGTGGACTTGTGGATGATGGCTAGACCTCCTCCAGTTCCGTTGACGCAGTTCCTGCGGGTGATCTTGTAGCTGTCCGGGATGGCAATGGCGATGTCGGGCGCCGAGGAGTCGTTCCACCAGGTCTCGGTCAGGAAGGCAACGTCTGGGGCAGAGGTGTCGAGCAGGTCCCAGAGCTCGACGGCGTGTTTGCGTGCAGAGCGGGTGTTGAGGAGGATGCAGCGAAGGTGGTTGGGTCCGGTCCTTGGAGGTTTGGTGGTTCTGTTGCAGGTGAAGTTGCAGGTGCAGCAAGAAAAAAGGTCCATGGGTGCACTTCGGGGCGGCCTGGAAGCAGCGGTTGTCATGGCCGGTGTTGAGTGCGAGGAGAGTGCTGGCGTCGTATCGGAGTCTGGCGTCGTGGTGTGTGGGGGGTCCAAAGGTTTTGGCGCTGGGCTCAGTCCAGGCGCGGATGGGCGCAGACAGGCTTGCCTCTGGCGCACCTCCGGCGTGCCCGCTGTTCGCGGCCCGCGCAGCGACTGCCATTTAAGGCAGGGAGGGCTGAGCAGCTGGGAGGTGGGAGCGGGGTGGCGAGGGGGCGGGGCCGCAGGGCAGCAGCAGCTGGAATGGGATGACACAGCGGCAGCGAGGGAGGCGCTGGGGCACAGGTGGAGCTGCGCGGCAGCAGGGGAGCGACCTGTCTTTGTGCATCAGATACCACCCCTTTTTGAGGTGTTGGTATCTCATCAGTGGTCTCTCGTATTTTCGATTTGGACAGTGTCACAAAAGCCTTTTTATGTGTCAACAACGTTTTCTGACTTGTGAAAGGTCTTTAGCACTTTCAGAAAATTCATTATGTGGTATCAAACCCTATCATTTTGCAGATCTCAGAGTTTGCAATCGCAACAGGTACATGAGGCCGTTTGTTATCAGGGCAATAGAGTACACCAGTTATTTAAACATATTAAGTTAAAGGAATTGTTTAACACAATTTCATCTTGTAGAAGTTCCATATTTTTGGTCAGGTCTCATCATATATATGAGAAAGAAATTGTCTACGTCTCTTGGGAAGGAACACCCCATATGAGAATTCAACTATGATCTGATACATCAGTAGTATCTCGATGACTGACTCTCCAGGTGGACCTATTTAAAAGGTTTAAAGCAAGGAATACCTTCTATCTGAGAAAGCAAATATGCAGTACTTGAATCCCGTTCCTATTGTTCAGATGTGTGAGTGGGTTTTGACGACTTTCCCCAACCTGTTTCCTTAGAATGTTGTAGTGATTTGAAACTCAAGCCTAGCAGTTTGCAATTATTTTTTTGAATCCAGAGTGGATGAAGCATTGTGTCCAAACTGATCTAAGAAGGCTTAGCTATGTTTCTTGTTTAATATCTCTCTAACATTTGCCTTTGTATGCAAGATGATAGATGAATGGTTGTGTATGTGGTAACATAAGCATTATTGAACTACTTTTTCTGCTGGAATCATTTGAAAATTTCTTTGTCTAAAGTAGGGTTTCAAAAGTCCATTATCCTGGATTATCTCTAAGCGCTGAGGTATATTAAGAGAGAGCTGTATGACAATATTTATTTTATATTACAGCAGTCTGAAAAGTTCTTTCATCATTTATTTCAGCTGCTGTATTGCCTCATGCACCTGTGTAGTTCAGTGTGAGTTAAGACGTGCATGGGTGTTACCCACCATCCTTTGAACACTTGTGCTATTGTTATTTGTTATCAGAACAATTTTCTAAGTTGCTTTTATCATTGCTAGAAGAATTGACGAAGTGCAAACATCTGCTGTTGTTCCTTACAGTCTATTTTTAAAAAGGTATGCCCTGACTTGTGGTTAAACCCCCTTCCCCGCCAAAGGTCATTCCTGTATTTCACATTAATCACATTCATGTCACAATAACTGTGGCTTACAGATTTGTGTCTCAGTCGCGTCCTTCTTTAGCAGAGAAGAGTCTGCATTGGCTTGACATTTGTCAGATTAGTTTCATGTGACTAGAGAACTCATCAGTCTTAATGGTCCTTCTCGAAAGAATTGTCATGTAATAGGCAGAGAATCATATGTCACACTGTCATTTGCATTGCCCTTTGCTTTCATACAGCCAGTCAGTCAGCACAGGGTGTTATTGTACCTTCTGAAAAAAGTTGAAAGTGCAGCTTTTTTGATTGATTAACCTCATTTGGAAGCTTTCAGACACTATAATTAGTCTATTATGTGCTACTTACTACTGCATTTATAGTGCCCCAGCTGACGGTCTTTGTGGATATTTTGTGGCCCAGCACATCTTGGTTAGTGCTAGTTTTCTTTCTTTCCAGAGCTTCCAACAGCAATCACCCTAAAATATTTGCTTGACCTATCTGGGAATCTTTTGTGAATCCAAACTGTGTGCAGATCTAAAGGTATCAGCCTGAAAAATAGATCGGTTACCTTCAGTTTTTACTTTCATTTTAAATCTCAAACTCGCAGTGCAGTTGATGCTTCTACAGTGGCAGAATATTATGCTTTTAACAACGTGGCACTGTACATTACTAACCTCCTGTGTGCTTATTTCTGGTCCCTTGTTTCAGAAATACATACACTCCATACAGACATGATTATTACTTCATAATAGCCATCGGAGACTTCAAAACCAGCTTCTAAATTTTGAGCTATGCCCTGCTTTCATTTGAATGTTTCTTCGGTATTCTTTACCTGTTCAGTTCCATCCAAAACCATGATCTTATGCTGATCAAGTCCAGGCAGGGCGAATTGTCAACATCTGGATGCTAGATAGTTTTTTACTATGTTTAGGAAAACAACCATTACTTCTGAACTGTCAAGATATTATGAGCATGGTGACAACTGTATTGAAGATAGTACTGAAGAGAGAGTTAAAACATGAGGAAACTAGTTACACGACATCTCTAATGTACTAGCTAATAATTATTGTCTCTGAATTTGGCCTTGTGTTAAGGGGTGTCCTCATACAATTTTAAGGCTATGTCATTTTCTTTCCATGCTGACTGCTGGTTCTTAATCCAAACCTCTATATAGCTTTGTCACGAATAAGACTATCTTAAGAATGTCAAGTTCTAAATTCCACACATTCACCACTTTTGTTGTAGCACTCACATCTTCATATTATTTTTCACTATTGGTCTTGATGTTAGAAAGTCATTATCTTCGTCTTTAAAGTATTGGTGAATATCCATTTGGGACACCAAGTTGATTGTGCCCACTACTTGTTAGCTTGTCTTGCTCAACGCTGTTAGGTGTATCTGCTTCACGTCTTCCCCATTAGTCTGTGGAGGATTTGTAAAGCTCTTTATAACCAGGTGGACTTTGGAATTTCAATGATGGATGAATTAGGGCATCCAAATGTACTAATGCCATTAGCTATTGTAACGAACCTGCTACTCATCCACCCATTATTAGAAACTGAGAAAGCTGACGGATGGAGTGCCTTTCCCAGGGCTTGTTGGCAGGATACTTCTCAACTGAGTTGGGGATTACACTACTAGTCTAGGAAGGATGAGAGGGTACAAAGGACACACCCAAAACCTTTTCAACTAAACCTGCATATCAACTGGAAATCTATCTTGAATATTAGAGGGACATCACATTAATCTCACAGCTATTTCAAGAAAGGCAGATGATAGGTTATAGCTGGAGATTTCGGCATCAGGCTGAAGGTGCAATGCAGGATACATCTACCCAGAGGTATCAAGGCAGGAATTGTATCTTGTAATTAATGAAATCTGGACCCGTGAAAATATTCAACTATTACTATCTACAACTTGTAGGCTCCTAAGAAAATATTTTATTCCAAGTCACGGATATGACCATCTATATATATTGATGCAAAGCAAAAATATTGCAAATGTAGCAGCATAAAATTAATGGCCTCTCTAAAGAATAGGATACCTAAAATGACAACATTTAAAATTGTTAAATAGAAAAAGCTCAAGAAGGAACTGTAAATATCTAGTTTCAAATTACATCAATTAGTGAGAGTTATCCTATAGACCATGCCCTGTTCAGTATAGGTAACATATATTACAGGCCAGGAAAGTTTACTTTGCAAATATTTCAAATGCTGTGAGATCAAGGGTCCTCTTCGATAAGCCATTGTCCCAATTACTGTAGGTCAAACCATGTATTTCTTCAAGATTTATCATCTTTAGAAGACATTAATAGAAGGGGCTATATAACCTGTCTGATAAGGCAGATAATATTAATGTGAAAACAAATGTAGGGATGCCAAAGTAGTAGAGGTCACCCTTCCTCGTTCCAAATTATCTCCCTTAAATAATAGGAGACAGCAATAAGACAAAAAGATTGCAAATCCCTATATCCCTTGTGTTATCTGTGACAGCTGTCCCAATTAAAAAAGTAGTCAACCCTCTGTGACCCCGGTAAGCAAGGAAGTAGCACATGCGTACACAACCTCCAAATTTGGCAAAATGCATACGCAGATCGATGCTACTCATAGGTACACCATCCTGATAGAAGATTGCCTTCTGTACCAGTAGGGGGGCACAGATTACAGTGACCGCCTATGGAGTAGCTACAACTCAAGGCAGACAATCAAGAGTCATCTATGTTAGTGATGATTGATTGTCAAGCTCATTTAATTATATCTGTCATGAAATTGTCTAGCAACCGTTTCAGAAAAGTAGCTGTTGTCTCTGCAGAAACTGCTGAGACTGACTGGGTACCAAAGGACTCGCTACTGTTGACACTGGAGTCTGTAATACGTTTGCGTAAAAACAAGTGCATGTTATGACCATGAACTGTAACTGGTAGCTATATTTTATGTCGATATTACACAATGCATAATCTTTTGTGAAGGAGAAAGAAATACATTGGCAATAAAGAAATAATAAGAACAAGGCTTGACTATTGAAATTTTCCTTGTCGTGGGCTCACAAAGGAGCAGATTCTTAAATGTGTTTGTGTCTCTAAGTTGATCCTAGGTATGCAGATAACTTCTTTCATGAGTGGAAATTCAGGTTATTTATACACAAAACTTGATTTGCACTCGTAAATTTAGTTGACTATTTTGTTTCAGAAAACGTGAATTCTTAATCTTTTGCTCAATTGTAATATTTCACTATTGCAAATAATTGGATATGAACAAGTCTACTCCAAGGGGAGGTCTGTAGGCATTCTAAACCACAGATGCCTTCCTGAGTAGGTGAACACCTAGAAAGTTTGTGGGTATTCACAAACGTTTTGCCTAGCACATTGCCATCCTTTTATGTTTGGTGATTTGTTCCTGTCAAAAGCAGGAAGATATATTTATCCAATTATTTTTTTACTACCCAGTCCATAAATGTGGGCCACTTTTATCTTGACACCCTGATTTATTTTTTGCCTCAGTCCAACCCCTTTACATAGAGAAAATATGAGATACCTCGAACTGCTAAGATCCCTGTTTTATATTAGTTTACCCATTACCGTATATGTTTTGAGGTTTGTTTTGCGGGCATGGAATATGTATAATATGTCTCAGTACATAAAATATACAACAGCGCCTGATTCTCAAATTGCGCTTTGCAGTATGTTTTGTAGTGATAGAAAACATAGAACAAAATGGACTTTAAAATGTATGTTTTGCCTATACTGCTTATGTGTGCATAGTTCTCCACTCCCACTGCGGAGTCTCAGCACATGTAAGAATATACTTTAGTAGTAAATGTGGGAGCGACCAGGGAGTGGATGGGAAATGGACCAGACTTACTGTTAGGCCTGACACACTTGATGTGGAGTCCCCCTAATTGTTTGCCTTTAACCTTCTTGTTTTGCTGACTTCGTTTTTGCTGGCATTAGGACTCTGCTCAATGTACAACAGCTAACCAGTGATAACACGTGTGTCCCTCTCCTTAAAGCAGTGGTAAGATTGACTTATACCTAATTGTCATATTTAATTTACTTGTACATCCCTATTAAAGAGACACTACCTGTGGCCAGGGTCTGTAAAGTAAATGCTACTAGTGGGTATGCAGTACTGATTGTGCCACCTACTTAAGTAGCACTTTACCATGTCGCAGGCCGCCATTACATTTTGTGTATGCAGTTTTAAACTGCCATTTCAGCCTGGCAAAATAAACATTTTGCCAGGTCATTTTTGTATACAAATAAGTCATCCCTAGGGTAGGCCCTGGACTGGGCAGAGTGCAATGTATTTAAACACAGGATATGTACTTTTAAGTTGTACTTGTCCTAGTAGTGAAAAACTCTTAAATCCTTTTTTCACTACTGCAAGGCCTAACTCTCTCATAGGATAACATTTGAGTTATCTTATTACATTTAATAAACTAATTTCCAAATGGGTGCAGGTACCCATTTTATGTTTTGTGTCTTTGGAATTGCAATGCAAAATTCTAACCTATGGTTGAAGTCAGATTTAAAATTACAGTTTAGAAAATGCAATTTTTAGAAAGTTGGCACTTTCCTGCTCTAGCTATTTGTGCCTGCAGCCGGTCTCTGGGCCATATGACTGGGTGTAGTTGGCAGTTGGGCTTTGTGTATTTCCACTAGATAGCCAGACACAATAGGGACCTTAGGTGTTTCTGAATAGGCCATCACTGGTAGGATGGTAAGAAGGAGCTAGACACAGCCCCACTTACACTTGAATGGGTTGTATCCTGCCTCCACACAAACTGCTGCATACCCCCTGTAGTTAGCCTGGATCAAGGGCCAGGAATGCACGGCACCTGTGCATTTCAAAGACATGCCTCCAGAAGCTTCTCCCCGCTTCAAATGCACACCTGGGCATAAATACTGGACCTCAGACACCAATTCTTCAGTACACATGTGAACCTGTGGCTGTGTGCTGCTGTAAGGACTGCCACTCTGCTAGACTACTGCTCTGAAGGACTGCTGTCTGCAGCCATTTTGCTAGGGGGAGAAAGACTGGACCTGCATCTCTTGAAACCAGCACCCCAGATTGACTCCAAGGGCTAATTGTCTGGCCTCCTGATCAGAAGCCTCAGGGACACAACAGGCTTCCATCAACCTTGCACCTGGACTCTGCCTCTGTGACTCACATCACATCTGCAGCCTCTTCAGAATTGCAACACATTCTTGGTAAAGGCTGTTGCATCCCTCGTCGATGGCAGCCTCAACTACGAAGCCGGATTCTGCATCGCAGCCTCACACCTTCTCAGAACCGACATATTGCCTCGACTGTGCAACGCTTCTGCATCGACTGGATCCTCAGCAAAGACGCTGGACCATGCTTCGCAGCCTTGCAACATTCCGCAAACCCGGATTTTAGGTACTATGTAAAGTGGGCCTAACTGGGGTCCCTGTAGCTGGCCCATACTCTATCGTTGTCGGCTTGACATTGTCCAAAGTCTAGCACAACCAGATATCCAGAGTTGGCGCTTTGTGCTTTTTGGTGCAATTTTCACTGAAATCTTCAAAATTACGTCTCCGGTTCTACTGATTGGATTTTTGAAATTTTGGTCTTGTTTTATTTATTAAAACCCACTCTATTCTAATAACATAGTATGGGATCCTTTTTGTGTTGCATTTTCAGTTATAATGTTTGAAGTGTTGCCCAAATACTTTACACATTGCCTCTGAGTTAAGCCTGACTGCTCTGTTTCAAGCTACCATAGGGTTGAGCACAGGTTTATTGAGGGTTGGCTCTTGCCTCTCCCTGATAAGGATTGGGGTTGCTGCTCGGCCAGGGCTCAATCCTCAGTCAACCAACAACCCAATTTCTTACACTTAATATTAAAGGGGATGAGATTAGGGTGGAGTAAGAGGGGTTTTGAAAGGGTCAGTGAGGGGTATGAGGAGGGACGTCGCTAACCCATCCCAGAGTAAGCCAATTGCTTTACTATGAGCCAGAGACATGTACTTTTACTCCTGGAGTTTGTGAATACCGAAAGTAGTAAACTTAACACAAAGTGTGAACTTCCTCAAAAGTGCAACTTACATCTGTGAATCAGCCCCAAAGTGAATGGAGTGTTCATTTTACCTTCCTTCGTTCACTGGCTGCTTCTGCAGGCTCAGGAATAACTGTCTGTTCCTTGGGGTTCAAATTCCTGCTAATGTAAAGCTAGGTGTGATATGTTAGTGTTGAAGTAACCAAATTATATTTCAAAAATAGTTTATACAGATTGATACTGTTCGAAAAGCAAATATAAACAATGTTAACGCAAATTGTTGCAGTATATACAAGTGAATCATGTGCAGTCTAACTTGATCAGTTGGCTTATTTATAAGATTACAATAAAGCCGGAGATTGAATTCTCCACCCGATTCATTTTCCTATTGATTTAATTCTTTTAGACTCCTTTCTAATTTACGAGAGTATTTTTATTAGTCGGGCACATGCACATCAATTATACAAGCTGCATCTAATCTTCTTCAATATTTTGTCTTCTGTTCCTGTCACTGGTTTGAAGCACAAGTAGAAATAAGAAACAAGAAGAAATCTTTAAATGAGGATGCCTGCAATATCAATTGCATATATTTATTGTGTAATAACTCCAGATCTTAAGTGAAATAAGCATGTCGGATTACTGGTGTGTAACTGAGAAGTTTAATAAAAAGGGACTGTAGTGCTTTACACAAACTGATAATTGTAAAACGTTTACAGTTTTTTTATTGTGAGTAATATTTTTTCATATATACTGGATGGGCAGTTTCGTCGAGTTAACTGTATATATTGCCTACATGAAAGCAAGCAAAGGGGTTTTTGGAGGGCCCTAGTAAAGTGCAAGATGCAGCATAGTAGGTAGGGAGCCTTCAGACACTTTTCTGCATCAATCAAACTTGCAATGTGCATAGCGTGAGAGATCACACTAAATCATCACTCTTTCCTAAACAGCTAAAACAAATCATTATCCTTTCCGTTTCAGAGGATCTCTCTTTCATACCCAGTATGTTTCTTCCTCTCCTCGACCTTCGGTCCAACACCGTGAGTTGTGCCCATGTTCTACGGTTTCAAAGGTCCGTTCCCTCATTTTATCATGTTTAATAAAGGTTCAAAACCACTCTCTTCATCCACCCTACATAAGCATTACAAACCTGCTTTTGATGGATACTTCTGACTGCTGATTCCTAACCTATAGAATATTCCAGGCGTCAGGTTGGATCCAAAAAATTCTCCAAGCAACAACTCCTGCGTGGAAACAGGTGTTGATCTCTTATCGCTCTGAAAGTGACAGAGCGGGGTCTCATATACATGTCACCCTTGTCTTATGACGTCTGTTCCTTTTTGACAGGAATCCCAAGTTCCGCTCTCTATTTTGTTGTTTCTCTGACGACTCTAAAATGAGAATAATATTTTCAGACTGTGTGCTAGGGACGATGTCTAAAAGACAACAGGATTCAACTGTGCTGTAACTTCATGAAGCAGATGTCCGATGCAAACCTGCACACAATGTGCCTTTGGCGCCTGGGCTCCATGTACAACCCAGTGTTGTGTGAGAAATGTGCCCTAATGTACCCAGAGGTGATCAGAGTGCAGGATGCAAAGCTCTGCGTTGCTGAGTGTTGGAAATGGGGGTCTCTAGTTGGCAATGGCTTGCACCGTTGTCCAAGTAGGGACCCTTCTTCTTAGTCCGGGTAAGAGGGATACACTTCTAAAAAAAAACCTGCTCATCCTTTTGGTAGCTTGGAACGAGCAGACAGGCTTATCTCAGAGGCAGTGTGTAAAGCTTTTGTGCACGCATACAGTAACACAGTGAAAATACTACAAATGGACACCACAGAAGTTTAGAAAAATAAGTCATCTGTATCCAAACCAAACAAGACCAAAACAACAAAAATCCAGAATACAGTAATGAAAATATGACTTTCAGAAGGTAGAAACAGTTCAGTTCAAAGCAAATTGCAGATGCGACACTTCATCACAAAGTACCTTAGATGCGTGAAAATTAAAAGCAAGAACAGTCACATGGAAGGTGATACGTCAGCTCCTTACGCGCAGGGAAGGTGATGCATTAATTCCTTACCCCAGGGGAGGTGATGCATTGGTTCCTTACTGTGCGGGGATGTGATGCGTTGGTTTCTTTCTGCTGCCCCAGCGTCCTGGTAGACTTGGCGCTCAGCGGTTCTGTATTTGGCGGCGGCAACGGCACTTAAGTTGATTTCTTCAGCTGCAGTCCCACGATGCGTTGGTTCTTGCAGCTGCACAGCAGGGCCCGTGTAGGAATCGGTGCAGTAATCACGGCCTTCGTAGATCGGTGCACTCGATGTGGCGTGCAATCATTTTTCGAGCCGCGGGCAGGCACTGCGTCAGTTTGTTTTGCAATGTGTCGGAAACTGGTACGGATGCGTTGCGCTATTCCTCATGGCATTAATTTTCCAGCTCCTAACAGCAGAAACAATCTCCAGAGGCCCAGAACAGCAGCAGGTACCTCTTGGCAGGTCAGACCTCTCAGCAAGGGAGTTCAGAGGAGCTGGGGTGAAGTCTTTGTATCCCTGAGACTTCCAAACAGGAGGCAAGCTGTATTTCAAGCCCTTGGATATCTTCCTCAAGCAGGGGAAACAGCACACAGCAAAGTCCTTGTCGTTTCCTTTGCAGAAACAGCCATTGCCGGCCAACCCCAGACAGCACACAGCAAAGCGGCAGTGCGTCTCCTCAGTTTCTCCAGCTCTTCTCCTTGGCAAAAGTTCCTCTTGAATTCCAGAAATGATCTATAAGTCTGTGGTCTGAGATCCTCTTTTTATAATACAAAATCCTCACTAAAAGATGCCTCTTGACATGCTGAGTTCAGGCATATCAAACCTAAATTTTCCTATCTTCTTCCCGTGGACAGTAATGCTCATAAGATGTTATGAGCAAACTTCCCATTCTATCCAATGGGACCTTACAAAAGTGAAAAACGAAACTGGCAGTATTTCACGATCAGGATGTGCCACACACATCAGGGCATGTCCTACCTTTCACATACACTGCACCCTGCCCACGGGGGTACCTTGGGCCTACCTTAGGGGTGGCTCACATGTAGGAAAAAGGAAGGTTCGGGCCTGGCAAGTGGGTGCACTTGCCAGGTCGACATGGCATTGCCAAACTACGCACAGACACTGCAGTGGCAGGCCTGAGTTACATTTACAGGCTGCTTATGTGGGTGGCACAGTCAGTGCTGCAGGCCCACTAGCAGCATTTTATTTACAGACCCTGGGCACACACAGTGCACTGTACTGGGGACTGACTAGTACATAAAATATGCCACTCATGGAATCACTAATCCATAACAACAATTTACAGGGAACACTGGCCCTTTGGCAATGAATAGCAGTAGCAAAGAGCCCAAAGCATCTAGACCAGCAAAAACGAAGTCCAACACACAGCAAAAACACAGAAGGCAAAGGCAACAAGCATTTGCAATGCAATAGGTCTCGCATTTGCGAGAGTTTAAGCTATTGGTATTGTAAATGGCAATGCCTTTTATTTATGTTTTAAAAACCAACATGTAAATAAACAGCATTGTTATTTAAAATGCCAACAGCTCAAACTCTCGCAAATGCAAGACCTACTGCATTGCAAATGCTTAAGTATTGCAGCAATACTGCTCAAGAAGAGACGAAAGGGCAGAACAGCACATCATGCAATATAACAGTTAGAAAAGCCTGTTATTTTAGTTTCTTTCTGTAAGTTGGTCAGTCTAGAACAGGTCAGATCCAGGTCAGTAGAACAGTCAAGAATTTGAATGCTTACGCCACAAACGTATGACTCTCAGCTGTTCATCTGGGGATAAAAGACAGTCAGAAGAAGAGCAGAGGGTAACTGCAGAATTACAACAGTGGAATGTAGAGGTGAGGAGTGCCAGTTCTTGCTGCTAAAAAGCTCAGATGATGATGATGAACAAGAATTTGAATCAGATTAACTTCTCAACTGTACCCCGCGGAGAGGTGGCAAAAAGGGGAGATATGGTTTGTTTTCAGTCCTAGGAGAAGTCCGGTGGCAAGGTTTTGCATTTGCTGGAGCCTACAAACTAGGAAGCATTGCAAGCATGCCTGAGCCACCAAGGGTCTACAATCTGTTATCATTTATTGACCTTTTAAAAACAATTACGCTGATTTTGCAGGAGCTTTTAGGTTCATAAACCCAAGCCAGAAGAGACAGAACCAGTTCTCCCAACCTTCTGGCTATTCCTCAATATAATAAAAAAAAAAAGACTAGGAGGCGGTCAAAATCTGTCAGTCCAGGTATCAAACCTCACTGCCAGAGGCTGTTCTTGAAGAAAGGGCCACTTACGATTTTGAAAATTGCTGAAGACCTATTTTTTCGGACAGCTTCCTGTTAAAGCACTCAATTATTGTAGCTTGTGCCTCAAGACAAACGGCTGTATGGGCACTGAAAACATCAGTTGATTGCACATAGTGAACAACCATGAATACTATTCAGACTTACATTTCATTCCGTATCAGAAAAAAATCCTACATTTGGCTTCGATTTTATGTTGTTTCTTTTTCTCTTTTTATTATTCTAAAAGATGAAAGCATGGGTTGCTATTTCGAACACTTACCTGTTGTATGCTTGTTAAAAGTATTTAGAAGTATTAATTTCAAATGTAATAATGTCCATTTTTTTCTAATTTTAGGTTGAAGCTATCCTTGTCAATATTTTTGGTGGAATTGTGAATTGTGCCATTATTGCAAATGGCATTACCAAGGCTTGCCGAGAACTTGGACTTAGGGTGCCTTTGGTTGTCAGACTTGAAGGTCAGTAATATTAATTGAAGTTTTAAAAAAATATTTAGCGAGCATACTGCTTATATTTAGAGAAATTGTGTATGGTATCCACGACTGGTTAAGTTAATGTATGTTGTTTATATCGGACAAAGTGTTTCCATTGAGAGGAGTGCTTGGTGACAGTGATCTTCTTTAGTGCAGCCCCGTGTAATGAGTGGGGCCATTTAAAGGATGTTCAAATTGGTTCCTTTTTAAAAAAAAAAATTATTTTATTGATTAGAATACAAACATCGAAGAATAACAAAGCATAGCCGTAGCATCAACTGTACAGATACTGTATGAATGAATGATCATTATTGTATGGTTACTTATAAGATTTTTCTAGAGCGATAGCATAAAAGAAAGACACTAAATATAAAAAAACATAAAAGACAATATAAATTGTGCGATAAAATGAAGCCATATAAAAATGTGAGGTCTCTTAACTTTTATTGCCGAACGAGGTTAGCAGCTGCCTGAGGTGTGGGGTCAAGTGATTAGCAAGTATGGGGTGAAGTGACATTACGCAAGGCTTAAGCTATAAAGTGCTTGAGCGTGCAATATTGTGGCGTGCAGGCATGCATAGGGTTAAATTATGCATGGTGCAAGTGTTAAGGTTAATGCGACAGATAGGAAACAATACTCTGCCCGGATCAATAAAAGTCTAATATTGGGATCGCCGATTGCATGCTGTGTGAGGTGTGGGTCTATTTGGTGCATGGCAATGCAAAAGGGCCTCACCAACAGCTTGTGCCGGGGAGGAATAGAGTGCTGGGTGGAGGGTCAGAACTGTATCAGGGCCCCTTGAGTGGTGCGTCCTTCATGCATGCCAGTGTGCGCCTTCCTCTGGTTCTGGAAGTTGCTGGCTGCAGGACAGGTGTAGTCTTCTTTTGCAGGGTCTTTGTAACTGGGGACAAGCCGGTACGGCTGGGGGCAAGTCAGTGAGTGAATTCATGCTTCACTGCACAACGTCTTCTTGTCCTTCTTCTTAGGTCGGCAGGAACTAGTTTCTGGGTCTGAGGGAGCCACCTAAAAACTAAGTTTAGGGGTGTTTTAAGGGAGTGTCAGGTAGAGCCAATGGGCACCTTACCTAGGGTGACTGCACCCTCAATTGTTTCACCCTCCTGTGGGAGGGGGCATAGTCCAACCCTGATTGGAGGGGTCCCTCCATCAACAAGATGGAGGGGACTGAAAAGTGTACTTCACCTCGCCTCCTTCACCATAGGGGTGGAGTTGGCAAGGATAGGCACACCTCCTATTCTCCCTAGGTTTTCCCGCCCAAAGTGGGGTTGTAAGAAGGGGCTGCCATCTGCTACTAGCGGCAGAGGCTGGGGGCCACATTACATAGGCGGCAGGCCTTTGAAGCTTCACTCTTGAGCACTGTGCCCATCCTGGGGGAGGAGGTTTGTCACCTCTGCCCAGGATGTGCATTGTTTCATGTCCCAGAGAGCAGAGGCTCTCAGACCAGGGGTCCAGAAACATGTCTGGGGGTGGCAGGCTGCCACAGTGAGTCTGTGACTACACCAGGCTTGGTAGGTTTTCTGGGGGCACCTGTTATGTGCCCTCTGAATACATGGTTCAATAAATTACATAATGGCATTGGTGTGGGTTTATTGAAAGATGTAGTTTGGTACCAAACACTCCTGGTTTTAGAGAAGCCATAACGGTGCTGGGGAGCTCGAATTGTCGAGTTTCTAGCCCATGTACTCTCTATGGCTTCCCTGGACTCATAAAATCCAAGAATGGACATAAATATTGGAGGTGCATCTCTGCTCTAATGCCAATATGCCCACACCTGTGGTATAGTGCACCTTGCCTTGGATACTTGTTTCCAGTCCAGGGAGGACCTGGCTTGGGAGTTCGGGCTGGACTGTTCCCATGGGGCACAGGGTCTAGACTGATTTGCATTTGGCTGGGTTCAAACTGGAATGGCATGGTGAGCAGAAAAACGATGGATTTAGGCCCAAATCTCTGTACTGGGATGAATGTATAACATTGTTCTGCATTCTGTGCATCAACTGTTGTTTTTGCATTTTTTAGGGCTGGAAGTCCTGCAAGAGGGGTGACTTACCTATACCTTAGGCAGTGCAAGTTGGCATGGCACACAATCAGTGAGCCATGTCGCCTTTGTCGTTTTGTCTGCACCAGGCAATGCATGCCCTAAGAGGAACCCTCTTCATTCCAAATGCCCTAGGTACCCTTTACCAGGGACTTACAAGGGCCCTGAAGGTCCATTTGTTTAATAGTTTTTGGGAAGAAGCACTGGCACTGGGGACCTGGTTGGCAGGTACCCTGTGCTCTACAGCCGAAACCACATCAATTTCCATGCAAGAGGTAGTGCTAAACATGTCAAAAGAGGCACTTTTTCTCAGATGTTGTCTGATTTCAGTGGAAGTCCTCTTCTTACGAATAGTGAGACATAAATTACAAAGAAAATCCTCAATATTAAATAAAGTTTCTTAATCTTCTAAATGTAAGGTTGCTCAGCAAAAAACTGTTAGGGTCGCAGTGCATGTTGAGGATACTGCTCTTGTTCAATAGTAAGGGTTAGGTTGATTATTTCCTAAAATGTTGTCTATATGGCCTAAGACCAGAGTTCTTGGATGACCAAGGCAGGAGAAGAATGTACTCTACAAGGGCCTGTGTTGCAGCAGCACCTAGGCTAGATCCGATGTTCAGAGAGGCTGGATTAGGAGGACTCTAGGACAGGAAATTATACATATTGGCTACTATTGTTTTAGATCAAAGATCTCTTGCTAGAGATGAATTACTGGTGGAGCAGGTGAAGGGGAAATTGGAAAGGGAGCAGAAGGAAGAGATCGGAAGGAAAGTCAGCATGCAGAGACATAAGTAAATAATGTTTTTCACAAAACCCACTGGTCAGAGAAGAGCTGGGCTAAGATTAAACATGCAGGATTGTTTTAGCAAGAGTAGGTGGGATCTGGGCCTTTTTAAAATTGTGTAATTTCTAGCAAGCGTAGGTGGGATCTGGGCTTTTTAAAGGTTAGGACGTTTCTGCTCAGGCTGCCAGCCTTGATTGATGTTTCACTTCCTTCTTATTTCTTGGGGTGTATTCATTCAGCATATGTAGTTTGCCTGCAGTTAAATAATACAAATAATAAAGGGTGCAGGGCTACGGCTTGTCACCAGCTCCCATTCAAGCCCTTTTGACATTATTTTAATGAATCAATATCTTTTCTGCCTAGGGCATGTTACCATGTGGATTAATACGTTTTCTCTAATTGCCCCTTTTTTTATATATATACACGCACACAGCATGTCACTTCTCCTGTGTCTAGGTTGGTGCTCTGCCTACATGGTTTAGTCCTTATCACACTTGTAATATGCGTGTATATCTCTAACATACCCCCCATCTGTCACATTGCCTGGGCACTGCTCCCAGGGGCAACTTAAGGATTTGGGGGACCCTGGGCCAAGCGTATTTTGGGGGGCCCTGCTCAGTACAGTTTTGAATTTATGATCCAATATCTGCTCTTTCATGCCCCTTTGTCCAGATTTCTGACAGGGCACAGCCACACTGGTCCAAATTCTAAATGTGTTTACATCTAATATTCATGGCTAGTGCAGTGCGTTTTCGATATGGTAACACAGAAACAGCTCACTAATATTACTGCAAATAATCTCTGTGACACCCTCCAATTTCTTGTGTGTGAGGTCCTGTTTTGATCTAAAAGAAACATTTTCATAGACGTTGCATGAAACATAAATGCAACTTTTCCGTGTAAAATGTCTGTAATAGACTCTTACACATCACCCACATAAAAAATACATTAAAGAAAAACGGTTTTTAAAACAATCTGTTCAAGTATTGTTCAAGATCATCAGGGCAAGACTCTGCAGAGCTGGTTGGATCAGGGACCCCCTAAACGGCATACGCCCTGGGCAAGAGCCTACTTTGCCAATGCCTTAAAAGGTCTCTGGCTGCACCCTATATTGTAACAGTTAGTGGTCCTGTGTTCATGGCAAAAGCCTGATGTTATACCCACGTCATCTGCAGGTCAGGCGTGGCCTGCGTGGTTTGATAAAAGGGGAGGACCCGCACGTGGGTCATCTCCCGACACTGCAATACTGAATGTGGTCTCAGTCATTTGCATCCTTTGTACACCCTTTTGCAAAATAGTATGTGGTAGGCCTTGCATCTGTACTTGCCAGACAGGACGGTACACTGGTGACGAGGAGGGCCCTGGCCCTCGCTGTCATTCTACTGCTGCCCCTGTCGTGATCCCTGCACAACGTGCACAGCGCATGCAGCGCTGCTCGGTGAAGGCCCACCGTGATGCTGGCGGCGGGTGCAGAGCGCCGTTCGGACAGCCCCTTTTGATGAATGCCTGCATTCCTGATGCTCCACAAGCACTGCGCTGGAGGGCGAAGAGCCTGAACTTCGCGCCATCACCAAGCGCCCTGCACCACCGATGCGAGCTGCTGCTCCACCTGCAGGCCCATTCCCGTCACCGCGCTGGTGCGCCCCCAACCAAACGGCGGCCCGCCTGCTGCACAATCGAAACACGCTCTGCACACAGGTGAGCGCGTGAAGAGGAGTGCACCGATATCAAGGGCAGCTGCAGTACACGCTCCCCACATGTGGACCCTTGGGGAGGGCAAGCACAGGATTTCTTACATGGGGCCAATCCATCAAGAAGGAAGAGTGAAGCCACGAGGCTTCAAGCCAGGAGAGGAAGGAAGGGCAACCTCCTCAAGGAACACACCCCAGCCAGGCAAGACAGGCAACAGCCCTGGGACGATCAGTGCCAGTGTAGGAAGGCAACACTAGGCAGCACACCAGTGAAGACCGACTAGGGGGCAGCAGGCCTGAAGAAGAAAAAGAAAGAAAATAAAGGGAAACAGACATAAATAAAATACTAACAAGGGAGGAGCAAGGGCAAAGACACGGAGAAGGCCCAGAATAGGAACACACAACCTCACTGAGGGGAAAGGAAGACACAAGCAGGGAAAAGCAAAGAGGGACATGACGAAGGACACCATTCACCTGAAGCATGGTTGACGATAACCCAGCGCTGGCCCAACAAAGACCCCCAGTACATCACGCTCTTACAAGGGTGCTACCACCTTTCAAGTGAACTGGAAGAGCCAGCGACAGCATCCGCCTGGTGGAAGATTTGGACAGAACGCCTGAACAACTATTTTGTAGCCACAAGGAGACTGTCAGGGCAGTGAATAGGTTGTTACTTCTCCATTATGCCAGAGATGAAATATTGAAGCTATTCAAACACTTGCCCAATACTGGCATTGCCTCAGACTTAAAAGGCTGCGGTGGCAGAGTTAAATGCCCATTTCGACCCCCCAACTGAATCCCGATTTTCGAAGATTCAAGTTGCACCAGGCATGCCAGCGGGAAGGGGAGTCGATTGACGCAATCTACTCTCGTCTGCGAGCACGTGCACAGAGGATTATCAGCCAAAGGAGATAAGGGCCCAGCTCATCCAAGGGTGCCGAGACAAGACCCTAAGAGGACTCATTTTGCGTCAACCAAAAATGGCCCTGGAAGACATCCTTATACTAGACAGGACCACGATCGAGCCGCGGCATGAGCCACACGCAGCAAAGGAATTGTGGAATTCCCAACCACTTTGCTGCCATCTGCAGTAGACCGGAATGGGGCAGAGACGCCCGAGGACAAAGGCCACCGTCACGAACGGTGCGACAGCTGTCCCTTGCAGACTCCACGCAGAAGGAAGAACCTCAAAGAACCAGCCGAAGGTACCAAGGGCCAGAAGACTTGTCCACGGAGGAGAATGAAGTGGTGACATGCCTCATCTCGGTCACACGAGAACTCAAGCAGCGCAGAAGGCCACAACCCACATGCGTGGTCAGGATTGCGAGATCGGAGGTGAAAGCGATCATCGACAAAGGGCCGTCTGTAAAAGTGATGGGCCTCCAACCTCGACCGCCGATCACCCCATCCTGGACCAAGATATTTGCTTATGGTAGCCAAACCCCCCTGCCATTGAAGGGAAAAATATCTGTCCCGGTCAGATCAGAGGATCAAGAAGTCATAACCGTCATCCATGTCATAGACCGTGAAGCAGACACCCTAATCAGCAGTCACACTGCGGAAGATCTTGGTTTGGTGTTGTTTGCCAGGAGGGTCCAAGTGAACCAAATTGACGAGATACTGGACAAGCTCCCATAACTCTTCCAACGGCTTGGACACATCAAATGCGACCCGATAAAACTAGACATTGATAAGACTGTCACCCCGGTGGCTCTACAACATCGGCAAGTCCCATTTCACCTGAGGTCCCTGGTGGAAAAGGAAGTTGAGAAGCAGGGGGTAATCGAAAAAGTCTCAGGACCAACGCCATGGGTGTCCCCGATGGTCATCGCTGAGAAGCGTAAACAGCCGGGAGCAATACGTCTCTGCATCGACATGAGGTTACCCAACCGGGCAATAAAAAGGGAGCGCCACATAATGCCTACCATGGATGACATAATTGCGGATGTCAACGGGTCCTGATGGTTTTCTAAATTAGACCTAAACGCAGAGTATCACCAACTGCCCTTAGCGGAAGATAGCCACTACATTACAACTTTCAGTACCCATCTGGGGTTGCAGCGGTATAAACGACTGAACTTTGGGATATCCTCAGCCGCAGAGGTGTTACAGAACACCATCCGCGAGATGTTACCCAGCCTACCTGGGGTGATGAACGTCAGCAACGACATCCTGATCCACTCGGTGACTGTCGCTGACCATCACAAGCATCTGCGGAGCACCTTGCGTCGCCTCCGTGAACATGAAGTGACACTCCACCGGGAGAAATGCCAGTTTTTTTCACCCGTCCTTAGAATTTTTCGCATATGTATTCAACCAGAAGGGCATCCAGGTGGATGTCAAAAAGTCGCAGGCCATCAGGAGCGCCCCAGCTCCAACCACACCCACTGAGGTGAGGAGTTTTCTTGGCATGGCCTCTTATTGTGGGAGGTTCATCCCCAATCTCACAACCCGGGCAGAACCACTGAGGGCCCTCACAAAAGTGGATGTCAAGTGGAACTGGGGAATGGGGGAAGAGGAGGCGTTCCAGAGCATCAACGACACATTACTAGGGGCAGCCACCCTCTCCTATTTTGTTCCAGCGAAGTGCACTGAACTACTAGTGGATCCCAGTCCGGTGGGGCTGGGAGCTGTGCTCTCCCAGGAGCCAGGCTGGTGGGTGGCCCTATTATTTGCCAGCAAGTCACTGACCCCCACTGAAGCAGGATATGCTCAGATTGAGCGGGAGGCACTTGCGATAAAATGGGCCTGCAACCATTTTCATCTATACCTGACAGGCCATTCATTCACTGTGGTAACTGATCACCAGCCTCTGGTCCCTCTCTTCAAAGGATCGGCCCGAATTGAAAGATGGTCCATACAGCAGCAGCCTTACCAAATGGAGGTAGTCTACCGCCCTGGGGCGAGAAACCCCGCTGACTTCCTGTCCCGTAACCCGCCCCCAATGGAGGAAACGGTAACCTCGAGGAGGTGGAACAGTATATAAATATGATCTCCGTGGCAGCAGGCCCCCAGGCAATGACGTTGGAGGACATTAAGAAAGCAGCTGAGCAAGACCCTGTTTACACCCGGACTCTGCAAGCAGTTCAAGAAGGATCATGGAAGGCATACCTCCAGCAAACCAACACACAGGCACCCGAGGACCGTGGAGAATTGACAAAAATATGGACAGTGTGAAGCGAGCTGAGCGCCATGTCAGACGGAATACTCCTCCGAAGCTGGTAATCCCACAAGCTCTGAGGCAACGAGCAACCCAACTAGCCCATGGGGGTCACCAAGGAGTGACGAAAATGAAAGCAAGAATGAGAGAAAAGGTCTTGTTCCCAGAACTCAAAACGATGGTGGAGGATCTTGTACTCTGCTGCCCAGCCTACCAGATGATAAGTGCACTTGAGCGACCGATCCCGGTCATCACTGAAGAAGCTTGCACCGTCCCATGGTCGAAAGTCAACATAGACTTTGGAAGTTTCCCTGGAGGGAAGCATATGCTCGCCTCATAGGCGCAGTCTCAAAATACCCCATAGTGGAGCCAGTCATGTTGACAGCATTCGCACAGGTGGCACCCGTCCTGGATAAAGTGTTTGCCACATTTGGGTTCCCCACCGAGATCCGGCGCGACACTAGGCCACCTTTTCAAGGGTCTGACTTTGCCATGTTTTCTTCAACAACCGGGAATCCACCACCGCCGCATCACGCCCCAATGGCCCCAAGCTAACGGGGACGTGGAGCGATCCATGAGGACACTAAACAAAATGCTGCGCATTGTTAATACGCAACAAGAAGACCCAAAGCGGCGCCTCCACGAGTCCCTTCGGGAATATAGGAGCACTCCACACTGCACTACGCTACAGAGCCCCAGGACACTCATGTTCAGAGGGGCACCGAGACACCTAATCCCCATGTGTCTAGGATGGACACCCCCGCCACACAACGTGCAAGAAACCCAGGCGAAGGTGAACAGCAAAATCGCAGAGCAAGCATCCGACGCCCCGCCATACCCCGGTTACTCCGGCCAGGTGCCACAGTTTGTCTCAAAGATCGCCGACCGGGAGGAAAGTTCCGTACCGCCCATGAACCAGGTGTATGGACTGTCGTCGCCAGTAACGGCACCATGGTGACAGCCTGGAAAGGCAGTGAGGAAATATCCCGCAACACCTCCTGGTTTAAAGAGGTCCCGCCGGTACCATCAGAGTCTGACCCTCAAGACCTTCAGGATCCGGACAGAGATCGCCCCTGCGGAACGGATGAAGCGACCAATGTCCTAGACTCTGTCTCATCAGGGCTGCTGCCTCCTGGCTTGCTACCACCATCACTGTCACCATGTAGACCCTCCATCAGGGGTCAACAACACCGCTATGGTTTGCACCCCAATCCCCAGCCCAACCTGCTTCTTCTGGACTTTGCATGCTAAACACGTCACAGACTTATAACAGCACGTCCAAAGTGTTAGTTGGGTTTTCCTGGACTGGACTTTGAAGATCCAAGTAATGTAATGTAATGTAAAGGGTTCTTGTATAGCGCGGATTACACTCCAGGGAGCATCTTGGCGCTTTAGAGAGGAACAAACCGGAGGCCTTGTTCATGTAGTGAGATAGGTTGGTAGGTTTAGATTAAGTTTTTACATTGTGAGTCAGATAAGGTGTAAATCCAGGTTTTGAGGGCCTTTCTGAAAGCTGTTTCTGTGGTGATTTGACAGAGGGGTGGTGGGAGTATGTTCCAGGCTTTGGAGCCCAGTTGGGGAGGGATGTAACAGTTAGCGGTCCTGTGTTTATGGCAAAGCCAGCTGTTGTGCCCACGTGGGGTATAATAAAAGGGGTTCATCTCCCGTCACTACGATACCGAGTGTGGTCTCAGTCATTTGCATCCCTTGTAACCCCCCGCCCCCTCTTTGCAAAATAGTATTTGGTAGGCCGTGCATCTGTACTTGCCAGACAGGACGGCACACTTAGCACGATAATCTCACCTTGGTGATTTTATCACAACATGAAAGCACTTCCCAAATGGACTTAAACAAACACAACACCATTTAAACCTTGCACCTTAAACTGTATAGCATGCTATCCCTTTGAGTAAGCGCACCAGCGCTCCACATAAAGATGATAAACGCTACACAAATAGTACAAAACAAAACACCACGTGCTCTTTATTGCGAAGTTCACGTAAATACCCCCTGGATTTTTCCCGTCCGTGTTACTAATGTGTTAGTGTCACAGCACAGCAAAAAGTGTTGTTCCTGTTTCCTTTCTGTAAAAGACATGGATTCAGCTGCATTGAACCAAAAAGTAGTATGAGATGGATTTTACAGTTGCATTAACCTATGGCATTTTACCATTTAAGTGAACAACAACACAAGTTGAGAATTACCAGGAACGTGAAACTGTTTGCAGTTCTTTTCCACCACCTAGTGGCTGAAGGGCGCTGTTGCCGTATTCGATTATGCCCATTTCTGTAATTGAATGCTGCGTATATGACCATTGGTGTCAATGCATACACGTTATAAGCATTGTTTCCTGAAGTGATGGCTTCAAAAAACAGGACCGGGACACTTTGTCTTTAAGGGTTTTAATAAATGTTACTGAGATTCCACAGTTTGCTTTGTGGACATGCGACCAGCGTCCTCAACCACTGCACTATCTGCCTCTTTCTGCTGCCACCGTTTATTTAAGTTATTTGGTCTCCAAAGAGAAACAATCTTTTAGAACAAGAACATTATATCAGAATTCAGCCGCTTCTCTTTGCAGTTTTTTCACTCTGGTGTTCGGATAAAAAAAATTTAACAAGAACTGCAAGATAGCCAGTCGTGTTAGTATATCCATGTCTTGGACGCTGCGTCCTACTTTTTTGTTTTGTTTTATTTACTTTTCTGAACTTCGGAAAATGCGAATGTGAATGCAGGAACAAGTGTTATAGCTGCTATGAGCTGAGAACTCTGTGCCAGTTCACCGGTGGGCAGGGCTTTAAGTGGGATGAAAAAACTGGGGGGTCTCTCAAGGGGCGTGGGCTATTTTATTAAGGGTGTGGCTTAAAAACACGTAAGCTAAAAGTTTGTGCTTAGCATAGTCTACCTCCTGACTGGTATTTTGTTGTTTCTGTCATTTTATCCAGATATATGATACAAGTAACATCATACTTACAACAAGTCAGGACTATTGGCTTTGTCAATGGTTGTTAGTTGCATAAGATAAATAAGCAGCAACTGTGGCTTGTACATAATATTGAAAAAGCTTCCACATAAAGCCCTGGTGACACCACGACAATGCTGCTGCTCCTTAGTTCTAAAAAGAGAAGAGAAAGCCAGAGAGAAAATGACTCGCTTTAAAGGATTTCCCTTCCCATATAACGCTCGGAAAAAACGGACCTTCTGTGCCATGGCACAAAACAGAGCCAGATATAGACCAGTTTCGAGGCCTTCGTAAAAAAACTGGCGGTGCTCAGACCCGGTGAGACCCGGCCCACTTAAAGCCCTGCCGTTGGGGAGCATTTCACGGAGAGAGGTGGCAACTATCGGAATGAATGTGCCCTCAGCTCTTTTTTTTCAGATTTGTTTTGTGAGTAACTGTTGGCTGCCACAACGCAAGTGAAGACTTAGGCAACGAGGCATAATGACCCGGCTTTGATGTATACAGGTGCAATGGCAAAAGCGAGTAATGGTTCAGAAACGGAGACTTTAGCTTGATTCTAGCCGGAACCGTAAGCCAGTGTAAACCAGAGAGGAAACTATACTTACATAAATTAAAGAGTCCCCTCCGCCTTATGTTTGCAGCATTGTGGCTTACTCACATTGGTTTTAGAAGTAGCTACTGCCTTCGCGTTTACATAGCCAATAATATCTCCTGCGATGATGGTTGACCCCTTCCTGTCAGAGGATATTATGACCTGTCTGCAGCAGGATCAAGTGATAATTTGAGCTCCTAATATTACTCATCAAATTGTCCATGGAAAACCGCTTGCCAACAAGTACCCCAGGCTGTCTACGTCACCCCGAGCAAGAGCAAACTGACACCTTCAGTGGGGTAGGCGCAAAGCGAGTTAAATGAGTAAAATTAAGTAGATACCAGACTTACAGTACACTAATATTCATGTGATCATTCTACCAGAACATCTGAAATCCTGTCTCATTACAGTGGGGTAGGCGCAAAGCGAGTTAAATGAGTAAAATTAAGTAGATACCAGACTTACAGTACACTAATATTCATGTGATCATTCTACCAGAACATCTGAAATCCTGTCTCATTAGACCCTTGATACAAATAGCCTCACAATATGAAAGACAATCGGCTACTTTTTTTCTTTCAATTAACCAACCTGCATTGAGCTGCCTGTTTACTGTGATCCGAGTAAGACACTGTGAATGCCCACAATGCAGTAAGAATTATGAGATCGTGTCTTGTTTTCAGCAGTATAATTTAAATGCTCTGTTTGTAGTTTGGCTGCGGCCAGCCGGTAAATTGAAGGAAGATTTACTGGGGCCCTTCACAGCAGATGCCTTAACCCAATCAAATATTTAAAAATGTAGAGTTTGCAACCAATTAAGCATTACATATCTACTACCATGCTTCTCTTTGTTGTCAATTTATTTATGGCAGGGTTTGAAAAAATAAATGTATTAGCTGAGGCCCAGATTTTGAGTTGGGATTGCACCACTTTTTTGGCACAACCCCTATGCCAAACCTCATTTGGTAAATCTCATAATGTGCCTAAATGTACTCATGATGTACTTGATAAACTTATGTGTGAGGTCTTAATACCTGATGTCATTTCTTGTGATGTCACTTCCATTGATGTGACATGCAATGTCACACGTCGTGACATCATGCGCTGTGATGGCACGAGTCATGATTTCACTTACATACTGCCTAACCTGGTTAGTCCCCCACTTCTCTTTTTAGGACTTGTGCCTTGCCTAAATGTAGTAAGTTGCTGTGGTCGAATCAGCATCTGGTTTTCGCAACCTCTACCTTCTGAGGAATCACAACAATGCTGCCTTTTTGCAATGGAAATCCTTTCATTGTAAAGAGACTATATGCATGATAGTTGGTGAGGGACTCCGCGGATGCCGTGTCTGTGCTCTCCTGAACCACTGTCTGGACTGAAGACGTTGAATTGACTTACTCTGGGGACAAAAGAGGCAGGTGCTTCGGTAATCTGGTTACTCATGGGGAGCGGAGTCTCGAATACCTGTCCTCCAACGACTCTGGAGAAGTCTTCTCCAGGGCCCTCAGTGAAACCCACTCCTAGGAAAAAAACACCTAGGGTTTCACACACAGACCTCATACCACGGATCTCTCCTCCAGGGTACGACTTCAAATGAAGCATTAGTTCCAGAGCAATGAATGGCCCTGACAGTGCCATACCTTTGATCCCAGACCTACCTCAAAAGAAGGGCATGATGTTCGGCGCCGCCCACTGATCCTGAAGTCACTCTGAGCCGAAAACACCTTTGGCATGAGAAACGCCTAGATTTTGATCCTTTATGCCAAGACACCCAGAGCCAACCGAGCCAGTATTGGAACCTAGATTGCCTCAAAATCCACCCTCTAGCTCGCACTCATTGCCAAAGAAAAAAGCTGCTATCCTGCCCTACAGCGGAGAAAAATTGACATTAACCCAGTCTCTTTTTTTTTTTTTATATTTCTTTTTATTAATGAAGAACACAGGAAAAATCAACAACAGGTGTCTTACTTCATGGAATGAACAACAAATATACATACATATGGCGAAAAATAGACGGGTAACCCCAAGGTAGAAGCTGAAGCATGAAATAATACTGGAGTGCGGTCGTATAAATGCAATAATTTCAAATCCAGTCTAAACGACATTATTCAAAGTCCACCACCCATAGGTAGCAGGAGTATCGTATTCGAATCACTTTCGAGTGTCAGGAGAATTTAGGAAGATGAGCAGTGGACAAAATGGCGACCGCACCCAGCTCGCAGCAATTAAAAGGCCATACACTGTGAGAACCATGTAAACATTACGACCCCCACGTCCCGTCCACCCACCGAGGAGGATAACCGTTTAGGAAGGCACCCATTGTCAGGATATGTGTAGGATTCAAAGACATAAAAACAAAGACAATACAATAAACCCCACCCTGCACCCCTGCATATGGCTATTGCCTAACCCCAACTAGCAGTGTGCCTGTCGCCCCAACTAACTAATACTAAAAGTAGTAAAAAATGGAGGAGCAAATTATCTTACAGAGTCCCGGACTCCCCTCCCCCCGTCATAAGGAAAGTACAGTACAGTAAAAAAAATCCTTAAGGATACACAAGCAAAACGAATAGGGGAAGTTACAGGCACCGCCCAACCTCCCACAAGCAGTATGGTAGCAAATCCCGTGTCCATTGAAGTCATAATGTCAGAATGGAACAGTCAATCTCATCCTAGGCCCTTACCATCTTCCTTGCAAACTCCGTCTGGTAGAACCACCGCTTTCACAGGAGAACCAAGTTTTGAAAAGAGTTCAAAAAAGTTCAGTCTGGAATAAATCAAAAATAGTAGGTCCCCGAGAACCCCAACCACACTCATATTCTCCCTCACCGACAATGATATTTCCTCCGTGGACTTAGTACGACTTATTGGGGGGGGGGGGGGAGACAAAAGTGCAAACCGCAGGTCGCTTCTCAATGTCCCCGGGTATGGGGAAACAGGTGGTTCCACATCTGATGACAGCAGTCTCGGTTGTTGCGATCGATTCGAAGTTCCAAGTTCGCAAGTGGGCGGCCGCGCACCGACCACGGGCCTCAATACATCCTTCTGCTCGGTGCCTCCATCCTCCGTCTCAATGTACACCTTGGAAAACTTAGCTCGTGCCGGGCCATGCAATGAATCTGAGTCCGGTCCCACTCTCCCCGTTTCAGCTGCGCCAGCGATCATTTTGCAGACAATGGCGTCCAGATGCGAGTGTAGTGCGCAGATGGCAGCCAGTACGGTCTTCAGCGACGGCTCATACTCCGTCTGGCCCATCTCCGCACCTTCAGCTACAAACATGGTCTCTTCCCCGAAGACCTGGGTATCTCCGGGGGAACAAGCGAAAGCGGAGCGGATAATTGCAGACGGCGACTTAACAATGAAATTGCAGCAATTCGTACTCCGTTACCGCGAGCGAGGACCCCAATCCACCGAATCCCGGGGGGGCAGCAAACCGGGACTCCGGGATGGGGACCTCCGCCCACAGCCTCCGTGTCCAGTCGCGATTCGTACGATGTTAGTCCGACTAACCGACCGCCATCATTATCGGACAAGGATAACCGTCACTTCGGGGGACCGTACCCAAGTCGAGTCTCACGGCCGATGTTGTTAAACTGAAACCCGGCAGGGCCAGTACTGGAGGCCCCGGCTCCCAAGCTGGACTAGGCCGGGAATTAGACCTCGGTATAACTCCGTCAATCAGGCCGATAAAATTCTCGGGATTGCACCTTCAAGCTCTGCAACTATTCATCCACACGGAGGTCGGGCGTAAAATCAGGATATGTGCCACGATAATCCCCCTAAAAACGGAGGTCGGCGGAGCCGGGAGCTCACGCGGCCATCTTGGTTGCAAGCGTAGCACCTCCTCCAGTCTCTCTTTTTTTTTTTTATTTAAATATCTTTATTCAAAATGTTCCATTTCTTAGCGCCACCCCGCCTCCCCCCAAACCGGAGTCGAACAGGTATTCCATTGATTCCATAATACACATTAACTCATGAGCATTACAGTGTAGCTTTGCCAATGAATCTGCTTTATCATACATTTGATTAATTTTCAAGAGCAAGTATCTCCCTTAGAAAAAGGGAAGAAGGAAAAGAAAAACAGACAAAAAAGGAAAATACAGTACACTCCCATTAGTTTTGCGCGGTGCACCATTGTGTAAGAGGAGTCCAAATCCTAAGCCCCCTTTTGGCTGTTTACCCTTCCTTTTGTAGATGGCCACCTCAATGTTGTATATGGCTAATAATCTAGCTAGCCACTGTTGGAAAGAGGGCGCTATAGGATCTAGCCATGCCGAAGCAATGCATAATCTCAAAACCGCCATTGCAACAAAATGAAGCTTGCGGCCACTGCCGGGATTATCCGGATCATCTGCCCCTAGTAAGATTAACTCACTCGATAAATCGATCTCTCTATGGAGAACAGACGTAAAAAATCTCTCTATGTCTTGTTTTAGGATTGTTAATCCGGTGCAGGTGGCGAAAATATGAATAGAGTCAGCATTAACCTGCCTACATCTCGGATAACAGGTCCCCTTGCCGCTCCCCCACTTGTCGATGTTATCTGGGGTGTAGTATACAAAAAAGCAGGTTTTGTAAAATTGTGCCTGGAATTTAGTAGAAATTAGGATAGTTTGAGCTAGCTGGCAAGTATGCAAAAATCCCTCGGTTGATATATCTAATTTTCCCTGCCACTTCTGTGAAGTTTTCTCTAAATAATCGGGGAACATTGCGGTTGGGGAGGCATAGACTCCGCCAATGGTGTAGTTCCAGTGTGAATGATTGACTCCACTAAAGTTGTTTTTACGCCTAGTGTCTTCCCCCCTGGGTTGCGTAACAGAAAATCCCTGATTTACAGATGTTTAAAAAAGTCCCGCCAATCCAAGTGATGTTCATTTTTCAGGTCTTCAAAAGATTTAACCCCGTATGGGGTGAAAAGGCATCCTAGCTGAGTTATTCCCACATTGTACCATTTGCTTATGCAATTATCACTAAAGATGGTTGCCGGGAGGATTGGGTTATCCATTAAGGGGGTATAGTGTGAGATTTGCCCTAAGCCTAACATTTTCCTTACCACCTTCCAAACCTTAAACCCACTATAGAGTGTTTTGAACTTAACTCTTTTGTGGTAGCTATCATGTAGATGTCTCCATAGATACCCTCTGCTTGTATTGCCCGGAAGGAGTTGGAATATGGATGGTGTATTGTCATCCCTGCCCGTTTCCTCCGTCCCCGTATTTTGTTGTAGTTCCCTGCTATAGAGTAGCACAGATGCCCAGTAATACGCTTTTAGATTGGGAAGAGCAAGCCTGCCTCTGTCCTTGGGGAGAGTGAGAAGTTTATAGGCCCCCTGGGGTTGTTAATATGCCCAAATGAAACTAGAAAATGTGCGTTCAATTGATTTAAACCATTGGTGCTTGAATTTGAGACAGATTGCTGTTAGACCTGGCATCTTTGGCGTGGTTTCCCCCTATCTTTTTGCCTCTACCTCCTGTATTTTTGATGCTGTGCTGGATTTCGTTTTTGCTGGTTTAGATGCTTTGGACACTCTGCCACTGCTGATCAGTGCCAGAGTGTAAGTGCTCCATGTGTAAATTGTTATTCTGATTGGATATACATGTTTGGTATGTTTGTATCACCATGAAGTCCCTAGTAAAGTGCACTGGGTGTGCCAGGGCTGGTGATGACAAATGCTACTAGTGGGCCTGCAGCACTGATTGTGCCACCCACAGGAGTAGCTCTAAAATGGTGTCTCAGGTCTGCCACTGCAGTGCCTATGGGCAGTTTAGCACTGCCATGTCCTCCTGGCCAGTGACCCCACTGACCAGGCCTAACCCTTCCCTTTTTGTGCACATCAGCCACCCCTATGGAAGGCCCAAGGTACCCCCCTGGGCAGGGTGCAGTGTATGTGAAAGGTAGAGCATGTACTGGTGCAGGTAACATGTTCTGGTAGTGAATTACAGCCATTTTCGTTTTTCACTATTGTAAGGCTATCTTGCTCCATAGATTAACATGGGGGATGCTGGCTACAGTGGTTAACAGCATTTCTTCCCATAGGAACAAGATAGGACATAAGTATCTAGTATCCCTGAACTCAGAATTTAATAACACATCTTTTAGGAAAGGTTGTTTTTAAATCCTGGGTTTGAGAACAGCACTTTTAGAAAGTTGCTGTTCTCTTGTCTAACCCTTCTGTGTGCCTGGGCCTGTTTGTGTATTGACTGTCTGGTTTGTGAGTGACAGGGGCAGGGGAATTCCCCAGCAGGATGGATGAGTCAGCACTAGGCTGAATGACTGCAGTTGCAACTGGAGTGGTGGGAGGAGTTAGCACCTGGGCTGAATAGGGCTGTGCCTGCCTTCCACAATGCTGGCTCCACCCCCCTGCTGGGCGGCTGAGGACCCTGCCCCTCACTCTGAAAGGAAAGATGCAGCCAGCAAAACAAAGTGCTCAGGATCCACCCCGAACTGGTTCAGACCGGGCTCAGGGCCCACATGCACCAAGAGAACAAAGACTTTAGGGGTATAAGTACAGGACTCCTGACAACAGAAAATTAGATCATCCTGGAAATCAAGAAGGAACCTCTGCCAAGGAGAAAGCTGAAACTGAAGAAGGAAGATTGTCCTGCTGTTGCTCTGCTGGACTGACCTGTTGCTTTGCTGCCAAGGAGAGGGGAAGGACTTTGCTGCTGAGCTGTGTCCCCTGTCTTGAAGGAATCTCCAAGGGCCTGAGTAGAGCTGGCTCCCTGTTCTGAAGTCCCAGGAACAAAAGGACTTCACCCCCAGCTTCCCTGAACTCTGCTGAGAGAGTTCTGTCCTTCCTAGAGTGCTTGATCCAGTTGTGGGGCCTCTGGAAGTTGTACCTGAGCTGGGAAGCTTGAAACTAAGCTTGAGTGACTTTTGAACTTGAAAAGTGTCGCATCGATCGCTTGCGGAGCGCATCCCCGACAGTGCGAGAAGTTTCCCGCCGCTACGGAGGTCGAGAGCGTCGCAGCGCCTGACGCCGCTGCCAGAGACGTCGCATCCTTCGTTTGCGGGCCGCACCAGACCGGCGCGGGAGAATCGAACATCGCTGCGAGTATCGTCGCAGAGCCTGTCGTCGCTGGGTGAGATCGCCGCACCGCTTGCTTGCGGACCGCATCACGTCGCTGCGAGCATCGTCGCAGAATCAACGCATCGAGGAGCTGCGAGAGAAAGGATCCCCGCTGGACCGCGCATCGTCGCCCCGGAGATCGTCGCAGCCCCTACGAGATCGTCGCATCGTGCCTTTGCGAGAACAGACTTCCTACGGAACCTACGCACCGGAATCCATACAAGTGGCCTTCCTCCCCATACAGACCGGATTCGTCGCAACACGCCCGCTGCTGCAGCGGGGCTGTCGCATCGCCTCCCCAGGGTCTCAGGAGCAACGCATCGCTTGTTTTCCACCGCATCAGCTTCTGCTTTTGGAACTTTGTTGCAACTAAAAGGTACTGTGAGTAAACGTGACGCAACTGTGAACTTTTCACGCATCAGTAGAGAATTCTATCGCAACGTAGAGAATTCTATCGCAACCTTAAGAACTCTTTTTGAAACCATATTCTTGAACTGTGTATGTTGGATTTTTGTCGTTTTGGTCTTGTGTAGTTTAGATTAAAATACCTTTATTTTTCTAAACTGTTGTGGAGTCAGTTTGTGGTGTTTTCACTGTGTTACTGTGAGTGTTGGTACAAATACTTTACGCATTGCCTCTGGTTAGCCTAGACTGCTCGTGCCAAGCTACCTAGAGGGTGAGCAGGGGTTATCTCAGAGGGTTATCTCCTTGCCCTGACTAGAAGCAAGGGTCCCTATTTGGACAGTGGTACCTACCTCTGCCAACTAGAGACCCCCAGATCTAACAATTGCTCTGAACAAATATAACATTTTAGGGAAGAAAACCATTTTAACTGCATTTGCTCTTCCAATAATAGATAAATGGAGGTTGTCTAAGCGGCGTAGATCCTTCTGTATTGAGCACAGCATTGGTTTTAGGTTAATGTCTACCAAATTCTCGAGATCAGAGGAGATTGCGACTCCCAGGCAGTAGCTTTGTCCACCACTCGACAATCGTCCATTCTGCTTTTTTTGTTCAAAACAATTTGTCTTCCCTTGATTAAGCGCATAACCAGAGACTAATCCAAACTTGCTAGCTTCTCTCTCAATGGCGGAAATGGCTGTCGTAGGATCAATGAAGACGATCGCGATGTCGTCTGCGTATGCGAGTGTTTTTGTTGAGTATCCCTGTAACTCAATAGGGGTAATTTCTCTATTCCTTTCTAGCCGGCGAATGAAAGGGTCAATGTATATTGCGAAAAGCAATGGTGAGCATGGGCAGCCCTGGCGTGTTCCTCAGGATATTGTGATTTCCTTAGTTAAGCTTCCATTGACCAGTACCACTGCTTTGGGGTTAGCATACAGTTTTTGTACAGCCCGAATGAAGCCTGTTTGGATCCAACCTTCGAAATAGAATTCCAAAGAAACTGCCAGGAGACCCTATCGAAAGCCTTCTCGGCGTCGAGAAGGATCAATGCCATAGGGTCTCCCGCAGTCTCCATACCGTCAAGTAGCGCGATCACTCTCTAAATGTGGTTAATGGTTGATCCCCCCGGCACAAAGCCATGTTGGCTCTTGGCGATCACTTGTGTATCATAGGGGCGACCCTGCTGGCCAGGATCTTTGAATATATTTTCGAATCAGCATTGATGAGAGGTGTGGGGCGGTATGATCCTAGCTGCTCGGGAGGTTTTTTTTTGGGCGGGGGGGAATAACTATTTTAGCCCTAGACCAGGAGTTGGGAGGATGGCCGCCTTTAAATATGTGTATAATTAATTCTACTAAAATGTTATTGATTTGCTCCAGAAACGTTGAATAAAACTCGGAAGGGATGCTATCCAATCCGGAGGCTTTCCCTTTTGGAAGATTTTTGACGGTGATTAGGATTTCATCTGAGCTAGGGGGTTCCTCCAATATGATCTGAGCTTCCTCAAGCCTCTCACCCTCGCCTCCATCAAAGGAGCTTTCTATCTCGGCTAAGTCCCCCCTGCCTTCTTCGGTGTACAGATCTCTGTAGAACCGCCAAAATGCTTCTCTAATCTGTTCTCGATCCTTTAATTGACACAACAGGATCATTGATTTCCCTGATCAGATTTGAGGTTGTTTGGTGTTGCATTCGCACTGCTAACTGGTGGCCCACTTGTTCGTTGACTTCATAAACCAGTTCTCTTCGAGCGGTTGCTTTCCTGATTGACTTGTCAATAAAGATGTTAGTGATAGCTACCTTAGCAATTGCTACCTGACTTAGGGATCTAGAGTTTTCTTCGGCCGCATTTCCCCCACTTGTAGCTCTGACCAATTTTTTTTCTGGCTACCTAAGATTTCCTGTAAGCTCTGCATAGTTTCCCTCTCTAGCTTATTTGCCCTTGAAGAGTACTGCATCGTCTCTACACGTATCCCTGCCTTCAAGGTGTCCCATACTATGTCAATTTAGGCGCTGCCAATATTATCGGCTAGAAATTTGGGGATTCAATCTCTCATATGAGTACAGTACTTAGGATCAATCAGCAGGGCTTTTTCAAAAGTCCAGGGTGTAGGTTCTGATTTTACGGGTAGAATGGCTAGAGTACAGATTAGGGGATTGTGGTCTAATAATATCCGAGGCAAATTCTCGGTTCCACAATTACTTTTGAGTGAGTTTGGCATTAAAACATAATCAATTCTTACGTGCGTAGAGTGGATTAGAAAAAAAGTGTGCCCTGTGTCATTAGCGTTGGATGTTTGCCAGCCGTCCATTAGTCCGTGTACGAGGCTCATATTTTTCAGAGACCTAAATACCTTTGGTTTACGGCATTTGTACAGCCAGTCATTTTTCAGAGACCAATCTGACGGGAGGTTGATGTTGAAGTCCCCACAGACCATTACCGGAAGAGGCCGATGCGCGAGCTCGTTGGAGATTTCGTCAGACAGCTGGGTCATTCGTATTGCTCCCATATATAGCGCATGGAGTCAGCTTTTGACCCTTTCCGTATTGGCATTCCGTAATAGCCCATCAGCCAAATTTGTCATATTTAGAGTGGTTAAAAACATACCCGCTGCCTTTTGCCAAGATTGCTACCCCCCGTACCCGTGCCCCTTGTGAAGAGGCACAAACCAACCTATACCCTAGTGTGTTTAAAATATGGCTTTGAGATCCCTCTATGTGCGTTTCTTGGAGGCATACAATATTCGCCCCCAGGTTCGTAATCCTATTGCTACCATTTGCCTTTTTTAATATCGTTCAATCCACAGATATTTAGGGATATCACATTTAACCCCCCCCCCCATAATTTTTTAGATAGGTGTCCTAGAGATATCAACACGAGTGTCTAGTTTGCAGAGCTGATATTACTCATCTTGCCATTTTCCTTCTGTACTCCCTGGAACGCTTGCTCTTGTTTGTTTTGGTGACTTGTCTGACCCATCCGCTCCCCCCCCCGCCCCCCCCCCCCACCCACCACCAATCTTGGAGGTTACCTGGCCGCCGCTGGGACAGGGGTTTGACGTCCCTCATCATATCCCCCCGTGAGCCCGCTAAGCCCCCCCTGTGTGAGTTGAACCGTTTAAAGAGTTTGTAGTAGTGATGGCTATGAGCAAACCAGAACATAAGCAAAGTATTTAAAAAACATTTAAAAAAAGAACACCCCACATCACATCTAATCAAGTTCATAGTACCAACCCTCTTATAGTGCACACAGTGGGATAAGAGAAAATTCAGTGACGAAAAAACAGAAAGAATTCCGAGTGGGTGCGCCTACATTGGACCACCTATCATTGTTACTATAGCGATCCTTGTTTATGTCCTGCGATTTCCTCTAAATAGTTTTTGGCCTGAATTGCAGAGATGAAGCTACGTGTAGCCCCTTGAAAAATCATTTTGAGTCTGGCTGGGTTTTGTAGGTACACCGTAGCCCCCAGTTTCAAAAAAGGGATCAAAGAGCTGCTTCAGTCTCCACCTGCGCTCGACCGTGGCGTGCGCAAAATCTGGTCGGGTAAAAAAAGCTATACCTTCAAATGATCGCTTGTTATTGGGTCTAGCCAGATCATAGAGTGCTTGCCGGAGCAAAACATTTCCCAAAAATACCAGCATGGCCCGGGAATGTTGCTGTGATGCCTGGGCCCGCTTATTAGGGAACAAAGGAAACTGGTGAGCTCTGGAACTTCTTTGTCCCAATTCTGCAGCTCTGGAAATTCCCCTTTAAGGAGTGAAATCATAAACTTCCTAGGATCATCCTTTTCAACTCCCTCTGGAACCCCCAGGAATCACAGATTGTTACGTCTCTGCCGGTTTCCTTGCTCTTCTACCTTCCACATCAGGTCCTTAACAATTCCTTTGTGTTCATCGTTTTGTTTTTTTAGCTTAGTGACATCCTCTTCGAGTTGCTCAGTTCTTACTTCAACTGAAGCCATGCGGTCAGCGATTTTTGCACAGGTCTTTCCTACTTTCCTGACTGCCCCCTGTAGTTTCTTTGCAGCTAGACGAGATCTCCAGCTATCTGCTTTATCTTCAGCTTGGAAGCTCTTAATGGACTGTAAGATGTCGGTTAGAGCAGGTTTCTTGCTGTATTCGTATTGTCCCTGGTTCTCACTCCTTTGGTGCTTTCCGTGGTAGTCTGATTGCCGCGAAGGTTTATTCGGGGTTAGAGAATACCGTGAGAGCAGTTTCTTCATAGTCCCACTTTAGCTCGGTGTTATCTTCTTTGTCAGAGGAATCGTAGTCTTTTTTGCGTTGGTCCCTGCTCTTTTTTTTGTGCCTTTTTGTAGAGCTGCTTGTGTTTCAGAGGGTCAGTGTTTGAGCTACTGTACCACTTAGCTCCCTCCTCCTCGCTTGAAACTGAGATGCTGATGTCAGAGAATTCAGATTCCTTGGTAAGGGAATAGAATTTATCCTGATTTTACATTATCAGGGGTTTGTGGTACATTTATGGCCTCTTGCAACATAGGCTGCCACGTTTCACACAACCTTTTTTCACCTTGCGGTAGCTACGCCTCAGAACCGCCAGCACAGCTTCCCATTGCAGTAGAGCCGTTCACTGCCTTAATTGTGGAGCCAAAACCTGAAGTGATTAATGGTTGTAAGCTGCCATTTTCTTTGGCAAGGCGTGTGGTGTTTTTCTTGATTACTGCCAGTTTTGCCATCTCACTTTCAGTATTTTTTTGATCCATGCATTCCGTCCTCTCGCCCTTCCCCCCCCCCCCGCATTTGGATTTAGCTCCCAGGGCATCTGGCTTTTTTTGCTGTGTCAATGTATGCGCTGTGCTCACCTGGGAGGAAGTAAGGGTATTCTTCACTTTGACACCGCGCGCCCCCTTCCCGGTCATGTTGCCTTGTCCAGCGCTGTAGAATTGTAGCGCTACGAGGGTGCCAGTTGATCCAGGTCCAGGTTCACTCTTGCCGGTGCTGCCTGCGCGAGTCTGCCGATTTCTTCTGCGGGGCAGGAAAGGGCCGCTGCTTCCTCCTGCATCTCTCCAGTTCCGCTGCTGTGTCGATGCGTCCAACGATGTCAGGCAGGGTGCATGCAGGGCAGCAGTGATCCAGGATGCCAGAGATGTGCAGTCGTCCTCGCGGGGATGGAGCCACTGCAATTTGAGCCTCAGGGTGCCGGTAAGAGGAGCGTACAGGGCGCTGGGGGGGTCCGTCTGGAGCATTACTTATCCTCCACAAGGTATCCGATTTCAAAACCTCATTAAAGCCGCATCATAGCCATGTATTTTCCGCTCACACGGGGATGCTCAGTCTCGGTCTTCTTTCTAAGTGCAGCTGACACCAGTGAGAGCAAATGGAAGCCCTTATAAAGCATCTTCCAATTCTTAACCCCTTGCAGGCTGATGACGAGCTCAGCTCGTCATGAGCGTAACCTGCCGTGCGCTCATGACGAGCTGAGCTCGTCATGTAACGCGGTATTTTTAAAATTACCGCGCACAGCGGGAAAAGCCGCCGCAGCGATGCAGTTAAATAAAAGCGAGAAAATGAAATAGTCCAAGATGGCAAAATAGTTTTTAATTCCAACATCAGATATATGCTTGAAGCCGCTAATATACCCTTCCGCAAGACCAACACCAGCTTGCTTCACCCACTGCCACACTTGGGTTAGCGTTTCTGGCTTCCACCTTGAACTACAGCAGAACCTCATTGGCTTGCCATTCAGTGATGAATACACCTCTTCGTACCACAAGTTGACTGGATGCTGAAGAAAATTAAAAAAGACACTAACAATGCAAAGTCAATAGGAGTGAACCAAAACTAGCAACAGAAGACTGGTTGTCATCACCAACTGTTGCGTATTGTGGCAGAAACAGCAGGATCCCCATAACACACACAGTAGCAGCCCCTTTGGGAAGGTCAGTCGTCCAAGCAATAAACCAGACATGGTAACAAATTCATTAAAGCCAGAGGTGCTCAAAACAAGGGTGACTCCACCTCCAGACAATGACCTTCCATACATTCCCCTAGACTGCTCAATACTTGTCGAGGGACCCATCAAATTATACCGTGCCAAGATGAATGCTATAACCTTAGATCAGTAGATGCTTTCCATCATAGCCCACAGGTACTACACCCAGTATATGACCTCCCCTGCACAACATCAGCCAAGACAGCCTACAGCTGCTGTTAGAAGTAGTGCAGGCATTACTCCAAAAAGAAGCTATACAACCCGTCCCACCACATTTGCAAGGTCCAGGAGTTAGATCTGTTTGCTTGATTATCCCAAAGAAAGGTGCAACTGACACCTTTCTTCCAATTGGTCAATCATTACATCATATCACCAATGCTCGGTGTATCAACTGATCAGGGATATTTCCTTACGCCAGCCCCCCCCACTCCTGCTTATCCCTCATGTAGAAAGTAAGAGGACTTGAACACCTCATGATCTTCAGCATCACATGCTGCAAATGGTGGAAAATAATACTTAATTGCAATAATCAGTTGCAGCTTGTAGTGTTGTCATTCACATATACCCCCCCCACTTCCCCTAATGCGAGTTCACAGCATGTCATACAATTAAATTACATAATATTCCTCTACCAGTACACACACTTTACGCCTTCACATCTCAACACCTCCACTTACGTGTGCAAAAATAGGTTTGTGAGACCTAAAGTCACATTCCTGATTTGTACAAACAGAGATGGCAGACATCTAACCTAGCAAATATAATTTACCAGTATGGAAACTCCTCCATTATGGTGGGTTTCTGCATTGGCAGATCCTGGTTTAAGGGTACATTTGTAGGCCTTTTTGGATAGATCCACATAGAACAAATACATGTTTGCGGGTATTCAGCTATCAGATGCATATCATTTTCCACCTTGGAAGTCATCAGCGATGTACTCCCGGCAAGGGAAAGTAGCAAATCCATTTTCAATATGTGAATGAGGAAGAAAGGCCCCGACATTAATGTAGGTGTATGGAAAGAGATATGGGAAAACAAAAAAAAGTGAGATCTGCAAATGCACATTTTGCTTGGTTGTCCTCGTGTGCACCTTTCGGTTTGAATGAACTTTGCTATATGAGGCTGCTGCTCCTTAAAAAAAACGGTACACTTTATATTGGTTCTTGCCCTGATGTGGTGTTTGGCATCTATCAGCTGGTAAGGACTGAGTAGGCTCTCTTAGTTCCTGCATCTTGGTTGGATTGGCTACTCACCATCCTTCTGCCTGCATCTGCTGGCACCTGTGGAAACTTTGCCAGTGAGTTTGCATGAAAGGTCTACATATGCACCGTGCACTTTTGATGAATTTTGGTGCTTTGAAAAAACAAAAGAATACTTTATTTAGTTTCACACCCTGAAGCTCCTGTCCGCTTAGGGGAGGGTAGTGTCTCATTTGGCTGTCTCATTTCCCTCCTGTTGCCAGGATTACCCCCTCTCCCTCTCACTACTAACCTCTATTATTTGGCACCTATACAGCTATGTGTGTAGAATACCACTTTGCCGATCAGCCAATAGATAGGGGAATAAATCACTGGTCAAATTATTTCAGCTGCCAGCCTACGCTGTCTCAGGAAAAAATCCACTGGGGATCAGAAAGTGCAGGGGGCACTGACGCAGTCCGTGGTGATCAACTAGGAGGCAATCCAAATAAAAAATCCACTGGGGATCAGAAAGTGCAGGGGGCACTGATGCAGAGTGTGTTGATCAACTAGGAGGCAATCCAAATTCCTTTGTATTACAACTAGGAGGCAATTCAAATAAAAAATCCACTGGGGAACAGAAAGTGCAGGGGGCACTGATGCAGTGCGTGTTGATCAACTAGGAGGCAATCCAGATAAAAAATCCACTGGGGATCAGAAAGTGCAGGGGGCACTGATGCAGTGTGTGTTGATCAACTAGGAGGCAATCCAAATTCCTTTGTATTACAAAGGTGTACCAAAGTATCCTGCAGGCAATGCGTGGAGTATCCTATAGGTACAGTGGACATAGAAGAAAACTCCAAGATGGTTACCTACGAATCCTAAGACAGAAAACACTGGGCACGCAGAACAGAATTTCTTGCTACCTTACTTCAAGAGAACGGCACGAAATAGTATCTGACCGTGGTCTTCAACATGCTTCTTCAGGGGGGAGGGGGAGGCAGTGTTTTCGGCTTAGCTTTTCCAGTAGTATTATTTAGTTTAGCTTTCTATCTGGCTCCTGTCAGCATCTGTATTTTCAACCATTTCTCTAACTTTCGGCTCCAATCAGCTTTGCCATAATAGTTTGTTGTCAGGCCTTGGCATGGCCTGTGCAGAGGCTTGTTGAGTCTGTGAGGATAAAACAAGGTAAGAGAGTGATTCCGAACTAGCAGTTATAAACAGTCAAAAAAGGGCAATAAGGGCAAAAAGGGCAATAAGCTAAGTGCACTTATAAAGACCTAAGTAATATTGGTGTTTGAAAAATAAGACTTGAACAAGAAAATTGAAATGCACGGGAAGAAAAAGAACAACATTCAGTTGGACATCAGAATCTACCAATGAACTCAACAGAAAAGAAAATGGACAAAGTAACTGTTCCCAAGGTCACATATAGAAGAGGAGCTGGGTTGTTCTCATTAATAGGCATTGCGTATAGCCTGTTTAGAAAAGCTACAAATCGAATGGTAAGTTGGTACTACTAGTAATTGTCATGTAATGTTGTTTATTTAGCCCAGCAACATAGTATAGTAAACGGCAATAACTCTACATCAAACGGAGTCAGGGAGGCATGCCAGGAAGGCTGAACTTAAAGAATCAGTCTCTTCTTATCTACTGTTCCCCTTACCCCCAAATATCTCTTTTGTCTGAGAATACTTCGGAGTGCTGTGAAGGGGAGGTGCATTGGGAACCACTGCCACATAGTCCTCTTGAAATTAATAGTGCTGACCACTTCATATTCGATGGGATGTTCACTTACTAATCTTTAATCTACTTAGACCATATGTTCTTCTCTCAATTATCATCTCCACAGAGCGAGGCATGCTTTGAGTAGCCAGCATAATACTAGGCACATTGACCAGTCACCCCCCCCCCCGATCTGTCTTTCAACAAAATTATCCAACTGGTTAACTATTCAGATTGTGAGAAAACCTCACACCCTTCCCCCCCACTGTTTTCTCCAGCCCTAATAAACCAGATGTACTCTTTTTCTTTTAGAATGCTTGCATAATGTACAGTTGTCTTAAATACAAATGCACAATGTCCCTAAGCTCCTGCATGATTTACATCTGTCCCAATCACACTTATGGATACACACATTTGAATTCTGAAGACAGTTTCCCCTCGGGAATCTTATAAAAAGCACACATTTGATCTACTAGCAGTAGTTCTACGTGAGGAAAGTTTCAACTTTTTTTGATTTTTAATTTGTGGTCAGTCAATGAACTAACAAATAAAATATACATTTCTGCTGCTATGTTATTCTTTTTTCGTTGCTCTGTTTATTGAAAACCTACTTTCAATGTTAATTGCTGTATCTTAGCTTGTTTTGCCCTGAAAACATCTTTGGCTTAGTTTTTCCATTTTGTAAAACCGTTCCCAGGACTGCACAGTATTTGTTATTCTACTGCATTAACACCATGCGGGCTGCGGGTTTTCCCGCTGTGCGCTGACTTTTTTAAAAACCCGCGGTTCATGACGAGCTCAGCTCATCATGAGCGTACGAGAGGCGTACCTCATGACGAGCTGAGCTCGTCATGAGCGTCGAAGGGGTTAAACCTTTAATTTTCGAATTACGTACAACTCTTGTGGTATGACTGCTTGAGGTCTCCCTTCAGTAGCTCCATCATCCAAAGATGTGCTCTGCTTAGGGAGATTATATCAGATCATTTGCTGTTGTTTTTAGCAATCAGTCCAGGTATTGAAATTCATATTTTGAGCAATATATATAAAGATATTTTGAGAATTGTTTGTAGCCAACTAACCTGAACCTGAATTTTGCATCTAGAGATGTTGTTCACGCTGTCTTTCCTTTTTAATGCCAGTTGAAAATGAGACTTTTCAGTGCTTGCCTAAAATTTACAGTTTTACCAGTTGAGTACAGCTTTTTTTTTATTCACTCTCCATGTTTTACTAAATGGGTGCATATTGCTTTATTCACTCTCCATGAATAGGCTGGCCTTGTTTTCATCTTGGAATAATAGTGTTTTAGTAATTTGCAGAATACTTTTTCAAATGCAAATTTAATATCACAAAACATCAGCTATTTTACTGCTCCACTTATTTCAGGATATATGGAAGAATTCAAGAGGAACCGTTTGTTGTCTATATTTTGCCCAGTTGCTACCACTGTGATTTTGCTGAATGCTTTAACACATTGTGAATTATTTCAACTGTTTTATTTTCATTTGTCTTAAAATAAAAAAAGTGAAGAAAAACTGTACTGTATGACCTTGACAATGTCAGTATTTTGCTGTGTAAGCAAAGATTCATATTAAAACAAGTTAATGCTATTTTTGTGTATTGATCAAAATAAAATGCAGGCATTTAAGGAGTTTTTCCTTTATTTCTGTGACAGGAACTAATGTGCAAGAAGCAAAGCGAATTTTGAGTGAGAGTGGATTACCAATTAGCTCTGCCAGTGACCTTGATGACGCAGCTAAGAAAGCAGTGGCCAGTGTTGCAAAGCTGTGAACCAATGCATTTCAGTCATCCATTGGAATTATCAAATTTACTCGAAAAACAATGATCTTCCCATTGTTTGGTGAATGTAACTCATGTACTTATCACAACTGAATGTTTTAGCAACCATTGTTTTTTTTCAAATTGGGGTTAAAGGGCTGTCTACATTTTTATCATTTCATTGGGCTGAATCACTGATTGCTGCCTATAACGATTGAAGTTATCTTTTACACTACATGTACATTTTATGTAAAAGGAAGGGACATACAGAAGAAAGATGCATCACTGTAACATTATATTGTCATAGCTGTTAGGTGAAAATATTCATTATACTGTTTTGTTGTTGCTGCAATTTGTAAGCTGTACATGCTCAGAGAGCCCAAATGATTTATATATAGACTTTGACTTTGACTTTGATATAGATCATTACCTCACACGACTAATAATGTACGCTGTACTGTTTTTGTGCAGAAAGGATACCTCATGTCTAAGCAAAAACTATCTCATAGTATTTTCGTTACCCATATGCTAGTGTATTCCAAGTTTCATATTTCCTCAATACACAGCCTAAATCTAAATACGGTTTTCTATTAATCGCTCCTATACTGTATGTACATATGTATGCAAAAGTAAAAAGCAGCTGCTAACCTTTCAAAGGATTGTGTACTGTACACTTTTTAACATGTAAATGCATACCAGCATGAATAATTCAACAGTTACTTTTTTAATGATTTGCACTTTTACAGTATTACTTTATCATTAGTACTTGACCCATGAAATGCCCCATTGTAAGATTTTCCCGAATTTGACTTACATTTATTTTTACTTTGATTTTAATACAGAAGTTGTGCTTATAAGTATTTTAATATCTTATGGTATCCATTTAGCATCAACATGATCAACATTTCCTGTCAGGTGATAATTATTCTTTCACTTTTATTTTTCTTTGGTTCTGCTCTACTGGAAATTACCATATAAAAACCTTCCGTTAAATGAGACCGCACACACCTTCTCAAACTGCAATCTCATCAGTTGTAAACGAAACCCATATGTTTTTGTATCCCTCTGTCATTTTCCACTCATTGTCAGGTGGGTAAGGGTATCTTGAAACTCATCTAGTAAAAAAGTGTATTTCAGGGCAAACACTTATAAGTTCAGTAGCAAAACGTATACCATAAGTCAGTATCACATACATGTGGGTCTCATTTGGTTTAGATGGCATAATGAATACACATTACAATTTAAAGTGTTCTAAAATAATATAATTCAAATTTGATATTGATATATAATGTTTTGGTCATGGGTTAAACTAATTACTGTCCAAGGGCTTAATGTTGCTGAACTACCTGAGTTTTACTATAGCCGTACCATGTATATTAAATATACAATTTCCCTCTTTTTTTAATAAAAATTTTTAATTTAAAAAAGCAATCTTGTTTTCTCACTGTTTTCTCATTGAAATGAAATATGTTAATTGTTGTTGTCTTCGTACATTGCCAATATATTCTCTCCATTTGAATTGAATAAAACACTTGTAGTTCTAAATTGCTAAAGTTGTAACTTTCTTCTCCTAGCAGGTGTTTTGGTGTTTTAAAGCTTTACAGTGTCAACATACTTGCATACAATTCGTAGTGCTTGAAGCATATTTTTTATTCCATAGAATGTCAGAGACTGGAGAATGTACTCTGTCAGTACATTTTTCATATGTTTTTAATTATACTAAACCCCATTAAACTCATTAATACATAGGCATTTGTAATATTTCAGTGTAACACCATCTCCCCACAGATTGAGCAATCAAATGACTTATTTGAAGGTAATATATATTAAAAGACATTTGTAAACAATATCCAAATCCCATTTCAAGTCAAAGAGCCTGTTTGATCAATCCCAAATTGTTGCTCTTTACCACCCTGCAGTGCGCATTCTGCCTCATGTACTGTTATTTGTTACCATCCTGGGACCAGGGGTGTAATTGGTAGTCTAGATGTATCATTGAACAGAATTGTCTGTTCACAGTTCATAGACTTTGTGCATAGTTGAGACCTGATTCCTATAAAACCCTTACCACCCCATACAGAACAACCCCCGAACACTAAAATCTCCTTACTATCTTTATACATTACCCATCCGGAAAATTTGAAAATTCTATGTCTAATAACTTTGGCGTTTGTGGACGGAATTGGCTGAAATTTTCAGGAAAATGGAACATTTTGTTTCTGAGCAGCCCCTGAAAATTTGGGGGGGTTTCGTCAAGGGGGGGCCGAGAAAAAAGGGGGGTCCCAAAACGTGTTTTTAACATTGAGTTTTCCATAGGGCGGTTGGCCTCACTTTTAGCCCGAACGGCTGAATGGATTTGCACGAAACTTGGCAAAATTGTAGGGACTGGTAGCCCGATGTGCCTTTGCTAGGTCTCAATATATGTGCTCCAGTGGATTTTGAGAAATTAACGTTCAAAAAAAGATATATATCTGTAACAGCGGAACGGGCAGCGCTCCAGTTCGCGTACTTTTCGCGTTACGGAGCTTTGTGAAGCTGATTGGTTCTCCGGCGTCTGTAAACATTCCAAACAGTCCGTAGCGGCCGCCATCTTGTCTCTCGGTAGGATCGAGAGACAAGAGGAGGCCAAAGCGAAGGGGCAAATGACCATAAGAGTGCATAGTAGATCCTCCCTGACCCCATAGGTTTGATGTGGAGGCTTTAAAAGGGCTCCGCGGGGCAAAAAAAAATAAAAAAAAATCATTTTTTTGGTGGGGTGCGCCCGGTTAGCGTAACGGGAAGCGGACTGGGGAGCGTACTACAAGGAATGAAGAATGATTGACTTTTAAGTTATTGTATGTTTATAGACTTTTTTTAACTTTTTTTTCTGCTGAGTGACGTCTCGGCCTATCTTCACGGGATGCAGTCCTTACCATCTCGGCGTTTAAGCCCAGGGGGACCGGTAGTGTGGGAGAGATAACGGGGCATATTATCAAGGGGGTTTATCTCCGCTTTTTTGGCTTTAAAAGCCAAGAAAGCGGAGATAAAATTATCTCCGTATTACCTAGCTGTCGCTAACACCAGTTAGCGACCGCTAGTAGGAGATAGCGACCATCTTGGGCCCCACTTTGCATGTCAGCACTCCTTTTCCTCTGTGTCCGATTGTCCAGGCCGGTCCCAGGCTATCAGCTAGCCCTGCAGATGTAGTTTATGGCCCCAGCTGTAAAGAATTACCCCTCTTCAAAGGAGTTATAGTAGATCAAGGCCCACACCCGATGAGATCCGTCACACCACACGCGTTCCTACTATCTGAAAACCATCCTGTATTGTGATTGGGGAGGGGACCGAGCCTGAAGCGGAAGATTCAAGGGATGACTCTTTGTACATCAAAGTTTTTACAATTATGTGTCACATTAAAAATATATAGCACTCCAACAAAGTAGTAGGATTATAAAACTTTAATAACTTATAAATATATACAACAAAACAAAAACAGTAAAAACATTTAAACATTTTTAGGGAAAAAGAAGGAAGTAGCGGTCGGTTGTGCGAATAGTCCCAAGGCAGCACAACGTCCAGATTTCTGGACGGCACCCAGGTGATGTTGGCTGGGTGCCGCACTGATTTCGGTATCCGGCGTGGGGCGTCGCGGGGGGTGGGTCATCAGTAGCGGTCTGTTGTGCGAATAGTTCCAAGGCAGCAGAACGATGGCACCAAGGTGATGTCCAGTAAGTTGCCGCCCTCCGAATAACGGCATGGGGCGCCCCGGGGGGGGGAGGCGGCGTGAACGGGCCTCCCCAGGTGGAGCCTCGTCTGCTGTAGTGGGGCGCCCCTTTACCGTTTCAGTTGCCATTCCGTCCGCTTTTGGTCCACTGTGTCAAAATCCGCAATTCAGCTGAGTTGCCGCCCTCCGAATAACGGCGTGGGGCGCCCCGGGGGGGGGGGGGGGGGGGGAGGAGGCGGCGTGAACGGGCCTCCCCAGGTGGAGCCTCGTCTGCTGTAGTGGGGCGCCCCTTTACCGTTTCAGTTGCCATTCCGTCCGCTTTTGGTCCACTGTGTCAAAATCCGCAATTCAGCTGAGTTGCGCCCACTCTTGCGGTGCAGCGATAGGCGGCTGTCACAGGACTCTCAAAATGGCGGCAGGCTCTTTCCTTTTTGGGCCTGGTCCACTGAAATGGCCCTGGGACACCTTGGAAATCGGACGCTTGTCTGCTAGGTCTTGGACCCCATTCTCGAAAGCGTCCCCTCCGCCTTGAGGATTCTACAAAAGTCTTGGGGGCCCCCGACTCCTGCAGGCTTCCGGTGGGGAGTGGCTGCCATGATTGCTCGCGGAATGACCACGACGGAGCCACGAGATGGTGGTGCTTTCATGCTGACGCCAGCTTCAGTCTGAAACATCCAGAAAAAAGGTGGGGCTTTCATCGTTTGGGAAAAAAAAAGTTTTCATCCAATGAAAAGTGTTATTTTTAGGTCATATGATCAAGCCTTCCATCATTAGGAAACCAAAAGTAAAATGAACCAATGAAAAGTTTTATAAACAAGTCACATGACCTGTTATGCGGCATAGGGTATAAAAAGCGTAGAAAATCCGTTGGCACGTGAGGCGGCGTCAGTAGCGGACCGATGTGCGAATAGGCCGAAGGCAGCACAACGCGCCAAGATCCGGATGGCACCGAGGTGGTGTCCAGCAAGTTGTCGCACTGGTGTGGCCATCCTACAATGCTGAAAGTTGGCGTGGGGCGCCCCGTTGGCCTGTGAGATGGCGGCAGTAGCGGACCGATGTGCGAATGGGGCCAAAGGCAGCGCAACAATATTTTCTGAATAGAAGACACCACAAGGCGCTGAGATGCCAAGATCCAGATGGCACCGAGGTGGTGTCTAGCAAGTTGTCGCACTGGTGTGGCCATCCTACAATGCTGAAAGTCGGCGTGGGGCGCCCCGTTGGCCTGTGAGATGGCGGCAGTAGCGGACCGATGTGCGAATGGGGCCAAAGGCAGCGCAACAATATTTTCTGAATAGAAGACACCACAAGGCGCTGAGATGCCAAGATCCGGATGGCACCGAGGTGGTGTCTAGCAAGTTGTCGCACTGGTGTGGCCATCCTACAATGCTGAAAGTCGGCGTGGGGCGCCCCGTTGGCCTGTGAGATGGCGGCAGTAGCGGACCGATGTGCGAATGGGGCCAAAGGCAGCGCAACAATATTTTCTGAATAGAAGACACCACAAGGCGCTGAGATGCCAAGATCCGGATGGCACCGAGGTGGTGTCTAGTAAGTTGCCGCACTGGTGTGGCCATCCTACAATGCTGAAAGTCGGCGTGGGGCGCCCCGTTGGCCTGTGAGATGGCGTCAGTAGCGGACCGATGTGCGAATGGGGCCAAAGGCAGCGCAACAATATTTTCGGAATAGAAGACACCACAAGGCGCTGAGATTCGGTTAGCACCGAGGTGGTGTCTAGCAAGCTATGCAGCTGAGTTGCGTGCGCACTTGCGGCGAATAGGTCGAAGGCAGCACAACAATGTTTTCTGAATAGAAGACACCACAAGGCGATGAGATTCGGTAGGCACCGAGGTGGTGTCTAGCAAGTTGCCGTACTGGTGTGGCCATCCTACAATCCTGCTCCGAATAACGGCGTGGGGTGCCCGAAGGGGGGGGGGGAGGCGGCGTGAACGGGCCTTCCTAGGTGGAGGCTCGTCTGCTGTAGTGGGGCGCCCCTTTACCGTTTCAGTTGCCATTCAGCTGAGTTTCGGCCGCTCTTGATGCTACAGCGACAGGCGGCTGCAAGAGGACTCTCAAAATGGCGGCCTGTTCTTTGGATTTGGGCCTGGTCCACTAAAATGGCCCTGGGACACCTTAGAACTCGGACGCTCGAATTTATTTTCCTTTCCTCTACATGCAAAAAAAGGTAAATGCCCGGTACGTTACACGCTTCATCTGCCACGATGTACTCTCCAGAGGAACCGAAAAAAAATATAGTTATGGTAACTATACCATGCATCGTCATATGGAGAGGTGGCACCGATTAATTATAGTGCTGCATAAAAGAGAGATTTGGAGGAGAACCCCCGACCTGCCAGTACATTCATCAAAGAAGTGGCACTGACAGCATCAGAGGCAAGGGAAACGGTCCCAAATATTTAGAAGAACTTTGGAAACATTAAAATGACATGTTTAGATTGTGGCAAATTAATTTCATGTGGACAGATGAGTGTTACTCTAATAAATACAGCATATGAACATAATCATAGTCGATGGTTGGTAGAGACATTTTGACTATATCCTGGACCTGCCCGTCCTCGCCCAAAATGGCGCCGAAATAAATGGGACTCGTAACTCCTTGTTGTGTACTGGTTGCACAACCTTGATATCACGAGATTCGTATGCAGTTTTGAAGCACATGGCGGGCGGGGACGAGAATAGATTGAGTATTTCGATATCCCTATTGATATTAAGTTCTGATGTGTTATTGATTACTGTACTATTGAAAGTTCGAATTAACGTCACCCATGGTACTTGCCCGCAAATGTATATCTAGATAATTTTATTGTAACTGGCCCTGTCGTATTTTAATTATAAAATGTACGTCCACCGATTCCGCAACTGTTAGACACTTTAGTTCTTGCAACCTAATGGCCCGTCCGTTACGTTCCTCTACAGTCCCCCTGGTTTTGTCCAGATTGGATTTTTCCAATAGTCTTTACCTTGGGCTCCAGGCCGGTGAGTTAAAACGCCTCCAGCTGATTCAGAATCAGGCAGCCAGACTGATTCTTAATCTACCTAGGAGGCAGTCCGTCAGACTGGGTCTAAAACAGCTACACTGGCTGCCTGTTGAGCAACGGGTGGCTTTTAAGACCGGGTGTATTCTATTTAAGTCCTTACACCAATCTGGCCCCTTATTTATCAGAGACCTGTTCAAAAAATACGACCCCCCCCCCGGAATCTTCGATCTATGCACAAACATCTTCTGACTGTTCCTCTTTACAAAAGGAAGCGTCTTGGAGGTTGCTGTTTTGACCACCTTGCGGCCACCTTCTGGAACTCCCTTCCTTTTCACCTTAAAATGTGCGACAACATTCTTAGCTTCAGACACTCCCTCAAAACATGGCTTTTCTCCCAAGCGTTCTGATGAGTTCCTCTATGCTTCCTCTGAGTGATGTGTTGTGTTCCTGTCTATAGCGCCATGAAGCCCCCGGGCGAACGAGCGCTCTACAAATACATTTCAATATCAATATCAATAAATGTCTACTCATCATATACGATTACAGTTTGCTCCGTGGCCGGCCCACGTGGTTATAGGCCCGTATTTGTATAATGACATTTTCACAATAAAGGTTTTTAAAAGAAAACATGGTAGTAGTATATACATTGGTAAAGTTTTTAATAATAGTCACTGTTTTAGAATCAGTAAAAGGCAAGTGAAATAAAGCAGACCAATTACATGAAGGGTAAAAGGTATAATACGCAGGAACGCAGTAAAGATAAATGGTCAAGGGCTGTTGTGTTTTCTACTCCTGCAACATAAAGTGATCGATAAGAATCTCATATTCAGGCGTATCGGCGACTAAGACAGCAGGCCGACCCTCTTTTGCTCAACGGCTCCGTCATGGGACGAAGAAACGTCCTTTTTCTCGAAAAAGGAATATATTTTACTTGCAGGACAGTTGTAAATTTTCCGGGAAAGTACATTAGCCTGGAACATTATAACATATATTTAAGAAAAAATAATGTTCGAAAGTAATAAAAAGCGTAATTTTTAGGTCATATGACCAAGCCTTTCATTATTAGAATAAGAAAAGTAAAATGAACCAATGAAAAGTTTTATTAACAAGTCACATGACCTGTTATGCTTACGTTACGCGCTGCGCGTCGCGCTCCGGATCACTTCCGGATGCGCTAACGCGGCGCGTCATATGACGCATTACGCGACAACGCAGGTCTAGAATATAGTCAAAATGTCTCCACCAACCAGCGGTCGGAACACAACCCCTTTCAGCAGGCTAAATAGTTCTGTTAAATGACAACAGAAGGGACAGGCAACAAGAACCATCAGTGAAAGAGGGGAGGGCTAGTTCTTCTCTACAGGGTCACGTTGGGGCGCTACAGGAACTGATCGAATTGGTAGTCTACAGTGTTTCTGGATGTTTCAGACTGAAGCTGGCGTTAGCATGAGAGCACCACCATTTCGTAGCTCCGTCGTGGCCATTCGATGAGCAATAATGCTAGCCGCTCTCCACCAGAAGCCTGCGGGAGTCGGGGGCCCCCAAGACTTTTGTAGAATCTTCAAGGCTGAGGGGACGCTTTCGAGAATGGAGCCCAATCTCTAGCAGACAAGCGTCCGAGTTCCAAGGTGTCGCAGGGCAATTTTAGTGGACCACGCCCAAATCTGAAGAGCCGGCCGCCATTTTGAGAGTACTGTGGCAGCCGGCTATCGCTGCACCGCAAGAGCGGGAGCAACTCAACTACATGGTGAGCGAGACGCTGTAGTCGAAAGAGCGGGCGGTAAACAGCTGAATAGCGGAAGAGGCACAGTGTAGCAAAAGCGGGCGGAATGGCAACTGAAATGGTAAAGGGGCGCCCCACTACAGCGTATCTTTAGGTGAAACGGATTGTGGGACAAGGTCAAGAATGGAAGAGTTACCAAAAGGCAAAAAGTTCCACTTGATCCCGGGAGCCGGCCACCTATGTCGGGGGCGATCTCAGGCTACACCAGGAGAACACGACTTGGGGAGGGAGCCGGAGCCAAGCGCCCCCTCCGAGTCCGCGCCATCGCACCGTCCCTCGGGGGCCTCCGTCAAGCGGTTCAGGGTGGCACCGCATTACATTGTTCACAAATGCAGTCACGTCCTCAAACAGCCCCCACTTTACTTTGAGAATAGTGAAGCTGAAGCAAGTGCAAATAGGCTTCAGACAGTGTTACAAGCACTCCTCAAAACTTTGAACCATCAGAGTGCATGAGTTTCATGCTCGATCGATTGAGCTAGCCGGATCGGGCAACAAAAAGTATAAAATAGTTATGTAAATAGTTGTTAAATAAAATGTTTTACCCTCTTACTTTGCTGGTGTGTTGTATATATTTGTAATATTTGCATAGAGTTTATCGTTATTTTGGGCGGGGTGGGTGGCGGAGCCGAGCTGTATTGCAGCCATCATGGTGTGGAGTTCAGTTCATCTCAATAGTTTCGTGTTTGTCATGAGGGGTTGTTCCTAATGTTTCTATTTTAGCGAGGTCAAAAAGAGATCCCATTAGTGGCCTACTGATTTTGCTCGATTCCTTTTGTTTTTTTACACGATTTTTCGCTATCTGCAAAGACTAAACAGAGTATTGCGACTCTGTGCTTGTTTGTAAATAGAGAATGAACCAAAGAGAACCAATTCTAAAACAGTAAATGCTTGGATAACAATCAATCAAATGGAGAGAGAAGCAGGCACGACGGATTACAACTGGGGCAAAGGCCTGCGTTAACTACCCTTCACTATCTGCAAAGAGAGAGTACTCCTAATGGAAATGAGGGGGAGGGGGGGGCAGCATTCAAAGCAGATCAGTGTGCATAAACACGAAAATGTTTTTACTTACCACGTACTTGACATTCGACAGCTTATGATATTTGCTATTAAAAAACCATTGAAATTCACTGAAAAAACCATAGGTTAGAGACCATATATAGTTAGGAATTAGCATTTAAAAAACCTTGAAAATTCACTGAAAAAAACCATAGGTTATAGACCATATATAGTTAGGGATTAGCATTTAAAAAATCTTATTTTACTCACACAAAACCATTGAAATTCCATATATAGTTAGTTGCACTAACTATATATCGCGCACCCGCAATCCACTGCTGATGATGTCACATATTACATCATTCATGACATGGTCAGTGACATCACTGATGACATCTCAAATGACATCACTGATGACATCTCAAATGACATCGCTGATAACATCTCAAATGACATCACTGATGACATCTCAAATGACATCACTGATGACATCACTGATGACATCTCATTTGACATCAATGACCACATCACTGATGATATCATTCATGTGACAATACAATGCATCTCCTCACACTTTAATATAATCTCTGTTACACCCAGTGTTAAATACAGAGTATAATTTTTGAAACCATTGACACACCAATACTAGTTACTACATACGCACTCAGTGATTCCTATGTTTACACACACATTCACTCATTTACCCATACAATCATTCATACATACAATCACTCATCTTTACAACACTATCATATGCACTCATACACCTATACAGACTCTCACACTCTGTCACTCATCCATGGAGTTACTCACACACCTAGTCAGTCCTGTAAATAATCAATCACACTTCCATTTTCTAATCTATACAGTTAAACATAGAGCACCTTACATTTTGAAACATATACTAACACATACTTACTCTCTTATACAATCATTGATACAAGTACACATTGATCTGCACAGAGTCACACACCTCCCAGCCAGCCACACACACTCAGTCTCCCATACAAATACTTGGGCAATCAATCAATAACCCATATAGTTACTCATATAGCTACTGACCAACACATGCAGCAGTTTACAGAACAACAGACATAATGATGCACAAATTAAGACAGTTTAGTCACTAACCCATGCACTCAGTGAGACACATTTAATCACTCACTCATACAGTCAGTCACGCACCTACTAAATCCTTCATTCAGACACTTCTACATCTACTCATTCTTCAATATGTAAAACATATTTAAACTTTACAGAAACACACAGTCACTGGATGATGTCATCAGTGATGTCATTTGAGATGTCATCAGTGATGTCATCAGTGATGTCACTGACCATGTCATGAATGATGTAATATGTGACATCATCAGCAGTGGATTGCGGGTGGGCGATATATAGTTAGTGCAACTAACTATATATGGAATTTCAATGGTTTTGTGTGAGTAAAATAAGGTTTTTTAAATGCTAATCCCTAACTATATATGGTCTATAACCTATGGTTTTTTCAGTAATATATATATATATATATATATATATATATATATATCACTGAAAAAACCAAAGGTTACAGAGACGTTATAGTTAGGCTCTGGTTTCGCTCATATACCTTGTCAACAGTGATGTAATATGTGGAGTCATAAGCAGGGTATTGCAGGGGCGTGAATTATAGTTAGCACAGCTAACTATAACTTTAGAATTTCAATGGTTTTGTACCAGTGAATCTGAGCCTAACTATAACGTACGTCCCTGTAGACTTTGTTTTTCTCAACTTTTACAAAACCATTGAAATTAAGCATTTATAGTTACCTGAGCTAATTATAACTTACGCCCCCACAATGCACAGCTTATGACCTCACATATTACATCACTAGTGCCATGGTCAGTGGCATAACTGATTTAATCACAGATGGCACGGTGGGTGTGTGAGTGTCTGTATAAGTCTGCGAGTGGGTTTATGAGTAGCTGTATGGGTCGGTGATTGGGTGTGTGAGTGTCTGTATGGGGCTGTCATTGGGCCTCTGCCTATAGTTGTGTGAGTGGTTTTGTGGGTCACTAAGTGGATGTCAGAGTGGTAATGTGAGTGGCTGTATGGGTGGGTGTGTGAGTGGATGTGAGAGTGTCTGAATGGCTGTGTGAGTGGGTGACTGTGTGGGCGTGTCCGTAGCTGTGTTAGTGATTGGGCTAGAACATAACCTCTCCTGCCCCTTTAGCCACAGTTTTGCATAACATGTCTACCCACCTAAAGTACTTTCTACTGATTAATTAGTAATTGCTAACTCTGGTAAATATCTAGTGCATATTCTACACTACAGCTGCATAATGGACCCGAAGGAAATGTCTCCAATGACCTTCTGTGCATTTAATTTCGGCAATGTGATTGTTCCTCAAGCAAATTCTTCCAGAAATCTGTGATGAGATCATCAGGGATTGTGTCTCTATGGAGCAGGCAAGCTATGTCCCTTGGCTAAATTATGTTAAGCAAATTTTATATAAACTAGGGCATCCAGATCTATTTGACTCCCCGGAGAAAATAAGAAAAGAGGATCTGGTGTGGATAAAAACACATTTTTTAAATTTAATATTGGCTGAGAGAGAGGTGAATGAGGTAACGAAACCCTCAGGAAAGGCCTATTTTTTGCTAAAAACTTCTCCCAAGATTGTACCTTACATGACTATTGTCACTAAGCCCTTCCATCGCCTTCTTTTAACCAGGTTTCGTTTTAATTTGATTCAGTTTTTTATTGGGCGACTCGCAAGGTTGGAGCAGGGCGTGTGACTTAGGCCCTTGCACATGTGAGAACTTTTCATCTAAAAAAATACAGGAACATAATCAAAAAGCACTGGGAGATTCTCCGAATTGAAGAGGATTTTAACCACATCTTTGATGAGGATCCCACTTTCGCATACACCAGAACAAAAAACCTAGGAGAACGCTTAAAACAATCACACAACATACCTACCGTACACAAAGGAACCCTCCCATGCTGAAACTGCAACCACTGCAACAGCGTCATTAAAGGTACAACCATCAATCACCCTATGAAGGGTTACAAAATCAACATAAGAGCCACAGCCACTTGCGACACCTCCAATGTGGTGTACATGTTAAAATGCCCCTGCGGGAAAATATACTTGGGACAAACGGAACGTAAGATAAAGATCAGACTGAATGAACACAAGTCTAACATCAGAACAAAACAACTAAAATCCACTGTGGCGCAACATTTTATTGAAATGGGCCACAACATCAGCCAGCTACGATTTTGCGTTCTAGAGAATATACCCAAAGTCGAAGGTATAAACCATAAAAAAACATTACTACAAAGAGAAAACTGGCTAGCATGACCCCTTACGGCCTCAATGACCGTATGGAATTCACCTGTTACCTATGATCATGTTTTTTGTTCCTTTAACCGAAATGTGGCTTTTATACTGAGCTTGTTTACATCCCAGTTTATTTGATTTATTCATGTTTATACATATGCAGGCTTCATGATCTTTGACATATTTATACTTTTTATTTGTTCTAATCACGATGGTTGACACACACACCTTCATCACCGAACAGTTCGTTTTTTTTATACATTCGAGAACTTTATTGACACCTCGAGAACAACAGTCGTAAGCACTTCGCACTTTGCAAACAACACATAAACATTTTGAATACTTCCGTTTTTCTCCACAATCCTTTTAGCTTACTTTCCCCGGCTCGTTCGGAGCATTTTTATTCAGTTACCGAATTCACCCTTTCGTAACGCATTTACACGTTGCGTAGCAATGCAATTGGATAAACTCCAACATCACACACACATCCGGGTCACCTTAATCTACTTCCGGATTCACGAGAGTAGGACGCGAACTTAAGAACAAGCATTTAAACGGTAAGCCCATATTCGAACGCTTTAAACCCTGTTAATTTGACAACCTAGTACCAGAAGTCAGATTTTTTTATCGTACCCTTTAGAAACAGCACGATAAACGTTGCCACTTTTAGATTAGGCACGTCCTTTGGAACACATTCATCGGGTTCACCGCTAATACCGAGCACATACTTCACGTTCACCGAGCTACTTACCAGCACGAATCAACTGTCGTTTAGTAATTAGAATTAGTTATGTTTTCTCCCCGTTTTGATTTCGTTACGAATCACAGCACTATGCACGGATCTATATTCACCAGCACGAGTTATATATCAGCAATTCACCATTTTTCACACTTTATCACTGATTAAGTTTTGAACTGCATTTGTGACGTAATGCTCTTCACCAGATTGAATGCTGCATAATTTCCTTTGTTGTAGAGAGATCCCCTGGAAGAAGGCAATTCTATGCCGAAATGCATTGGGAATGTTTAAATGTTTGACTATTAAATGCAATGAAGAACCATGAACTTGAACATGATATTCTTGTGATGACAACAAGATGAAATAAATACCAAGAGTTTCAACAGAAAGATTTGGTTTACATTATTGATCACCTTGAAGTAACCTTCCTAGCAGAAGGACATTTATTGGAGCCCGGGGGACACACCCCACACACGTGGGAGTGCAACCTTTACACATTACGTTTTACACTCTTCATCAGAGAGTGATACCTCGGAGCACCATACAACCAAAGTAAATTACATTCAAATCACAGTAGTGCGCCCATTCAAACCCTTTTTGAAACTTTTCATCTCAGGACACTATGCACTCGATAATGTTCTGTAACCATTATAGTGATATCCGTAAGAAGTTCTAATTTCCAATTCTAAGGGGGAAAGGCTTTATTCAGGTTAGACCAGCCTTACTTTATCTACAGATGCTGAATGACCCATGGGAGATGTTTAACATTGTGAGTTACCTAGTGACTGCTGTTAGACTCAAGAGAAAATGGTATGTCATGTTAAGTGTGATAGGTGTTCCCGCTATGATTATATGATTATTGTTTTTATATCGGCATGTTTAACTCTGAACTGTTTTGTATTTCTAAATGCGTTATTTATTACCATATATGGATTAATGGCATCTCTGATTTTTGACGAGTGTTAATAAATTTTGATTTTGTAATGTTTTTAGGTCTCCCATATTTATTGATGATTAGCATTTAAGATGTTTTTTATTGTCCAGTGTATCATGTTGTATGTGTTGTACTTTTATGGTTTTTAGTAACCAAATAAAATGGTTTGACTGACTGACTGTGATGACATGAATACTCCTATAGAGAAGATGATGAGACTACAAAGAGGTGAATCTACATCAAAGAAGGGTACTTCCTCTTTACTATTTGAAGTAAGTGCTTGTTTGTTTGGTGGAGATGTCTTCATATTCCTCTGCATCTTAATTGCATCAGCAAAATCAGCAAGAAGCGCGCTTGAGGTAGTAGGCCTTTTGGTAAGCTGACTATTAACATGGGAAAAGGTGGGAAGACATTTGCCTATTACTAAGGTGGACGGTGCAAGGCCAAATGAGCAGAGCTCAGAAGTGATTTTCGCATTTCCATTCTTGTAGTTATTTAAAGGGAGAGCCATGCACTATGCTTTCCCCAGCAGGCGACAAGAAAGAATCCACTTGTCGCAATCACTACTGATTGCACTCCGATAGATCAATGATGCAGTCACCTCCGGCAAGGATTTCAGATCGTTTTTCAATGTGGAATTGCCTAGAAAACACACTTGCTTTGCCTTTCCCAAGCCCAAGAAGTTAGGATAATTGATCCTTTAGAGAGTGAAAGGGGGGGCTGTGTGCCCCGCCTCCCCACCCATTTTAGGCCTCTGGTATCCCAACCCCCTGGAACCCAGCCAAGAATTAATAAGGGAGGGCGCCACGTGCCCCCCTCCATGAGCATATTTTGGCCTTGGACACCACATTCCATGGGGCCTGGGTAATTAGTGCAATGGAAGGAGGGCCACGCTCCCTGGTTCGATTTTAGCCTCGGGGACCCCATTCCCAGGGCACCCAGTGTGCTCTGTTGGGGACCACATGGGGAGCATCAATGACCCTGCCTGCTTGACAGCAGGCAGGGAAACAGATAAAAAGTCTGCTCCAGTTTTCCTGCTCCCATCCGCTAGGAGCGGACTTACTGTTTGCGCTTGCTGTTAAAGTGCATGGCCCTGCCCAGAGGAGGTGATGGTAGTCCCAGGGGTGGAAAATGGCCCTCCTCTCCCTTTAAGTTATCAGCTTGGCCCCAGAGAGGTGGTGGTCCCTGGGGCTCATGAACCGGGGAGGCACACTACCCCCCACCCTATTCTGTCAAACGACATTACTTACCCCAGGGAGGTAGTGGTCTCCAGGCTGAAAGTGGCCCAGGGGTGGGGGTCCACACAGCCCCTGTCCCCTGTAAAAGATAGGCCTTGCCCCGGGGAGGTGGCTGTCTCCAAGTTCCTAATCGGTCCTAAAAAGGAAGACACCCCCCCATACTTAATAAACATTGGCCTACCCTATTGAGATGGCAGTACCCGGGCTAGAAATCCCATGGGGAGGCTGGCTGTGTGCGCCTCTTGTCCAAATATGGTTATTATAGTTTGCCCCAAGGGCCTGGCCCACCCAAGGGGCCAAGGTGTAAATAAGCGCTGTAGACCACACTTGTATTTAAAAAAATATTTGCTGACATTTGTGGCATAACTTAAAAAAAGAATGCTTTTTGGCACATGTGGGGTCCCACAGGAGCCCCACGACCTTGCCTAGAGGGTCAGGGCAGTCCTACCCTGAACCCTCTGTTTATTTTTTTACAGACAGGGATGTTATATTTGGACTCAGTCTTCAGTTTTACAAAATCAGTGAAATTCAGCAGTTCTAGTTAGATGAGCTAACAATAACTCGCACCACTGCAATGCTTATGACCTCACATATTACGTCACTCATGACCTGGTCAATGACATCTCAAATGACATCACTGATGACATCCACAAAATCACTAGCACATCTACTCGCACCCCCATGGAACCTTTCATATACCCACTGCCACACAAATATTCACAAGCTCATTCACAGACCCATACCATTACTTAAACACCCACTCATTGATTTATAGATCTACACACGCATCCACTCATACACCCATACAGCCACTCTCACACTGAGTCAGTCACCCATAGAACTACTCACACACCTACTCACTCACCCATACAGTCAATTACACAGCCACTTACCCATACAGTTACACACACTCACACAAATATTAAAACACTCACCAATACAGTCACAGACACAAGCACACACTCACCCTTACAGCCACTCTCGCATTCACTCACTCACACTTAGTCACTCATATATACCCCTTCACTCAGCTATACTGCCTTTCACATACCTGTTTACTCATCCATATACCACTGACACATCCACTCACCCACACAGCCACTCACCCACTCACCCATACAGCACCTCACACACACACACACACACACACTAACCCATACAGCCACTGACTCTCACGCTTCCAAACAGGCAGTCACCCACCCACTCAGACACCCAAACAGGTACTCAGACAACCACTCACCCATACAGTCGGTCACATACCCACTCACGCACCCATACAGCCACTTAGATACCAATTGGCAGACTGATATACATTAACAAAACCACAACCACTCACCCATACAGACGGTCACGTACCCACTCACACACCCATACAGCCACTTAGATACCAATTGGCAGACTGATATAAATTCACAAAACCAATTCCAATTCCCAAAAAGATTTATTCGACTTATTAGGTCATAAAAGCACAAAAATATACATATTAAACAGTTACACATGATTTCCAGATAAAATTCATTACAAAATCAGTGTACACTTTCTGGGATGGAATTATAAGTATTTCTTAAAACTATATACAATTTAAAATGTTATATAAAATGAGTTAATTAAAATTCCACAGATAATTTTAGGCATACTATCCAGTTAAGTGGGAGGAGAATGACTACCCTAACATGCGATACAGCAGGACAAGTGTAATTAGTGGGCTGTTCTCTCTGAGGGACCGTGCTCTAATAATCCATTCCCACCCCAAGAATTTCGCCTTAGCAACAACTATCACTTCAGTTGTGTCACTTCTTAGGATTCTTTCTGCCTCCTGTGCCCTTCTTGTCCCTAGAAGTTTGCATATTGGGGACAGCCAGATACGCCGCAGGGCTCTGTAACCATTGCATTCAAATAGTACATGGGATAAAGATTATTTTCCGAACTGGTACACCGAACACAAAGCATCACAGGATGTAGACCATTTGTTAGTAAAGGCTTATAATATATATAATATAATTTCCGCTCAAAGGGCTTTGTAATGGTATCCCAGTAACATTCTAATTCAGGTACAGATTTGCCGCATAGGAAGCGGCCAGTAAGGGAGGCTGACTCACAGTTCCTCACCAAATCAGTGTGAGCCATTTCCCAGTATTGAGTTTTCAGGATCTGTTTTGGGGTGGAAGATAGCATTCTCTGGATCTTCCCACAGCGAGCTCATACCCATGCATGATAAGGTGGCTCTAAGCTGTTTTAGCCATCTTATTTTACATGAGCTATTTACCCTGACTACATCTAGGAAACCAGCCACGTACTCTGCTAGCTCTGGGGTTGTCCATAGCCTCCGCCAGTACAGCAAAGGGCGCAATTTTGCAATTTCTGCAATTGGCTTCAGCCCCAGATCAATTAATAATGGCTGTGTCGGGGTACTCTGGGGCAATCTCGCTATGTTTCTGAGAAACTTATTTTCCGAAATTGTTAGTTTGGCTAAGTTCTCATCACCCCAAAGTTCAGCACCATATAAGGCAGAACTAATTAACTTCATATTATATATCTCCATGGCGGGGCTAATTTTCGTAGTAAAAGAGGTGTCATATTCTTTTAACATACCCCTGCCAGTTGTCTATGTTTCAATGATGATAAATCAACTTGATGTGACCATCTTAGCCCCTCCTGAATATTAACCCCCAGGTAAGTGAACTCCTTGACCTGATGAAGCATGATGGTATTTAGTCTAATGCCCCCTTTGAACGCCCTATGTGGGTTAAAAGTCATCAGTTTGGTTTTGGACACGTTGACCTCCAAACCCCGTTGAGCACAAAACTCTTCAAAGATTGAGAGGGCCCTTTGAAGCCCGCTCTGTGTTTTTGAGAGGATCGTTGTGTCTTCCGCAAACATCAGTATTGGGACCTTTTCGCCTGCCAATGTCGGTGCATCAATTTTAGTTAATTTCATGGAGTTCACTATCCCGTTTATATACAATGAGAATAGGGTCGCGGCCAGAACACATCCCTGGCGTACTCCTTTATCCACTGGAAAAATTCTGTTACTTCTCCCTGTTTGCCCCAACGAATCCTGGCCTTATTGCTTTGGTGCAATCTAATGATAAGCGACAGCAGGTCAGGTGGTAACTCCATATCTTTTAGTGTCATCCAGAGTTTCCCACGTGGCACAAGATCGAATGCTGCCCGAAGGTCAATAAAAACGGCATATAAACTCCCCTTACCCAGGGTCACAACTTTCCAATGCAAAAGGGTGAACCTGAATACTTGATCTATATCGCGAGTAAAAGCACGAAATCCTGCTGGGAGGGGGGGATAAGATACCGCCTTCATCGATCTAATCCTGTACTTTATTTCAAGCCAACCTGCCCATTACCTTTTGGAGCGAGTCAATAAGACTGATGGGCATATAATTCCCTGGGCACGCTTTGTCTCCTTTTCTCAAGACAGGGATGATTTCCACGCCTTTCCAGGAGTCTGGAATCGGCGAGCCCTGCGCTATGGCGTTTGTTATTAAAAAGATATATAAACTCCATCTTGCCTTATTGGGAAGAAATACATTCTCCTGTATTTCATCCAAACCCAGGGCTTTTACTGCCATAATGGATTTTAAGGCCACCTCCACACCTGCTCTACTGAATGCTTCCTCATTAAAAAACTGGATATGAATAATTCCTTCACTATCATGCTCACTTGACGCATATTGTGGTTTGAAGTGGTTTACCCACTCCAATTGTGAGACATGGTTATGGGGCTCGGGAGCCTGCCCTCTGTTCCATTTGTAGATTTTCCAAAATTGCTTAGGATTTCTATTAACACAGGCCTCCTTCAAATCATCCCACCTTTTACTGTCCCATTCCTTTTTCCCTTTGAGTAGTGCCCCCCGATAGGTTGCCCTGGCTAGTCGTACCTGCGCTGGATCCCCTAATTGTATGGCATCTCACAGCTCTGCACGCGACCTTTTACAATGGGCACTATACCATTCCTGTACTTTAGGTAAAGGTACCTTTTTAGGTTTACTCTTTGTTACAAAGTGCGTACGCAAGTGCCCAAAGATTTCGTTGTGTATGATGGTTGGTAATTTGCGATCGGGCAAATTTGTTACACTGGCTTTTAGATCGCTAATTGCCCTATTCAGCTCATTATCAATGCTAGTCAGCACTAGGGGTAGTTCTTTTAATTTGGTCCATTTTAATCGTCTTTGATCATTTGATCCTTAGATATATAACTGTCTGCTATTCCATTACAAGCCTAATAACCAAACAGGTCCATTTCCTCACAAAGAGGATTATGATCACTTTCCAATCGATCTTGTATTACCATATCCCTCACTGTATACCACAGTACTAGGCTGACCAGCACATAATCTATCCTACTAGTACTGTACTGTAGCTATTGTTAAATGTAACAGCCCCCAGTTTATCAGACTTTGTATGGCCATTCAGTGCCCGCAAACCATTTTCCAAACATATTGAATTGATATGGATCGCCACATCGGACCATCTTTTTATTGGCTCTAACTCCAACTTTGGGACACCCCACCTTAGAACTTCCTCATCTGAATGTCCTCATTCAAGAGTGGCTCAAACGTTGTATTAAGATCACCCGCGATAATCAAAGGTAGGCATGACTGATTACTCTCCAGAAGATTGTCAAGTGCTGCTAAAACACCTGACTTTTTCCCCCTTGAGCCCCGCACGTACAAGTTGTATATATTACTGCAATCCCCTTAGTACCCCTAGACAGTCTGACTGCCTGGATGTCAGGATTGTTGGTTGGGATAATTTGAATGTTCAGCCCCCATCTTGCTTCACCCACATTGTCAGGCCTCCTGATGGTCTCCCTCGTGGACCTTTAATAGCTGGAATATAACAATTCAAGTATCCAGCACAAAAAATAGGGGTTTTTGACCAGGTCTCTTGGAACAAGCAGACATCAAACCTCTCAATAAAGGCATGCCACTCAGGGGATCCCACCTTAGAGCCTGATCCTGCAATGTTCCATGTCATGAGGGTATTGATTACTGATGCCCCTATGTGTGCCGATTTGATGTTTGCAACTGGTATGCTTAGACTTAGGGTACTATCCTGCCTATTCCCTACTTTTTGAAAGCTTGACAAGGGTTCCACTCCCATGACTTGTTCCAGCTCTACTAATTGGCAATCATACCTAGATGGAATAGTTTTGGGGGCCACATCCACAACCAGTTTGCCCAGCTGCCCCTTATCCAGATCACCCGCAAGTCAATCAATATTTTCTAGTGATGATTCTCCCCTAGGTCTGGGAGGCTCGAACCCATATTGGCGAACATTATCACCTTCCCTCGATGGGCGCCTAAACTGTATATTTGATGGTCCTAGTGCGAAATTCTAGGGCAAAGAGGTTTTCCGCTATATGTGCCCTAGCCATCGTGAGCTCAATACGATCCAGGGAATTTGCTGATGCTGCTAACCTACGGGCTCTAACTATATCTTCCCTAATCATCGACCGGCACCCTCTCACATGCCTTATCCAATAAATTGATTTGTTCATTAGGGAATCCTCACTCTGACCTGTTTATCACGGGAAGTTTTGGAACATTCAGCATAACAATTTTTGATGAACTTTGCATTTCCCTGGTACTGCATGCCAGATGTGTACTTTCCTCACTATGCCTTGGCTGGGTAAGATGTAATGTCTTGACCCCATTCTGATGTACCTGAGCCCTGACAAAATTTATTGTTAAGTAATTTTCGATGTTATTGTTATTAGGGTCAGTCCGAATAGGACTTGGGGCTGCTCGCGGATGTGTTAAAGGTGTCAATCTAGTCCCGACCCTGGGCCTACCTGCACTAGCTGTAGCACCAGAACCCTGTATTTGGCTCCATTGTGAGGGGATAAGTAGCCCTTCCTTTGTGGCCGGATACCGATCCGAGGTCAAGGTTTTCACTAAAGTAACCAGCTCCTCAATCTGGCCTCTCATTACACCCATTTCTTTCCTCATTGCGCTAACCTTTAGGGTTAAATCTTGGTGGACCTTACATAGGTTTGGCCCATCCTGGTGTAGAGTGTTCGAGCATAACTGGTGTACTTGCCCCCTCCCCCATCACCTCCTGACTCATTACTATCAATATCTTGTAATAGGAGATACCTATTTGTGCACTGCAACCCTGGTAATTTGGTCTACATTGGCTATATCCCCATTAGACAATTCTCCCTCCTTTAGGCTTTTATCTACTTTTCTTGCATTTGTTCTCTGGAACAAAGTCGGGATGGTAGTAATGTGTGTCTTATCCACGCATGCCAACTTATTAGTAGATGAATCACTAGGTGCTTCCCTCTCTGGCTGTAGCTCAAGGATTCCCTCACACTTCTATCAGGGTGTCTATCCTATATAGGACACAGTTGCTACTTACATTTGTTTGGAGTTTACTTGCCCTTTTGCTTTTACCCCCCCCGCTCCGCTTAGTGCTAATACTTCCTGTCTCCCACCTATCCTCACCCACACCCAGTAACTTTCTTTTCCCCATTCCTAGATATTATCAAACTTGAACAGGCAGGGTTTGGTATACAACACTCTAGCACTACTTGCTACAATATGATACTTATTGACTAGGGTGGTAATATAGTTCCAGTCTGTACAGATCTCTGTGAGGGGTCAGAGACTCCAAGTAGAACAGTCACGACTAGAATGGCAACAATGGTACCTGTGGGGGGTGTCAGTCACAGCTGGATCTACAGTTCCAGGCTTAGGCCAGCAAGGCAGGGCGGGGCAGACGTAGGAGGGGCGGCCCAGTCCTGCCTCTTCCTGACACGGACGGGCCCGTCCTTGGCCCGGGCTTCGCCCGCACGCATCCCTCAGTGCGGGAGGCCTGGATGGTTTTTATCCCGCCTCTGGGCGCGATTTCCTGCGCGTCGCGTCAGGCGCCACTGAGGGCTGCTGGGAGATGTGGTCCGCTCCAGCCGTTCCCCTCATGGCAAGCGCACAGGCAGAGCGCTGATGGTGGCTGTTTCCCGAATGGCAGATTGGAAGAAGAAACAGTGGCTCACGGCCGTTCCCCTCACGGCAGAGCAGCTGTGGTGAGTGGTCTTTGGTGGCGCGTCCCCAAAACCAGTCACTCACCCATACATTCACTGAGACAGCTTATCACTCACTTATACAGTCAGTCACACACCCACTGAATCATCCATACAGGCACTCATATACCCACTGATTCACCAATACACTCTGGTTTATATGTTTAACACTTATAAACATTTTAAAAAGACTACCAGTCACTAGATGATGTCAGCCGTGGTGTGATCAGTGATGTCACTGACCATGCCATGAGTGATGCAATATGGGAGGTCCTAAGCAGTGCATTGCAGGGGCATGAGTTATAGTTAGCTGAGCTATCTATAACTGCTGAATTTCACTGGTTTTGTACAAGTGAATCGTGAGCGTAACTATAACATCCCTATAACCTTTGTTTTTTTGGGTGAATTTCTGTTTTTTTTTCAATTTTATTTTCTAACTATAACGTCCCTGTAACCTTTGTTTTTTCAGTGTGTATATATACGTTTTTTTGTCTACTGTTCTTTTTTTGCATTCAAATGCATGCTCCGAAACTGATGTTTCAGCCGCATGAGCGCATTGCAGAATTAAATTTGACCAACTGATCGCCTCTGTTTGGTAAATCCTTTTTTAGATGCACAATGTACTGTCTAGGCTTTAGTTGTGGGCCGAGACATTTTACTGTGATCCAATGATCAGAAATGGATCATGTTTAAGTTTAATTTGTTGAAGGGCCAAATTATGAAGAAAAACATTTTTAATACACGTACACAGTGGACACTGATATTCATGAATAAATAAAAATTCTCTGGTAAGGGTCTGATATGTCTTCCCTTTTCTCCCACCCGCCCCTAAATATATACTCTTTCAATTGAATCATAAAGGTGATTTAGGCTGCTAGCTACATTACATTTTTTTTAATATATTGGCTCTCTCCTGGATGGATTTTCTCCTAGTCATAGCACGAAATATATCAAATTCTAACGTAACAGGCATAAGACATATTTGCAGAGTGCATATTCACCAGTGAGGTGTCTAATAGGTCTACTGATACAGAACAGGTGTTTCCTGTTATTCAATTCAATGATACTCTATTTGAGAACCTCAGACATGCTTAGTTGTTCCGACAAGATTCAAACCTGTGACCATCGGGCTACATACATTTCAATGCACTGAATACATAGGTAAACTTAGCCACCTTACACATCCTTTTTAATCTAAAAATGGAGATCCTGTACCTGATTCTGAAGTAGTCAACATTTACAAATACCAACAAAATGCAGCAGTCTTTGTAAATAGAATGCGAGGACTAGATATCTAAAAAACAATTCTTGCTTAGACATCCAATTTTATGCTTCAAGACGTGGCTTGGTGCTCTGCTTCCCAACAAGGAGATACTTCTAAGAGTAGCAAAGCGATTATAACAAACTCTGCAGATCACATTTAACAAATTATTTGGATTTATCTAAGTCTCACCGTCTTCCTTTTCATCGTCATGTGTCCATCATTATCGTACACAAGCCGGGCCTGCATGGTTTATCATCACATACAGAGTTCTGGCTCACTTATCTGCTACAGAATCAAAGATAAGGTATCCTCCTTCATCATCAAGTCTATTGTTGATGAATCAGTTGTGAAATAACGTCTCAAGACATCCTACTTGAGCTAATATGGCTTGATCACATCAAAGTCAGATTTGCCCAGAAAGGACACTGCTCAAGATGCCCCCCACATCATCTTGTTTTTTCTTAAAGAAACAGTAGGAAGGTTACCCATTATATACAGGGTCATTGTAATTATGCACTTTTACGGCTGTGGTATTTGGCACATAGTTATGGCTCTACTACAGTTGCCACATAATCTACCATTTAAAGATTTAAACAATTATTTTTATTCAAAAGTCACTAAAAGCACCACACGTGGTGCTGCACAGTTGCAGGCGTTCACACAGGTTAGCTAGCCACTGTTCAATCACTGATTGCTGCTTTCAGGAGTTAAATTGGTAGAAATGAGGCATATTTTTTTTTCTTAAGAACAGATTTTATTGGTTTTCGAAAATGTAGTGCTTGATGAGTCTTATTATACATATACATGCTAGGGTAAAGCATAGGCGTACGTGTACTACCTAATATTTCACAAGATAATAAACATGCTGCGATAAAAGAAACAAAAGCAATCACGCGGAGTGTTGACCATGTCTCTGTGCCGCTACCCCAATGATCAGTCTTCATCATCTTTGTTAACATTGAGCAAAATCAATATATTAGCCGTGGGGCAGTACCTCTGAATCAGACGATGCGGTCTGTAGTGTAGATGGGACCAAGACAATACCTCTGTAATCAGCCCAGCTCTGCCATATGCGTGTATATTTCTGGCGGCACTCCCTAGCCTTAAACACAGGCTCCTCCAGCCCCATGCAGAAGTCCAATCCTCTCTTCCAAACTCCCAGCAAAGGAAGGGATTCTGCTTTCCAAGATCATGCAATGTCTCGTTTAGCCAAGGTCAACCCAAGAAACAGCAGGTGACACTTGTACCTATTACTCCTGACGTCTTCTGAGATATACGATAACGTGAGCCGTGGTGTACTATGCAGGGACCACCCCAGCACCTCAGCCAGGCACCGGAATACCCTCTTCCAGTACCTGTCCAATGTCGGACACGTCCAAACCCAATGTAGGAATGTGGCATCTTCTGCGCCAAAGCACAAGCATGCGAGGGATGCAATGAGACCTGCTTTCCACAGCTTCAGACATGTGTAATATGTCCTTTGTAAGTATTTTAGCTGGATTAACCGCAAGTGTGAACAGACTGTGGCCTCCCTGGGAGACTCTAGGGCCTCTCCCCAATCGTCAATGTCAATGAGACCTATGTCGACTTACCAGGTCTCTCTCAGATTCTACAGTTTGGGGGCTGTTAGATTTGGGGGTCTCTAGTTGGCATAGGTAGGTACCTGTAGCAAATAGGAACCCTGCGTCTAGTCAGAGTAAGGGGGTACACTCCTAAAATAACCCCTGCTCACCCTCTTGGTAGCTTGGCATGAGCAGACCGTCTTATCTCAGAGGCAGTGTGTAAAGCATTTTTGAACACATACAGTAATCCAGTCACAACACTGCAGAGGGACACCACACATGTTTTATATCAAAAAGAAGTATTCTTTATATAGAGTTAACACACAACCACAAACAACAATAATCCACAATACTGTACTTAAAATGGTAGTTTTAGCTTAGTCCTCTTTAGTTCTTAAAATGTAACACTTTTAGTCAATGTGCCTTAAGACACGCAGGGCAACGAAGTTGTTGCAAAGATGGAAATGCGCCAAAGATCCGGTTCAAAGAAATAAAGACGTCAAGTTCTTCCTGATGCGGCACGCTTCTCCGATGTTGCGAGAAGTCTCGACTCAATGCGTCAGGTGCAGCGGCGACACCCTTGTTCCGTAATGCGCGGACAGCGGCTTTGACGGCAACACTCTTCTCTGACGTTGCGAGACATTTCCGCTTGATGCGACAACTGCAGCAGTGACACCCTTGTTCCGTGATGCAACGACAGCAGCTCCGACAGCTGCACGCTTCTCCGTGGATGCGAGACGCTTTACTTGATGCAGTGCAATACGACAGCTACAGCGGCGACATCCATGATGCGACGGCAGCAGCAGCGACGGCGACGCGCTTCCTCTTCGTTGCGAGAGGCTTCTCTCGATGCAGTGCAATACGACAGCTACAGCGGCGACATCCACGATGCGTTGGCAGCAGTAGCGACTGCAACACGCTTCTTCCTCTTAAGTCGCGCTTCCAGCTCCTTGCGACAGGCAGTCCCTCAGAAGGCCCAAAGCAGAAGCAGGCACTTCCAAAGAACTCTGGGGAGTTGGGGGTTGAAGTCTGTTGTCCCTGAGACTTCAGCAGGAGGCAAGCTCTTTTCTCAAGCCCTTGGAGATCCTTCACAAGTTGAATAAAGTGCACACAAAGTGCTTTCTCCTTTCTTTGGCAGTCTGGCAACCACTGCAGGCCAATCTCCCAAGCAGCACTTCCGCTTAAGGATAGTCTCTCTCAGTTTCTTCAGGTTCTTCTCCTCAGCAAAGGTTTTGTCTTGTAGTCCAAAAGTGATCTAGATCCTTGGGATCAGGGTCCTAATACTTATACCCCAAAAACCTTTGTCCTTCTGAGGGCAGAGGGGCCTTTGCCTAGTCCAAACCAGTTTTGGTCAGTCCTGGAGCACTCTGTTGACATGACTCCTTCTTTCTTTTCACAGTGCAGGGCGGAAACATCAGACGCCCCACAGGAGGTGGAGCCAGCATTGTGGAGGGAAGGCACATCCCTGGAGCACTCTGTTGACATGACTCCTTCTCTCCTTTCACAGTGCAGGGCAGAGACATCAGATGCACCACAGGAGGTGCAGCCCGCATTGTGGAGGGAAGGCACAGCCCTATTCAGGTCCCAGGTGCAACTCCTCCTTCCCATCTAGATGCAGATATCTCTATTAACCACTGGGCTGGCTCACCCTGTCTCCTGGAATCCCCCAGCCCCTGTCACTCAAACTCCAGACAAGGAATACACAACCCAGCAGAGGCAGGCTTGGATAGTTAGACAAGAAAATACCTACTTTCTAAAAGTGGTATTTTCAAACAAAGAATGTTAAAACCATCTTCACTAAAATATTTATTTTATCATTCTGAGTTCAGGCATACTAAACTCGAATTTCTACCATGTACCCTGAGTCAGTTAGGATTATAAGATGTAATAATCTAACTGCCCATTCTGGCCTATAGAGAACAGGTAGCCTTGCAATAGTGAAAAACGAAAATGGCTGTAATTCACTATTAGGACATTCCACACAAACCAGGGCATGTCCTATCTTATACTTACAATGCACCCTGCCCATGGGCCTACCATAGGGGTGTCTGATATGAAGAAAATGGAAGGTTTAGGGACTGGCAAGTGTGTGCACTTGCCCAGTCAGCATGGCAGTACCAGACTGCACACAGGCTCTGCAGTGGCAGACCTGAGACACATTTTACAAGGCTGCTTCTGTTACAAGCCCTGGGCACACTCAGTGCACTGTACTAGGGCCTGACAAGTAAACCAAACAAGCCAATCATGGAACCACTAATCCATACATCAATTTATAATAGGAAGAGCATATGCACTTTAGCACTGATCAGCATTGGTAAAGTGCCCAGAGTCATAAAACCAGCAAAAACATGTCAGACAAAATACAGGAGGAAGGCAAAAAGTTCAGGGATGACCCTGCAAAAAGGGCCAAGTCGAACACGACCCCCTTCCAGTCAAAACGCAGGGGAGACCAATCACTACCCTGATGGGCTTCCCAGCTTTGGGCGATAGAACCTGGACCTGGGCCGCAACTGCAGGGGCATTCGCCAGTTCTACGCCAATCTGAGCCTATTGGAATCCCTCTGTCCATACTCTCAGGGCACACCAAGCTAAACCATGGGGAACCCTTCTCCTCAACTGTGGACACCACCTGTGCAGCATCTTACCTTAACATGGTCACAGATGTGTCCCAACAGACAGACAGCAAGCCACAGTGACCACTGACAGTAGCCAGTGATGAGACTTCGGGCTTTCAAACCTCTGGGGCATCAGAGAGCAGAGGGCAGTAGCCCCAGGTGCTTGGCACCCTTTGTCCACTCTCCCTCCTGTCAGGTCAGGTATGACATCCTGACACTGACCCACCAGCCTCGGGCCTGTACCTGGCGGCTGGACAAGAGACTGAGTGGGCTCTCCCACACCTGGTCTTCTTCCTTGGGCCTTTGTACCCTCCCACCTGGAGCGGTACCCCTTTCCAGAATTATCAGGGTGCCTATAGCAGGTGTCCTGCCCAATTCGCCCACCAGTTCAGGGGTTCCATCCTGCAACTGGGCTTCCAGGTCAGGGGGGACACCCTGAACCTGGCCCTCCAACGTAGGGTGTAAATCCTCAGGCTGCACCTGTGTCAGTGGAGGGCTCCCTCCCTCTGCACCCCCTTCCAGAGCACTGCACCCCCCCAACTGGAGTGGTACCCCTAAAAGCTACATCGGTCAGGACACTGATTACAGTTGTCCCTCCCTCCAGGTCAGACAACACCTGAACCTGGCTCTCCAACCCAGGGTCTGTACCCGGAGGTTGAACACTTGCCTGGTGCACCTGGACTTCCTTAGGAGCAAGCATGACCCCCTTGAGGAAAACCCATAACTCATGTGTTGTCTGATAGTCTGTCTGGCGCAGATCTCCTGACTCCTGTCCATCTGACAGTGCACAAAGATCCCCCAGGGCTGAAGTGGTGTCACCATGGTCATTCACTGGTGACGCAGCCCTTCTGGCTGGCCCTTGACTCACTGGTTCTTCCACTGGGGACTCTTTCCCCCTCTCACCGCTCAGTCTGGACTTCTGTACCCTCCACTTAGGAGCGGCACTGCCCCGACACCAGAACTACTGGAGGCCTGCTTACAGACACTCCCAGTTCACCAGACATTAGGGGATCCCCCTCAACGGGTGGGCTATCAGGACAGCCTAGGCGCCTCACCTGGTGTTCCCTTAAAGAACCACCCAGGCTCTGAGACTGGGTTTCGGGCAACTTTGGACATGTAGCCCCACACTCACTCCATCTCCACTGAGACAGGACATGAGCCCCTACACCCCCCCCCCCACTACAATGGGACCTAGCTGGGCTACTCTGCACCACTTCCACCACTCTGGGTTGGAAGAAACCTGAGCCTCTCCCCATGGGGTCACTACCCCATGCCTCTCCAGACCCTCTGGAAACCACCAAAAGGTCTGCCTCCCATGTGAGCTCCCTGGGGTCAGAGAACTCACTCTCCTACAGGTGTTGGCATAGCTCTGGAAAACAGGGACTTACAATATGCTCTCCCACAATTGGATCACATAGCCCCCCACAGGGGTTAACCAAACTATCCTTCACCTCACCATCCAGTGCCTTGCACATGTACTCCACACCACTCTCCTGAGATTGGCAAGACAGTATTGTACTGTCTCTGTCACTCAACCCACACTCTTCTGGACGGTCTTCATACTCACATATCAGGACTTCAACTTTGGGGGAATCCCTCTCCCTGCACCTCTCATCTAGAGTCAGTAGAGTGTCCCTCCCACCACTAGGACCATGCACCCCTGCGCCAGTTACCCCATTCTCCTCAGGGACACTGCACACCACTGGAGCTACCTAATGTCCTTGAACCTCCTGGTGTATGTTAACCCCCTCCAAGTCAAGCGCCCATCTCTCTGGGTGTGTGTACTACTCCCTCAGCACTGTAAAAAATTCAATTTTGCTGCCACCATCTGAGCTGGATTCCACCTCCAACTCAGCAAAGCTCACTTCCTGAGCTACACACATCTTTTTTTTGGGCTGAGGCACTCATGGCCTCAAGCCTCTCGAGCTCTAAATCAAGCTCCCTCATTCTCAACTCATGTTCAAACTGCAATTTCTTTTCTTCCGGGGCTAACTTCCTAGTTTGCACTTCCCATTCCAACTGCCTATTTAACCTGAGCTTTGTCAGCTCCATCTCATTCCTTCTGCATCTCTCTCCGTCCTCCAGCTCCTCTGGAGACAGACTTTTGCCAGAAACACTGCTACCTGCGGGAGAAGGTGCTCCCCTTCCTCCTGGACCCAATGGCCCTTCCAGCTGCACATCTGCATTCTCACCCCATCCTCATTCTCAGGAGTATTCCTTTCTTCTACCCAAGCCCTCAGCGCCTTGTAGAACTCTTCCTTCTTGGAGAGTCCAATAATGGGAACATTGAATTTCTTGCAGAAGTACTTCAGCTGCTTAACTTTGTAGCATTCTAGTTTCTCCTCTTCCCAATCAAGATCAACAGAGGCTATGGATTCTGCTCTCTGCATGATGGTTAAACTTGGCAGTTCTCAAAAATAGAAAATCCCAAAAAGAAATCTATCAAAAAGTATGTGGTTGCGTTTTGGTCTGCACTCACTAGTAGTGTTCACGAATCACTGTACATGAGTCACAAATGCAAGTCCAGAATCCTCACCGCTGCCCACCAATGTTAGATTTGGGGGTCTCTAGTTGGCATAGTTAGGTACCTGTGACAAATAAGGACTCTTGCGTCTAGTCAGGGTAAGGGGGTACACTCCTATAATAACCCCTGTTCACCCCCTTGGTAGCTTGGCATGAGCAGACAGGTTTATCTCAGAGGCAGTGTGTAAAGCGTTTGTGAAGTCATACGGTAATCCAGTGACAACACTACAAAGGGACACCACACAGGTTTTATATCAAAAATAAGTATCCTTTATACAGACTTAACACAAGACCACAAACGACAAAAATTCACAATACTGTACTTAAAATGGTAGTTTTAGCTCAGTTCTCTTTAGTTTTTAAATTCCAACACTTTGAGTCAAAGTACCTTAAGATGCGACACGCAGGGCAACGAAAGTATTGCAAAGATGGAAATGCAGCAAAGATCCGGTGCAAAGAAATAAAGACAAAAAATTCTTCCTGATGCGGCACGCTTCTCCGATGTTGCGAGAAGTCTCGACTCAATGCATCAGCTGCAGTGGCGACACCCTTGTTCCGTGATGCGACGACAACGGCTTTGGCGGCGACACTCTTCTCAGACATTGCGAGACACTTCTGCTCGATGCGACAACTGCAGCTGCGACACCCCTGTTCCATGATGCGATGACAGCAGCTCCGACAGCAGCAAGCTTCTCCGTGGATGTGAGACGCTTTTCTTGATGCGGTGCAATGCGACAACTACAGCGGCGACATCCATGATGCGACGGCAGTTGCGAGACGCTTCTCTCGATGCGGTGCAATACAACAGCTACAGCGGCTATATCCACGATGCGACGGCAGCAGCAGCGACGGCGATACGTTTCTTCCTCTTGAGTCGCACTTCCAGCTCCTTGCAACACGCAGTCCCTCAGAAGACCCAAAACAGCAGCAAGTTCTTCCAAAGAACTCTAGGGAGCTGGGGGTTGAAGTCTGTTGTCCCTGCGACTTCAGCAGGGGCAAGCTCTTTTCTCAAGCCCTTGGAGATCCTTCACCAGTTGAATAAAGTGCACACAAAGTCCTTTCTCCTTTCTTTGGCAGTCAGGCAACCACTGCAGGCCAATCCCCCAAGCAGCACTTCAGCTTATGGATAGTCTCTCCTCAGTTTCTTCAGGTTCCTCTCCTCAGCAAAGGTTTCTTCTTGTAGTCCAAAAGTGATCTAGATCCTTGTGGTCAGGGTCCCAATACTTATACCCCAAAATCCTTTGTCCTCTGAGGGCAGAGGGGCCTTTGCTTAGTCCAAACCAGTTCTGGTCAGTCCTGGAGCACTCTGTTGACATGACTCCTTCTTTCCTTTCACAGTGCATGGCAGAAACATCAGACGCCCCACAGGAGGTGGAGACAGCATTGTGGAGGGAAGGCACAGCCCTGGAGCACTCTGTTGACATGACTCCTCCTCTCCTTTTACAGTGCAGGGCAGAGACATCAGACACACCATAGGAAGTGCAGCCAGCATTGTAGAGGGAAGGCACAGCCCTATCCAGGACCCAGGTGAAACGCCTCCCTCCCATCTAGATGCAGATCTCTCTATTCACCACTGGGCAGACTCACCCTGTCTCCTGGAATCCCCCAGCCCCTATCACTCAAACTCCAGACAAGGAATACACAACCTAGCAGAGGCAGGCTTGGATAGTTAGACAAGAAAATACCTACTTTCTAAAAGTGGTATTTTCAAACACAGAATGTTAAAACCATTTTCACTAAAATATGTATTTTATCATTCTGAGTTCAGGCATACTAAACTCGAATTTCTACCATGTACCCTGAGTCAGTTAGGATTATAAGATGTAATAATCTAACTGCCCATTCTGGCCTATAGAGAACAGGTAGCCTTGCAATAGTGAAAAACAAAAATGGCTGTAATTCACTATTAGGACATTCCACACAAACCAGGGCATGTCCTACCTTATACTTGCAATGCACCCTGCCCATGGGCCTACCATAGGGGTGTCTGATATGAAGAGAAGGGAAGGTTTAGCACTGATCAGCAGTGGTAAAGTGCCCAGAGTCATAAAACCAACAAAAACAGGTCAGACAAAATACAGGAGGAAGGCAAAAAGTTCAGCAAGGGACTCACGTCTGAGCATACCCCTGCCAACAACTTATGGCGAACAAAGCGGTACAAAAGGGGGTGATGATGGACGGAGCATCTGAACCAATCAAACACACACCCAGTCAATAGATCTGGGTTTAATCCATCACTGTTCTTTAGCCCACTCTGCCACCCCAGTTCAGACATGGCCATATGCAAATCAGTCTGACCATGTGCCTCATGGGAACAGTCCAGCCCGAACAGTGAGTCCCTTGCTCACTTTGCCACTGGATTCAAGCAAGCCTGGCTGAAGACGGCTGAAATGCCAGAAACCGGTCCTAGGAAGCTTGTTTCCGGTCCAGGGAAGGCATGGCTCGGCAGTTTGGCAGTGATCAAGGAGTACAGATGGAAGGGAGAGGACTGTAAAGTTGCAGATGAGTGGATTTGGTTAGTTCCCCTCCGGAGCTACAAGCTGTCTTTGTGTCTCCCCCTGCAGGTTAAGCAAGTAGCGCCTGGAGAGGCAGCAGGACTGTGCTGCTGGGAGGACCATGGATAACAAGTCACTCCTAGAACAGCAACCACCCACCTACAGCCCTGCAGGGCAGGAGGGCTACTGCCAGCATTGCTACGGGACCACTACTCTTCCGGCTGGCTTCGCCCAGCTTGTCTTCCAGCCACCTTCTCTGTACCCAAACCCACAGCTTCAGGTGGGTATGTGTACAGCATGCCCCTCCAGCCACAGGTATTTCAGGAGGAAGCTCATTTCTCAGCGCAGAACTCCTGCACTGCCCCCACGGCAGGTAATCCCAGGCAGCTCTCTGCTATCTCCTGCAAGGAACCCCTGCCTCTGTCCGTCCCCACAGAGGAACACCATTCCTACATCATTGCTCACTCATCAGGACAAAGAAACCAAAAATGTGGACTGGTGCATTTGGCTTCATAATGGGCTTCCTGTTTGAAGCATAAAAGTGGTATCCCTTGGTGGTAGGGCCTTTGAATTTGTAGAACTAGGGTCCATAAGCACCTTGTGGGGCTTCCAAACGTAGTAACACTCAATGTAGAAAGAGAGCCTTTATGTCCACTCTCAAACAGCTATGGTATGGTAGCCAAAACCTTAGAGATCCAGAGTGGATTCTCGTTGCCTGGCATTCAAGAGCGGATGAGTCACGTCTTGGCAGCCGGGGAAATGTAATCAGCCCTATTGGCTGAGTAGTTAGTGAGTGCACATTGCTTAAGCAACCATACAGCAAACACTTTATTTAAATAGGTAAAAAGCAGGGTTTCTTTAGGACCACATGAAATTTAAGGTAAAATATATAAATATTTTAAAAGAAGGGAAAGCTACTTCCTCCAAATTGTCTCACTATAGAGTGTGTTGTTTTTGATACTTCCCAAGTGAAATATTGAATACCTTTTTAGAACTGCGCCCATGTAACATTATTTCCACATAGGCCATTTAGCTCTATTGTTAACTCAAATGTACCAGCTTTGCTGACTCTAGGTTGCATAGAGAAAGTGACTGTATGAATAAATATTTCAGTCTTCTGGTCTAAAAATCCCCTGCTTTGGTTATCCTTTAAAATGCTGAGTGGTGGGCATATCAGCGGACTACTTTCTTTTAATTGGTAACCCTGTTTGGAATTACCCTGATATTTAGTCTGGAGCAATACTAAAGTTGATCTTGGCTGTTTGGATCCAGCTGAGAATTGATTGATATTCCTTTGAGATTGGGAAAACATGGTTTCTTAAGGAAGACATTGTGGTCTCTGGAATCAGAAATTCAACCTCTTGAACAAGGAGGCATTTAGTAAGACCATGCAACAATCAACAATTGCTTTACCTTGTGGGCCACCTCATAGAGGTCGATGGAGGTAGATTCACAATAATGATGCTAATGCGTCAACTTCTAGGTAGCTTTTGATTAGGGGTGGACGGCAAATTCCGTTCCGCTCGCAGAACTTGCGAAATATCGGCATTTTCACGTTCCGTGCGGATTGCGAAAATGTCGAAACTTCCACGATCCCCGGCCGAACGGAATTCGGGGGCATGAGTGCAGTAGAAAGTACTCCAGTTGAGAAGAGGTATGGCCCAAAACGGTGGCATCTTCTACTGGCTAATCAGTGAATCATATGGTCACTGATTAGCCGGTAAAAAGTGCTCTCGAAAATTAGTGAGCACTGTCGAGGCTAGGCAGGTGTGCTTTTGCCCCATATCTACCGTCTACAATTAGCTGTAGTCCTTGATGGTGGTCTTTGCATCCATGAGTTTCTTAAGCACAATCGCGTGTAGTTCCTGTGACCAGGAGGCTGCTTTTCCCTCATCTACTGCTCTGACCCTATCAAGAGGCATGTGAACTCACAAAGAAGCCGCGCCCCCGGTGACAAAGTTACAGACACATATGGTCACTGATTAGCCAGTAGAAAGTACTCCAGAAAATTAGTGAGCACTGTCTAGGCTAGGCAGGTGTGCTTTCTCCCCATATCTACTGTCTACAATTAGCTGTAGTCCTTGATGGAGGTCTTTGCATCCATGAGTTTCAGGAGCGCAATCCCATGTAGTTCCTGTGACCAGGAGGCTAAGTTCCCCTCATCTGCCGCTATGATCGGTCTCTGACCATATTAAGAGTTGAGCAGAGGTATGGCACAAAACGGTGGCCTCTTCTTTGATAAATATCAGGGCAGGATTCATTCTGGCACGATGCTCCTGTCACAAAAATTAAACCTCAAGGGGCGCAGCAAAATCTCGGCGAGCAAGCGAAATTCCACATGTTCGCGGAATTTTGCGAAAGGCAACTTCGCAAATCCCGCCCACCGCTACTTTTGATTTGGTCTAACATAATTGAAAATGTTACAAACCTAGAATGTCTCATTTGACCCTAGTGAGATTTGGGTTGTTGTTTGAGGTGGGCAGTGTGAATCCCTACTCAAACAACACCACAAAAAGTCACTAATTAACCTGTCCCTAACCCTCTGGTAGCTTGGCACAAAAACAATCAGGCTTAACTTCGATCATCTGCATCAGCACCCTTCTGGTCCTGTGCAGCAGGTTACATTCTGTGGACATTCACCCAGGCTCAGAGGGCTATCTCATACTCGAACGTAATTCTGGATTATAAACCAGTCACAAAGTCGGCAGCTATAGTCAGTTGACTTTATGTTGCTGCTAGCGACCATGCTGATTGGCATCTGTCTACCGCCACCGAGATACTGACAACGGGCGTTATTTGTACCCGTGTATTATTACATTTGTGAACTACTGTCTTAACCTACCTTGGATGCTGTTCTCCCTTTGTTACGAAACTACTTCAGGTCTTATGCAAACCTGCTCTTTTGAAACTTGGGGAGCCATTGCTTGAATCGATATGAATTAATTTTGAGACTGGCTTATAATCCAGAATTACGTGGACCAACTGAATAGAATCATTTGTATGTGTTCTTAAACACAGCCCTAAGGACCAACCTTGAACCAGTGCGGTTTCTTGAATATTTCAGGTATTCCTAGCTAGCCCTGACGAAGTTCCAGTGGCACTAGGGAACGAAACGCTTTGGCTGTGTGCCGGTTTTTACTAAACAACCTTGAATAATAAGAAGAACTTTTTTGGATTACTAGAGTGTTTCCTGTGTGACTCAGATCACGATGCACCTTCCTTTCTTGTGGACTTTCTTACCTATTTGGCATCTTTCAACAGCGGATGCCGGGAGTTGTTGCACTCATCTGTTGTATACGTAACTAGTGGAATTGAGGTGCTAGACCCTGGTCAGCTGTTGTGTGCTTTATTGTTCAATGTTGGGGGGGGTACCATAGGTAACCCCCCAGTTCAGCCCCTCACCACCTGGGGGCCCGCAACGGGCCGCCATAACGAACTCTGCATGCCTTTCAGTGGCGGAGTCTCCGCCACTAAAAGGCATTGAAAATGCCACATACTAATATGGATAGAGGTGCCTGAACGGCACCGCCACCATATTATGGGCCTTTTTCGCATGGTAGGCAATCAGGAATATTGCCTAATGACGGAAAAGCGGGAAGTGGTCTTTTCGTCCACCGCGGTACCCCCACCATCCTATTGTGGCGGAGATAACAGGCCATCCGGCGGGGTGTTTTGGCGGGCGGTGGCGATCCGCCCGCCATGCTAATGACCCCCCAAGAGTCCACACCCTGGGAGATTCCTATTTGGAATTAGGAACTCCCTCCAGCGTAGGCCAGCAGGACTCAGATTGGCACAGTGCAGCTGGGCAATTGCAGGGAAACCTCTGAATCTTATTGTGTCCCTGTAGCTCAGAATAGGAGGCCAGCTAACAAGCCCATTGAGTAACACTGGTAAAATTGGATGGTGGGTGCAGGTCCAGTCTTCCTTCTCCTACAGCAGGATAGGACTCTAGGAGCAGGGCAGTCCTCTGGCAGCAGGGCAGTCCTTCTTTTGGAGTATTCACAGGTCCAGGAATGTTCTGAAAAGTGGGTCTGAGGACCCCCTTTTTATACCTGGTGCTCACTTTAAGGAGGAAGAAATGTCGGGAGCTTTCCCCCTCCAGAAGTGTTTATAATTCCCTGCATCCCTGCCCTGATCCCATCTGTCTGCAAGCACAATAAGCTAGTGTGAAGTCCTTTGTGTGTTAGCTGATTCAGTGGTTTTGATCTGCAAATGTGACAAGTGACAGCTCCACCTCTCTCATCAAGTCAGGATGGCCCATTCTGCCAAGATTCAGACCCTCAATTGTGTGGCTGTCTGGAAGGAATACAACTACCCCTCATAATGTGACTCAGGAAACAGACTGAGGGCACCAAATGATTAGCATACGAATGTCAATTTTCTACAAGTGCAAAAAGAACAGATGATGAACGGAATACTGAATCAATCGAACATTCACCCCTGTCACAGATCTGGGTTGAATTCATCTTTTTTTGCACGCCACACTATTCCAGTTTAGACCCAGCCATATGCAAATCAGTCGTGATGCCAGTCTGAACTGTCAGGCCAGGTCCTCGCTGGACCAGAAACAAGCATCCTAAGAACAATGGATTTAACCCAGATCTCTTGACTGAAGGTGAATGTTTGATTTGCTCTGCATTCCGTCCATCATCTGTGTGTCTTTAACCTTTACCATGCTCATGACGAGCTGAGCTCGTCATGAGGCACAGTGCTCCGGTGCTCATGACGAGCGCAGCTCCTCGTGAGCCGTGGAACGCTCAGGTGCGGGGAGAATTCCCCTGCTGTGCTGAGTGTTCCACGGGAGCTGGTGCACCTGTGACGAGCTCAGCTCGTCATGAGCACAGGAGCGCCGTGCCTCATGATGAGCTGAGCTAGTCATGAGCATGCGGGCGCTGTGCGCGCCCATCTCCACCCCAGCACAGCGAGGGAATTACCCCCGCAGCGAAGGGGTTAACTTTATACAAGTGGCATTTTCAGATTTGTGACTTAAAATCCATTTCTTCGATTGAAAAGGGTTACATTACAATATCTCAGACACCAATCATTACATTCCTTCCTCTTCCTAAACAAAATATTACTCTTATTTAATGTAATAAGGTAACCCAATGTTGTTAGACCTGTCTGGCTTTTTGCGTAGTCCCTCTAATTTATTATTTATTTTGTCCCCTTTTTGCCCCTCATGCCCTTATTAATTTTTGTGTCCACTAGATTTTTCAAGGTGTTGGTCTAGGGGATAGGTGTTCTCCCCCCCCCCCTCATAGTTTTTCACCTCAGGCCTAGAGGCCTTTTCTGACAGGAATAGTTAGAGTCACAAAATGGTGGCTACCAACTGTCATAACTGACCTACCTGGAACATGTCCCATAGGATAGAGTAGGGCATTCCAGAACCTTCTGGTCCCTTCTGGACCTCTGAGGGTCAGCCTATAAAAGGCGGAATGCTGGTCAGCCATTTTGTCTTACCAGAGAGAGTCAGCTGGAGGACAGGCTGTAACAGAAGGTGGGGGTAGGATAGTCAGAGGGTTAACCTATTGATTCACCACCCGTCCTTCCTTGGGTTACTTGACCTGACCCCGCTGTATGGGATTACTGGTGACCCTGGGCGCCTGACCATCCCCTAATCTAGAGGTAAAGGGGTGTGCGTAGGAGAAGGAGACTGCAGCGCTGTGGAGCGCAGTCCTCTGCCCAGCTGAAGAGAATTCTGAAGAGTGTCCCTCAAACCCCCCCCCTTTTCCATCATCAGCCTTTATCCAGTTCTGAGAAGGCTAATGCCCTGGTGACCCTGTGGGCCCTTACCAGTCGTGTGGCAGACGAAGCACCTGTCCCTCTTGTGAGACAGTGGAGGGATTTCTGGTGAATAGCCGATTCCGCCGTGAATGGGACCCCTGGGGCTTCGTCAGCGCTGTTGTGGCAGCGCCGCCGACTGAAGGGAGAAGAGGGGGCTGGTTGAGCAGCATCCAGCGCTGCTGCGCCCGCTCTAGTCAGAGTTAGTTATCCAGAGCAGGAGGGGCCTAAGATCGAGCAGGCTCACCGGGGAGACACTGCCAGCGTCAGGCGGGTGGAGCAGACTCCGGACTGGGCTGCTAGTCCCTCGCGCATGCGCGGTCGCACCGCTGTGAAGGAAAACGGCGGAGATCAGCGCTGTTCTGTGAGGATAGACGGACCCCCAGGAAGTGGCGGGAAGTGCGCATCGGCGCTTCCTGGTTTGTGGGTCTTTCTCCCCCACTCAGGCCTCGACGAGGAGCGGCCTTGAGCAGGAGGGGAGGGGCGGAGGGCGGCATCGAGCGCTCGAGGAGAGTGGTTCCTCTCCCTCCTTGTGGAACAGATACCGGCCTCAGGGGCCCCCGCACTGTGACGCACTGTAATCAAGTAAGGAGGTGGTGAGAGTGGGAAGTTGGAGGCCAGTGAGTCTCCTGCAAGGGAACAGGACTTCCGTTTGGCAGAATCAGAGATGGGCTAATGCTGGGGAATGTTGTCCAGACTCTGTTAAGGAAATATTAAGATTTCAGTCTTCACACAGGAGATTCCCCCTCTTTATTCAGACTATCCTTTTTCCAAGACTTCCCCCTTGTCTTTTACCATTGTCAGAGCTGGCAAGGAGCTTATACAGAGCAAATAAAGCGGGAAAAGCTCATTAATCCCTCAAGTTGAATGGTGGGAAAAGGGTAATTGAGTAAACTGTTTCTTTTCAAGCCATGGTACTGTGATGTAACTTCATAGAGCTAAGTAGAGTGACTTTTCCAACCATTTTTAAGGAAATTACAAAACCTACGACTGAATGTAATGTGTAGTAAATTGGGAAACTGTTTAATGTCAAACTGTGGCAACTCTGGGAGTGTTAAACTTTTCATGACAAACTGTAATGTGTTAAACTGAGATTTCAAAAGGACCACAGAGCAAAGTATATTTTTATAAACAAGCTCGTATTTTCCCAAACATTGGTGTGGCGTCATTTTTGGGTGTTATTGCGTGGTTTTACTGCTGGGTAGTTTGCAACCTTCGCACATGTGCCTCTAGTAATTGTGTCTTACCCTAGGCCAGGCTACCCTAGGTGACCTGTCATCCCAGGTTCCAACATATTGGTGTCTAGCGGTGGGATCTTGACTGTGGTTGCAGCTACTCAGTAATACTTAAACGTAATACACTAGCCTACACCAGGAGTTTTCTCCTAGCGGCCCTCCTAATTTGTCCTTTTGTTTTTCCAAATTTGTTCCTGGTGGTGGGGTGGAGGTGGCTTTAGGTTGCCCTTGCAACTCAAATTTCCTTGTGTGTATAACCTGGTATTGTCTATTGTAAAATGGAGTTTGCACTAGAAAACCTAGACACCTATTCTGTGGCTCAGCTGAAAGATTTCTGCCAGAAAATGGGGATATTTTTTAAGCATGGTGCCAAGAAGGGGGAACTCCAGACCAGTCTAAGGGCTTGGGTGGAGGCACACAAAGAAGGGAAGGAGGAGGATGAAGGGGCAGACCGGGACACGGTTGTGGAGATAGAGGGATTATTCCACCCTGAGGGGGAAAACCTACTCCCAGGACCAGTGTCTTACTCCAGCAAGGGCAGTAGCGCCTCTGGGGGAAGCTTAACTGAAGCCGAGCTTACTGACAGGAGGGAAAAAAGGCAATTGAGATGGGAGTTGGCTAAGCTGGAGCAGGAGAAAGAGGAGCGGAGGATGGCTCACGAGTTCAGGTTGAAAGAGTTGGAACTCCAGGCCCTGCAACGGGGGCCTTCTCCTGTAATAAGTGGTGGCAGTGAATCCAAAGAAACAGCCAGGGAGTCCAGACCCTATTTGCCAAAAGACCTTATTGCTAGCTTTAGTCAGGGAGATGACATAGCCAAATGGTTGGCTGCCTATGAGGTCTCCTTAAGAGCCCATGGGGTGCAGGAGAAGCACTGGGGGGGTGGTTTGTATAGATACATGCCTCCTGCTGGTCGGGACACCTTGCTGGCCCTGGAACCAGAGGAGCAAACCAACTACCCCATCATGAAGCTAGCATTAGTAAGGAAGTTTGGGCTTACCCCAGAAAGGTACCGTCAGAAGTTCAGGGGGAGCCACAAGTTGGGTACCCAGAACTGGGTGGACTTCCTTGACTACGCACGTAAGGCATTGGAGGGCTGGGTCAAGGGCAGCGAGGTGAAGGATTATGAGGGGTTGTATGATCTATTTTTGAAAGAGCACCTCCTTGAGAAATGTTTTCCCGAGCTGCGCCAACACCTGGTGGACAGCAAGCTGACCAATCCCCGGAAGCTTGCAGAGGAGGCGGACATCTGGGCAAGTACCCGGGTGTCCTCAAAGGGGACTGGAGGGGATTCCCAAAAGGCCGGACAGGGCGCTCCCCAGAAGAAGGAGGGGGGAGATAAAAAGAGGGAGTTCACTAAAGGTCCCCAAAACAATTTCCAAGGAAAGGGAATAGGTTTCACCCCTAAGGTAAACCCGCCCAGAAACCCTAATCCTGGCCAAAGCCAGCAGCCAAGGGTTCTCCACTGTTTTGAGTGTGGTGGTGTTGGACATTATAAGGGAGATGTCAGATGCCCAAAGAGACCACCCCCTCCCACCGGAGGAAAACCACCGGGAGTAGCTAGTGTAGCGCTCGGGGAGGAGTTGCCCTTAGATAAGGGGGGTGAGTGGGCGGGTATCACCTTAGTGTCCCTGGGAGAGCGGGAGATGGTTCCAAAGATCCAGGTGCCCCCAAATACTACAAAGTATGGGCAGTGGGTCACCATCAATGGCCAGAGAGGGGAGGCTCTGAGAGATACAGGAGCCAGTATGACTATGGTGAGAAGTCAACTGGTGTCTCCAGAGCAGGTGGTTCCCAATGTACTCCACCCCGCCGCGATGGCTGACGGCAGAATGGGCCACTATCCAGTGGCTGAGGTTCCCTTTGAGTGGGAAGGGGTTGCAGGTTCACTTCGAGTTGCCGTAAGCCCTGCCGTGCCAGTTGATTGTCTGCTGGGGAATGACATGGAGCACAACACTTGGAGAGAGGTGGAATACCGGACGCACTCTGCGATGCTGGGTACACCTGACTGGGCCTGTGTGAGCACACGGTCTGCGACTACCCGAAGAGGGAGTTCGCCTGGGTTGGAGCCTGGAACAATGGCCCAACCTGCTGCCAAAAAGGGACAGACCCGGAGACAGGAAGAGCCTGCTTCGGCTTCCACGCCCCATGTGACAGATCGGCCACCTGCGGTGGTGGACCAGGAGTCTGTGGAGGGGGAAGTAGAATCTCTGGAGGATTTACCCATCCCTGCTGAGTGGCATGTGGAGGGAGGACCTACCAGAGAGGAATTCTGTAAGGGGCAGAGGGAGTGCCCTACCCTTGAGGGACTGAGGCGTCAGGCTGAAGCCCAGGCAACAGGTGATGCTACGGGACACCACCATATTTACTGGGAGGATGGACTCCTCTACAGTGAACCCAAGGTACCCTTACCTGGCTCATCAAGGGCCTTGGTAGTCCCGCAGCAATACCGAGCCTTTCTGCTGGAATTGGCTCATGCAATACCCTTGGCAGGACACTTAGGCCAAGACAAGACCTTTGCTCGGCTTGTCCTCCACTTTTACTGGCCTCAAATGAAAGTGGCGTCCAACACTTACTGTCGGACATGTGTATCCTGCCAGGCCAGTGGGAAAACAGGAGTGAAGCTGAAAGCTCCCCTGGAACCACTTCCAGTCGTTAGCACCCCCTTTGAAAGGGTGGGCATCGACATTGTAGGGCCATTGGATCCACCAACAACAGCTGGTCACAGGTTTATCCTGGTTCTGGGGGATCATGCCACACGTTATCCAGAGGCCATTCCTCTGAGGACTGTTACTGCACCTGTGGTGGCTAGGGCCCTGATGGGAATCTTTACCCGAGTGGGATTCCCCAAGGAAGTTGTGTCCGACAGGGGGACCAACTTTCTGTCAGCTTACATGCGGGCGATGTGGAAGGAGTGTGGAGTGACTTACCGGTTCACCACTCCTTATCACCCTCAGTCGAATGGATTGGTAGAGAGGTTCAATAAGACCCTGAAGGGCATGATAAGAAGTCTGCCTGAGAGCCTACAGAGGAAATGGGACGTCCTCCTGCCTTGCTTGCTGTTCTCCTACAGAGAGGTGCCGCAGAAGGGAGTGGGCTTCAGCCCTTTTGAACTGTTGTACGGGCACCCTGTACGTGGACCTCTCAGCCTGGTGAAGGATGGATGGGAAAAGTCTCCCAGGAAGCCTCCTCAGGATGTGGTGAGCTACATGCTGGCCTTTAGGAGCCAGATAGCAAAGTTGTGGAAGCAGGCTTCTGATAACTTGGAGGCCAGCCAGGCAGTAATGAAGGAATGGTACGACCAAAATGCTCACCCGGTGGAGTTGGAGCCTGGCCAAAAAGTGTGGGTGATGGAACCTGGAGAGCTAAGTGCCCTTCAAGATCGTTGGACAGGCCCATTTGAGGTGTTGGAAAAGAAGGGTAAGGCCACTTACTTGGTGGATCTCAAGACCCCGCGACAGCCCCTACGGGTGCTGCATGCCAATCGCCTCAAACCCCACCATGAGAGGCCAGAGGTCATCCTGATGATGGTGACGGATGGTGCCGAGGAAGCAGAAAGCGAGCCTCTCCCTGATCTCTTGTCATCTCAAGAGAAGGATGGGTCGGTGGAGGGAGTGATTCTCTCCCCATCCCTAACTCCTGAGCAGCGAGAGGATTGCCGCCAGGTATTGGAGCAATACTCTTCGTTGTTCTCCCTTGTCCCGGGAAGAACCCACCTGTGTACCCATGATGTGGACACAGGAGACAGCCCACCAGTGAAGTCAAAGACCTACAGGCTGTCAGACAAGGTGAAGGCTAGCATCCATGGAGAGGTTGCCAAGATGCTAGAGCTAGGAGTGATAGAACCTTCCAACAGCCCTTGGTCCAGTCCGGTGGTGCTAGTGCCAAAAGCCGCCCCACCAGGCACCACACCAGAACTGAGGTTCTGTGTGGATTACCGAGGACTGAACTCAGTTACAAAGACTGATGCTCATCCAATCCCTAGGGCGGATGAGTTAATTGACCGGCTAGGAGCTGCCCAATACCTAAGTACCTTTGACCTCACTTCAGGGTACTGGCAGATCTCCTTGACAGATGGAGCAAAGGAAAGGTCAGCCTTCTCCACGCCTGAGGGACACTTCCAATTTTGTGTGATGCCCTTTGGGCTCAAAAATGCCCCTGCCACATTTCAGCGGCTGGTGAATCAGGTCCTCTCTGGACTGGAGAGTTTCTCTGCTGCCTACCTGGATGACATTGCTGTCTTCAGTAGCAGTTGGGAGGACCATTTGCAACATTTGCAAGCAGTTCTCCAGGCCCTGAAACAGGCTGGATTGACAATCAAGGCCAGCAAATGCCAGATTGGGCAGGGGTCGGTTGTGTACCTTGGACACTTGGTGGGTAGGGGGTCAGTGCAGCCCCTGCAGGCGAAGATTGAGGCAATCATGGCCTGGGAACCCCCCAAGACACAGACTGAGTTCCGAGCTTTCCTGGGCCTCACAGGCTACTACCGTCGCTTTGTGAAGGGGTATGGCACTATAGTAGCGCCCCTCACAGAGCTCACCTCAAAGAAACAACCTCAACGGGTAGTTTGGACGAAGGCTTGTCAGCAAGCCTTTGAAAAGTTGAAGCAGGCAATGTGTGTAGCACCGGTCCTGAGGGCCCCAGACTTCTCCAAAGAGTTCATTGTCCAGACAGATGCATCAGAACATGGCATTGGGGCAGTGTTATCGCAACTAAATGAAGAGGGCCTGGATCAACCTGTGGTCTTCTTATCCAGGAGACTGCTTCCCCGGGAACAGAAGTGGAGTGCAATTGAGAGGGATGCTTTTGCGGTGGTGTGGGCTCTGAAGAAGCTGCGGCCATACCTGTTTGGCTCGCACTTCCTGGTTCAGACTGACCATCGCCCCCTTCGTTGGCTAATGCAGATGAAGGGGGAGAATCCCAAACTGTTGAGGTGGTCCATCTCCCTACAGGGAATGGACTTCCGGGTGGAACATCGGCCTGGAGTGGACCACGCCAATGCAGACGGACTCTCCAGGTATTTCCGCCTTAGTGATGAGGACTCCCAAGGGGTTGGGTAGTTCTCCCCACTTTCAGCTGGGGGGGACGCGTGTTAGACCTGTCTGGCTTTTTGCGTAGTCCCTCCAATTTATTATTTATTTTGTCCCCTTTTTGCCCCTCATGCCCTTATTAATTTTTGTGTCCACTAGATTTTTCAAGGTGTTGGTCTAGGGGATAGGTGTTCTTTCCCCCCCCCCCACCCCCCCCTCATAGTTTTTCACCTCAGGCCTAGAGACCTTTTCTGACAGGAATAGTTAGAGTCACAAAATGGTGGCTACCAACTGTCATAACTGACCTACCTTGAACATGTCCCATAGGATAGAGTAGGGCATTCCAGAACCTTCTGGTCCCTTCTGGACCTCTGAGGGTCAGCCTATAAAAGGCGGAATGCTGGTCAGCCATTTTGTCTTACCAGAGAGAGTCAGCTGGAGGACAGGCTGTAACAGAAGGTGGGGGTAGGATAGTCAGAGGGTTAACCTATTGATTCACCACCCGTCCTTCCTTGGGTTACTTGACCTGACCCCGCTGTATGGGATTACTGGTGACCCTGGGCGCCTGACCATCCCCTAATCTAGAGGTAAAGGGGTGTGCGTAGGAGAAGGAGACTGCAGCGCTGTGGAGCGCAGTCCTCTGCCCAGCTGAAGAGACTTCTGAAGAGTGTCCCTCAAAACCCCCCCCCCTTTTCCATCATCAGCCTTTATCCAGTTCTGAGAAGGCTAATGCCCTGGTGACCCTGTGGGCCCTTACCAGTCGTGTGGCAGACGAAGCACCTGTCCCTCTTGTGAGACAGTGGAGGGATTTCTGGTGAATAGCCGATTCCGCCGTGAATGGGACCCCTGGGGCTTCGTCAGCGCTGTTGTGGCAGCGCCGCCGACTGAAGGGAGAAGAGGGGGCTGGTTGAGCAGCATCCAGCGCTACTGCGCGCGCTCTAGTCTGAGTTAGTTATCCAGAGCAGGAGGGGCCTAAGATCGAGCAGGCTCACCGGGGAGACACTGCCAGCGTCAGGCGGGTGGAGCAGACTCCGGACTGGGCTGCTAGTACCTCGCGCATGCGCGGTCGCACCGCTGTGAAGGAAAACGGCGGAGATCAGCGCTGTTCTGTGAGGATAGACGGACCCCCAGGAAGTGGCGGGAAGTGCGCATCGGCGCTTCCTGGTTTGTGGGTCTTTCTCCCCCACTCAGGCCTCGACGAGGAGCGGCCTTGAGCAGGAGGGGAGGGGCGGAGGGCGGCATCGAGCGCCCGAGGAGAGTGGTTCCTCTCCCTCCTTGTGGAACAGAGATACCGGCCTCAGGGGCCCCCGCACTGTGACGCACTGTAATCAAGTAAGGAGGTGGTGAGAGTGGGAAGTTGGAGGCCAGTGAGTCTCCTGCAAGGGAACAGGACTTCCGTTTGGCAGAATCAGAGATGGGCTAATGCTGGGGAATGTTGTCCAGACTCTGTTAAGGAAATATTAAGATTTCAGTCTTCACACAGGAGATTCCCCCTCTTTATTCAGACTATCCTTTTTCCAAGACTTCCCCCTTGTCTTTTACCATTGTCAGAGCTGGCAAGGAGCTTATACAGAGCAAATAAAGCGGGAAAAGCTCATTAATCCCTCAAGTTGAATGGTGGGAAAAGGGTAATTGAGTAAACTGTTTCTTTTCAAGCCATGTTACTGTGATGTAACTTCATAGAGCTAAGTAGAGTGACTTTTCCAACCATTTTTAAGGAAATTACAAAACCTACGACTGAATGTAATGTGTAGTAAATTGGGAAACTGTTTAATGTCAAACTGTGGCAACTCTGGGAGTGTTAAACTTTTCATGACAAACTGTAATGTGTTAAACTGAGATTTCAAAAGGACCACAGAGCAAAGTATATTTTTATAAACAAGCTCGTATTTTCCCAAACATTGGTGTGGCGTCATTTTTGGGTGTTATTGCGTGGTTTTACTGCTGGGTAGTTTGCAACCTTCGCACATGTGCCTCTAGTAATTGTGTCTTACCCTAGGCCAGGCTACCCTAGGTGACCTGTCATCCCAGGTTCCAACAAATGTTATCCAATGGGAGGAGTAGGCCTCACAGTAGTGAAAAACTGATTTCTGACTGTTTTACTACCAGGACATATAAAACTTAAAGGTACATGTCCAATTGTTTAAATATACTGCACCCTGCCCTATGGGCTGTTTATGGCCTACCCTAGGGGTGACCTATATGTATTAATAAGGGAGAATTAGGCCTGGCAAAACGGTACAATGTACGGGGTTGAAATGGCAGTTTAAAACTGTTTGCACAGGCTGCAATGACAGGTCTTAGACGTGTTTTAAAGAGCGACGTTAGTGGGGTGCACAATAGGTGCGGCAAACGCCCTAGTAGCACTTAATTTCAGGCCCTAAGTCCCTTTACCGCCACTTTACTATGGACTTACATTTAAATTCAATAGGCCAATTTGGGTGTAAGCCAATTTTACCATGTTAAAAGGAGAGAGTCTTAAATGCTACCAAAACGGGTTCAGAAAAAAGTAGGAGTCAAGGCAAAAAAAATTGGTATGACCCTGCAGAGAGGGCCAGGTCCAACAACCTTCTTTTAATATTGCAAGTACTGCAGGTGTTTGGAAGTGGTTGTATGTTAAATTTTACATTTCAGGCTGCATCTTTTAGAATATTCGAGTAAATTTGTGTTAGAAATTGAGGTTTCTTATTGGCAGAGTATACACACTGTCCACGCAGGAGCCACTATTCTAGCCAGGATAAGTCAAATACACATCCTAAATTAACCTGTGCTCAACCTCTGGTAGATTCACACAGCTCAGTCAGGCTTAACTTAAGAGGCAATGACTAAATTATTTATACAACACTTAAATTACAGTGAAAACACCTCAAAAAGACTGTAGACCAGTTTAGAACAATAGATAATATTTATCTGAGTAAAACAAGACTCAAAAGACATAATTCCAATCAGTAGAAATTGAGATATGAATTTCTAAAGATTAAATCCCAAAACAGTGCTTAAGTCATTAGCGCTAAAAGGTTACTTGAGGTTGTGCTAGACCGGGGTAATTCCAAAGTTCAGACCAGATGGAGTTTATATAGGAAACAGCCGTTCCAGTGGGGTGATATATTTACTTAGTATGGTAACAGTAAAGCATAATCGCAATTATAGTATAAGGGTTATGGGGGATGTTAGAGAGAAAAGGCTGTTGACACCAAAGATTTTTTATGACAATGCAGGTGTATTTCAAAAACATATAAATAGTAACAGTATATACATTATGCAAAATACATTTTTACAGTGCAAAAGTGTCCCCAGTGTGTTATGAAGAACCAAAAAAAAACGACAGTTGAGTGATATTGGGTGAAGGTATTTACACGGTTTCTAAGCAATAATTCATTCAAGGAAAGTGACCGTTCTGAATTGTGAAGAGGAGAATAATACAGACACTATATACAATCATAAGTGCTGTCTGAAAGGTTTGTTTCCTTTAATCGTCGACGGCGTTTTGTCCCAACTATGGATAAGGGGTCTCATCAGGACCATGGGGTGGGGGACATCTGGATTCCTCTGTGCTTATTCACGTGAAGTGTACTGTGCCAACTGTGTGCGTGAAAGGAGTAAAAAACGATTTACTCACCATGAACCCAGCCAGGTTCACTGGCGGTGGTGATTAAGCAAGTGGTGAAGTCCGGACTTGCGGCGCGATCTGAGTGGCGCGGGTTGGGGCTGTGATCTTTACGGGGGATCCAATGGTTGAAAGATCTTCTGGAATGCTTGTGGTGAACATAGCCCTCGGTGGTGCGAACGTTGTCAAGGACAATGCCTTGTGCAACAGCTTGATGGCATGGAGCAGTCTGACACGATCCGACTGCTGCGATGCGGGATAGCGCTAATCACCACCGCCATTGAACCTTTGAGACAGCACTTATGATTGTATATAGTGTCTGTATTATTCTGGGACCAGTTTTGGGGTAATACCCCTCATCAGTCACGCTAGCTTGAATCCAGTGGCACAGTGAGCTCAGGACCCTCATCCGGCGCACTTAGGACGAGAAAGCAAAAGACACGCAAATGATGGACGGAATGCAGAATCAAACATCCCCCCCATTCAAGAGATCTGGGTTAAATCCATTGTTCGTTTGCTCACCATGCCACCCCTGTTTAGTCAGTCTTGACCCTGCTCCTTATGGGAACCATTCAGCCTGAACTGCTAAGCCTGGTCCTCCCTGGACCAGAAACGACCATCCTAGGACGAGTTTCAGGCCCACAAGTTCCATTTAATTTGCAGGCACTGGGCATATATAGTGCACTTTATTAGGGACTTATAAGTAAATTAAGTGTGCCAATTCTGGATAAACCAATACAAGAATGTTTTGAGTACAGAGCATATGCAATTTAGCACTGGTAAAGTGCCCAGAATCCTAAAGCCACTAAAAATGAAGTCCACAAAACAGGAAGTCAGAAGGCAAAAAGTCAGGGGAAACCACTGCAAGAATGCGATGTCTAACAATTACCATCATTCACCTGTTATTTATGGCAAGCTCTTTGAAGAAGTAATCTTTGTTAATTGCAAGATCATATCAATGCTAACCATATCCTGCACAACTACCAGTGTGGTGTCAGATCATGGTGCAGCATGGAAACTGGTACCTTACACATCATAAATAATGCCCTCTTGACCACAGAGAAGATGACACCTGCCTCTCAATATTGCTTGACCTCTCAGCTGCCTTTGACCACCCCACCCTGAATTCTCTAATGGGATTCACCGACATTGTCCTTCACTAGTTCTTCTCCAAGTGACAACCATTTGTTCACACGGGCACCCCATGGTCCTTATCAACTGCAGAGTCCCCTAGGGTTTTCAACTGTCCCCTGTCACCTCCAACCTCTTCACGGAGCTGTGTAGTGTTCTTCTCACAGATAACCTCATCAAGATTAACCATTATGCTGATGATATACAACTGTACCTGAAGGTATCCTCTGCTTCAGACCTCTAACACCCATCTATGCGGCCAGGATCTCAAATAACATCCCCATATGCCTCCAGACTACCCAAAGCTGTTCAACTTTGAGTTGGAGATGTACCTATTTAAAGGACACTACATTACAGTGCAATAACGGGCCGCACCTGGTATCTCTTGTGCTACCTGTTGACGTTATGCTGGTTTTTGACCCTGTGTAATGCTCCACTGCCTTTTGCATATGTTTGTGCTAAAGAAAAACCTCAAACATACAAATGTTTATAGCTGGTATAGAGCTGCAGGCTGTTTGGCCTTTTCTCTCAGTCTAACCTCAAGACATGCTAAATTCTTCATCATTTTATCTCAAATGGGTTTCTAGATATTGCATATTTATTGTAATGCCAATGATTTGTCCTCATAGTTGCTTATGAGTGGAAATTCAGCAATACTGCAATCATCACTGACATGCAGAAAATCAAAGTGCTGGTCTTCAGTCAGTTTACGTGTTTGCTTTTAGGCCTCAGTGTTCCAAAAATGCTGTTGAAAGTATCTGGTATAACCTTCATCAAAGTTGAAGTGGGGTGAACATGTGAACAATACAATATCTGGTTATAAGTGCTTAGAACCTTTATCAATAGTTTTGATCTATGCTACGGTTGGATGGCGAAGCCCCTGCCTTTAAAAGTGTTTAACAGCAAGGTCATTCCACTACAACTGCATGGAACTGAAGTGCTGATCTTAGAAAAGCATATGCATTGGTGCCCCCTGGAAGCATTTAGATTGAACCTTTTGTTTTCTTTACCTGTGTTCACAGTTAGAACGCTTAGGCTGGAGTTGGGCCTCCTCACATAGGTAATTTGGTCCTAGATTTCTGAGATTTTCCAGTTATTTCGTATTTGAGATTCTGATAAGATTTCCTCCGTTTATCATACTCTACTAAATGGCTGTAGTGTGTTTGGGAGTGAAAGGTCTCTCATCACTTAAATGTGGATTAGCAATGGCCTTTAATAGCAGGTCTCAATTGAACTCAGATAACCCAGTAAGTAAACACAATAGAGAAGCCTGGAATTCCATACATATGTAATCGTAGTAGGGCCTAGAATTACATAGTTTGGCTTTTACATAGATAAACATCGGAGTATGAATGGGTGCCACAACTCTGCACTGTCCAACAGAGAATGAGAAGGTGATGGGGATGTTGTTTTTAATATTTCCAGACACTACAGGCAAAATTCCAAGTGGACAGCTCATACAACTGGAAGTGCCTGACAATCAAGCACAGCGTAGAAAACAAGCTGCCAAAAAGTGAAAAAACAAAAGCACACACCTCAGAAGCTGATCCGGTTGAGGCTAACCACCCATTCATCCGTATGTCTTTTTTTTATAACAGAACACTTTGTTCACTCATTCTTGTACCGGCTAAACATATTTGGAAGACTGATAGATTGTAAGATAAACTGGCTGCCTTCCATTACATATAGGTACATTGGCTACTTCCATCTGTTGGACCAGAACTAGAGAGAAAAGAAAAACTAGACAATTCAGAGCTTCACCAGGACTTGGAAGATGTAGAACTCGGCCACTACATAGGAACCGGTTAAACTTGAACTTTGAGGGACTATATGAACTGATAATGTACCCTTACAAGTTCCATTTCAACCATATACTCCAATTCCTCAATCACTTTGCTTCATTTCACTGTTTCCCCTCCTATCATGCGAATAGTAACTCACCCTAGATCTTAGGGCACCCGTTGTATCACATACTCTCACGTAACCTCACACCCACAATGTTTTCTATGATCCTTGTTTCTTATTCGGACAAAAAAGGGACCTCCTAAAAAACAATTCATATAAATTGCCATTTATATCAATTATACAAAGTAAAACAATGGATGCTCTCTTATATGTCATTAATGATCACATTGATTGGATAACATTATAGGGTCAAATATGTAACTGGACAATCACGGCCTTCTATAAAATGTACTCATACCCTAAGGTGAATGCAATTGTGCCCATTCAAAGTAAAACAATGGATGCTCTCTTATATGACATTAATGATCACATTGATTGGATAACATTATAGGGTCAAATATGTAACTGGACAATCACGGCCTTCTATAAAATGTACTCATACCCTAAGGTGAATGCAATTGTGCCCATTCAGCTGGCAGATTTGTGGCCAAAGTGGGAATGCTGATGGCTGGTAAACGACACCTTCTAAAATAGTGCATACTTTTTTCCGGATGGGTTAGGGAGAAAAAATGCTTCCACTATTTAATGGAACAATTTTACCATTTTCCGAACGTGTATTTGGTGGGAGTGAATAATCACTAAAAAGAACAGTGGTACCAATACATTTCTGAATGGGTTCCTTGACTATTAATGGCAAAAAAAGAAATCCAGCTTCTTTATTATTACCTTGCCTCTAATAAAGACAGCAAAGTGCTGTGGAGACAATCATTTGAAAAATACATATATTGCGGTGCTCAGGTGGGAACATGAACCATTCCCATACTTGTACATCCCTAGATAGTAAATATAAAGTAAATACATATTTGTTCTTCTCTTGGCAAAAGTTTAGAAAGGGCCACTTACATTTAGCTCTAAGCTAAATGAATAGTGTGAGTGCTGATCAAAATTTCAGTCTTTAGTAAACATCAGAAACAGGTTAATCATCCCACATGTGTTTTAGCTCTGGTGAGACCAAAAGGGCATTAAGAAGAATGAGCTGTGTAGTAAGTAAAATAAAGCTGTATTAGACAAGTTAGACCACCTGGAAACCGACTGGAGTTAAAAAAAGAAACTGATATGAAAAAGAAAGGACAGTCAAATAAACATGAGTTGAAGAATGAAAAATAATGTAGAGGAAAAAGGTGAACCGGGACATTAAATAACATTTTAACTTTACCAAGAAACACGTTATCCTTATTGGGCTTTTTGCCCAATAGTCTATGTTTTGAAGTTTTAACTATTTCTACAGTGCTTAGTGATTTACTTGGCTTCTTGACGTTGAAGTGTTTTGTCTTCTATTCTGTCCCTTGGATATTTTTTTTAATGTTCGCAACCATTGTTGCATGGAGTATTCTACTGACCAGGTAAGCAACCACGTCATTGTGTACTTGCATTTTTATTTATTGGGACCCTCGTCATTGTAGTAACTCCGTCCATGTGTATATATACAACCAAGGGCTTACTGTCTAATTATTAAAACACAAAATAGAGTACGTCAACATTACACAAAGTAAATATGAAGGACATACAATTACAGCATAACAATAGTACAATTAACATATATCACACAACACACAAATAAAATAGAACATTACAGAAATAATTACATGCCAATGTTAAAAAGGAGTAATTGCTGGTGAAAAATAAGCTAGGTGGTATAAAAATTATAACTACTGTATACATAATAGCCCAAACCAAATATGTATTATTTTTAAACTCTTACCAGCATATTCAATCTTTTTACAAAACTATAGGGTGGAAAAGATGACAACAAACAAGGTTTATAAGTAGGCAATAACTTGAATTCTTTTGATCAGCTGGTCAATTTTCCTATTAGATCCAGCAATTTTTGGCTGGCTGGGATGCATCAAAGCCAGACAGAATCTGCGATCCTAAGTAGGACGAGTCTGATAACGTGTGTTCACCTTTGGGTAGCTTGGCACAGAGCAGTCAGGCATATCAAGAGCACAACCCCCGCTCTCGCAAGACACTGTGTATGCTTGAAAAATATTCCACACCGTATGTATAAAACACTGGTCTTTATATTACGCAAACATTGAAATTAAAACAACATACCCATTGAATATATACTTTAAAGTTATATGCAATTGTCAAACTCTTCCATTAGCAGCAGTACAGCATGAACTTATATGTACTAGTCGTAGGTATTCACTTGCCCCGCTATCACCTCACCCTTGTAAGCAACATAAGCTCATGTGCGTACTTCCCTGAGGTGCTCACGTTCCAAGCAATCCCTCCTACATCAAATGTGACAGAAACATTTATGCAGGCTGTTCAGTGGTATCCCCCTTTCCCGCTAACACATTAGCACAAAACACCACATTCACAGTATCACATTCCTCACACAGTTTTAATGGTCAAGAAATCACAGGTTTTGACTACGCCTCGTGACCTAGTCTATCAGCCACTCAAACTACACCAGCCAACAATATATGTTGCACCCACTGGCAACACTTTGATTAGCTTGCCGGGCCACCTAAAGTGGAAGGAAATAGTTGGGTGTTCTCGTCCATCCAGATTAGGTCCTCAGGCACCCAGCGGCAAAATACCCCCCCCTTAGCAAAAGGCTGTGACACCAGAAGCTGGTGTGCTTCCAATTTGGAGAATGGTTCCACTCTGGTGGCTGTGCCAGCTGCAGTTTCTCCAAAACACACAAGATGATGGATGGAATGTTGCACAATGGCAAAACATTCACCCCCAGTCACAGATCTGGGTTTAATCCATCGTTATTTTGCTCACCAAGCCACCCCAGTTCAGACATGGCCATATGCAAATCAGTCTTGACCCTGTGCCTCATGGGAACGGTCCAGACCGAACTGCCAAGCCATGTCTTCCCTGGACCAGAATCAAGCATCCTAGGACCGGTTTCTGGCTATCAGCCTTCAACAGCCAGGATATCTTGACTCCAGTGGTGTAGTGAGCACGGGACCCACATCTGGGCATACCCTTCCCACATAGGGTGAACAGCAAAACACACAAGATGATGGATGGAATGTTGCACAATGGCAAAACATTAACCCCCAGTCACAGATCTGGGTTTAATTCATCGTTATTTTGCTCACCAAGCCACCCCAGTTCAGACATGACCATATGCAAATCAGTCTTGACCCTGTGCCTCATGGGAACAGTCCAGACCGAACTGCCAAGCCATGTCTTCCCTGGACCGGAATCAAGCATCCTAGGACCGGTTTCTGGCTATCAGCCTTCATCAGCCAGGATAGCTTGACTCCAGTGGCGTAGTGAACACAGGACCCACGTCTGGGCATACCCTACCCACATAGGGTGAACAGCAAAACACACAAGATGATGGATGGAATGTCGCACAATGGCAAAACATTCACCTCAGTCACAGATTTGGGTTTAATCCATCGTTATTTTGCTCACCAAGCCACCCCAGTTCAGACATGGCCATATACAAATCAGTCTTGACCCTGTGCCTCATGGGAACCGTCCAGACCGAACTGCCAAGCCAGGCCTTCCCTGGACCGGAATCAAGCATCCAAGGACCGGTTTCTGGCTATCAGCCTTCATCAGCCAGGATAGCTTGACTCCAGTGGCGTACTGAGCACGGGACCCACATGTGGGCATACCCTTCCCACATAGCGTGAACAGCAAAACACACAAGATGATGGACGGAATGTTGCACAATGGCAAAACTTTCACCCCCTGTCACAGATCTGGGTTTAATCCACCGTTATTTTGCTCACCAAGCCACCCCAGTTCAGACATGGCCATATACAAATCAGTCTTGACCCTGTGCCTCATGGGAACAGTCCAGACCGAACTGCCAAGCCATGTCTTCCCTGGATCGGAATCAAGCATCCTAGGACCGCTTTCTGGCTATCAGCCTTCATCAGCCAGGATAGCTTGACTCCAGTGGCGTAGTGAGCACGGGACCCACGTCTGGGCATACCCTTCCCACATAGGGTGAACAGCAAAACACACAAGATGATGGACGGAATTTTGCACAATGGCACAGATCTGGGTTTAATCCATTGTTATTTTGCTCTCGTCCATCCAGATTAGTTCCTCAGGCACCCAACAGCACAATAACCCCCCTTAGCAAAACACTGTGACACCAGAAGCTGGTGCTCTTCCAATTTGGACAATGGTTCCACTCTGGTGGCGCTGCAGTTGCTCCAGGCAGCCAGCCGTGGGTGCACCCAAGGCACAACTGGACCCCACAGTTTCAGTCATGATATTCTCAATAACAGAGTACCTTGTGGCGTGGGTCTGGGGAGATGGAGACAGCAACCTCAGACTGAAGCTGTGATGTTAGCCAATGTCGTCCTAGCGATCTGGAGGTCTGAGACAGTCTAGGCTGCCAGCTCAAGTCCCTTGGACTCGGCATACATTCCCTAACACCACTCAGACACCACATGCTATGGAGTGCAAGCTAGCAGGCCGTAAAACTCATGGGTCTGCCAGACCTTTTAGAGGGTCGATACATATGAATGGTTCCCCGTTGGAGAGGGTAGATGCCTTCACATACCTGGAGTCACCCTCCAGAGAGATCTGGGGTGGTCCACTGAAGAACTACGGCATTATGCTCATGGGCTGAGGGAAATAATGATTTTGGATTCATGCCAGAAAATTCATTGGCTGAAGGCCATTCGGTCTTTACTTTTCAAAATGGGAATGAGGGCACTCTGGGACGACCCAGAAAACGATATATTCCCCTCCAAAATAATTGTAAAAGAAAAGTATTGGGAGATGGTGCTTACAGAAGCAAGGACAAAGGGACTCTCCTCGCACTTAACTGGCCGATTTCTGGAAATAAAAGCCCGACCGAAGCTGGAACTATATTGGGACACTATCAGAAAACAGCAGGACCGTAAGCTCTATTTCCAACTAAGAGTAAGTACCCTTCCAGTAAGGTCTTTTACAGCTAAATGGGCAGGATAAAATGGTAATGACAGATGTCCTAAGTGTGGGGAGGAACAAGATGTAAATGTAAATGTGTTTCGATTTATATAGCGCACTAATCACCCAGGGGTCTCAAGGCGCTTGCTTAGGGAACCCGTCCTGGTATTCCCCTGTGAGATACCCCGGCAGGGTATTCACAAGGTGAAAGCCAGGCATCCCGCCGCGAGGGGCCGTAGTGGAGATTAAGCAAGCTATTGCCCAGAGTCGCAGAGTGTGACCCCGTGAGTCGAGTAGGCACCGGAGCGAGAATTGTCGAGTCCGTGGAATTTTTGTGCCCGAGACCCGCCGAGGCAGGGAATCGAACCCTGTTCCACGGCTGATCTCAGCTTCCGGGTCTGCCGCCTCTAACCACTGAGCCACGCTTCTCCACTCCACTAAGTCACTTCCTTTTCTTCTGTCCTTTGTATTCGGCCCCCAGATCGATGTGGATTAAACCTATATGCAAATTGTTTGGTATCCATAGACATCATGAGGCGCTTAGAATCCTATGTACTGACCCGATGCCTTTAATTGCTGTTGCTATGGCTACATTTTTTAAATGGGCCTGGGTAATTTGCACAAAACAAATAACTGGAGGCATATGAATTTTAGCTGATTTATACTTGTAATATTTTGAGGGTTGATTTTATGAACTTTTCTGCAATACTCCCCTGGACTAAATGCATATTGATGAGTTTGTTTTTAGGATTTATGAAACAATGTAAGAATATATTCGGCAATAGTCCAATGTAGTTTAATACCTTTTAATATTTATGTATATGTTTTTATGGATTTTTAATCTAAAATTGTGTATTTTATGTATACTTTTATGACTTAAATTGTCGAATAAAGTTATTATGAATGAATGCAAGCTAGCTCAAGTTTTCAGTTATAAGCTCGGGTTCCTCGGACTGAGCAAACTTCCCCCACACTCATCAAACTCCTCATGATATGGTTCCCCCAGGTTGGCCGCTGATCGGTAGAAGCATATTCAATATTTTTACAAGACTATAGGGTGGCAAAGATGATAACAAACAAGGTTTAGAATTAGGCAATAACTTGAAGACTTTTGATCATCTGATCAATGTTCCTGTTAGCATGTTCCAGCAGTTTCTGGCTTGCCGGGATTCATAAAAGCCAGGCACAATTTGCCGTCCTAAATAGGATTAGTTCGATAACCAGTGTTCACCCTTGGGTAGCCTGGCTCAGAGCAGTCAGGCATATCCTCAGGGTCAATGTGTAAAGTATTGGCACAACCCCCTGCCTCGCAATACACCATGTACACTAGAAAAAGACTCTACACTGTATGTATAAAACACTGGTCTTTATAGTGCACACACACATTGAAATCAAAATGACATACACATTGGATATATACTTTACAGTTAAATGCAATTGTCCAACTCATCCATTAGCAGCAGAACCGCATGAACATATAGTACTTGTCATAGGTATCCACTTTCCCTGCTATCCCCTTAGCCTTGTAAGCAACATAAAACCAGGTGCGTACTTCCCTGAGATGTTCATGATCCAAGCAATCCCTTCCACATCAGGTGCAACAGAAACATATATGCAGGCTGTTCAGAAGTATCCTAGTTTCCCATTAACACATTAGCACAAAACACAACAATCCCAAAATCACATTCCCCATACAGTTGTAATGATCAAGAAATCACAGGTTTCGACTGCGCCTCATGATCTAGTGCCTCAGCCACTCAAACTACACCAGCCAACGATACACGTTGCACCCACTGGCAAACACTTTGATTAGATTGCTGGAGCCACCTAAAGCAGAAGGAAACTGTTATTTGTCCTCGTCCATCCAGATTAGGTCCTCATGCACTCAGGTGCATCTATACCCCGTAGGCAAAAGACTGTGACACCTGAAGCTGGTGCGCTTCCAATTTGGAGAATAGTTTCCCCTCCGTCGGAGGTGTGAGCTGCAGTTGCTCCAGGAAGCCAGCCATGAGTGCCCCCAAGGTGCAACTGGAGCCATCTAATCTAGTCACGATATTCTCAATGACAGTGTACCTTGTGGCATGGTTCCAAAGCTGCAATGTTAGGCACTATCGTCCTACTGATCTGGATGTCGGAGACACTTTAGGCTATCAGCTCAGGTCCTGTTGACTCGGCAAACTTCCCCCAACACCCCTCGGACACCACATGCTATGGAGTGTGAGCTAGCACAGGTTTCCGGTTGTAAGCCTGGGTTCCTCGGACTGAGCAAACTTCCCCAGTGCTCCTCGAACTCCTCACACTACGGCACCACCAGGTGGGCCGCTGATCATTACAAGAACACTCCTCAGCACACGTTGGGATGGTCCTTGTCCCAACTGATGATCAACACCACCCATGTCCGCCGCACCATGGGCGGTCCTTACAATCTCATGGAAATGCTGTGATCCTTTTTGTCCCTCGAATCTTGTGGGCAGGAGGCAAGCCAACTGACTCTTGGAGATTGCTTAGGGAACTGGTCCATAACACTTGGCAATTAGATGCAGGCCAGCAACCTCCAGACAAGTGATACTCCCCTTCCTAGAGCACGACAAGCCCCAGGCCACTACAAGTCTGTGGATAATCCATACTACATTGGTTCGATGCTGGGACATCAATAAGAGGAACTATTGGGGTAAGAGGGACTGCAACTGGTTCCCCCAAGCGTCTCTCACTTCTGAGGGCAGAGCTGCATTAGTTATACCCACAATGGCCTTTGAAGATGAGATCAGTTCAAAAGGTCACCTTTGAAATGCACAGGCCCTCTCTAAATGTTGTCCTGTCTGCCATCCTACCCCAGGATTCTTGATCAATATCTTTAGTGGGGCCAAGATCCCGCCCCTTGGAATGCAGATGCCAATTCTACCACCTCTTATTCGACCCCGGAGGGCTACTCAGAGCTCGAGGTCTGTAGTTTTCCTAGAGCCCCTAGTTTATGACTTTCTTATCAGGAATGCACAGATGTAGCTGTCGCCCAGCACCCAGATGTGAATTGGAGACAGGCTGACAGGCCCACAGAGGCATAAGCACAAAAATGTGCACTTTCCCAAAGTGGTATTTCCATGTTAGTAATGTTGAATACACTCACATTACCTGGGAGCATTTGCCATTACTAACTCATCAATATCAACAATCAATCAATCAATCAATCAATCACGGCATTTGTATAGCGCGCTACTCACCCGGAAGGGTCTCAAGGCGCTTGGGGAAGGGGGTTCGCTACTGCTCGAACAGCCAGGTCTTGAGCTGTCTCCTGAAGGCGAGGTGGTCCTGGGTCGGCCGGAGGTGGATGGGGAGGGAGTTCCATGTCTTGGCCGCCAGGTAGGAGAAGGATCTGCCTCCGGCGGTGGCTCTTCGGATGCGTGGTACGGTTGCGAGGGCGAGGCTGGTCGATCGTAGCTGGCGAGTGGGCGTGTAGAAGGTCAGACGGTTGTTGAGGTACTTGGGGCCCAGGTCGTGGAGAGATTTGTGTGCGTGGGTGAGGAGCCTGAACGTGATCCTCTTGTCAACGGGGAGCCAGTGCAGGTCCCTCAGGTGGCCGGAGATATGGCTGCGTCGGGGGATGTCCAGAATGAGTCTGGCGGAGGCGTTCTGGATGAGTTGAAGTCTTTTCTGTAGTTTGGCTGTGGTTCCGGCGTAGAGGGTGTTTCCGTAGTCCAGTCGGCTGGTGACGAAGGCCTGGGTGGCCGTCTTCCTGGTTTCGATTGGGATCCATCGGAAGATCTTGCGAAGGGTGTGAAAGCATGATGAGGATACGGCGTTGACTTGTCTGGTCATCGAGAGGGAGGAGTCCAGGATGAAGCCCAGGTTGCGTGCGTGGTCGGTTGGCTTGGGGGCGGTGCCCAGGGCTGGGGGCCACCAGGAGTCGTTCCAGGCGGAGGGTGATGGTCCCAGGATGAGGACTTCCGTCTTGTCTGAGTTCAGTTGCAGGCGGCTGTTCTTCATCCACTCGGCAACGTCTTTCATCCCTTTGTGTAGGCTGGTTCTGGCGGTGTCGGGGTCTCTGGTGAGGGAGAGGATCAGCTGGGTGTCGTCGGCGTAGGAGATGATGTTGAGGTTCTGTTGGCGTGCGATGGCGGCTAGAGGTCTCATGTAGACGTTGAAGAGGGTGGGGCTGAGTGACGATCCTTGCGGGACTCCACAGATGACTTCGGTGGCCTCGGATCGAAACGGGGGGAGGCGGACTCTTTGTGTTCTTCCGCCGAGGAAGGAGATGATCCACTTCAGTGCCTTCTCTTGGATGCCGGTGTTGTCGAGGCGTTGGACTAGGGTGCGGTGGCAGACAGTGTCGAATGCTGCGGAGAGGTCCAGGAGGATGAGTGCCGCTGTTTCCCCGTTGTCGAGCAGGGCTCGGATGTCGTCTGTGGCTGCGATGAGGGCGGTCTCGGTGCTGTGGTTGGCTCTGAAACCGGACTGCGAGGGGTCGAGGGATCCGTTCGACTCGAGGAAGGCGTCAAGCTGTTTGTTGACGATCTTCTCGAGGACTTTGGCAGGAAAAGGGAGGAGCGAGATGGGTCGGAAGTTTTTGAGGTCGGTGGGGTCCGCTGTTGGTTTCTTCAGTAGGGCGCTGAGCTCGGCATGCTTCCAGCTCTCCGGGAAGGTGGCGGTGTTGAAGGAGGTGTTGATGATGTCCCGGAGTTGGGGTACGATGGTGGAGTCGGCCTGGTTGAAGACGTGGTGGGGGCAGGGGTCGGTTGGAGAGCCGGAGTGGATGGTGTTCATCGTGCTGGCTGTGTCTTCGGTGGTCACCTTGGTCCAGGTGCGGAGGGTGGCGGTGGGGTTCGTTGGTTCGGTGGTTGGGTCCGTGGATGGAGCGCCGAAACTGTTGTGGATGTCGGCAATCTTGCGGTGGAAGAACGAGGCGAGGGAGTTGCAGAGATCTTGTGAGGGGGTGATGTCGTTGTTGCCAGTGCTGGGGTTGGATAACTCCTTCACGATGCTGAAAAGTTCCTTGCTGTCGTGGGCGTTGTTGTCCAGTCGCTCCTTCAGTGACTTCTTCTTGGTGGTGCGGATGAGCTGGTGGTGCTTGCGGGTGGCGTGTTTGAGGGCGGTCATGTTGTCAGTGGTCCGGTCGTTGAGCCAGGCTTTCTCGAGGGTGCGGCAAATCTTCTTGGAGTCCTTGAGTTCGTCGGTGAACCAGGGGGCTTTCTTGCTTCTGGGTCTGCTGGGAGGGTTCTTCAGTGGTGCGAGGTCATCGGCGCAGGCGGTCAGCCACTGCGTGAAGTTGCGGGCTGCTTCGTTGGCATCTGATGTGCTGGCGGGTGGGTTCTGCTTGAGGGAGGTGGTGAGCTGGTCGGTGGTGATCTTGTTCCAGCTCCTGTGAGGAGCCTGTTGCGGGCGGTGGTGGGTAGTGATTTTTCTGAATCTGAAGTGGACGCAGCTGTGGTCGGTCCAGTGGAGTTCGCTGGAGTGGCTGAAGCTGATGTGCTTGCTGAATGAGAAGACGGGATCCAGCGTGTGGCCGGCGTAGTGGGTGGGGGAGTTGACCAGTTGCTTGAGGCCGAGGTTGGCGAGGTTGTCCAGCAGGGCGGCAGTGTTGCGGTCCTTGTTGTTCTCCAGGTGGAAGATGAGGTCCCCTAGGAGGATGTAGTCGGCGGAGGGGAGGGCGTGCGGGCTGATGAAGTCCGTGACGTCTTCGCTGAATTGCGTGCGCGGTCCCGGGGGTCGGTAGATGAGGGGGCCTCTGAGGGTCGTCTTTGGGTCGGTGTGAATCTGGAAGTGGAGGTGTTCGGCGGTGGCGAGGGGGTCGTCGGCGTCGGTCGTGATGCGGATGGTGTTCTTGTGGACGATGGCGATGCCTCCTCCGGTCTGGTTGACGCGGTCCCTCCTGATGATCTTGTATCCATCTGGGATGGCGATGGCGATGTCGGGGGCACTATACTGCTACTCTTCTGCATGTAGGAAATCCAGCTAATTAGCCTTTCCACCGATCCCTCATGTCAATCCAATATGAGAAGTAGTCCCTACCATACTGAACACCATCTGGTCCCATTCACTGCCTGTGCATGTAGCGCCCATGTGGACATGCCTTACCTCTTCCTCACAACACACCATGCCCCCAGGGTGTACTCTAATATAGCGAGAGACATGCAGAACCTTTCCAAGTAGCTTTTTAAATGCCAAGCTGAAAAAACTTAATCTGCACACACAGGCCCCACCATGGTAAACCTGTGGCACGTTTAAAGAGTTCCCTCCATGGGTGACCCAACCAGTGCTGCAGTCCCACAGAGGAGCATTTGAGTTACATGCCCTAGGTATATGTCTTGCTCCTCGACAAGGGGCGTACAGCTAACTCATGTTTACACTAACCACCAGTAAGTATATGACTTTAGCACTGAATGGGAGTGTCAAAAGCACATAAAGTCGTAAGGCTAATAGATCCGCGGAAAACTGGGAGGGACAAAAGCAAAGAGTCAAATTAAGGCACCCTAAAAAGGACCACTACTAACAGTTCCCATTCTTAAATCAAGATTATACCTTTGATATAGGGGTTGCTCTTGGCATGATTACCTCATCTGGTCATTACGCTTCATTCATGAATGTATCTCTATCTAACTGCATTCACTTTGAAACTCGCTACTAACTTAAGGGCCCTAGATACTAGGTTTTGATCCCATACAAATGAATAAAGAACTTCTCCCATGATATATTTGATGAGTCCTTCTGAAAACTTTGGATTACTCCATTTACAAACTGGTACCCCCTGGGATCATGTAAAAGCACTGTACACCAGCAGATTAAATGAAGTTGACTCAATATGGTTAAAGAACCCTTTAACTCATTGACTAAAAAGACCAATAAATGGTTTATTTAATACCTAGAATTAGTAAAGCTCAAAAGGTCGAGCACATTTTCAAATGGTGCTAGAAAAAGTTCAAAAACACAAAGGACAAATTCCAATGGAAAATCTACACATGTGGGTATCACAGAGTATTAGGTATGCAGTTCAAAAAAGGCTTCTTACTCAACATGCATCTTAGAAACATCCAAAGCAACCAGAGATCTTAAAAATCTTTTGCAGAATCTCAGAGCACAATACTACCAAAAGTGCAAACATGGATGCACTTGAAGTTTTTTTTAATTCCTCCTTAACTTTTTCTAGAAAGAACCTTTCAGATCCTTGATGTCCCAGAAAAATACCTTTCAGGTTCCTTTATGTCATATACCTTTTGAGTCAAATTAAACTACTAAAAATTCTAGCTTCACTGCATTCCATCATCTACCGGAACCATATGCAAGTCTTCCAAGCCTCTGACAATATCAATGTATCAAGTCTTCCAGCGATACTGTACCAAATAACATTTGTAGGAAATGACCCTCCTCTCTGTGGTGTACCAGCTGATTTTTTACTTGACTCTTTTTCCTGGCTGGAGAACTCTGTGCACTTTACACCTGCCAACCAGATGTGAAGGGCATGTGCTACCCCATTTCTATATGATGAAATTGGCCTACCCATGATTGCCACATTTAACTTACTACACGTCCTTAGTATATGGTGCAAAGTGTACCCAGGGTCTCTAAGTTAAATGTCTCGAGTTGGCTGCAGCACCCATTGCACCACCCACTGCAGAGATAGCGGAAACATGGCTGCAGGTCTACCATTTGTAGCCTGGGTGTTGCAGTTTTAAAATGCTAATTTGATCCACAAAATAACCCTGTTTGACAGGTCAAAGCTTTCCTTTTAAATTTTTGAGTCACCCGAAAGCAGGCCTTATTGCCCATAAGGCAGGGTTCATAGTATTTAAAAGTAGGAGTAACAATAATATTTAGTATGAACAAGTAATAATAATTAGCCCCCATTTGCCCTCGAACCTAGTTACACATATAACAATGACATATTTATGAAATTAATAGGCTTTCTGGAGTAATCAGCAGGGAGATCCGTGAACAGTTACATTTGAGATGCAAGTTGCCCCCGTGCCCTGGAGCACACGAAGAACATCTCATTCAAGGAGGATGTCCGAGTCACAAAACATAGTGCATCTAACAATATTTCTGTACACATTTTGCTGCTTTTTGAGGCAGTGAGATTGAAAATATGGTCTTGTTTACATTTCATAATGGAGTCAGGGCCTAGTTTGGCCAATCCAAGAAATAAAACTATTTTTAGGTGTGCTGGAGATTGGGTACAAATGCAAATATTCCTGCCACCAATTGGTAATTATTTATTAAGAATTTGCTCTAGCACATTACTGACCATGAAGCCAGGCAGTAACACTACTTACTGGTCCTCTACATACTTATGGACCTGAGCCACAGGTGAGGTGGAATAAGGAGAATAAGGGGCAAAAACTAACATTATTGACTGGCTCAATGATTGGTAATTGTATTACCACATGAAGGTGGCAGACCTGTCATGCCTCACTTCTTCAGAAACCTAAGATGCCTGCACTGGTAGGATAAAATGCATTCTGAAACTCGTAGACATAGGGCTCAGTAGCGGCTCCTCCACTAAGGGGGATGAGTGTTGCCCCACTGCTCTCTGAGCAGTGCAAAGAAATAAAATGATAATTACAAGGCGTTATTATTATTTTATGTTTCTGTACCAGTAAAAGTAATGTTAGGGCGGGGTGGGGCAGGGCGGGGCTGGGCTGGTCACTGTCAGAGGGAGCAGGAATGGTTTGCACTCTCTAAGTGCATGACTGTTTAGCTGGCCCTGCCTGAGTAGCCAAACAGGCCACTCAGACCAATCACAACGCTGCTGATGCAGCGTTGTGATTGGCTAGGAAAGTCCAGGAGCCTGGGTCCTTCCAGTGTGCAGCAGAGTGAGGATGGAGTAGAGTCATGTAACGGCGACGAAGGTAAGTTTATCTATTTATTTATTTTCTCCACCCCGTCACCCCTGTTTCGAGACAGCCGCCACTGATAGCTGTACTGAATTCACAGAGATGGTGACCCGGCATCAGTATAACACTAAAATTGAAACTTTTAACCTATCCTCACCAAACATGCCCAGGACATATTTTGAAGCACATATGGAATACAAAAGGATGTGAATTCTGAATTCACAGAGAAACATACTGCAGGTGTGCAAACCCAAAATACATACACACAGCCTAAACTGTCAGTCATGATTTTTTAAATAACACAGTCTTGTGACAATTGACAGTTTTTTCAAATTCATTATAAAGAAGCTCCTGCATCCTACATATGGACTTTGTTGGGTACATTTGTTCATCACGCAACATTTAAGATCACTCACTTTTAACCTAACGTACACATACAAGAAGGTGCAGTGGGTTGTCAATGAATATGAAGACACAATATGTCCCAAATGGGTATACAAATTGTGTCTAAAAAGGCAATGCTGAATGAGGTGTGAAACGTAGCTGGAAATACGAAGTGACAGCAGAGGCAATGGGAAGGAACAGAAACAGGCCAATCCTTAAGTACAATAAAAACGTACTTCTAAAACTAAGCAAGGTTGTTTAATGGTTAGGTGCTGAGTTTTATTTTTCATGGGAAAATGCCATACTGGTACTAGTAGGCAAAAATAGAATGTTGTCAGGAGGATGACAGTGATGAATTGTCTGTAACATAATCTGGAAGAAGAGGGCTTGCAGGAATCAAGTGCACGAGGCATCCTATCATGCACGATAAAGAAAACGAGGATAGTAATGTGATCTTTCTACCATTATTGTTCATGCCACTGGATCAAGTGCTTCACTTGTTTATATCATATTTAGAAACGTGCTCTTTGGGTTGAACAAGGACGTTGAATGATAATGTACCGAAATGAACAGGAGACACGGTTTTATGGTGTTTTTTTATATTTCTGTCTGTATTTATCCATATTTATTTTTTGCTAATTGTATATGTATTTATCCATATTTATTTTGAACGGAGTGTAAAGAAATGAAACTGCATTGGTAATATTTCCACGTATATTTAATAAACAAATGTTTACTCTTCTTTGAATGTCCAATGGGGTTTAGCCAGTTACAGTATAATACAGTCAGTTGACACCATTTGCATTGCACAGCAGCTGAAACCACTGCCCTGCTGCAGTTATTTAGGTTTCATTAAGAAATCTTTTAAAAAATGTTTAACTCCCTTGCCTGTCAATCTGCACAGCTATTGGCCTAGCACCCATGATTGACAGGAGTGTGAAATGTCCAAAAGAAAACCACTTTTCCATATTTATCCACATTTAAAATTAAATACAGACAGCAATGTAGATGATTTTCTGTCTGTATTTATCTGTAAATCTAAGCAAAAATGGAAAACGAGGAGCCTTATTTATAATGTGCCTTTTTGTGCACAGTAATACACAGAAAGCACGAACAGAGAAGCTAATATTTTACTAGTACTTATTACCTTGAATGAAGGTGCCCTAGCCCACACAAATTAAGTGAACCTTCCGAGTGGACACTGTAGAAATATTAGCATGACACACTCGAGAAGTCCAGTCTCACAATTAGGTCACTATGTCCAAAATGAAACAAGATTTTAGGGGCTCATAAAGCCATTTCTTCTTGCAAGTTCAACTCCCTGCATGAGTGGCCCTTTTGACAAGAGTAAATCCACGTTTGTGAATCACAGAAAGTTGATTTACACTTACTAAGAGATTAACTCTCACACCTTCATAGGAACAAATACTGGGGAATATTTACACGGGGATTGCGCCACCTGAACATAACTTTTTTGACATTCCATATTGTACCATATTTACAAAGTGGCGTTAAGTCATGTTTTGGGGATTAATGCCACTTTGTAAATATGGTACCCTATCATGCAGATATCTGTGTGACAGGGGAATGCAATGGGTGTTGCTGTGGGCATTCAACCGCCGTACCTATTTGTTTTTGGCGCTGCCTCAGATTGACAAGGAACACCCATTGCTTTTTGACGCTGCCCCAGATTTACAAGGAGGTGTAAATCTGAGGCAACGCTAAAAACTAACACCATGCAATAACAGGGGTGAGATTGGTGCAACGAGGATAAATACTTTTATTTTTCACCGTTTTTCCTTTTTCTATGTGTGCTGCATACTGCAACACACATAGAAAGAGGACAGCATGTCATTAATGATTGTTCATGTGCAGGAAGGCGTCCCTTTCCTGCACATAAACAATAATTTCCTGCAACACAGGGTCCCTTGCACTATGCCTCTAGATTGTCTGCTTTGGTGCTAGGCAGGTATTTATAGCGCCAGTGCTAGGGAAAACACAAGGGTGCACCACATTGTTGTAAATACGGTTATCCCTGTGTTTTGGAAATAGCGGAGCATGGTGCTGCAAAATTTGCTGCAGCTCCATGCTCCGTCATTATCTTTTAAATATGCCCCATTGTCTCTGGGATGGAGCATAGCGTTCCACACTTGTGTACCCTAGAATAAATGTAGTTGTTTGTGGCTATTCACATACATTTACATGGTCCATAACCACCCGGAAACGGGCAGAGATTTGCTATTGATGTGGACAGAAGTCCCTTTTCTATGTGAGCATAGGGAGGGGAAATGCCTAAAATCGTTTGGGGTTTTGTGGAAAAAGGTTGCTCTACGGCAATATTTTCCTTGTAGAGGGAAAAAAGAGAACAAAGATTCAAGGCCTTATTCATAAAGGTAAACTCACACTTTAGGTGTTGGTTTACTATTTGTTTGCTATTCACAAACTATGAGTGAAGTTTTACCAGTGCTTAATTTGTAATAAAATGTGCCAGGGCCATCTCCAGAAGCCATTGTAGTTTTAACCACCCATTGCTTTGCCAGTGCTGCCAACGACAATACCTATGCAACTACCAACAATAACACACCTACAAGTGTGATTATTAGGACTATTCCAGGCCCCCAAAGCTACAAGAATGGCTTGGGTGTCAGGAATTAATCATTTTTAATATATACTAAATTAATAAACAGCTGTTCTGCTCCTCTCTAAATTACAGATAGCAGCACCATGTGGCAGACTGCTATAGTGCCAGTGTTCACAATTAAGTGCCAGCGCCGAGCACCGGAAACCACCGGCTCAAATTAAGCACTGAGTTTTAAGTGTAGTATTTTTACGACTGCAGAGACTTTCCTATCTTTTTATGTGTAGAATTATCTGCAGTGTTAAAGATACTACACATAAAACTACCCTCATAGTTTGTGAAATGCAAAACATTTGTAAACTTACACCAAAAGTGTGTGTTTACCTTTGTGAATAAGGTGCACCAAGTGACATTGCACTCTTAAGAATCAGTTATTGTTGCAGTTTTTCAGGCTTACTCCAGGAAATATGGATTTCAGGAAATCTGGAAATGTACTGACTAAGGAGAGGACATGTAAGGGAGGGAATAATTGTCAAAATGTTTTTGTACTGGGCCCAGTGGCAAGTCACTTCATGGAAAAGGTTCACCCTGCACAATCCCCTTTTTAACTGTCTCTATTTTTAATATCTCCATTGAGTCAAGCATCTTTTTTCAGATGGGTATGTTTTCAATATTAATGTGGCAAGTTAAATATTGACCATAATTTCATGATTCACACTACATCTCTACCATCTGGTGCTCCTACTGTATGTGACTAGCCGTTTTATTTTTACCAAATAATCATAGCAAACTCAGAAAATGAGGACTTAATAAAATCAGCGAAAGCAGATATTAATGCTAAAGGAGCATTGTTAAATGCAAGATCAAGTAAATAACAATGATCCCAGTATAATATTATCCACTAGCAATTACACAGATGTTGTCAGCCAATGAGGCAACACCAGAAAGTTTAGATTTAGTTGTACCTGGTTATACTGCCAAATAAGTTAATCATCTCGGCAATTTAGGAACACGAGTGACCGATATTGTAAGAAATATTACATCAAAACTTGAGGCAATGTGACACAACTGTATTAAGCGCTACAAAAGGGGATGATGGACGGAGCGTTTGAGCAAATCAAACACTCACCCACTGTCAACTGATCTGGGTTTAATCCATCACCATTCTTTAGCTCACTCAGCCACCCCAGTTCAGACATGGCCATATGCAAATCAGTCTGACCCTGTGCCTCATGGGAACAGTCCAGCCCGAACTGCCAAGCCATGTCTTTCCTGGACCGGAAACAAGCATCCTGGGACCGATTTCGGATTCATAATCCTACTCAGCCAGGCTATCTTGAATCCAGTGGCCAAGTGAGAAAGGGACTCACGTCTGAGCATACCCTGCCAACTTAGGGCGAACAAAGCAATACAAAAGGGGATGATGCACGGAGCGTTTGAGCAAATCAAACACTCACCCCCAGTCAACTGATCTGGGTTTAATCCATCACCATTCTTTAGCTCACTCAGCCACCCCAGTTCAGACATGGCCATATGCAAATCAGTCTGACCTTGTGCCTCATGGGAACAGTCCAGCCCGAACTGCCAAGCCATCTCTTCCCTTGACCGGAAACAAGCATCCTGGGACCGGTTTCGAATTCATAATCCTCATCAGCCAGGCTATCTTGAATCCAGTGGCCAAGTGAGCAAGGGACTCACGTCTGAGCATACCCTGCCAACTTAGGGCGAACAAAGCGATACAAAAGGGGATGATGGACGGAGCGTTTGAGCAAATCAAACACTCACCCCCAGTCAACTGATCTGGGTTTAATCCATCACCATTCTTTAGCTCACTCAGCCACCCCAGTTCAGACATTGCCATATGCAAATCAGTCTGACCCCGTGCCTCATGGGAACAGTCCAGCCCGAACTGCCAAGCCATGTCTTCCCTGGACCGGAAACAAGCATCCTAGTACCGGTGGGATCCGGGGCTTGGGGAAAACATGGCGGCCGGCTAGGTAGCGGGTTGCGGAAGCTAGGAGCAGAGGCAGTGCCTGTTAGGTGATCTTCGGGATCTGACCACACTAGGAACAGATTTGTAAAGATTGAGCAAAAGTGTCCTACCGAATGTAAGGCGTCGGACGGAGGAGTTTTCTTTTGTATGTTTGCTGAGGGACTGAGCCTGTTTCTGTCCGGCGGCGTTTTCACGGCGTATGGCGGTGTCTGAGCTGGATACCTCCGTGCAGCGGTGGGCGGAGGACGAGGAGGCGGAGTCGCGTCAGTCAGCGGGTCCACGGAGCGGGAGCTGGGGGAGAGCGGCTTCGGAAATCGGCAGGGGAGGCCGAATGATAGCAAGGGTCCGACTGGGATCGAGCGGAGGACGAGGAAAAGGAGAAGTACCCTTGGCAGAGTCTTTGGAGGTAAAAGGCGGTGTGGGCTTAGTGAAGGACTCTCAAACATTGATTTCAGCTGACACTAGCTTAAAAAAGCCACGGTGCGAGGCAGAAAGTAATAAGTTAGTGACAGGGCGTCCTAGGTATCTTTTAAGGAGCATAAGGTCAGATATCAACGAGCCTATTTTGGCAAAGCTAAAAACGGTACAAAAGAGCTTTAAAAAGTGCTCTACTAAAGAAGTCAATACTATTAAAACAGGAGAACTCTCTCAAAAGAAAGATACAAAAAAGGGAAACAAAAGGGGTCAGCACATAAGATAGCTACTACCCCCTCACTGAACTCATATTTTAAGCCAGTTCCTAAGGTACTGGTTATGAAACCGCACTCTATACTGAACCCCGCATCTGATAAAGCTGGAGACTTAGTGCAGTGTAGGCGAGGCGATATAGAGGAGTTAGATTGGTCTGCACACTTAACCCCAAACCCTTTTCAGGCTCTGGAATTTGGAATGGAAGAGGAAGAAGGAAATATGACACAAGTGACTGCAGAAATCCCGAATGTAGAGACCTCACAACCACTAAATATAACACCAGCACTTGATGGTGCAGCGGGATCAACAGGAGGAGTAAGTAAGGAAGGACTGGAGGTAGAGAAAGTGCTCGAAGGGATACCCATGATGACAATGAAAAATACGATAATAGAGAATTTGCTGTCATCCCAGGAAGGTTTGGAAAAGTCACAGATAGCCCTCCGGCAGATTAGTCCAGACCCCTCAGATACGTCAGTACTGGTTCTGTTAAAAAAGCTGGAGAGAGATATTGATTTGGGTTTTGAAGCCTCAAGAAGGAATCAGGAGTGTATAAATGCTACATGTAATGTACTAGAGGATAAACTCAATAAATTAAGTACCCGCACAGAAGTGCTTGAGACAGAAATGAAAGTTATGCAGGGCAGAATTTTGGATAATAGCAAGGAAATTGAGATTATAAAATTCAAAGAGCGAGAGACTGACGAGAGAGTGGAGAGACTGGAAAACATGCAAAGACGTAACAACTTGAAGATCTTAAAATTACCAGAAGGAAAGGAAGGATCAGATATAAAAAGCTACGTAGTACAGCTGTTAAAAACAGAACTACAGTTAGACGAGTCAGAAGAAATCTTGTTACGAGACATTCAGAGGGTCCATCGAGATCCTTTCTGGCTGAATCCAAATCGTCTTAAACCAAGAAAGATACTAATTAATTTCCTAACGTATAACTTAAAAGAGAAGATTTTGTCAGTAGCCATCAAGAAAAAGAGTTTAATGGTTGATGGAATTGCAGTAGATATCAGGTCAGACTTATCACCTGCCACAGCAAGTAGACAGTGGGAATTAGGAAAGCGAATGGGACCGCTAAGAGCACTGGGGGCAACAGTCCAGTTGAAATTTCCTGCTTTCCTAAAAGTAATGTGGAAAAATAAAATGTACACGTTTCGTGTAGTGGAAGAGGTAGATGCCTTTATGGACCAATGTCAAGGAGAAAAATAATTAGGTTACCAAAAAAAAAAAAGTAAATGAAAAATAATTTTAAAAAAAAGGGGTCAGATTATCGTTTGACACCGATAAACTAAGGAATAATTAATAAAGGAAAGGAGAGGCACCATCACTGCGGCATCCATAGCCATGGGAGTTTTGGTTGGGTTTTCCAGGGAGGGAAGAGGGAGGAGGGGGGGAGCACGGGGTTTTTGGGCTAGGGGTGAGGGTGAGGGGGAGGAAATGGGGGGGGGGTGAGGGAAGCGGGAGAAAAATAGGAAAAAATTTCCTCGTTAGCCGGTCTAACATAGCAGCAACTTTTTTTGAATGGTATGAGTGGCGCTAATACCATGGACTTAAAGATTTTGTCATGGAATGTTAACGGGTTACGGGTTAAACATAGGAGGCGAGCAATATTAAAATATTTAGAAGACTCACAAGCTCAAATTATCATATTACAGGAGACACATTTAACGGGAGATGAATGTAAAGAAATGTTGCTGGCTCAGAGATGGATCGCATATTCAGGTTACACGCCTCAAACTTTAGTCACGAAAGGTGTAGCGATTCTGATTAGACAAGGCCTAAATTTCTGTGTTGAATGTTTTAGGGCAGACCCGAGGGGCAGGTGGTTGATTTTGAAAATAAAAATGGCAGGAGAATCATTTGTTATAATAGGCTACTATGGTCCAAATGTGGATGATGATGTTCCCTTAGAAACAATAGCCCGGGAGTTAGTAGACTTTAAGGTGAAAATTATCATGGTAGGTGATTTTAATGTAGTATTAGATTATAATTTAGATAGATCTGTAAACGCTAGGGGTTTAACAAATTCTAAAATGACTGCAAAATTAAGGTGGATGATGACTCAATTTGGGCTTTGTGATATATGGAGGGTAAAGAAAGGTAGACAGTTGGGGTACACATATTATAATAAAAAATACAGACACAGATCCCGTATTGATTATTATCTTCTGGATCTCAGATTGAAGGATTTTGTAACTGAGGTGAGACATGTGGGAGTACATATATCAGATCATTCAGCTGTTTTTTTTATTTAAAACTAGAAATGGATAGGGGGGGAGACAACATGGAGGTTGGACAGGACAGTTCTCCTAGATGAGGAAAGTTTAAAAATAATCAAGGATGAGTTAGTAGGTTTTGTAGATAGCAACCTTGGGTCGGCAAGTACTGATATGGTCTGGGAAGCTTGTAAGGCATTCTTGAGAGGGAGGTTGGGAGCAGCTGGAGCAAACAAGAGGAGACTTTATTACAATAAAATTACAGAACTGGAGGAAAAAATTCGGGCGGCTGAGGCAGAGGTTATTAGTGCCAGGATTTCCGGTAGTGACGATCGAGTCTTGCAGAATCTGGAAAATTGGAAATTAGAGTTAATGGCAACCCTTAATTACAGAATTAAAGAGAAGTGGGAAGCAAGCAAGGTGGCACATTTCAGTTATGGTGAGGGATGTGGAAAACTTTTAAAAAAAAGCAAAAACAAAAAAGCATCCTAGTACCGGTTTTGGATTCATAATCCTCATCAGCCAGGCTATCTTGAATCCAGTGGCCAAGTGAGCAAGGGACTCACGTCTGAGCATACCCTGCCAACTTACGCGAACAAAGCGATACCAAAGGGGATGATGGACGGAGCAGTTGAGCAAATCAAACACTCACCCCCAGTCAACTGATCTGGGTTTAATCCATCACCATTCTTTAGCTCACTCAGCCACTCCATTTCAGACATGGCCATATGCAAATTAAGTGAGCAAGGGACTCACGTCTGAGCATACCCTGCCAATTTAGGGCGAACAAAGCAATTCAAAAGGGGATGATGGACGGAGCGTTTGAGCGTTTGAGTTCGGTCTGTACTGTTCCCATGAGGCACAGGGTCAAGACTGATTTGAATATGGCCATGTCTGAACTGGGGTGGCTTGGTGAGCAAAATAACGATGGATTAAACCCAGATCTGCGACTGGGGGTGAATGTTTAGCCATTGTGCAACATTCCATCCATCATCTTGTGTGTTTTGCTGTTCACCCTATGTGGGAAGGGTATGCCCAGACGTGGGTCCCTTGCTCACTAAGCCACTGGAGTCAAGCTATCCTGGCTGAAGACGGCTGATAGCCAGAAACCAGTCCTAGGATGCTTGATTCCCGTCCAGGAAAGACATGGTTTGGCAGTTCGGTCTGGACTGTTCCCATGAGGCACAGGGTCAAGACTGATTTGAATATGGCCATGTCTGAACTGGGGTGGCTTGGTGAGCAAAATAACGATGGATTAAACCCAGATCTACAACTGGGGGTGAATGTTTAGCCATTGTACAACATTCCATCCATCATCTCGTGTATTTTGCTGTTCACCCTATGTGGGAAGGGTATGCCCAGACGTGGGTCCCTTGCTCACTAAGCCACTGGAGTCAAGCTATCCTGGCTGAAGACGGCTGATAGCCAGGAACCAGTCCTAGGATGCTTGATTCCCGTCCAGGAAAGACATGGCTTGGCAGTTTGGTCTGGACTGTTCCCATGAGGCACGGGGTCAAGACTGATTTGCATATGGCCATGTCTGAACTGGGGAGGCTTAGTGAGCAAAATAACGATGGATTAAACCCATATCTGCGACTGGGGGTGAATGTTTAGCCATTGTGCAACATTCCGTCCATCATCTTGTGTGTTTTGCTGTTCACCCTATGTGGGAAGGGTATGCCCAGACATGGGTCCCTTGCTCACTAAGCCACTGGAGTCAAGCTATCCTGGCTGAAGACGGCTGATAGCCAGAAACCGGTCCTAGGATGCTTGATTCCGGTCCAGGAAAGACATGGCTTGGCAGTTCGGTCTAGACTGTTCCCATGAGGCACAGGGTCAAGACTGATTTGCATATGGCCATGTCTGAACTGGGGTGGCTTGGTGAGCAAAATAACGATGGATTAAACTCAGATATGCGACTGGGGGTGAATGTTTAGCCATTGTGCAACATTCCGTCCATCATCTTGTGTGTTTTGCTGTTCACCCTATGTGGGAAGGGTATGCTCAGACGTGGGTCCCTTGCTCACTAAGCCACTGGAGTCAAGCTATCCTGGCTGAAGACGGCTGATAGCCAGAAACCAGTCCTAGGATGCTTGATTCCCGTCCAGGAAAGACATGGCTTGACAGTTCGGTCTGGACTGTTCCCATGAGGCACAGGGTCAAGACTGATTTGCATATGGCCATGTCTGAACTGGGGTGGCTTGGTGAGCAAAATAATGAATGATTAAACCCAGATCTGCGACTGGGGGTGAATGATTAGCCATTGTGCAACATTCCGTCCATCATCTTGTGTGTTTTGCTGTTCACCCTATGTGGGAAAGGCATTCCCAGACGTGGGTAACTTGCTCACTAAGCCACTGGAGTCAAGCTATCCTGGCTGAAGACGGCTGATAGTGGGTGAAATCGAGAAATTCATTTTAGGGATTTAAACATCCAGCTAAAAAACCAAGAATGTCCTGCCACAAAACAGCATATTTAGCTCATTCAATCTTTAGATAATGTCTCACCCCCGTTAGACTGATTATGTGTTTGCTCATGCGAAATAACCACAAAGAGCAACTCTTGTGATGTCATTATAAAATGATCAGGCTGTCTCAAACGTTTTTCCTCTGAAGAGGGAGGATACGTTTGATCAATCAAATGCAGAAGCAGGATGACTATACAGTCAGTCCAGTTCATATTCTGGAGAAAAAAATCATCAGTAACCATGTGTATTGTACTTCCTGAATTAATGTCCCTCTCAAGCTTAGCACACGATGGGTCTCATGATCCTGGATCAGACCCAAATGGGGAGATTCACTCCCTGGGCCTGCAGGTTGCCTCTGGTGAGAAGTGACCCATGCAATCATAGGCCCCTAAAGTGATTTGCTGGAGCTCTGATTGGTTTCCGTGGGACTTGTGAGACAACAGACACTGTAATGACTTGGGTGATGTAAGGGAGAGAGCCCAAATCCCCTCTTATTGGTCCTCAAATTAGAGAAAGGTGTTAGTCATGTGGGGCTGGCGACTGCAGCTGATGGAGCGAGATAGAAAACAAAATTTTGTTTAAACTCGTGAAGTCACATTTCCATAACATGAATAATAATATTAATGATTTGTGATATGTCGTGCTAATACAACTTAGATTAAACTTTACACATGGGGGGACTAACATGTGTGCTCATAAACGTGCATAATTGTTGCATCTTTTTGTTCGTGCAAAATAATAAAATAATTTATTGTTTTCGTTTTTGTCACTACTAACTGCTGCAAACTTAAAAGAAGCATGTGCTTGTTTTGCTTTTCCTTGTCTGTGTGATGTCATTTCTACTATTCTAGGTGCACATAAGTCTCATGGATTAATGAAGACTGGTAGATATAAACGCTGCTTTATTTGTTTGCATTTGCTAGGTAACATTTGATTAATCGGGTGGGTTAATTAATTAGTAAATCCTGGGGTGAATACAGAATCTACATTATTTCTTACATTAATACTTTTCTTGTGTTTGTTTTATACTAGAAAGCATAAGTTGCCTGCTTTTGGGCCTAGTTTGCTCGAGTTGCTAAAAGCTGAATTTTACTTCTGCAAAAGTCACGAGACGCCCATTCTGAAATAAAGTGTTCGTCAAAAGCTGCATTCACAAAGCAAAAACTGACGTGCTATCATCATTCTGTCGGACGTGGCCAAGGTCGAAAAAGAACATTTTGTCAGCCCTTAACTTGGCATCCGCGGAAGTCAATTGGAAGCAGTGAGAACATTATTGTACATTTGTTGCAAACCTAGGAAGCTCCTGGTTGTATTCGGAAAGGACAATGGTCCTTAAGAAAAGTGACCTAATGGAAGATTTGAAATGTGGGTGACATGTCACTTGTCACTCTCAGCCAATGGGACGTCGAAGATTTCTGAAAACTTTCCTTTGCGTAGTTTAGTTAGTGTAGAAAGGTATAAAAAGTCATGCCCCTAGGGATGGGCTGGCTGCTGCTTTCTGACTTTCCGATGAGGGTGAAGTGCTGTCGGACATTGCGTGGAGCACGTAAGAATCCTCAAAGAACTTTACTTTAATTTCTATCTATTTAGCTCAGTTAGGGACTTAGGTTTTAGAAATGCTAAACTTTAAATACTTACTTTAACTTTGATTCATTTGCTTAAATTGTAATTTTCTCACGTTTCTTTACAATCATGCTTGCTTCAATGCTAATAAATTACTTTTATAAAACTATCAATTGAAATACCATAATTTAGTAAATAAAATCTTACTTTTGACAAACAAGCTGGTCTTGATTATTCAGAAGTGTAGGTTACTATTAGCTAGATCACGTCGCCAATGGTGGTCGTTTAAATAATTAGGATTTGTTATAATGACAATATTCTTTCCGCAAATGTTTAATATTGTATATAGTTTGTAAATTAGGTGTATATAGATTTAATCCGACCACCTGATTCAGTAGGCCCAAATTATGTCATGTTTATAAATGGGTCCATAGTTTAGTATAGAATTTTGTTTATAGGTTATGAAGTTGGGTAGCGTTGTTTATGATATATTTTCTATAGGCCTCTGGATCAATTCTCTGGTAGCAGAAATTGATGGTTGCTAAGGGTAACCAAGGTAATATGTTGGTTGCTAAGGGTTACTAAAGTGTTATGGTATGGAAATAGGATCGATGTTTTAACACATGTTGAGTTCGTTTTTTGTGCTATCTGTAAGCTATACCGGTATAGATTGTGTGGCGAGAAATTAGTCACGCAAGCCATCTGTTCTGTTTGTAGTGATATCGCCGAGTATCACAAGAGGTATCGCCGTGTACCATAGTGTTGTCGCCGAGCAGCACAGTTTTAGGGCTAGGTGTGAACCTTGTATAGTGAGGGTTTTCTAAGAAATTAGAGCAGCATGAGAATAGGGACAAAGCGCCTTCCATAAAACTCACTGTGATAAGAGTATTAGTTATATCCGAGCTTGAGTGAAGGGTAAAGTAGCGTCGGTGCATGATTATCTATAAACAGGTTAGAGTCCTGTACGGGTACATGTTTCATATCTATAAACAGGTGAGAGCCCTGTACGGATAACGTCGTTATTTTGCTAACGGTGCATGATCTCTATAAACAGGTGAGAGTCCTGTACGGATTTCATGTGTGTTCGAAATTAGGGAATTTTCAGTGTGAAAGTGCGAGTTTGATTTGTATTTTATGTTCAAGTGGAACTCTTAGAACTGTCATTTCGCGGTGCGTTCGGAGGAAAGCGAGTTCATAATTATACGTGTTAGAAGGGTGGGGTAAGGGTTACTCTACTGACAATTGAATATTATCCTTAGTGTGAATAGCGCCGTCTATTCCGAAGTGTGGATACTTGAATGTATGTAAACTATCCTAAATAGTGAAACGAACAGATGATGTCCTTATCGTCATTGTTAAGAATTAATTTACACTGAAAAGTGTTCTTAAAATGGCGCTGTGAAAAGATTTTGTGAAGGAGGGGTAAGCGCCAGGAGTGAGAAACGAGAAACCGCAGCTGCTGTGTACGTCACAGAGCCGCGCTGGGATTGGGTGACCTACGTCACAAACTATACTCTGATTGGCTCTTGAGTCTCTGACGATTTGTAAGCTAATTGGTTCTTTAGGAAAACTCCATTTTTATTGGTTGAGCAGAAAAGTGACGTAGCTCAACTGCCATTGGCTTGTCGGTGTGTTTCGCGCACGGATTGGTTGTTTTGCGGAGCATCCTGGAAATATTTTACGAACGATTTTGTAAATTAGAATTAACTCTTAAAAATGAGTTATCATTTTAAACATGTTGAGAAAAAGCCAACATTATTTCAGAAATTTAAAAATTTATTTTCACCTGACAAGAAAATTGAAACGCGAGGTGGTAAACTACTTCATAAGTATAAAACACCTGCAGCGTACATGGAAGGTGAATATGGATATAATACTGTCTTATGGTTTGATAGCTGGAAACGCTATACTAAGAACGATGGTGTTTTAACTTGGCCTGATGATGGTTCATTTAACGTAAAAGTTTTGAGAAATTTAAGAGAGAAAATGAATGCTCTTATTCCCAAACCGAGACCAACTCAATTTGAAGCTTTAGTTGAGTGGGAAGATGAGATGTATCAGTTACAAAGAGAAGCTAGTGGAATTAAAAGACCTTCTAAAAATCCACCTTGGAGAAGAGAAACTCATGAAGATAGATTGCGAATGTGGAGACAGGGAAACATGAGTGAAGGATTGTATTTAATACAAGAAATGGTAATGGGTACTCCTACAGGGAAATCTATGGAAAGTGAATCTGAGGATGCAGTTATGGAAGAAATATATACTACAGCTAGAAAGAATCAACCTTTGAGACCTCCTAGATCATGGTCTACTCCGGTGGTTTCTACTGAAACTTCACCGAGTGCACCTCCAATTAATGAAGCTCCTAAACTTTATCCAAATAATTGTGAAATCATTGAAACTCCTAGAAGACCAGAATTTGATAATGCTCGAAATGAAGGTAGACATTTTACAATGGCTCCAAGGGCAAGAGAAGCTCCAAAAGATTATACAAGAGAGGCAAGAAATGTTGAAGATGTCGATTATAATGAATATTTAAGATCTAAAGAAGAATTAATAAAAAGAATGACAAAAGGCATGGAAGCTGTGACAGTTCCAGTAACGATTGGTCCTGTTCAGCCTGTATTTGACCAAAAAGAAACAAACAAGACAGGATTAACTATTCCTTTAAATGCAGAAATTCAAAAGGTTGCTGAAAAATTTTATTCAGACTTATCTGAAATAAACTCTTCTAGATCAAGAATGCCTGATTTAACCTTTAATGAGGATTTATCTCCGAAAACACCAATGGGTGCTATATCAGGTATAGGGAGTCCTGAAGTCAGGGTAACCACACCAAAACTTGATGTGGCCAAATTAAAAGCGAATATCGAAGAATTAATAATCGGAACAATCGGTCCAGATAGTTTAAATTACTATCGAGATGATGAACTACTGTTCATTTGCAAAAGCATTCAGTGGAAAACAAAAAATAAATATGATCAACTAGAGGATCTAGCAGCGGAACTTGAAATCGATGTGAGCAAACAAAAGAATTTTGCGAAACATTACAGATTAGACTTTTCAGAAAGTGACATTGAGAGTTTGAACTCAATGGGAAGAATAGTACATATAAAAGATTTGATTGTTTATATCAAAAAGCTAGGAGAACTGAATAAGTGGAGAGTAAAATGGACGAAAAAGAAGGAAGATGAAAGATTGGAAAAATTGTCAAAACAATTTCCAATGAGAGAAATTGCAGGTGGAGGATATGTTCATGTCCCTTGGTCGAGACAGGACATTCTGTTGTTTACGAATGACTTTCCAAAATTGAGGGAAAAACCAGTGGAATGGTACAGACAAGTAGATAGATTTATCAAAGTATCAAAAGTTCTGTGGATTGATTTAGATGGATTTTTTGACATTGTCGTTCCATCAGATCTTTGGACAGAATGCAAAATATCGATTAGTTGGCCAAAAACAGAACCTGAGCGAATCAAAGAAACAGGTGCTCCTAATCCTCTTGTAATGGATTTTTATGAAAAGGTGATTGTTTGGATGAAAAACAAAATTCCACCCAAAGAAGTCGATTGGGTTAAAATAGAAAGGACAGAACAGGAAACAAAAGAATCAGTTCATTCTTTTTATGAAAGACTACTTTTAATCTTTAAACAATACAGTGGTTATGAAAAACTAGATGAAAAGGATATGAGCCATTTTGTCTATAGATTTGTTTATGGACTAAAACCTGAAATCGGAGAAATGATCAGAAATAGCATTGTAGGATGGCAATCACTTTCTGTGGATGATATTCTGAGAAAGGCTAAGTATTGCAGTGATGAATTGGAAGTGAGACAGAAAAAGCTCAAGGAGAAAGCCATGTGGGCTCAGGTAAAAGTGGCTGAGCAACAGATTGCCAGCATGGGTAATAAGAACACTAATTTTGTTCAAACTGGAAATGCAAACCAGATACAAGGAAAGTTTAAAAGTAATAATTTTCCAATGAAATTTAGCCCAAAAATTGAGGAGTTGAAACAAAGATTACCTTGTTTTAATTGTGGCGAAATTGGACATTGGAGAGACGAGTGTCCTCATCCTCCTAAAAACTTAAAGAATCCCTTATTAAATCCACAGATGCAGAATGGTGTTGACCTGCAGCGACAGCTACAGATGCAACAGGGGTTAAACGAGTTAAACATTCAGCGACAGTTGCAGCAACAACAACAGCAACAGGTGAATAATCGTCAGGATCAATTGCCACAACCACCTTTTCCGAATTGTGGGGGAGTTCAAAAATATAATCCAAACGTGGGATTTCAGGGAAGTGAACAGGTAATAAAACCGCAAAAACAGCAAAAGCAGCAAAGAGTACAAATGCAAAATGCTTCACAACAGTTTTTATTAGCAGAAAGTCAAGACAGTGATTCTGATGATTATTGCTGACGGTGCCCGAGAGAGGAGGAAGAGTGTGTTGTTGGAGCCACTCTTGAGGTTGACCAGTCTGGTCCTTTTGTAAACGGGAAAGTTAATGATGTAGACATCACTTTTCTAGTGGACACTGGTGCTACCCGTTCTACTGTTAGATCAGTGGAAATTGAAAACCTACCTCTCTCTGGGGATACCATCCAAGTTGTCGGAGTAAGTAATCAGCAAATTAAAACTGACTTAACTGATCCAGTTCCAGTTCAAATTGGAAATTACAGAGACAAACACAGATTTGTGGTTTGTAATAGTAGTCCAGTGAATCTATTAGGTAGAGACATCCTATGTAAAATGAATTGCAGAATATATTGTTCTCCTGATGGAGTTGAGTTACAAACAATGGAGGAAGATGGTTTATACAGAATGACAATGATGATGATGGAAGCAGAAGAAACAAAATTGTTTCCTGCATTTGAAGAAAAGGATTTACCTGAAGAACTCAAGGAAACAGTGAAATCTGAAATATGGGATTTTACTGGAAATGAGATGGGTCTGATGAAAAACGTAGATCCAGTAAAAATTACATTGAAACAGGGAATAGAATTTCCTAACATTCCACAGTATAAAATGAAAGCAGAAACAATTGAAGGTATTACACCTATAATTGAAAAATTAATCAAACAGGGTGTATTAAAAGAAATGGAGAGTAGTCCTTGTAATTCACCAATTATGGGAGTTAAAAAGTCAAATGGAACATTTAGAATCGTACAAGATTTGAGAAAGGTTAATCAAATTGTCGTTCCATGTTGTCCTGTGGTTCCAAATCCAGCAGTAATTCTATATCAGATTCCACATGATGCTGAATGGTATACAGTCATTGATCTTTGCAATGCATTCTTTACTGTTCCCTTACATCCAGACAGTTATGAAATCTTTGCTTTCAGATTCCAAGGTAAGACCCTCAGATGGTCAAGAATCCCACAGGGCTATACAGAAAGTCCTTCAATCTTTAATGAACTGTTAAAAAGATCATTAGAAGACCTAGACTTACCTGGTAGGTCTACGTTAGTGCAGTATATTGATGATCTGTTGATAGCTGCAAAGACAAGAGAAAATTGTGTGACAGACACAATAATTCTGTTAAATCGCCTTGCAGAAGAAGGACATAAAGTGTCCCCAGCAAAACTACAGTTTTGCAAACAAGAAGTAAAATATCTTGGTCACAGAATTGCAAAGGGAAAAAGACAAGTAACAATAGAGAGAATAAAAATGATTCAGGCAATGTTACCACCAAGAACACAAAGACAGGTCAGAATGTTCTTGGGAATGGTTGGTTACTGTCGTCAATGGATAAGTGGATTTTCAGTAATTGCAAAACCACTACAAAGACTGACAAAGTCAGATGTAAAAGATCCAATTATTCTCAATGATGCTGAGATGGATTCTTTTGAGAACCTGAAAAAGAGCTTATGTCAAGCTCCTGCTTTAGGTATGCCAAATTATGAGAAAGATTTTGAACTGTATTGTAGTGAGAGAGAAGGATGTGCATTATCTGTGTTGATTCAGAGACATGGAAATTTAAAGAAACCTATTGCATACTTCTCTGCAGTTCTTGATCCAATTGCAAAAGCATTACCAGGTTGCTTAAAAGCAGTTGCAGCTACAAGTATTAGTCTCGAACAAAGTGAGGGGATCATTATGGGATTTCCTGTGAAAGTTTTTGTGCCTCATTCAGTAGAAATATTACTGACAAGAGGTAAGACTCAGCATTTAACAAGTAGCAGATTGACAAAGTATGAGAAAATCATACTAGGAGCAGATAATGTTTCAATTTCAAGATGTTTGAATCTGAATCCTTCTACATTACTGCCTGATTCTGAAATTGTTGATGACATTGAAACAGAACATGAATGTTTAGATGTCATGGAATTCTGCACTAAACCAAGAAAAGACATCAAAGACAGACCTTTGTCTGAATCGGATTTTGTCTACTTTGTAGATGGCTCATGCTTAAGATCCGAAGGAGGTGTCTTAAAAGCTTCATATTCAGTTTGTACAGTTAAGGATGTCGAAGAAGCATCATGTCTTGAAGGAGTTTGTTCAGCACAAGTGGCTGAATTAATTGCTTTGATTCGTGCATGTGAAATATCAAAAGATATAAGAGTTACCATCATTACTGATAGTCAGTATGGGTATGGAGTTGTGCATGATTATGGACAACTCTGGTCACAGAGAGGATACATGACATCAGCAGGATCACCAATTAAAAATGCAGTTTTCATTAGGAGATTAATTGAAGCAATACAATTGCCGAAAGAAATCGCCATTGTTAAGTGTGCAGCGCACACTAGAGGAATTGATTATATTTCCAAGGGCAATGCCTTCGCAGATGAAACAGCTAAATACTGCGCAAGAAAAAATTATTCATACAATCGGGAAAGGAGTAAAGAAACTGATTCAAATTCATTAATGCTAACAACAGTTGTAGAAACATGGCATGAGATTAGAGATTTACAAAATGAAGCAGATGATGAAGAAAAAGACTTGTGGTTAAGATCAGATTGTAGACCACGTGAAGAAGATGGAGTGTGGGTTTACAAAGATGGCAGAGTAGTCTTACCAAATTGCTTGATTGCTGACATGGCCAGATTATATCATGGTCCAGCACATCTAGGAAGAGATTCTATGGTTAGACTTTTCAGAGAAACATGGTTCAATACTAAGTTCAGAACTATTGCAGAATCTTTTTGTCAAAGGTGTTTGTCATGCCAACAAATGAATCCAAACAGAAAATCAGTGGTGGGGACAGGAATAATTGGTCGAGAGGGTGGTCCCTTTACCAGGTTACAAATGGATTTCATCGAAATGCCCTTACACAATTGTTTGAAATATGTGCTTGTAATTGTTTGCTTATTTTCAAGATGGGTAGAGGCTTTCCCTACACGACATTGTGATTCAATTACAGTAGCAAAACTAATGCTCAGAGAAATCATCCCAAGGTACGGTTTTCCAGTCACTATTGAGAGTGATGGAGGAAGCCATTTTGATAACAAACTGATTAAGTTAATTTGCGAAGCTTTGAGCATTGAGCAGAAAATACACTGTGCATACAGACCAGAGGCATCAGGGGTGGTTGAACAAATTAATGGAACAATTAAAAACAGAATTGGAAAAATGTGTCTTGAAACAGGTGTAAAGTGGACTGATGCTCTTCCACTTGTTTTGATGTCATTAAGAAGTACACCAGATAAAAAGACAGGTTTGAGTCCTCATGAAATTTTAATGGGAAGAGTTATGAGGCAAGCTTTTGTACCTGTAGGTAAACTGTTGAGCATAAATGACAGTGCTATTTTGGATTACTGTAAAAGGTTATCTGATATGGTAACTTCTGTGTCTAATCAGGTGGGAACTGAAGCACAATCAAATGAAAAGGTTTTGACACATGATCTGAGACCTGGCGATTGGGTCAGAACGAAAGTACATCGGAGAAGGAATTGTCTAGCTCCTAGATGGCAGAAGCCTAGGCAGATAATTTTGATCACTACTAATGCTGTAAAGTGCAGAGGATTGAAACGTTGGATTCATCCTAGTCATACTATTCCAGTACCAACTCCTGAGAGTTCTGATGTTGAAAGTGATACCACAGATGATTCCGATTCTGAAGCAGAAGGCGAAACAGAAGGTGAAATAAATCCAGATTCTGAAGATCGACAAGAAAGTCGACATCTGGAAACTATACCAGTGAATGGAAAATTGACAAAAAAAGACTTGGAAATCATTGAAATAGATTCTGAAGGTGAAGAGAATCTGTTAAAGGGAAAGATAACTGAGAATTCGGTTATCTCTATCGAAGACAAAGAAGCAAAACAAAAAGAAGTTTCAGACCAGGAGAGTATCGAAAGGCAGAGAACAAGCTCTGGAGTAAGGAACAGAAATCCGAAATCTGGGAAGTTGGGGGTAATTGAAGAAGAGGAGGAAGACGAATTACTGAGTACCAGTAATGGAAAACAAAGTGAAGTTCCTGAAGGAGTGAAATTGCCGAATAGAGAAGTTCCTGAGTCAATTGAAATTTCAGACTACGAAACTGAAGAAAGTGACGTGGATGGTGAAAGTGAAAACAGAAAGAAAAGGACTTGGAAGTCAGAATCAAATAATTCTGAACCAAGGAAGAAGTACGTGAGAAAAGCAGACTACTGGCCTGGTGGAAGATTGAGAGTCAGATTGATCAAGAAACCAAAAGAACAAGTTGAAGAAATCAGTAGTCAAAAGAGTCCTGGAAAAGAAGTTGGAGTTGGAAGGAAAATTGAAGTGGTATCGAGAAAAGGAAAAAGAATAGTAAGACCAAACCAAAAATACAAGTCTCCTGAGTGGACTTATTTAGTAATTCCACCTGTTATTGACATATATGGTAGTAGTGAAGAAGAAGACGAAGTCCAAGAAATTAGTAACAATGATTGAAGTACAGAAATATTAAATTGGCAAGAGGCTGAAGAAAATTTGTTAGTTGACACAAGGTCGAAGAAAAACTGTTTAGTTGAAGAAAACTTATGTATGACATAAGGTCGAAGAAATCTTGTTTAGGGTTTTAAAAAAAAATATATATATATTTTAAAAGGGGGGTGTAAATATAAATTTAGATTTTAAAAATTTTGTTTTATTTTGTTTTATTTTGAGGCTAAACTAACCAAAAATGCCTTATGTTAAGGAGAGCACTTCAAAGTGTTCTGTTTTTAAGAGATGCTGTAAGATGACTCTGGTGTGTCTGCTCATTTTGATTCTGCTCTGGTTGGTTTTAGCTGTGATTATCCCTTTGGAGATGAATAGAGAATTACACAAAGTTAACATAACAAGCAAAGCTCTGGTTAGCCAAACTAAACATAGTGCGTCTGCAAAAGTTATTGATCATCAGCCTAACATTCATCAAGATAAATCAATTAGTGATTTTTCAAGTAATACATTCACTAAGCTATTGAGTGAATATGTTAAGGTAATGGATGCAAAAGACTGCTACGTCTGCGTTAAGTTACCTGCTTCTGTTTCTGAGGGAGTAACATATAATATGCTTCCTCTCACTTATGGTGTAACATGTAGTGTGTTAACTAGCTTATTTTATCAAACTGGACGCTTAGAATATTACTATTCAGATTTTGACGAGATTTTTGCAAATATTAAGATTGAAAACGCTTTAAATAAGCATAAGAAAGCAAAGCAAATGAGAGAATTTTTCCTTGTTACTAACGAACTTACTTATGAGTATGCTTATAAAAATAATCTAACTTGCAAATTAAGTGCTGAAGGAAAGAAATTTTTGAATATGGTTGAGGAGAGAAGAGCAATTTATAAGAGGAATGAATTAGTCAAGCAGACTAAGTCTAGATTCTGGCAGAAAGAGGATGAAAAGTTAAATGGCAAAATGCTTGAAAATATTGCAATTCACATAGACAAACCAGTTAGTGGAAAGCTTTGCATTAGGAGAGATAACACACTTTTTGATAATTACTTTGTAGGTGCAAGTAACTGTGAAGATACTTATCAGATTTTGGGAGGTTGGGGATTCAAAGGTGGAAAGGATCCAATCTTTCCTGGGATTTATTTTGTTTGTGGTGACAAAGCCTACTACAACCTTCCAGACCACTGGTATGGAACTTGTTATGTGGGAATTGTTTTTCCTAAAGTGTTTCATGTTGACAGAGATTCAGAAGGATTGTTTAAAATTCATAATTATGTAAATAGAGTTAAAAGAGAAACTTTTACTGAAGTTCTGGGAGATATTTTTCAAGCAGTAATACCTTTTGTTGGTATAACTTTAAATGCAGGGAGAATCAGAAAATTGTCCACTATAGTTGATAGATTATCAACTGACACAGCTGATGGGTTTCAATTAGTGAATGTTGAAGTTATTGCAATTAGATCCATGGTAATTCAAGATCGCCTTGCTTTAGACATACTCCTAGCAAAAGAGGGAGGAGTCTGTGGCATTTTACATGTACAACATTGTTGCACATATATACCTGACGAAAGTAAGAATATTGAAATGTACATCAAGAATATTACACAAATGCATTCAGAGATAATTCCTTTAGAAGAAGATGATTTTACAGGGAAACTTTCAAAAAGGTTCCAAGCAATTAAAAACTGGTTTCACGATATTGGAAGTTCAATTCTTGGCAAGATTTTGGCACCTTTGATTATAATAGTATTCATTTTTATTTTAACCAAAATAGGTTGTTTGTTACATAAAAGAAAGAAGCAGTTGAAAGAGAAGAAAAGAATCTATAAACTTAGAAAAGAAGAAGAAAGGGAGATCGAATTACAGGAGTTACATAGAGAGCGTTATGCTAATTCCAAAGATTATGCAGAAACAGACTTTTAGGATTACTGATACAAATGAATTTGAATCGATTTCTCGGAAGTTTAAATTACCAAAATTTTGGGTGCTGGTGTGGTGATTTGTTAATCACCAGATGAGGGAGTTGATGGAGCGAGATAGAAAACAAAATTTTGTTTAAACTCGTGAAGTCACATTTCCATAACATGAATAATAATATTAATGATTTGTGATATGTCGTGCTAATACAACTTAGATTAAACTTTACACATGGGGGGACTAACATGTGTGCTCATAAACGTGCATAATTGTTGCATCTTTTTGTTCGTGCAAAATAATAAAATAATTTATTGTTTTCGTTTTTGTCACTACTAACTGCTGCAAACTTAAAAGAAGCATGTGCTTGTTTTGCTTTTCCTTGTCTGTGTGATGTCATTTCTACTATTCTAGGTGCACATAAGTCTCATGGATTAATGAAGACTGGTAGATATAAACGCTGCTTTATTTGTTTGCATTTGCTAGGTAACATTTGATTAATCGGGTGGGTTAATTAATTAGTAAATCCTGGGGTGAATACAGAATCTACATTATTTCTTACATTAATACTTTTCTTGTGTTTGTTTTATACTAGAAAGCATAAGTTGCCTGCTTTTGGGCCTAGTTTGCTCGAGTTGCTAAAAGCTGAATTTTACTTCTGCAAAAGTCACGAGACGCCCATTCTGAAATAAAGTGTTCGTCAAAAGCTGCATTCACAAAGCAAAAACTGACGTGCTATCATCATTCTGTCGGACGTGGCCAAGGTCGAAAAAGAACATTTTGTCAGCCCTTAACTTGGCATCCGCGGAAGTCAATTGGAAGCAGTGAGAACATTATTGTACATTTGTTGCAAACCTAGGAAGCTCCTGGTTGTATTCGGAAAGGACAATGGTCCTTAAGAAAAGTGACCTAATGGAAGATTTGAAATGTGGGTGACATGTCACTTGTCACTCTCAGCCAATGGGACGTCGAAGATTTCTGAAAACTTTCCTTTGCGTAGTTTAGTTAGTGTAGAAAGGTATAAAAAGTCATGCCCCTAGGGATGGGCTGGCTGCTGCTTTCTGACTTTCCGATGAGGGTGAAGTGCTGTCGGACATTGCGTGGAGCACGTAAGAATCCTCAAAGAACTTTACTTTAATTTCTATCTATTTAGCTCAGTTAGGGACTTAGGTTTTAGAAATGCTAAACTTTAAATACTTACTTTAACTTTGATTCATTTGCTTAAATTGTAATTTTCTCACGTTTCTTTACAATCATGCTTGCTTCAATGCTAATAAATTACTTTTATAAAACTATCAATTGAAATACCATAATTTAGTAAATAAAATCTTACTTTTGACAAACAAGCTGGTCTTGATTATTCAGAAGTGTAGGTTACTATTAGCTAGATCACGTCGCCAATGGTGGTCGTTTAAATAATTAGGATTTGTTATAATGACAATATTCTTTCCGCAAATGTTTAATATTGTATATAGTTTGTAAATTAGGTGTATATAGATTTAATCCGACCACCTGATTCAGTAGGCCCAAATTATGTCATGTTTATAAATGGGTCCATAGTTTAGTATAGAATTTTGTTTATAGGTTATGAAGTTGGGTAGCGTTGTTTATGATATATTTTCTATAGGCCGCTGGATCACAGCAAAACGCTTTAGTGTGGGGGGCTGCTCCCTGTCAGGCAACATGGCGCCATAGTGACCTGGGTGGGGTAAGAGTAAAACTCCAAATTTCCTCATATTGTTCCCGGACAGAGGGTAAATGTAGGATGAGGTTAAGTGAGGTTAAGGAACCTTAAGTGTTGAGATTTGTCCAGGGCGTTCTACAAAGAGATGCTATTAAAAAGCATGGGGGGGGAGAGAAGAAGCTGGAGACTACATAGGGAGTCCACCGTTCCAAAGAGTGAGTAACATCACTTACATCCCCTTAGGATCCGGTATAGAGCTGTCCTGACATCATGAAGAACCCGGTCTAGGTTCAAGAGCACACAAAGTATTTTAAGAGAGACTAGGAATTAATTCTCAATGAGAGAAAGAAACACCGAGGGAGAGAAAGACAACAGGGATGGTTTGAAGATTTTTCTCAGGGCTGATTTTGATTCCTATTCTCGCCCTGTTATACATCACTTAGAGCAGCCGATCGACTGCTTGGAAGTAATTTCAGAGGCCATGTCTGTAGGAAAAGTGAAAAATAAAAAAGTTAACCGGGAGATACCAATCAAAATAAAAAAAACACTTTAAGGTTGCAAATGCAGCATAAATACAAATAAGGACTGCACTGTATGCATTAGAGAACTCCGACTTAGACATAAGTATAAAAAATGTTCTGCTGCTAACTACCCAGATAGCTGCATCCTCATTGTAAATATTTTTAAGTTATTCAAATATAATGAAATCCTGTGCACCCTAATGCAAATTGTGGGCACTGTTGTGTGACTGTTAACAAACCGCAAATGGTAAATTACTGTGGTGAATGACTGTGTCCATTCCCATACAGAGCAGCACAGGCAAAGTGGAGGTACTTAAAACCTATGGCCAGATTTTCTCAATTTTGACGCAACGCAGCAAGGGGAAACTGCTGCACTGTGTTGTGTCAAAGGGAGAAAGCCGAAATCTGCCATATCTACTACAATATGGAGCAGTACTGCTTTCTCATAGTGCTGTCACAATTTTGACTTCTTATAACCAATGCAGACACCACTGCACCTCGATTCAAGTGTGCCTGGGTTGTGGTCAGTATAGGTTTTGTACTGAGAGGGATACCTTCCTGCACAATTCTATAGCACACAAGCAAAAAGTAAATAATGTTGAAAAATAGAACCTTGATGAGGGGCACCATTTTGGCACAAACCCACATTTACTGATTTGAAAAGCACCAGTTACATTACACAAAGTCAGATTCTTTTAAGCAAGGGGAGGTTACCGGTTGATGTAAAGTTGGCAGAGAGGGAACTCTTTTAGAGTCCGATTGACCGTCAGAATGTCAGTGTCAGAGTCTACTCCAGGGCCGTCTGGGAATCAAAACCGGCCCCGGCTATGCTGCAAAAACAGCCCTGTAACAAAAATGGCCCCCAGGGGCCCAAAACTGGCCCCCACCCGTGCGGCGCACCAGGGGATTGCCCGGTGCCTGCTATGACCAGTCCGGCCCTGGTCTACTCCATCTCCGCCGCCGACATACACCTCCAAAAACGCAACAGAGCAATGACCATCAGAGGTTTTGCCATTTGTCTGCCCGACCTATTTTGAATGGGTGGACAAATGGCAAGTTTTCATTGTCCGTCACTGCAAATAAAGCCTTGAGGTAAGGGGCAGTCAAAACTGCAAAACAACCACGTTTCTGCCATGGGAAAAAGTCACACGGTGAAGGGGTCCCTGTTTTTTTATTTTTTCTATTTTCAAAAACAAAATCCCATTTTTGTTTTTTTGTATTTTGAAATTAAAAATAATGTTCAAAGTTAGACGGACGGTTCAACAAGCTGGAGCTGTATGTCAGACTTCCAGTGCATTTACAAGAACCGCCATAGCTGTGGCTCCCGGAAATGCAAGAGATGTCTCCTGGACCAGCAGACTTCTCTAAATTTGGCACGGCTGAATTACATTTCCAGTGGCCCCTGGGTCGAAGTTGAAACACAGGGACTTGGGGCAGGGGGAAAGAGCAGGGAGAAACTATGGGTTACTTAAGTATATTGTCACTTATGTTTCCATCTTTGTAAACAAACCACCGACCAGTGCTCAAGTGGTAGAGATGATGTAATCAGTATGTCGTGCACCTTTAAGAACAAGATGGGAAGCGAATCTTGCTCTTTTGTGTGGTTCAGTTACAATAAAGCTCATATCAGTGCCCCTAAATCAAGTCCACATCCTATGAAGTTTCAAGACATCGTAGAGCGGGAGGAGAGCAGAGCTGTGCGCTAATGCACTTGTTGGGTTCGCCTGTTAAATAACCACGGCCCAGAAATACCAGCAGCAAAGCCTTGTAGCAGACAATCTGTTCACTGTCTGGACGAGATTAAATTAAAGGAGGATTACTCTTCTTAAAGGACGGATTTCTTTTTTTTTTTGCCTCACAACTTAATGAGAGTGAAGGGAAAATATACCAATGTAGCTGCACAACAATGCACACGAAGAAAACCACAGATTTCCCATCAGGTCTTCTTATAAGAATCAATTTTTTTGTCAGCATTTTTCCTGGGTTTATTGTGCTTTATCAGTGGTCTATTTCACAGTCTGTGGTTTGAGTGAATAGAGGAAGACTGCATATCTGTTGTAGCGTCTCACTTCGCTAAACCCAAATGAAACATAAAGCAAGAAAGACTCCTCGAATTCCAAACCACATCGATTAAAAAATCCTGTAAATCACCGGATTCTAGCGGTCTGTGATACACTTACTCCCTACAAAAGCAGGTGCTTACAAACGAGAAACACAGCTCGCATGTTTTATGATTACGTGGTAATCTGGAATGACTTTATTTACATTATAATACATATTTGATTTGAAAAATCGTGCATTATATGTCTGAGTCCTTCATTTAATACATACAAATTTACCAGATTGAGCTTGCTTTAGCGTGAATATAAAATATACAGATTTATTTTGTATTGACAGTTTATGAGTTTAGACATTTAAAAAGTTGCCCCCCTTTTATGTTTTTCCCTTTCCTGGTCCATCCGTCATGCAAATAAATCACGAAGGAAGCAGGTCCCATGTGTTTTGAACTTAGACCGATAGGTTAAAAAGAGCGCAAAGGATGATACATCCATATAAGTGAATGTATGTTGAATTAATAGCCAATAGGACAACAGGCACTGCAATTACAATTTGACAGAGGAACATCCTACAATATTGATGCAAAAAATGTGTTTACAGCTTCCACATCCTCGAATATGGAAATAAATTTAAAATTCAATAATTAGATGCACTTCCAAACAGAAACTGTTGTAAAATGTCTTGATACAGTTGTAAAGCTGGATGCTATCAGATCTACATGTCAGCTACTGTTTCTCCGGCACTGTGGTCCTGCCTATTTTATCACTTACTTTCTTTAACGGTCATATGTAGTACTTATTGTTCACAAATACTGATATCGATTTACAACCAAGATTTTTTCACTAGTAAATCATTTTCTGAACCGCATGTCACATGTACTGAAATTTCATATGCAAAAAGAGGTTGCGAATTGCGCACCAATATTTTGTGACCAATGTTTTAATAGGACAGTTTTCAAAATTAACATTGAGAGTGGGTCATAATCTGACCTACCTCATCATGCCTTCGATGGACCAGCATTCCCCCTCCAGAGGATCATGAGAATTTTTTGGGTGAGTAGTGGAGCTTTACAAGCCACCTGATTGATGAGTATTAATGGTATATTTTATGGAAGTGGAAAATCTCCAGTTGGCTGAGGCAGGAGGCTGTAGCCAATCAGAGTTCCAGGAGGCCAGATCCGTGGCGTAACAGAAGGCCCAGAAGCCCTCTCAGTGCAGTGAGCTCCGAGTCCCACTCTGGCCCCGGCAGGACCCTGGCCAGGGAGCTCCAGATTGGGGTCATAGTGTGGGGGACCCCCTGCATGTACTTTGCAGGGGGGGGGCTCAAGTTCCGATACACCACTGGGCCAGATACCCCTTCAATGAAGGACTGCTGAACAGGTTTTTCTGCTGCAGAGACGAACGTAGGGGAAGTGTTCTCAGAGCACTTTTTAGCCAAACATTTTCTAAGCTCCAAATTTTGGATTTTGGCTATCTGGGCACGTTTATACCTACCTCTAATGGTCCAGGGCTGGAGGGGCACCACTTGAGGGGGTTAGGACTCACTCAGGCTGGGTCCATGTGCAGGTTTGAGATGGTGGGAGCCTGTTATGTCCCTGTTGCTCAGAACAGAAGGCCAGCAAACTAGCCATTAGCGTCACTCTGGTAGTCCTAGGTTAAAGTGATAAAGCAGGACTCAAGGCGCAGTGTGGGCCTCTGAGGGTTCAAGGCAGGCTCCAGGCATCAAAACAGCCCTCCCAGGTTCAGCAAAGCAGTCTCATGGAGTACACAGCAAGCCACTGCATCAGGCAGTTCTCTGACAATCCTTCCAATAGTTCATAAAGTGAACTGTAGAGAGGGTCTGAGGGCCCTATTTTGTATACCTGGTGCCGTCTTTGAAGTTAGGAGAAGTTTCTAGAGGTTTCTCTTGAAGTGCTTTGAATTCAGTGCCTCCTCTGCTGTGACTCCAAGCAGGCTGCAGAAACAATGTAGTAGTGACTAAAGCTGTTTTGAGTTAAACAATTGGTATAGGGTTCCAAGTTTATGACATGTGTTAAGAAATGTAAACAAAACAAACAGACACATGGCAAAATACATTTGTGGCAACACTAAATATGTTTTGTGACAACTATGACGAATCAAATTAGAATTTAATTTGTGTCAGTGAAGGTAACTCTTTGTATATTTGAACTTTTTAAAAGTGGCATTTTCAGCACATACTCTGGGAATGTGAGCAGATACAGGAGTATTGGCGGGGATACAAGAGGTAATGCGGGAAGTACTGCATAAAGACAGTCACCCGGAGGTTAAAAGATGTCTCCTTAATGTTTGGGATCCCACTGATTTGACGGGTATGGAGAGGCTCTGGGCTACTCTGGGTGCAATGGTGGCCATACGTGATATAGCACAAATGTGGGGGGCGAGCATCCCACTGACTCTGGGCTCCTGGAAAACGAACTTAGATTGGTGTATGTTCAGGGAGAAAATGGTCTATGTGACATGGGGATGCCCTAAGAAGTGGTACGCTGTGTGGTGTAAGTGGAACGCCTACTGGGGAGGTATTTGTGTGGCCCCTGTGGCCCCCTCGGAGGATGAGCCTTTGTCTCCTTGAAGCCCTCTCCGCGCTCGATGTGTGTCCCAGCAACCAAAGATGTCTAAAAGTAATCGCCATATGTATCCTTACCATGTAAGTGCATGCTGCTTTGCCGAATGTCAATGGTTAATTTCAATAAAAAGATATCTAAATAAAAAAGTGGCATTTTCAAAATTGTAATTTAAAAATGACTTCACCAATAAAGAGGATTTCAAATTACAATTTCAGAGATATCAAACAAGAAATGCTTATCTGTCCCCAGTCAAAATGTAGAAGTTACTAAATGTAATAAGACACCCAATATTATCCTATGGGACAGATAGGCCTTGCAGTAGTGAAAAACAAACTTAGGAGGTTTTCACTACTAGGACATGTAAAACTTAAAAGTACAAGTCCAATGTTTTAATAACAATGTACCCTGCTCAATGGGCTACCTAGAGCCTACTGAAGGAGTGACTTGCCTGCAATGAAAGGGTAGGTTAAGGCTTGGTAAGCGAGTTATATCGCTAAGTCAACTTGTCAGTTTAAAACTGCTTTCAGACTGTAATGGTAGACATGAGACATGTTTTAAAGGGCTACTTAAGTGGGTGGCCCAATGAGTGCTGTAGGCCTAGTAGTAGCATTTAATTTACAGGCCCTGCATATATGGTATATCACTCTACAAGGTTCTTATAAGTACATTAAATATGACAATCAGGTTTTAGTCACTTTTACCATGTTTAGAGGAGCGAGCACAAGAACATTAGCACTGGTTAGCAGTGGCAAAGTGCCCATAGTCCTAAGGCCAACAAAAACAAATTGCAGCAATACAAAGGGAGGTAAACAGGTAAACAGTTTGGGGTAAGAACACCATACGGTTGACAAGTCTAACATGAATGTCACCTCCTTAGTGTCCAACATCTTTCCCTAAATTGGCTAGATTGGAGTAGTAATAGTAAATGTGACCCCTTTAGTGTCCAAGATCTTATCCTAAATGGCTTATATTGGAGTGGTAATAGTAAATGTCACCCCTTTGGTGTCCAACATCTTATCCTAAATGGCTTAGATTAGAGTAGGAATAGTAAATGTGACCCCTTTAGTGTCCAATAACCTCCGCTAAATTGCTTAGATTGGAGGGGTATTAGTAAATGTGATGACTCTAGTGTACAACATCTTACCCTAAATGGTTTAAATTGGAGTAGGAATAGTAATTGAGATCCCTTTAGTGTGCAACATAACTCCTAAAATGGTATCATTAGTAGTGGGAGGAGTAAATGTAACTGTTTTAGTGTATAACATATTACATATAATATGTGATATTACAGTGTAAGTATTAGATGTAAAACTTTAAGTATTGCATTTTCCACTTACATCATTAGTATTGGTTATTATTTCAAAGTACAGTAAATGACAGCTTTCGATTTTTATCTTTTTCTTTATTTATCTTTTTGCTATTTTATTTAATGTATGTTTATTTTTTTAATATACACTATTTTTTTAACATAAAATAACATGTTTTTATTGTTAATTTTTTATAACATTTCTTATATTTATTTGAAATAAAAACCTGTTATATATTTTCTTAAAGTAGTTTCACTCATTGGTATTTTCCAACATTTTTGCACGTATGGTACATTTGTTATAAGCACGTTTTTTATGTAACAGGTTTCATATACTTTTTAAATTATATCATTAATATTACTTGGGCTGTTAATAGTACTATTTATTTGAAACTTTATATATTTATTTATATTTTCATTAGCAGAAACAGCCCGTTTGCTAATGCAAAAAATGCTTTTCAGATGCAGCAAACCCTATTTTGCGATTCAGTAACTTGTTACAGAATCACAAAATGGGTTTGCAATTTGCTATTAGGAAGGGGTGTATTTAGGGCATCCCTTCCTAATAGCGAATCGCATCCTTATAAAGGAATGTTTTGTGACCGAAATGCCGTCGCAAAACATTCTCATTTTACCACCTACTTTAAGTAAGTGGTAACCCATTCGTAAATGGGAAGAGGTCCCAAAGGGACCCTTTCCCCTTTGTGAATGTTTGTTACAGAATTTTGTCCCATGGACCACTGCCTACTCTTAAAAAATGAAATGAAAACTTTTCATTTCATCTTTTGTAAAGCATCTTGTTTTGGCTGCTTTACAAAAAAGAGATAGCTTTATTTTAAAGCAATCACGGACATGGTGGTCTGCTGACCTCAGCAGGCCACTATCCCCAAGATTTTAGCAATTCCTGGGGGTCACAAATTGCGATCACCCTCATTAATATTAATGAGGTAGAGATTTGCTATTGCGCTATCTGAAACTCTTTGAGTTTCATACATTGTAAATTGCGAATACCTAATTGCGATTCTCAGGAATTTGCAATTAGGTAGTCAGAATTTATAATTTTGATGCATGTAGCCCTAAGCCTATTTTGTTTTCAGTTAGAAGCCATTTATTTTTCCTTACTGCTAAGTGTACATCTGTAATCTATCCCTGTTAGTGTGATTTGCAGGGCACGAGCTCTGGTTACCTGCTGCTGATTGTTGGATAAGATAAGACCTTTTATAAGTTTTCAAGAGGGTTTTGAGGTTAGGAGGGATGTGAGTATAATTAGGTTATGGTATGTATAGTCGTAGGGGCTCATTATGATGGCAGGCGGACATCAGTCCGCCCCCCACCATAACGGTAATGGAAACGACTGCTAGACGTGCAGCAGTCCCACCGGCCCAATTAGGAAGCGCCTGCCATGTTGGCGGGCGCATCATACCCTTTAACCATTGAGAACGGTGAGCAATGGTAAAAAGGCATGCACAGCATTTTCCTGCACCACATGGCAGGCACCACGCAGTGCCTGCCACTTGGTGCAGGGAACTGAAAGTACACCCCTCCCCCTCCCCCCCGGAGGGCCCGCAACGGGCTTCCAAAGCCAATCCCCACCATTGCGGCAAAGGCCTGTAACAACTCACATCATAATATGGCTGGTGGTGCCTGCCAGGCGCCGCCATCATATTACTGCCCAGCCGGCAAACGTAACGATTGCCGACCGGCGGAAAAGCGGTGGACAGACTTTCCGTCCGCCGCTTTACCCACCGCCATCGTAATCTGGCGGTGGGAAAAATATGTTTGATGGCGGAAGGACTGCCATGCAGGGCCGGCGGTTGCCACCGCCTGCCCTGCGTGGTAGTCTTTTCGCCATCATAATCACCCCCTAAGATTTTATTTTGAGGGTTAGTTGTAGTTTGTGCTTCGTTGTGTTTAGTAGTGTAGTGTGTTAGCCCACTTAGAGTTTGGTAGCAGTCCAGTGTTATTTTATATTTTGCCATGATATAAATATTGTATTTATTACAGTTGCAATGCAATGTTTATGTTGTATTTGAACAAAGTGTTTTGTGTTGGAGGTTATTTTTTGTTTTTTACAGGGCTTATTTTTTACAGATTTATGGATCAGAAGTCATCCCATGGACTTGTGGTTTTTGCATTTTTTTAAGGGAATTATTTTACTTCCTTGTTAACCAATATTATTTTTTTATTTTTTTATTTTTCTGGTTTCCTGGAGTGTTTTGTTTCTTTTTTTCCTGTTATTAATGGTTTCTCATTACTTTTGGCTTTATTTGAACTTCCGATTTTCCTTTTGGGTGGATTATGTTTTGACAACATGGTTATAAACAGATCTACAGCTACAGAAGTGTAAGTTTAATGTTTTTATTTATTTTGGATGGTAAATGTTCTATTGTATTATGTATATGTATTTGCAGTATTTTCTATGTGATATTTTAAATTTCTATGTGTTTATTTCTAATGTTGCACTTTGTGATTATTGTTGTAATGATTTTTAATGAATGATTAAACCTATTATTGTTATTTATCAGTCTTCTTTTCCATGTTATGTGTATTTTCCAATGTTTGTTGGTTAGTGTATAGGTAACATAACATATGTATTTGTACAGTGCACGTTCACCACTACGGATATCTTAATGCTGAAAAACAGATGTTTGTTGTTACCCAACTCAATGGTACTCATTTTATCGACCTCAAATGGATGAAAGGCTGAGTGGATCTGCCTGGATTTGAACCTGTGACCATGAGGTCAAACACAGGCCCCTGCAGTAGACGCATTAGTCCACTGAGCCACCAGAACCGGTAGCTATGTGTTTTATGATTGAGATATTGCAATTGATTCTAAGTAGTGTGCCATTTTGTTTATTTTAGAGATCCTAACTTTAAATTGTTGCAAGTCGTACATTCTACAGGCTTGTTTACTTATTTTAGATTTAATTTGGATTACTGATTGCTTAATTCTTAGTTGTTCGTAGCTGTGTACTTTTTGTAGGGTTTCTATGAATTTGTAGAGAGTCTGGCGGTTTTTCCCCACTGTGGAGGCATTGTGCTAACCTGATACTGCATAGTTGGCTTTGGCTTCTTAAGCCATGATGCTGTCATAGATATTCCACAATGGTATTTAGAAATCTGAAAGGGACACGTTAGTGATAGATTCCTTACCTTAGAATATCTCCCCAGGCATCAGCCTGGATCTGGAAAGTTTTGCTTAGCAGTACCCCTGCGCATCAGTATGTGGCGTTGTGCGGCTCCGCGTTCGTCACTGGCGTCTTATAGATATATGATTACACAAGTAGTAACTTGTACTTTGAGTTGGTGTCTGTGTCCTGAGCGGTAAAGTCCACAAACTCAAGTGTCTTTAAAGTAGTCCATTAGGGGACTTAGTTTGTGTTCATTTTATTGGTAAAACGATCTTTCTATAAATAAGTTGTAGTGGTTAGCTGACTCTGTTACAGGGGCATAGGCTAGGACAATTAGTTATTTTATTTCAAAAGCAAGCTGGCTGTTTGTTGCATATTCTATACTTTGGGGGTCATTACAATTGCGTCCGCCCGTCATTTTAGTGGGGAACGGGACTGCCCGCCATGCATGCGGCAGTCCCACACTTCAAATTAGGATGCGACTGCCACCATAGTGGTCATATTTTGCAATTTAACATTGCGGCGGGTGCTGCTGACTGCAGCACCTGCCGCAATGTCAAAAATGCATGTTGTGTATTTTCACAGCACTACGTGGCAGGCGCCATACGGTAGCTGTAACTTGGTGCAGGAATTAGATTATATCTACTTTTTTATTTTTTATTTTGTAATGTGAAGTTTCAATTTCTAATTTGTTTGTATATTATTTAATAATGAAGCTCCATGATATTTTAGGATACTTTTTAAACTTTAAAATAGTTACACTTCATTTATTTTAATATAGATATTGGTTTTAAATTAAGGTGCCTTTGTTGCTTGTTGGAAATTTTATGAAAGAATGTGTTTGTTGTATTAAATATTAAGGGGCCAATTCCGATCTCGGTCGTAGGGCACCGAATCGGGTTCGGCATTAGCAGATCCGATTCGGAGGCTGAATTTCCGTCCGAGTCGTACACGGGTCCGGACGTCGAAGTACGATGCGAGCTAATGCGAAATCTCCATCCGAATACTTTCCGGGTCCGAACCGCTCCGTACGACCCGGTCGCAAGCAAACCGTAGCGCGCAATGGAGACGTTTCACGACCGAGCTAGTACGATGCTCAATTCAGACAGCCGGATTAAGTCGGAGCGTCCGGCTTGCAATAGCTCCCAGAGTCGTTCTTCTGTTACCCGCAGCCGTACAACTCGGACACAGGGGGAGACCCATGGGTCTTCCAAACACAGGGAAGTACGGTGCAGATGACAACGACGCGTACCCACTGTAGGGGGCGCACGTGTCTGTGACGTACCGATTCAGTCAATGGGAGCCAATGTACGCGTCGTATGATCGGGAGTCCGACCGAAACGCGTCCGACAGCATACGGCCACATCGTACTCGCTCGTTGGACTGCAGGAGTCTGGGTCGGTCGGAAAACCCCCCCAGATCTGGCTCGGTCGGGGCGCTTTCCGACCCAGATTGGAATCGGCCCCTAAATGTGATAGAACAACTGTACAACAAATAATACATTTCAATAACATGACAACATAACAGAAAACAATAAAATGCCAATCTCTTGACACTCCTGTGTTGAAAAACAGAACATTATTGCTTCCTTAATTGTTTATACCTTCCTAGGTTAAGAGGCTTCAAATACTTTTTCCGCTGCATTACAATTACAAAGTTGAAAGTGAAACTGGCAGGTCATTCCGGCTGGATTTCAATGGGCCCCTGTCAGACAGAGGCCTCACCGTAATCCCTATGGATGGCTTTTCTGCTGTTGAGATTACAATGTTGGTTTCCGACAGGCTTTCAATGTCGGGCTTTGTGACATGGAATGCCTGTCTGAAATCGACTTTGGGAGCCCCTAGTAGGGCCCCTTTCTCCCTGTGGACTCTGTTTGGAGGCCGAAGGAGCACCTATGGTGCCCCTCCTTTTAATCCCTGCACCGCATGGCAGGCACCTCAAGGTGCTTGCCACACAGTGCAGGGATGAACAGATTCTACCGGTTCTCTATGGGAGCTTGTGCTACAGCCGGTTTGAGGCTGCAGCACAAGCTACCATAGAGAAATGGAAGTATGCCTTGCAATGCTGTGGTCGGGACCACCGACCAGAGGTCGATTGGTCCTGATTCTGCAAGGGTGTCGGGTGGACTTGAGTCTGTCCGACACCATAACAAAGCCCTTAGTATTACATGTTGGTAGAACTGGGGAGTGGCTGGATAAATAGGCATACCTATTAATAATTCGGAGGGGTTTATGGAGAAGTACTGATGTGTCTATTGAGGCTCAAGGAGGTGTTCAGGGAGGAACGCAGATCCATCTACAAAATATACAGCACTTCTAAAGTTACTAAAACGATAATGAGACCTAAAACAATAGTAATTTAATGTCGGTTAGAGGGGGTGTAAGTCTAGCACCAAAAATGTCCAACTACTGTTCCCGCAAAACCCTGCCTTTGAAAAATAAGGCGTTAGGCGCTTGGAATCAAAACTCTTATGAAATAATGTTCAATTCAATTCAATTATTTAAAATAGTTAAAAATTCATATACATATAATTTAATATTAGAGAAATATCAAAATTGTTTAATTATAAAATATTTTAACACAATTTTGGAATTTGTACATTTTTGCAACATTCAAATAAATTGATTACATAACTTTTAATTCTATGCATCCATTTTAGTAAATACCATTGCATAAATAAACATTCATTTTTTTCTTTAGGAAGGAATTGATGTTTTAATTTAAATGTCAGGAAAATATTTTGTATTTAATTTACTTTACTATATATTTTAACAAAGATTTAATTCAAAATTAAGTTAATAATGTTGTACAATGTGTGTTTACCATAAAAAAACCAAATGTATTTACTTTAATATTTAACATGAAAATATTTTTTTGTGTTCAATAACCTTTTTTACTCTTACCTCTATTTTATCATAAAGAAACTCTTGTCAGGATGGGGATTTCTCTATCATAAAGAGAATGCTACACCACTATTAAATTAATTCCCAATTAAATATTTAATTATTTCAAGTATATTGAATAAAATAACAAATATTTTTAGGAAGTTTAATCTAAACATAAATCCCACCTAAAGTATTTTTTTTATAATGCATCAATACTTTTTAAAAGTGGTGTATCACATGCATTAAAAGTAATTACATTATATTTAATCAAATAATTTTGCTTGTCATAAATTCACAAAAGCTTGTTAAACTATGTTATGATTAAATAATAATTATATAATATTTGTAACATTTTGATAACATTAAATTATGTGCATTTATCATTTTAACTATTGGTGGACTTACTACTGTTTTTTTGTAGTAATAACTTACTCATAAACTTGACTCCATCCCTTTTTCGGACAGCCTTGATATGTAAGTCTACACTTTTACGTTACTATACACTTAGGGCCCAATCCACAAAGTTAATCTGAGACAAAGGTCTAACTCTATGGCTTTCGGTATTCCCAGAAGTAATTTATCAGTGGTATCTTTATGTCTGCATTTGGGCTGGAATCAGTGGCGTCACTAGGGGGGTGCGGGGGGTGCGGCCCGCACCGGGTGACACCAACACATGGGGTGACACCAATCTGCAGTGCAGCCTCGCCTCTGCTCTTACCTTTACTGTCGCTCCCTGTGCAAGCTTGTTCCTCATGCTGTTCACACTCGCCTGCGTCTCGCAGGAGATCTGCAATGCTTGACTGCAATTTTCTTTGCTCACAAGGCAACTCTATAGCAGCCTAGCTCATCTGAGGGTGCATGGTTTCCTATTTTTCAGTATCTTGCAGTCTTCAGTTTTCCAGTGAACCAGTTCCAAATTTCAGCTTGCTCTTCACTACAGTGCCACCTGTTGCTCGCACTCTTGTTTATACAAATCCAGGGTAGACAGATGGAGTAAGAGAGAGAGGGAGACCGAGGGAGCTAGAGGGAGTAATACAGAGAGAGGGAGCTAGAGAGAGAGCAAGACAGAGAGAGAGGGAGCAAGAGGGAGTAACAAAGGGAGAGAGGGAGCTAGAGAGAGTAAGACAGACACAGAGGGAGATAAAGGGAGTAAGAGAGAGAGGGAGCTAGAGGGAGTAAGACAGAGAGAGAGAGAGAGCTAGAGTGAGAAAGACAGAGAGAGAGGGAGCTAGAGTGAGAAAGACAGCGAGAGAGGGAGCTAGAGGGAGTAAGACAGAGAGAGGGAGACAGAGGTAGCTAGAGGAAGTAAGACAGAGAGAGAGGGAGCTAGACAGAGAGAGGGAGCTAGAGGGAGTAAGATAGAGAGAGGGGGAGCTAGAGGGAGCAAGACAGAGAGAGGGAGATAGAGGGAATAAGAGAGGGAGAGCTAGAGGGAGCAAGACAGAGAGAGAGGGAGCTAGAGGGAGTAAGACAGAGAGAGGGAGCTAGAGGGAGTAAGACAGAGAGAGAGGGAGCTAGAGGGAATAAGAGAGAGGGAGCTAGAGGGAGCAAGACAGAGAGAGAGGGAGCTAGAGGGAGTAAGACAGAGGGAGGGAACTAGAGAGAGCAAGACAGAGAGAGAGGGAGCTAGTGGGAGCTAGACAAAGAGAGGGAGCTAGAGGGAGTAAGAAAGAGAGAGAGGGAGACAGAGGGAGCTAGAGGGAGCAAGACAGAGAGAGAGGGAGCTAGACAGAGAGAGGGAGCTAGAGGGAGTAAGATAGAAAGAGAGGGAGCTAGAGGGAGGAAGACACAGAGAGAGGGAGCTAGAAGGAGTAAGAGAGAGAGAGGGAGGTAGAGGGAGGAAGACAGAGAGGGAGCTAGAGGGAGTACGAAGAGGGAGCTAGAGGGAGTAAGACAGAGAGAGAGGGAGACAGAGTGAGCTAGAGGGAGCAAGAGAGAGGGAGCTAGACAGAGAGAGGGAGCTAGAGGGAGTAAGACAGAGAGAGAGGGAGCTAGAGAGAGTAAGACAGAGAGCGAGGGAGCTAGAGGGAGTAAGATAGAGAGAGATGGCGCTAGAGCGAGCAACACAGAGAGAGAGGGAGCTAGAGGGAGTAAGAGAGAGAGAGGGAGCTAGACAGAGAGAGGGAGCTAGAGGGAGTGAGATAGAGAGAGAGGGAGCTAGAGTGAGCATGACAGAGAGAGGGAGCTAGAGGGAGTAAGATAGAGAGGGAGCTAGAGCGAGTAAGACAGAGAGAGGGAGCTAGAGGGAGTAAGAGAGAGAGGGAGCTAGAGGGCGCAAGACAGAGAGAGGGAGCTAGAGGGACTAAGACGGAGAGAGGGAGCTAGAGGGAGTGAGACAGAGAGAGAGAGAGCTAGACGGAGCAAGTCAGAGAGAGAGGGAGCAAGACAGAGAGGGAGCTAGAGGGAGTAAGAGAGAGGGAGCTAGAGGGAGTAAGACAGAGAGAGAGGGAGCTAGAGGGAGTAAGACAGAGAGAGAGGAGTAAGACAGAGAGAGAGGGAGTTAGAGGGAGTAAGAGAGAGAGAGAGCTAGAGGGAGACAGACAGAGAGGGAGACAGAGGGAGCTAGAGGGAGTAAGACAGGGAGAGAGGGAGCTAGACAGAGAGAGGGAGCTAGAGGAATTAAGATAGAGAGAGAGGGAGCTAGAGGGAGCAAGACAGAGAGGGAGCTAAAGGGAGTAAGAGAGAGGGAGCTAGAGGGAGTAAGAGAGAGAGAGAGGGAGCTAGAGGGAGTAAGACGGAGAGAGAGGGAGCTAGAGGGAGTAAGACAGAGAGAGAGGGAGCTAGAGGGAGTAAGAGAGAGAGGGGGAGCTAGAGGGAGTAAGACAGAGAGGGAGACAGAGGGAGCTAGAGGGAGTAAGACAGGGAGAGAGGGAGCTAGACAGAGAAAGGGGGCTAGAGGGATTAAGATAGATAGAGGGAGCTAGAGGGAGCAAGACAGAGGGAGAGGGAGCTAGAGGGAGTAAGACAGAGAGAGAGGGAGCTAGAGGGAGCTAGACAGAAAAAGGGAGCTAGAGAGAGTAAGACAGAGAGAGAGGGAGCTAGAGGGAGTAAGATAGAGAGAGAGGGAGCTAGAGGGAGTAAGACAGAGAGAGGGAGACAGAGGGAGCTAGAGGGAGCAAGACAGAGAGAGAGGGAGCTAGACAGAAAGAGGGAGCTAGAGGGACTAAGACAGAGAGAGAGTGAGCTAGAGGGAGCTAGACAGAGAGAGGGAGCTAGAGGGAGTAAGAGAGAGAGAGGGAGCTAGAGGGAGCAATACAGAGTGAGAGGGGGCTAGAGGGAGTAAGACAGACAGAGAGAGAGAGCTAGAGGGAGCAAGACAGAGAGCGAGGGGGCTAGAGGGAGTAAGAGAGAGAGAGGGATCTAGAGGGAGTAAGAGAGAGGGGGCTAGAGGGAGTAAGACAGAGAGAGAGGAAGCTAGAGTGAGTAAGACAGAGAGAGGGAGCTAGAGGGAGTAAGATAGAGAGAGAGGGAGCTAGAGGGAGTAAGAGAGAGAGAGAGCGGGAGCTAGAGGGAGTAAGAGAGAGAGAGAGCGGGAGCTAGAGGGAGTAAGACAGAGAGAGGGAGCTATAGGGAGTAAGACAGAGAGAGAGGGAGCTAGAGGGAGTAAGACAGAGAGAGAGGGAGCTAGAAGGAGTACGAGAGGGAGCAAGACAGAGAGAGGGAGCTAGAGGGAGTAAGACAGAGGGAGAGGGAGCTAGAAGGAGTAATACAGAGAGAGAGGGAGCTAGAGGGAGTAAGACAACAGAGAGAGAGGGAACCAGAGGGAGCTAGAGGGAGTAAGACAGAGAGAGGGAGCTGGAGGGAGCTAGACAGAGAGAGGGAGCTAGAGGGAGTAAGACCAAGAGAGAGGGAGCTAGAGGGAGTAAGACAGAGAGAGAGGGAACTAGAGGGAGTAAGACAGAGAGAGGGAGACAGAGGGAGCTAGAGGGAGCAAGACAGAGAGAGAGGGAGTAAGACAGAGAGAGAGTGAGCTAGAGGGCGCTAGACAGAGAGAGGGAGCTAGAGGGCGCTAGACAGAGAGAGGGAGCTAGAGGGAGTAAAAGAGAGAGAGGGAGCTAGAGGGAGCAAGAGAGAGTGAGAGGGAGCTAGAGGGAGTAATAGAGAGAGAGGGAGCTAGAGGGAGTAGGAGAGAGAGCGGGAGCTAGAGGGAGTAAGAGAGAGAGAGAGCGGGAGCTAGAGGGAGTAAGACAGAGAGAGGGAGCTAGAGGGAGTAAGACAGGGAGAGAGGGAGCTAGAGGGAGTAAGACAGAGAGAGAGGGAGCTAGAAGGAGTAAGAGAGGGGCGAGAGGGAGCAAGACAGAGAGAGGGAGCTAGAGGGAGTAAGACAGAGGGGGAGGGAGCTAGAGGGAGTAAGACAGAGACAGAGGGAGCTAGAGGGAGTAAGACAGAGAGAGAGGGAACCAGAGGGAGCTAGAGGGAGTAAGACAGTGAGAGGGAGCTAGAGGGAGCTAGACAGAGAGAGGGAGCTAGAGGGAGTAAGACAGTACCTAGCGCCGTACATTTCCGACAGAGGTGGTCCATGTGGTAAGTCGTGAGGGGGTGACACCATGAGTTACCCGCACCGGGTGACACCAACCCCAGTGACGCCACTGGCTGGAATCTGTGGCTTGGGCCATACTCTCCTCACCCGGGCCGTACTCGCCGGCTTGGGCCGTATTCGCCGGCTCGGACTGGATGAAGTGTGATCAATAGGCCAAAATGCAATTTTCATAAAACTGAATATTAGGAATGTGTGATAAATGGTAGCGGAGGACATGAAAATCAGTTTGGGCAGGGGCAAGGGTGTGGTCGGACACTACACCATATCCCAGAAAAGTTGCTCCTTTGCATCATAGTACATACAGTCCACAATTTGCGCTCCTCTCAATGTAGTGTCAACAGTATAGTCAACACTAAGGGGAGAGCAACATTCCCCCTAGAGTTGACTGTATTGTTGACACTACAGTCAACAATGAAGGGAGTGCAATATGACCAAGGTGTGGAGAATATGGGCCAAGCCAGAGATTCAGGCCCTACTGCGGATGTAAAGATACGACTCGTAAATGACTTCTGTGAATACCAAAAGTCGTAAAGTTAGACTTTTGTCTCAGATTGCCTTTTGAATCAGGCCCTACAATTTTGAGACTAGTCAATAGTAGTAAAATTACTCAAAAGTGTAAGATCAAAATACATGTGTAAATCACTCTCAGTGTAAGTTACCTTTGGGAATAGCCCAGTTCGTTAGTTATACAGTCGCAAAAATGTTTGATAACCCACCAACCGCAAAGGGCTTCAAATTCCACAACTGACTATTGACTTCCACTTCTGCAGACTCTTTGGGTCAAAAACCACCACCTTATTATTCCCATTCTGTAACAATTACACTGAAGCAAGCCCATGCTGGATATAGCACAAAATTCACTCTTAATCAAGGCTAACTAATTTTCACAATCTCCTACCAAAACAAATCTTTAATTTTTCTTGAACACTTTATAAAGATGAAACAATTTCTCTGAACACTCCAGAATAAACCTGGAATAAAAATCCACCAGATCTAGAAACAACCTGAGCTTATACTTGTTGTTGGGAGTTGATGATGTGGTGATAACTATCATAAGGCTGACTTTTGGTTTGGCAGCCTCAGCTGAAATCTGGTGCCCCGGTACTCCACAGGGGTCATACCAAAATTGCATTTGTTAGACCTTCATGTTACCCTTTTCTCCTCCAAAACAAATAACACATGCAAACCTGTTATCGTGCTACTGTATTCCCTACGTTTATTGAAACGTTGACCGAAAAATAGACACTTTCCTCTTTTGAGCTTAGCAACATCTTGAGAGAATGCTATATGGTTTGCACATTTATTTCCTCTGAGTTATCACAAACATTTTACTATTTTGCAGCCTCCATGATGTGCAAATAATACATCCATGTACAGTCTGGCAAACCTCTTAGGAACCTATTCACAAAGGGACTTTGAATATTTAAACTAATACTCCTGTAATACTCTTTTACATACTCGTTTATGCCTTTGTTAATTGGCACAAAACGTCTAAAACGGAAATACAATTGGAACATTCCAGGAATATGAAATTACAATATATTCGTAGAGAAAGAATGCATTAAGAAAGTACTGTTTTGCATTATTACTAATAGGGAGTTCAATGTTTCAGGTCTGATTTACAGTACATAAAAAAAGAGTACTCCATATTCATAATGTGCAGCCTACAACACATTTTCCCATTGTTGCATGGCTCTAAATTAACTGATTGTAGTTGTGCAAATAAAAGCCAGGCCTGAAATCAAAGACTGGTCAATATTAGCTAATTCATTTTTGATTGAAACGAATAATAGAACTGATTGAGCTCATTCAACGGGATTAGATATTTCAAAGACTGTTCCTACTGTTACTTATCAAGGTGGTTCTGAAGCAACAAATCAAAAGCTACAAATGATAATTAGAAACGAATTTTAAGTTAAATTAGACTTATCATCCAAATAAGACTGTGTTTGTGTGACCAACCGGAAGAGTGTATACGCTCACATGATCATTATGTTGCAGAAAGAACACACATATTTTGCATTCCTGTACAAGAAAGGAAAGATTTGTACTGTTAAAGCTACCAATAGCTGCCTGGGTGGGAATAAAGGTGACCTCTCTCGACTAATGGCAATTTACATTTTTGTCTGTTCTTTTTGTTTATATTAGTCTCCTAAACTGCATTTTGGGCAGCACTAAAAAGCATAGACCTTATCAACCCTGCATATGTCAAATTCTATTGACATCAAATACCTTTCATCCAGCCCCAAGCCACTTGTCTTTTGAGCTGTTCACCCAGGAAAGTGGCTTGTCACAGATGATTTTTTCATGTGATGGAGCACGTGTCATAATGAGGTCGTTTAGCTCCTGAATAACATTTCAGACTAGTGTCTCCAGCAGCTTTCACTGCAAAGGTGTTGAATTAGTAACGATAATAAAACTAGGGCAGCAAATATAGACATGCCACTAACTGCCCTTTACTCTGCATTCTTAACAATACTACACGTGGCTCTTTTTAATCCAACAAAATATCTTCATGCATTTGCATACGTGCATTTATATAGAGCTCACCACAATATCAGCTGTTTCTAGGCACATGAAAAGTGGAGCATGGGGGTAATTGCTACCAAGGTCTGTGCTTTGTTAGTACCCCGGGTTCGTGCTACATCATTATTTATTTATAGATTTGCATGGCTAATACCAAAAGATGACATTAGATGTGAATATGCTGGCCCTGGTCCCACAAAAACTTCTGACATGCTAGGCTGCTTCTAATCACGCACAGCAGAAGATATAATATTAAATGTTGAGACATTTACAACCAATCGCCTAAACCAATTAAACACTGATATGATCAATCCTCCTTGCATAGAATAACCACAATAACCCAAACAGTAACTACTAAGATAGTGTTTTATAAGGAATTATTTTCTGGGTGGATACTTCACAGCTGAATATTTCAGGTCAGGCTCAAATAACTCATGCTGAACTTTACACTGGGATCCCACATTGAGTCAACCGTTCCTGCTCTTTGGGTATTTTACAGGGAAAGGACTTTAGATCCCATAACAAAATCACTGATTGAGTCTTGTGGGGACATCCTGCCACTTTGTACAATGAACTGTGATAAGGGAATTCTATGGACCTGTGGATTCAATATTCTAGACAGATGCTTCAGGCTTCAGTAGAAACTCCCCAACCCCTGCTCTGGTCGGACCACTACCTGATTTCTTTCAAAATAAATATGAGCAACCCAGGCCCAGCAAAAGGGAAACGACCCACCATAAAGAGGAAGTGGAAAAACCTACAGCTGAAACCCTGGGTCCCATTTTAGATTCAAACCCGCCTGCACTCACCTCTGATCCAAATAGGGATGCTATGGCACTGCATCACTGGATTGCTACGGCGGTAGAGGCCGTTGCAGCAGCAAAACGTTCGCTATCACGTAGACAGTCGCCTTCAGTCCGTGGTTTTCTGAAACACTTAAAGCTGAAAAAAGCAGGTGCAAGGGATTAGAACGTAAATGGAGACTAAATTATTGTGATGTGGATAAGGCCTGCTACAGAAAGGCCTTGAATATGCTACACAAATCCATAAAAAAGGCTAGAAGAGAATTTATTGCATCCAGCATTCAGAAAGAGGACCACTCGGGGAAAGAAGTCTTTAAGGTAGTCCAATCCTTCTTTAAGCCAAGAGCTATTGAGATGGAGGTGTCTTCAACTCCGGCTATGTGCGATGACATTTTCAACTTCTTTGACAATAAAATTCAAAAGGTATATGACACCTTCTCTGCCCCAACTGTGACAGAGAGGTCATATTCCACTCTAGCCAGTGTACCTCCTCCATCGTTCTCATCTTTTTCTCAAATTTCACATCAGGAGGTGCTGGCAGAGATTGGAAAATGTAAATCAGGGGCTCCTGATGATCCATGCCCCCCCAAACTCTGGAAGATGATTGCACATTCTTAGTTAACACACTCACCCATGTCTGGAACTCATCCCTCACGACCGGAATTTTTCCCGACTGTTGGAAGCATGCTACGCTGCTCCGCTTGAAAAAAAAATCCTCCGGAGCTCCGGGGATCTTAGTAATCTTAGACCAATCTCATTACTGCCTGCGCTAGGGAAAGTGCTAGAGAAACTGATCCAATGCCAACTGAATAAGTTCATTGAAGGAAACAATGTACTACACGAAACTCAGTCAGGCTTTAGGTCGGGTTTCAGCACCGAGACGGCCCTCATAGAGGTAGCGGAGTCGATCAGATGGTCATTAGATTCAGGAGCATCAGCAATGCTGGTGCTCTTGGATATATCTGCGGCCTTCGACACGGTCGATCATGCTAGGCTGATTGAGAGTCTAGAGTGTATCGGCCTGGGTGGGAAGGCGCTGGCCTGGCTCCAATGTTACCTGAGCGCTCGGTCCCAGAAAGTCGCCCTTCGCCCTTTTTCATCCTCACCAAAACCTATACGTTGTGGTGTCCCCCAGGGGTCAGCCCTGAGCCCTTTACTTTTTAATGTGTATCTAGCCCCTCCCTTTACCTTAATTGCCAACTGGGGCATCAAAGCAATTTCGTACGCCGACGATACTCAGTTGGTGCTCCCCTACCAAGATCTGACAAAGGAGGCCTTTAGTAATTTTAAGGGATGTCTCCGAGATGTTGCCATCTGGATGAACACGAACAAACTAAAATTAAATGCAGGGAAAACAGAGGTGATCTTTTTCGGGAAAAGCCCTGTGCCCTCACCAGATCTTTGCTGGCCCACCAAAATGGGGCCTCCTCCCTCTCCTAGTACAAGTGCAAAAAATCTAGGGGTGAGGTGGGACGATGACCTCTCCTTTTCCGCCCAGATTCAACAAGTTACGGCTGGTTGCCTTAATAAATTGCGAAATCTACGTAAATTCCTGGACTTACTGCCCGAAGACTGCCGCAAACTCATAATTCATGCCACAGTGACATCTAGGCTGGATTACGCCAATGGCCTGTACTTGGGCTTGCCAAAGTTTGCTATCCAGCGATTGCAAGTGGTGCAAAATGCGGCGGCAAGGCTGATCAAACATATACCATTCAAACAACATATCTCGCCTCATCTGCGAGAGCTGCACTGGCTTCCAGTGAAAAGCAGAATTGAGTTTAAGGCTCTGACACTTGCCTACCGTGCTTTGCAGGGCAATTGCCCACACTATCTTAAACTAAGACTCCACCGCTACAAACAGGCACGTTCCCTGCGATTCAAATGCGCAAAATTTGCTCCTGGTCCCACGCGTCTCAAGAGCTCGGCTTGGAGGGAGGACGTTCTCAGCCGCAACAGCCAGATTGTGGAATGCCCTACCACCCAAACTGCACAATGTAAGCTCAGAAGTGTGTTTCAGGAAACAGCTAAAAACCTGGCTTTTTAATCACTAAACTTTTTTTGTGGCACCTGTTTCATGATCCCCCCCTCCCCCCACTTGCTCACTAAAGTGCCGGGACACCTCAGTGGAGGTAGCTGTTGCGCTATTTCAACTTCAGTATTATTATTATTATTATTATGCTGTTTGACCTGTCACCTGCAGGGTGGTCTTCCCCCAAAATATGTACTCTCTCCTTTAAACATGGTAAAATTGACGTCCACCTGATTGACATATTTAATTTTGATAAAAGTCCCTTGTAGAGCAGTATAGCATATACCTTGGGTCTGTAAATTAAATGCTACTAGTGGGCTTGCAGCACTTATTGTGCCACCCACTTTGGTAGTCCTTAAAACATATCCCAGGTCTGCCATTGTAGTATGAACGCAGTTTTAGACTGCCAATTCAACTTGGCAATATAACCCCCTTGCTAAGCCTTAAGCTCCCCTATTATTGCATATATACGTTACCCATAAGGTAGTCCATAGGGCATGTTGAATTGTAATCAAAATGTTGGACATGTATTTGTAAGTTTTCCATGTCTTGATAGTGAAAACCCCTTAAATTAGTTTTTCACTACTGTGAGGCCTACCTCTTCCATAGGATGACATTGGGTTACCTTTATACATTTAATAAATGATAACGTCTGATTAGGAACAGGAAATCATTTCACGTTTGGTGTCTGAGGAACTGTAATTAAAATCCTCTTTAAAGGCAAAGTTGGATTTTAAGTTACAATTTCGAAAATGCCACTTTTAGAAAGCTTTTCTGAAAAACAGAGGAGTGTGGCCCTATGGACAGAAGTGGGGTAGGGCCCAGATATGCTTTACAAAAAAAGAGAGACCCGCACTTCGCAGTATTTCAAGAAGTCTTATTCTAGTTGAAATGATAAACAAAACCTAATATGTTTATCTCGGCGATTAGTTGCGCCTTTTATTCATACTTTTTTTAGAAAGAAAGATACTGTTTTTTAGCAAGAGAAGACAATATTCTTCACATACATAGCCAAACAATCCTGTTGTCTTAATTATACAAAAACATATATACAAAAAATGAAAACATACAATTATTACAAATCATTGCATTCTACAAGACATTACATTCAAAAAGAAAAGAAACAGGTGAGAGATGTCAAATTCTTTCAAATAACATCATCAAAGTACTAAAAATTAAGTACAGTTCATTCCTAAATACTAAAGTGTCATCAATAAATGTAGATACTTAGTATGGGATAGATGTCAAAAGTGTTTTCAAAGAATAAGGCTTAATCCCCTTTATCAAAAGCGTTGGCAAATGGGATTAAGTCCTATCCTTTGAAAACGCTTTAAAATAAAAAATGTCTATTGTGTTATAAATAAAAACTATGAACATTTTTTAAAGAACCTTATTAGACCTGTCAGCCTTAGGGTGGTTTTCCCCCAAATGTTTTGTCTACATACCTCAGATTTGTGCTGGAGTTTTACAAATCTTTATCCTTAGGACTGCTATCCAGTGCTAAGGTGCTTGTCCTCACTACCCTAAAAAAGGTTTAATTGGCATATTTAATGTATCTATAAGTCCCTTATAGAATGGTGTACCATATGCCCAGCACCTGTAAATGTAATGCTACCAGGGGCCACTTAAGTAGCACCTTAAACCATAACCCAGGCTTGCCTAGGCAGCCTGAATGCAGTGTCACCCTGCTTTTTCAGCTTAACATTTAAACCTGCTTGCCAAGACTGATACTCCACTTTTATTATGTATAAATTGACCCCAAGGTAGGCCCTAGGTAGCCGATAGGGCAGAGGCCTGTTTAATTAAAAAGCTGGAAATGTACTATTAAGTTTTACATGTCCTGGTAGCGAAAACTTGCAAATTCGATTTTCACTTCAGTAAAGCCCATCCCTTCCATTGGATAACATTGGAGATTCCTTTTTATAGTTAATTAGCTGTAATTCCTGATTGAGAGGCGGATGATGCATCATGTTTGGTACCTAGGAAATTGTAGCAATAAACCCTCTTTAATGGTTATGTTGGATTTTTCGGTGCACAGACATAATATCGACTCCAAAATATCGTTTGGACAGAATATCGAGTTTTAAATATCGTTTGGACAAAATATCGACAGGACAGAATATCGACAGCCAAAATATCGTTTTTAAGGTAAGTGAAGTAATATCGACTGTAAATAATATAGAAAGTGAAAATATCCAAGTATATAATCTAGATAGTAAAACATATCGTTTTTTAAATAATATTTAATTATTTATAGTGTTTTTATGTTATAATATGTGTGAAAAGTGTCATTTTATGTCATAATTATTTTTAATTAATGATTTTTTTAAAATTATTGTGTAATTTTATTCTGTAGCGGGCTGTGGGTTTATAGGGGAATAGGCTGGGAAGTAATTTAATTATAATTAATTAAATATGTAAATTTATTAATTGGTAGTAATAATTAATTAATTGGTAATTAAATAATATTTGTTAATTATTTAAAATGTAATTGGTAATTAATTTAATTTAATTGATTAATTGCTAATTATGTAAATTAAAATAATTTATTTCCTGTAGTGGGTTGTGGGTTTATAGGGGAATAGGGTGGGAAGTAATTTAATTATAATTAATTAAATATATAAATGTATTAATTGGTAGTAATATTTAATTAATTGGTAATTAAATAATATTTGTTAATTATTTAAAATTTAATTGGTAATTAATTTAATTTAATTGATCAATTGCTAATTGTGTAAATTTAAATAATTTATTTCCTGTAGCGGGTTGTGGGTTTATAGGGGAATAGGGTGGGAAGTAATGTAATTATAATTAATTAAATATGTAAATTTAATAATTGGTAGTAATATTTAATTAATTGTTAATTAAAACATATTTTTTAATTAATTAAAATGTAATTGGTAATTAATTTAATTTAATTGATTAATTGCTAATAATGTTAAATTAAAGGGGTATTTTTAGGGTTCAGGGTCAGTTTTTGGTTTTTGGGTAAAGGGGTATTTTTAGGGTTCAGGGTCAGTTTTTAGTTTTTGGGTAAAGGGGTATTTTTTGGGTTCAGGGTCAGTTTTTAGTTTTTGGGTAAAGGGGTATTTTTAGGGTTCAGGGTCAGTTTTTAGTTTTTGGGTAAAGGGGTATTTTTAGGGTTCAGGGTCAGTTTTTGGGTAAAGGGGTATTTTTAGGGTTCAGGGTCAGTTTTTAGTTTTTGGGTAAAGGGGTATTTTTAGGGTTCAGGGTCAGTTTTGGGTTTTTGGGGTACAGGGGTACAGTGTAAAAATAAAGTAAAATTAAATTTACATTAATTTAATTTAATGAAATTAAATTAAATTAAATTGTATTAAATTAATTTTAAATAATTTAAATTATAAAAATTATTATATACTTACCAATACTTACGTTGTAATGGTAGTGCGTTGTAAAAGTTGCATTGTAACGTCATATATCCACTGTTGCACTCTTTGGAGTGGGAATAGTAATTTTAACCCCTACGCTATCCAACGCTTTCCCTACTGTTGCACCCACTGGAGTGGGAATAGTAATTTTTACTCTTTTGTATTTGTACGTTAATAATATTGGCTATTATTTAATTAAATTTTGTTACTATATATATATATTTTAAGAAATATGATTAAAAAAAATTATTTTTTTACTTTCATTAATTATTTAATTATTAAAAGTTATTTTAAGTATTGTTAAGTATATTTTAGTAATTAATTTTTTATATTAATGTAATTAAACATTGTTTTATTAAAGTCGATATTTTTTACAACTATATTTTTGTAAACGATATTTTTAACTCGATATTTTTGTACTTACCTGTTTGTAGATAGAAACTCGATATTTTGTCTCTCGATATTTTGTCAACGATATTTTTGTTGGTCGATATTCTGTCCCTCGATATTATTTCAGTGATCCGGATTTTTCATTCTAATTTTGAAAATGGCAGTTCTAGAAAGTTGACAATTTCCTGCCCTGAACCCTTTTGTGCCTGTAGCCTGGCCTGGGTCACATGACTTGGTGTAATTGACAGATAGACTTTATGAATTTATCCTAGACAGTCACACAATAAAGGAATTAGGTGTGCCTGAATGGGCCATTATCTGGCAGGATGGGGACAGAGCTGAGCACAGCCCCACTTATACCTGCATAGCTTATTCTTTGCCTCCACACAAAGGGTCTAACAACTCTGCATTATCACTGCAAACAGCTTGGAGCCAGGGTGGGAAATCAGAAAATTCCATGCACTTCAAAGAACATTTCCAGAAGCTTCACCCCCTTCCACAAAAAAGGCACCAGGGTTATAAAAATAAGACCTTCAGACACACTCTTTAGTTCACTACTGGACCTGCGTAAGGACCCTCAGAGGACAGTCTGAAGCTGTGACCCGCTGTGCACTCTGCAAGACTTCTGCTATACCAGGAAGCACTGCTTTGCTGCCTGGAGCCTGTCTTGAACCCTTAGAGGCTAGCCCTGCTGTTGAACCCTACACCTGAACCCAAGACTACCATAAATGACTCAAGGGTTATTTTGCTGGCCGCCTGTTCAGAGCTATAGGGAAATAACAGACTCCCACCATATTGAACCTGCACCTGCAGCCAGTCTGAGGGAGTCCTGAATCCCCAAGAGGTGTCCCATCAGCCCAGGACCCTTGGTCGTAGTGCTAAAGGTTCCCAGATGGCCATTTTCCAAAACTGAGGACTTGAAGAAAATGTGGTCAAAAAGTGCATTGAAAACCAGAAGGACACCAGGACCAACCTGCTTACCTATCCGCCCAAGGAGTGTCGGCGGTCAGATTGACTTTGCAGCTTCTCCCACTATGTTCTTTCCGCAGCAGCAAATCCATTTCAGCTGACCTTCGCCAAAGGAGTATCCAACCTCATGGAACTGTATTCAGCTACAGCCTTCTGCTATGTCCTGCTGGAGTTTTTTTACTTCCCGTTTGTCGTAGAAATCTTCACTATGGCTTTGACCCAAGGCCATCCAATGTGGAAGCACCCGCCTCAGACACTTCCTGTAGCCTTATCTCACTGAACTTTACCATCACACTACTGACATCCCATCACTGAAGGTAAGCACTGACTGGGCCCAATCCACTTCTTGTTTCTGAACCACGCCCCATCCCAGTCGTCCTTAACCTTTTGACTTTGATCCGATCTTGCACAACCATATGTCCATGGTTGGTGCATTGGTCTTTTAGGCGCTATTTTGAAACTTAAACTTTCAAAAGTCATAACTCCAGTTCTACTGATTCGATTTTTGTTGTTTGGTGACAAAATAATTTATAAAAATGTACTCTATTTTTCTAAATTGTTTGGGATTTTTCTTGTGTTGTGTTTTTACTTTGTTTGTGTGCTGCATAAATACATTACATATTGTCTAGTCCATCCTGACACTTTTTTGTGACAAGTTACCACGGGTAAAGCACATGTTAATTTAGTGACTTTTTGTGGTTCACCCTGCAAGCAATCTGTAATTGTCTCCCATGCCATGGTTGAGAGGTCCTTGTGATATTCTGGATCTTTGCACCCTCCTATGAAGCCAATCATTCAAGACCAGCAAGTGGGAGGTCCAATAATAGATCTGTAAGTCAGCCACTACCAGATCCCCATCAAAGGGGGACTGCACACATTTGTGGAATTTGATACATGGATACCATGGTTCCACAAGAAGGGGCGTATAAGGGTGCGAAACCATGTCATACGGATGCTGTGGGGTAAACTCTGCAAGATGTGTAAAAAACAGGGGCGAGAGTATCATTTTAAAAAGTGCAATTCTTTCATTGAAATGTAGGGGCAGGGAGGAACAGTGTTCAAGATCTTTCCTCATGCGCACCACCAAAGTTGTTATATTCAGCGACCATGCCAAGGCAGGGACCAGGGAGATGCAGATGCCAAGATAAAGAAACTTCAACCTGTGAAGAGGCATAGAGCCCCATCAGCCATGATCCTGCAAAGGGTCCATCAATGGGATCAGCATGGATTTGGAATGGATGATTTGGAGCATGGATGCTTGGCCATAGAGAGTGAGCATATTCAGTGCCCAAGAGCCTGAAAACATGGGTTCATGCAGAAAAAAGGACCACACCATTGGCGCCAGAGAGTGATGTGGTCGTTTGGGGCATCACCTCCCCACCAGAATCTCTTTATCTGTGCATCACAGCAGACCCACGTCTATCGCAAGGGCGAACAGGACAGGGGACAGTGGACCTCCATGCCTAGGTGCCTTTTGAATCAGGAATACCTGGAGAAGAGCCCTATTCAGTCAGATCCTCTTCATGACGCTTGTGTACAATGTTTGCGCAAATCTGGTAAACTGGGGTCCAAAGCCCATCTAACCCAATAAGTCTGCAACGACTTTTACACTTGTCCCCTTTGTCTGTGATCTTCTGCTTCCATACTATGTGGCTGATTTAGAGTATGGTGGTCAGAGACTACTCCCCTAGGATTTATTATTTCAAAAAACAAAAGTGAACAATTTGTATCTTGTAGAAGAAATTTTGAATGTATGATAATGAATACATTTAATTAGCAATTGTCTTTTGTTTCGCAAATGTGGTTTTTCACGTTTGTTTGATTCATCTTTAAAGCAAGCCAACATTTTCCTTTGAAGGGATCATTTCATGACCCTTTGGCAGTAGAGTTGAATGGTCAACATTTTTTCACAACTCTTGTGCAAGAATGATGTTACACGACAGAACTCTTTGTAGTTTATAACTGGATTTTACCCTAGCCTGGCAAATAATCCACAAAGTGCCTGTCTCCTTGCAAAGGCACACATTTTTTTCTTCAGCAATGGGTCAGACACTGTTTGTATTTTTCCTGTGCCTAAAAAAAAAAAATCCTAAGCTTCTTTCTGTGGGCGGGGCACTAGTTCTATGCCCCATCAAGGAACTAGAACTAGATTTAATTTTTTCTTATTCTGAGAAAAAATAGAAACAGTGCCTGCATCCTTTCTTGGACACATACATATCACCCAGCAAGGAACCAGACGTTGTTTGAATTTTTTATTACTCCAAGAAAAAACCCAAACAGCATCTCTCTCCTAAAATAAATGTGGAACCAGAATTGAGAGGAATGTCAAATGCTGATGTAAATGAAGTACATATGTTAATGACAATAAATGATGATGATCTAGAGATTGCTGAATTATGTGATCAATTGAATATTGTAGCAGATCAATCCAGAGACAGCGGTCTGAGACCAAATTCCAAGTTTACACCATGGGACAAACAGTTCACTAGGATAAATCTTTTTACTCAAAAAGTGACAGACGATTTTATTAAATAGGAGGATAATGGGTTACAAAGAAAACAGAATAGATCATGTCCTCAATTTAATGTTACAAGAGAAGAAAGAAAGGTTATCAACAATCTCAGAAATGATGAGAGTATAATTATAAGAGAGGCTGACAAAGGCGGCAATATTGTCATTATGAACAGGAAGGATTATGAGGATGACATTGCCAGATAACTGGGGGACACTGCCTGTTACAGACGAATTAAGGGTAACCCTGTGGCCAATCTGAATAGATCCCTCTTCACTAAATTCAGTGAGTGGAAAGATCAAGAACTCATAAATGACTCAGAATATAGAAATCTAAAAGTGATGAATCCGGACAGTCCTTTTAGTTATATCTTACCAATGGTGCACAAAGAGGGGGCCTCCCCACCAGGAAGACCAATACTTTTGGGTAATGGGGTCCCCACTGAAAGATTATCAGACTAGTATTTGAAACCATTAGTGATAATTCTGCCATCCTATGTCCTACATATTTTTTCTCGCAAGGAGAGACCAGGATGTATGTTGCATATGTGGTACTACATGTTAGGAATTGTGAGATAGGTCTTTTCCTGATGGAATCAGGTACATTGAGTTCTTTGACCATGTGGCTTGCCTTGCACGCCTTGCAATGGCTACACCTGTAAAAGCCTTTGAGGTTGTGCATAGCCACATTCTGTTGTTCCGTGATATCTCCATGCATAAGGATATCCCTGAAATTATGGCCTTTGCGATAGGAGATTCTAGGTCTATCTCTAATTTTGGGTCCCACTATATGATCGCTTTTGAGAATGTTCCAATTGTCAATAAGGATTTTTTTGATTTTATGCAAGTTGTTATTAAAAGTTAGGTTTACTCTTGTCTCAGGTGGGTCATTGTTACTTTTCTTCTCTTGCAGTGTGCTTTGTCTCGTAATGGTTTCAAGTTTGGAGACAGCCCTGTCTACTACCCATTCAGGATACCCCCGTTCTCTGAACCGTTTATGCATGATCCTTTCTTCTGTCTGGTAGTTTTCCTCAGTGCTACAGTTCCTTCTCGCTCTCAGCAACTTTCCGTATGGTATGCTCCATTTGAGGGTGTCTGGGTGCTGGCTGAGAGCGTGAAGGATGCTGTTGCCTGCTGTGTCTTTGCGGAATAGCTTGGTTTCCAGGCTATTGCTGACAGCTCTAACTTTGACGTCCAAGAATTCTATTTCTTCCTTGTTAATGTTATGTGTTAATGTGATTTTATATGTGTTAGTATTCAGTTTGTGGATGAACTCTGTGGCTTCTTCCTCACTACCTTCCCATATCAGAAAGAAGTCATCAGTGTAACGCAACCAGATTTTGACTTTGTCAAAATACTGGGAGAAGCCGGTTTCGTTTCGAAACTGGGGGCAAAACATGTGCCCATCGCAGTCCCCAGTGTTTGCTTAAAAAGTATATATATATATATATATATATATATATATATATATATATATATATATCTCAATGAGTTAATAAACTGCAATAGTACCTGTGTGATTTATGTAGTAGTGTGCAATTGTCAATATATATATATACAGAGAGAGAGTACAATCAGGATTAAGCATGGGCGGATTTTGCGAATTGGCAATCCGCGAACTTGCGTATTTACGGATTCGCAATCCGCAAAATCTGCGAACTCTCACAAATTTGCGGATTTTTTTTGTGTGTTCGCAAGGGTTTCTGCCAGTTCGCGAGGGTTGTGTACTAGTTCGCAATTGCGAACTTACTTGTTGGCTCGCAACAGCAGCGACTATGTTGTTTCTACGTCTGGTTCATCATTACAGGTTCACAGCACCCTCTGTTTCACCACTGCCACCCTCTGGTACACCCATGCCACCCTCTGGTACATCACTGCCACCCTCTGGTTGGTTTATCACTGTAGATTATGGGGGTGAAAAAAAGCAAGCACACCTGCCCTGCTTCAACTGACATGAATTAATTTGGGGTTGATTAATGTGTCACTGAATTTAAACTTCCAGTCTGGCTGGCACCTGCTTCCTTATCTGTAATTTGCTTTCTGTTGCAGTGCAATTTATCTTCACAGGACCTTTCAAGAAGCACTACAGGGAATGGTTACTAATGATAAGATTGAACTTTTGCACCTGCTGAGTGCTTTCAGTTTTGTTTGTAATTGCTTTCTGTTGCAGTGTATTTTTTTTAACAGGACCTTTGTTGTATACTTGTAGCTATTCTCTGAGCCTGCTGTGAGGGTCAGAGCAGGGGCATAGAATAGTTGCAAGTAGGCAAATGAACTCTGAAGGGGCCCCTCAGGAAGCACTACAGGGAATGGTTACTAATGATAAGATTGAACTTTTGCACCTGCTGAGTGCTTTCAGTTTTGCAAAAATCCAAATATTCAGCAGCATCCACAAAAAGTAATCCTTCCAGGTCAAGATCCAAATCAAAGTGACCAGCACATGAAGAAAGCACTGGGAGGAGCCTGCTGGACAGGAACAGGAAGTTGGAGACTGTGGGGCACTTCCTTCCTCCCCCCCCAAAATGGACTCCTTGCAAAGAAAAAGTGCAGGCAAATGTCAACCTGAGAAGTTATTCTGATAAAAATCATAATTTTCAAGGTTTATGCTGCCTGCTGGTGGATTTCTTGTGCGAAATTGCAAATTTTGCAATCTCGCAATTGCGAGATTGTCGCTGCCCGCCGCATCTACGTGTTCGCAAGTGTTTACTCCCGCGAAATTGTATAGTATTCTAGTTGGCAAGTGCGACCAAGCAAAAAATCCGCTTCGCACGGATTTTACGAATTTTCGGCAAGTTCGCGGATTGCGAATTTGCCAAAAATCCGCAAAATCCGCGAGCGGAACGGATTTTACGCCCATGCTTAATCAGGATGCTGAAAAAAAGGATACAGGAACATCAGAGAGCCATAAAATAAAGACAGTAAGAGCTCCATTTTTCAGCATATATGGGATAAACATCCTAATGACAACAGTTTCAACTTTCATGACATCCAAAAGATCAATCCCAAACCAAGGGAAGGAGAATGGAAATTGATGCTAAGGCAAAATGGAAAGCTAAATTGAGATCTGTGGGAAAAGGCTTGAATACATAGCAAGAATTACAAAATTTCCTATAAGACATTATATCAAGTACATCAATTCAGAAGTGAGAGGGGGATGTGAGATAGCAGTAGAGCTTCATAACATAAATAGGCACCAGAATAAGAGCAGAAATTGCATTATTTCTGAAAAGACATTACATGAAAAACATCATCTCTAGGCCCAGTGAGAATCTCACTAAAAGATGTGGCGATAGGAGAACTGTGTGACAGCAGTAGAAGTTCATAAATAACATGAAATAGGCACCATGATAAGGGAGGGAGAGAGGACATTCGGAGAAAGAGAAGATACAGTGTGGGGTTGAGAAAAGGACAGTATTGAACCATTTATGTGGGGAAACGTTGAAATCCAGTAGAATGTTGAGACGATGGCATTATTGAATCACAGATGGGGAGAGGGGTTGAAATCAGACCCAATAATTGTTCAAAATGGGAATACACTTAAGGAGAGAACCATGTAGGTTAAGCAATGGAAGAATAAAGAAGTGAAGAGCTGAGCAGAAATATGAAAGAGGTATAGCAAATACCTAAATATAATCGGACATGGGAAAGACACCAGAATGAAAACGTACGGTAGGCTGAAGGTTGTTGACCATGTTTACGAGAAGAAAAGGTGAAGGTACCGACTACAATATGGCACATGCAAAACATACCAGAACCACAGAGAGGAACATGCGGTACATAGCTCAGCGCCTGCAAGTTAGGCTGCAAGATAGGATAGGAGAAGGACATCAAGTTTAAAGCACATGGCGGGTGGAATGTTTCTTAACAAGATTTACAAGAAGAAAAAGTGGTGGTTTCGATTTGGACGTCAATTACAAGATTGTGCCCACAATACATAACTGGATCATAGAGAGGTACAAGTGGTTCAGAAGGTGCAGCTTTCATAAATACGGGACAATTATAAGATCGGAAGTGAATGTAACAAGGTATAACACACAAAAGAATGAACAATATAAGGAAGGGTAGAACACACATCCATGAGATAGATGTAAAGTTTTGTATTATCAGGTTTTGAGGTTATGGAGAAAGGTTGTCCAACATAGCTCCCACCGAGAGAATGAAAACATAGGTATATGAGGATAGCTACATCTCCCCAGGTGTGAGATATTAACATAAAGGACAAGGGTATTTAAACAGCAGGCACACAGTATTGGGAGGGATTTGAAAAGAAGGTAGGAATACATGTTACCTGACATGAAAACCAAATGAGGGTAAGCAAGTCTGGGAAATGACAGGAGGTCCCGGTTAGGTATAGAATGGGTGGAAGGGTAACACAAGCCTTACCAATGAGGCGCGATTCAGTGGATTTCTCATGAAACAAGACATATAAGAGAAGCTAATGTATAAACTGAAATAGACATAGCGACTCACAAAGTACAGAAGGATTTTGAGGATGTTGCATATTGCCCTGATTTCCACATCCTACATAGTCAGGACGGGCTAGGTAGGATGTGGAAATCAGGGCAGTTGCACCACAGCGCGGGGACACACTGGTCAAGTGTAACCATGCACTTTAAAAATGTGCTTATTATTATTATTGGCGAGCAATTTTGTAGCGCACCCTGCATCACAAAATGCGATGCAGCGCGCACTACAAAATTCATTTCATTTATTAAAATGTTTACTTACCTGCAATTATCCATATTCTGTTGTTTACCACCCCACACCCTGCCCCTCCCCGCACCGCCTCCCTGCCCCACCAAACTCCCTCCACGGGCTGCGGCTGCCTACACCTACACCCGAGCAAAGTACCTCAGCCTCTATTTCCCAGTAAGGAGCCAGGAGCTATTTGAGTTTTTCTTAAGCTAAGAAAAAATCGAATTATCCTGGACTTTGATCACCCTCAACTTTCAACACACATACTTCCGCAATGCTAGTGAAGTTGTAGCATTAGGAAATGTTTTAATGAAGGAAGTCTTAATAATAAGAAGTAATCATGCACTTGTCCCTTACAGCATCTCAAAAGACAAAGAGGTGTCTCTCTTGAATTTGAAAAAGCAGAAGGATAATGACACCTATAAAGGAGGGATCACAATTTGTGATGTTACCAAAAATAAAAACGAAATCTTACAACTGTCTAACCATAAACATGCTTTACTAAAATACAATCTTGTAACAGAAATTTAAATATGAATCTTGGACACCACAAGTGGACAAGAAGATAATGATGTTTTTCTGAAAATGAATACCTTTGACACAACCAAAAATACCTAAGCACTGCTGACATTTATGTACTTCCCAAGATACATAAATGTACAACATATTTACCAGGTAGACCAGATAGGTCAATTGTTTCTGGTTGCTGTTCGATTTTAGAACCAATCACAAATATATATATTTTGTTTATCAAACCATATGTAGCACCATTCACTATGCTATGTCAGAGATAGAAATGATGTAACTAAAAATAGAATCTATTCCTTTTGATGAGAAGCAAGATCTCCTTGAAAGTTTAGATGTTGTATCACTCTACGCTACTATTCCACAGGAGTAGGGCCTTAAGATCATCATGGAATGGTTAGACACCAGATCACAACCTATTAAAGACCCTGCACATTTTTTTTTTTATCAAACTCTTACATTTGGAGTTGGCAAAAACACTTCTATTAGTTAAAGGAGTCTCCATGGTCTGGACGTTTGTTCACTATACACTTATGACTTTGGAAGGCAGGTAGTTGTCACAGATAACTACCGCTACCATAGCAATATGCACCATTGGTGTAAATACCTTGATGGTGTCTTTATAGCGTGGCATGGTGATGATGAAACCCTTTGAGCATTTTTTATATGGATTAATGCCAAATTTACTTCTAATTATAGTCCAAAGTCTGTTCCATTTTTTGATCATAAACTAATACTTAAACTTGGATGGGAAACTTATTACATCATTGTATTAAACCACTTTGTATTATTGTATTAAACCCCTACAGAACACAACGATGTACTACAGTACAGAAGCCACCCCCAAAGTGCATTAAAATATGGGCTACCTTTTGGACAAATCCTCCATATCTGTGGAAATGATAAAACTAATCAATCAATAATCATTATTATTTCAAAGATGCATAGGGTATTACGTTGATCACACGGGGGCTACCCAGTATTGCTGCTAAATCAAGCTATAAAGTAGCATGGTTTTGTTCCAGCAGACAAAGAGATTCAAAACATAGGAACACATATTTTTCAATATCGGAGCCACATCAAATTCCATACACAAAATGACCATTTAGTTTCACACTATAACATGATCAACCATAAGGGTACAGACATCACATGACAAGCCAATGAAATGGCCCATAGACCGCCCGAAGAGCCGATATAATAAACATCCTGAACAGGTGCAAATTTAAATGTGTGTTTATTGCAATTCCATACCGACGGGTCTCAACACAATGGAATAATGTCATAGTAGTGTTACTCTTTATTCTTTACCATTCCTTGTGTCACATAGTATAATGATGTGCCTTTAGAAAATAGACACCACTGAATATCAAGTGTGGTGAGCCATTCTTTTACATCTTTTTTTACTTTATTAAGACAATGCCTATACATTTTTATTGCTTGCTTTTTAAAGTCTTCCTATATTTATGCAATTTTTTCCCCATAATATTGTCTTTGTATATAGCCCCATATGGTCCTTGCCTTAAAAAATACCCCTTCATTTATTGCACTAATCTAATTTGATGTTTCCCTGTTTTAATCATCCATCTTGAATGACGTTTGCATTTTACACTAGTTTAATTTAATTGGCTGCATTTTATATGCCTCGCTTCTTGAACTTCAAGTGTAGAAGCATTTGCAGGAGTCTTTTTCAATCCTAATTACATATTCCAAATGGATAGCCTTAAACTGTACTTCTTTTGTTTCCCTAAATCATATCTTTAATTATATCCTCAGTTTTAAACTACCCAGTTTGAATACCCTCAATTATGCACAGAATTGCAGCAGATGTTTTTCACTGTTATTTTTTTCACTCTTTATTACACACCATGAATTGATTGTTTCACTGTTTCAAATTGCTCATCATTTTTCGATTTGGACAAAACTCAAACATAGACTTAAGATTCGAGTGTTAAATTTATATTAATCATCAAAATAGTTGGTTGCGTTGATGGCACATTGTGGTGCGCACATATCAGGAACTGCCACCTTAAAAAACTAGAAATGGTGTCTTGCTTTGATCCGTCCACGTCCCCCGTGTGATATCGTCGTTCTGTTCCTGCATTCAATGCCACCTTTCGGACATCACCTTGTCCTCGTATTTTTGAATGAAATCATTTGTAAGTGTTCTGTCTGTGGACATAGCAGTCTGACATTTCACTGCCTAGTAGTCACTTACTACACTACATACCTGATTTACTTGGTCTACACTCTAAAAGTACCACCCCTTTATTATACATGATACTCTTCTGAATTAGTGTGAGTCCTTTTAACTTGGAATTCAGATAAATTGCATGCAGCACCTAATGAATATCCTACCGGGATAAGGCCACCTTTCTATAATAAGGAAGTCCATATATGTAAGTATTTTCTTAAGTGCAATAATTAGTCTAGGGCACCGCAGCATTTATGGCTACATAAACATTAATGATTACGAGTGTAATATTTTAAGATGCTTCAATAATTAACATGTGTTTGCCTGTTAGCATCAACCAGGTGTGGTCTCACCAGCGGCAATTTTCCACTATTCATAAAATTACATAAAGTAATTGTATATTTTCTTCATTCATTTGTAAATTATTCGTCAAGGTCGAAAGCGCCCAGCTTCTGGTTTCTCAAGACTGAATCCTTATAAGTGCATTTTTGGCGCTCATGGCCACATGAACAAAAATTTAGGAATTGCGATTTCCTAATGTAAGAAAACATACAAGTGTTCAATAGCGATTCCTAAGGGGTCGCAAATCAACCATAGCTCATGAATATTAATTAAGTAGGTTTAAATTTGCTGCCCATTAGGAATAATAGCCATTACAGGGAAGGTGGCCTGCTGGGGAACACCATGTCTGTGATTGCATTTTAATAAACCAAACTTTTTTTTAAAATGCAACTCATTTTCCTTAATGAAAAAGGGATGTGTTTAAAAAAACTGAAACTATGAAGTTTCATTTTCAAAGAGCAGGTACTAGTCCCTGGGGCCACTACCTGTTCTTAAATAAATATATTTTTTACATTCTCACAGGGGACAGGAACTAAAAGATCCCCTTCCCATTTGCGAAGAGTTACCACTACCTTTTAGTACTTAGTGAAAATGTATGTTTTACGACCATAATTCGGTTGCAAAGCATTCATACATAGCACTGCAATTCGGTATTTGGAAGGGACATCCTAAACACGCCCCCTTCTGAGTACCGAATTGCTAAACCAAATTGCGAATCGTTATTTGCAATTTGATCATATGTCAAAGCATTTTTGCAGTTGGAAACAACTTGATTGGGCAGTTTCCAAACTCAAAAACAGTTTGTACATATGGCCCTCAGCCTCTACTCAATTATTCACTGCTTCTCATAGATTAATTGGAAGTTTGTCTCTACCTTGTTTTACATTATTGTTACTCCCTTCTTTTAAAATTAATAATAGGGTTGAAATTGTTTTGACGATTCAGGCAAAACCGACAGAGACATTCAATGACTGGCAAAGGGTTAATTTTTTAACTTTTTCTCATAAACCTACATTAAGTTCTTGCTTGGGTGGGGTCAATGGCGTAGCAACGGGCAGTGGCCTCCCCGCTCTTACCAGTGGCCGTCACAGGGTGGTAAACGATAACAGGAATCGCTAGAACCCCTCAACCCCCTTCTCCTAATCCAGGCGGCAAAAGCAGGGGTGGCCACGGGTGCCAAAAGGTCTAGTTACGCCACTGAGTGGGGTATTTTAGGTACACACAAAAACATATATAAATAATATGTTCTCCTTGTCTTTCATCACTATGTGATTGCTACTTCCACTGAGCTTTCATAATCAAGAGGGGGGGGGAGAAAGAAGAAGATGTGATCCATTCAGCTTTCTTATTGTAATATCAATAAATCAAGTGGGGAACGGATCACTTGTCCTGCGTAACCAGGGTTTTTAATTTTCCGTCTAGTTTTCCGATAAAAAACCCTTATTCACGTACAGAGGATGGTGGTGGCAGTATATCTTGATTCTCCGCCTCACTCTTAAAAACGTGACAGCATAATCATAGGGTTAGCTCTCATGCTTCCTCCGCCCGGAGGTGTACCCCTGGTTAGTGCAGTAGTGATCAGTGATATAGGGGCCACAAAGAAATGAAAAAAATAAAACTCGTACAGCCAGATATGTTTTTTAATAGGTCTGGATTCGAGGTATACAAAAAATTAGATTCCGTGCATGATGGGATTTATTAGGAATCTCCCGCACATAATATGTCCATAAAAAAGGTCGACATGTTTCAGCCCTTATTTTGCCCCTAAGGGTCAGTGGGCTTTCTTCAGGACCTATAGTGAAGAGAGGGTGTGTGTGACACTGAGAGCGTCTCTGTGTGTAGCTACCATGAATTTTCAGGGTCTTGTGGAATCAGGATATATTAAGCTGAGTCGATTGAGGTCATAATGTACCTGTTTGTGTAAATAAATAAAGAGGTGGGTTTAAGGGAACCAACAAATATAAAGGAAAGATCGTTATGTGTACACTTTCCAAAATCAAACTGTCTGTATGCTAAGACAGAAAAGTAACAATAAAATGACAATTCTTTAAGACTTCGACAAAATTACTTATTCAAACTTGTTGGCAAAAGATCTCTCGTTCTTGTCTCTTAACTCTAACCAAGAGATGGGAATGAATTTGAGTTTCATCACGTGTTTTTGAATTGTGTAGTACTTTTTGTGTGTTTATTTACAGAGTGCAAGATGATATCTACTTTATTCATTCAGATAGTCAGTATTCAGGTGCGTTAGAATGTGTAGTATTACAGTATACTCCGAATAAACATGGTTGGGGGTGGAGGAGGTTCCTCGAGTAATAGATTCTACAGTTATTTCTGTTACCTCCTTATTATCGTGCAGTTAATGGTAATGCTTTGAAAGTGGTATTAAGCATTCACGCATATAGTGTTGTATCAGTAGGTCGCTAGAAGATTTAGGTACAACGGTGCAAGTTTAAACGATAACCCTTAGCTAGTTCTAGCTGCACGGAGGTAGTATTAAACGGCAACTCGTGGTGTGCTGCAGTAAAAGGGCCCAATTGCCTGAACAGATAAGCGCGATGCTACATGGTGGGTGGTGGTGGAGGTAACTAGGGTCTTTCTCTCTTTCCGTTACCTCCTTTAGTATATGCAGTAGAAGGGTTAATGTGCTTTAGCTCGTAGTTTGGTATTTAAGTGGGTGGTTCTAAGTAAATGACACCTGTGCATGCTTAGCAAATACACTTAGGCTGATTTCAGTTGTGCGGGGGTAGTTTAACCGAACCACGCCACTGTCGGTGGCTCAGCGTAGTGTGCTAAAAAGATGATGCCCCCGGTCCTAAACACGTAGGCGCCATGCTGCCAGCCCACAGAAAACTACTTCATACACATATCCAAAGCCAACCTTACTTCTCAATCTCTATGCGCATACCTCATGTCCTAAAGTAGGACATCAGCGAGCGGCCAAATTAGGGAATCTTCTATTTGTATTTCTATTTTTGAACACACCAGGTTCCATGACACTAGCAGTGATAATATCACGTGCCATTCTATAGACATTACATTTCTTAGAACTCGTGATGAACATCACCGCATAGTCTTTCTGTTCGTCTGATTCTCTCCCTTTAAAAAATACACACGACCCGGAAGCCAACGTAACCGGTCCCCCACGGTAAGAGTCAGCACAAGTCGTGCTGCACCAGCGCCGAAGGTATTCATAGACCAACACGTGGACCTCACTCATCAAAACCGTAACAGATTAACTAATGAAGTATAACCGGCTATGTGCACTGTTCATTTTTCAGCAGCAACAGACTCTTTGGCCGCCCACTGATGTCCGTACTTTAGGACATGAGGTATGCACATAGAGATTGAGAAGTAAGGTTGGCTTTGGATATGTGTATGAAGTAGTTTTCTGTGGGCTGGCAGCATGGCGCCTACGTGTTTAGGACCGGGGGTATCATCTTTTTAGCACACTACGCGGAGCCACCGACAGTGGAAGTTCCCTGAACCGGAAACAAGCATCCTGGGACCGGTTTCTGGGTAACACTCTTCATCAGCCAGGCTAGCTTGAATTCAGTGGCAAAGTGAGCAATGGACCCACGTCTGGGCATACCCTGCCACCTTTGGGCGAACAAAGCAAATGCAAGAAAAAATGATGGACAGAGTGCTGAAACTTTTCAGACACTCATCCAAATCACAGATCTGGGTTAAATCCATCATCATTCTTTAGCTCACTTCGCCAATTCACTTCAGACCCAGCTATATGCAAATTAGTCTTGACCATGTGCCTCATGGGAACAGACCAGCCTGAACTGCAAAGTCAGGTCTTCCCTGAACCGTAAACAAGCATCCTGGGACCGGTTTCTGGGTAACACCCTTCATCAGCCAGGCTAGCTTGAATCCAGTAGCAAAGTGAGCAAGGGACCCACGTCTGGGCATACCCTGTACTGGAAAGTTCCACATAATAAGATTGTCTTATTTCAGCCAAAGAAAAGAGGAGACAACTATGAAGTCTACTGTCTTAGTCTGCAAACGCCTCTGGAATTGTGGTGGATGTAGCGATTAGCATTCACCGTGCTCTCCATGTCATGGTTAGGTAGCCAGTAAGTTAATTTGCCAGTCTAATGTACTATGTCGTACAGACGGTGCCGGGAAGAGACCCTCTGTCTTTCAGATTTCCATAGTAGTTTTTTTAAAGGAAAACTAGATTGCTTCAAACTGTCTAAGGGCTTTGCCACTCCATTTTACTGAAATGTCAATTCCATTTTTAAAAGTCTGGTACCAAGGTGAACTATGTCAATATCCTTGTTCCTTCATTGACTGGCATTGTATGAGATAATGTGGCCTGGAATGGTCGCATTCATAGTCTTCCATAGTGTGATAGATGAATGGATGGAAGCCTTGTTAAAAGCTAAGTAATCTCCAATTCCCTCATGGACTCTCTCAGCAAAATGGGCATCCAACAGTCTATAGGAGTTCAAACAACATTGTCCCTCCCCCTTCTAGGGGTGCCCCCTAACTAGCATCTCACTGGATTGGTTGGAAAGGCACCTGCGGAGTATGTCAGATTTTAGCACCCCCAAAAAGTAAGTTGGTGGTATATAGAGGTAGCCTTGGCTGGAATGTGACCCATGAGCACCAGAGTAGAAAACATAATTCCTAGTTTGTGAGTGGTGCAATTTCCATACATCAGCCAAACCCAGTACGAATGCCCAGCCTGGAAAAAGGGTCTGCAGTCTCTGTTGCCTAATGTCTGAATATCCAGGTCTGGATTCATAATAGCATAGTTTCCTCCAAGGATCAGTTTACCCATGAGGTTTGTTAAGAACTAATCAGAGAAGGTTCTCTATGTATCCTCAACCAAAACTGGCTGCATTAGGCACTCACAAAGGTTCAGGAAACACCCTTCATTAAACCAGTTACTTCCACCTAACATCCCAACGAATCAGTGTATACCTAAGGGGTAGTATGGGGGAAGTAGCGGAGAATTGAAATAGCTACCCCCCTGGAATAAAATCTGGCATGGTACTCCTTAGAATATTGGTATATACTCAGGAACCTGAATCTGGAACTCAGCAGATGGATTTCCTGCAAAAGGATGACCTACCGACCATGTCTCCTAAGTTATTGTAATGCCACTCCTCTCTTCACCTTCTTCAGCTGTTTACATTCCAAGAAATGATTTTAAACTCACCCAACATCATATGTGATATGTTGAAACTTCTGCTGTTGAAAAGAATGCGTAGTACCAAAATAACCAGCCAGGTGCTATCTATGAACTCACTGGAACAAAAATTAAAACTCAACAACAACGCCCTTCCACTCATGCTTCCTAGCATGAAGCATCCATCGCACACAAACTTAAAATTTGTGACTTCCAACTCGTCGAAGGACCTAGCTGGCAACCAACTGCCCACTATGATACTGACTGACAGTTACTAGCAATAAGACAACTGTGTCTCAAGGTCCCACATTAATTAGACATTTTTAGGTGGGGAGTGTTCCTTTCACCCAGTCGCACTTCTGTCTTCTAGCACTGCAACACTGCTCCCCAGCCCAAGTCCCCTCATCCCTGCTATAGTCTGTGGAGATAGGTTCCCCAATCGACTTCTTCCATCTCCATCCCAGCCGTCTCTGATGCCGCCTCCTAGGTAGGGGTTGCATTGGTGTCGCTTCCTGTGCGGTCCATCCTATGTCTCCGTTTTTGCAGGAGTCCTTGGACATTGACTCGCTTTTCCACCCAGTCCCAGGCACTCTCTGGGGATTTAAAGAATTGCGCTAGTCCTTGGTTGATAACTTTCAACTTCGCAGGGCAGAGCAACATGTACTGGAGCACCAAGGCTCCTAACATTTGTTTCACCTCCTGAAAGGACTTGCGCTGCTTTTGCACCTTGGTGGTGTATTCAGAGAAAATTAAGATCCTAAGGGCACTATTTATCAAGGTTTTTGTTGTGTTTGCACTGCGCAATGTGGTGCATTTGTGATGCAAACCCTAACATGTTATTTATCAAGCTGCCTTGCTTTATTCTGCCCTGGGAAGGCGTTCCATGGGTGTTGCAAGTGTGTTCCCATGCAATTGTCATGGTTTTTGATGCATTCTCCCATTTACCATAAATGGTAGACCTCAGAATGGGCCAGAAAGATACGCCTTCTCAGGGGAGGTCTAACAAGGAGAAATATCTTTATGTGTACTCTTTCTATGTGTGCTGCATATGCCTCTTAGGATTGCTTTTGTGCAGGTAGGTGCCCCTTCGTGCACACAAAAAATCCTGCTTGCAACACAGGTACCCTTGCACCATGGTACAAGCGTGCCTGCATTGGAATTAGGCTGCCTAATTTGTTCCAGCAGTGGGGAAAGACAGGAATTTAAAGACCTGAAGCATTTCAACTATCGGAACTAACCATCCTGGGATGGTTGGATATTTACAGAAAGTAGGGGAACGTTTTTTAATAAATCAAAAAAGTATGGACACTTCATGCCCCTCCGATGCCATCCACTCTGTCCACTGGTTGTGTGTGATTGGAGGAGACTGGGATAGTATGCCTGATTAGAACAACCTTCAAACAAACTAACTAACTAACATCCTCAGATATTTTTGAAAAACAGGCATGGAGGGGAGCTGTGGGTATTGAGCCTTTTCTTTTTCCATTGTGCACTAAAAATGTCAAAAATTGCTTAAAAAAAAAGAATGCCCTCATGTTTCTGTGATGGAAAGGTCTGGAATTTGTGCGCAATAGGATAATGTTAACCACCCAGTGTCCCTGTACTTCTCACAATAAAACCAGTACCTCACATGTGTGAATGAGATTATTGTAACTGACAGAAACAAGCAAAATATGTGACTGTGTGCAGTCAATAAAGTGTCAATGTGGTCTTGACATAGTCACTATTTTGGGGTATTTCTGTCCCTTTAAATAGGACCACCAACACATGCTGGGTACAGTTTTAACTATCAGTGTGGGGACATTGGATGGTAGAATAGTTGCCATTTGCCTGCACTGCAGGAGTTTTTAGCCACAGACAAGCGAATAAAGTGTGATTGTTTCCATAGTTTCACATCTACATGGAATTTGGATAAAAATGTGCTGGGATTCATGCAGGCAACATCACTCCTGATTTTCCTGGGTTACATTATTATTTAGCATAAGAATATTTTTACTAATTTAATAGAAGGTTTAATAAAAAACATTAAGTTTATTTTACTTAAGAAATAGTACAAATATGATTATGTTAACTATTCATGTAAATTCATTTGTATATATTTATTTTAAATGTAGAACTAAATAAAAAATGCTATAGCATTAGTTCCTTAATTTTGAATTAATTATTTAATTAATTTAAATATAATATATTTAAAAAAAGTAATTTTTCTAAAAGGTGGATTAAAAAAATGTATTCCCAACTGCAGTAAAGAAAACTTTTTTAATATGCTTTAATAATTATGAAAAGTGATCTATTTATATATCAATAATTAATAGTAATTTAATTATATTTTAATAAAAGCTAATGTACATTATTTGAATAATTCAAACAGCTCATTAAAATATGTTATAATGAAATAAAAATATACTTGCTTCTTAGATTATTTTAAAATTAAATTACATGTCTTTGTATTTGTCACTATTTTAAATAATTTACTTTCATTTAACATTATTTTCTATGAGGTTTTATTTGAAGTCCCTACCTCTATTGTTATCCATTGCAGAGTGTTGCAGTGCCAGTAGTTTGCCATGCCATGAATGGTGCTGGACCTACTTTAGCTCTGAGGTGGAGTAATTCATTAATTCCACGTTTACTACCATGGGCCTGATTTGGATGTCGGCCTGAAAGCGGTCGGAGGCTTTCCGACCGACATCTTAGGTTGAAACTCCGACCACTTTATTACAAAGAAAGCGGTAGGAGTTTAAATCAGCCGGTTCATCCGACTGGGTTCCAACAGTTTCAAAGAGCCTGTCGGCCAGTCGGAAGGGCCTCATAATCCCTAATGGGTGGTGTTTCTGCTGCCGGGATAATTATTAATTAATTAATTAACAACAAGGGGTGGTGATGGACAGAGTCTCTGAGTTAAGCAGAAAACTCTCACCCAGTCAAGAGATCAGGGCTAGATCCAACACCGTTTTTTAGCTCACTGCATCATCCCAGTTTCAGAACCTGGCTGTATGCAAATTAGTCTGTTCCTGTCCCAGTGCATGATGGGAACAGGGCAAACCAAACTACAAAGCCAATTCTTACACTGGAAAGGAAACAAGCTACCGGGGACCGGTTTCTGGCATTTCAGCCTCTTCGGCCCGGCTTGCTTGAATCCTGATGGTGCAGTGAGCAAGGGACTCATGTCTGAGCATACCCTTCCACGCTTAGGGTGGACAAAATAATTAACAACAAGGGGTGGTGATGGACAGAGTCTCTGAGTTAAGCAGAAAACTCTCACCCAGTCAAGAGATCAGGGCTAGATCCAACACCGTTTTTTAGCTCACTGCATCATCCCAGTTTCAGAACCTGGCTGTATGCAAATTAGTCTGTTCCTGTCCCAGTGCATGATGGGAACAGGGCAAACCAAACTACAAAGCCAATTCTTACACTGGAAAGGAAACAAGCTACCGGGGACCGGTTTCTGGCATTTCAGCCTCTTCGGCCCGGCTTGCTTGAATCCTGATGGTGCAGTGAGCAAGGGACTCATGTCTGAGCATACCCTTCCACGCTTAGGGTGGACAAAATAATTAACAACAAGGGGTGGTGATGGACAGAGTCTCTGAGTTAAGCAGAAAACTCTCACCCAGTCAAGAGATCAGGGCTAGATCCAACACCGTTTTTTAGCTCACTGCATCATCCCAGTTTCAGAACCTGGCTGTATGCAAATTAGTCTGTTCCTGTCCCAGTGCATGATGGGAACAGGGCAAACCAAACTACAAAGCCAATTCTTACACTGGAAAGGAAACAAGCTACCGGGGACCGGTTTCTGGCATTTCAGCCTCTTCGGCCCGGCTTGCTTGAATCCTGATGGTGCAGTGAGCAAGGGACTCATGTCTGAGCATACCCTTCCACGCTTAGGGTGGACAAAATAATTAACAACAAGGGGTGGTGATGGACAGAGTCTCTGAGTTAAGCAGAAAACTCTCACCGGGATAATTATGGCATTTTCCTAAAGTAGTTCCATGTCGGCCTTTCCGATATGGAACTGCTGTCGGAAAGTGTATTTGAGGGCCGAGCAGGGCCCCCTTCCCACCTGACCCTCTGGTGGTGTGCCTGGGTGGAACCTATGGTGCCCCCCTGTAAATCCCTGCACTATGTGGCAGGCACCCTGAGGTGCCTGCCAAATGGTGCAGGGATTTACACAAACTACCATTTCTCTGTGGGAGATTGTGCTGTGGGCGGTTTCAGCCTGCCGCACAAACTCCCATACAGAAGTGGGAGTTTGCAACCGCACCATGTGTAATACAGACCTATGGTGAGTCGGTTCCCACACCGAGATGGTGTCGGTCGGAAGCAACTCCGACTGATTTCGTATTAGGGCCCTATGTAGTAAACTTACTTGTGTGGAGATGTCCCCATAGAAAAGATAGGAGAGGTGGAGGTGGGGATTTACAATCGTATATCGTCAATAGTATTTTGAAATATTTTTAGTAGTACCATTGTAGCACTATTAAAAGTATTACAAAATGTGTTTGTGAATTTGCCCCATAGGTTTACGAATAGCATTTTGTAGTTAGTAAGTATTACCTGTAAGCAGAACTCCAACGTCACATGTGGCAGGCAAGTGCTGTTCTGATGAGGACGGGTGCAGCTTCCACCAAAGAATCGCTCCACTGAAAGGACCCCCCTGGCCCATCCAACCCCATTGTTCCCACCAAGGACCCATAGATGGGTGTGGCAAGTCAGCGGGGCCCGGAGGCCACCCTTCCAAAAAGTGCTCCTTCAGTCTGTGTCTGCAAGTTTGGTGGCTTTAGGCAGCCATCAAGGAGAGCGGTCCCTGGGCAACTGCAGAGTTGGCTCAGTTAGATATGAGTGTGACCTGCAGGGACCAAAGTGCTCCCACTTGCAAGACACCTCAATTATGCGAGCACCAAGTATCCCCGAGGCATCCACCGGGCAGCAGGAATCAGCGATTCAGCTTTGGGGGGATTGCCAGGCAGAACCCTCCCCCCTCCAGAGCCCCTCAGCCACAGTATGCCCAATACCAGGACCTGCACCCATTGGACTGAGGAGCCCGGTGCAAGATAAAATCACAGCAAGTCACAGTAAGGCACCGCTTCACACGGCAGTGCTGTAATGGGGGTGAAGAGAAGGCGATGAGTGATCAGGTGTGACTGGGCCTCGAGGTGGCAGAACAGCCCTCCTGAGAACCTGACTGCTGCAGGAGGCCAGGCTATCACCCCCACTGCCCTCTACTCCACCAATCAGCCTCCATTCCAGCCCAATTCCACTCAGCGGCAACCCTGATGTAGAACAAGCATACTTGTACCGTCAATCCAAATGAGCCCTGGGAGGGACTGATGCAAAAACACCACTCCTACAACTAGCCTTTATCACCCACTTCACCAAACGACACACCTGAAGCACCCTGAACTGGTGGATACTGATTACAGATCCCCGCCCCACAGGGCAGAAACGTTTGCATTATTATAAAAGGAACCCCATTTCCACAAACAAAAGTACAAGATGTACACAAGGAAACCTGTTACCAGGTCAAAATCTGCATCATATAGAAAAGAGGGAGCAGGCACATTAAACCAAGAATCAACGTTCACAACCACCAGGAGCATGCGGTGCACCAGCTTGAACCAAGAATCTCCCTAAGCGAGATCCAGCTCAAACCAGACACTTAGCTCTCAACCTGATTACCACATTTTTACTTCCCAAGCCTCCAAGTGGCCCCCCGTCTTCAGATGGAAAAGATCTCTCAGAAAGCTACTCAAGTACCAAAAAGCAGGCCCTCTTTACCACCAACCAACCAGAAAGCTCACACCTGGACCTCTAAGACTGGGGCCCCAGGCTTTGAAGTGTTGATCCCACTCCTGCCCAAGCATGGGGGGAGCCACCAGACCCAATCCATCACAACTTGGCCAGATAAAGACCCACAAAATCTCAAGTCTCCCACCCAACTGGATCAGGATCAATCCTCTACAGTCAAACATTCAGTAAGCACCCCAGTCAAGATCATATAACTGTTGCCCAAGTCCATCAAGCGCCAATATCCCCCACCCTAGATACAGCACTGGACACAGCCAAAGATCAGTCAGAGGTGCTTCACAAACAAGATGTGTCGGATATATCGACATCATTTCTACAGAATATAGAAGACATAATTGAACGAACACTGGAGCACACTCCACAGCTGTTCAGATCAGTCAGCAGACCCAACCACTCCCATCCTGGCTTCCAAAACACAGATAACTCTTTTACGGTGGCCACCTCTGAATCTCCAACATCCAGTAACCCTCAAAATATAATGGCAAAAGCTCTATTATGGCAATCTTCCAAAATGGAGTTTCAAATAGACCTTCTTCAGCGTGTTGCTCAGCGCCTGGCTGGCCGGACCAATAAAATTGACCCCATTGAAAACATGTGTCTCCTCTTGCAAAATCAGTGCGCCTGCTCATGTGCAGCACTTATCTATCAGTGGTCAACTTTACCGTCAGTTTCGACAGTTTCGGCCTGCTCAATTCGAGACACCAGCGGACCCCCATCATTAGGACTCCTCCTAGTCGCAAGCCCTCCACATCAAGACATGGAAACTTTGGATCACCAAATCAACCTACCAGGAAGCCCTCTAACAATATCAACCCCTCATTCATCCTCACCACTTCCAAACACTGTTCTACCTGGCTCCCTAAAGGTCAGGCCCGGAACCCCCACCTGGCCAGAGCAGTGGACTGGGATAAAGGTTACAGAGGAAGGGTAACTCTCCAGGAAGGCTAAATAAAAACTGAGAAACTTGAAAAAGAGCTAAAGCAAAAAATGGAGGTCATCCCTCGTCAATCGCAAAAGTGCTACTGGAAAAGGCCCAGTCAGTTTTACCCAATTTTTACAATGAAGACAGTTGGTAGCAACCCCAACGACTCATCAGACAACGAGCCATGCATCATCCAACGAGCACCCGATGAAACAGGGGAAGAAAAAGCCCTGACCAGATTCTTGAGTCATTCCCAGGTGCAAAGAAGGTGGCTGTCTGCTCTTATGCTATCCAGACTGCCCCTAAGGATGACACAGTTGTAATGAGGTGTTGTATTTCTATCTAGGACCCTAATTCGATATTCCTGATTTATGCCCTTATGTGGTTATAATAAATAAAATCCTTATAAAGGCATTAGAATCATATCCATATTTAGTCGTAGCCCATGCGGTCCACATTAAGCAAAGGCTACTTCCCCAGACTCCTAGAAAGTACAACGAGTTCTCTAAACAAAACAAACCTCCAGCAACCTAGGAAATCCCCATGGCTTTTGTTTTGATTTGTCCTAGAACTCCTGTGAGCACTGTAAGAACGGCCAGTTCTTAGTGACATCTTTATTGACGTCTTATGTCCAACCTTACGTCAAACCCGGCACCTTTCAGGTATAAATATACCAACGTTGTCTTAAACACACAGTGGTTTGGAGCAGAGCGGCTATCTACTTGCCCGAGAGCCCAGCTGATGCGTGAGCCCACGGATGCCGCCCCTCCCCTTTGACGCACTGAGAGAGACGCTGTATTTTCTCCTGCCGAGAAATCCAGCTCCGGTGTTCTCAGCCGCCCTTGTGGTTTGCTGGGATATCGAGTCCTGAAAGAGAGATACCAGACCTCCTGCTTTCTACTACCCAGGTACGGAGCTGACTTAACCCTTAAAGAGAATTCTTGATTCAGATTCTTGGCAAAACCAACTTAACTTAAACTGCTACTTACTTACTCCTTCCCACGTATTAGGCTTAGGTCAGGTACACCGGGGTAGGCGTATTTAGAAGCACCAGTTGAGTACGTTAGTCAATGTATATATGTATGTATATATTTTATCCATTTTAAAGTATCATATGGCTAAGTAACCATATCAATGCTTTTACAGTATTATTTCATAATACTCCTTTTACTGTACGCACTTTACTTTACTATAAGTATTGCAATTGTGGCAATTCATTTCTCTTGCATGAGAAAGAAGACTGCTCAATAAATAACACCTTTTATTGAAAAGGCCCGTCTCTCTTTTCTCTGCACTCTGGTGAAACTAAGTATGCACGATTGACTGAGTAAAATAGCTGTCTATTGTTTTCACACGACTCTAGAGATACACTCCTATTCTGAGGGAGCAAAGTTGTCATGTTTTATGGTTGTCAGAAGCTAATCCCTTCTTGTCTAATCAGGAAAGTTAATTCCTTCTTGAACATTCGAGAAAGTTTCTAGTGACCTCTGAGCTAGCTGGCAAAACTAATTAAGTCTAATATAGTCAGTAGAGACCTAGTCGACCTCAGTCCTACGTCTACACTGCTGTTTATATTATTGCAATGCGCAGAGCCTATTGGGAATATAGGAACTACACTACATGGCGCCCAACGTTTGGTAAGGCGATAATCTAACGCAAGACACTAGAGTAACTCAGTCGTGCTTTTTCACACAGAACCCTTTTTCCCGTAAATACTCCAAAAGACGTCTGGAGTGGGTAAAAGGTTAAAATCCGCCGGAACTTAGTATGATGAGAATCCTATGTATAGTTTTTGGTTTAGTCAGCGTTGAAGGATACAGTGTTCCAAAATATTGTGCACCTAATCTTTGTTTCCTTGAAACTTGATCTGCAAGAAAAATGTTTTCTGTCAGTAAAATGCCTGAAGGAAACGAAGAAAGAGATGCTACAGCGTCTCACCAGTTGTTGCAGGACACAACTATCCAACAGAATGACCCGGATGCTATTTACATTCCGGCAAATATAAGAAGAACTATAACTATTAAACTTATAGAAAACGGACTGACATCACGAGGTGGTACAGTCATATTCGTGGTAGAGGCCCATGAATATCGGCAGACAGAGGTATTCTATTCATGGATACACTTTCCAGCAGCGAATGCTGTGACACACGACTTCCACTATTACAAAATAGAGGAACCTCCAGAGGAATACACTCCTTTCGAGGAGATTGAAATACCATTAAATTACCAAGATGTCAGGACTAGGGTGGCTTGCGGTCTAGGGCCCGCCCCACTCAGCAGCAGTTATAGTCATCCGCCATGTCCGAAGCGTTTATGTGGTAAAGTTCACTGGTTTGCTTCTAAGGGACGTTGGTGGCAGAACTGTTCAAGTCTAGTGTAGTGATATTGTGTTAAACCTCCTTTTGTCTAGGTACTGTCCGCCAGATGCGTGAGATTTAGCAGTCTGCCGCGTCCGCGAGATGCGTGAGGTTCGGCATGCTAAACGCGTCCGCGAGATGCGTGAGATTTGGCATGCTGTCGCATCCGCGAGATGCGTAGGGTTTTTTAATGTGATCGCGAGCGTGGAGATTACAAGGGCGTAGGCACGTCGATGTACGTGACCACACCCTATCTCCTTTGCTCACTATTCTGGAAGATTCAGAGAGGAAGCAGGCCTCCCAGCTTGCTTCAATCCTGTTTGGGGTGTTTTTTGATTATTTCACCAGAACAAAGGTTCGGAGATCGGCGATACTCCTTTGGGTGTGTCCAGAAGATGGTTTTTCGTGCTTGAAGGCGAGGAGTCAGTTTCTGGACGAATTTCTTCGTGGAGAATTTCTTCATGGGTTCAGAAGTGCAGTAAGGAGAAACATCTTCTTGGGTCCAGATTAGCAGTAAGCCTTTCAACTTTGTAGAGTAGGTCGAACTCTACAGGTAGGTGAAAACTTCAGTAAAAGAAGAATTTGAATACAAAAATTCACTAATTGCAAAAACTGTCATTTAAAGCAAAGTTTCTGACAGAATTTAATGTCAAGTCTTGAGTGTTTTGGCGCTGAAATTCAATTATTTAAACTGTTTTGAGGTGCATTTAACCTTCAAAATTCTCAGAATATTTTGTGACACGTTTTGATCTAATCAGACATTATTGCAAAGAAGTTTATTTTGAATGTTGTAAGTGAAAGATTTTATAAAGACGCAAGTTACTTATGATTGTGATTATGTAAAGAAGATATTTACAGATTTAGGGTCACTACTTTCTATGTGTGAATTCTTAGGGTGTCATATTCAGGAAATGTCTTTCTTTTGAGTTGAATTGCAAAATAGTAAGAAAGAGAATGATAATTTGCAAATATTAATAGGTAAACAGTCTTATTCAGAATTTTATAAGAAAGAAGTAGCTTTCTTCATAGAATTGTTCGAGCATTAGAAACAATTTTATTTCTTTAAAATAAATAAGGATCAAAAGTATTTTGAGGTTCAATAACTTTTCCTTTTCAGATCTACTTCCCAGCTGTTCCCTTCCTAATTCCCTTTTCCCCCCGCTTGATCACTTCAATATTCTGTGTATCTATTACAATCAGAATTGGAGGTATCGAGAGGTGGGCCCTTATATCATCACATCAGATCCCGAGGAAGACTTCGTCTGACACAAGAGCACCTGCTCTGGTTTAAAGGCGCCCTAAAACATAAAAATCACATCACCAGGCTCGGTCCACTAAGTAGACCAGGAGCAACGTGGCCGGTTCTAGCCAGCTACTCACCACACCCCGACATTGAAACAATAACAGACCGGGAACTTTTAACTCAGCAAAAGATACTAATTAAAATACATAGACAATTGGTCCAATATGTAATGCGGACTTCCACAGTCCAACCAGCAATAACCATTCCACAGCTGACCCCTCATCAGGGGAACACAAACAAAATTACACCACAGAACATACAATCATGTCTTGGTAAAACACCCACAAAACGGGAACAAATTCCATTCTGGTTAGCACAAAAAATCACTCAAATAGAATTGTTCAAGCATTAGAAACACTTTTATTTCTTTAAAATAAATAAGAATCAAAAGTATTTTGAGGATCAATAACTTTTCCTTTTCAGATCTCCTTCCCAGCTGTTCCCTTCCTAATTCCCTTTTCCCCCCCGCTTGATCACTTCAATATTCTGTGTATCTATTACAATCAGAATTGGAGGTATCGAGAGGTGGGCCCTTATATCATCACATCAGATCCCGAGGAAGACTTCGTCTGACAGAATAGTGAGCCCACGAATAATTTTCCTCCCGATCTGATTGTGCTGCCATAATGGCCACCATGGATGACTTAATGGCTGTCATTGTTAAAATGCAAGCTGATTTAAATGAAACTATGAATGCTACTGCGTTATTGTCTGACAAGGTAGATAATATACAGCTTATGAATACTCCCCTTCCAGAGGATGTTCAAGACACTAGCGCAAGAACAAATATATCAGTTACTGTTCCACCACAAATTCCTTTGGCTGCTCCAGAGCGTTTTTCTGGGGACCCTTCTAAGGTACAGATTTTTTTAACACAAATTGAGTTGCATTTTTCCTGTAGACCAGCAGCATTCCCTACCCCCCAGTCCAGAATTGCTTTTCTTATCTCTTATCTGTCTGGAGATGCTGCGAATTGGGCAGTCCCATTTGTAAGGCAAGACAGCGCGCTATTATATAACTGGCGGCGCTTTGTTGAAGAATTCGAGAAAGTATTTGATAGACGAACTGTGACTTTATCTGCAGATCGAGAATTGTTACAGTTAAGACAAGGAAGTAGAGTCCTTATTACATACCTATCACATTTTAATAGACTTGTTGCAGAAACATCTTGGCCGGAAGAAAAGAGAGCAGGTCTTTTTTATCAGGGATTAAAAGACGACTTAAAGGATGTTTTAGCCCAAATAGACCCACAACCAACAGCTTGTTCGGATTTGATAAATCTAACTTTACGTTTAGATCACAGACTTTCTGAACGAAGAACAGACAAGAAAAGAGGTGACAAACCTATTTGGAAAAATGAAAATAGATCTCGAACTCAATTTTCACACTCTGAATCAAGCCCTGAGCCAATGGAAATTGGAACTCTTAGACAGCCATTGTCAAAAGAAGAAAAAGACAATAGACGAAAAAATGGACAATGCCTTTATTGTGGTCGTAAAGGACATTTCGTGAAAGACTGTATGATGAAACCAAAGGGCAAGTCTTCAAATGTCAGCAAGGCGGCTGTTATTGAAACAACAGAGCAAAAGTCGGAAAACTAAAATGCCCAAGATGTTTAGAGGGGGATCTCTTGGGAACCATTGCCTACCCTTCAATAAACTATTATGTAACTAATTATAAAGCTCATTTTCGATTAGCAGTGCAAATACAGTTAACTCATAAAATCTGGCAAATGGAAGTTTTAATTGATTCAGGGGCCACAGGAAATTTTGTAGACCTAGAAACAGCACAACGATTAAGTATAATCTGTGAAAAAAAAGAAACTCCAGAAATAGTTCAAGCAGTAGACGGAAAAATTTTGTCTGGAGGCCCAGTAACAATGCAAACTACTAAAGTATCCATGCTTTGTGAGGATTCCAAAATACAACATCATAAGGAGGAGGTTCAATTTGACGTGATTCAAGCACCCCAGTATGGATTTATTCTTGGAATGCCATGGCTTTGTCTACATAATCCTTTAATCGATTGGCAAAAAAGAGAACTCGTATTTCTCTCTGATTTTTGCCATTCATCCTGTTTAAAGTCTTTCACGTCAACAGTGAGTCAAATAGCTACTGCTGAGGAAAAGGAAACAATTCTACCCACATGTTACAAAATGTTTCAAGAGGTATTCAGTGAAGAAAAGGCAGCAGTTCTCCCTCCTCATCGTAGTTATGATTGTCAAATCGATTTCATACCAGGTTCTTGTGTACCAAATTGCAGAATTTATGCTCTGTCCGAAAAAGAAAATCAACATCTGAGACAGTATCTGGATCAGTATTTGGAGAATGGTTTTATCCGCCCTTCTAAGTCACCAGCTGCCTCCCCTTTATTTTTCATACCAAAAGCAAATGGGGAATTAAGAACGTGCATAGATTATAGGGCATTGAACAAAATCACAATCAAGAACAAATATCCATTGCCACTCATCCCAGTCCTTTTGGATCAAGTTAAAACAGCAGTAATTTACACAAAACTTGATCTAATAGGGGCTTACCATTTGGTGCGTATTAGACAAGGAGATGAGTGGAAAACTGCATTCAAAACTCGATATGGATTATTCGAATATTTGGTAATGCCCTTTGGCCTTTGTAACGCACCTGCGGCCTTTCAGTTTTTTCTAAATGACGTTTTAAGAGAATTTCTGGATCTATTTGTTATCGTCTACATAGATGATATCTTAATTTATTCAGATTCTGTGGAAAAACATGAGGGACATGTCAAACAAGTGCTAAGAACCTTACAATCACATAACCTGTATTGCAAATTAACTAAATGTGACTTTCATGTTTTTGAAGTTGAATTCCTGGGAGTATTGCTCACACCAACTGGCATGAAAATGACTGAAAGAAAAAGCCAGGCAGTAGCAGAATGGCCCATTCCAAAGTCGGTTCGAGATGTGCAATGTTTTTTAGGCTTTGCAAATTTCTAGTGTCGTTTTATAGATCATTTCTCAGCAGTGGTAGGTCCCATAACTCGCTTGTTAGGAAAAAAGGTGAAATTTGAATGGACTACAGAAGCCAATGATACATTCCAGAGTTTGAAAAAAGCATTAACAGCGGCTCCGATTCTTATGCATCCTGGCGTAAATGAACCTTTCATAATTGAGGCAGATGCTTCAGATGTAGCAATTGCAGCCATTCTATCCCAAAGACATCACAAAACAGGTCAAATGCATCCAGTTGCATATATGTCTCGAAAATTGAATGTAGCAGAACAAAATTATATCATTGCAGAAAAAGAATTGCTTGCTATACTTGAAGCTTTCAAGGAATGGAGACATTATATTATGGGAGCAAAATTCACGGTGACTGTATATACAGATCATAGAAATTTACAGTTTATGAGTTCAGCCAGGATGTTAACTCCACGACAGTTAAGACGGATGATGTTCTTTGCGGAATATGATTTCATAGTAACCTATCGTCCTGGGCAAGATAACAAAAAAGCTGATGCTCTTTCTAAAAAAGACTCTACATTGCATAGATTCGAAGGAGCTCCACAAGCAATAATAGAACCTGACAAAGTAATCTGTTTTTCGAATGTAGATCAATTTCTAGACAACATTCATGAAAATTTTCCTCCATCTCAATGGAAAAACTGGGAGAACAAAAAAGAAAATCAAACAATCAAAGAAGGAATACCATTCCATGGAAAGCAAGTTTACCTGCCTACCAGAAAACTACAAGAAACTGTGTTTGGTTGGCTACACTCCCATCCTATGGCAGGACATCCAGGTCCAAGAAAGACAGTAGAAAAAATACAAAACTTATTCTGGTGGCCAACTCTACAAAAAGATGTTTCTTTGATGGCTAAAAATTGTGAAATTTTTGCTAGATTTAAGACTGATCATAGTAAACCAAAAGGTTTGTTGCAAGTCTTACCAACACCAGTTAGACCTTGGGAACATGTTTCTTTGGATTTCATTACAAATTTACCACAGGTAAATCTTCATTCAGTCATTTTAGTAGTTGTAGATAGCCTAACGAAGTATGCTCATTTTATTGCTTGTAAACGATTGCCAACAGCAGGACAATTAGCACAAATATTTCTAACAAATGTCGTACGACTACATGGTTTGCCTTCAGTGTTACTATCGGATCGTGGTTCTCAGTTTTCATCTAAATTCTGGCAACAATGGTGTCAGTGTCTGCAAATTACTTCCAACATGTCTACTAGTTATCATCCACAAACAGATGGTCAAACCGAACGATTAAACCAGACATTGAAACAGTATTTGAGATGCTATGTTACAGATTCTAAACGATCCTGGTTAGATTTGCTTTGGATAGCTGAAATAGCTTATAATACTTCACCACATACATCTACAGGATCCTCTCCTTTTGAAGCTTTATACGGTTATGTACCAAATACTATTCCTTTAATCTTGCCCAAAGATGTGAGTGATGCACCTGCAGTGCAAGATACGGTACAGCTCATGCAAACTGTTCATCGACAAATTCATAAACGTTTACTGCAAAGCAAAGAAAAGTACAAAAAGCAATATGATAAGCATCATCGGTCAGGACCAACGTATGTTATTGGAGATAAAGTATGGTTGTCTACAAAGAATTTGGCTTTCAAACACAAAAACATGTTTCATTCCAAATTTATCGGACCATATCCGGTACTTCGTCAAGTCAATCCACTAACGTATAAATTGTTGCTTTCCAAAACCTTGCGGATCCATCCAGTATTCCATACTTCTCTGTTGAAACCGGCTAAGCAAAATGTGGCATCCAGACCAGCTCCAGTCTTAGTTCAGGGTAATTGGGAATACGAGGTGCAAGACATATTAGATTCCAAACTAAGGGGCACTAAGTTGTGGTATCTTGTTTCTTACAAAGGATATGGATCCGAGAATGACTCATGGGAGCCAGCAGAAAATATTCACGCCTCTCGCTTATTGCGACGTTTCCACCTCCTTCACCCTTCGAAGCCGGGCCCTAGACCGCTCCAGGGAGGGGGGAATACTGTCAGGACTAGGGTGGCTTGCGGTCTAGGGCCCGCCCCACTCAGCAGCAGTTACAGTCATCCGCCATGTCCGAAGCGTTTATGTGGTAAAGTTCACTGGTTTGCTTCTAAGGGACGTTGGTGGCAGAACTGTTCAAGTCTAGTGTAGTAATATTGTGTTAAACCTCCTTTTGTCTAGGTACTGTCCGCCAGATGCGTGAGATTTAGCAGTCTGCCGCGTCCGCGAGATGCGTGAGGTTCGGCATGCTAAACGCGTCCGCGAGATGCGTGAGGTTCGGCATGCTAAACGCGTCCGCGAGATGCGTGAGATTTGGCATGCTGTCGCATCCGCGAGATGCGTAGGGTTTTTTATTGTGATCGCGAGCGTGGAGATTACAAGGGCGTAGGCACGTCGATGTACGTGACCACACCCTATCTCCTTTGCTCACTATTCTGGAAGATTCAGAGAGGAAGCAGGCTTCCCAGCTTGCTCCAATCCTGTTTGGGGTGTTTTTTGATTATTTCACCAGAACAAAGGTTCGGAGATCGGCAATACTCTTTTGGGTGTGTCCAGAAGATGGTTTTTCGTGCTTGAAGGCGAGGAGTCAGTTTCTGGACGAATTTCTTCGTGGAGAATTTCTTCATGGGTTCAGAAGTGCAGTAAGGAGAAACATCTTCTTGGGTCCAGACTAGCAGTAAGCCTTTCAACTTTGTAGAGTAGGTCGTACTCTACAGGTAGGTGAAAACTTCAGTAAAAGAAGAATTTGAATACAAAAATTCACTAATTGCAAAAACTGTCATTTAAAGCAAAGTTTCTGACAGAATTTAATGTCAAGTCTTGAGTGTTTTGGCGCTGAAATTCAATTATTTAAACTGTTTTGAGGTGCATTTAACCTTTAAAATTCTCAGAATATTTTGTGACACGTTTTGATCTAATCAGACATTATTGCAAAGAAGTTTATTTTGAATGTTGTAAGTGAAAGATTTTATAAAGACGCAAGTTACTTATGATTGTGATTATGTAAAGAAGATATTTACAGATTTAGGGTCACTACTTTCTATGTGTGAATTCTTAGGGTGTCATATTCAGGAAATGTCTTTCTTTTGAGTTGAATTGCAAAATAGTAAGAAAGAGAATGATAATTTGCAAATATTAATAGGTAAACAGTCTTATTCAGAATTTTATAAGAAAGAAGTAGCTTTCTTCATAGAATTGTTCGAGCATTAGAAACAATTTTATTTCTTTAAAATAAATAAGGATCAAAAGTATTTTGAGGTTCAATAACTTTTCCTTTTCAGATCTACTTCCCAGCTGTTCCCTTCCTAATTCCCTTTTCCCCCCGCTTGATCACTTCAATATTCTGTGTATCTATTACAATCAGAATTGGAGGTATCGAGAGGTGGGCCCTTATATCATCACATCAGATCCCGAGGAAGACTTCGTCTGACACAAGAGCACCTGCTCTGGTTTAAAGGCGCCCTAAAACATAAAAATCACATCACCAGGCTCGGTCCACTAAGTAGACCAGGAGCAACGTGGCCGGTTCTAGCCAGCTACTCACCACACCCCGACATTGAAACAATGACAGACCGGGAACTTTTAACTCAGCAAAAGATACTAATTAAAATACATAGACAATTGGTCCAATATGTAATGCGGACTTCCACAGTCCAACCAGCAATAACCATTCCACAGCTGACCCCTCATCAGGGGAACACAAACAAAATTACACCACAGAACATACAATCATGTCTTGGTAAAACACCCACAAAACGGGAACAAATTCCATTCTGGTTAGCACAAAAAATCACTCAAATAGAGGCAGTATTTCCTGATACCACACCTCATGAGAAAGAGAATTCTGACTATCTGTCTTCCAATGGAGATCGCACCACATGTGGAGGACTGTGACACGTGGGGCACAGTTTTTTCTTCCATTTAAACAAAAACACATGGTGTTCCGTCCATGGCGGTTATACCAGATGTGCTAAGACAGATTCAAAATGAATACGGTCCAGAACCCGCTTTAACTCTGGGTATGAAATTATTGAAAGACTTCAAGCAGGTCTCGGCTATATTATTAGCCAACATAAAAGGAGAAGCAGCATCTGTGGCGATCCGCCAGAAATTGAAAGAAACAGATATAGCAGAACAACCATTTGAACTTGCCAGAATCATAGAAAAATCCTAGGAAGAACTAGGAAGAGATAGTTTGGGTGGGAAACCAGTAAAACCCCAACTAACGGGAAATCCTCAAAAAACATTTATTAAAAACAATTTAAACACTCCAAAAAAGAGTTGGGATGGTAATAAACAAGCCACTCCCAAAGAAAAACGATTCCAGTCCAGAGGAAGGTCTCCTCGACGGAGAGAAAGATCTCCGGACCAAGGACACAAGTCTCCCCAGAGGGAGCCCTCTGAGAAAAGATACAACCTTAGAGATAGGGATAAATTAAGAAAACCTGATAGATATCAAGATATTGATACACGTCCCTCTCGATCTTTTCAGACTTCCTCACAGAAATCGGAACGAAGAGGACGGTCAGAACACAAGGAAGAGCACGTCAAGTCCACAGACAAGGAACCTGCTCATCAAAGTAAAAAATTACAATTTCCAAGAAAGAAGGTAGCCAGCATTAAAATAATTAAACATGACGAGGATACTGAGGACACAACTGAAAAACGGAGAGTGGGCTCAGACAATGCTAGACAGCGCAGCAGAAGTGACCATAGCTCGCAAGATCCTAATGAATCTTCTGGAGACAGTGGACACGAATGAATACATTCAGGTGGAAACTGCAGATACCAGAGTTAGCAAACCTCATAAAATATACGAAATAATACTGCGTATAGAGGGGGACAAGACTAGGAAAGTAAGGGGTCTCTTTTGGGATAACCTTTCGAAAGGCTATGACATCCTTTTAGCTGAGAAAGACTGGCCACCAGAGTTTGTCAGGAAGTGCCCTCATGGCGAAGAAATGATTATGCCTGCCTTCTCAAATCATATTCCAATTCATAGAAAATATACACTTGCAAGAAAATGGGCAGTGGCCCAAGCACCTGCATTATATAGAAATCATGTAGGAAGGGATGAGGACTCTCCTCCTCACAAAATCCAGTTAAAATGTCAACCCACTGCACAGAGGCAGTACCCAATTAAACAAGAAGCTAAAAAGCAAGTCAGGGAGATCTTAGATCAACTTGAATACCAGGGGGTGATTGAAACATGCACCTCACAAATGAACAATCCTTTGTTTCCTGTCTCCAAACCAGACGATTCATATCGTCTAGTATTGGACTACAGACACCTTAACTCATGTTGCAAAACATTTGCAGTACAAAACTCACACATTGCAGCACTAATGAATAACATCGTGCGCAAAAATTTCAAAACAACATTAGATATCTCTAATGGATTCTTTTGTCAAAACATTGCACCTGAAAGCAGGTATTTGACCGCTTTCTCAATAATGGGGTCACAGTAAATTTCTGTCGACTCCTACAGGGATTCAAGACTAGCCCAGGATTATTCTCAGCAAGGGTAACAGAGTTATTACAAATATATGATGATGAAGCATTATCGTATGTCGATGACATCTATCTAACAGATGATGACCTGGATACTCACTTGAAAAGAGTGAACACCATAATACTTGGGTTCGCAGCTGAGGGTTACAAATTCAACTTTAAAAAGTCACGAATTGCCCATCTAACTGTCCTATTTTTTAGGATATGAATTATCAAGTGAAGGCAAAAGCCTAGCAGACAACTTCTTAGAGAAGTGCGCTGTACTCCAAGCACCTAAAACGCTGAAGAACTTACAATCAATACTAGGTTTCCTGAATTTCGGAAGAACATATATTCTAAATTATGCAGAGAGGGTTAAACCTCTCTATGAATTAATAAAACCTGATTTCAAACCAATCAATTGGACTCAGAAACAGACAGAAATTTTAAGTTCGTTGCAAACAGACATGTTAGCTAAAACTAAATTACAAACACGCGAAAACGTACGCAACCTTGTAATCCAAGTCATCCCAGGAAGATGCGGATTCACGTACCTGACCTCTAATGAGGGAGAAAAGGTACCAATAGCTTACAAATCACACTTGTACACACAAGCTGAAATGAAATTCAGTCTTAATGAAAATATTGTAAATGTGGTTCAAACTGCTGTAGCAAAAGAAAGAGCCCAAGCCCAAGGCAGAAGGATAACTGTTTTAACAGCAGAATCAGCCTGTGAGGCATTAACAAGCCCACGCAATTTGACTGCTGTGGCATTAGATCCAAAATGGATACAATGGGAAAATTCTCTTGCTGCAGAAGACGTGAAATACTATTTTGACCCGAAAATGAAAAAAACTAGAAAATCTAGAATATGAAGAAGAATATCCTCTGCCAATCGAAATTCTGCCTCTCGAGCAATACACATGTGTAATCTACATGGACAGATTTGCACAACACTACGATGTAGAGAAGAAATCCTACAACGCGGCGTGCGCGATTGTTAAAGGTCGCTGGCGCTTGGGTAAATTCAGACCGTTAATTACCAAATCTGAATCCCTCAGAAGCTGTTCAACTCAGCGAGCTGAAATAAGACCTTTAAAGATGGCGCTTGAAAATGCCGATCACGAATTCCCCACACTAATAGTGTGCGATTCGCATTACTGCGTCAAATCTTACAATAATGACTTGCAGAACTGGCTTCAAAACGATTACAAAGATGACACAGGTGCCCCAATAAAGCATATAAAGCTTTGGGAACAGGTAGTTCTTTTGCAGAAAGAACTACAAAAGACTCACGTGATACATACACTGAGTCATCAACGTGATGGCGTTCACGTTGCAGGGAATTCATTGGCTCACAGAGCCACAGCGGAAGCAGCTCAACCGGCTTCCGTAGCCACAAAAAAGCGTTCAGAAAATCACATAGATGGGGAAACAATGCTGGCGGTAAAAACGTCTTTACAAAGCAACTGTGCAGCATTACCTGTGAACTATCCACTCAAGTATACATACATAATAGATGCAAACTCCGTTCCTTTTGCCCGAATCCCAGGAGTAGGGGATAGAGTAATTCCAAACACGAATCGGAGAGTCTTCTTGATTCAAGAGGCACATATGGGATTGGGTCTTAGGCACCAAGAGATCTTGAAATCTCTGAAAGAATTACAATCAGAATACTGGTGGCCGGGGATGAGCCTGCAAAACTACAAATTTTCAATGGACTGTCCAAACTGCAACAGAGATCGCAGTGGCGAACCGACCGGAGTATTGCCAGGACCCTTCTTTTAGAAAGCATAAGGCTATCTATACGCAAAAATGCGTCCCATTTATGTTTAAGACTAGATTCACTTAAAATGTAGACACCAGCGCTCGGCTGACGCCAGAACTGTTATAAAAGATTTGCGAGTCCGTATCGGCACATATGCAATTGCCATGCTACATTGTGACCGGGGTCCTGCTTTTAGCTCTCGAGCTTATAAGGAGGCCATGGCCAGCATGGGCATTGAATTGCGGTACTCTTGTCCCTTCCATCCTGAGGGAAATGCGGTAGTGGAAAGAAAAAACCGGGACATAAAGCAATCTATAATGGCGAGGGTATTAGGTTTGGGTGCTGGGTGGGTCCAACATTTAACAAGTGTCCAACGTAGTCTTAATAATCTGCCAAGAAATTCTCTAAAAGGTTTCAGTCCGTAATAACTATTGTTCGGTTCTAGAATGCATATTCAGGACCTTGATAGTCAGACTTCAGTGGTAGAAGAAAAATGCTTTGATATCAAAGACCGTTTGGCTGTTTTACAGGAATTAAATGAAACAGGACGAAACCTGAGCAACATAAAGTTAAAGCAACAGCCAACAGCCACTGAAGAAAAACCACCTGATCCAGCAAGACCTGTCTGGATTCCAAAGATTGGGGATCTGGTCAGAGAGAAGATCGTGGAAAAGAAGGAATTTGGGCCTTCTTACAGAAAAGCAGTACCTGTCTTAGCTGTCAGCGGAACAAGATCAGTTGTACTACCGCCCCTTGCTGGTAAAAAGGAGAACCGAGTTGTATCCATCGACCTGGTAAAATCACAATCATGTGGCCAATAATAAGCAGTAGGCCCAGTGGACTCCCAAGAAACAGCAGAGTACCAAAATTTGCTACAATACAAGAGGTTCAAACTGAGAAACTAATCCCATTCGATAAACCTGCAGTGAATAAAAAAGGACTATGCAACAATGCCATGGAACTTGTGCCTCTGGAAACCCAAATTGCAACAGTTCGTCAAGAAACACCAGTCTACAACGATGTAGCCACAGACTATGCTAGTGAAACAAAGAAAAATTAAAAAGCAAATGAAAATTCTGAAGCAATTCCAACAATTGACAGAACTGCATCTGGCTACTTCATCAATTTCGATGACTTTTCTGAAGATCCAATCGTTCCTGAAGAAACGCCAGCAACAAAAACTTTCAAAGAAAAAGTAACAGAACTCTTTCATCAACTCAAAGAAACCTATCTGATTTCTCCATGGATTGAATTTTGGATTGTGTTAGGTGTACTTTTCCTCCTGCGTTGGCTCATCATGGTTCTTTGTTTGGGAAAATTCATTGAAGGAAAATACAGTACAATGGACACAGCAAGTCAGAACATCAACTTGGTCCTAAAGCCTCACAAGTCATCTCACATCGAGAAAAGAGAACTATCATCAGTGAATGTCACAGCCAATCCAATACCCGGTGGGGTAGCATGGGACAAAACGGATTATGAAATCTATGGCCCGATTGAGCTCTTGAAATATCCACACCAGTTTAATTTTTCATTAAGTGACTTTGTAAAACCAAGTACTTTCTCTGATGATTGGGACTTTGAAAATATAAATAATATGATTTCAGATTTAGTAATGTCAGCAAAATTTGCAGAACATGATTACTTACAGGGTTCATCAAATTATGTAGAATTATACTGTTATAATCACTTTGGCCATCACTATTTGCATAAATCTGCACAGCCTAGAAATGTTTTTAATTATAATCAATGGGAACATTGTGCAACTCCACCTAAAAGCAGCTCAAAAACATTCTATGAGAAATTCCCATACTTCTCAGGGTTTAACACAAGTGATGCAGAAACGTTTTATTTTAAAATATTGGATAAGACAGGAATGAAAACAATGTTGACAAATACTAAATTGATTTATTCAGAAACCTTTTATGAAAAAATGATGACATTTGGTTTTGAATTCTGGAAAAATAACATTGAAACAAAAACCATCTGGGGTACAAAAGAATGGCAGGTCCAAGGCCTAGAAGCATTGTTTAGAGCCTGCATGATCCCAGAACAATTAATATTCTTGAATTACACCATTCAACAGACTACCTGTCTTGGCCTAGCCAAAATTAAAGACTTAAACAAACCGTCTATTCCAATGCCCATACCTGATAGTAATAGCACTACTGATATGGAGATAGACGTATCCCATTTCATCAAAACAGAACACATCCTGATTGGAAAACATGGTTGATCTGGCCCACAGACACAAATAACTGTCAAGATAGATTCCTGAACAAAATACAGGGGTTCAAAATGACCAGGCCAGACCCAAGATACTCCCAGAGACAACACCCAGGGATAGTTACAATATATAGTGTAGGGAAACTATGCCTCGAATGGCTACAGAAATCCACACTGGCTGAAATTAAGCAACACTTGACTTTACTTAAAGACGGTGCTGACTTGCGTGATTTCATATTGGGACCACGCAAACAGCGTCAAAAGGTTTCATAGCGGCCGGTATATACGCTGCGTACAACAAAGCTTGGAAAGTAATGCAAATTGAAACAGCAGAAAAAATACGAGAAATTGATCGTATTAATTTGGAAAAATCACTTTCTGTTGTGGACAATGGGTTAACGACTCTGTCCTCCAGAATATATTCACTGGACAGTATTGTATCATCTGCTATTGATGTAATAGAGCAGGACTTACAAATGTTACAACATGGTCAGTCCCAATTACGTTCTATTGTACAGCTTGGCTGGACGTTGCAAAATCTGCGTTCAGGCTACGTGCCCTGGCGTTTAATCAACACAACGTCATTATTCTCTATCTTTAACCTTACTGATAAACAAATCAGTTTGGCACAAAAAGGAGCAGACTATACGATTCTGAGCATTGAAAAACTTGAGAGATTACCATTGACAATGTCAGACAGACCTGTCATTGAATGGATAATACACGTAATAATCACAATTCCGATAACAACTTTCCAATTTAAATACTGCCAAGAGTATATACCAGCAAGCCAGTATGAAAGGTTGGGTAAAGGGTACATCAAGTCAACATGGAATTTACCTTATACACACACATGTTACAGTGAAAAGAAAAAGAATGTATTTCTTAGTGGTAAAAATTGTAAACGATCACTAAGTGGTACACTTCTGTGTCAAGGTATTAACTTGCATGGGGCCTGCGAAGGGTTTTCAAATAACCTTTCATGTCACCAGCACGGCACACCTGCAACACAGATAGAGCCATTCTTTAGACGGCTTTCTAACGGGAGCTATATTCTAATAGTGGACCACAGCTGTTGTGGCATGGTGCCAGGGAAAGCCTATCTCGTCAGCGTTAGTTCCATGGTCACTTGCTGTATGCAAGTATTGTATCCAAACAGCAATCCAGATTTGGAGGCGGCAATATGGCCTCGTTTGAATATCTCTTCTATTCGAATTGATACTTTAAGCAGAATGAAGTCTATTCTTTTACAGACGACTGTGCCTTTGACCTCGTCCAGAGAAACGTATGATCTGCAAGTTGCAAGGACAACGGCGGAGATACATAGCCTTTTATCAACAAATTGCCCCATACATTGCGCAGAAATGCTACGCCAAATCCTAAATATGTCAGATACCAGTGGCATTGCACATGTATTTAAGACAATTTTTTCGGGACTGTTAACACCCTTCGAAACAGTTCTGGGCATTTTTCCCAATTTTGTCCATTCGACCTTTGGTGGCCTACTGTCGCGGTTAGCAGCGGAGAAGTAAGCCAAGAAGATAACACACAAGCCACTAACCTGAGGTATCTAGCCAGCGGGGACCACAGCGCGATGAGAGTCTTCCCAGTTCCCAATAGCGCCTACTCTCCACGTGTGAGACTCACACACAAGAGACAGGTTGTACTCCGGGAAAAGGGAAGGGAACAACAAATAGATTGAAGTTGTTGTGAAGACACCCCTCTTAGTCTGGACAATAGGCAAGGAGTTCTTCGATGCACAACGTCACTATAAAACACAAGGATAACTGATTAGAATGGCTTGTGAGAGCACCTCTTCTGTCTATGATAAAGTAGTAAGGGGAACACTCACGGATTGCCCACTCTGAGATAGCCTGACAGTCTCTGCTGTTCCTTTCGTGGGTAAACTCCGAAGGCGTTCTGAAGCTGTTTTACCACAGCCCAAAACAAAGGAAAGGGCAGGATAGGTAGGCTTCCCAAAATTAACCAGCTAGTTACTGTCACTACTGGTGAGAAAAGAACGTAGTTCACAAGAAATGAAAAAGCGATATACGCTACAACAGGTTCAAGAATAAGGAGTCATGAGGCAGTAGACAGATAACTAGCACGGCCGTGCTAAAGTACTATGTCCTACCTCCTCAACGCAGGAAAGAAGCGTCCGCGGCAACCAGACCTCGGTTTCCTCGGCGTCCAAGCGGGAAGGAAAGCGTCCGCGGTAACCAGTCCTCGGCTTCCTCGGCGTCCTCCAAGCGGGAAGGAAAGCGTCCGCGGTAACCAGTCCTCGGTTTCCTCGGCGTCCTCCAAGCAGGAAGGAAAGCGTCCGCGGCAACCAGTTCTCAAGGGAAATAACTCTGCGAGCTCCGTCAAGACTACAGGAAGGATTGACAAGCACCCGGCAACGTCAGGGAGGTGCTTTTATTGCTGCACCGGAGGCGAGTTCCGGTTTGCCAGGACCCAGGGCATTCTGGGAGTCGCAGTGCGGCAGCGGTTTCGACCCCATATCGCCCTGTACCTACATTTGCTGGCTGTGAGCGCTACAGAACCCCCTCTCAAGGACTGCCGACTCGGCGGTCGACCGGGCTTCCCCAGATGTACCAGATGGAACTGCGCTACCAAGTCAGGGCAATGGAGGTTTTGCTCAGGTTCCCAGGTCCTATCCTCGACCCCAAAACCTTTCCAACTCACTAGGTACTGGACCCTTCCCCGATGCAACCTAGAATCCAACAGCTCCTCAACCTCATACTCCTCCAAACCCTCCACCATCACTGGGGGGGGACGAGCGGGTAATCTAGTGTCTACGGGACAGGGTTGGAGAAGAGAGACATGAAAAACGGGGTGAATATGCCAGGAACGAGGGATAGCTAATTTCATTGCTACAGGGTTGATGACCTCTTCGATACTATAAGGTCCAATGTATTTAGGCTTCAGTTTATTAACACCCCGGAGATGTATGTTTTTTGTGGAGAGCCATACCTTGTCCCCCACCTGGTAAACCGGTTCAGGACTGCGTTTCTTGTCAGCAAATTGTTTTTGAGAGGTCAGAGCAGCCGACAAGTGATGTATAGCATCGATTCGAACCACCTGCAGATGCGCATGATGTTCCTGAATGCTGGGCAAATTAGAAGTCACCGGCCAATCGAAGGGGAGAATGTTCGGGTGATACCCCAGAAGGCAGAAGAACTGGGAACAACCCAAGGTGGAGTGATCGGAGTTGTTATATGTGAACTCCGCTAACCACAGGAGGGTGACCCAGTTCGCTGAATTTTGCAAGATAAAACAACGCAAATATTGTTCTATGGTCTGGTTGAGGCGTTCCGTTTTGCCATCCGTTTGAGGATGGTAACTCGTTGAGAGCCTGGCATCGATGGCCAAGGATTTGCAAAGGGCCTTCCAAAAACGGGAAGTGAATTGCGACCCCCTGTCCGTAATGAAGACGCTTGGGATTCCATGAGCTCTGACGAGATGCTGAAGAATCACCACTGCCAGTTCAGCTGATGTTGGTAAGCCATCCAATGGCACGAAATGGCCCATTTTGGTCAAGTGGTCTTGGAGCACCAAGATTGCTGTTTTTCCCTGACATACAGGCATTTCCACGATGAAGTCCATAGAGACCGTGTGCCACGGTTTAGGGGGAATGGGAATAGGACGGAGTAGACCCGTAGGCCTGGTATGTTTTGCCTTGCTCTGGGTGCACACCGAACAGTTCCTGACGTATTTCTTGACGTCGTTTCTTAAGGCAGGCCACCAGAACGAACGCTCTATGGTGGCTATAGTTTTGTACACACCCCAATGTCCTCCTAACACAGAATCATGTGCCCAATTGAGTACTTGCATCTGTAACCCAGGGTCAGGTACATGCAAGGCATGACGGTAATACAAGAGGTCGTCAGTCTGTGACCGCCATTGGGGCTCTTCCTGGAGCCAGGCCGGGACATCGACCTCTGTCAACGACACCTTGATGTCCTCGAGAAAGTCTGTGGACGTGAGCAAAGCAATGGTGCCTTCGGGAAAGGACCTTTCAGACAAGACAGAAGGCGGTTCCATATGGACTGCTGACTGAGGTTCTGGGGTGTCTTGATTATGGGAGAGAGCATCGGCCTTTCCGTTTTGTGGACCGGGACGGTACTTGATGATGAAATCATAATCCGAGAAAAAGAGAGTCCATCGGAGTTGTCTCGGGGTGAGGGCCATAGCGGTTTTCAGGAACAATAAGTTCCGGTGATCGCTGTAAGTTTCGATGGTGTGCCGGGCTCCCAACAGGTAGTGTCGCCATTCCTCACATCCTCTTTTGATGGCGAGCAACTCTTTGTCGGTGATGAAGTAATTGATCTCACTCGGACTGAGTTTCTTTGAGTAGAAAGCTACCGGGTGGATCTGTCCTGTTGTGGGGTGTCGTTGCAATAGAACCCCTCCCAAGGCATATTGAGACGCATCGGTTTCCAAAATGAAGGGAAGATGGGCGTCCGGATGGCCCAAGATGGGGGCTTGGGTGAATCGTTCCTTGAGGGCTCGAAAAGACTGTTCGGCTTCATCACCCCATACAAATGGAACATTTTTCCGTAGTAGACTAGATATGGGATGGATAATCCTGGAGAAGTCTTTTATGAAGCGCCTATAATAATTTGCAAAGCCTAAAAAGCTCTGCACGGATTTGACGCACTGCGGGGTTTTCCAATTCGTGATGGCTTCTACTTTTCCGTTCTCCATCTGAAAGCAGTTAGCGTTTATCACGTATCCCAGAAAGGACACCTCGGTTGCATGAAAAAGGCACTTTTCCAGTTTGGCGTACAATTCGTGTTGCTGTAAGCGCCCCAATACGTCCGTCACGTGTTGCACGTGTTCCTGGAGGGTACGAGAATAGACGAGAATGTCATCGATGTAAACCATGCAGATGGTATCCAGCAAGCCCCGTAGCACTTCATCCATAAAATACTGGAAGGCAGCAGGGGCGTTGCAGAGTCCAAAGGGCATTACCTTATACTCAAAGAGGCCGAACTTGGTTTGGAAAGCCGTCTTCCACTCATCACCCCGCTTGACCCGGACTAAATGGTAGGCCCCATAAAGGTCCAGCTTGGTAAAGTAGCGGGCCCCCTTTATCTGGTCCATCAATACCGATATTAAAGGAAGGGGATATCGGTTCTTTACCGTGATGTTGTTCAAGGCCCTGTAATCGATGCATGGTCTCAACTCGGCACAGTCCTTTTTCGGAATAAAAAATAAGGGCGAAGAAGCAGGAGATGTGGAATGACAGATGAACCCAGAAGCCAAGTTTTCGTCGATGTAGTTCTTTAAATACAGGTTTTCTTTTTCAGTGAGAGCATAGACGCGACTGCATGGAATAGCCGCCCCTGGAAGAAGGTCTATGCAACAATCGTAAACCCGATGAGGGGGTAACCGGGTGGCTTTCTGTTTGTCGAAGAGCGAACGAAAATCCTCATAGTCCTCTGGGCAGGGTGGTGGCGTTACAGGTATGTTCCACAGTACATGACATGGCCAAGTGGTGAGCACAGGGGTTTTCTTCTTCTTCTGATGCCAAGGGGGAAAGAATACGGCAATGTTCCTTACAATAGGTCGAGTTCAAGGACACAGTACGTGCAGACCAGCTCACATCAGGGTCATGTAGTGTTAGCCAGGGCATACCTAGTATAAGCGAAACTGAGGAGCCGCTATCAAATCGAATTGGATGTACTCCGAGTGTTCCTCGTGCTGCATATGCAGAGGCAGGGTATACTTTATAACAGGTCCCGAGGTTAAAGCGGAACCATCCACAGCCTTCACATTTTCTGGTTCGTCCTTTTTCTCCCAGGCGACCCCCAGAGAGGCAGCGTAGTCAATGTCCATGTAGTTTCCCGTTGCTCCTGAATCCAGCAGGGCATCCACATGGGTGACCTTGTCCTCTTTTGCCCATAAAGCCACCGGCATGTTGATATGGGCCACTGCGGGCATCATTGAATTGGCGAGGAGTGAGGAGATCGAAGTATGTCGATCGTCCAACCCAGTGATCTCCGTCTGGTTCGGACGCTTTAGTTTTCCGACGTCTCTTTGGTTCCCATGACGGCAGGTTTTCGAGGAGCCGGGCTTCTCTCTGGTTGTTGGGCCCTCGCCTTGCATTCCCGTATGAAGTGTCCTCCTTTGCCGCAGTAAAGGCATAGTTTTTTTATCTTTCGTCTTCGATCACGTTCCTCTGATGAAAGGGGACCTCTGATCCCACCGATTTGCATTGGTTCGGTCCCGTCTGTGCTTTTGGTGCTGTCCTCTGCCGGGGGTTTTGGTTTGGGATACCATCCTCTTCCCTCACTCCTGTTCCGATCTCCTCTTCTTTCTAATAAGCGATGGTCTAATTGCACAGTGAGATCGATAAGTTCCTCGCAAGTTGCTGGCATCTGGACTACTTGCGACAGGACGTCTTTCAATTCGCTTCGTAGACCTTGGTAAAACAAGGAAGTCCGTTTATCTTGAGGCCAATCTGTTTCGACCACGAGTCTGTTGAAAGACGTGATATAAGATAATAGGTCCTGTGACCCCTGGCGCAGCGTAAGGAGTTCATTATCCAAGGACAACATGTGTGTCTTGCGGTAAAACAGTTTCCTTAGGGCAGAGCAGAAGTTGGTGAACTGATGTAGGACTGGATCATTCTTTTCCATCAAGGGTATCGTCCAGCTTGCGGCGTTCCCGCCCATATAGGACATCATAAACGCGGTTTTTGCAGCGTCGTCCTGGAACACCGCAGGTTTGCAAAGGAAGTGGAGTCGGCACTGGTTCAAAAATGTCTCGAACTTCTTGGGATCCCCATAAAACCTTTCAGGAGGGGCTAGAGGGATACCAGTGTTCTGTATCACATGCACCGTTGGAGAGTGGTCAGTGGAGGACGAAGGTATGGCAGTAGGGGTAAAGAACCCACCCCCTGATGCAACTGGGGGAGAAGGAAGGGGTACTGTATGACCGGGTGGAGGGAGCGTGGCTTCCCTAATATATGACCCTGCTCCCTGACCTTTTCGTGCCATGCCAGCGACTTCTCTGCGCATGGTGTTCATTTCTTTTTTCAGCTCTTGATTCTCCAATCGAGAAGCATGTACTTCCTGCTGAAGTACGCTGAAACCCTCAAGCAGTGTCCATGGTCCAGGCTCGACGTGTCTCCTTGGGCTTGTCAATCTGTCGCGGTTAGCAGCGGAGAGGTAACCCAAGAAGATAACACACAAGCCACTAACCTGAGGTATCTAGCTAGCGGGGACCACAGCGCGATGAAAGTCTTCCCAGTTCCCAATAGCGCCTACTCTCCCCGTGTGAGACTCACACACAAGGGACAGGTTGTACTCCGGGAAAAGGGAAGGGAACAACAAATAGATTGAAGTTGTTGTGAAGACACCCCTCTTAGTCTGGTCAATAGGCAAGGAGTTCTTCGATGCACAACGTCACTATAAAACACAAGGATAACTGATTAGAATGGCTTGTGAGAGCACCTCTTCTGTCTATGATAAAGTAGTAAGGGGAACACTCACGGATTGCCCACTCTGAGATAGCCTGACAGTCTCTGCTGTTACTTTCGTGGGTAAACTCCGAAGGCGTTCTGAAGCTGTTTCACCACTGCCCAAAACAAAGGAAAGGGCAGGATAGGTAGGCTTCCCATAATTAACCAGCTAGTTACTGTCACTACTGGTGAGCAAAGAACGTAGTTCACAAGAAATGAAAAAGCGATATACGCTACAACAGGTTCAAGGATAAGGAGTCATGAGGCAGTAGACAGATAACTAGCACGGCCGTGCTAAAGTACTATGTTCTACCTCCTCAACGCAGGAAAGAAGCGTCCGCGGCAACCAGACCTCGGTTTCCTCGGCGTCCAAGCGGGAAGGAAAGCGTCCGCGGTAACCAGTCCTCGGCTTCCTCGGCGTCCTCCAAGCGGGAAGGAAAGCGTCCGCGGTAACCAGTCCTCGGCTTCCTCGGCGTCCTCCAAGCGGGAAGGAAAGCGTCCGCGGCAACCAGTTCTCAAGGGAAATAACTCTGCGAGCTCCGTCAAGACTACAGGAAGGATTGACAAGCACCCGGCAACGTCAGGGAGGTGCTTTTATTGCTGCACCGGAGGCGAGTTCCGGTTTGCCAGGACCCAGGGCATTCTGGGAGTCGTAGTGCGGCAGCGGTTTCGACCCCATATCGCCCTGTACCTACATTTGCTGGCTGTGAGCGCTACACCTACCTCTACTTTTGGGACTCGTAGCAGGAATTTTATTTTAGATTCTTCTGCTCCGATATGGCAAGCCAAGTCGCAGACAAGACTCCAGCAACGATGGAAGAAACGATTCTAGCAGTACGCTACCGGGACCGCATAACTAAAGTCCTCGGATTAGCCCGGCTAAGAGATCTGAATATGACCTGGTTTCTTTCATTCAGACCAATCTGGCAAAATTGCATCTTACCTGTGCTTCGATGTATGCTATGCGGGGAAGAATGCGTGTTGGACATCTGTCTTACACTACCATCAGCAGTACCAATGGATACAGATACCTTGCTAGGTCCGGTAACGACTCATGCATCGTGTTGTCCCCAGCGGCTACCGATTCTGATGACGGCATTCGTTGAGGCTTCAACACTACGATTATGTGGCAGTGGAGTACGAGATGAGAGCAGCATCACCCAGGTACAACCTTCAGTGAGCATTGCTGATCCTGACATCGATGATAGCAATCATTCTCACGACTGCACTCTTGCGGCATTTTCTAACTTGGTCGAACTTTCACCTGAAGCGGTAGACCAATTTTTTGCGAGTCTGTCTGAAATGATGTTCTCCCCTGAACAGAAAGAATAATTTTTTTAAAAACAAACGAGCACACAGCGTTCCGTGAACTCTGAATTCGGCCTTCAGCTTTGATAAACAAAAGCTACTGAAAATATTTGGAACTATTTTTTCCCCTGAAAGCGACATTTTTTTTTTTTCCACTTCCAAAATATTTACCTTTTTCTGGCACATGTACTCTGCTTAAAGTAGAACTATTCTTAGAGAACAGAGCTTCTATTTTTGGAACTCTAGAGACAATATTTTACCTCAGCCTCTAGCACATGTACAGCTTGTATTATTATGTGATGGAATGGTCTCGATCTTCTCTTCTGTATTAAGAGTCATTTCATGTGTAATTTTCGCAATTCATTCAGCTGATATATATATGCAATTTTTTAACTGAATGATACCACTGCTTAAAAAGCGTACAGTAACAATACTCATTTTCGTGTATTTACCAAATACCATTTCAAATGCAAACTATGTATTTTGGGGTGGGTTGGAAAACACATACACCATTATATGTTTACTATTTGCTTAGTTTTAAGTAATGAGGGACATTAAATCATGGAGTGGGTGTTGTATTTCTATCTAGGACCCTAATTCGATATTCCTGATTTATGCCCTTATGTGGTTATAATAAATAATATCCTTATAAAGGCATAAGAATCATATCCATATTAAGTCGTAGCCCATGCGGTCCACATTAAGCAAAGGCTACTTCCCCAGACTCCTAGAAAGTACAACGAGTTCTCTAAACAAAACAAACCTCCAGCAACCTGGGAAATCCCCATGGCTTTTGTTTTGATTTGTCCTAGAACTCCTGTGAGCACTGTAAGAATGGCCAGTTCTTAGTGACATCTTTATTGACGTCTTATGTCCAACCTTACGTCAAACCCGGCACCTTTCAGGTATAAATATACCAACGTTGCCTTAAGCAAACACACGGTGGTTTGGAGCAGAGCGGCTATCTACTTGCCCGAGAGCCCAGCTGATGCGAGAGCCCACGGACGCCGCCCCTCCCTTTTGACGCACTGAGAGAGACGCTGTATTTTCTCCTGCCGAGAAATCCAGCTCAGGTGTTCTCAGCCGCCCTTGTGGGTTGCTGGGATATCGAGTCCTGAAAGAGAGATACCAGACCTCTTGCTTTCTATTACCCAGGTACGGAGCTGACTTAACCCTTAAAGAGAATTCTTGATTCAGATTCTTGGCAAAACCAACTTAACTTAAACTGCTACTTACTTACTCCTTCCCACGTATTAGGGTTAGGTCAGGTACACCGGGGTAGGCGTATTTAGAAGCACCAGTTGAGTACGTTAGTCAATGTATATATGTATGTATATAAGAAACCATATCAATGCTTTTACAGTATTATTTCATAATACTCCTTTTACTGTACGCACTTTACTTTACTATAAGTATTGCAATTGTGGCAATTCATTTCTCTTGCATGAGAAAGAAGACTGCTCAATAAGTAACATCTTTTATTGAAAACGCCCGTCTCTCTTTTCTCTGCACTCTGGTGAAACTAAGTATGCACGATTGACTGAGTAAAATAGCTGTCTATTGTTTTCACACGACTCTAGAGATACACTCTTATTCTGAGGGAGCAAAGTTGTCATGTTTTATGGTTGTCAGAAGCTAATCCCTTCTTGTCTAATCAGGAAAGTTAATTCCTTCTTGAACATTCGAGAACGTTTCTAGTGACCTCTGAGCTAGCTGGCAAAACTAATTAAGTCTAATATAGTCAGTAGAGACCTAGTCGACCTCAGTCCTACGTCTACACTGCTGTTTATATTATTCCAATGCGCAGAGCCTATTGGGAATATAGGAACTACACTACAGAGGGGCAGGATTTTGGCCCTATAACCACTCCTTCAAATAGAAGGGGAAAGACCAATGCTTTGCACCCAAGCTTCCCCGAATGTAGAACGCAGTGCACACAATGGTGAGAGACCCAACTGGGGTCCCCAAACTCAAGCCACCCATCGTCAGATGCATACCATGGCACCGTGATCCACATACAGCCAGTAACACCCCGAAGCCTAGTGGTTCCCGAGGGTAATGTTCATGCATCCAACTCACAGAGCGGCAGCCCCTTGAATTTAGAACACAGCATCATCAAGATGGCCTTTACACCAAAATACCACATTAAAGGCAACCATGACATCCTGAATAGGGGCAACACACTACACCTAATGACACACATACCGTCCTTGTCCAACATAAGATCGGCAGACCTTGCCTGGGTAAAATGTCAGTGTCTTCCGGGGGACACTCATGGCAAGTCCACCCTGGTTGGACTGTTCCAGCAGTCACACCTGGCAGCAATGTTACAAGAAGCTAAGAAACTGCCGGACTGGGGTATTGAAATTAAGCACTGCCCACAAAATAGATACCCCCAAGTCCTTACCATTGAAGCACAAAAGCCAGCGACATACTCCATCCTCAAAGGCAACCACACAGGTACCTACCTCTCCAACAAGCAACACCACCATGATGCCCCGAGAATTACACACACATTAGAACAAAGGACAGCCTTTTCCGGAAAAACTGAAACTTGCAATTACCGTGGACATTAGGCATGACCAGGCAACCACCACTTTTGACGGCACCCCCCAAACCACCTAAACATAATTTCGCTACCCAACAGAATGGCCTAAAAACACATCTAACCATCATGTCCTGGAATGTGCACACATTCATAAACTCATCAAGGCAAAGTCAACGCTTGAGTATTTCCAAAACAGCGACATCATCTGCCTGCAGGAAACCTGGGCCATGGAAGCTACAACATTAATAGGTTATTTTGACATTCATACCCCGGCCATAAGGTGCAACATATTTGGGCAACCAACTGGGGGTCTCACCATCTTCATTAAACAAGCTCGAAGGGTGGAAGTCACAGTAATCCCAATTTCCACATTTGGAACACAAGCACTACTCATCAACGGAACAAAAAATAAAAATCATCTGCTTCGATCGCTTCTGGTGAACCGGCACTTCACCAGAAGAACTAGGCCGTAGACGACTTGGCAGGCATCATTGGTTACCTTCTCGTCAAATATCCCCCTCACAATCCAATCATAGCAGGGGACTTCAACAACAGATCACTGGGCAAGCTGTCAAGCAGCAACAAAGTACCAAAAGGGGTTGTCCAACTACAAGCCCTTTTGGACAACCACAGTCTACATTCCTTACAAAAGCTTAAACAGACCAATGACACAGCATGGTTTTTGCTCCCTACTTTCAGGAACATTTCTACGATCAATTACATTTTTATCAGCGAACTGCTCGCATAAGACCTCTGCAATTTTTGACATCAAGGACAGAGAAGAGAGCGCCCACAGACCCCTTAGAGCAATATTCGGACTTACCACGAAAGATGTATTGCAGAATACACCAATCCAGGAACCAAGTGGGTTGAATGTGACAAAGTACTGCTCAGAAAAAATGGTCCCCGATTCTACACCCCAGACTAACCACCTGGATAGAAACTAACGAAGAACTAGCTTTAACACAATGCACGTAGGAACTCCTGGAACACTGGGTCGATATTTTAGCAGATCTACAGCTGGTACTGAGGGCACCCTGGCTGCCCACAAACATCTGTGGCAGATTCAATCAACCAGTCCTTAGCGCCATGAAGATAAGGAAATGTAGGCAATAAAGCTGAAGCTCTGAAAGGCCTTAAAGGCAAGAAAGAGAAGCGCAAACACAATCCAGAGGGAAGACCTCACAGCCCTCTGAGCTGAGTATAAGAAAAAAACTTCGGAGCAATGAATCAAAACAGAGAGAAGCACACTGGCAAAACATCTTTTCTATCCTAAAAGAAAAAATACCACCTTATTTTGGAAACATATCAATCAACTAAGTGATCATGACCAGTCCAAGGAGAACGGAGTAGCAGATATGGTATGGGTCAACTACGTCAAACAACTTTTCAGCGGTGAGACGGTTGAAACATCAGTGAAGCGTATCACACTGACATTTAATCTTCCTGACATGCAAGACTTTGAAATCCCAGAAGCAGCCGTAATCAAAATCATTAAAACAAATGCGAAACAACGGTGTGCCAGGACCCAACAGAATACCAGCAGTTGTTTTCAAATCAGCCCAAACATTCTGCGCAGGGCTTCTCATGCCTTCCTCACAGCTGAAATTCTGCCAACATGACCAACCCTAATTCCAATTCACAAAAAGGGCGATCGAACAAATCCAGCCAACTATCGGCTAATATCCCTATTGGATATCGAAGCCAAACCTAACGCTCGCATTTTACTAAGTGAACTGGAACCCTGGGTAGCCAAAACAGCATTCTCCCCCGCACCCACTTAGGATTTAGATCAGACTTCAGACTACAGATAATATACTGGAGTTGGCCTTTCTATTAAAGAGAGCCACATGGGAAAAACAACCACTACTGTTCTGCTGTTTCATGAACTATAGCGCTGCATTTGACAGAGTCAATCAGGGAACTCTACGGTACAAATTAAGCTCCCGGGAGATCCCTCCCAAGTCCTCACAGCCATAATGTCATTGCATCATCGGACATGGGTTACGGTCAAAACCAGGGCCATGATGGCGACCAAAAAAAACTCCACAAATAACAGCTTAACAGAAGACTGCATGCTAGCCCCACTCTCTCCAAGATTTGGCAGCTCACGTTTGCAGACACTACAGTACGCAGATGACATCATCATTAGGAATTGCACAAAAACGGGCTTGTAAAGAGCCCTTAATACTCTCAATCCGTAAAACTTTGTGAACAAACTCCATTGTGGGCACATGGGGGGTACCCCCCTGCATTTGCATGCACAACGTGGCAGGCACCGTGTGCAGCAACAGCATTGTGGTGGGCTGTGCTGTTTGAACCGCCTGCCTCAATTATGTGGAAGGGGGATGCCACGGTGGAGGTGGCATCCTAATTGCCAGCGGGACTGTTGCACCACTGGTGGCCGGTCCCAGCACCATTACGTCCGCCCGCCATCCTAATAGGCCCCTAAGCGTTTTTACGAGCCAAGCTGATGCCTACTTTGTCATATAGTCACCTAGCCCTTCCAGGGAAATAAGGCCCGTGGTTAATGAATTACCAAATACAGGCATACAAAATATATTTGCTTACCCTGGGCACACAAGACAGGTTTGGTTGAGGCTGAAGCTGGGACTGGCAAGCCCAGATCTCCAGTGTCAAGGGGACTTAATTAAATATTACATCCGCACTCTGCATGCCCCAGCACTGTCTCTCAAAGCCCAACTACATACCATATTTGTGGACATGCACTCCCCATAGAATTCTCAATTGGTACAAACCATGGGCACCCTGAAGATTGAAACATCAAACCTGGCCAACTAAAACATCTCCATGCCAATGCGGAAAAGGGCAATACATGGACATATTGCTCAAGTTTTATTTGAAAAGGGACATTGAAAGGCTTCAACATAAGCCCCTCTTCACAGCCTTGGATTACTTACTTAAAGGGGAAAGCTCCACCATATTTTAAACATCCCCTGTGCCCCCGCTCCTGAAATAAAATTACACATATGAGGTTGCTTGTCCTTCCAATTGCTGATTTCAATCCGCTTTGGGCCCGCATGGATGAGAACGCATCCTGCAGGCCCTGCGATTACCACAAAGAGTCCTGGCTACATCTGCTATGTTGCTGTCCCCACCTCGTTAATGCTCACTGACGCCTCCTAAGCCCACTCTGTCGAAGCAGCAACCTTAGACATTTAGGGGTTTATCCGACCTGTGCTTTACTAACAACACTACGGAAACTCTTGCAATACTAGGAAGATTCACCAACAACATTCAAGCCACGCTGCACACAGCCTACCTCAGTTCACGGAACAAGGAAAGGAACGGCGAAACCTGGACCAATCAACCATGAGAACCGAAACTAGACCCATAGCGTAAAAAAACATACCAAGTCAGTTGAGAGGTTGATCAGGATACACACACCACAGCTCTATGGGCAGAAAACGAACAGCAACTGTGACACTCAAAGGAAAAAGTCTACAAATCCTGAGTAAGTGCCACTGAGAACGGGCACCACATTGTAAGAGTTACATGCTAACTGCTGCCAGTAACTGCAAACTGGGCTCCCCCAATAATACTCCCCTGAACTGCACAACACATAAATTCGCTTCAATATGCTACTGAGAGGCACACCGCAAGGGATTTTCCCGTTAAGTACTACGAGTATAACTGTACAGGGACAAACCACCTTGCTCTTTCATCCCCTCAGCACTAAAAGATGTACTTTCAACGTACCTGTTTGTAACACCTCTTGGACTTACTTTTAATCTTATTTCAAAAAATAAAAAATAAAATGGAAATCACCAGTGCTTGAAATGGAAAAATAGAAGAGCGGGTACTCTGTACCAGGAAAGGGGGGGGGCGCTTGGCCCCCCGCATGTATGGCGGGGCACTGCCCCCCCCCCTTCCCCTTGACCTCGATCGGCCACCACGTCTTGTTGACCTGGAGGGCGTGCTCCACCGCTGATTGGTACCGGCTCCCCAGTTGACCCGCAAGCAATAGAATTGCTTCCGGGTCAATGGGGGGGGAGCCAAGGGGCGGACCACTTGCGACTGGTCTGCCCTGAACGGGTTAAAAGGCCGGGGGAGTGCGGGAGGCGTCCTCTTGTTCCCGCGCTCCCCAGGCCTGCCCTTTGCCCCCCAGCCTCCGCGAGGCTGCCAACATTTTTCTTTCTTTTATATTGCTGCAGGAGATCTTCTTCGTTTGGAGCTCCGACATCGGACCAGACCATTCGGGAAGGGGCACAGCGGTGGCGTCCTTCGTCGGCCTTTTGTCATTTTTGTCTCTCTGCAGGTTCGGATGGTGGGCGAAGGTGGTAGCACGGTCCTGAGTAAGGCGGTCCTGAGTAAGGCGTTTTGTGTTCGCCAGCAGCACATTATAGTGACTGGAGTTGGCGTGCTGAAGGTACGGTGAGGGGGCGTTATTGTGCCAGGCCAGTTAGGGGCACGAACGGTTGACGCGGGAGCGCACTGGGAGCCTTTGGCCCGGGTCTCCACCTGCGGTAAAGGCCCCGCCTTGCTTCTGGTGGTGTCTGGAAGTCACACGAGTTTGTTGCTCTGTCTGGAGACATTTTTCGCGTGAATTTGACTCAGAGGGCAGACGCGTCTCTCGCAATAGGCACGCTCCTGCCTCCTGTATAATTTAAAGGGCCCTGAACAATGTTGAGCAGTCCTCGGGGGTGGCTGTGGGGATCCTGAGTGGGTTGTGTTTTCCTGCATATGCCACGCTTGGTTTGAAAAGCGAAGCAGGGTTGGCCTGGGTTAGTACGTGGATGGGAGATCAAATGTGAAATGCTCAAATTTTAAAGCAAAGCAGGTTCGGGCCTGGCTAGTACTTCAATGGGAGACCCCATATGAAATACCAGACGATGTAGATTTTAAAATATTGCATGATATTCACGCAAGAAGCACATCTCGCAAGAGGGGCTTGAGGGGGCTATACAGGTGCAGCAAGGCAGATGGTAACTTTACAGGGTACAATTTTAATGTGAGTGTGGCAAACAAAGTTTTTTTTTACAGGGCATTTTTTTATAAGGACAGTTGTAAAAAATTTAGTTCAAAGGCATTGAAGGTTAATGAAGGTTGAAAACTTGTGTATTTTTTAATGCTCGCGTGCTTTAACTGATCATCATGTGAAGGGCTGGGATACCCAGTCTAGAGGTTGCCCGCCTAGCATTTGAACAACATACTCGCTTGTTTGATGATCGTGTTTTTCATTGTAGGACTTCATTGAGGGGGGCACGGTTGCAGAGATGACGGCGAGCGAAGCAGTGGACAAGGCAATCAGGGGACACAGGCAGGCCTGCACTTCACTGCTTCTGGTGGGTCGCCGGGCTAGAGTGCGCTTGCCCAACACACAGGCTAGCTGGTGTGGCGCGGTCCCAGTTGCGTGGTGCTTACGGCCAGCCTGTGTACCCCCAACTTTGTGCAGGGAAAAGGCGGGTTAGGTCCTGGTGGTAGCAAGAAAACTTTTTGCTCACTGGGTCAGCACAAGTGTAGTTGGATTAACAGTCGCAAGGTGAAAGAGTATGGCCAGTAGACGTGGCGCAAAGCGTTCCCGCATGGAACATATGCTACAAGGTATGATGCGTAGTATGGCAGCAATGGACAGGAGATGGGGAAAGTGGAACAGATAGGAAAGAGCTTGGCAGAGCTCAGGCAGAGGTTGGATGATCAGGCTGGGCCATCTGGAAGGCCCAATCGAACAATAGTCCCCCGCAGCCCAGGGGGGAATTAGATCCACTACCCAAGCGGGCCAGGGCTAAGAGGGTCCCAAAACAACAGGGGGGAGAGGGCCCTTCTGGGGGGGGACCTGAAGGGGGGCTTGTGACACCGGCGATCCCTATACCTACTCCTCAAATCCCGACGATTATACCTGTAGCACCGGCACCTGCGGTGCCGGTGCCAAGACCATGCACAGTGCCTCTGGTGGTTCCAGCGGCAGTCCCGGTCGTACCCTCGTTTAACCCTGCACCTATCCCGGTCCTGAACATGGCAGCCCCCATCCCGGTAGCAGCACCTTCAGGGGTGGGTCAGGTACCTCCGGAGTTAGCAGCACAGATAGGGGCAGTTCTCCCTTGGCTAGGGATAGGGGGGATGTTACCTTCTTCAGTAGGCGTGAAGGAGGTGGGGGAGGATCCTTTGGCGGAGGCGCATAAGGTGGCAAGGATCACGACTGCCCCAGGTAGCAGGGGGGCCAAGTGCGCCTATTCCTCCCCAAGCAGCATGTCCAGGCAGCAACTCCGAGAAGGACAAGATGGTAGAACCAACGCGAGCCGGGGAAAGTGGTAAGGAGGTGGCATTACCAGTACTAGGCGAAGGTACAATACCCTCCAGGAGGGAACATTTGGCTGAGCATGTAACACAAGAAGTGAAGGATTTATTTTGGGCGGGCAAATATGTCAATATGTTTTTTTTGCTTGTGGATAACAGGGAAATGGAGTATGCTAGGAAGCAGAAAGATTGGATGTCGCCTAGCGAGTGGCGGGTGGAAATGGCAAGATTCAGTGTGGAAGAGACATTGAACAACTGGATTATAGCCTTTTCTGTGTTTATGGCGATTACAGCTGAGCGTTCCACTAATCTGCAAGCAGAGATGGCGTGTTCCCAGAGTAGGATCACAACTTTCTATGATAAATATGTGACACGAGTTTTAGGAAAGCTGAAGAGTTTAATTCCTCACTTTCCTGGGATCGGATTGGTATGGCCAGTTTACAGCAGGGCAACCTGGTAGTGCGGGGCCAAGTTGGAACAGAAGCTACCCCTCCAAACCCCAACAGCCCTTTTGGCCGGCACAGGGTGGTGGCACGGCCCCTAGGACAGGGAGCAGTGGGGGGCAAAAAGAGGTGTGCTGCGATCTTGCACCACGGCATAAGGCGCTTGCAAGTTCAGGCACGCATGTTCCATTTGTAACCAACCTTCCCACCCAGAAACAACATGCCGCAATAAAGGTAACGCCTCTGGGAACAGAGGTAGAAAGACACAGGACTAGGGAGATAGGACGGCTGGTGTCACATTCACCCATTGACGTTCTGGCTATGTCTTCTTGGCTGAAAAGGTACCCAGACCATGCCTCTACGAGAATGTTACAAGAAGGTTTTTTGCAGGGCTTTAGGATCTCAGCAGGGGGACACACCGGAATGGCAGAGTGTAGGAACCAATTATCTGTTAGGGACAATGGAGATATGGCAGCGACAAAAATTGCTAAGGAGCTGTGCCTAGGCAGGTTAGCAGGTCCTTACGATCACATCCCTGTGCATAATTTTGTTTGCTCATCTCGCGACGTGGTGCCAAAGGAAGAGGAGGGCGAGATCAGGCTCATTCATAACCTAGGGGTGCATCATTAAATGACGCCATCAATGAAGACATTTGTAGCGTTAAGTATGCGTCCTTTGACCAGGCGGTGGATATGTTGAGGACTCTGGGACCTGGAGCCTTGTTGGCAAAGTCAGATATTGAGTCTGCTTTCCGGCTACTGCCGGTTCATCCCCTAGATCAGCATCTGCTAGATTTCTCGTTTCAAGGCAAATTCTATATGGATAAGTGTATGCCCATGGGTTGTTCTGTTTCCTGCGCCTACTTTGAGAAATTCAGTTCTTTTTTGGAATGGGGTTTTAGGGAAACGACAGGACACCACCACGTCATGCATTACCTGGATGACTTTCTCTTTCTCGGGTCGGCGGGCTCGCAGGAGTGTGCATGGGCATTGCAGGAATATTGAGTGCTCATGCGGGCTTTTCAGGTCCCACTGGTGCCAGGAAAAACTGTGGGTCCAGCAACCACATTGAAATTCTTAGGCATAGAATTGGACTCAGTCGAGGGTTGTTGTATGTTACCTAAAGACAAAATCATGAAATTTAGAGCAGCTCTCCAGCAATGTTTGGCCAAAGACAAAGTGACACTACATCAGCTACAGCAGGCTGTGGGCCAGTTGAATTTCGCATGAGAGTCAAACCCATGGCACGCCCAATCTCCCGCTCTATCTCACAGACCATGACGGGTCTGCGGGAGAAACACCATCGCACAAGACTGCCGGCCGAGGTCCACCAGGACATGTGGATTTGGATCGCATTTCTGGAGGGCTTCAACAGCAGGGTAGTGTGGTCAGGTCCCCCCACTACGTCTGCAGAGTTAGGTTTATGGACTGACGCTGCGGGCAGTGAGGGATTTGGCGCCATACTTGGAAACAAGTGGGTGGCACAACAGTGGCCGGTTTGGTGGGAGGAGAATGGCCTGACGAGTAATATAGGTTTCCTGGAACTATTTCCAATCTGGGCTGCATTGACAGTTTGGCCTAATCAGTTGTGTAATCAATTTGTAATTTTCTGGTCTGATAACATGACGGTAGTTGAATGTATCAACCAGCAGGCGGCACGGTGTAAGATGATACTTCGCCTACTGAAGGAAATAGTGCTGGTGTGCATGAAACTCAACATACAGTTTAGGGCAAACATGTTCCAGGGGTGTTAAATAATGCAGCTGATGCACTCTCTTGCTTTAAGATGCAGGTATTCAGGGAACATCTACCACCTGCAGAGGCGACACCTACACACTTCCCAGCAACACTCTGGCAGATTGGTGCCCCCAGCTACAGAACCTCGTGGCAGCTAGCCTAGCGCCCAGGACCAGAACCGCTTACGAAGGGGCGTTTTTGTCTTATTGCACCTTTTTGGGGAAGGATTGGGCGGAGAGATGGGATCAGGCAGGGAATTTCACTCAGTACTTAGATGCATTACACAAGGAAGGGCGCTCCGCAGCGACAACTAGCCGGCACGTGGCAGCTGTTTCTTTCTTTGCACAGATTAGGGGTACCAAAGATGCTACGAATAGTTTCATCGTGAGGAAGGCACTAAAGGGGTGGAGGCGCCTCCAAGAAACCGCCGCGGACACGAGGCAACCGATAGGTTTAGAACGGCTGGCATCATTATTGAATGCCTTGTGTGGCATCTGCAGTTCATCAGGGGAGGTGCTTCTGTTCAGAGCCGCCTTTACACTAGCCTTTTATGGGGCATTCCGGGTAGGGGAACTGGTGGCTAGCAATAAGCAGGACCTGCTAGGTGGACTCCAGCTTGAACACACAAGGATATTAGGTGATACACTGTTAATTACCATCAGCAAATCAAAAACTGATCAGGAAGCCCGTGGTGAGGGGCTGGTACTCCATCGGGCACGGACTAATCCATGCTGCCTGGTGATGCATGTGGAGGCCTTCCTCAACCAGAGAGTAGGCGCGGGAGGAGGGGCATTATTAATGCATGCAGATGCATGACAATTGACAGGGCTGGTTTAAATCCGAAAGACTTTGGGACACATTCGTTCCGAATAGGGGCTGCCACTGAAGCAATTGCTAGAGGGTTACACAATAGCAGTGTGAAAAGGATTGGGCGGTGGTCTTCTAACTGTTACAAGCGTTATGTGCGGCTGCACATGTTGTGATGGTGGCAGAATAATTACGCTGATGCCTGTCTTGTTTGTTTGCTTGTATTTCAGTTTCTCGAACCTGTCATGCAGTGCGGAAACTGCTGTGTCAGCACATCACCAGCAAATATCTTCATCACAGCGGACCCAGACACAGAAAAAGGAGACACAAGTTGTATGGGTGGTTGGTCATTCGTTTGTGAAACATGTTAAATCTGTTTTTCTTACAAATAACTATAGACAGAGGGCGGAACAGGGAGGTTTCAGGGTTTCCTTTCATGGTAGGGGGGTCTCTGCCTCAGTCAGTTTAGGGGGTTCTTTACGGAGTTGCTCGACAGACTCACCCCGCCGCCCACAGTTATTATCTTACAATTGGGCGGAAACGACCTGGTAAAATTGGGCAGGAGGGTCCTGATGGAAGAGATAATCTCGGAGGTAAGCTAGTTAGCTAAAACATGCCAAGGCTGCACCATAGTTTGATCCCAGATGATTCATAGACTCAGATGGAGGGGGGGGACTCCGTTAAAGCATTGAATCACTCGGTAAAGAGGATCAACAAGATAGAGACATTATTTCGGTCAACTCAATTGCAGAACATACCACATGGGTGTTTCAGGGGGTAACAGTTCTTCTTACAAGATGGGGTCCACCTGACTAGGGCGGGCAACAAACTATTTCTGGAGAACATCTTGGCATGGCTAGGGGGATTCTAGGTAGGCATGACCTTGCAGAGTAGGAGGATAGGGGGGGGCAGATAATCGTGCAAATATGCTGGCCTGTGGTGGTAAGGTCATGATCAGTGAGCAGTCAATTTAAGGTCCTTAGAGGACGGCGCCATTCTTGAATGGGGTCGCCCAGGGGGAGGGACAAGTGGTCTCTCCTAGAACTCCAGGGACAGTACATCCGCTTGGTTGGATGGGTGCGGGTGAGGGGGGAGTCATGCTTTCTTTAGGCTGGTTAGCCACCCCGCACGTGCACTATGACGTCATTAAACGGCGCAGAGTGCAAGGGCCCCCCTTTGGTTAATGGAGTTCATGGAGCGTACGGGGGTAACTGGGAGGGGGGGAAGTACCCTCTCAGCAAACGGGCCCCCTGCGCATGCGCACTCATACGTGAGGGCGTAGCTGGTTGACAAGGATCTTACACCGGTTAGCGACCTTGGTGGAGGCCCAAAAATAGGTTATGCAGAAAAATTGATAATGTGTGATTATGATCCAAAATATTGGATTCGGTTAGGAAATATTTTGTATTAGAAATTTGTTACGGTTAGCCCTTTGATACCTGTCTACATGGATTGTAATCTAATGTCAATTGTTTTTCTGCATAAATGATTGTGTAAATATTGTTTATTTCAATTTTTTTTCATGTTTTAATAAATACCGCCAGGGGGTCGTGAGACCCCCCCCAACTTCCAAAGAAACTCCTCTCATGTCCAATTTCTAATAATTGTGGGAGTGCACAAGACAGGGGAGGGGCATGGTCGGTAGTCCCTGACCATGAGAGTACCTGCTTGTTTCTGAGAAGTGCCGGTACTCTTCAATTAAAAGTATAGCATTTCTCTTGAGAAGTGCCGGTACTCTCCCTCTCAAAATAAAAAAAGTGCTGGCACTCCGTACTGGACAGTACCAGCCCATTTAAAGCACTGGAAATCACTTTTTAAATGGCGACGTATTCGTTTTAAGCAACATTATATGTACACACCCTCGTGACTGTATGCTGCTAACAAATTGCTAATTTGCACCTACGTGTAACTGCCAAAACTCCGGTGCCCTCATGTAATAATTTTAATGAATCGTTCATTAATAAAGAAATAATAATTCTACTGTACTACTACAAATGTACTACAAAATGCAGTTTGGGAAGCAGCCCTAATGTTTTTATATTTTCCCTATGGTCCTGAATTTGATACGAACTGAACAACGCCTCTTAACAGTGATATTCAAACTACAATGAGATATTGATATGAGGGTTGCAGGAATACATTGTCAGAATGTGCCAAAATACCATATTGTTGTCGTGGGTGCACAAAGGGGACAAAGGGGTGCCTATAAAACAAGATAACACTGTGTTTTGAAAAAAGTTCCAGCGCGTGAAAGGGTTAAAGTGGAGCCCAGCTAAGTGAACAATAAACCTGAGCTGTGACAGTAAGCACCTCTCATGTAATGTATTCATAAAATGCCACAGCCATGGTAAATTCTTCTTTTACACAGGTCAGGCCGGGGCAAACACTTTTGAATTGATGTATCTAGAGTGTCGCCAACTTAAATGTAGAAGAATATATTCCTGCAAAGACATGGAGCAGCAGTTCTTGATTGTGTTTCATGAAAGCAAATTCACGAAGGTGAGCCTTTAAAATGAGTGATTTTCCGCTTCCCTTCGACTACAGGAGCCATTCAGACATTAATGAAAAAAGCAATGTCTGTCTAGCATGTAGGCATCAGAATCCTTACTCTTGCATACATTCACACAGCCACTCGAAACAGCTCAGGGTCAAAATCTAATCTGGACACCTAGATTAAAAACTCATTTCTCTGCTGTGTATTCGATATCCAAGCTTTTTCATGCAAATAAATAGCCAAGAGCCTCATCCTCAAGTCTTTTATTAGTTGTGCATGTCATGAATTTGAACAGAACATTTTGTTCTGTGCTATAATTGCATACGTGAAGGAAAACTCTATTCTGGGCGCACGTATCATTAGAAGCTGTTTGGAAGCGCTGGTTCCATCAGAGAAGCCGTCATGGTGGCTCATCCTGCTATTGAGAGTTTAACCTTTCTGATTCATACAAGATTAGAAGTCGTGGGGTATTCGTTCCTCCATAGAGTGTGCAGTGGATCCAATCACAGTCAATCCGTGTCTAAGTGTAGTTGCTGCACTGAAATGGACTGCAGGCTACACAATAAACGAAGTAATTATCTATCATTTAGGAAAAGATAGCAATAATGTTGCACTGAGAGGACAGAAAATATGCCCTTTCATAGGAACCAGTGCTTGATCGTAAACTGCAGGGCATACCCCATCATTTCATGTATAAGTTACAAAAACACATTACTGAATATGGTTACTTTTGTTTTGAAAATGCTGAGGTAGGGGTTGTTTCACCAAAGCTGATTTAGGAATAGTCTTACATTTGCAACTCTAGGCCTACTCCTAGGTTTGGATTACAGTTTTTTTTTTTTGTTTTATATAGAGCGAACTTGACCCGAATTGGGTATCAGAGCGCTTTACATAGTACCAGTTGCATTACATGAGGACACATAACATTTTTTTAAGGCAAGGGGAGACTAAGTTATTTGCCCAGAATCACAGGATATTTAGTGTCATTGCCGAGACTCGAACCCTGTTCCCCAGATTCGAGGTCGAACGTCCTAGCCATTAGAAACTCACAAACATTCCAGGAGGGCGCCTAGATTCCTATAGGAACCTAAGGTTCATGATAACGGCCCTATTGTGTGCAGTGGGCGAAGCCCATTAACACAAGTATGGGAACTGTGATGCCTCATGCAATGGGGGCGGGGTTAGTGAGCGTGGCAGCAGGGGTCAATGGTGCAGCTAAAAACAAATATTTGGCGACTCTTTCACTGTCAGGTAGCCACATGTAAAATAACGCACAGCTTAAATGAAAAATACATTAAAAAAGGTGTTACTCAGTTGGAAATGTATCATAGTAAATTATGAAGCCTCTATTAGTAGATGCACTGCAGGGGTCTGTGTGTAACCAGAGACCCACAGAATTCCATCTTGGTTGGTGGAGTGGAGAATAGTGACTAGTGTATTTTTAGTGCAACGAGGTGACAGACTGTGACAGAAACCACTGTGAATCTGCAAGTCATTATTTTAAACTTGTATTACTCACAGTTTAAGATAGAATGCTACAAAATGTGCAAAAACGCTTAAGATTAAATGGTGCTTTCAAAGTATGGATTTTGGAAATACCCAGGCTGTACAGAATGCATTTTTTACATAACTGTTCCTTCTACACCTTTGAGGAGTAGTAAGGGCTATTTAAATATGAACTTCCCAGCTCATTTGTTAACGCTTTGCAGTACCACTCAAAAAGAATAAGTGACTTATTTACAAGCCCCTTGCGCCGGTGCATTACTTTTTTGGACGCACCCGCGGGTCAGTGTGCTGCTCCACATTTACAGGGCCATGCAAAGTTTTTCATTGCCTTGTAAATATGGCCCCTTTTCACGCATCACTTTGCTTGAAAGAGGAGTGCCATAGGTATTGTTGTGGGTGTTCCTACGCATCACCCATGGATTCTGTCGCATTCCCAGATTTACATTTCATAAACCCGGGAATGCGTTACAACCCTACACCTAAGGAGGTGCAGCGAGGAGAAATGCTTTTGTTTCTCCTTGTTTTGCCCTCTTCCTATGCGTGCTTTATTTGGAGTCCTAAGGCCAACAATAATGAGTACAGCAAAATAGAAAAGGAAAAGCAAAAAGTTTAGGGGAAGACTACCCTAGAGCTCACAGGTCTAACATTTTCTAAGTTCCAAATTGTGTGGGTAACTCCTATGGGTCACTTCTAAGGCTTCTAGAACCTCAGGGGCAACACTCAGCGGTCAGGACTCCCTCCAGCAGAGGCCACCAGCAGGTTCCTATCCAGGTCCAGTTGGCATTAGTGAACTGATCAATTCAGGAAACAGTTTTCACACCTCATTAAGGCCAAACTTTGGCAGATGAGCTGCCAGTAAAGTAATGCTAATTAGGAAACTGGAGGTTCAGGCTAGTAAAAGGCAACTTAATAAAAGTTACCTTTCCTAAATATTCATTTACATTCTGACTTTACCATTAATTTGGATTTTATTAAATATTAAAATTAATCTTTGAATGATTTTTGTATCTGTTGTCTGTCAAAACCCTGCCACTGAAAACAGTTTTTGGAAGGAGCATGCCTTTTCTGATTTTGCACTTGTTCCACTTTTAAATACCAGGCATGCTACCTTGTGGGCAATAAGGTGTACTTAGGAATTACTTTTTAATACATGGTACATGTATACTTATCCTCCATATTACTCCTGTAATTCGTCTTTTAAATGTGACACTGTGCACATCATGATGATGTGTCCTATGTTTGCACAGCTCCATTTTTAAAACCTCTTTTTGTAACTTGTGTTTTTTATCAGGCTAGGCCGGACTTTTTGTTTATACAACTTTTAGCCTCACAATCAATATGTTATAATGAAGCAATGTTTCTCATGGCGGTTTCTGTTTTTTGTCATGATCATATTTATGAACTTGTATGATTTATTGTGAAATTGAATACAAGTTTATGATGATGAAGACTTTTTAATACTTATAAGCAGGTTTTCATGCTGTTAAAAAGGGTATTTTGAAAGGTTTGACAGAATGTTGTTAGGCAGGTGCAGTGGGCAGCTTAGGGAGTTTTTCCACTACCAGGACATGTAAAACTTAAAAGAACATATCCAAAGTTTTAATTACGGTAAACAACGTTTACAGCGCATGCATTTACAGCGCGAGTCGTTACAACAACGCTTTGTTACATACCATGCCATTACAACGCAAGCCGTTATGACCACTTGCTGTAGAGGGTAGAAGGTGTTGGATTTGTTGGATTTTCAATCCAACACCTTCCCTACTGTTGCACACATTGGAGTAGGAATAGTAAATTATACTATTCCAAACTCCCGCCCCCCCCTGAGAGCAAGTCGTTGTAACGACTTGCTTTGTAATGGCATACGATGTAACAACACGTCATCATACCGACTTGATTTGTAAACACATGCGTTGTAACGAGTGCTATTCTTTAATTACACAGTGCTCTGCCCTTTAGGCTTTATAGGGCATATCTTAGGGCTTGTTTGTATGTAATAAAATGGGGTTTAAGGCCTGGAAAGAGGGTTTTAATGTCAAGTCAACATGGCAGTTTAAAACTACATTGAGGCTGCAGTGGCAAGTGTGGGACATGGCTTGAAGTAATGTTTTATAGGCCAACTTTGGATGGCACAAGAGGTTCTGCAGTCAACAGGTGGCATTTAACTTCCAAACCCAGGGTGCATTTTCTACACCATATTCTAGGGACTTGTAGGCAAGTTAAATATATAATTCAGGAAAGAGCCAATTTAACCATGTTTACAGGAGGAGTAAAGACAATGAATCCTGTTTAGAAGAAGTAAAAGTACACAGATCTCTAATTCTAGCAAAACAGATAGGGCAAACATTGGAGGCAAAACACTCAAAAGATGGCAATTTCCGACAGTGTTGTGTAGTTCCTATATGACCTATATAGGATCTACGTGTTTAGACAACATACACTGTGGGACTGGTGTCCAGACTTACTCCAGACACCCCCATCGGGTATGTTGGCCTGTGTAACAGCTAGCCCGCGATGCCACTATAACCTCCTCTTACCAAGGAGAGAATAGTTCTTGACAACTATCGAACATGACAACTCAGGACTGTGGAAACAGTAACTCACTTTTCGCTCAGTTACTTGCGCTCACTTTTTCTCAGAGAGATACACAGAATAAACGGTTGGAACGTTTTCAATAAGTATTTATTGAACCGTCGTTATTCTAGTGTAAAATAAGTGTACTGAAATCACCAGTATACAGTAGCATAAATAAATGAGTATTAGCACTAAGAAAGTAAACAGATGGTATGTTTCTACTATTTTGCTAAAAGCATAACCACAGGCAAGTATATAAAATACATAGCAGTAAAATGTGTACTCCTACGATGCAACCCTAACTAGATGTACCTAAGTGTACCTAGCATGTGAGTAGGTGTAAAGCCAAGAATCTCTCTAGGATAAAACCAACCCCATTACCTGATGTGAGACTGTGGGACCCCGTTCTGGTCTTGAGCTGAACACCCTGCAAGGGATGTCAGACCACTGCTAGCTGGAGTATCTGCATGCAGGAACCTCAGCGTCTTGCGTCACTGGGTCAGTCTGGAAGTCCTGATCTCCTCTGACTATCTCAGCAAGTTGCGATGTTTATATACCCTACAGTAACCCCAGGGGTTCTACCTTGCTGTGCCAGTGTCAGACTTAGGATGACGTCTGGAATGAACTTTATACATAGTTATTATGCAGGAGTTGATGGTCCTGCTGTGATTCCAAGAAACTAAGAATCCTCATGCATATTTTATGAGGCCAGTGTTCAGGGAAAAACCATACGCACTGTATGTTGTATTGTAACTAGGTGAAAGGCCAGTCACTCAAATCTGTTATGTATGTAATATAGGAGAGAATGTAGGTGAAGGGTTATGCTGTTACCCGGCCCTATTTCGGGGTACCTATATGGAATATAACAACAGCAGCATCCTAATTATTCATTTTTTGCCTTCACTATGATTAAACTTTAGACCTGTGAATATGGCTACACATCTTAATGATTATAAAGAAAGTCTCAATAGCTAAAAGAGTTGAGGTTAAGGTACCGCCTTGTCTAGTGCTCTATATTAAGTGACACGAACAAAGCTTTTAGCAAAGGCATTACCAATTGTACAATATTAAGAAAACACATTGGACCATAATTTCTAAAGCTTTGCATTGTCACAGGTGACATAAAGTGATGCATTGTTATTTACTTTCCAGCCTAAAAGGTATTTAACTGCTATGTGTCGCTTTGATTTAAGGGTGTGTTACTGGGGTGTTATTTGGGCAGATCAGCGCAAACACACACAAGTTTTGATAGAAAGCCATATCCACTAAGATGTCAAGACTGGGGTTGCTGTAAAAAATAACACCTCATTGTAGCAGGGGATAACTAGGAGGAATGTTTTCATTTTTCATAACAAAATTAATCTTGTGTGCCAAAGTGCACATCATGCATCCAGTGCAGTTGTATGACAGAGGCACGCATGCCCCTACAATGCGACCCGAACCCACGCATTCCTTTACCACAAATCCCTTTACCACGCAATTTCGTTGTAAAGGCATGATTGGAAAGGGAATATATGTGGTTAAGTTCACCACTACCCAGACACCCCTCCTGCCCTAAGCCCTAAAGGTCTATCCCCCTACCTCAACCACCCCACCCTGAGGCCTAAAACCTACCCTGTCCTGACCTTAAAACCACCCCTTCCCCCATCCCTGAGGTCTAAAATGTACCCCCATGCTGCCTGTAAAACTACCCCTATCCCTTCCCCCACCCTGAATCTCAAAACCCTTCCCCTTTTAAAAAAACAACTCTGACCCCCTTCGCCTTGCGCTCTAAAACCTACCCTCATCCCTAACCACCACATACACAGCCCCAGCCCTTAAAACTACCCTAACTCCCCTCAACCTGAGTCCTACAACCTACCCTCACCCCTAACCCCCCAAACCCAGCCCCAGCCCTTAAAACTACCTCAACTGACACCCTCCCCATTCTGACTCCTAAAACTGAAAACCCTGCCCCCTTCCAAAAATTACCTCGAACCCCCCATCCCCGCCCTGAGCCGTAAAACTGACCCTAACCCTTAAAAACGGACTCAACCCCAGCCCCACTTACCTGTGTGCGTCCGGAACTTTCTGTTCTAACGTTTCTTCTCCCAACCGGTCCTCTCAGTCTCCTGGCACATCTGGACAGTTAGACTGTGCACTGCCTTAACCACACATATTATGCATGGTTAAGGCCAGGGCCGGACTGGGAACCACAACCGGCCCTGGCAAAGTGCTCGCCCTCCCCCCCCCTCACTCGGGGGCAGGGGGGTTGGAGGAGCCGCCAAGCTCTTTGCCGGGGCTGGTTTTCGGCCGATTTTGGTACAGGGCCGATGTTGCAGTAATGCAAATGGAGTTTTTACATGCACACCACAACAATTAGAAATCAAACGAAAAGATTGCATGTCCTTAATATTGGTATTGTAACTGACAATTTCGTACTAACTGTGTTTAGGATTTAGAAACACAAACCTTGAAAAAGGGGTTGAAGGTTGTGTTGGTTGTAATTGTGCCACACAGTTATAGAAAACATAGTGAGCAAATGGGAAGAAGATGCAAAAAGAAGTTACAATTCAATATAATGCCTCTCTTGAATCGGGTGTTGTCCCCAAGGCGTGGAAAAAGGCGCACATCGTCCCATTGATAAAAAAAACCTAACTTGGACCCTTTGGTGCACTCAAACTACAGACCGATCTCATTGCTCCCTGCCCTGGCCAAACTCGCAGAAAAACATGTGCACTCCACTCTGTCTGATTATTTAGAAGCACATAACATCCTGCATCCTACTCAGTCAGGGTTCTGCTCTAATCTGAGCACAGAGACAGCACTGCTGGAGGTAACCGAGTCTATCAAGGAGGTGACAGATCGTGGAGGGAAGGCGATGCTGGTATTATTGGATCTTTCAGCGACCTTTGATACCGTCCCTCACAACCGTCTTCTTTCAAGACTTCAGGAGATTGAACTTAGAGGGATGGAATTTAATTGGTTTGAGTCCTTCCTGTCTGAGCGCCAACAACTGATCTGGGTCCCTCCTTTTTCAGCGGCTGTCCCTCCACTGGCAGTAGGAGTCCCACCCTTTTTAATATCTTTCTATCCCCCCTGGCTGAACTGGTGGAGTCCTACGGTGCCTGGATTGTGACCTACGCTGACGACACGCAGCTTCTCTTCACCTGTGACAAGAACACTGAGTTCGCTGGCGATTCCATCAAGAGCTGCCTTGAGGCCGTTTTCTCCTGGTTTCAGCGTAACCAGCTAAAATGTAATTCAGATAAATCTGAAATTATCTTTTTCGGCTGTGCCCCTGACACTCATTGGAAATCCTGGTGGCCTGTGGATATGCATCCCCCGTCTTCACCCACCCTGGTTGCTAAGAATCTGGGTGTCAAAATTGACAACGGATTAACTTTTAAGCCCCAGATTCTCAGTCTAGTTGGCCAATATTTTGCCCTGCTGCGTACGCTCAGGAAATTTCTTCCTTTCCTCTCCCTTTCTCACAGGAGAATCACAGTCCAGGCACTGATCGGCTCTAGGCTTGACTATGCCAATGTTCTCTATCTAGGGCTCCCAGAGTACCTTCTAGCTCGCCTGCAAACTGTCAGAATTCTGCTGCCAGGGCCATTTTTGGCCTCAGTCGTAGGACTCACACCTCAGCCCTCCTTGACTCGCTCCACTGGCTCCCAGTGAGGAAGCGTATACTCTTTAAGACTCTAACCATGGCCTTTAAATCCTTGCATGGTATTGGTGCTGTCTATCTAAGGAAACGTGTCCAATTTTATTTCCCTTCCAGATCTCTACACTCTGCCACTCAAGCTCTGGCCATCGTTCCAGCTACTAAGCGTGCCCGTATTGGGGGCCGCTCCTACAGATTACTGGCACCTCAGCTTTGGAATAAGCTTCCCCTTAGGAAATTAGAGAATCTGCTGTCCTTTAGGAAGGGTCTGAAGACCTGGCTTTTTGGCCTTTAGTCTGTTTGTGTTTCTGGTTTCCTCTACAGATCTACATAGCGCCGGGACACTCTGCCCGAGTAGCCGTGCGCTCTACAAGACACCCCTATAACATAACATATTCCTAATTCCATATATTGTTATAACCATTTTTCCACTCAATTTACAAATCACAAGGCAATACACATGGAAACAGCAAAAACAAGGAGATATAAAGCATTCTCTTAGTTTCACCTGTTTAAGACCATGTTTTTACTGATCTTAATTTTGGTGCTGCCTCCTTTTTACGCTGCCCTTGTAAATAGGGCGCAACATCAAAATCAGTGGGTGTTGCTGTGGAACGCCCACCACAACACCCATTGCCTGCCCCTTTCACGCTTAGTGTAGCATGAAAGGGGGCCTTATTTACAAGGGAGCGTTAAGCCCCGATAAGTGGCTTTACACTACTTTATAAATAAGGCAAGGCCCCTATCGCCATCACAATGCCACTGAAGGTAACGTTGTGGTGGCGAGAAGGGCTTGTAACTATGCCCTTAGAAGAGCACAGGTGACCATGAACACCTCGCGTCATGCATTATAAAACAATCCATGATGGTATGTTCTATGGGAAATAGTGCCACATTGTCAGATTTCTTTAATTAACATATGGCCTTCCTTATAAAAAGGTGGAAATCCTGTTTTGGCCCATAAAGCAGTTATGACAAAATCGGGGTTATGAGATCTGCAAGAACACTGCAGATCAGAGTGATTCCTTCCCTATATGTCATTAGGATAAAACTGTGAGTTGTGCACCTTCAAACGTGCCCAAAATGGGAAAAACATACTTGAGTGGGTGGCGGAGCACTGGTTCAAATGGTTATTAGAACATTGGAATGTTGGGAGCTCCATTAAAAACAATGGAGTGTTCCCTGCTTCTACGGGCTGGTAAAGGCCAGCAGAGCAACATTCTAATGTGTTACAAAGGCCTCTTGAAGCCCTGGGGGGTTTAAATTCCCTAAAGCTTCAAGAAGCCTTTGTTTAATTTGTTAGAACATTCTGCCCTCTAGTGGCAGAACATTCTAATAGCCTTATAGCCCTTCATAGCAGGGCTATACCGGCTATTAGAACATTGGAATGTTGGGAGCTCCATTGAAAACAATGGAGTGCTCTAGGCTTATAATGGCTGGTATAAGCCTGGAGCTCCAACATTCCAATGTCTCTTTGTTCACAGCTCTGGCTGAGAACAAAGGCTTCAGGGAACCTGAGGGGATTCCAATCCCCTCACGCTCCCAAAAGGCTTTGTTTTTTTTGTTAGAACATTCTGTCCTCTAGTGACAGAATGTTCTAATAGCCTTATAGCCCTTCGTAGATGGGCTATACCGCTATTAACATCCCTCTCCCTTGTTAAAGACCCACGCCTTCGGCTCGGGGCCTTTAACGCTGGAGAGGGACTTTAATAGCCGGTATAGCCCTCTACGGCGGGCTATAAGGCTATATTAAAGTCCCGTCCCTTGTTAAAGTCCCTCGCCTTCGTCTCGGACCTTTAACCTGGGAGCGGGCCTTTAATAGCTGGTATAGCCCGCTACGGAAGGCTATAATCAACATTTCTCCAAGGCATACTTGTGATGGTTCAGCGACACAGCAACTCAGAATTACTACACTATTGGGAATTCTGGCTGTGGTAGAACCAACATCAAGAGTTTTGAGGAACTCCTAATATTGGCTGATAGTTAAATTATAGTTGTATTCTTCATTACATTGATATACCGCATTTTCCCCTAAACCAATGCTAAAATATTTAACATTCGTAGAGCCAATGGGATCTATTTACTAAGATGTAACTCCGTGTTTGCGACACGCAAAATGATGATATTTTTTTGTGACTAATTTACTTTCTACTGCTAAACTTGTTAAGCTCTTGAAAACACTTAAAAGTAGCGCAATGCGGCACATATCGCTGCTTTGCATTACTTAGCTAGTGACAAAGGGGCGTATCATGGGTGATGCATGAGCGTTCCCATGTCACCACCCAAAGTTTCTGATGCTAAACCCTATTTATTTGAAGAAGTGGACAGGGTTTAGCATGAGAAAATAACGCCCATTTCAAATAGGTACTATGAAGGAGAAATGCTTTAATTTCTTCTTCCTTTTCCGACTTTGTATATGTGCTGCACTGTACAGCACACATAGAAAGTGGGGAAAGGTTGAAAGCTAGTCTGAGCATAGGAGTATGTACTGGAAGGCTATCCTTCCAGTACATAACCTGTGCTAGACATGCTTGCACTGTAGTGCAAAGGTGTGTGCATGGTGCACAGCAGCTAATTTCAGCACCAGTGCTAGGGAGAGGGGAGGAGAGTGCCATATTTCTGTAAATACGGCACTCTCCTGCTCTCTTCTTCTTGAGCAATACAGCATAGCTTTTTTGCATGTTGTGCTGCATCTTATCAGATTTTAGTAAATCTGCCCCTAACTGTTTCTAGTCTACCAAAACAAACTTAGGGCCCGATTACGACTTTGGGGGTGTGGTGCTGGGTCCTCCCCGCCACCGTACTCCAAAGCCGTGGTCGGGCTGCATGTCGGATCAGGAGTTTCCTCCTATCTAGTGGGCTTTTTTCGTCGTTCCATGGTGGTGCCTTGAAAAATGGGCACCACAATGGGATCACGAAAAACCATTCCTGCACGGCATGGATTGAAAAGTCCGTGCCTGTAAGGAATTGGTGTGCATACACACAGAGGAGCGCATTTTGTGCCCCCTATGTGTAAGTACAGGGTGGAGAGGCAACAGGGGTCCTTCTTTGTTTCCTCTCCTCCAGGGCTTTCATGGAGAAGGAGCCGCCATGAAAACCCTGGCGGAGAGGAAACTCTAAATATGCTTAGTATTTTGCATAGGTTGCATATTTAAAAGACACTTGAAGGCTTAATATGACTTGGTAAAAGGCCACCATGCATTATGTTTTTATACCAGTGAGAGCATAATATTGTGCCAAGTTATTTACAGTATTTATTTCTGTATCAGCTGCTCTGTTTGCATAAAGTTGTGTAACTGTAGAAATGTAATGCAAAATGTTCCAAATATTAACACCTAAATGTGTTACACAAAGGAATTGTACCTCTAAGAGGACAAAAAAGCACAATATCGCCTGAGAATAGTATTCTAAAATGCCAGCAAATACAATATGGCTTTTGCGAGTGACCTTTTTTAAGATGTAGAAGCAGATGTACTGTGCATTTTACCTAAAATGCATTTTACTATGTACAAATTCTATTTTGCGAGTTGGTAAACTATCACCGACTTGCAAAATAGGGCTTGTGAGTCGCTATCAGGAAGGGGCGTGCCAAGGTTGTCCCTTCATAACAGCGAGCCACAGGGGGATGTATGATTGTTTTGTGACCTGAATGCGGTAGCGAAACAATTTCACTTTACCGCCTACTTCAAGTACGTGGTAAGCCAGTCGCAAAGGTGACGGGGTCCCCAGGGGACCCCTTCCCCTTTGTGATAGCCATCGAAAATGTTTCTTAAGAATTAATCACTGCCTATGCTTAAGAAATGAAACAGAAACGTTTCATTTTTCTTTTTGAAACACATCACATTTTCCTTCAAGAAAGCAGGCTGCATTTAAAACAAAAAGTTGCTTTATTTAAAAGCAAATGCAGACAAACACAAACATGGTGGTCTGCTGTCCCCAGCAGGCCACCATCCCTGAGTTTTTGCTCATTCCCAATGCTTTCGGAAATGCGGCATGCCTCATGAATACTGATGAGGCAGGTCCATTGCGACCCATTTGGAATCACTAACGTGTCTGACACACATTCGTACATTTCATTTTGTGAGTCTCTAATTTCGAGTCGCAAAAATCGCAATTAGAGAATGAAAATGAATTGGTCGTACATCTGGCACATTGTGACTAAGGACACATTTCTACACCATCTGCTAGCGCACTGAAATAATAAAATTGAAAGTACAATGCTGTCCTCTCAAAGGCTTCTGTAGATCCATGCTCTATTCCTGTCAGAAAGGCACCAGAGATATTTTAAGGGCCCGATCTCAGTGGTGCGGAAGCAGGAGGTATGCCATTGCGTATCCCTTTACCACTGAGACTCACCGCCGCCCGCCAGATTAAGACTTCAAAGTGGGCTGGTAGGCAGGCGGCCTGCAGTTCCACGGCGGTGCCTCATTCAAAGGTGTCAGTGCCTCTGAAAAACTGCACTGCAATTGGAATGCCTCAAAAGGTCCCTTCACGGCATGGACTCGAAAGTCCATGCCGTGCACGAGCTGTTGTGCAAGGGGGCACATGTTATGCCCCCTGTGTGCATCCACAAGTGTAGGAGCCACAGCCCTGTAGGGCCCCCTTTGTTTCCTCTCCTCCAGGGTTTACGTGTAGTAAGAACCTCCATGTAAACATTGGTGGAGAGGAAACCCGTAATATGCATGACGGTACAGCGGTAGCCCCGCGAAGCATATTGCGGTCTCCTGATGGCCACACGACCTCCAGGGAAGAGCGATTCCCTGGCGGCGTTGGGGGTCCCAGGGTGATCCGATCACCCTATTCATAATGGGGCAGTCGGACTGACGGTGCAGGTGTGGCTGGACTGCCACCATCGTGCCCCCACTAGTCTGGCAGTCCTCAGACCCCCAAACTCGAAATTCGGCCATCAGAGACAAAAAGGACATTATAATTACTTTTAGCATTTTGATTTGGGATGTGGTTTGTCCATACACAAAGTAGTAAACTCTTGAATTTTTAAGATTTGCACAATAGATATGTAATGGGAAAAGAATTGATGACAACTTCGGTATAGGTTATGTGGATATTTTGAGCGCTCACCGGTACGCGTACCGGGTAGCGCACCCGGCGCACTACGGGAGTGCACGAGCGGAAAGCTGATTGGCTGTCGAATGTCTGTCAACATTCTAAACAGTCCGGAGAGTCCGCCATGTTGTGTCTCGGTAGAATCGAGACACAAGAGGTGTAAAAAAAAGGGGAAATGATTAAAAGGGGGCAGGGTAGACACCCCCTGACCCCCTAGGTTTTCTGAGGGGGGCCTAGAAGGACCCTGAAGGGCAAAAAAACGATTTTTTCTTTTTCCATTTTTCGCGGAGTAAGCGCTGTGTGCGTTCCCATGTACGCTCACCGGTATGCGCACCCAGAGCATACCACAGGGAAAAACATTGAAAGAAAATAGTTTAAAATAAGAATTTGGAGTGATTAGAGGTAGGGTAGCTCTAAAAAGAGCTGTTGCGTTATGTGAGTGATTTAAGTACCTACAAGTAGGTACCGATGCAGAGTCTAAAATTCACTTCAATACAATCACTTCGCTACTACTTCATAAATTAGAAATCAAAATGAATAATATGTCAACTAATTTTGAATTTGTAAATATTAATTTATTGTTCAGAATTTTCATAATTTAATAGAACTTGTAGCATGTCTTCATCTGGAATTTCCTCTTCAATTATATGATCAGGAATGTCCTCATTAAAAGTGTGCCATGATGATTCTATTTTATCCAAACATTCGATTAATTCTTCATCAAGAGATTCATCCCAAAAACTATCCGTGTCATCTTGAATTTCAATAAATATCGTTGAAATTTCAATTGAAATTTTCTTGGTCTCCTCATTTGGATTCATTTTAATTTCAAATTTCTTGCTGTAAATTGCAGAAAAAAGTAATCACTTTCAATTATCGTTTTTAGTAATACATAACATAAAAGTAGCTTAATCAAGTATTTAGTTCTTTAAAATTAATTGGGCAGTGTATAGTATCAGACAGGGACTAGAAATATAAAGCACTGCATGTGATGAAGCCAATTGTAAACAATAATTATAACAGAAGGACTGTAAATAACTAATAGAATTTTTTTTCCAAATTATCTTTAAGTGTGCAACATAGTTCCCCTTACAAATTACCAACTCACCTTTTTGAAAGTAGAAGAGTTAGTACTGTGTTATTCTAAGTCCTGCAATTGAGCACCCAAATTTTCTCTCAAAAGTACCTCAGACTGGGGTATCACAAAATGGCCGTGTTTTCCTCTCATTTAAGATATATACATAACCAATCAAACTTCATCACACACAAATTCCAAACTAAAGTAATATTTTGATTTGTTCTAAATTTCAATACTTTCAAATGTGTTTTCCCCATGCAATTTTCCATAGGACATTTAGACACGGCTACAGCCTGAACGGATGAATGGAATTACACCAAAGTTGGCAAAATGATAAGTACTGGTATGTAGTAGGGCCTTTTCTATATTTCTTTGAAATTGCTCCTGTGGTTTTTATGAAAGGCAACTTCCAAAAAACATATATATCATTAGGCGCGCTATGAGCTCTCACCGGTACGCGTACCGGGGAGCGCACCCGGCGCGCTACGGGAGTGCGCGAGCGGAAAGCTGATTGGCTGTCGGATGTCTGTCAACATTCTAAACAGTCCGGAGAGTCCGCCATCTTGTGTCTCTGAAAATCGAGACACCTGAGGTAAAAAAAAAAGGGGGAAATGATTAAAAGGGGGCAGGGTAGACACCCCCTGACCCCGTAAGTTTTTTGAGGGAGGCCTAGAAGGACCCTGAAGGGCCCAAAAACTATTTAAAAAAAAGTTTCGTGGGGTAAGCGCTGGGTGCGTTCTCAGTTGCGCTCTCCGGTACGCGCACCCTGAGCGCACCACGGGGAAAAACAGTGTAAAAAAATAGAGTAAAAGAATATTGTAGAGTGTTTAGAGGTAAGTTAGCTCTGAAAAGAGCTGTTGTGTTATGTGGGTGTTTTTTGTACCTACAAGTAGGTACCAATGCAGAGTCTCAAATTCAAGAGGAAGACTCTATTCCCCTCATCTGTAAAATGAACACCATCTCTCCTATAGATGCCTTGCATGTTGTAACGCAAGTTGTTGTGGTAAATGGAACCCATACCATAGTCTCTGAGGAAAGCAGAAACATACTTATTTACATGTTTCCTTGCTTTCTCAATCTGTGGACAAAATTGGTTGGACCAGTTCCATTTTTGCCTTTGGAATATATTAGAAAATACCAAGGCAGTTTTTGGGAAAAGTGACATCAATTGCCCAAAGATGTCCTTTAAAAGCATCTCCAGACCTACCCCAGTCAAAGTGCCCAAGTCATTTCCACCACAGTGCACAATTATGAAGTCAGGTTGTGGTAAATGCATAAAGGATTTTACAAATGGTATCAATTGGTGACTTCTTAATCCTCTCTGTCCAATCCACACAATGTCCACATTTGGTAAATCAAGGTTGTAAATCCCTCTGTTGCTTGCAAATGTTTCCCTCCAGAAGACATAGCTATGACCCACAAACCAGACTTTTGGCATCTTGAAGGTAGATGTGCTTCTAGTCAGATGAGTTGTGGAAATGAAATGGCAGTTTGAAAGTAGGAATTATGAAAAAAAGTGGTTGAGATTCAGTGCAGTTGAAAAACAAGAAATGATTTGTGCTTTCTTAAAATTCACCACTGAAAATTAGGGTGCATGTTTTTTTTTTAAAGAAGTTATTTCAATGGTTGAGAAAAAGTCATTTAAAGAAACATTGCACTTGATTAGCTAGTACATTGAGAGGTCAAACACTCTTGCTGTATTGTTTTGCAACATAGTATGATGAACTTGTGAACTGTGTGCTGGGTTAGAAGGGAGTTACCATGGTTACAGGGTGAATGAGCACTGGGGGGATGGGTGAATGTTAAGTGAGTTTCATAGTCTTGAAATATACAACCAATTAAAATGTGCAGTTTGTTTTTGAATTTGTGTGGGAACAATTTTTGATTGGTTATGTACAAGAATATGGGTCTGAAATGAGTAAGAATCTGTGCCATTATTCTCAGGCTCCAGTGAAAGAAGCATTAATCAGAGATTCTGCTTAAGAAAATCTGTTGAGTGTGACTGACACTGTTCTACATCTTTCAAAGCATTTTGTAAGGTGAGTAATGATTCTTTTAATAAAAATAGAGTGCTGTATGTACTATGGGGAAGATTAAGAAGCATTTTGTGCTTCTTTATTCTTGTTTTTTGTGTCATTTTTTTGTAATGTTGTTTAAAAATAAAATGGTGCATATTGGCAATGTATTTTGGAAATGAGTTAGGTTTCTGCTTTGTTTCTGTAGTGGTCATTTAAATGAGCTGTGCTTTGTGTCAAAATCGATTTAGTATGGAAAATATTTTCTGGAAAAAAGTCTGCTTTTTAAATTTTGGTGAAGTATCACACTGCCTTTCTGTTTGAAATAAGCGAAAACAATTTCACATTTTTCAATAATGTCACCTGTGCGTCGTAACAGTTTGCCTCAATCAGCTTAAAGAGTATTCTTTGCTTGTGTCTCACTTTACTCTGTGCCTATGTGTTATCTGATATATTATTCATTTAATGAAGATACACTGCTGTATGCAGTATAGGGTAGATTAAGAAGCATATTGTGCTTCTTTATTCTTGCATTGTGTGTTATGTTTTTTTTGTAATGATGTTTAAATATTGTATACTGCATATTGGAAATGTATTTTGGAAATGAATTAGGTTTCTGCTTTGCTTTGTAGTGGTCATTTAAAAGGGCTGTTCTTTGTGTGAAAAACAATTTACTATATAAAATGTTTTCTGGTAAAAAGGTATGCTTAGTTGATGAGTGAATCAAGCTTCACTCACAGTGTGATCTTAGGCACATGATCAGAATGTTAGATATAATGTACCATGTCTGTCTCTGCAAACAGTATGTGTGTTTCTGCCTAAGATCACACTGATGGGTGAATCAAGCTTCACTCACAGTGTGATCTTAGGCACATGATCAGAACGTTAGATATAATGTACCATGTCTGTCTCTGCCAACAATATGTGTGTCTCTGCCTAAGATCACACTGATGGGTGAATCAAGCTTCACTCACGGTGTGATCTTAGGCACATGATCAGAATGTTACATATAATGTACCATGTCTGTCTCTGCCAACAGTATGTGTGTCTGTGCCTAAGATCACACTGATGGGTGAATCAAGCTTCACTCACAGTGTGATCTTAGGCACATGATCAGAATGTTAGATATAATGAACCATGTCTGTCTCTGCAAACAGTATGTGTGTCTCTGCCTAAGATCACACTGATGGGTGAATCAAGCTTCACTCACAGTGTGATCTTAGGCACATGATCAGAATGTTACATATAATGTACCATGTCTGTCTCTGCCAACAGTATGTGTGTCTCTGCCTAAGATCACATTGAACGGTGAATCAAGCTTCACTCACAGTGTGATCTTAGGCAGAGACACACATACTGTTGACAGAGACAGACATGGTACATTATATCTAACATTGTCTGTCTCTCTCTGTTAACCTTATTGTCTCTGTCTCCTTAGTCTGTCACTCCTCTTCTGTCACGCTCACTCCCTACAACTCAACCACACTCCCACACTCACCTTCTTTCAGACTTTCTCCTTTAGTTTCCTTCCTCTCTCTTTACTTACTTCATTCCTTTACTCTTTTCCCTTCACTTACTCTCCTTACTCCACTTCACTAACACCTTCTCTTACTCCCTCTGTCCTCTTACTTCTACACTCCCCTTCCATCATTCCCTCTCTGTTAGCCTCATTCTCTCCTACCCCTTAGTCTGTTACTCCTCTTCTATCACGCTCACTCCCTATAACACAGCCACACTCCCTCACTTCTGTTTCTTTCCTCCCTCACTCAGTCCTCTACTCTCACTTTTTCTTTCACGTTCTCTGTCTCTTCACTCCCTTACTCCCCTTGTCTCACACTCACTTGCCTTTATCTAGTCTGTATCTCCACTCTTTCCTCAACATCACTCCTCTTTTCTTACCCTTCCACCACCTGTTCCTTTACTACATTTTCTTCACTTATCCTCATTCCCCTTGTTCACTCTCCTTCTCCTCACTCACCTCCCACACTCACCTTCTTTCAGTCGTCCTACTTCAGTTCCCTTCCCCTCTCGTCCCTTTCTTTGCTTTCTCACTCATTTTCCTTTCCTCTCTCACTGCACTCCACTTCAGTTACTCCTTTTGAATTTGTTAAGAATACAGCTCTTTTTTGAGAATTGGAGGTAGTTCTAAGAAGAACTGTTTTTTTTCTTCTTTTTTCGTTTTTTTCTCAACAAAAACAAAAACAGGGAATGCAAAACTGTTCAACAGGAGCAAAAAAAAGGGGAAAAATTAGGGCTGGGGAGGGCAGCGGTGTTCTTGCCTCTTGCGTGTAATGAGCTTGATGCTCTGCTCGCCATAGCAAAGCAATTCATCGCATTGCCTGCATTTTATAGTAATGTCATTAAAAACAGGTTGAATGTTCGGAATCATCTCTAATTCCGCTGCACGTCCTCTCCCTGATGTTGTGGCTCCTCCTGTTGATGTAGAGGCACCATCCCTTGGGGGATTACGTGCCAGGTCTCGGACACTCTCCCGGGCATAGTTCTGAGCATGCCTGCGTTGAACGTGTCGAATCATTGTTGAATTTCCAAAACTGTACTTCCTTCTGGGGTCTCCTCGGGAAAGCACAGTTTGGCAGATTTTACATTCAACTTTGGGAGCATTCACCTTTTTTAATCCTTCAGGGATTGAAAAAAGTTCCAAATAAAATTTTCCTTGACCTTGCGCTGAGGAGACTCTTCATCAATGAAACCATCTGACTCCTCACTGCTGCTGGGTGCTCTGGCAGCCATTCTTTCCACAAGATGGTAGGACAGAAAAAACAGGTCTTGCTCTCTCCAAAGTGAAAGAAGAAGTGAAGGAAAGGGTGGGGTTTTAATTAGTTGTAAAACAAACTGTTAACAACCAAAGAAAAGAGTTATTTTAAGGTCACATGACTTGACGCACTTACGGTGCGCGCACCGGAGCGCTTCCGGGGGCGCTTACGCGGCGCCAACGTAGGCGCTTCCAGGGGCGCTTACGCGGCGCGCCTGAATGACGTTTTGGTAGCTTTACGGAAATGCAAAATTATTTTCATTCGGAAAATCAAAAATACTACTTTTATAAGTATGGTACTGAATGTCTTGCATTATTATTTAGTTTTTATACATATTTTTTTTTACGAACGCAGAAATAGCTCTTTCGCTGTGCTCTCGGGAGAGCTTACTGGTGCGCGCACCCTGAGCGCTCCAAGTCAAAATGATACGGGTAAGCTTACCGGTGCGCGCACACTGAGCGCCCCAAGACAAAATGATAAAAAAAAACATGAAAAATACATTGAAAAAAAAGAAATTAAAAAAATTATAATAATAATTATTAGTTATAAAAACAGCTAATAAAAAAACAGGTGTAGGTTGCAAACTCGATATATAAAGGAATTCGTTTTTAAAAAACCTTTGAAATTCACTGAAAAAACCATAGGTTTCACAATCGTTATAGTTAGGAATTAGCTTTTAAAAAACCTTTGAAATTCACTGAAAAAACCATAGGTTTAACACTCGTTATAGTTAGGAATTAGCATTTAAAAATCCTTTGAAATTCACTGAAAAAAACATAGGTTTCACACCAGTTATAGTTAGCTGGACATTTTACTCATACAAAACCATTGAAATTCCCACGTTATAGTTAGTTGGACTCACTATAACTCGCGCGCCTGCAATCCACTGCTGATGATGTCACATATTACATCATTCATGACATGGTCAGTGACATCACTGATGACATCATGGATGACATCTCAAATGACATCACTGATGACATCACTGATGACATCTCAAATGACATCACTAATGACATCACTGATGACATCATCCATGTGATAATACAATACACCTCCTCACACTCTAATATAACCTATGATACACCTAGTGTTAAATACAAACTACCATTCCTGAAACCATTGACACAGTAAAAACACTTTCCACATACGCACTCACTGATTTCTAGGTCTACACACATATCCACTCATTCACCCATACAGTCGTTCATACATACAGTCACTCATCAATACAAGACCAACATATGCACTCATACACCTATACAGAGACTCACACACTGCCACTCATCCATGGAGTTACTCACACACCTATTCAGTCATGTAAAGAATCAATCACACTCCCATTTCCACCACTATACAGTTATACACACAAAACCTTGCTTATTTAAACATAGACGAACACATACTTACTGTCTTTTACAATCACTGATACAAGTACATATTGATAGATACAGTCACTTATGCAATCACAGGTTGTTATATATAGTCATTTATATATGACAACTCTCACATGCACTGTGTTTTACATATGTACTTACTTGGACATGTAGCACTGAGATATCCATTCAGTCACCAACACACCCATGCACAAAGTAAACCGCGTATACAGCTGTTTCCTCATGTACTCTTGAACCCATACACCAAGTGAATCAACTGCTCACACATCTATCTACAGAGTCACACACCTCCCAGCCACCTCCACTCACACTCACCCTCACATACAAATACTTGGGTTATCAATCATTAACCCATATAGCCAGTCATATAGCTACTAATCAATACATGCAGCAGGTTACACAACAACAAACATAATAATGCACACATTCTAACACTTTAGTCACTAACCCATGCATTCAGTAAGACACATTTAATCTCCCACTCATACAGTCAGTCACGCACCTACTAAATCCATTATCCAAACACTCATACATACACTCATTCTACAATATATTAAACACATTTTTAATTTTTAATTTACAGGAACACACATTTACTGGATGATGTCATCAGTGATGTCATCAGTGATGCCATTTGAGATGTCATCAGTGATGTCATCAGTGATGTCATTTGAGATGTCATCAGTGATGTCATCAGTGATGTCACTGACCATGTGGATTGCGGGCGAGCGAGTTATAGTGAGTCCAACTAACTATAACGTGGGAATTTCAATGGTTTTGTATGAGTAAAATGTCCAGCTAACTATAACTGGTGTGAAACCTATGGTTTTTTCAGTGAATATATATATATATATATATATATATATATATAAGTAATATATATATATATATATATTTTTTTTTTTCCACCAAGAAAGTGGCACTCAGGGTTTATAAAGTTAAACAATCTTGCTTTATTTCTCCAGCTCGTTTCACGTTCACGTTCACGTGAACAAAGCCTGTGATGGCTGAAACGCGTTGGTCCGAGCTGGAGAAATAAAGCAAGATTGTTTAACTTTATAAACCCTGAGTGCCACTTTCTTGGTGGAAAAAAGTAATTGGGCCAGGATCCGGCCCCGTAGCTGAGCACCCACAGTTGAGCGCGCAGAGTCTGAAGATTGCTTTGGTGGAGGATATATATATATATATATATATATATATATTACCTACTGGCGGTCGCCAGTAGGTAGTTATAGTTAGGATTGATCTCCATAGGGAAATCGCAACATTCTATTGGGAATAATTTTGGCGCCGGTTGAGGAATCTGCCTGAATTTTTCAGCAACTTTGCCTAGCGGCGCTCCACTCCTTCCCTGAAAGTCTGGGGGGATTCATCAAGCAGGGGCCGAGATAAAAGGGGGGTCCCAAAACGTGTTTTCCCCATGTTAATTTCCATAGGGCGGTCTGTCGCACTTTCAGCTCGAACGGCTGAATGGATTTTCACCAAACTTGGCAAAATTGTAGGGACTGGTAGCCCGATGTGCCTTTGCTATGTCTCAAGATATGTGCTCCAGAGGATTGTGAGTAATTTAGGTTAAAAAAAATGTATATATCTGTAAGCGCGCCCCGGTACGCGTACCGGGGAGCGCTCCGGGCGCGCCACGCGACTTGCGCACGGAAAGCTGATTGGCTCTCGGGTGTCTGTAAACATTCGAAACAGTCCGCAGCGGCCGCCATCTTGTGTCTCGGTAGGATCAAGACACAAGAGGTGGCAAAAACAAAGGGGGAAATAACCAAAAGGGGGCAGGGTAGACCCCCCCTGACACCCTAGGTTTGATGTGGGGGCCATAAAAGGGTCCCGCGGGTCAAAAAATGTTTTAAATTTTTTTTCGATTTTCGCGGGGGAGCGCACGGTACGCGCACCGGGGAGCGTACCAGGGAGCGTACCAGGGAGCGTACTTTGGTGAAAAATAGTGAAAATAGTAGTGAAAAATAATAATTTTGGGTGATTAGAGGTAGGGTAGCTCTGAAAAGAGCTTTTGGGTTCTGTGGCTGTTTTAGGTACCTACAAGTACGTCCCCCACACACCCACACGCACACAACCCCACACCCCCACAGTCACACACTCCCCACACATACCTCACACGCGCACACCTCCACCCACACCCAAACACCCCACACCCCCACACCGACACCTTACACATCCACACCCACACCCACACACCCCACACACCCACACACACACCTCACCCCCAACACACACACACACACGCACACACAGATACCTCACAGACACACCCCACACATCCCACACACACACCTCCCTCCCCTCCACAGACACACACAAACACCTCACAGACACACCCACACATCCCACACATACACACACATCTTGCACACATACCCCCCCACACACACACACCCCACACACACCACACACACTCACACCTCCACCTCCACCCAAACACCCCACACACCCAAACCCACACACACAGCTTACACAGCCACACCCCCACCCACATCCACATACCCCACACACCTACACACACCTATACACCTCACCCCCCCCAGACACACACACACACCTCACAGACACACCCCACACATCCCCCACACACACCTCCCCCCTCCACACATGGGGAAAACTCAGTGAAACAGTAAAATAATAATTTAAAGTGCTTAGAGGTAGGGTAGCTCTGAATAGAGTTGTTGTGTTGTGTGGCGTATTTAAGTACCAACATGTAGGTACCAATGCAGAGTTTTAAATTCAATGTAGACCGTCTCCTTAGTAGGTAATTTGTATGTTGTTACAGAAGTTATTGTGGTATATGGAATCCATAGCATAGTCTGTCAGGAAAGTAGAAACAGATCCTTTAAGCACACCCTGAGAAGGTCTAGGGGATCAGAGGTAGTCTATCCTGCTCCCTTATGATGTTTTCCAGTATTACATTTAATCTCTTCTAAATGTATAAAATATTGGCGGTGATATCGTGCATTAGAGATAGACTGTGAGAGAAAGGAGGCAGGAGATGAAAAACAGATGTCAAATACACTTTGGAGATAATATAGTGGGAGAAAGGAAGTAACTATGAGCAAACTTACTATGTATCACAAAATAAAATTGCACAGTATACTATAAGTCTCACATTATATTATATTCATTTTGGTACTATTTCATTGATTACATATAAAAAAGAATAATGTCTGGAACAATTTTTAATTATTAAATATACATTTATTGCTCTGATTTTTCAAAATTTAATAAGACTTCCAACATTATGTCGTCGGGAATGTCCTCATTTGGATTCCATGATTCCATTTCTTCCACCTTTTTGAGAAACTCTTCATCAAGAGACTGATCCAAAAAATCTGAATCGTTATTCTCTTCCTCTGGGTTGTCCTGAAGATCAAGTTCAAATGAAATTTTACATTTATTTTGATCTCCTTCCATTATGTTGCTGTAAATTGCATAAAAAATAAATATATCAGTAGAGATAGGGTACTGTTGGGTTTAAGTTCAGAGAGGTACTTTTGAGTTTTTAACAGTCAAGTTATCTTTGGGCAGTGTATGGTGTCAGTCAGGAAGTAGAAATATAAAAAAGTGCATGTGAAGAAGCCTAGGTAAATTCATAAATATACTAGAGAAGCCTAAATCAATCCATAACTATAACAGAGAAGCCTATTTGAATCTATAACTATAACAGAGGGACAGTAAAAAACTATCAGAAAACGTTTTTCCAATTTAAATTAAAGTGCAGAACATAGTTCCCCTTAAAAATTAACAAATTACTTTTCAGAAAGGAGTTGATGTTTTCAGAGGAAATCCTTTATAAATGTACCTCAGGTAGTAGTACTCAAAATGGCCGTGTTTCCCTCTCATTTTTCATATATATTCATGTTCATAACCAATGAAATGTCAGCACATAAAAATACAAAATGAAAGTAACATTTTCATTGGTTGCAAATTCTAACACTTTCATATGTGTTTTAGTCATGTAATTTACCTCAGGATATTTAGACAGTGCTACAGCTCAAATGGCTCAATGGAATTCCACCAAATTTGGGAAAATGGTAGGGACTGGTATGTAGTATGGCCTATTCTATATTTGGTGAAAGTGTCTCCAGTGGTTTTTATGTAAATTAACTTTTAACATTTTTGGGAGCGCTTCCCGGTGCGCGCCCCAGTACGCGTACCGGTAAGCGTAACGGGAGTCCTCCATTTTGTGTTTCGGTAGATTTGAAACAGAAAATGGAGGACAAACAACGTTGGGAATGGGTATAAGGGGGCACGGTAGGCACTCCCTGACCCCCTAGGTTTTCCGAGGGGGTGTTAGGAGGCCCATATAGACAAAAAAAACACCAATATTTTTACATTTTCGCGGGGGGAGCGCCCGGTACGCGCACCGGGAAGCGTACCGGGGCGCGTACTTTGGTGAAAAATAGTGAAAAAAAGTTACAAAAAGATAATCATTTGGAGTGATCAGAGATAGGGTGGCCCTGAAAAGGGCTTTTGGGTTCTGTGGCTGATTTAGGTACCTACAAGTAGGTATCAATGCACAGTCTTAAATTCAGGAGGAATGTTCTATTCCCCTCATCTGAAAAGTGCACACCATGATATCTTGCATGTTGTAACACAAGTTATTATTATATATTGAACCCATTCCATAGTCTCTCATGTAAGCAGAAACAGATTTATTCACATGTTTCCGTGCTTTCTCAAATTGTGGACAAAATTGATTGGACCAGTTCCATTTCTGTCTTTGGCAAATATTGGAAAATACCAAGGCAGTTTGAGGAAAAAGTGCCATCAATTGTTCAAAGGTGTCCTTTAAAAGCATTTCCAGACCTACCCCAGTCAAAGTGCCCAGGTCATTTCCTCCACAGTGCACAATTAAAAGGTCAGGGTGTGGCAAATGCAAAAAGGTTTTCACCAATGGTATCAATTGGTGACATTTCATCCTCTCTGTCCAATCCATTTAATCTTCACATTTGGTAAGTCAAGGTTGTGAAAATTTCTGGTAGCTGCATACCTTTGAGCCCAGTGGATATAGCTATGTCCAATAATCCAGACAGAATACATGGTGAGAGGAGATTCTGATGCAGTCAGATGAAGTGTGGAAAAGAAATGGCAGTTGGAACAATAGGAGTTTGCAAAAAAAAACCTGTGGAGTTTCAGTGCTCTTGAATCACAAGCAATGATTGGTAGAATGAGATAGTTGAAAACTGAAAGTTAGGGTGCATGGTTGTGTTCTGTGTAAGAAGTAATTTGAATGGTTGAAAAAAAAGTCATTTAAAGAAACCTTGCACCAGAAAAGCTGGTGTATTCGCAGGTCAAACATCCTTGCTGAGGTGATTTGCAACATTGTAGAATAAACTTTTAACCCTGGGAGCTCAGTGAGGAGGGAGTTGCTATGGTAACAGGTAGAAAGGGCTGAGGGGGGGAAGGGTGTTGGTTTGAAAATACAGAGGGAAGAGATTTGATTGGTTACCATGAGCAATATGTGTGTAGAATTAGAGGGTTTCTGTGCCTTTATGGTTTGCAGTGCCTGGAGAACATACCTTTTGCTCTGCTAAAGAAATATTGGTGTGTGTATCTGACACTGTTCTGAATCTCCTAAAATATTTGTAAAGGTGAGTTATGATTCATTTAATATACATAGAGACTTGTATACTCTATGGAGAAGATTTGGAAGCAAATTGTGGTTTTTTAATGTTGCTTTGTGTCATGCTTTTTGATAATGCTTGGTAAAAAGAGTAATTGTATTTTGTAAAATTGTGAAGTTTTAGTAGTGACATGGAATGCTTCTACATAGGACCTGTGCTGTGTTTTTTAAATGTGATGTCAAAAACGATTTTGGGAAAAATGTATGGCTTTTACATTTTTTAAAAGGAATAAAGAATGTGTGCATGTTTAAAGAAATACATTTGACTCTTTACAATGATGTTACCTGTGTTAACTCAGTGTAGGAAGCATATTGAGTTTGTTTGCATAGAGGAATTGTATTTTGTAAAATTGTGGAGCTCCATGTGAAAGCTTTTGCCTCAGTCTTATCCCTGGTTTTTAAATTTTTGAGTATAATGTGGCGCAGAGGTTTAAAAAGTGATGCATCTAACTACATGCGTCACTTTTTAAATATGGTGCAAAAAGGTACATAATTGGGCTTTCCTGGGGAGCATAGGTGGTGAGGCTTGTGTCTAAGAGTGCAGTGGACTAGGCTTCATGAAGCCTATCCCCGACTGCACTCTTAGACACAGGTGTCAATTTGAATCTTTACAATGATGTTACCTGTGTTAACTCAGTGTAGGAAGCATATTGAGTTTGTTTGCATAGAGGAATTGTATTTTGTAAAATTGTGAAGCTCTATGTGAAAGCTTTTGCCTCAGTCTTATCCCTGGTTTTTACATTTTTGAGTATAATGTGGCGCAGAGGTTTAAAAAGTGACGCATCTAACTACATGTGTCACTTTTTAAATATGGTGCAAAAAGGTACATGTTTAGGCTTTCCTGGGGAGCGTAGGTGGTGAGGCTTGTGTCTAAGAGTGCAGTGGACTAGGCTTCATGAAGCCTATCCCTGACTGCACTCTTAGACACAGGTGTCAATTTGACTCTTTACAATGATGTTACCTGTATGAACTCAGTGTAGGAAGCATTTTGAGTTTGTTTGCATAGAGGAATTGTATTTTGTAAAATTGTGAAGCTCCATGTGAAAGCTTTTGCCTCAGTCTTATCCCTGCTGTGAGGCAGATGTTTGTACATAGGATCTGTGCTATTTTGTGGAAAATGAATGGTTTTTACATTTTTGATTATAATGTGGCGCAGAGGTTTAAAAAGTGACACATCTAACTACATGCGTCACTTTTTAAATATGGTGGAAAAAGGTACATGTTTGGGCTTTCCTAGGGAGCGTAGGATGTGAGGCTTGTATCTAAGCGTGCAGTGGACTAGGCTCCATGAAGCCTATCCCCGTCTGCATTCTTAGACACAGGTGTCAATTTGACTCTTTACAATGATGTTACCTGTGTTAACTCAGTGTAGGAAGCATATTGAGTTTGTTTGCATAGAGGAATTGTATTTTGTAAAATTGTGAAGCTCTATGTGAAAGCTTTTGCCTCAGTCTTATCCCTGGTTTTTACATTTTTGAGTATAATGTGGCGCAGAGGTTTAAAAAGTGACGCATCTAACTACATGTGTCACTTTTTAAATATGGTGCAAAAAGGTACATGTTTAGGCTTTCCTGGGGAGCGTAGGTGGTGAGGCTTGTGTCTAAGAGTGCAGTGGACTAGGCTTCATGAAGCCTATCCCTGACTGCACTCTTAGACACAGGTGTCAATTTGACTCTTTACAATGATGTTACCTGTATGAACTCAGTGTAGGAAGCATATTGAGTTTGTTTGCATAGAGGAATTGTATTTTGTAAAATTGTGAAGCTCCATGTGAAAGCGTTTGCCTCAGTCTTATCCCTTTTGTGAGGCAGATGCTTGTACATAGGATCTGTGCTATTTTGGGGAAAATGAATGGTTTTTACATTTTTGAGTATAATGTGGCGCAGAGGTTTAAAAAGTGATGCATCTAACTACATGTGTCACTTTTTAAATATGGTGCAAAAAGGTACATGTTTGGGCTTTCCTGGGGAGCGTAGGTGGTGAGGCTTGTGTCTAAGAGTACAGTGGACTAGGCTTCATGAAGCCTATCCCCGTCTGCATTCTTAGACACAGGTGTCAATTTGACTCTTTACAATGATGTTACCTGTGTTAACTCAGTGTAGGAAGCATTTTGAGTTTGTTTGCATAGAGGAATTGTATTTTGTAAAATTGTGAAGCTCCATGTGAAAGCTTTTGCCTCAGTCTTATCCCTGCTGTGAGGCAGATGTTTGTACATAGGATCTGTGCTATTTTGTGGAAAATGAATGGTTTTTACATTTTTGATTATAATGTGGCGCAGAGGTTTAAAAAGTGACACATCTAACTACATGCGTCACTTTTTAAATATGGTGCAAAAAGGTACGTTTGGGCTTTCCTAGGGAGCGTAGGATGTGAGGCTTGTATCTAAGCGTGCAGTGGACTAGGCTCCATGAAGCCTATCCCCGTCTGCATTCTTAGACACAGGTGTCAATTTGACTCTTTACAATGATGTTACCTGTGTTAACTCAGTGTAGGAAGCATATTGAGTTTGTTTGCATAGAGGAATTGTATTTTGTAAAATTGTGAAGATCCATGTGAAAGCGTTTGCCTCAATCTTATCCCTGCTGTGAGGCAGATGCTTGTACATAGGATCTGTGCTATTTTGGGGAAAATGAATGGTTTTTACATCTTTGAGTATATTGTGGCGCAGAGGTTTAAAAAGTGACGCATCTACCTACATGCGTCACTTTTTAAATATGGTGCAAAAAGGTACATGTTTGGGCTTTCCTGGGGAGCGTAGGTGGTGAGGCTTGTGTCTAAGAGTGCAGTGGACTAGGCTTCATGAAGCCTATCCCCGACTGCACTCTTAGATACAGGTGTCAATTTGACTCTTTACAATGATGTTACCTGTGTTAACTCAGTGTAGGAAGCATATTGAGTTTGTTTGCATAGAGGAATTGTATTTTGTAAAATTGTGAAGCTCCATGTGAAAGCGTTTGCCTCAGTCTTATCCCTGCCGTGAGGCAGATGCTTGTACATAGGATTTGTGCTATTTTGGGGAAAATGAATGGTTTTTACATCTTTGAGTATATTGTGACGCAGAGGTTTAAAAAGTGACGCATCTACCTACATGCGTCACTTTTTAAATATGGCGCAAAAAGGTACATATTTGGGCTTTCCTGGGGAGTGTAGGTTGTGAGGCTTGTGTCTAAGAGTGCAGTGGACTAGGCTTCATGAAGCCCATCCCCGTCTGCATTCTTAGACACAGGTGTCAATTTGACTCTTTACAATGATGTTACCTGTGTTAACTCAGTGTAGGAAGCATATTGAGTTTGTTTGCATAGAGGAATTGTATTTTGTAAAATTGTGAAGCTCCATGTAAAAGCGTTTGCCTCTGTCTTATCCCTGTTGTGAGGCAGGTGCAAAATTTTGATGTAACAGTGTCCTAAAAGTGACGCAGTGAAATCTCATAGATTTTACTGCGTCATTATTACGAGGCTTTTTGTGGAGAAATGACCCCTCTCTGTACATTACACTTGACAGAGGTATAATGTGATGCAAAAGGTTTTAAAAATGACGCATCTACCTACATGCGTCACTTTTTAAATATGGTGCAACAAGGCACATGTTTTATGACGCCAATGCGTCACAAAAAGTGACGCTTCAGTAGCGCAAAACTGACGCATGGCTTTATAAATGAGGATCAATTATGTCATCTGTGTTACCTGAGATTAGGAAGTAGATTGTGCAGATGAGGTGAGACATGTCCAGAGGGACAGAGGAGGTGAGGTTTATGATCAAGACTGTAGTGGGAGAGAGGCCTTTCTCGGGAAGCATAGGTGGTGAAGCGTGTGTATAAGAGTGCAGTGGACTTATACACAGGTCTCATCTTCTTTGTACTTGTGGACAGAGCTGCCTTCCACTATACTCTTCAATACAGGCCTCACGTTTTGTGCACCCCTGGAGAATCCTCACCTGATCTGTAACCCTGAATAGATCGTTTGCTTTTTGTCATTGCTTTGTTGTTTGGTAATAGTGGTCTATAATGTGCTACTTTTTTCTTTAACACAGATTGATATCGTTATTTCAAGAGTAAGCAAAGATACCCACAAGGGAAAGGACAAGAAAACAACGTAACTGGGAAAAATCAAAAATAGCAACGGAATTACAGCACTCTTCCACAACAAATACTTCAAAAAACAGGAACCAAGCTCCTGGTAAGACAACTAAGTCTTTTATTCGGAACATATGTACTTAAAAAAAAAATGATGGACAGCATGTTGAAAAAGAAAATGAGAGAGTAAAATTGAAAAGGAAGGAGTGAACTTCAAAGAATCCTAAAACTGGAGCAGGAGAGAATAATATGTATAGGAATAGAAGGCAGAATCAGTTTAGAGACATTCGTAAACGAATGTTTCGCAATAGGGTGGTTTTAAATTTGTTAAAAAACATTAGGAAAGGTAAACAGAGAGCTGCTTTTTATAAGAAAAAGAAAAGTGTAGAGAAGATTGTTGATCAGGCTTTTGAAGTTAAGAATTTTTTTATTTTTAATAATCAATAGAATTAGGACACTTAACAAGACAATTGATGTTTTCAAATCAAACAGTAGATGGAAAAGAGTAATTAATCGGACTAATTTTTGTAAAGTTTTTTCTGGAGAATGGATGCACAGTTCAAGTTGTGAGCCATTTTTTAATGAGGAGAGTTACTTCCAGGAGAATGATTTAGTGCATGCAGTGGACACAAGTGGATGAGCGTATGAAGTGAAAGACGGTTGTCCGATTGAAAAAGAGAAACTTGTGCCTAGAGAACCAGAAGAGGTGTTATCTGATGGAGTTTTAGGGAGACGTACTAAGGGTCCAGTGTACACTTGGAAGTGTAGTCGTATTTGTAGTGTGCGACAGGAATCAATTGATTTGTTTTGTAATTTCTTACGTACATATAGTAAGAAATTCTAAAGCAGAAAGTGAAGTTGTTGCAAGACTTAGATCCTTGCAGAGTGAGAGAAAAGACAGGTTTGCAAGGCCATTCACTGGCTTGTCTTTCTAGAAAAGTCTGTCAGAGTGTTTTTCATCATTTTAGGATGTTAGCAGTGCATCATACTAAAATGAGGAAATTAGTGAGAATGTTGTATTATGCAAAAAGTCCAGCACTTAAGCTTAAACAATTAAACAGTGCTCTTTTGCATGGAACTGAATTAGATGTGAAGAAGATTTGTGAAGAAATTGAGATTTGTTATTTTGATAAAAAAGAGGATAGTGTAGAAATTGACACAGCAATTCAAGGTAATGTGGAAGACAATGTACAGATTTCAAGTACAGAAAAGTTTGAGCAGGAAATTACCAGGTTTAAGGTGAAATCAAGTGAAAGGCCGAATTTTACTTGTGTGTGTTGTCGACGAAGTCATTATAAGCATCATACTAGATTAGTTGATTTATACGTAAAAAGTGAAAAGGTGAATAATTATGAGTGGAAAGATTTTGCAACTTATTTGTGGGTGGAGAATTGTTTTGATTTGAGTTCTGATCAGCGTATTTGTAAATATTGTTATGATAAATTAAATCAAAACAGAATGCCTGCTAGAGCTGTTCATAATAATCTGGAGTTGGTAGACATTACCCCTGAATTGATGGATTTAAATACATATGAGTCTATTTTGATTCAATGTGTCCACCCTTTTCAGGCAATTGTTCGCATGGAGCCTAGGATAGGGAAATTGCCTCCTACAGATTTGCAGAGAGGATTAAAGGGAAGAGTTGTTTATTTGCCTCTAGATTTCAAAAAAAATATTGATACAATTGGTATAGAAAAAGTAGAAGAGGAACCTTTAGGTATTCTAGTTAATGGGGTTCCGACAAAGAGTAAAAAAATCTGGCAAGATTTAGTGGATGTTAGGAAAGTCAAAAAGGCAACGTTGTATTTAGTCAAAAACAATGAGTATTACAAACATGTTTATGTTGCAGCAGAGGAAACAGCTGCAGATAAAGACAGTGATTGTTCAGGCGGCCAAATTGAAAAAGTTGATGTGTCTAGAAGTGAAGAAATATATGAACATTATACTGTTCATCCTTTGCATTCCAAAGAAGTAATGGGGAATGCAATTGAATTGTTTCAAATGAAAGCAGCAAAAGGAAGTCCAGTTAGTGTATGGGAAGAAAGTTTGGAAGCTCGTTGTTTTCCACAGCTATTTCCAACAGGTCGAGGTGGACGATATGACGATCGACCACTTCAAATTCCTGCATCTGAATATCGAACTGTAAGATTATATGCTGAAGATCCAAGGTTTCGTCAATGCATTCCCTATTTGTTTCATCTACTGTATGAAAGTGACTTGTCTGGGCTTTCTTATGCAGTAAACCATATACTGAAAAGTGGAGCACATCTGCAAAATGTTTCGGCGAGGGACTTTATGGAGAAAGTGAATCTGCAAGATAATATTTTGGAATCTCATCTAATCAATCTCATGGCATGTCAGCGTGGTACAAACGAGTATTGGTACCATCGTCATGGGGAATTTAAATGTATGCTAAGAAACTTAGGAACTCCTACATGGTTCCTCACTCTTAGCTGTGCCGAGTATGCATGGGACGACTTACTCCAATTTCTACGAGAGGCAAATGCAAATATACAAAATATAGAATTCAAAACATCTGGAGAACTGTGCTCTTTGGATCCTGTGAATGTATGCAGATATTTCAATCATAGATTTGAAGCTATGATGTCTTTCATTACCAACAAAAAAAATCCTCCCCTTGGAGAGGTTTTGGATTTCTTTTGGAGAAAGGAGTATCAAGCGAGAGGTGCGCCTCATATACATATGTTGTTGTGGATTAAAGATGCACCCAAATTTGGAACAGATTCGAATGAAACAGTGATGAGCTTCATTGAAGAGTATTCAACATGTGCTGTTCCGAAAACTACCGAAGGAAATAGTTTAAGGCAAAAATTTTTACGCTTTCAATCCCATCGTTGTGGAAAGTACTGTCGTCGAAAATTCCGAAACAAGGACAAGTTCTACACAAAATGTCGTTTCGCCTTTCCACGACCAGTGATTTCTAAAGGAAGAGTAAATAATTTGATGTCTTCTCTGCGACATAGTGTTATGAGGAAATCACCAAAAAATACATACAATTTAAAAAGAAACGAAGAGTCCAAGTACATCAACGACTATAACCCAGTGATTTTGTCCATGTGGAATGCTAACATGGATATTCAATTTGTGGCTGACAACTCTATTGCTGTGGCTCGATATGTGACGTCTTACATCACAAAAAAAGAAAAGACAGAACTGAAAGAAATGTGGGAGGACATTTCACATGAAAAGAGTCTAAGCAAGAAATTATACAGTTACAGTCTGAAGATGTTGTCGCATCGAGAAATTGGAGCATATGAATGTTCTGATCGATTGTCATCAGCAAGTCTCTATGCCAAATCTAGAACCATCATTTGGGTGAGTCTAGGTCTTGCTGCAACACGAAATCGAGTTTTGAAATCTGTACAAGAACTAGAGTATTTGGCGAAGAAAGAACAGATATTTTGAAGACCAACATGTTGGATACATACTATCCAAATAGAAGTAGTCATCTTGAGAACGTTTGTTTGTATGAAGTTCTGCAAAACTATATTTATAAGAGAACCATCAGAGAAGATATTAACAATGGAATATATGCTATCATTGGGTGTGAAGGATGTCTAGTGAGACAGAAAAAATGCCATTTGATTAATCATCGAAAATTGAGTTGCGAAAATCCAGAGAAAAGGGAATTTTACTATTTGGCTCTTTTGCAACTCTTTAAGCCATGGCGTACAGAAGAGGAACTACTTGGAGATTTTCTCTGTTACGAAGATTCTTTTAATGCAACCAAGGATACCATAGAATGTCCTGTTTTTCCAAATTATCTGCAAATGTTGAACGAAGAAATAGAGCAAGAAGCCACAATTGCTGCAGAGATTGCTAGAGACAGTTCTCAAGACAGTCAGAGTTCTGCTTCATTGAGTCAGGATCCACTAGGAGGACCAATTATCCAAAATGAAGCTGCCACTGCCATGGATGAGGTGGAAAGAGCTATGGAACAAGCTCAAGATGATGAAGTTAACTTAGAAGATTTGGTGAAACAACTAAACTTTGAGCAGAAACAGATATATGACAAGTCACAGAACAGATTGAACATGGATTCAGTCATGAGAAAAAAGAGTGCTCATGTACATCATTTAAGCCTGTCCAACTGTACGTGAGTGGAGAAGCGGGAACTGGAAAAAGTTTTCTGATTAAAGCAATTGCAAGTTATCTGCAGAAAAGGACTGAATCACCGCTGTCTTGTGTTGTTACCGCTCCAACTGGGCTGGCAGCACATAACATTAAAGGGATTACTTTACATCGTTTACTGATGCTGCCAGTGGAGCATGATAACAAATTGGAGTATCACAAGCTATCTGGAGATGCGTGTTCCGAAGTTTCGAGAGTCCTGAAGAAAATGAAACTTCTTATCATTGATGAAGTAAGCATGGTGTCAAATATAATGCTTGCTTTTGTGCATTTGAGAATGCAAGAAATTCTTAGAACAGACTATGATGTCTTATTTGGAGGAAAACATATTATTGTTTTTGGAGATCTTCTGCAGTTGACTCCAGTGAAAGGACAACCTGTGTTCAAAATGCTCACACATGAAGATACCAGGAGGTGCTTAGGAAGCATTGGAAACGTTAATATATGGTTAAACTTCAAATATGCAGAACTGCTTCAAAATATGCGGCAGGCAAAGGATGAAGATTATAAAAATATTTTACAAGATGTAAGGATTGGAAAAGTAAGTCAGCAAGGGAAAGAAGCTTTACATTTTTTTTTTGGACGGTTAATTTCAAATTTGTACCCAAATGAAAACATTCTTCCAGAGAATATTTTTAAGAAAATTAACGAGAGGAAATCTGCCATATGTTTGATGCCAACTCTGAAAGAATGTTCCATGTTCAACAACAAAATGTTACATTTAGAAAATGAAGAGATAGTGAAACTGGAAGCTACAGATAAAATAGAGCATATGGGAGCAACAATTGTTTTGTCTGAAAATTTGAAACCAAAATTGGATTCATTAGAAAAGAGTATATCTAAAACTGCTGGTTTTGAAAAGACTCTGAATTTGTGTTTGAATTGTCGTGTCATTTTGAGAAGGAATTTAAATGTTGAAAGAGGTCTGGTAAATGGAGCAATGGGTCATGTTGTTGGTTTTGTGAATTACAAAAATAGAGATGGAATTGAAATTTTAAAAATTAAATTTGATGGCATTGATGAAATAGAACAAATTTGTCATTGTTCAGCTAGATTTTTGCTCGTGAAAGACTTATATGTTCGCCAAAAACAGTTTCCTATTTGTTTGGCATATGCGGTGACAATTCATAAATCTCAAGGTTTAAGTGTAGATAGTGCTTTGGTGAACATTGGAAATTCTGTGTTTAAAGAGGGTATGGCATATGTGGCTTTATCACGAGTCAGAACTTTATCAGGATTGTACTTCATTGGGTGTGATGAAACAAAGATTTGTGCTGATCTAGATTGTGTTAAAGAATACAATAGGTTAAGAAGAGAGTATGCTCCACATTTGCCTCAATATCCTCTGATTGAAACACGTGTGGTAGGCCGAAAAAGAAGAAATGAGAGTAATTGCAGTGATGTAGTAGCAAAAAGACAAAAAGTAGATGAAACTGTAATTGTAAGGAGAAGGAAAAAGCATTCTGTTGAGCATGTTGTTGGATTTCAGTTTGAAAACAGTTCTGGTGTCAACTGCTATGCTAATGTAGTAGTTAATGTTGTTTTTTTTCTTCAAAATTTACAAAAACAGATTGTCGAAAATCGGGAACAAACATTGTGCTGTTTATTGAATTCTGTGTTAGAGAAATGTAGTAGTGATAGAGCAAAAATAGAAAGTGTTTCAGAAATTAGAAATCTTCTAGACATATGTTCAGGTCAAAATCATTTTTCACAGAATATTCAGCAGGATTGTCAGGAATTTTTAATGTATATGTTTGATGTATTGCAAGATGAAGGAGTAGATATAAAACATCTTTTTAACCTTTCTTATCAATGGCAAAATGACTGTGATAACTGTGCTTCATCAAGTACTACTAGAATAGACTCTGAAAGATTTATATATTTGACTTTACCAGACTGCAAATCAGTGCCTTTTAATAATCTAGTTAAAGCAGCGGATCACAATATGGTGTGTACCCAATGTAAGTCTGCAATGCTGTCCACATTATTTCTACAAAATTATGGTCACTATGTCATTTTTATGTTCCAACGATGTAGACCTGATGGAACTAAATTGACAACTTCTATTAAAAATTTCGTGGCTTCTCAGTTATCGATATCAGGAAGAACCTTTGCTACTGTAGCTATTATTTTTCATGACGGTCCTTCTACAACATCAGGGCATTACACATGCTATTTAAAAACTTCTAAAGGTTGGACCCAATGTAACGACACTCATTTGACTTTCAAACAACGTTTGCCTTTTGGCTTTATAAATTCATACCTAGTGTTTTTACAGCCAAAATTTAGGTAAAGGTAATTGGCCTATGAAGACGGGAGGAGTACTGATATATACTCATACATCTGACACTATTTGGCCAAATGAAAGGTGCAGGAATGAGTAAAGAGTCATGACTGAAAAAAAGGAGTATATGAAAATATTGAAAATATTTCAGATGTTGTTGGAGTTTTTCTTCTAGAAAGTCGATGAAATGGATTTTTTACTGAACAGCAAAGTACTTTGTAATGAGAAATGGACCTCCATGATATACTATTTGGCCTCAAGGAAAAGTAAGTCAATCAAAGATTAGTGTACATTTGTCATTTGTCAGTATCTAAGTTTTTTTTTTAAACACAATCTTTTAGATTGTGTTTTTTCTTTCCCGCTGTCATATGATGAGTAATTTGAACTCACTGTTTTAAGTGAAATTCAATATATTCTGAGAACAGCAAAAATAAACTATGTAACATGTTGTACAAGTTATTCTATACTTTGGATTGTGTAAATTAAATTGTATTCCCATTCTCTGACACTCACTTTCCTTTTTCCATCCTCTTTGAGCTCTTTTAACTCACTTATAATGTCTTTCTCTCACTCTCTGTAACTCCTGTTCTTTTACTCCACTTCTTTGACAAGCCCTCATTCTCATTTCAACTGTCTGCATCCCCTCTCTCCCTTACATAACGTTTCTGCTTTCAGTCTCTCTGCTTTACTTCCCTTTTCCGTATTTTTCTCCTTTGCTCTTTTAGTAATTCCTGTTTACTCACTCAGCAGTATTATCGCACTCTATCACTATAAATCACCCACTCTTCCTCGCTTATCTTTGTTTGCTCCTTACTTTTGACCTTTTTTATCTATTTTTCGTTCACTACTTCTATGTCCTCAGTGCCTCACTCTCCTTGTGTTATGTTCACTTGTGTTTATCTACCTTCTATCATTTCTTTTACAACTTCACTGCTCCTCTCTCATCGTTCTTCATCCCATTTCTTTTGCTCTGGTTCCATTACTATCCCTCATTTCCTTTCTTTCAATGTCCTTCTCTTTACTTTCATCACCAAATTATTTTCTCTCAGTACCACTGTTTTAGTCTTCTTCTCCTCTCTTTCCTTTTTTTGATCCCTTACTCATTTCCTTTTCTCACTCATTGTACTCCACCTCACTCAGTTTTTCTCTTAGTGTGTCTCTCTACTAACTTCCTCACTCCATTTCCCTCAATCGTTGTATATTATCATCTCTCCCATCATCCTTTCATTCTATGACTGTTCTTCACTTACTCTCAGTTATCTTCTATTCCTCATTCTTCTAAATGCATCCTTAATTAGACTGTTTTCTGTCTCAGTCATTATCTTTTTACTTACTACTGTTTCCTGATTTAGTCTTGCTAATTCACATTGTTTTAGTATCTTTCTTACCTTCAGTTCATTTCTCTGTTCTTCTCTTACTCTGTGTCAGTGAATCTATATGCCTTACTCTTAGTAATTTGCTCTCATTCTATTTCTTTTTTTCTCTTTTTATCCTTCTACCTTACTTTATTTACCTTTCTGTGTCCTTCACTTTTACTTTATTTCTAGATACCCTGTTATGATTTTTAACCTCTTCATTTGTATCTTTTAATTTAAAATACATATTTTACTAATTATAACTTATTTTTTCTTCTCTCTTTCACAGATACAAAGTGTAGTAAAAAAATGTAATTAAAGTTACATTTATTATATGGTAAGTGTGACTAAAAAAATGTAGTTTGTCATCACCCTTTGCTTTAAGCTCACTAATATTTTCTCAACCAACCTCACTCCTGTTTCTTTACTCTGCTTCCCTCACTTATTCTTATTCTCCATGTTTACTCCAATTTCCCTATTTCCCCTCTCATATTCCACTTCTTTCAGTCCCTATTCTTTACTTCACTTACCCTCTGTTCCCTTCCTTTGCTTCTTCACTCATTCTGTTTTTCTTAATTATTTACCTTACTCCTACACACACACCTCATCCCCCTCCCAACACATACACACACTTCTGACATACACCCCACACACACACCACACACACGCCTCATACACAGAAAAAAATCCCCCCATACACACACTTCACATACACACACATTCCATACACACACATACATCTCACACATATACCCCCTACACCCACACACCCCTCACACATATCTCACACACCCTCACCTCCACCCACACCGAAACACCCCACACAGCCACAACCACAGAAACACCTTACACACCGACACCCCGACCTACACCCACTGACTCCGTATAAATCACACAAACTGCATTACTTATCTTTGTTTGCTATTTCACTCAAACCCATTCAGGTACTGTTACCTTTATTTTCTCTGTCCTTTGTGTTTGTCACTCCCCATCTCTTATCCTAATTCAATTTTCACTCTCTTTCACCCATCTTTACTTATACTAACTGGTCTTTTCTTACCCTCCCTCACCGTTCTTCATTTATCCCAGTTACGCCACTACCGTTCATTCTCAATTTTTTTCTGTCCTATCTTTTTCTTTCAACACCCACTCACATTCTCCCACTATCTCTAGTTTAGTGTTCTTCCTCTCTCTTCCCTTCTTTCGCTCCTTTAGTGATTTTACTTTTCTCATTTTCACCCTATTACACTTTGTATGTTTTTAACTATGTAGTAAACAATCCCTCTGTGTTTCTCCCTCTAGCTCTCTTTCTCTTAACATTACTCTCTTTGTGTTCTTCCCTCATGCTAACTCCTTCATTAATTTTTTTTTCTTTTTTTTTTTGGTGCGCTCCCCGGTGCGCGCCCCGGTGCACGTACCGGTACGCGTACCCTGCAGAAAAAAGATTGACACAGATTCTTTAAAAATATAGGTTTATTTTTATAAAGTAAATGTAGTTCTAAAAAGAACTGTTTTTTTTCTTCTTTTTGTTGTTTTATATTTTTTTTATGTTTTTTTGAACATTTTGTACTTTTTTTGGCTTTTCTTAACACTTTTATATTTTTTTGTATTTTTTATGGGGAGAAACAAAAAACAGGGAATTGTAAATGGCTCAACTGGAGCATGAAAAAAATCAGGAAAAATTAGTTTTTTTTTTGACACTCATGGTTATCACCAGAAACCATGATAAGTTCAATGCTTTGCTCACCATAAGCAAGTAACTTGTTACAATATTTGCATAAAATTTTGTAATCATTAAACTTTGGTTGGAAAGCAGCCAATGTGTCTCTTGCCCTCGAACCCGATGGAGTGGGTTGTTTTGATGTTGAGCATCGAGACGTTGATGGGGGTAGTTTACTGCAGAGGTCCCTTAACTCTGCATTAGAGTAGTTGTTTGGATGCCAACGCATCATGTGGCGAATCACCGTATGATTCCCGAAGGAATACTTTTTGTTAGGGTTCCCCCTGGATAGCTCAGCACCACAAATTAAGCAAGTCACCTTTGCTGCGTTGACTTTTTTAAAACCCCTTGGGAGTTTGTAGAACTGCCATACAAAGTGCTCTTTGGGTTTGTAGGGCTGTTTATCTTCTGGCAGGAACTCTCTTGTCTGTGCCTCCTCTTCCTCATCCTCCTCCTCTTCCTGTTCACCACCAATATAATCTTCTGGTGGTCTTTTAGATGGTGGTGGTGGTGGTGGTGGGCCAGATGCTCCAACTGCTGATACTACTGTAGCCATTTTCTGAGATAGAACTCGAAACAGGTCTTCCTCAGTCAAAGGACAAAGTCAGAATAAGGAAAAAAGGAGGGGGCTTTCATCATTTGGAAAACAAAAGTGTTCTGGACCAATGAAAAGTGTTATTTTCAAGTCACATGATCCAAGCTTTCATCATTTGGAAACCAAAACTGATCTGCACCAATGAAAAGTGTTATTTTCAGATCACATGACCCGACGCGCTTACGCTACGCGCCCCGGGGCGTGTCGCGTAAGCGCGTCGAGACGTTGCTCGATCGTATGCGATCGCATGCTTCCGGGTGCGCTTACGCAGTGCGTCATATGACGCATCACGCGACTATGCGAAACGTCATGATGTTGTTTTCGTTCGCGGGAATAGCGCTCTCGCGACGCTCCCCGGTATGCGCCCCGGAGCGCTCTGTAGCATTACGCTCACCGGTACGCGCCCCGGGAGCGCCCCCGGGCGCGTACCGGGGCAAACAATAAAAAAAAATATATATTTACACAATTTAAAATTTGTTATAAAAATTATTACTTTCATACCTATAGAAATTTGCTATTAAAAAACCTATGAAATTCACTGAAAAAAACATAGGTTTCACCCCAGTTATAGTTAGGAATTAGCATTTAAAAAACCTATTAAATTCACTGAAAAAAACATAGGTTTTACACCAGTTATAGTTAGCTGGAAGTTTTACTCGCATAAAACCATTGAAATTCCCACGTTATAGTTAGTTGGACTCACTATAACTTGCGCGTGCAATGCACTGCTGATGACTTCACATATTACATCACTCATGACATGGTCAGTGACATCACTCATGACATCACTGATGACACCATCCTTGTGACAGAGTGACAGACCTCCTTTCACTGTGATGTAACCCTTGAAACACATATTCAAAAATAGAAACTAAAATTTTCAAAAAAATGGAGATACCCATACCAGTTACAACAACCAATTCAATAATTCCAACATCTATATACACATCCACTCATTCACCAACAGTTCTATATAGTCACTCATACATATACTCACTCATCATATGTAGTGATACACCTATACATCCTCTTACACACCGACAGTCATCCAATAGATACTCTCACACATACTCACACATGTAAATAAACTATTGAACATCCATTTATTTGCATATACAGCTATACACACACTACCACTTTACTTCTAAGGAAACTTACACATACTTACTCTTATAGAAACACATACTAATTTAAACAGGAACTCTTACAATCCCTCACTCTCACATATACTCACTTATATACATCAATATTCACATATACTAGATTAAAACATATGTAGTTACTGATAAAGACACTAGTGAGACAGTCATTCACTCACTAACACACACATATACACACTCATCCACCCATACAGTCCTGCACATATGCTGTCTTCAAAACACATACAAAGAGAGAGTCCGTCATTCATGCATGTATGTGCTAAGTAATACCCCCACCAAACCATACAAACACTCATACTGATACTAAGAAAAACATCTAATAACCCATATACACACACATGTAGCTACTCACCAACCCATGCAGCCACTTATACACAAAGTGAAACACTAATACATATATTTGAATATTTAAACATTACTCTCTAATATATGTATTCACTAAGATACACTTAATAAACCAGTTAACCAATCAATTTTTTTTTAAAAACATCCATGTAAACACTTATTTAAACATTTATTCTTTCATCAACTTTTACATATACATATATAACACATATTTATTTTTCAGAAAGACACACATTCACTGGATGGTGTCATCAGTGATGTCATGAGTGATGTCACTGACCATGTCATGAGTGATGTAATATGTGACATCATCAGCAGTGCATTGCACGCGCAAGTTATAGTGAGTCCAACTAACTATAACGTGGGAATTTCAATGGTTTTATACGAGTGAAACTTCCAGCTAACTATAACTGGTGTAAAACCTATGGTTTTTTCAGTGAATTTAATAGGTTTTTTAAATGCTAATTCCTAACTATAACTGGGGTGAAGCCTATGGTTTTTTCAGTAAATATACATATGTTATGTTATGTTATGTTATTAAAAATTTATAAAGCGCACATACGCCCGAGAGCTTCTTGGCGCTGGAAAGAGATAAAAAACATAACAAGGGGTGAGTTTACGAGAATCTTTATTTCAAGTATGCCTGTGTGAAGAGGTGAGTCTTAAATGCCTTTCTAAAGGCGAGGAGGTCCTTACTCTGTCTGAGGGCTAGTGGCAGAGAATTCCATAGGGTGGCTGCTAAAAAATGGAAACTGCTGCCTCCTTGTCGTTTTTTCTTAAAGCATGGTACCTCAAGTAGATCTTTGTTGGCTGATCTCAAACTGCGTGAAGGAACATATCTTCCAATCAGTTGCCTGATAAATAAAGGTCCCTTGCCTTGCAATGCCTTAAAGATGATACACCCAGCTTTAAATTCGGCTCTTTGAGCCACAGGTAGCCAGTGCAGAGTCTCTAAGCCTGATTTAATCGATTCCCATTTGGGTACATTGCAGATCAGCCTGGCGGCTTGATTCTGCAGGTACTGCAGTCTTCTAAGTTGGCCTACAGGTAGGCCGAGATAGAGACTGTTTGAGAAGTCGATGTGGGAGAGGACTAGGGCCATAACCACCTGGGTTAGGGCAGAATGGGTGAGGAAGTGTGCGATTTTCCTAATTTTCCTCAATTGAAAAAATCCAGAGGAAACCACGGTTCCAATCTGGGATTTTAACGTAAGGTCCTCATTGATGGTTATCCCCAGGCTTTTTACAGTTAGAGATTTCTTAGGGGAGAGGCCCATATCAACAGGCCAGAAATTAGGGCTCCAACTGATTTCGCTCTTACCGGGCAGGATCAGCTCAGTTTTCCCCGGGTTTAATTTAAGATGATTTGAGGACATCCAACTCTGGATTAAAGTCATAGTGGCTTGAAAGTCCTCCACAGCATTTAAAGAATTGAGTACGAAGACTAGCTGCAAATCATCTGCATAATTGTATACAGTAACTTTATGCTTTCTCAAAGCAAAAAGAAGGGGCCGCATATACAAATTAAACAATAAGGGAGATAACGAAGAGCCTTGGGGGACCCCGCAAAAGGACTTAATTTTAGCAGCAGAAAAGGAGCCTAGGCGGACAGACTGAGTACGTTCAGAAATGAACGATTTCAGCCAGGCTAGAGCAGAATCTCTAAGGCCTGCCTGTTCGACACGGTTGACCAGAATAGAATAGTCAACCGTGTCGAATGCGGCAGACAAATCAAGAAGTACCAGGGCTTGATGGAGATTTTTGTCAGCATTGGACCTCAAGGTGTTCTGGACAGCCAATATTACTGCCTCAGTAGAATGACCAGGCCGGAATCCTGCTTGGTTGGATTGAAGATAGCCCGATTCCTCCACAAAGTTTGAGAGGCAGTTAGTAACGTAAGCCTCCAACATTTTGGATAGGAAGGGCAGCAAGGATATAGGCCGGTAATTCGTGAGGTCCAGCGGGTCAATACCGGGTTTCTTGGTAAGGGGTATCAGTAAGGCCTGCTTAAAGCTACTGGGCACTGTCCCTGAAGAGAGAGAGTCATTAAGCAAGGGTATCATGCTATTGGGCATGGCTCGACCAATCTCTTTCATGATATGCGGGGGCAAACATCCATAGGGGAGCCTGATTTGACTCTAGACAATAATTCCAAGAAAGTTTTCGAATCAATAGGGGGAAAAGAGTGTAAAGTTAAAGGGTTAAAATAGATATTGTCCACAGTGGCACAAGCTGGAAGTGTGGAAATGTTCTTTTTTATCAATAAAATCTTTTCGCGAAAAAAAATCATTCAGGGAATTGCATAGTGCTTGTGTAGGAACTACCGGAGGAGAGGTTCTATCATCATTACATAGGTCGTTCACTATCCTGAAGATTTCTTTCGACTTATTGGTGGAGTTTAAGATTTTAGATGAAAAGTAGGCAGTCTTGTGGTTATGTAGGGTTTTTTGGTATGTCTTCCTGGCTGAACAGTACGTGGCCCTGGCTAAAGGACAATACTGGGAACGCCATATTCTTTCCTTTTGCCTAACTTCCAGTTTTAATTTTTTGAGCTCAGGTGTAAACCATTTATGTGCGTCCAGAATCCTGGAGCTACAGAGAAGTGTGGGAGGGGCATAGATATTAATTGCTGCAGTAAGCCATTGAGTAAACCGAAAGTCGGCCTCCTCCACATTAGTACTGTCAAGGGGAATGGAATCACTCAAAAAATTTAGAAAGGCTGACATATCCATAGAGCTCCATTTCCTGATGGCTTTGCTGGTTTGTAGTTTAAATTGGATAGTCTTATCTAACTGGAAAGAAAAACTTATGCTGTGGTGATCAGACCAACAGCAAGGTTTTATATCTATCGAAGATAGCGGTAGGTTCAAGGACCAGATTTGGTCAAGACTATGGCCCTTCTGGTGAGTCTCAGTGTAGATGTGTTGTGTCAGGTTGAGATCACAAAAAAGTTCTCTCATCTCTGCGGCTTGGGGATCTAGTGACGTATTATCAAACCAGAAGTTTAAGTCCCCGACCAGAAGTAATTTAGGATGGTTTGTAACCAGCGGAGCCAATAGCTGTACTAGGGTGGATGGAAAAGTGGCCATGGTTTGGGGTGGGCGATATAGTAGGACCAATACAAGTGATCCATTGGGAGTGTCTATTTTAGTTACTATATTTTCAGTGTTGGGTAAAGGCAAGGATGGTAGTTGTCTAAGTTGGAATTTCTTGTTGACAATAATAGCCACTCCTCCCCCAATTTTTCCTCCCGGACGTATTGCTGATATAATATAGTAATCTGCCGGTAGGGCAGCTAAAATATCCGGTAACGAGTCCGGGGTAAGCCAGGTCTCAGTCAGTAGCAGTATATCAGGTTGTTTATCCATAAGTAACAAAAAAATATCTGACTGATGTTTAATCATAGAACGGGTGTTTAAATATAAACACCTGAACATGTAGGTGGAGCTAGGTATGGTTGTGAGCATCGAATACTTAGGAGCAGGGGCGGCTGTAAGAATGGCGGGATTACCTATGCCCAAGTGAGAAATACGTTTTGCCGTGTTGTGAGGGATCAGGATTCAAGCAAGCCGAGCCGAAGAGGCTGAAATGCCAGAAACCGGTCCCCGGTAGCTTGTTTCCTTTCCAGTGTAAGAATTGGCTTTGTAGTTTGGTTTGCCCTGTTCCCATCATGCACTGGGACAGGAACAGACTAATTTGCATACAGCCAGGTTCTGAAACTGGGATGATGCAGTGAGCTAAAAAACGGTGTTGGATCTAGCCCTGATCTCTTGACTGGGTGAGAGTTTTCTGCTTAATTCAGAGACTCTGTCCATCACCACCCCTTGTTGTTAATTATTTTGTCCACCCTAAGCGTGGAAGGATATGCTCAGACATGAGTCCCTTGCTCACTGCACCATCAGGATTCAAGCAAGCCGAGCCGAAGAGGCTGAAATGCCAGAAACCGGTCCCCGGTAGCTTGTTTCCTTTCCAGTGTAAGAATTGGCTTTGTAGTTTGGTTTGCCCTGTTCCCATCATGCACTGGGACAGGAACAGACTAATTTGCATACAGCCAGGTTCTGAAACTGGGATGATGCAGTGAGCTAAAAAACGGTGTTGGATCTAGCCCTGATCTCTTGACTGGGTGAGAGTTTTCTGCTTAATTCAGAGACTCTGTCCATCACCACCCCTTGTTGTTAATTATTTTGTCCACCCTAAGCGTGGAAGGGTATGCTCAGACATGAGTCCCTTGCTCACTGCACCATCAGGATTCAAGCAAGCCGGGCCGAAGAGGCTGAAATGCCAGAAACCGGTCCCCGGTAGCTTGTTTCCTTTCCAGTGTAAGAATTGGCTTTGTAGTTTGGTTTGCCCTGTTCCCATCATGCACTGGGACAGGAACAGACTAATTTGCATACAGCCAGGTTCTGAAACTGGGATGATGCAGTGAGCTAAAAAACGGTGTTGGATCTAGCCCTGATCTCTTGACTGGGTGAGAGTTTTCTGCTTAATTCAGAGACTCTGTCCATCACCACCCCTTGTTGTTAATTATTTTGTCCACCCTAAGCGTGGAAGGGTATGCTCAGACATGAGTCCCTTGCTCACTGCACCATCAGGATTCAAGCAAGCCGAGCCGAGCCGAAGAGGCTGAAATGCCAGAAACCGGTCCCCGGTAGCTTGTTTCCTTTCCAGTGTAAGAATTGGCTTTGTAGTTTGGTTTGCCCTGTTCCCATCATGCACTGGGACAGGAACAGACTAATTTGCATACAGCCAGGTTCTGAAACTGGGATGATGCAGTGAGCTAAAAAACGGTGTTGGATCTAGCCCTGATCTCTTGACTGGGTGAGAGTTTTCTGCTTAATTCAGAGACTCTGTCCATCACCACCCCTTGTTGTTAATTATTGTGAGGGACAGGTGGGCACATCATAGCAGTTGGTCGTAGAGCTTGTATATCAGCGGATGTGTATGTATAGGAGCGGACAGAGTCCTTAGCCCCTAGTCCCGGACGCTCGCGGACGAGCGCAGACGAGCTTGACTCTAGCGCGACTCCGGCACGCCTCCGTCACGCCCGCTGCGCTCCCTCCAACACATTACGTTTTATGTGAAGGAGCCTTGAGCAACTGGACCGCTAGCTCGGTTCCCAGTGCTCTCGGACTCCTCCCAATATATATATATTCACTGAAAAAACCATAGGTTATAGACCATATATAGTTAGGAATTAGCATTTACAAAACCTTATTTTACTCACACAAAACCATTGAAATTCGCATATATAGTTAGTTGCACTAACTATATATCGCGCACCCGCAATCCACTGTTGATCATGTCACATATTACATCATTCATGACATGGTCAGTGACATCACTGATGACATCACTGATGACATCTCAAATGACATCACTGATGACATCACTGATGACATCTCAAATGACATCACTGATGACATCGCTGATGACATCTCAAATGACAGCACTGATGCCATCACTGATGACATCACTAATGACATCTCAAATGACATCACTGATGACATCACTGATGACATCTCAAATGACATCACTGATGACATCACTGATGACATCTCATTTGACATTACTGATCACATCACTGATGACATCATTCATGTGATAATACGATGAACCTCTTCAGACTCTAATATAACCTTAGATACACTCAGTGTAAACAGACACTCACAGACTGTCACTCATCCATGGAGTTACTCACACACCTAGTCAGTCATGCAAAGAATCAATCACACCTCCATTTCCTCAACTATACAGTTATACACACCTTACTTATTCAAACATATACTAACACATATTTACTCTCTTATACAATCCCTGATACAAGTTCACAATGATCCATACAGCCACTCACACATTCACTGGCTCTTATGCATAGCTATTTATATATGTCAACTCTCACATGTACTGTGTTTTACATATGTACTTACTTTGACATGTAGCACTGAGATATCCATTCACTCACCAATACACTCATGCACACAGTCAACCGCCCATACAGCTGTTTCCACATGCACTTTTGAACCCATACATCTAGTGAATCAACTGCTCACACATCTATGCACAGAGTCATACACCTCCCAGCCACCCACACACACACTTAGTCTCCCATACAAATACTTGGGCAACCAATCAATAACCCATATAGTTACTCATATAGCTACTGATCAACACATGCAGCAGTTTACAGAACAACAGACATAATGGTGCACAAATTAAGACAGTTTAGTCACTAACCCATGCACTCAGTGAGACACATTTAATCACTCACTCAAACAGTCAGTCATGCACCTACTAAATCCTTCATCCAGACACTTATACATCCACTCATTCTTCAATATGTAAGACATATTTTAACTTCAGTGATGTCATCAGTGATGTCATTTGAGATGTCACCAGTGATGTCATCAGTGATGTCACTGACCATGTCATGAATGATGTAATATGTGACATGATCAGCAGTGGATTGCGGGTGCGCGATATATAGTTAGTACAACTAACTATATATGCGAATTTCAATGGTTTTGTGTGAGTAAAATAAGGTTTTGTAAATGCTAATTCCTAACTATATATGGTCTATAACCTATGGTTTTTTCAGTGAATTTTCAAGGTTTTGTAAATGCTAATTCCTAACTATATATGGTCTATAACCTATGGTTTTTTCAGTGAATTTCAATGGTTTTTTAATAGCAAATATCGAAAGCTGTAAAATGTATTCTTCTTTTAAAGGAAAAATATATTTTATATGTATTTAATATAATTTTTTTATGTATATAAATTTTTTGAGGGAACGAATTTATCAACTATCATGCTGAAGAAGAGTGTGGGAAAAAAAACCCAAAGAGGAGGACTAATAGGAAAGAACAATCAGTTCAAAAATACAATTGCTTTAAAGCATGAAGTGCTTTTCCACACATTTACATTTAAATAACCCATATTAGAACATACAAAATATCTACAGAGGAGACGGTGTACATTGAATTTTAGACTCTTCATTGGTACCTACATGTTGGTACTTACATCACCCACACAACACAACAGCTCTATTCAGAGCTACCCTACCTCAAAGCACTCTAAAATATTATTTTAATATTTCCCTTGGTTTTCCCCTTGTTACGCTTTCCGGAACGCTACCCGGTTCGCGGACCGGGCGCTAACCGTGCGAAAATTTGAAAAAAAAAGCTTTTTTTTTTACATATATGGGCCTCCTCAGCCACCCTCAGAAAACCTAGGGGGTCAGGATATGTCTCCCGTGCCCCCTTATACCCATTCCCAACATTGTTTATCCTCCATCTTGTGACTAAATTCGTCCGAAACACAAGATGGCGGACTCCCGTTATGCTACCGGTGAGCTACCCGGTGAGCGTACCGGGTAGTGTTTCCACCGCAAAAAATAGAAAAAAAATGTATTTAATTTTTTTGCCCCGCGGGGCCCTTTAATAGCCCCCACATCAATCCTAGGGGGTCAGGAGGGGTCTACCTTGCCCCCTTTCATTCATTTACCCCTTCGTTTATTTCCACCTCTTGTCTCTCGATCCTACCGAGAGACAAGATGGCGGCCGCTCCGGACTGTTTAGAATGTTGACAGTCACTGGAGAGCCAATCCGCTTCTCCTCGCGAAGTTCCGTTACGCGTCTGGTACGCGAACCGGGGCGCTAACCGGGACGCTGTCACAGATATATATATTTTTTTGAACATTAATTTCTCAAAATCCACTGGAGCACATATCTTGAGACCTAGCAAAGGCACATTGGGCAAACAGTCTCTACAATTTTGCCAAGTTTCAAAGAAATCCATTCAGTCGTTCGAGCTAAAAGTGAGTCCAACCGCCCTATGGAAAACTCAATGTTAAAAACACGTTTTGGGACCCCCCTTTTATCTCGGCCCCCACTTGATGAAACCCCCCAAACTTTCAGGGGACGCTCAGAAACAAAATGTGCCATTTTCCTGAATATTTCAGCCAATTCCGTCCATCAACGCCAAAGTTATTCAACATAGAATTTTCAGAAATCCCTATTCAAAAAAATCCTAACTATATATACCTACTGGCGACCGCCAGTAGGTAATATATATATATATATATATATATATATATATATATATATATATATATATATATATATATATATTACCTACTGGCGGTCGCCAGTAGGTATATATAGTTAGGATTTTTTCTCTATGGGATTTTTGAAAATCCTATGTCTAATAACTTTGGCGTTTGTGGACGGAATTGGCTGAAATTTTCAGGAAAATGGAACATTTTGTTTCTGAGCAGCCACTGAAAATATGGGGGGGTGTCGTCAAGGGGGGGCCGAGAAAAAAGGGGGTCCCAAAACGTGTTTTTCCCATGTTAATTTCCATAGGGCGGTTGGCCTCACTTTTAGCCCGAACGGCTGAATGGATTTGCACGAAACTTGGCAAAATTGTAGGGACTGGTAGCCCGATGTGCCTTTGCTATGTCTCAATATATGTGCTCCAGTGAATTTTGAGAAATTAACGTTAAAAAAAATATATATATCTGTAAGCGCGCTCCGGGCAGCGCCCCGGTTCGCGTACCTGACGCGTAACGGAACTTCGCGAAGCGAAGCTGATTGGCTCTCCGGTGTCTCTCAACATTCTAAACAGTCCGGAGCGGCCGCCATCTTGTCTCTCGGTAGGAGCGAGAGACAAGAGGAGGCCAAAACAAAGGGGGAAATGACCATAAAGGGGCATAGTAGATCCTCCCTGACCCCCTAGGTTTGATGTGGAGGCTTTAAAAGGACCCCGCGGGGCAAAAAAAAAAAAAAAAAATGTTGTTTTTTTTGCGTGGGGAGCGCCCGGTACGCGCACCGGGAAGCGGTCCGGGGAGCGTACTATAAGGAAAAAAGAATGATAGACTATGATATTTTGAAATATTGTGTGTTTATTGATTGTTCTTTTTGTTGTTTTATTTTTTTATTTAAGTAGCAGTATTAATGATTATTAAATATCAATGTATTTTTGGAATTGTGCACAGTATACTATAAGTCTGACTTTACATTATAATCAATTTGGTACTAGTTTATGAATTACATATAAAAATGATTAAAGACTCAAACAATTTTTTAATATTACATATAATTTTATTTTTCGGATTGTTTTTCAAAATTTTATAGAACATCTAACATTTGACTGTCCGATATGTCCTCTTGTTGAGTGAACATAACTTCCCACATTTGACCGTCATCATAATGAAGTAAATGATCCACAGATTCTACACATTGTTGAAGTTCATGGTCTCGTGATTCATCCATGAATTCCAAGTCAATGGGTTCAATTATTTCCTCATTGTTCATGTCTAGGACAATTTCAAAGGAAACGTTCTGTTCTCCTTGCATTTTTGTGCTGAAATTTGAATAAAAAATAAATATATCAGTAGAGATAGGGCACTGTTGGGTTTAAGTTCAGACAGGTACTTTTGAGGCATGAAGTAGTACTATTAAAAAGTGCCTGTGAAAAAGCCTATGTAAATTCATAATTATACCACAGAAACCTAAATCAATCCATAATTATAATAAACAAGCCTTTCTCAATGTCTAACTCTTACAGAGGGATAGTATATAACTATCTGAAAATGTTTTCAAATTTATAAAATAATATCTTACCTTTTAAAAACAAGTTTAAGTTGTGAGTGAAAATGATCTTGCAATGTAGTTCAGGAAGTAGTAGTCAAAATGGCTGTGTTTTTCTCTCTTTTTTTATATATATTCAGGTATATAACCAATCAAATGTCAGGTAAAAAAAGTAGAAAATGAAAGTAACATTTTAATTAGTTGTCAATTCCAACACTTCAGATGTGTTTTGTGAAGTAATTTACCTCAGGGTATTTAGAGAGGTCTACAGGCTAAATGGCTAAATGGTATTCCAACCAAATTTGTGAAAATGGTAGGGATTGGTATGTAGTATGAGTTAATCTATATTTGGTGACATTGTCTCCAGGGTTTTTTCTGTAAATTACTTTCCCACCTTTTTTAATGGAGCGTTTCCCGGTGCGCGCCCCGGTACGCGAACCGGCAGCGTTACGGGAGTCCACCATTTTGTGTTTCGGTAGAATTGAGATACAAGATGGAGGGCAAATAATGTTCAGAATGGTTAGAAGGGGGCACGGTAGACGTATCTTGACCCCCTAGGTTTTCTGAGGGTGGCTGAGGAGGCCCATATGTGCGAAAAAAAAAAATATTTTTAAAAAATTTCGCACGGTTAGCGTCGGGTGCGCGTACCGGGTAGCGCTCCGGGGAGCGTACTTTTTTGAAAATTAGTGAAAAAAGTTAGAGTAAAATAATAATTGTGAGTGATCAGATGTAGGGTAGCTCTGAAAAGAGCTTTTGGGTCCTGTGGCTGATGTAGGTACCTACAAGTAGGTACCAATGCACAGTCTTAAATTGAGGATGAAAATTCTGTTCCCCTCATCTGAGAAGTGAACTCCATCTGCTCTGTAGATATCTTGCATGTAGTAACGCAAGGTATTGTTGTAGATGGAGCCCATTCCATGGTCTCTCATGTAAGCTGAAACAGACTTATTTACATGCTTCCTCGATTTCTCAATTTGTGGACAAAATTGGTTCGACCACCTCCATTTCTGTCTTTGGCATATATTTAAATTTACCAAGGCAGTTTGAGGAAAAAGTGCCATCAATTGGTCAAAGGTGTCCTTTAAAAGCATTTCCAGACCTACCCCAGTCAAAGTGCCCAAGTCATTACCTCCACAGTGCACAATTAACAGGTCAGGTTTTGGCAAATGCAAAAAGGTTTTCACCAATGGTATCAATTGGTGACATTTTAATCCTCTGTGGGCAATCCACTTGATTTCCACATTTTGTAAATTGAGGTTAGGTAAATTTCTGTTATCAGCAAACCTTTGAGCCCAGTGGATCTAACTATGTCCAACAATCCAGACAGAAAACATGGTGAGAGGAGGTTCTGCTGCAGTCAGATGAAGTGTGGCAATGAAATGGCAGTTGAAAAAATAAGAGTTTAAAATGAAAAAAAACTGTGGAGTTTCTGTGTTAATGAAGCAGTAGCGGTGATTGGTGGATTTTGATTGCTGAAAACAGAAAGTTAGGGTGCATGGATGAGTTCTTTGAAAGCGGTAATTTGAATGGTCAAGAAAAAATCATTTTATGAAAGATTGCACTGGATATGCAGGTGTACTGAGAGTTCAGAGTTCAATTGAAACATTGTTGTGTGAACTTGCAAACATCAGAGGTCTTTCAGGAGGTGGTTGCTATGCAAAAAAGGCAGAAAGGGCAGAGGGGGGAAGGGTGTTGATTTGAAAAAAGTGAGGGAAGAGTTTTGATTGGGTGACATGAGAGATATGTGTGATGAATTACAGCTTTTCTGTGCTTTTTATGGCTGCAGACTCTGGAGTGCATACCTTTTGCTCTGCTTAAGACAAATTGGTGTGTTTCTGAGACTGTTTTGAAACTCATAAAGTATTTGCTAAGGTGAGAAAAGATTCATTTAATTTAGATAGAGAATAGTATGGTTTAGGGAGAAAATTATGAAGAAAGTTGTGTATTTAAAATGTTGTTTGGTGTCAAGTGTTTTACAAATAGATTTTGTTTCTTTGTGTTACATAGCCATGTTAAAAGTGACGCAAAAATAGTGCAATGGTCTTACAAAAATGCTTTCATGTGTCTTAGGGTATTTTAACTCACTTCCCCATGAATGTATGAATATAATTGCTTTACAAGATGTGTTTAAAAACGTTTTTTGAAATCAATTAGGTTTCTTGATATGTACTGCTAGAGTTTCATAGGTTGCTTGGGGCATATTTTCAAGGCTTTTGAGTTCCTTTGATGTAATTTTTCCCATTTTAATTTAAGACCTTTCCCCGTGGTGCAAGGTCCTTGTAAATATGCCCCCATCTGTGCTTGGCAAATTTAGATTTGAATTCTTTGACTAACATAGCCATGTTAAAAGTGACCCAAAAATGTTGCAAGGGCCTTAAAAAAATGCTTTCATGTGTCTTAGGCCATTTTAAGTCATTTCCCCTTGAATGTAGGTATATAATTGATTTAGATGATGTGTTTAAAAACGATTTTTGAAAACAATTAGGTTTCTTGATATGTACTGCTAGAGCTTCATAGGTTGCTTGGGGCATATTTATAAGGCCTTTGAGTCTCTCTGATGTTATTTTTCCCATTTTAATTTAAGACCTTTCCCTGTGGTGCAAGGTCCTTGTAAATACGCCCCCATCTGTGCTTGGCAAATTTAGATCTTGATTATTTGACTAACATAGCCATGTTAAAAGTGATCCAAAAATGGAGCAAGGGCTTAAAAAAACACTTTCATGTGTCTTAGGGCATTTTAAGTCACTTCCCGATGAATGTAGGTATATAATTGATTTAGATGATGTGTTTTAAAACGTTTTTTGACATCAATTAGGTTTCTGGATATGTAGTGCTAGAGTTTCATAGGTTGCTTGGGGCATATTTATAAGGCATTTGAGTCTCTCTGATGTTATTTTTCCCATTTTAATTTAATACCTTTCCCCGTGGTGCAAGTTCCTTGTAAATATGCCCCCATCTGTGCTTGGCAAATTTAGATTTTAATTCTTTGACTAACATAGCCATGTTAAAAGCGACCCAAAAATGGTGTAAGGGCCTTAAAAAAACGCTTTCATGTGTCTTAGGCCATTTTAAGTCATTTCCCCTTGAATGTAGGTATATAATTGATTTTGATGATGTGTTTAAAAACGATTTTTGAAATCAATTAGGTTTCTTGATATGTAGTGCTAGAGTTTCATAGGTTGCTTGGGGTATATTTAAAAGGCATTTGAGCCCCTTTGATGTTATTTTTCCCATTTTAATTAAAGACATTACCCCGTGGTGGAAGGTCCTTGTAAATACACCCCCATGTGTGCTTGGCAAATTTAAATTTTGATTATTTGACTTACATAGCCATGTTCCATACAGTTCTCACCTTCTGCGTAGTCTTTGATATGCTAGACTCCATCTGCACTATGAGATACCTAAGCAAAGGAAACACAGGTGATGTGATTGTGAAATGAGGAAAAGAAACTCCACATTTTTCAATTACATCACCTGTGTTTCCTAAGTTTACGAATGACATTGTGCAGATGAGGTTTAGGCCTGTCCACGGACACAGAAGAGGTCTGGCCTTTGTTCAAGAGTGAAGTGGACATGACTTACTTCATTGGTAGGCCTTCACATGTATTATCTCCTCTGTACTCTTCAACAAGCGTAAATTTCATCTGCAACCCTGAGTAGGCCTCACCTTAAACAAACCTCTGGATAGGCCACACCTTATCGTCATCCTGAATCAATCATTTAAAATGTTAGGGACAGATTTATGATAGGTGTATGCCTCTTTTGCGTCACTGTGCGTCACTTTTGTGACGCAGCGGCGGTGCAAAAGATTTGCTATGTGGCGACATATTTACAACTTGATGCATCTAGGCAGATGTGTCATGCTGTAAAGTCCCGTGCCACATGAAACCGATGCAGCAGTGATGCAAAAGATGCACCATGTTGCAAGACAGGCCTCACTTCATCTCCAACAAGATAAGAAGCTGAATCTTCTGTAAATGTCAAAATTGTTGTATACACTGCTGAACTTCTGTGTACTCTTTGATATGCTAGACTCCATCTGCACTATGAGATACCTAAGCAAAGGAAACACAGGTGATGTGATTGTGAAATGAGGAAAAGAAACTCCACATTTTTCAATTACATCACCTGTGTTTCCTAAGTTTACGAATGACATTGTGCAGATGAGGTTTATTCCTGTCCATGGACACAGAAGAGGTCTGGCCTTTGTTCAAGAGTGAAGTGGACATTACTTACTTCATTGGTAGGCCTTCACATGTATTATCTCCTCTGTACTCTTCAACAAGCGTAAATTTCATCTGCAACCCTGAGTAGGCCTCACCTTAAACAAACCTCTGGATAGGCCACACCTTATCGTCATCCTGAATCAATCATTTAAAATGTTAGGGACAGATTTATGATAGGTGTATGCCTCTTTTGCGTCACTGTGCGTCACTTTTGTGACGCAGCGGCGGTGCAAAAGATTTGCTATGTGGCGACATATTTACAACTTGATGCATCTAGGCAGATGTGTCATGCTGTAAAGTCCCGTGCCACATGAAACCGATGCAGCAGTGATGCAAAAGATGCACCATGTTGCAAGACAGGCCTCACTTCATCTCCAACAAGATAAGAAGCTGAATCTTCTGTAAATGGCAAAATTGTTGTATACACTGCTGAACTTCTCTGTACTCTTTGATATGCTAGACTCCATCTGCACTATGAGATACCTAAGCAAAGGAAACACAGGTGATGTGATTGTGAAATGAGGAAAAGAAACTCCACATTTTTCAATTACATCACCTGTGTTTCCTAAGTTTACGAATGACATTGTGCAGATGAGGTTTAGGCCTGTCCACGGACACAGAAGAGGTCTGGCCTTTGTTCAAGAGTGAAGTGGACATTACTTACTTCATTGGTAGGTCTGCACATGTATTATCTCCTCTGTACTCTTCAACAAGCGTAAATTTCATCTGCAACCCTGAGTAGGCCTCACCTTAAACAAACCTCTGGATAGGCCACACCTTATCGTCATCCTGAATCAATCATTTAAAATGTTAGGGACAGATTTATGATAGGTGTATGCCTCTTTTGCGTCACTGTGCATCACTTTTGTGACGCAGCGGCGGTGCAAAAGATTTGCTATGTGGTGACATATTTACAACTTGATGCATCTAGGCAGATGTGTCATGCTGTAAAGTCCCGTGCAACATGAAACCGATGCAGCAGTGATGCAAAAGATGCACCGTGTTGGAAGACAGGCCTCACTTCATCTCCAACAAGATAAGAAGCTGAATCTTCTGTAAATATCAAAATTGTTGTATACACTGCTGAACTTCTGTGTACTCTTTCATATGCTAGACTCCATCTGCACTATGAGATACCTAAGCAAAGGAAACACAGGTGATGTGATTGTGAAATGAGGAAAAGAAACTCCACATTTTTCAATTACATCACCTGTGTTTCCTAAGTTTACGAATGACATTGTGCAGATGAGGTTTAGGCCTGTCCACGGACACAGAAGAGGTCTGGCCTTTGTTCAAGAGTGAAGTGGACATGACTTACTTCATTGGTAGGTCTTCACATGTATTATCTCCTCTGTACTCTTCAACAAGCGTAAATTTCATCTGCAACCCTGAGTAGGCCTCACCTTAAACAAACCTCTGGATAGGCCACACCTTATCGTCATCCTGAATTATTCATTTAAAATGTTAGGGACAGATTTATGATAGGTGTGTGCCTCTTTTCCGCTGCTATGCGTCACTTTTGTGATGCAGCGGCGGTGCAAAAGATTTGCTATGTGGCGACATATTTACAACTTGATGCATCTAGGCAGATGTGTCATGCTGTAAAGTCCCGTGCCACATGAAACCGATGCAGCAGTGATGCAAAAGATGCACCATGTTGCAAGACAGGCCTCACTTCATCTCCAACAAGATAAGAAGCTGAATCTTCTGTAAATGTCAAAATTGTTGTATACACTGCTGAACTTCTCTGTACTCTTTGATATGCTAGACTCCATCTGCACTATGAGATACCTAAGCAAAGGAAACACAGGTGATGTGATTGTGAAATGAGGAAAAGAAACTCCACATTTTTCAATTACATCACCTGTGTTTCCTAAGTTTACGAATGACATTGTGCAGATGAGGTTTAGGCCTGTCCACGGACACAGAAGAGGTCTGGCCTTTGTTCAAGAGTGAAGTGGACATTACTTACTTCATTGGTAGGCCTTCACATGTATTATCTCCTCTGTACTCTTCAACAAGCGTAAATTTCATCTGCAACCCTGAGTAGGCCTCACCTTAAGCAAACCTCTGGATAGGCCACACCTTATCGTCATCCTGAATCAATCATTTAAAATGTTAGGGACAGATTTATGATAGGTGTATGCCTCTTTTGCGTCACTGTGCGTCACTTTTGTGACGCAGCGGCGGTGCAAAAGATTTGCTATGTGGCGACATATTTACAACTTGATGCATCTAGGCAGATGTGTCATGCTGTAAAGTCCCGTGCCACATGAATCCGATGCAGCAGTGATGCAAAAGATGCACCATGTTGCAAGACAGGCCTCACTTCATCTCCAACAAGATAAGAAGCTGAATCTTCTGTAAATGTCAAAATTGTTGTATACACTGCTGAACTTCTCTGTACTCTTTGATATGCTAGACTCCATCTGCACTATGAGATACCTAAGCAAAGGAAACACAGGTGATGTGATTGTGAAATGAGGAAAAGAAACTCCACATTTTTCAATTACATCACCTGTGTTTCCTAAGTTTACGAATGACATTGTGCAGATGAGGTTTATTCCTGTCCACGGACACAGAAGAGGTCTGGCCTTTGTTCAAGAGTGAAGTGGACATTACTTACTTCATTGGTAGGTCTTCACATGTATTATCTCCTCTGTACTCTTCAACAAGCGTAAATTTCATCTGCAACCCTGAGTAGGCCTCACCTTAAACAAACCTCTGGATAGGCCACACCTTATCGTCATCCTGAACCAATCATTTAAAATGTTAGGGACAGATTTATGATAGGTGTATGCCTCTTTTGCGTCACTGTGCGTCACTTTTGTGACGCAGCGGCGGTGCAAAAGATTTGCTATGTGGTGACATATTTACAACTTGATGCATCTAGGCAGATGTGTCATGCTGTAAAGTCCCGTGCAACATGAAGCCGATGCAGCAGTGATGCAAAAGATGCACCGTGTTGGAAGACAGGCCTCACTTCATCTCCAACAAGATAAGAAGCTGAATCCTCTGTAAATGTCAAAATTGTTGTATACACTGCTGAACGTCTGTGTACTCTTTGATATGCTAGACTCCATCTGCACTATGAGATACCTAAGCAAAGGAAACACAGGTGATGTGATTGTGAAATGAGGAAAAGAAACTCCACATTTTTCAATTACATCACCTGTGTTTCCTAAGTTTACGAATGACATTGTGCAGATGAGGTTTAGGCCTGTCCACGGACACAGAAGAGGTCTGGCCTTTGTTCAAGAGTGAAGTGGACATGACTTACTTCATTGGTAGGCCTTCACATGTATTATCTCCTCTGTACTCTTCAACAAGCGTACATTTCATCTGCAACCCTGAGTAGGCCTCACCTTAAACAAACCTCTGGATAGGCCACACCTTATCGTCATCCTGAATTAATCATTTAAAATGTTAGGGACAGGTTTATGATAGGTGTGTGCCTCTTTTCCGCTGCTGTGCGTCACTTTTGTGATGCAGCGGCGGTGCAAAAGATTTGCTATGTGGCGACATATTTACAACTTGATGCATCTAGGCAGATGTGTCATGCTGTAAAGTCCCGTGCCACATGAAACCGATGCAGCAGTGATGCAAAAGATGCACCATGTTGCAAGACAGGCCTCACTTCATCTCCAACAAGATAAGAAGCTGAATCTTCTGTAAATGTCAAAATTGTTGTATACACTGCTGAACTTCTCTGTACTCTTTGATATGCTAGACTCCATCTGCACTATGAGATACCTAAGCAAAGGAAACACAGGTGATGTGATTGTGAAATGAGGAAAAGAAACTCCACATTTTTCAATTACATCACCTGTGTTTCCTAAGTTTACGAATGACATTGTGCAGATGAGGTTTAGGCCTGTCCACGGACACAGAAGAGGTCTGGCCTTTGTTCAAGAGTGAAGTGGACATTACTTACTTCATTGGTAGGCCTTCACATGTATTATCTCCTCTGTACTCTTCAACAAGCGTAAATTTCATCTGCAACCCTGAGTAGGCCTCACCTTAAGCAAACCTCTGGATAGGCCACACCTTATCGTCATCCTGAATCAATCATTTAAAATGTTAGGGACAGATTTATGATAGGTGTATGCCTCTTTTGCGTCACTGTGCGTCACTTTTGTGACGCAGCGGCGGTGCAAAAGATTTGCTATGTGGCGACATATTTACAACTTGATGCATCTAGGCAGATGTGTCATGCTGTAAAGTCCCGTGCCACATGAATCCGATGCAGCAGTGATGCAAAAGATGCACCATGTTGCAAGACAGGCCTCACTTCATCTCCAACAAGATAAGAAGCTGAATCTTCTGTAAATGTCAAAATTGTTGTATACACTGCTGAACTTCTCTGTACTCTTTGATATGCTAGACTCCATCTGCACTATGAGATACCTAAGCAAAGGAAACACAGGTGATGTGATTGTGAAATGAGGAAAAGAAACTCCACATTTTTCAATTACATCACCTGTGTTTCCTAAGTTTACGAATGACATTGTGCAGATGAGGTTTATTCCTGTCCACGGACACAGAAGAGGTCTGGCCTTTGTTCAAGAGTGAAGTGGACATTACTTACTTCATTGGTAGGTCTTCACATGTATTATCTCCTCTGTACTCTTCAACAAGCGTAAATTTCATCTGCAACCCTGAGTAGGCCTCACCTTAAACAAACCTCTGGATAGGCCACACCTTATCGTCATCCTGAATCAATCATTTAAAATGTTAGGGACAGATTTATGATAGGTGTATGCCTCTTTTGCGTCACTGTGCGTCACTTTTGTGACGCAGCGGCGGTGCAAAAGATTTGCTATGTGGTGACATATTTACAACTTGATGCATCTAGGCAGATGTGTCATGCTGTAAAGTCCCGTGCAACATGAAACCGATGCAGCAGTGATGCAAAAGATGCACCGTGTTGGAAGACAGGCCTCACTTCATCTCCAACAAGATAAGAAGCTGAATCCTCTGTAAATGTCAAAATTGTTGTATACACTGCTGAACGTCTGTGTACTCTTTGATATGCTAGACTCCATCTGCACTATGAGATACCTAAGCAAAGGAAACACAGGTGATGTGATTGTGAAATGAGGAAAAGAAACTCCACATTTTTCAATTACATCACCTGTGTTTCCTAAGTTTACGAATGACATTGTGCAGATGAGGTTTAGGCCTGTCCACGGACACAGAAGAGGTCTGGCCTTTGTTCAAGAGTGAAGTGGACATGACTTACTTCATTGGTAGGCCTTCACATGTATTATCTCCTCTGTACTCTTCAACAAGCGTACATTTCATCTGCAACCCTGAGTAGGCCTCACCTTAAACAAACCTCTGGATAGGCCACACCTTATCGTCATCCTGAATTAATCATTTAAAATGTTAGGGACAGATTTATGATAGGTGTGTGCCTCTTTTCCGCTGCTGTGCGTCACTTTTGTGATGCAGCGGCGGTGCAAAAGATTTGCTATGTGGCGACATATTTACAACTTGATGCATCTAGGCAGATGTGTCATGCTGTAAAGTCCCGTGCCACATGAAACCGATGCAGCAGTGATGCAAAAGATGCACTATGTTGCAAGACAGGCCTCACTTCATCTCCAACAAGATAAGAAGCTGAATCTTCTGTAAATGTCAAAATTGTTGTATACACTGCTGAACTTCTCTGTACTCTTTGATATGCTAGACTCCATCTGCACTATGAGATACCTAAGCAAAGGAAACACAGGTGATCTGATTGTGAAATGAGGAAAAGAAACTCCACATTTTTCAATTACATCACCTGTGTTTCCTAAGTTTACGAATGACATTGTGCAGATGAGGTTTAGGCCTGTCCACGGACACAGAAGAGGTCTGGCCTGTTCAAGAGTGAAGTGGACATTACTTACTTCATTGGTAGGCCTTCACATGTATTATCTCCTCTGTACTCTTCAACAAGCGTAAATTTCATCTGCAACCCTGAGTAGGCCTCACCTTAAGCAAACCTCTGGATAGGCCACACCTTATCGTCATCCTGAATCAATCATTTATAATGTTAGGGACAGATTTATGATAGGTGTATGCCTCTTTTGCGTCACTGTGCGTCACTTTTGTGACGCAGTGGCGGTGCAAAAGATTTGCTATGTGGCGACATATTTACAACTTGATGCATCTAGGCAGATGTGTCATGCTGTAAAGTCCTGTGCCACATGAATCCGATGCAGCAGTGATGCAAAAGATGCACCATGTTGCAAGACAGGCCTCACTTCATCTCCAACAAGATAAGAAGCTGAATCTTCTGTAAATGTCAAAATTGTTGTATACACTGCTGAACTTCTCTGTACTCTTTGATATGCTAGACTCCATCTGCACTATGAGATACCTAAGCAAAGGAAACACAGGTGATGTGATTGTGAAATGAGGAAAAGAAACTCCACATTTTTCAATTACATCACCTGTGTTTCCTAAGTTTACGAATGACATTGTGCAGATGAGGTTTAGGCCTGTCCACGGACACAGAAGAGGTCTGGCCTTTGTTCAAGAGTGAAGTGGACATTACTTACTTCATTGGTAGGCCTTCACATGTATTATCTCCTCTGTACTCTTCAACAAGCGTAAATTTCATCTGCAACCCTGAGTAGGCCTCACCTTAAACAAACCTCTGGATAGGCCACACCTTATCGTCATCCTGAATTAATCATTTAAAATGTTAGGGACAGATTTATGATAGGTGTATGCCTCTTTTGCGTCACTGTGCGTCACTTTTGTGACGCAGCGGCGGTGCAAAAGATTTGCTATGTGGTGACATATTTACAACTTGATGCATCTAGGCAGATGTGTCATGCTGTAAAGTCCCGTGCCACATGAAACCGATGCAGCAGTGATGCAAAAGATGCACCATGTTGCAAGACAGGCCTCACTTCATCTCCAACAAGATAAGAAGCTGAATCTTCTGTAAATGTCAAAATTGTTGTATACACTGCTGAATTTCTGTGTACTCTTTCATATGCTAGACTCCATCTGCACTATGAGATACCTAAGCAAAGGAAACACAGGTGATGTGATTGTGAAATAAGGAAAAGAAACTCCACATTTTTCAATTACATCACCTGTGTTTTCTAACTTTACGAATGACATTGTGCAGATGAGCTTTAGGCCTGTCCACGGACACACAAGAGGTCTGGCCTTTGTTCAAGAGTGAAGTGGACATGACTCACTTCATTGGTAGGCCTGGACATGTATTTTCTCCTCTGTATTCTTCAACAAGCCTAAATTTCATCTGCAACCCTGAGTAGGCCTCACCTCAAACAAACCTCTGGATAGGCCACACCTTATCGTCATCCTGAATCAATCATTTAAAATGTTAGGGACAGATTTATGATAGGTGTGTGCCTCTTTTCCGCTGCTGTGCGTCACTTTTATGATGCAGCGGCGGTGCAAAAGATTTGCTATGTTGTGACATATTTACAACTTGATGCATCTAGGCAGATGTGTCATGCTGTAAAGTCCTATGCCACATGAAACCTGCGTCAGTTTTCATATAGGTGTTTTGTTGCAGGGTGTGCATTTATTTGCATGAAAGCTCTGTAAAACTAACACAGTGAAATTTAGAAGATTTCACTGAGTCAGCTTTATAGCATTGCTGAATCAAATCCTTACGCCTGTTTGAAACAGGCATAAGGAGTGATGCACCATGCAATGTGAGGCTTCCTCCTGTGCATTGCAGTAGACATGTCGCGCTTACGACGTGATTCCTGCAATGTGCTGCTTTTGCAGCACAGATGCGTGACGCATCTGTGCTGTTTTTGCTCCATGGTGCTCCACATTGTAAATGCGGCACACCATGGGTGGCAGAGCAGCGTTTCACATTAACTGGTGCATCCGTGGGGATGCGCCAGTTAACATAAATCTGCCCCTTTACATTTAAGTATGAGCAGGGGACACAGAGTCGGTGAGGCTTATCCAAGGTTAAGAAGAGATGAGTCCTGTTCACTGAAAACTTGGACATAGGCCTCACCTCCTCAGCATCGCTGGACATGGCTAAATAATAGCTGCAAAATGTTACTCTTGTTAAACAATTTTACTATTATATTCTCTGAGATTTGTCTCTTACTCTGCAACATCTCATTGTTGTTCTCTTTCTTTAAAGATAACGACAACATCAACCATGAGTGATAATGAGCAATCAGTTGATCTCGACCTTATCATTGAACTTGTAATTGAAACGTCAGTGGAAGTAGATCCCTTGGATGATTTAAATCCTGAGGATGATGAAGAACATGATGAGGATGCCGATTTGTCAGAATTGTATGACATAGGGTGGGAAGCTGACCTGCTTGAGCCTATGGAACTATAAACATTTATTTTTAAAATGTACTTGAAATGAAAAGTAAAAATATAAACCGTTTCATTTAAAATTAAACACAACTTCAAAAACAGGTTATGTGTAGTGTCTTTAATGAAATAGTAAAATATGCTCATAAAATTAGATCAGATTCACATATAAAACAGCACAGGTAAAATGTAGAAGCATTCCATTTCTTTGCTACTATTTGTGATTTCTAAATTTGCCAATGCACTAAAAATTATTCTATGTAAAAATAAGAAGTAGTGTGTTAAATTTTTGATGACTGTTATTGATTTACTGTTTGCTAATAGTGGTTAATAACATTTTTTATTATATTTTACCACAGATTCAACTGCAGATCATTTCAAAATTAAAGAATACCTTCGAAGGACAGAAGGCGAAAGGCTACCAAACATCAAAGACAGCAGCTTAAAAAATTATTGCAGCAGACCTCTACAATAAAAACTCGTCAAGTCACCAAGAAAGGTCCGGGTAAGATAAAGAAATCATTCATAAGAAACATTTGTAGAAAAAAAAGTAGTACTACAGAAAATGTTTTAGTCCAGAAAGAGAGAAGCAATTTAAACGGAAAGGGAAGGCCAATCAAAAATGTTACTGCTAGAGCAGGAGATAACTCTGTGCATGGTAGTAGAAGGAAAAATCAGTTTAGGGACATTCGTAGACGAATGTTCCGCAACAGGATAATTGGCAATTTGTTAAAAAATATTAAGAAAGGTCAGCAGAAAGTGGTTTTTTATAAGAGAAAAAAAATTGAGAAAGTTATTGATCAGGCACTTGAAATTAAGCGAAAGTTATTTATTTTGATAATCAATAGAATTAGGAAGCTAAACAAGGCAATTTATGATTTCAAAAGAAATAGTAGATGGAAGAGAATAGTTAATCGTAGTAATTTTTGTGAAGTTTTTTCAGGAGAATGGATGCATAGTTCAAGTTGTGAGGCATTTTTTAATGAGGAGAGTTATTTCCAGGATAATGATTTGGTGCATGCAGTTGACACCAGTGGTCGAGCTTATGAGGTGAAAGATGGTTGTCCAGTTGAAAAAGAAAAACTTGTGACAACAGAGGCAGAAGAGGTGTTAGGTAATGAGGTTTTAGGAAGACGTCCTAAGGGACCTGTGTACACCTGGAAGTGTAGTAGTATTTGCAGTGTGCGACAGGATTCCATCAATTTGCTTTGTGATTTTGTACGGACATTTAATAAGAAAAGTTTGAAGCAGAAAATGAAGTTGTTGCAAGAATTAGATCCTTGCAGAGTGAGAGAAGTGACAGGTTTGCATGGTCATTCACTGGCTTGTCTTTCCAGGAGAGTATGCCAGAGTGTTTTTCATCATTTCAGGATGCTAGCAGTGCATCATAATAAAGTGAGGAAATTAGTTAGAATGTTGTATTATGCTAAGAGTCCAGCAGTTATGCTTAAACAATTATGCACTGCTCTTTTGCATGGTTCTGAAATAGATGTGAAGAATATTTGTGAAGAAATTGAGTTTTGTTACTTTGGAAGTAAAGAGGAGAATGTTGAAATTGACCCAGAAGAAGAGGGTAATGTGGAAGATAGTGTACAGGTTTCCAGTACAGATAATTTTCAGAAGGAAATTGCCACGTTTCAGGTGAAATCAAGTGAGAGGCCTAATTTCACTTGTGTGTGTTGTCGACGCACTTATTATAAGAATCAGACTAAGTTAGTGGATTTATATGCAAAAAGTGAAAGGGAAAATAATAGTGAATGGAAGGATTTTGCAACATACTTGATGGTAGAAAATTGTTTTGATTTGGGATTGGATCAACGTGTGTGTACTTATTGTTGTAACAAATTAAATCAAAACCAGATGCCTGCTAGAGCGGTTCATAATAATCTGGAATTGGTTGAGATTCCTTCTGAATTGAAGGATTTAAATACTTATGAATCTATTTTGATTCAAAGTATCCATCCCTTTCAGGCTATTGTAAGAATGGAGCCAAAGACAGGGAAATTGCCTCCATCAGATTTACAGAGAGGATTAAAGGGAAGAGTTGTTTATTTGCCTCTAGATTTGAAGAAAAACATTAATACAATTGGAGTAGAAAAAGTGGAAGAGGAACCTCTGGTTGTCTTAGTTAATGGGGTTCCGACAAAGAGTAAGAAAATATGGCAAGATTTAGTGGATGTTAGGAAAGTCAAAAAGGCAACATTGTATTTGAAAAAAAACAATAAGTACTATAAGAATGTATATGTTGCAGAAGAGGAAGTAAGTGAAGAAGAGGATAGCGATTTGTGTGCTGGTCAAATTGAGAAAGTAGAACCCTCTAAAAGTGAAGAAATATATGAACATTATAGTGTTCATCCTTTGCATTCCAAGGAAGTCATGGGGAATGCTATTGAGTTGTTTCAAATGAAACAAGCCAAAGGGAGTCCCATTAGTGTTTGGGAGGAAAGTTTGGAAGGTCGGTGTTTCCCACAGCTATTTCCAACAGGTCAAGGAGGAATATATGATGAGCGAACTCATCAAATTCCTGCTTCTGAATACCGGACTTTACGATTGTATGCAGAAGATCCTAGGTTTCGACAATGCATTCCCTATTTGTTTCATCTCCTGTTTGAAAGCGATCTGTCTGGACTGTCATATGCAGTGAACCACATCTTGAAAAGTGGTGTACAGCTGCAAAACATCTCGGCAAGTGACTTTATGGATAAAGTCAATGTGCAAGACAGTATTTTGGATTCTCACCTGATTAATCTCATGGCGTGTCAGCGTGGTACTAATGAGTACTGGTACCGTCGTCATGGTGATTTAAAATGTATGCTAAGGAACTTAGGAACTCCCACATGGTTCCTCACTCTCAGCTGTGCCGAGTATGGCTGGGAAGACTTACTTGAATTTCTACGAGAGGCAAATGGAAACATTGAAAATATCGAATTCAAGACACCCGGAGAACTGTGCTCTTTGGATCCAGTGAATGTATGCAGGTACTTCAATCATAGATTTGAAGCTATGATGTCTTTCATCATGAACAAGAGAAATCCACCTCTTGGAGAGGTGTTGGATTTCTTCTGGAGAAAGGAGTACCAAGCAAGAGGTGCTCCTCATATACATATGCTGCTGTGGATCAAGGAGGCACCTAAATTTGGAACAGATCCAGAAGACTTAGTGATGAGTTTCATAGAACAGTATTATACATGTGCTGTTCCAAACGCAAAGGAGGACAAAAGCCTAAGAGAACAAGTTCTACGCTTCCAAAGCCATCGTTGCGGAAAGTACTGTCGTCGTACATTCAGAAACAAGGACAAGTTCTACACCAAATGTCGTTTCGCCTTTCCACGACCGGTGATTTCTAAAGGAAGAGTGATCAGTTTGATGTCTTCGCTGCGACATAATGTGATGAAGAAATCACCTAAAAACACATACAATTTGAAAAGGAACGAAGAGTCCAAGTATATCAACGACTACAACCCAGTGATTTTGTCCATGTGGAATGCTAACATGGAAATACAGTTCGTGGCTGATAACTGTATGGCTGTGGCTCGGTATGTGACATCTTACATCACCAAAAAAGAAAAGACAGAATTGAAGGATATGTGGGAGGACATTTCCCATGAAAAGAGCCTCAGTAAGAAGTTGTACAGTTTCAGTCTGAAGATGTTGTCACATCGAGAAATCGGAGCTTACGAATGTTCTGACCGGTTGTCTTCAGCAAGTCTCTATGCCAAATCCAGGAGTATCGTTTGGGCGAGTCTTGGTCTTGCTGCAATGCGTAATCGAGTTCTGAAACCTGTGCGGGAAATTGAGTATTTGGCGGAAAAGGAGCCAAACAGTACTGATATTTTGAAGACCAACATGTTGGATACATATTATCCAAATAGAAGCAGACACCTCGAGAATGTTTGTCTGTATGAGGTTCTACAAAATTACATATTCAAGAGGAACATCAAAGAAGATATTGATAAAGGAGTGTATGCTGTAATTGGAAGTGAGGGATGTCTCGTCAAGCAAAGAAAATGCCACTTGGTAAACCATCGAAAATTGAGTGGCGAATCTCCTGAAAAAAAAGAGTTTTTCTATTTAGCACTTTTGCAACTTTTCAAGCCTTGGCGTGCAGAAGAGGAACTGCTTGGAGATTTCCTCTGTTACGAAGACTCTTTCAATGCCGCCAAGGAGACCATAGAATGTCCTGTTTTTCTCAAATATGTAGAAATGTTGAATGCGGAAATCGAGCAGGAAGCAACGATTGCAGCCGAGATTGCTAGAGACAGTTCTCAGGACAGTCAGAGTTCTGTTTCATTGAGTCAGGATCCACTAGGAGGACCAGTTATCGAAAATGAAGCTGCCACTGCCATGATTGAAGTGGAAAGAGTCATGGCACATGCTCAGGAGGATGCGGTTAACTTAGAAGACTTGGAAAGACAACTCAACGTTGAGCAGAGGAAAATATATGACGAAGTTACCAACCAAATAGATCATGGATTAAGTCATGAGAAGAAAGAGTGCTCATGTACGTCGTTGAAGCCTGTCCGACTGTACGTGAGTGGAGAAGCGGGAACTGGAAAAAGTTTCCTCATTAAAGCAATTTCATGTTATTTGCAGAAAAGGACTGAGTCATCGCTGTCTTGTGTTGTCACCGCTCCAACTGGACTGGCAGCACATAACATTAAAGGTATTACTTTGCATCGTCTACTGATGCTGCCAGTGGAGCATGATAACAACTTACAATACCACAAGTTATCTGGAGATGCTTGTTGTGAAGTTTCAAGAGTCTTGAGGAAAATTAAACTTCTTATCATTGACGAAGTAAGCATGGTTTCCAATGTCATGCTTGCCTTTGTGCATTTGAGAATGCAAGAAGTTCTCAAAACAGAGTATGATGTGTTATTTGGTGGCAAACACATCATTGTTTTCGGTGATCTTCTGCAGCTGACACCAGTGAAAGGACAACCTGTGTTCAAAATGCTCACGCATGAAGATACCAGGAAGTGCCTAGGGAGCATTGTCAACGTTAATATATGGTTAAACTTCAATTATGCTGAACTGCATGAAAATATGCGTCAGGCGAAGGATGAAGATTACAAGAATATTCTACAAGATGTTAGAATCGGAAAAGTGACCGAGCATGGGAAAGAAGCTTTACATGCACGATTACTGTCAAATTTGTATCCAGAACAAGACGTTGTGCCTGAGAATATTTTTCAGAAAATTACTGAGAAGAAATCTGGAATATGTTTGATGCCAACTCTTGCAGAATGTGCCATCTTCAACAACAAAATGTTGTATTTAGAAAACCAAGATATTGTGAAACTGGAAGCTATTGACAGAGTAGAGCATATGGGATCAACAATTATTTTGTCTGAGAATTTGAAATCAAAATTGGATTCATTAGAGAAGAGTATATCTAAAACTGCGGGTTTTGAAAAGACTCTGAATGTGTGCTTAAATTGCCGTATAATTTTAAGAAGGAATTTACATGTTGAAAGAGGTCTGGTAAATGGATCAATGGGTAATGTTGTTGATTTTGTGAAATACAGAAATAGGGATGAAATTTAATTTTTAAAAATTAAATTTGATGGCATTGACGAAGTACAGCTAATTGGTCGTTGCTCTGCTAGGTTTTTGCTTGTGAAAGACTTATATGTTCGCCGTAAGCAGTTTCCTGTTTGCTTGGCATATGCGGTGACAGTCCATAAATCGCAAGGTTTAAGTGTAGACAGTGCATTGGTGAATATTGGCAGTTCTGTGTTCAAGGAGGGTATGGCATATGTGGCATTGTCACGAGTCAGAACTTTATCGGGATTGTACTTGATTGAGTGTGATGTCACAAACATTTGTACGGATCTAGACTGTGTTAAGGAATACAATTTATTTATTTATTTTATTTATATTCTTGTAGCGCGCCTGAATCAGCCCCGAAGGGGTATCTCCGCGCGTAGCTTCTGTATGAGTCGAATGCTTATTGAGGGGGATGGCAGAATGAGGGGCAAAGTGAGTTAATCTTGGGTAAATAGGAATGTTTTTAATTTTTTTCTAAAAGAGAGTAGATTAGAGATGTATCTCAGTTGTGGTGGGAGGGATTTCCATAACAGGGGGCCTTTAAAAGAGGGTGCTCGGCCACCTTGTCTCGCTCTGGTGACTTTAGGTACATGCATCAACATGGTGTTGCTGGAGCGCAGAGCACGTCCAGGAGAGTAAAGAGCAAAAATGTCTTTTAAATATTTAGGACCGGACCCATAGATGCATTTATGCATTATGCAGCAAAGTTTGAAATTGACCCGTTGTTGCACTGGAAGCCAGTGAAGGTGGGAAAGGAGGGGGCGTGACGGGGTACGGGGGGGGGCATTCAAAATGAGTCTAGCAGCGGTGTTCTGTACCACCTGCAGTCTGAATAGTTGTTCTTGATTAGCGGAGATGAGTAGACCATTGCAATAGTCTATCCGCCCGAGTACTAGTGCCTGTACCAGCGTTTTCCTGTGGATGTCTGGCAGGAAGGGGAAAATGCGCCGTAAGAGACCAATTATTCGGAAACATGTTCCCGTGACTTGACTGACATGGTCTTTTAAAATCAGTGTTTGGTCCAGGCGTACTCCCAAGTTTTTGATGGTCTGTTTGGGCGCAGGAACAGGTCCTAGCTCAAGTGGCCACCAATCCGGGGACCAAAGCAGGGTGGCCCCTCCAAACAACATGACTTCGGTTTTAGTCACGTTGCATTGGAGGAAGTTCTGGGCCATCCAACCTGCCACGGCTCTCATGCCATTTTGAAAGGATTGCATGACTGCAGGTGTAATAGTTTGGAAGGGAAATAACAGCTGAGTGTCGTCAGCGTAGGAGATTGGGGAGAACCCGTAAGATCTTATAATTTCCTCTAAGGGGGCCACATATACGTTGAATAACGTGGGGCTCAGGCATGAGCCCTGTGGCACTCCCTTAGTGAGCTGCCTACAGATAGATTTGTGGGAGCCTAATTTGACACCCTGTTGTCTATCTGCAAGAAAGCTATCAAGCCACGCAAGGGCGGTCCCTTTTACCCCCACTCCTTTCAAGCGGTCGAGAAGGATTTTGTGCGACACCGTGTCGAAGGCAGCGGACAAATCCAATAGCACCAGAATCACTGAGCTCCCCTTGTCAAGTGACATTCTGATGTTATCTGTCACTGACAAGAGGGCTGATTCGGTGCTATGGTTGGGCCTAAAACCAGATTGTGAGTGGTCTAGGCCGCCGCTGCCTCGATGTAGTTGGAGAGGTGTGCGTTGACATGTTTCTCGGCCAGCTTGCTGAGGTACGGTAGGAGGGAGATGGGCCGGAGGTTGGAAAGCTCCGTCCAGGGGAGAGCCGCGTTCTTGCGGATGGGGTTCACCACCGCTCTTTTCCATTCAGTTGGAACATATCCCTTCTTCAGAGACTGATTAATTACATCTTGGATGTATGGACCTAACAAGGTGCTGAGGGAAGTTAAGGTTTTAACAGGGATGAGGTCATCCGGAGACCCAGATTTTACATGGGTCATCAGTGTGAATAGCTCTTCAGTATTGATAGGAGGGAATGTGGTCAACGTGAGTTTAGTGCTGTCGGTGGAGGGGACAACAATCCGGGTATCATTGCCAATTTGGGATGCTAAGATTTTGTCATAAATGGAGTCTATTTTGTTTTCGAAGTATAAAGAGACTTCTTCGCACAGACTTTGTGAGAAGTCATCTGGACTTACGCAGGCTGTAGGCTTGACAAAAGTTTCAAGGATTCTATAGAGTTCTTTAGCGGAATTGCCAGCTTCCGCAAGCTGTTGGGCAATGTTATTTTTGCGGGCAGCTTTGATATGTTTATAATAATTTGTTTGGGCTGCACGATGTGCCTTCTTGTTATCCTCTGAGTGTGATTTTCTCCATCTCTTCTCTATCCGCCTACATTCTTGCTTCTCTTTTCTGAGAGCCTCTGTGTACCATTTTTCTTGCTTGGCCACAGGAAATTGTTTAAAAGTTTTCAAAGGAGCAATTTTATCAATAGCTACCGTAAGGGATTGCTGAAACATAGTTAAACTATGTTCTACTTCCTCAGTGTCCTTAATATTAGGTTTTTCCCATACCTTTTGTAATGCCTCCAGTGTAAGTTTGTGCCACTGTCTGCGCATAGTAGGGGGTGAGGATTTTTTATGAGGGCCTTTATTGACTTTAAAAATGGTGAATTGTAATAAAAAATGATCAGACCAATCTAACTGGGTAGGTTCAAGACAAGATATATTGTCAAAGTTGGTGTATATCAAGTCAATACAGTGTCCACCTTCATGTGTGGGGTCCTGGTTCATTTGTGTGAGGCCAATAGTTGCCAGGTCAACAGACAGACTCTTGGCCCCCGTGGATTCAGGTTGGTCGGTGTGTATATTAAAATCTCCGAGGAGAAGGAAGTCCTCATTAGCTCGTATGAGAGGGCCTAATATCTCTAAATGAGATATAGAAAATCTGGGGCATATGAGCGGAGGTCTGTATATAAGTGCTCCCTTACTAGTCTTTCTATTAGGAAAAGTAATTCTATAGACCATTATTTCCAAATCTTTGCAGCATTGTTTATCTAGGATATCCAATTTAAGGTAGTCTCTATAGATAATAGCGATGCCGCCACCTATTTTATCAGGGCGGTCTGAATGGTGGAGTTTATATCCTAATGGCACTCCTAGGGAGATGGCGGATATCGTGTGGGGCTTTAACCAAGTTTCAGTGATAAAGCAAATGTCTGGAGTCAGGGAGTGTATCAGATCCCAGATCTCTATTTGATGTTTGGGCATAGAACGCACGTTAATGAGGATGCAATGCAGATCATCAGGTGTCTTACTCGGTTTATGTAAGTTAGTGAATTTCATGGAAGAGTAGTGGCATTTTCGACATGAGAAGGGTCCGTCAAAACAGGGCCTCTTATCATCCGTGTAACAAGGGGATGTAGGCTGTCTCAGTTGTAGTATGGAAGAGGCCTCATACCTGATGCGTGTAGCGGCGCAAATGGGTGGCATGGTGCGAATACCGCCGCCACGTCGACGCGTCCTGACGCGGACGGGCGCAGACGGGCAGCTCTTAGGCTGGTCTTCGGCTGTGATGAGGCTGCGCGCAATCACTGCGCGCTTCCTGTAAGGCGATGGCTAAATAGCCCCCTGTTCAGAGCTAGAGCGCTGACCGCTCCCGGAAGTGCCTTGCCCTCACCTGTCCGCCCTCCGCACAACGGTAATGAATTACCGAGTCGGACCGAGGCGGGCAGGAACAGTGATTGGGACCATCACTCCGGTGATATTTACAATATTTTAAAATAAGTATTAAACAGTTTCGAGTTGCACTCTTGCTAAAATCGTGCACAAGTAGTTTAAAAAAGAAAGTTTCTAAAAAAGCGCTGTTATGTGAGAAGCGCTCAGCCAGTCACTCAAATGGGATTCACCTCGTTCAGCAAGCTAGCGGTGTGAAGACACTGCCACCGTCTTCCACCGCAGCTGCGCTGTCGAGAGGCTCCGCCTAAATAGCCCCCTGTTCAGAGCTAGAGCGCTGACCGCTCCCGGAAGTGCCTTGCCCTCACCTGTCCGCCCTCCGCACAACGGTAATGAATTACCGAGTCGGACCGAGGCGGGCAGGAACAGTGATTGGGACCAGCACTCCGGTGATATTTACAATATATTAAAATAAGTATTAAACAGTTTCGAGTTGCACTCTTGCTAAAATCGTGCACAAGTAGTTTAAAAAAGAAAGTTTCTAAAAAAGCGCTGTTATGTGAGAAGCGCTCAGCCAGTCACTCAAATGGGATTCACCTCGTTCAGCAAGCTAGCGGTGTGAAGACACTGCCACCGTCTTCCACCGCAGCTGCGCTGTCGAGAGGCTCCGCCTAAATAGCCCCCTGTTCAGAGCTAGAGCGCTGACCGCTCCCGGAAGTGCCTTGCCCTCACCTGTCCGCCCTCCGCACAACGGTAATGAATTACCGAGTCGGAACAGTGATTGGGACCAGCACTCCGGTGATATTTACAATATTTTAAAATAAGTATTAAACAGTTTCGAGTTGCACTCTTGCTAAAATCGTGCACAAGTAGTTTAAAAAAGAAAGTTTCTAAAAAAGCGCTGTTATGTGAGAAGCGCTCAGCCAGTCACTCAAATGGGATTCACCTCGTTCAGCAAGCTAGCGGTGTGAAGACACTGCCACCGTCTTCCACCGCAGCTGCGCTGTCGAGAGGCTCCGCCTAAATAGCCCCCTGTTCAGAGCTAGAGCGCTGACCGCTCCCGGAAGTGCCTTGCCCTCACCTGTCCGCCCTCCGCACAACGGTAATGAATTACCGAGTCGGACCGAGGCGGGCAGGAACAGTGATTGGGACCAGCACTCCGGTGATATTTACAATATTTTAAAATAAGTATTAAACAGTTTCGAGTTGCACTCTTGCTAAAATCGTGCACAAGTAGTTTAAAAAAGAAAGTTTCTAAAAAAGCGCTGTTATGTGAGAAGCGCTCAGCCAGTCACTCAAATGGGATTCACCTCGTTCAGCAAGTTAGCGGTGTGAAGACACTGCCACCGTCTTCCACCGACAATAGGTTAAGAAGAGAGTATGCGCCACATTTGCCTCAATATCCTTTGTTTGAAAAACGTGTGGTAGGCCGGAAACGAAGAAATGTGACCAATAGTAGGGAGGTTGTAGCAAAAAGACGAAAAGTCGATGAACCCGAAATTATAAGCAGAAAGAAAAAGGATTTTGTTGAAGATGTTGTTGGTTTTCAATTTGAAAACAGTTCTGGTGTCAACTGCTATGCTAATGTAGTGGTTAATGTTTTGTTTTCTCTAGAAACTTTAAAACAAGAGATTGTGGTCAATTCGGATCAGAGATTTTGCAGTTTGTTGAATTCTGTGTTAGAGAAATGTAGCACTGATAGAACAAAAATAGAAAGTGTGTCTGAAATTCGAAATCTGTTAGACAGATGTTCAGGTCAAACACAATTCTCTCAAAATATTCAGCAAGATTGTCAGGAGTTTTTAATGTATATGCTTGATGTATTGCATGATGAAGGTGTAGATGTAGATCACCTGTTTGGGCTTTCTTATCAATGGCAGCATGACTGCGAGAACTGTAGGGTATCAAGTACTACTAGTGTAGACTCAGAAAAATTTATATATTTAACTTTGCCAGACAGTAAATCAGTGTCCTTTAATAAGCTAGTAAAAGCAGCTGATCACAACATGGAGTGTAGCCAATGTAAGTCTGAAATGTTGTCAACATTATTTATACGAACATATGGCCAGTATGTTATTTTAATGTTCCAACGATGTAGGCCTGATGGAACAAAATTGACAACTTTGATTAAAAATTTTGTGGCTTCACAGTTGTCAATATCAGGAAGGACTTTTGTAACTGCAGCAATTATATATCATGACGGTCCTTCAATAACATCAGGACATTACACAGCTTATTTAAAGTCTAAAAATGGCTGGTCATTCTGCAATGATTCTGTTTTAACTTTTTTTTAAAAATTGCCTTTTGACCTTAAAAATTCTTACCTGGTGTTTTTAAAACCAAAATTTTAGGGAAGGAATCTCAGGATTTGCTCTGAGGAATTTCAAGAGGTTCTAATGGCTCCTACACAATTTGGCCTTGAGGATAAGTGTAGTACAGAGTCAAAAGTTATTTTTGAGTTTTAAATAGTTCCTGGAAAAAAAGAAGGTTTTCTTACAGAAAGTGGTGGGCACGGATTAGTTAAAGGACAACAGAGTATTTCCCAAAGCAAACGGTGTTCTTACCATAACACTTGACGTCATGGAAAAAAAGCTGCATTTTGAATGAGTTCAGAAAAACTGTTTCTTTTTATAAGGTAATTCAAGCAGCCAATAAAAGCATGGAGTAGAGGTAATGTAAGTCTGCAATGCTGTCTAGATTATTTGACCAAACTTTTGGTTATAATGTCATTTTAAAATTCCAACTATATAAACCTGATGAAAGTAAGTCTTCAACTTTAATTACAAATGTTGTGGCTACACAGTCATTTATTTTAGGAAGAACATTTTTAACTGCAGCTATTATATGACATAATGGTCCTTTGACAAGATCCGCTTATTACACAGCTTATTGAAAAAGTAAAAAAAGCTGCTGTTTCGTAAATGATTCCTATTTGACTATGATACAATGTTGCCTTTTTACTTAAAAATATTCTTACTTTCTGTTTTCAGAAAAGAGAATTTAGGGTAGGTAACTGGTCTATAATGATTCTAGGGGTTGATATAATTTTATCTACTGTTTTAAATTGCTTTGTGATTAAAAGTGATGTAGAGAATTAAATAATTGTAGTAGTCATAGAGGTAGTGTAAGTCTGCTTCATAGTAAGCAGTATCAGTGTCATAGGAAATGTGGAACATGAGTGAGCAAGAAGGGTAAGATATTACTAGTCCAGGATTGTGAAAGTGATCTTGAACGTTTTCTTTCTCAAAGTTGCGGAAATACAAAATGACGGGATTTGCTTAGAAGAATTCCAAGAGTTATAAACGGCTCTTAAACGATTTGGCCTTGTGGAAACGTGTGGTAGAGAGCGAGAAGTCATTTATTGTATTTATTGTATTGTATATTGTATTGTGATGTCATTTGAGATGTCATCAGTGATGTCATCAGTGATGTCATTTGATATTTCATCAGTGATGTCATCAGTGATGTCACTGACCATGTCATGAATGATGTAATATGTGACATGATCAGCAGTGGATTGCGGGTGCGCGATATATAGTTAGTACAACTAGCTATATATGGAATTTCAATGGTTTTGTGTGAGTAATTTTCAAGGTTTTGTAAATGCTAATTCCTAACTATATATGGTCTATAACCTATGGTTTTTTCTGTGAATATATATATATATATATATATATATATATATATATATATATATATATATATATATATATATATATATATATATATATATATATATGTATATATATATATTACCTACTGGCGGTCGCCAGTAGGTATATATAGTTAGGATTTTTTCTCTATGGGTTTTTTGAAAATTCTATGTCTAATAACTTTGGCGTTTGTGGACGGAATTGGCTGAAATTTTCAGGAAAATGGCACATTTTGTTTCTGAGCAGCCCTTGAAAATTTGGGGGGGGTTCGTCCAGTGGGGGCCGAGAAAAAAGGGGGTCCCAAAACGTGTTTTTAACATTGAGTTTTCCATAGGGCGGTTGGCCTCACTTTTAGCCCGAACGGCTGAATGGATTTGCACGAAACTTGGCAAAATTGTAGGGACTGGTAGCCCGATGTGCCTTTTGTAGGTCTCAATATATGTGCTCCAGTGGATTTTGAGAAATTAACGTTTAAAAAAAGATATATATCTGTAACAGCGGACCGGGCAGCGCACTGGTTCGCGGACTTTTCGCGCAACGGAGCTTTGTGAAGCGAAGCTGATTGGTTCTCCGGCGTCTGTCAACATTCCAAACAGTCCGTAGCGGCCGCCATCTTGTCTCTCGGTAGGATCGAGAGACAAGAGGAGGTCAAAACAAAGGGGGAAATAACTATAAGGGGGCATAGTAGATCCTCGCTGACCCCCTAGGTTTGATGTGGAGGTTTTAAAAGGGCCCCGCGGGGCAAAAAAAAATAATAATAATAATAATTGAACGGCTGAATGGATTTGCACGAAACTTGGCAAAATATTAGGGACTGGTAGCCCGATGTGCCTTTGCTAGGTCTCAATATATGTGCTCCAGTGGATTTTGAGAAATTAACGTTCAAAAAAAGATATATATCTGTAACAGCGCTCCGCTTCGCGTAACGGAGGTTTGCGAAGCTGATTGGTCATTCTGTCACTGGGCTATAGTTGGGCTACATCTGGCTGATATTTGGGCTACATTTGTTTTTTTGTGTGTTTGGCGGCCATCTTTGGGCTACATTGGGCTACATTGGGCTTCATTGGGCTACATTCGGCTAATTAGCAAATAGCTCATCGCAAACTAGGAATGGTAAAGAATCGCTATTTATTCCTTAAAGTTCGCTATTTAGGAAATGCAAATAACTTTGATGATACATATGGCGGTTCATCTCTAACAAGATAAGAAGCATAGGGATACATTTATGATGACTGGCGCATCACCAGGGATGTGTTAGTCATTCTGTGCCGCTGTTCCGTCACCTATGGTGTGCTGCATTTACAATGCGGCGCATCATGGGGCAAAAACAGCACAGATGCGTGATGTATCTGTGCCGTAAAGGTGGCGCATTGCTGGAGTTGTATCGCAAGTGTGATGAAGCTCCAGCAAGGGTCGGGGGTGCCCCTGTCGCAGGGTTTCTGTTCTCACACAGAACTGTGGACAGAGGATTGGAACCTCGGCGAATGCATTGCTGGAGTTGTATCGCAAGTGTGATGAAGCTCCAGCAAGGGTCGGGGGTGCCCCTGTCGCAGGGTTTCTGTTCTCACACAGAACTGTGGACAGAGGATTGGAACCTCGGCGAATTAGGGTGTCCCAAAACTCACGTTAGTAATCAAAAACTATTTAGCAAGCTAGGTACAGTGTCACATTGGATATAACAAACTCTCAATGTTTAGACAATCCAGAATATGAACTTATAGTACCTCAGGATACGTGGAACTCATGAACAGTCGGTCGTTATAGATTTCTTAGAAACCAGAACATGGAGTTAAGAAGAACAGATGTGTATTTGAAATGTTTATTTACTAATGCCGTCTTCTCAGGCGTAGTACCTTAGATAATAAAAGTACACATATTATCAGTAGCAAAATTACCAGCATAGTTACTAGTACATAAAAAGTGAATGGTGATAGTATGTTAACATGCTGTAAATGAATAAGAGTTAGCAACACTTATAAGCAGCCGCGGGCCGTGGAGGGAGTTACGGTGAGGCAGGGAGGCGGGGAGGGGGAGAAGCAGGGTGGAGAATACAAGTACACATATTATCAGTAGCAAAATTACCAGCATAGTTACTAGTACATAAAAAGCGAATGGTGACAGTATGTTAACATGCTGTAAATGAATAAGAGTTAGCAACACTTATAAGCAGCCGCGGGCCGTGGAGGGAGTTACGGTGGGGCAGGGAGGCGGGGAGGGGGAGGGGCAAGGTAGAGAGGGCTCCACCCTGCTTCTCCCCCTCCCCGCCTCCCTGCCCCATCGTAACTCCCTCCACGGCCCGCGGCTGCTTATATCTCACCCTCCCTAATACACATATTATATTATTTGCTAAGAAGGTCTCTTTGTGTTGGTTTAGGGCGTGCCCATACTTTAGTGTCTTAGATTTGAAGGAATCACATCAGCATACACCAGCTCTCTCTTCATGTGAACCGCATCAACTGTTGTGTATGTGTGTTCGGCAAAGCAATATAAAACCCGCCTCATGCCCAGAATTGGCAGAAGTTGCACTTATGTTATGAGTATGAAGTCGTGGAGATCAGACCTCATAACAATTCTGTATCGTGTTGTTCTTGAAACTTTAGCACTCGCTGTACAGATATAGTTTAACAAGTAAAGCAGATAGTAGACCAATAACATATTATTCTCATGTAAACCACGATGAACTACTAGGTGGAAAGCTAAAGCAACAACTAAGTGTCGTGTGCAGAAGTTGCAAAAAAGGAAAAATGGCGTTTAAACCGGTAATGAGCCCATGCTAACTTAACACGGTGTAAAGATATCCAGGACCTAGATGACACCTCCTCATGATCCGGAAACGAACTGAATAAGATAATAGAAGTGCCATCTCATGAGAGCAGATTGCAAGTTTATATGTGGACGGTCCGCAAGGTAAAGCATTAAAAACTAGGAAAATTTAATGCTAAAGAAAAATAAAACAGCCAAGTACTTTATCGAGTCTTAAGCCAATAGGCAAGGTAAATAATAAAAACTTGACAAATAAGTCAATGAATTGTCAATGAAATGCTAGTACTCAGCATATCAAACATGAAAAAGGTCTATGACATAACTGTGTATGCAAAATAAGCTGCAACAGCCTCCAATAGGAAGTCACCGTCTTCATCCGAAAACAGTTCAGCCATCCAATTTAAAAGCGGAAAAGAACATACGTGCTCTCCCAGCACCGGATCCTCTATCACCATCAGAGGACAGCTCGGTGGGTTTTCAAGAAAGCTCTGTTCCAAGAAAGACTGTGCTGCCGCCAGTAAATTCCAGGGACCAAGTAGTCCATGCATCAATGCCACAGCCATAATCCTTTCGCCAGGACAAACCAACTCGTGAGTAATGATAGGAGTCATCAGCTGATTAAAGTCGACGTCAGGAGAAACCGGTCCGCAGAGACACAAATCAATGGCCCAATCGAAATCACAGGTCAGGCAGTGAAATACAGGCTGGACACAGGTGAAGTAGGAGAACCGAAAAGATAATCCATATGCCGTGCTTAATATCGCCAACGGCATTGTGACATAATATTCTAGCATGCGATTGCGGAACAGTGTCAGCAGCTGCAGGGTCGGAGGTTGCATAGGAGGGACATCCATATTTAAAAATGTAAAAAAGCACAAGAGCGTCCGCTGGTAATGCAAGTAAAAATGCCAATCCACGAACCAGAGTGCAGAAAATACAATGAAAGGAAGCAGGGATGACTCCAAAGATTTTCTCAAATGAAGTCACGAGACCACTGGTAACAACTTTAAAAAAGTGTGCCAGGGATTTTGTGGAGGATGCGTTAAAGATAGTCGGAAACATGTTGCTGAAATTGAAAGGCAAACCTGTGTACGGGTGTTCGCTATGTGAAGTACGAAAGTTTCACGGGCCGAACTCAAGGCCACCTCTCTCTGAGACAAAAGAGCTCTTATTCTTGCCATGCCGTTGAAACGTGTCCCAAGGTTGGTATTTGTGGCCAGATTGAAAACTCCCTATGTTCATGTGTGGGAGGAAATAGAACATTTCTGCAGCAAATAACCCGTTCACTTACTGTTACGATAAAAGGAATACTTTTAATTAACTCAGAACAATCTTCATTATTGAGCATCAAATAACTACCATTTTCCAACAACTTGAACGTGGGGATGATAGCAGGAACTGGCGTGCCTTGCAACACGCAAGCCATATTTGGTCGGTGTTTGTTGCATGAATCGTGTAACTGTATGTGCCTACACATTAGTGAATGATCTGGCGTCTCAGTGCATTCCTCTCCATTCAGATAAACTTCTTGATCATCTTTGAAACATCTGTATGTGTATGGAAGCGACCAGACCTCATGAAGAAAAGCACTACCTAAAGGTTCATAACGACCTATTGGTATATATTTCATACAATTTGAAAACTTATATAAAGCAAAAGGCAGCGTTATTAAACCGTGGATAAGGCATGTTGCCAAAAAACCCGCAATCCTCTGCTGATGATGTCACTGAGCATGTCATGAATGATGTAATATGTGACATCATCAGCAGTGGATTACGGGTAATGGTATCTCTAGTTTACTCCCCTATAGCTGTCTTTCTTTTAACATAAGTGTGTGTTTCCTTCCCTTATACTTACTGTTTTTGGTTCGCTTCCAGTTCGCGTACCAGCGAGCGAACTAGGAAGCGAACTAAGAGAAATAGAGGTTGGCACAGTTCCAAATATTGTACCAATTTTTTAATAACGGGGAGGTAGTTCTGAAAAGAACTTTTTTTTTTATTTTTCTGAACATTTTTTTACTGTTTTTGAATTTTTCGGAACAGTTTTATATTTTTTTGGGTTTTTCTTGGAGGGGGCAATGAAAACGATTCATTGTAAAGGGCTCAACAGGAGCAACAAAACAAAAAAAAGAAGTATTTATTATTTTGGGCGTTTCGGACAAACTTGCATATGATAGTCAATAGCTCTGTTGATCAGAGTGATGCTTTTTTCTCCGTAGGAAATGAATCCATCGCAAAATGCGCAGGTGTGTTTTACATCACCAAATCTCATTTGTATATTTGGCACCATCTCCCTGCCCTCTGGTCCCGTTACTTCCGGTACAACAGATCTTCTGGCCATAATAGGGAGATTATCTAGGTCGTTCCGAAACTGTGCAGCACTGTAGTTGTTAGGATGCCACCTAATCATATGGCGATGCATTGTGTAGTTTCCGAAACTGTTTTTTTTGTCGGTCCCTCTGGACAGTCTATCTTGACATATAAGGCAAGTTACGTATCTTGCATTTACTTTTTTCTGACCTTTGGGAATTTTAAAAAATTGCCAAATTAAGTTTTCTTTCCGGTGAGACGTCCTGGGCTGCTCAGGCAAAAACTGCCTCTCTTCGTGCTCGTCCTCCTGTTCCTCTTCTTCTTCTTCTTGTTGAATTACAACTTGAGCAGGTGGTCCACTCTTCCTTGGATGTGGTGGAGGTGGTGGGGAAGCACCAGCTGAAGCTACTAAAGAAGCCATTGCTCAGTGATCACAAAGGGTCTTTCTCTCACAATGATGAAAGTCAGAGTGAGGAAAGAAGGAGGGATTTTCATCATTTGGGAAAAACAAGAGTTCTCAACCAATCAAAAGTGTTCATTTTAGATTATATGACCTAGTCTTACATCATTAGGAAACCAAAAGTGAAATGAACCAATGAAAAGTGTTATTACCAAGTCACATGACTTGCTGTGTTTACGTTAAGCGCTTTGCAGGGCCTCCCGGTTTGCTTCCAGAAACCTGCGCTTTGCGACTCGCTTCGCGTACCAGTTCGCTAACGTAGCACGTCATATGACGTATCACGCGACAACGTGAAACGTCATGCGGACGGGAGGCGTCACGATGTTGTTTTCTAACGCGGCACTTGCGGTAAAGAAACGTTTACCGGCTCGCGGTCTATTTCGCGGCATCAAGGTCAGCTAACGGGAAGCTTCCCGATTCGCGAAGCGGGAACGAAGAAAAAAAAATATTTAAAAAAAAAATTATTCATAAACATATAAAATATATTTTTGGATTTAAAGAAGAATACATTTTACAGCTACAGATATTAGCTGTTAAAAAACCAATGAAATTCACAGAAAAAACCATAGGTTATAGACCATATATAGTTAGGAATTAGCATTTACAAAACCTTGAAAATTCACTGAAAAAACCATAGGTTATAGACCATATATAGTTAGGAATTAGCATTTAGAAAACCTTATTTTACACACACAAAACCATTGAAATTCCATATATAGTTAGTTGCACTAACTATATATCGCGCACCCGCAATCCACTGCTGATGATGTCACATATTACATCATTCATGACATGGTCAGTGACATCACTGATGACATCACTGATGACATCTCAAATGACATCACTGATGACAACATCCAGTGACTGTATGTTTCTGTAAAGTTAAAATATGTCTTAGATATTGAAGAATGAGTGGATGTATAAGTGTCTGGATGAAGGATTTAGTAGGTGCGTGACTGACTGTATGAGTGAGTGATTAAATGTGTCTCACTGAATGCATGGGTTAGTGACTAAACTGTCTTAATTTGTGCATCATTATGTCTGTTGTGATGTAAACTGCTGCATGTGTTGATCATTAGCTATACGAGAGGCTATATGTGTTATTAATTGGTTGCCCAAGTATTTCTATGGGAGATTGAGTTTGTGTGGGGGTGGCTGGGAGGTGTGTGACTCTGTGCATAGATGTGTGAGCAGTTGATTCACTAGGTGTATGAGTTCAAGAGTGCATGTGGAAAAAGCTACATGGGCGGTTGACTGTGTGCATGAGTGTATTGATGAGTGAATGGATATCTCAATGCTACATGTCATAGTAAGTACATATGTAAAACACAGTACATGTGAGAGTTGGCATATATAAATAACTGTGCATGAGAGCCACTGAATGTGTGAGTGGCTGTATGGATCATTGTGAACTTGTATCAGGGATTGTATAAGAGAGTAAATATGTGTTAGTATATGTTTGAATAAGTAAGGTGTGTATAACTGTATAGTTGAGGAAATGGAGGTGAGATTGTTTCTTTGCATGACTGACTAGGTGTGTGAGTAACTCCATGGATGAGTGACAGTGTGTGAGTGTCTGTATACACTGAGTGTATCTAAGGTTATATTAGAGTCTGAAGAGGTTTATCGTATTAGCACAAGAATGATGTCAAATGAGATGTCATCAGTGATGTCATCAGTGATGTCATTTGAGATGTCATCAGTGATGTCATCAGTGATGTCACTGACCATGTCATGAATGATGTAATATGTGACATCATCAGCAGTGGATTGCGGGTGCGCGATATATAGTTAGTGCAACTAACTATATATGGAATTTCAATGGTTTTGTGTGAGTAAAATAAGGTTTTCTAAATGCTAATTCCTAACTATATATGGTCTATAACCTATGGTTTTTTCAGTGAATATATATATATATAACATTTCTATGGCAAAATGAAACCCCTCATTTTGTTCCTTTTCAAATTAAATGTATTAAGTGTTACCACTTTATTCCAATCAAGATGACTTCAGGTGTGCCATACTTTTGTAAGACTGTTAGCGTTCTAGTTGTTCTTTAGAACACTCTGGGACATTCTGTCATTGGGCTATAGTTGGGCTACATCTGGCTGATATTTGGGCTACATTTGGGCTCTTTTGTCTCTGGTGGCCATCTTGGGAGACTGCATATCAGAATTTTTTTATGAAATATAAGAGGATTTGAGAAGTCACTCAAAATGTGCCCTAATTTTTCTTTTTTCAGCACTAATCATAATTTCTATGGCAAAATGAACCCCCTCATTTTGTTCCTTTGCAAATTAAATGTTTTAAGTGTTAACACTTTATTCCAATCAAGATGACTTCAGGTGTGCCATACTTTTGTCATAAGTAAGACTGTTAGCGCTCTAGTTGTTATTTAGAACACTCTGGGACATTCTGTCACTGGGCTATAGTTGGGCTACATCTGGCTGATATTTGGGCAACATTTGTTTTTTTTTGTCTCTGGTGGCCATCTTTGGGCTACATTGGGCTACATTGGGCTACATTGGGCTACATTTGGGCTCTAACATATATATAGCCCAATGTAGCCCAATATATATTTTTCAAAGTTAATTTTCGTAAAAAACCACTGGAGCATATATCTTGAGACATAGCAAAGGCACATCGGGCTACCAGTCCCTACAATTTTGCCAAGTTTTGTGGAAATCCATTCAGCCGTTGGAGCTAAAAGTGAGTCCAACCGCCCTATGGAAAACTCAATGTTAAAACACGTTTTGGGACCCCCCTTTTTTCTCGACCCCCGCTTGACGAAACCCCCCCAAACTTTCAGGGGACGCTCAGAAACAAAATGTGCCATTTTCCTGAAAATGTCAGCCAATTCCGTCCGTCAACGCCAAAGTTATTCAACATAGAATTTTCAGAAATCCCTATTCAAAAAAATCCTAACTCTATATACCTACTGGCGACTGCCAGTAGGTAATATATATATATATAACATTTCTATGGCAAAATGAAACCCCTCATTTTGTTCCTTTTCAAATTAAATGTATTAAGTGTTACCACTTTATTCCAATCAAGATGACTTCAGGTGTGCCATACTTTTGTCATAAGTAAGACTGTTAGCGTTCTAGTTGTTCTTTAGAACACTCAGGGACATTCTGTCATTGGGCTATAGTTGGGCTACATCTGGCTGATATTTGGGCTACATTTGGGCTCTTTTGTCTCTGGTGGCCATCTTGGGAGACTGCATATCAGAATTTTTTTAATGAAATATAAGAGGATTTGAGAAGTCACTCAAAATGTGCCCTAATTTTTCTTTCTTCAGCACTAATCATAATTTCTATGGCAAAATGAATCCCCTCATTTTGTTCCTTTGCATATTAAATGTTTTAAGTGTTAACACTTTATTCCAATCAAGATGACTTCAGGTGTGCCATACTTTTGTCATAAGTAAGACTGTTAGCGCTCTAGTTGTTCTTTAGAACACTCTGGGACATTCTGTCACTGGGCTATAGTTGGGCTACATCTGGCTGATATTTGGGCTACATTTGTTTTTTTTGTCTCTGGTGGCCATCTTTGGGCTACATTGGGCTACATTGGGCTACATTGGGCTACATTTGGGCTCTAACATATATATAGCCCAATGTAGCCCAATATATATTTTTCAAAGTTAATTTTCGTAAAAAACGCTGGAGCATATATCTTGAGACATAGCAAAGGCACATCGGGCTACCAGTCCCTACAATTTTGCCAAGTTTTGTGGAAATCCATTCAGCCGTTCGAGCTAAAAGTGAGTCCTACCGCCCTATGGAAAACTCAATGTTAAAAACACGTTTTGGGACCCCCCTTTTTTCTCGGCCCCCGCGTGACGAAACCCCCCAAACTTCCAGGGGACGCTCAAAAACAAAATGTGCCATTTTCCTGAAAATTTCAGCCAATTCCGTCCATCAACGCCAAAGTTATTCAACATAGAATTTTCAGAAATCCCTATTCAAAAAAATCCTAACTATATATACCTACTGGCGACCGCCAGTAGGTAATATATATATATATATATATATATATATATATAAAAATATAGTGATTTTGGCCGAAACCGAACTAAAATAAACACGCTGTCAAAGGATTAAGTGGCTGTGACATCGTTTTTTCGTACATTCAGCAAATGATTGTGGTGGAGATTAGGGGCCCCGCGACCCCATCACAGCCCACCGCTGTAAGAGGCTCAGGTTACTGCGATCAAGAGTTGTGGATATATATGTATATATATATATATATTCACTGAAAAAACCATAGGTTTCAGGAGTTATATAGTTAGGAATTAGCTTTTACAAAACCTTTGAAATTCACTCAAAAAACTATAAGTTTTAGTGGTGTTATAGTTAGCTGGACATTTTACTCATACAAAACCATTGAAATTGCTCCTATATAGTTAGTTGTACTAAGTATATATCGTGCACCCGCAATCCACTGCTGATGATGTCACATATTACATCATTCATGACATGGTCAGTGACATCACTGATGACATCTCAAATGACATCACTGATGACATCACTAATTCCTAACTATATAACTCCTGAAACCTATGGTTTTTTCAGTGAATTTCAAAGTTTTTTTTAAATGCTAATTCCTAACTATATAAGGCCTGAAACCTATGGTTTTTTCAGTGAATTTCAAAGGTTTTTTTAAATGCTAATTCCTAACGATATAAGGTCTGAAACCTATGTTTTTTTCAGTGAATTTCAAAGGTTTTTTAAATGCTAATTCCTAACTATATAAGGCCTGAAACCTATGGTTTTTTCAGTGAATTTCAAAGGTTTTTTAAATGCTAATTCTATTAGCGGATAACGTTTAAATATATTAATATCCTAGTGGGACCACCTAAGCAGCCCTAGGGGGTCAGGGTGTTCCTACCCTGCCCCCTTTTTGTGTTCTACACGTTTGTTTTTCTGCTTTCTTGTGCCTAATTCCTAACTACATAAGGCTTGAAACCTATGATTTTTTCAGTGAATTTCAAAGGTTTTTTAAATGCTAATTCCTAACTATATAAGGCCTGAAACCTATGGTTTTTTCAGTGAATTTCAAAGGTTTTTTAAATGCTAATTCCTAAATATATAAGGCCTGAAACCTATGTTTTTTTCAGTGAATCTCAAAGGTTTTTTAAATGCTAATTCCTAACTATATAAGGCCTGAAACCTATGTTTTTTTCAGTGAATTTTAAAGTTTTTTTTAATGCTAATTCCTAACTATATAAGACCTGAAAGCCCACCAGGAATCTCCAGTATGCACCAGGGGACTGCATTGCAGAGAGGTGTAATTAAGCCACGGCCCTTTTTACACCTCTCTGGAACGCAGCCCCCGTGCATGTTTGAAGAGGGGGAACTCATTCCCCCTGCATACTGGGGGCCCCTGGGGGCCAACTAGCCCACCTGGAACCTCCAGTATGCGCCAGGGGGCTGAATTGCAGAGGTGTAATGAGGCTATGCCCCTTGTTACACCTTTCTGCAACACAGCCGCCTGGCGCGTTTGCAGAGGGGGAACTAATTCCCCTTGCATAATGGGGGTCACTGGGGGCCAACTAGCCCACCAGGAGCCTCCAGTATGCGCCAGATGGCTGCATTGCATAGAGGTGTAATGAGGCCACACCCTTTTTTACACCTCTCTGCAATGCAGCCCCCGTGCATGTTTGAAGAGGGGGAACTAATTCCCCTTGCATACTGGGTGTCCCTGGCAGCCATCTTGTGCCTTGTTCGAACCAAGGCACAAGAAAGCAGTGAAACAAAGGTGTGAAACTCGCAAAGGGCCCAGAGTAGAAACACCCTGACCCCCTAGGCCTGCTCAGGGGGTCCCACAAGGACCCCCAAGGCAAAAAAAAATATATATATTTTTTTTAAAGTTGCGGGGTACAAAAAAACAATAAAAAAATATAAAACAACAATAAGAATAAAAAAACAGTTCTTTTCAGAACTACCTCCAATTTATATAAAAATGCTACATTTTTAAAAAACTCTGTCTTTCTTTTTTTCTCCAGGGTACGCATACCGGTACGTGTACCGATACGCGCACCCCCTCAAAAAAAATAAAAAAAAATAATGAGTGTGTGTGTGAGTGGTGTGTGTGTGTGGGGGGTGGGTGTGGGGTGTGTGTGTGGGGGGGTATGTGTGTGGGGTGTGTGTGTGTAGGATGTGTGTGTGTGTGTGTGGGGTGTGTGTGTGTGGGTGTGTGTGTGTGTGTGGGAGTGTGTGTGGGTGTGTGTGGGGGTGAGGAATGTGTGTGTGGGTGTGGGTGTGTGTGTGTGAGGTGTGTGTGTGGGGGGTGTGTGTGTGTGTGTGTGGGGTGTGTGTCAGAGGTGTGTGTGTGTGGGGGGGTGAGGTGTGTGTGGGGGATGTGTGGGGTGTGTCTGTGAGGTGTGTGTGTGTGTGGGGGGAGTGAGGTGTGTGTGGGTGGGGGTGTGTGGGGTGTGTGGGTGTAGGTGGGGGTGTGGGGGTGTATGGTGTGTGTGTGGGTGTGGGTGTGTGGGGTGTTTGGGTGTGGGTGGAGGTGTTGGTGTATATGGTGGGGTGTGTGTGTGGGGGGGTGGGTGTGGGGTGTGTGTGTGTCGGGGTATGTGTGTGGGGCACCCCCTCAAAAAAATAAAACAAATGAGTGTGTGTGTGGTGTGTGTGGGGGGGGGGTGGGTGTGGGGTGTGTGCGTGGGGGGGGGTATGTGTGTGGGGTGTGTGTGTGTAGGATGTGTGGGTGTGTGTGTGGGGTGTGTGTGTGGGTGTGTGTGTGGGGGGGGGTGTGGGTGTGTGTGTGAGAGGAGTGTGTGTGTGGGTGTGTGTGTGTGTGTGTGAGGTGTGTGTGGTGTGTGTGTGTGTGTGTGTGTGTTAGGTGTGTGTCAGAGGTGTGTGTGGGGAAGGGTGAGGTGTGTGTGGGGGATGTGTGGGGTGTGTCTGTGAGGTGTGTGTGTGTCTGAGGAGGGATGAGGTGTATAGGTGTGTGTAGGTGTGTGGGGTATGTGGGTGTGGGTGGGGATGTGGATGTGTAAGGTGTGTGTGTGGGTGTGGGTGTGTGGGGTGTTTGGGTGTAGGTGGGGATGTGGGTGTGTGAGGTGTGTGTGGGGTGTGTGTGGGTGTGGGGGGTATGTGTATAGGATGTGTGTGTATGTGTGGGATGTGTGGGTGTGTCTGTGAGGTGTGCGTGTGTGTGTGTGGGGGGGGAGGTGTGTGTGTGGGATGTGTGAGGTGTGTCTGTGAGGTATCTGTGTGTGCGTGTGTGTGTGTTGGGGGGGTGAGGTGTGTGTGTGAGTGAGTGTGTGTGGGATGTGTGGGTGTGGGTGTGGATGTGTAAGGTGTCGTGTGGGGTGTTTGTGTGTGGGTGGAGGTGTGCGTGTGTGAGGTGTGTGTGGAGAGTGTGTGGGTGTGGAGGTGTGGGGTTGTGTGCGTGTGGGTGTGTGTGGGACGTACTGAGGTATGCTTAGTGCATGAATTTAATGGTAAGAGATAGAAGATGTACTAATGGGTTTCGGATATACAGTGACGTGATGAATAGAATATTCATAACGATCTCATCATGCTTCATAGGATCCCTGGTCCAGAGACGGTTTGTGGGCATTCATTGCAGTGGTTACTGATGAATACTAGAAGGATAAGGGCATTCGGTTGGGTATTATCACCAACATCGAAGTAGATGCCATTAAGATTACACTTTTGATACTAAGTATGGCACTTTTGAACATCGGAGTACTTTTCTGTCTTTTTTCATACAAGTCCAATTTTTGTTGTTTCAGATATACTGAACTACAGTAATATTAGGTACACTCCCCACTTGGTTTACCTTTGACAGTTGGACATGAGTTTAATCCTTGTGTACATTTGGTCTCTATCTGCACTTGTGATTTTTTATTTTTATTTATTTATGCAATTTATATAGCGCACAAATACCATAAGGTGTCTCGGCGCTGTTCAGATCAAGTGCATAGAGGGATCAAGTTCTCACTGATTAAAAAGCCAAGTTTTTAATTGTCTCCGGAACGTCATCAAGGAAGGACAGGATTTTATATGGAGGGGTAGAGTGTTCCACAGCCTAAAGGCAGCGACTGTGAAGCGTCTGTCCCCCCAATTCACTTTTTTGGTGCGAGGAATTGGAAGCAAATTGGCTGTAGAAGAACTCAAGGCTCTTTTGGGCGTATCAACAGACAAGGCTTTCTTTAAAAATTCTGGCCCTGTGCTATTCCTAGCCTTGTAGGTGATACATAGCGCCTTGAATTTGGTGCAGCTCCTCACCAGGAGCCAGTGCAATTGTCGGATAATCGGAGAGATGGACGAGAATTTTGGAGTATGAGTCAGGATTCTGGCAGCAGCATTTTGGACAAGTTGTAGCTTATTCAAAACTTGTTCTTGGGCATTTAGTAGTAATCCATTACAGTAGTCAACCTTACATAAAACTAAAGATGACATCAAGGTTTTGCCAGCGCTGGCTGGCAGAAACGGCAGTGGTTTCTTAATCATCCTCAAAGTATAAAAATCTGCTGAGACCACCGCATTAGCATGGCTTACAAATGACAGTTTATTGTCAAATAGGACCCCTAGATTCCTGACTTTATTAACCTGTGTCGGGGGAGGGCCTAGGTCAGGAGGCCACCATGCTGGAGACCAAGACGGGGTCAAGCTACCAAATATCATGACCTCCGTCTTGTTTGAGTTTAATTTTAAACAGTTGTGGTCCATCCAGGAACTGATGGCCATCATACCATCCTGGAAGTTGGCCGCAACTGCTCCTCCGTTGTTATGAACAGCCAGCACCAACTGGGTATCGTCGGCATAGGATGTTAGCCCAATACCGTATGATTTAATGACCCTCGCCAAGTCCGACACATAGATGTTAAATAGCGTCAGACTTAGCGAGGATCCCTGAGGGACACCACACGGTAAAGTGAAAACAGGGGAGAAGAAGTCACCCAGTTTGACTGATTGCTCACGGCCTGACAGAAAAGAAGTTAGCAGTAATTTGGCTTTGTCCTGAATGCCGATCTTTCCTATACGGTCGATCAAGATATTATGATCAACCGTGTCGAAGGCCGCTGACAGGTCCAGTAATATCAGGACTGCTGCGCCTCCTTGATCCATGAGACTCTGACCTCATCTGCCGCCTTTATCAGGGCAGTTTCAGTCCCATGACCCTTCCTGAATCCGAATTGGGTATCATCGAGAAGATTGTTCTGATCGATATAATTGGCCAGCTGATCGTTCATAATTTTTTCGAATATTTTTGACGGAAAGGGGAGGGATGCGATAGGTCGATAGCTTTTAGATTCTGAGGGGTCCAGGTTTGATTTTTTCAGTAAGGGTTTGATGATTGCTTTCTTCCAAACCGAGGGATAGGATCCTGAACAAAACATGGCATTGCAAATGTTTGTCAGAATGGGAGCTATCAAATTGGTCACTGGTTTAATGATCAAAGGTGGACATGGATCCAATGGTGATCCTGATTTGATAGTTGTTATAATTTCCTTTATCTGTGTAGGGGTGATTTGAGTAAATTCTGACAAAACTGTGGAAGTAGGGAAGTAATTTATATTGGGACTGGTGGGTTCTGAGGTTGAATTTGTGGAAAAGTTAGAAAAGATGTCATTAACCTTAAATTTGAAAAAATCTGCCAGTTCATTGCACAGATTTTGAGATGGATCTATTGTAGTGCACATAGGTGGAGTGGACAGATTCGAGACCACTTTGTAGAGTTGTTTAGTGGAATTTTTGGCTGACTCTATTTGCTCCATATAATATTTTTATTTTTCTGTAGCTAACAGCGTTCTGTAAATGGCTAAAGCTTTTTTGTAGGCAACTCTGTTGTTGTTATCGTAGAGTTTACGCCAGCGTCTTTCCAAATTTCGACAACGTTGCCTTTCCGTTCTGAGGGTTTCGGAAAACCAAGGAGCGGAGGGTGTCTTGCGATTTGGCCGTATAGATTTTACAGGGGCCAACATATTGAAGGCATTATTGAGCCAGGCCATATAATTCTCTGATGCAATGTGGGGATCTGTTATATCCCCTGGTTGGGTAGCGAGCAGGGTGGACTGTAAAGTTAGATCATCCAGATTCTTCCAGTCTCTAAATTGTGTAGAACGATTTGTCAAGTGTGTATTTTTGACCTTCCTGGTTATAATGGTGAACATTAATGCAGCATGGTCTGTCCATGTTAGTGGGTTTACTGAAGGTGGGGTGATGTAAGGATTATTGGAAAAAATGCCGTCCAGTGTATGCCCAGCCTGATGGGTAGGGGTGGTAATCAGTAGTTTAATACCTGCTGAGGAAAGGTCAGAGACTAATATTGACGTATCTCTGTCATTGGGATTTTCTAGATGAAAGTTGAAATCACCTAAAATTGTGTAGTCCGGATTAGCTGCTATGGGCTCTAATAAGGTATTAAGGGATGCTAGAAAAGGGGTTCGAGGGGAAGGTGAACAGTAAATAAGAGTGCCATTGAAAGATTGCATGGGGAGAGTTTAATACAGAAAGTTAGTGCTTTGGCTTAATCAAGGTTAGTTGGTTCTATCCTTGTGACCAGATTGTTTCTATATACAATAGCGATACCGCCTCCTCTTTTCCCTGAGGGTCTATCCTGCCTAACCACATAATATCCATCCGGGACAGCTGTGCGGAGATCGGGACCGGATGATTGATCTGTCCATGTCTCTGTTATAAAGAGGAGATCTAGGTCTTGGCTTAGTATGAATTCATAGATTTCCTCTTTATGTTTTATAAGTGACCGAGCATTGATAAGCGCACATTGGGTAGGTTTGGCCATGATGTTTAATTGGGGTGAGTTTTGTGTTTGTTGAGGAAACGGGAGTGTCAATTTATACATGCAGATTGGACATTGTACGGATTGTAGATTGATTAAAAAGTCTAACTTAAAGTGGGGACAGCGCGAGCCTCCCATAGTGTACCTTATGTCCCTCAATTGATTGCTAGAACAAATAATAGCCTTACCTCCTTGGTGGGGTCTAAGAGGGCCAGGGGGCATGGCGCTCAGCGCGGTCTTAGCGCGGACGGGCGCAGACGGGCTTGCCTTAGGCGCGCCTTCGGCGGATTGAATTATTTTGCATGCCATAACACGGGGGCATGGTGTGCATGGCAACTCACAGGGATTAAAAGGATGTATATTAAAAAATGTGGGTTTCCACATCTGTATAGACGCTTTCTGGTGGAGTAATGTGATTTTGATGTGAGAGACTCGCTAAAGTATGTGAAAAAGTGGTCTTCCGGCAGCTTGAGGCTTTCATTGAATCATCAGGGGCTCTCCACCCAGCCCAGTCAGGTTTTAGATCCGCCTACAGCACGGAGACTGCCCTGGTGGAAATGTCGGAGGCTATCAGAGAGTGTCTGGACGGGGGCGGCAGTGCTGCCCTGATCCTACTCGACCTCGCTGCAGCCTTCGATACGGTGCCCCACCAGTGGCTTCTGGAAAGACTCTCTGCTGTAGTAATATCGGGTCTGGTCTGGCAATGGATTAAATCCTTTCTGGACTCCCGCTCACAACAGGTCTGTATGGCCTCATGCTTCTCCTCTGTCAGGAACCTGGAGACTGGGGTGCCACAGGGGTCAACCCTCAGCCCCCTCCTCTTTAATATCTACCTGACGCCGCTCGTCCATCTGGCTGAGGAGTTGGGGGCTATGGTGATTGCGTACGCAGATGATACGCAGCTGCTTTTCACCTGGGAGGATGCTAACCTGAATACTGATATGGCTCAGAAATGCCTAGCCTCGGTTTTTCAATGGCTGACCCAGGCATCCCTCAAATGTAATGAGGACAAATCGGAGGTCCTTCTCTACGGCCAGTTTCCGGAGGACTTCAGGACGCGTGTGTGGCCTACAGGCTTCCCCTGCCCGGTGCCCAAATCAGGGCCAGCTAAGAATCTGGGCATCTGGTTTAGCGAGGGCCTTAGCTTCTCGACCATATAAAAAAACTTACGGGAATCTGTTTTGGCACCCTCAAAACCCTTAGGAAATGTTTCCCTTTGCTCCCTAGGGCAGCGAAAGAGATGGTCACCCGTGCCCTGATTGTATCAGGACTAGACTACGCCAATGCCCTGTTCTTGGGACTGCCAGCTTATCTGCTGCGCAGGCTCCAAACTATTCAAAACACTGCAGCCAGGCTTCTCTTTAATGCCCCAACGCGGTCTAGCACGCGCCAGTACTTACGTGAGCTGCCCTGGCTTCCGGTAGCTCAGAGGGTGCAGTTTAAAGCGGTGACTCTGGCCCATAGAGCGCTCCACGGTCGGAGCCCCATCTACCTTAGGAAGCGTTTTACTCTCTATGCGCCTAAACGTCATCTGCATTCAGAGACGCAACGCCGGTTGGTTGTCACTCGCTTCCGCAGAGCCCGACTAGGAGGCAAATCCATCTCCGTTAAAGCGGCGGAAGCTTGGAATTTACTCCCTGCTGCTCTCCAACATATCTCGGAGTTTCAGATTTTTAAGAAGCAGCTAAAAACTCACCTGTTCAGCATGAGTTATTAACTTGCGCTCTGCCCCTCCACTTTTTCTCTTTCATGCCAGGACACTCTAGAGTAACAGTGCGCGCTACAAAAACCATTATAACATAACATAACACAGATCGACTTTGAAGTGTCTGTGATTTTATTTTGTGTGTTATTTCTTAGCCTTGAAGAAGTCGCGTTAGTCGTGATGAAACACGTGTCGGCTGAGAACAGAAAGGATTGAGAAGGGGATAACAAAGAAGTGGATGCTAATTATATATTGGATTCAGCTTCTGAGTCTATTGATATTGAGTGTGCTGGGGAGTTTGAGCTAAAATGTTAGGCTGGCTTTTGCCACAGCTTTGAGATAGGGTTGGTGCTCTCTGCCCTTAGGCACCACTTGAAATTGCGTTTGTTGTGCATCAATATTGTTAACTTCCCGTTAGGGCTCCAACACCCTATTAAAGTCCACCCACGAGTATTAAATTTATGGTATTTGTTACTATCAACAATGGCATGCTCAACTCCAATCCTAATCTTGTGTGTGGTGGAGAGGCTCTTACATCTACAACTAATAAAATAAAATATATAAGCAAGGAATTTTATTTTTCAATGACTTGTTTCTTCATTGCAATTGCCCAAAGACATATAATTGGAATCAAATTCGCTAAGTTTCCAGTACATGTTGGACCAAAGGCCCTGCAGCAACATTTCTTAGAAAAGCTTTTGATTGCACAAGCGACGTGTTATAGTTTTTTTTGTTAAATTGATTAAATGTTTTAACCAGTGTGGCCGCTTATGTATTTCAACTCAAGAAAAGGATAATTATCTTCAATATCTCTTCTTTTCCTTTCTAATATCCAAATCAAATAGGTTTCCGAATTCCCGAAGCATGCAATTTTGGTTTTTAATAGTGATTTTGAATTTATTAAACTTGTAAGTTTCAAGACAAGTTAATTATCGCTGTAGACCACTCTGATTTGTTCATGAGGTGACTAGGTTGTCTATATGCTGGATGGGTTACAGGAATAGTGCACTACTCTGGTGCATCTTCATAATTATTCTAGAGCTTCAAAAAGATCTGCAATATACAACAAACATAGAACAGGAGCTAAAATTCACCCATTATTGAGACTAAGCCTCCTCTACGGATGTTTGACGTTACAACTCATACTTTTACAACGCATGCCATTACAACAAATTTTTTACAACGCAAAAACTTTTACAACGCATGTATTTACAACGCATGTTTTTACAACGCAGGTACCTTTACAACGCATACCATTACAACGTTAGTATTGGTAAGTATATATTATTTTTTTTTAATTTAAAATAATTGAAAATAATATAATTTAATTTAATTTAATTTAATTTAATTTAATTTAATTTAATTTAATTGATTTAATTTAAATTTAATTTTATTTTATTTTTACCTTATACCCCTGTACCCCAAAAACCCAAAACTGACCCTGAACCCTAAAAATACCCCTGTAACCCAAAAACCCAAAACTGACCCTGAACCCTAAAAATACCCCTGTACCCCAAAAACCCCAAACTGACCCTGAACCCTAAAAATACCCCTTTACCCAAAACCCAAAACTGACCCTGAACCCTAAAAATACCCCTGTACCCCAAAAACCCCAAACTGACCCTGAACCCTAAAAATACCCCTTTACCCAAAACCCCCAAACTGACCCTGAACCCTAAAAATACCCCTTTACCCAAAAACTGAAAACTGACCCTGAACCCTAAAAATACCCCTTTACCCAAAAACTGAAAACTGACCCTGAACCCTAAAAATACCCCTTTACCCAAAAACTAAAAACTGACCCTGAACCCTAAAAATACCCCTTTACCCCAAAACTGAAAACTGACCCTGAACCCTAAAAATACCCCTTTACCCAAAAACTGAAAACTGACCCTGAACCCTAAAAATACCCCTTTACCCAAAAACTGAAAACTGACCCTGAACCCTAAAAATACCCCTTTACCAAAAAACTAAAAACTGACCCTGAACCCTAAAAATGCCCCTTTACCCAAAAACTGAAAACTGACCCTGAACCCTAAAAATACCCCTTTACCCAAAAACTGAAAACTGACCCTGAACCCTAAAAATACCCCTTTACCCAAAAACTGAAAACTGACCCTGAACCCTAAAAATACCCCTTTACCCAAAAACTGAAAACTGACCCTGAACCCTAAAAATGCCCCTTTACCCAAAAACTGAAAACTGACCCTGAACCCTAAAAATACCCCTTAAAAAACCCAAACATATAAAATTTAAAATATAATTATATACTTACCAATACTTACGTTGTAATGGTATGCGTTGTAAAGGTACCTGCGTTGTAAAAACATGCGTTGTAAATACATGCGTTGTAATGGTTTTTGCGTTGTAAAAGTTTCGTTGTAATGGTAGTGCGCTGTAAAAGTTGCGTTGTAATGGTTGTTTCCCCCTCCTCTACTGTTCCATAAATTAGAAATTGTTTTTCATGTATTACCTATATTTCCCCTTACCGAAGACTCTTAAATATTTTCTTTTGCTGAATGCAAATAGAGGTTCCTGTAGATTTAATGATTCCAGTATTTTGCAAGTTTTCTTTAGCATAGATTTTATTTTATTAACTATTGGACTAAAGACTGATATATTTGAGTGATAGAGTTGTTTTTCTGTAACTACCTGGATGTGACCCATGCTCTTTGTAGTGTGTGTGTTGTTGCTAATATTTTGGGGTATCCTCTCTGCTCTACTTTCTCACACAATATATTTGTTTTCACAAAGTATTCTTCCTTTCTTGTGTAATTTTGCTGAATACTTAAGAATTGCACATATATTAAATTCAATTTCACACTCCTATGATAATAAACTGATAACATGATGAACTGTATGAATGTGCTTCTTTAAGTTGGCGTATTGTAAAGGCTGGGAATCAATGTTTTATCCACATTCTCTATGATACATCTGGAAAGTGGATTCTATTTTTATCTTCATGAATTGTGGATTTCAGATCATATGTTCTATTATTAAATCATCCAAAAAAAGGGTTTTACATTTTCATCCGGTCCTCTCCAAAATAAAAAGATGTTGTCTTTGTATCAGTCTCATATCATTACCTACTATTTATATGCATTGTCATACTCCATATTCACTTTGTCTCTGTATTGCTTTGCCCACTTGCGTAATCTGAACTTACGCACACCACTTACTCACACAGAAATTCCAACACTCCTCTGGAGGTGAAAAAGGAGCTTTATTAATATTGTAGGAAAAGGCAATAAGTCACTGAAACGAATAAATTCTTAGGCACCGAGTGAAAGGCAATAAACCCTGAATACACCACACTATATACATAAATATGAAACCGTGAATACAGGTATATAAACAGTTAATGTACAAAGCACCTCACCAGATTCATTTGCAGCACCGGAGACGTCAACATCCCTGGGTCAAGCACTGAACACCAAGTCGGGAACCCGTAGACTGGGGGTCAGGGAGTAATATGCCGGCCGGACCCACGCCTGCTGCCGAGCCACCCCGAGACGCACCCACGGACCCTTCACCTGCTGCACCTGCAAGTTCACCTGCCTCCGAACCTGCCCCGCACCCGCCAAGACAAACACCAGCAGCAACCACCTCAAGTGCATCCTGATCAACACCCGCTCCATCCACAGACACGCCGTGGAACTCTGGAACCTCCTCGACGCTACATCACCGGACGTCGCCTTCCTCACGGAAACCTGGATGAACGCCTCCTCTGCACCCGACATCGCCATCGCCATCCCGGACGGGTACAAGATCATCAGGAGGGACCGCATCAACCAGGCCGGAGGTGGCATCGCCATCGTCCACAGGAACACCATCCGCATCACGACCGACGCCAATGACTCCTTCGCCGCAGCCGAACATCTCCACTTCCAGATTCACACCGACCCTAAGATGACCCTCAGAGGCACCCTCGTCTACAGACCCCCGGGACCACGCACACAATTCAGCGAAGACATCACAGACTTCATCAGCCCGCACGCCCTCCCCTCCACCGACTACATCCTCCTCGGGGACCTCAACTTCCACCTGGAGAACAACAAGGACCGCAACACCACCGCCCTGCTGGAAAACCTCGCCAACCTCGGACTCAAGCAACTGGTCAACACCCCCACCCACTACGCCAGCCACACGCTTGATCCCGTCTTCTCTTCCAGCAAGTACATCACCTTCAGCCACGCCACCGGACTCCACTGGACCGACCACAGCTGCGTCCACTTCAGCTTCAAAAGATCCACGACCCACCACCACCCGCAACAGGTACCTCACAGGAATTGGAGCAAGATCACCGCAGACCAGCTCACCACCTCCCTCAGCCAGAGCCCACCCGCCAACACAACGGACCCCAACGAAGCAGCCCGCAACTTCACACAGTGACTGACCACCTGCGCCGACGACCTCGCGCCACTAAAGAACCCTCCCAGCAGACCCAGCAGCAAGAAGGCATCCTGGTTCACCGACGACCTCAAGGACTCCAAGAAGACCTGCCGCACCCTCGAGAAAGCCTGGCTCCTCGACCGGACCACCGACAACATGACCGCCCTCAAACACGCTACCCGCAAGCACCACCAGCTCATCCGCACCACCAAGAGGAAATCCCTGAAGGAACGACTGGACAACAACGCCCACGACAGCAAAAAGCTCTTCACTATCGTCAAGGAGTTCTCCAACCCCAGCACCGGCACCAACGATATCACTCCGTCACAAGACCTCTGCGACTCCCTCACCTCGTTCTTCCACTGCAAGATCGCCGACATCCACAACAGCTTCGGCGCCCCACCCACGCTCCCAACCGTCGAACCAACGCCCCCCACCGCCACCCTTCGCACCTGGACCACGGTGACCACCGAAGACACAGCCCGCACGATGAACACCATCCACTCCGGATCACCGACCGACCCCTGCCCACACCACGTCTTCAACAAGGCCGACTCCACCATCGCACCCCAACTCCGGAACATCATCAACGCCTCCTTCAACACCGCCACCTTCCCGGAGAGCTGGAAGCACGCCGAGATCAGCGCCCTCCTGAAGAAACCTACAGCGGACCCCACCGATCTCAAAAACGTCCGCCCCATCTCGCTCCTCCCTTTTCCTGCTAAAATCATCGAGAAGATCGTCAACAGACTGCTGACCGCCTTCCTCGAGACGAACGGATCCCTCGACCCCTCGCAGTCCGGCTTCAGAGCCAACCACAGCACCGAGACCGCCCTCATCGCAGCCACCGACGACATCCGGACCCTGCTCGACAAGGGGGAAACAGTGGCCCTCATCCTCCTGGACCTCTCCGCTGCGTTCGACACGGTCTGCCACCGCACCCTAGTCCAGCGCCTCAGCAACATCGGTATCCAAGCGAAGGCACTGGAGTGGATCATCTCGTTCCTCGCCGGAAGAACACAAAGAGTCCGCCTCCCCCCGTTTCGCTCCGAGGCCACCGAAGTCATCTGCGGCGTCCCGCAAGGATCTTCACTCAGCCCCACCCTCTTCAACATCTACATGAAACCTCTCGCAGCCATCGCACGCCAGCACAACCTCAACATCATCTCTTACGCCGACGACACCCAGCTTATCCTCTCCCTCACCAGAGACCCCGACACCGCCAGAACCTGCCTACACGAAGGGATGAAAGACGTCGCCGAGTGGATGAAGGACAGCCGCCTGAAACTGAACTTGGACAAGACGGAAGTCCTCATCCTGGGATCTTCGCCCTCCGCCTGGGACGACTCCTGGTGGCCCCCAGCCCTGGGCACCGCACCCAAGCCAACCGACCACGCACGCAACCTGGGCTTCATCCTGGACCCCTCCCTCTCGATGACCAGACAAGTCAACGCCGTCTCCTCATCGTGCTTCAACACCCTGCGTATGCTTCGCAAGATCTTCCGCTGGATCCCGACCGAGACCAGGAAGACTGTCACCCAGGCACTCGTCACTAGCCGACTGGACTACGGAAACGCCCTCTACGCTGGAACCACAGCCAAGCTACAGAAAATACTCCAGCGCATCCAGAACGCCTCCGCCCGACTCATCCTGGACGTCCCCCGACGCAGCCACATCTCCAGCCACCTGAGGAACCTGCACTTGCTCCCCGTCGACAAGAGGATCACGTTCCGGCTCCTCACCCACGCACACAAGTCTCTCCACGACCTGGGCCCCAAGTACCTCAACGACCGCCTGACCTTCTACACGCCCACCCGCCAGCTACGGTCCACCAGCCTCGCCCTCGCAGCCGTACCACGCATCCGAAGAGCCACCGCCGGAGGAAGATCCTTCTCTTACCTGGCTGCCAAGACTTGGAACTCCCTCCCCATCCACCTTCGGCTGACCCAGGACCATCTCGCCTTCAGGAAACAACTCAAGACCTGGCTGTTCGAGCAGTAGCATACCCCTCCCCCCAAGCGCCTTGAGACCCTCCCGGGTGAGTAGTGCGCTATACAAATGGCATGATTGATTGATTGATTGAATCTCTTCGGGCACCAAAGTTGTCCTGCTAATGCGTCCACTCCAAGACTGAGTTCCTGAGCTCCACCCCACAGACATCGCTTTTTATAGTTTAAATCAACCTGTTCGAGAAGCCTCTAGCAGCGCTCTCGCCCATCTATTCACAGGTGTTGGCCCCCATCTCTGCATCAGACCCGCCCAGACAGACCTGCCCAGATTCTGTTTGGGCAGTGCTGAGGCCAAAGACATTCCTTTCCCTATCTACGGCCTTGGGGCTTTGCACGGCCATCCTCCCTATGTCCTAGAGATAAGTATGGAATGCATGAAACACTCTGAAGGTACACCATAACCTCACCAGGCATCCTCACGAGATGCCTCGCACCCATTTGTACTGGTTTACATGAAAAACATGTTTATGTTACTGCTTAAGTGTAACTACAGGGCAAAGCAGCACAAAATGGGAGTGCGATGAAATAAAATGGAAGATCAGAGCATTGCATGGAATCGAGGTCAACATGTAATTTAGCACATGTAAAATGGCAAATGCAGTACATTCCACCCCTTGACCTTCGATTCACCCATCATACCCCATTGGCCTAAATACCACGGATCTGGGACAAAAAAGGCAGAAAATATTAGGAATGCATTAAATGCAACAACATAATGAGATAAAAATGCAAATAATGACTATAATAACACCCAAGATATACCGAAACTGTCCAAAATTAGACAGCCATCCAAACAACCAATCCCACCATCCTTGGTCAATGTCTTGGTTAACCCCTTTCACTAAATCCTTTAAAGCATTAATGTATGCATGGATAGATGTAAAATGGTCAGATAAATTGAAACAACAGAGCCCTTTAAAGTCCTCGCAACCATGGTGATATTTTAGCAACAAATAGTCCAAAGCTGCCCTATTTTGCAAAACAGCTTTTCTCGTTCCTTGAACATCTAATAATAATTCAGCTAAAGCAGCAGAAGTATGATTGAGATTTTTCACTATTAAACAGGCAAGCTTTGCAATTGTCCTGGCATTATAAACTGACAGTCCTGGCACTCCTACAATGGAAAGAGCCAAACTCGTATATTCTGTTCTAGAAAGCAAGTCAATATTGGAGTCACAATCCTCAGGTAATTGAATAGCGGCTCTAGAAGAGCGAATACGAGTAACAGAATGCATGGGAAAAAGCATAAGACTTAATCGTGATAAGGCACAAGGTCCTCTAGTTATGTTAGCTGGTATGTAAGTGTATGAAATATTACCACAAGAACATCCATCCTTTAGGTAATTTCACATGGTTAACATGACTAGTGGTTAATACTGTGCGATTACAAACCATATAATTGGTAACATTATTACAAAAACTGTCACGTCGTGACTGACACAATGTTTGTTGATCAGGGGTTAATTGTTTGCTTTTCTCTAGTTTCAATTGGCCACACTTGCCAATGTGGGCAGGGTCACAAGTTAGTTGATAGCAAACATCTCCAGTAGAGATATTGTAAGTAACAATACTCGTCATGTTCCTCCAGAGGCTATCTGTAACCTCTGGGCAAAAGCGACAGTACTCATAAAGACTCAGATGTGTTCGAACATCACTTTCCTCCACTAACCCATTAAAGTTAGTTTGGTTGAAGATGTGTAGGAGCACATGTGCAGGGGTAGGTACGGCAACAAGACAGGTGGATATTATATCAGCTGTACTCTGAAGATTTCTCATACAGAAGTGGGAAGTGTTCAGCACATTCCCGGCCAAGTAGGTCCAGATGTTATCCGGTTGCTGCAACAATGCTGTCGTCCGACTTGGGCGGTTGATCCCCTTCGGCATCCCCGGGCCCTCCCGGACCCCTCCGGACACGCCCAAACACCGACCACACCGCGCAAGCATCGCAGCGGCAAGCCATACTGTGATCTAGAAACAGAAAACAAACTGGTATAATCACTCTCGCAAATAACATTTTTCAGCAGGTACATTTTCCCACTTTTCCTGTCTGGGTTCATGATGACTAGGATATTATCCTTGCCCTTAGCGATCAATTTTGCAGGTTCAGGAGGTTTGTTTGAGGACTCCACCCATAATTTCGCCCCTGGGTTCTTGTCAGTAGATCCGAACCCGCCCTTTCCTTTCACAGGTAGAAGGGCTGGCGCTGTCCCCTTCATCTAACATGACCCCGAAGCACCGTGATCATAGAGGCGCACCATCCAAGCTAATAGCGTCTCACCAGGCTTCTGTCTAAACCTCGCTAAAAGATCACTTATTTCTTGCTGGGTAAAATCCTCCAAACTATTTAACATGACTCCATCTGTGTTCCCTGGAGCAATTTGAAGTTTCTGTCTTAGAATGGGCTGTGCTTCCACTCTCCTAGCATTTTTTCCTTCCTCGTCTCTTCCCTCCCCTTGCAAGGGCTGCTCTCCTTCTGAGGAGAATTCTGACGATTCCCAGATGTTGGAGTCCCAATTTGATGGGTCAAAATCTAAGCCTGCTTTGGCAATCGCTAAATGAACCTTCGTTTACTAACTCGTCCTCCCCTTTTCTTGTATCTGTATTCAGCAACACGGACTGCAGCCCGCTCTGCTATCGTCTGATATGTTTCTAACTTATCTTGTAATAACTTATTCTGACAGGATAGCATCGTAGAAATATTCTTAGCTTCAACAAGTTGTTTTTCTAAGCTCAACTGTTCCCACTGCAGAGATAAACATTTGTCAAAAACTTGATGGTAGGCATGCAATAAAACCCAACCTCTGCAACCCACTGTACATAATTCTTTACTTTTCTCCACAGGAACCTTCTGTAAACAATTATAATAGGCGCACTTCCTCTCAGTGGCTTCAAAATCTACCAAATTAATTGTGTCCTATGTGATATCACTATGTCACATGCGCGGCCTTCAGCCACTCACTGTAGATAATTTGCACTTCACACACAGTGCGCCGACCACGCTGTTTGCTCTCCTTTCACTTGCGTCGCCACTTGCACTATTTATTCACGTTTGTTGTTGCACCAAGTTTCTTGTGGTTGTCAATACATTCAATGCAGTGCTGTCTTTAACTGTATAATTCCAACCATGAAACGAATGTTACATAAAGATGATTAACTATCTTTTGACTTAATAAATAAACAATCTCCTTCTTGTCCACTGCAGCAATGCTATGTGCATGCTATACATAACTGCCTACTGACTTTTACCTTTCAGGACATTATTAATATTGTAGGCAAAGGCAATAGGTCACTGAAACAAATAAATTCTTAGGCGCCGAGTGAAAGGCAATAAACCATGAATACACCACACTATATACATAAATATGAAACCGTGAATACAGGTATATAAACAGTTAATGTACAAAGCACCTCACCAGATTCATTTGCAGCACCGGAGACTTCAACATCCCTGGGCCAAGCACTGAACACCAAGTCGGGAACCCGTAGACCGGGGCTCAGGGAGTAATCTCTTCGGGCACCAAAGTTGTCCCGCGAGTGCGTCCACTCCAAGACTGAGTTCCTGAGCTCCACCCCACAGACACCGCTTTTTATAGTTTAAATCAACCTGTTGCGGAAGCCTCTAGCAGGCGCTCTTGCCCATCTATTCACAGGTGCTGGCCCCCGTCTCTGTATCAGACCCACCCAGACAGACCTGGCCAGATTCTGTTTGGGCTGTGCTGAGGCCAAAGACATTCCTTTCCCTATCTACGGCCTTGGGGCTTTGCACGGCCATCCTCCCTATGTCCTATAGATAAGTATGGAATGCATGAAAAACACTCTGAAGGTACAACATAACCTCACGAGGCAGCCTCACGAGATGCCTTGCACCCATTTGTACTGGTTTACGTGAAAAACATGTTTATGTTACTGCTCCAGTGTAACTACAGGGCAAAGCAGCACAAAATGGAAGTGCGATGAAATAAAATGGAAGATCAGAGCATTGCATGGAATCGAGGTCAACATGTAATTTAGCACGTGTAAAATTGCAAATGCAGTACAGTCTCAAAGTAGGATATGAAGAGATTGCCATTTCTGGAGCAAATGAACCCATAACACACAGACGTATGGCTCCTTCTTTACCATGTAAATAGAATATGTTCTTGCACATAAAAAAGTTATTATTCAGTGATATGGAGCCAAGGTTCGCTATTCAGTCTGTAGGAATATATGTGGATGAGTCTGTCTCATTGTAGGCATCCCGAATAACAGCAAGTACTTCATTCTGCAGAATGCTTGGTTCACCAACGAAATATCGAAACCACAAATATCATGAGACATAAATATTGTGACAAAAATATTGAGCACAAAAATATCGTTATTGTATTCTTATAATGTAAATTACAAAAATATTGAAAATAAATATTGTTATACACTAATATCGAACACAAAAATATATATTTTTACTATGAACTTAATTAAACATAGTAAACATTAAGGGGCTCATTACTGTCTCGGACATCTGGACCGACTGCCCTGACGTCGGAGGTTCCGACCGTCTGATAACGATGTGACCAAACACTATTTTGTCCGGATTCCCACTGTTCCCTATGGAAGCTTGTGTCGTGACAATAAACCGGCCGTAATATAGGCTCCTAAAGAGAAATAGATGTGTTTGTAAAACTCTGCACCTTGTGGCAGGCACCCCACGGTGCCTGCCGCACAGTGCAGGGTTTTACAGGGGGTACCCTAAGTACCCCTTGACCACCGGTTATAGACCGCGGAAGCAAGGGGGCCCTGCTAGGGGCCCCCAAAGTCACTTTCCGACAGTCTTTCCGTGTCAGAAAATATGCACGGAAAGGCTGTCGGAAACCAACATTGAAATCCTGATGGTGGAAATGCCATCTATAGGGGATTACGGTGTGGTTCCGACCGACAGGAAGACTCCAAGAGCCGGTTGTACTGAGTTGGAATGACCGGCCAGTTTATGTTTCCACTACCAAAATCATAATCGGGCCGTCGGACCGCAAACGTACCGAGTCAGTTAGAAACCCGTCAACCGCAGTCAAAGAGCCAGGTCTTGAGGAGTCTTCTGAAGGTGAGTAGGTCTTGGGTCAGCCGAAGGTGAGTGGGGAGGGTGTTCCGGGTCTTGGCGGCGAGGTAGGAGAAGGTTCTGCCACCGGAGGTCTATCGTTGGATGCGGGGGACAGAGGCGAGGGCGTGGCTGTTGAAGCGGAGTTGGCGGGTGGGGGCGTAGAAGCTGAGTCTGCTGTTCAGGTAGGCTGGTCCAGCATTGTGGAGTGCTTTGTGTCCGTGGGTGAGGAGCTTGAATGTAATCCTCTTGTCGACGGGGAGCCAGTGTAGGTCTCTCAGGTGGGGATGATGTGGCCGCAGCGGGCGACCTTGAGGATCATTTGAGCGGAGGCGTTTTGTATGCGTTGTAGTCGGCGCAGGTGTTTGGCTGGGATTCCTGCGTAGAGTGCGTTGCCGTAGTCCAGCCTGCTGCTGATGAGGGCATGTATTACCGTCCTTCTGGTTTCGGTTGGGATCCACTTGTAGACCCTGCGGAGCATGCGGAGGGTGTTGTAGCAGGAGGAGGCGACAGCGCTGACCTGCTTTACCATGGAGAGGGAGGAGTCGAGAACGAATCCTAGGTTGCGAGCGTAGTCGGTGGGTGTCGGTGCTGTTCCCAGCGTGTTCGGCCACCACGAGTCATCCCATGCTGAGGGGGTGGGTCCGAGGAGTGAGGACCTCTGTTTTGTCCGAGTTCAGCTTCAGGCGGCTGCTCCTCATCCAGTCGGCGGAGGCTTTCATTCCTTCATGAAGGTTGGTTTTGGCGATGTGCGGGTCCTTGGTGAGTGAGAGGATGAGCTGGGTGTCGTCGGTGTAGGAGATGATGTTGAGGTCGTGCTGGTGGGCCAGTTGTGCGAGGGGGCCATGTAGATGTTGAACAGCGTCGGGCGTCGGGATGAGCCCTGGGGTACGCCGCAGATGATGTCGGTGGCTTCGAATCGGAAGGGTGGGAGGCGGACGCTCTGGGTCCTGCTGGCGAGGAAGGATGTTGTCCAGTCGAGGGTCTTTTCTTGGATTCCTGCTTCTTGAAGGCGGGTCTTTAGTGTGCGGTGGCAGACCGTGTCGAAGGTGGCTGACAGGACCAGGAGGATGAGGGCAGCTGTTTCGCCATAGTCCCATTGGCATCTGACGTCGTCTGTGGTGGCGATGAGGGCTGTCTCGGTGCTGTTGTTCTGCCTGAATCCGGACTGGGATGGTCTAGGATGTCGTTGTCCTTGAGGTGGTGGGCCAGTTGTATGTTGGCGACTTTCTCGATGACCTTCGCCGGGAACAGGAGCAGGGAGATGGGCCGGAAGTTCTTGAGGTCTTTGGGGTCCGCTTTGGGCTTCTTGAGGAGGGCCTTGATTTCGGCGTGTTTCCAGCTGTCCAGGAATATCGCTGTCTCAAAGGAGGTGTTGATGACCCTCCGTAGCTGGGGTGCGATGGCTGCGTCTGCTTTGTCGAACACGTGGTGTGCGCAGGGGTCTGAGGGTGATTCTGAGTGGATAGCATTCATTACTTTAAGGGTCTCCTCGTCGGTGAAGTTGGTCCAGGCGGTCAGCAGGCGGTTGGTACTGGGGATGTTTGTATGGATGGTGGGGTCTGGAGTGGTCTGGCCAGTCGTGGTATTGAAGCTGTCGTGGATGTCAGCGATCTTGCGGTGGAAGAAGGTGGCCAGAGAGTCGCAGAGTTCTTGTGAGGGTGGGATGTCGTTGGTGTTGGCGCTGGGGTTGGAGAGTTCTTCCAAGATGCTGAAGAGCTCTTTGCTGTCGTGTGCATTGTTGTCCAGGCGGTCTTTGAAGGAAGATCTCTTGGCTAGCCTGATGAGGTGGTGGTGTCGGCGGGTGGCGTCTTTGTGGGCTGTGTGGCTGCCTGGTGTGCGTTGGTGGAGCCAATTCTTTTACAGTTTGCGGCATTTGCGTTTGGAGGTCAGGAGCTCGTTGGTGAACCAGGTGGCTCTCTTACTGGCGTGGCTGTTGGAGGGTTTCTTGAGCGGGGCAAGGGTGTTGGTGCAGTTGTTTATCTATTGTCGCAGGTTGTCGGCGGCGGTTTCTGGGTCGGTGGTGTCGGTGGGTGTGTTCTGGGCGAGGGTGGTGGTCAGCTGGTCCTTGGTTATTTTGCTCCAGCAGCGGCGGGGCAGCTGTTGGGTGTGGTGGTGTGTTGTTGGTTTCTTGAAGGTGAAGTGGATGCAGCTGTGGTCGGTCCAGTGGAGTTCGGTGGTGTGGTTGAAGGCGACATGGGCGCTGGTGGAAAAGATGGGGTCGAGCGTGTGTACGGCTGCGTGGGTGAGTGTGGTGACGAGTTGTCCTAGGCCGAGGTTGGCGAGGTTGTCGATCAGGGTGGCGGAGTTGGCGTTGTTGTTGTTCTCGAGGTGGAAGTTCAGGTCCTCGAAGATGATGTAGTCTGTGGAGGCGAGTGTGTGGGTGCTGGCGAGGTCGGCGATGGAGTCGCTGAACTGAGCTCGGGGTCCGGGAGGTCTGTAGATGAGTGTTCCTCTTAGGGTGGTGTTGGGGTCGGTAAGGATCCGGAAGTGCAGATGTTCGGTGGTGTTGAGGGTGTCATCCGCGTGGGTGGAGACCATGAGGGAGGACTTGTGGACGACGGCTATTCCTCTTCCGATTACGTTGTTGCGATCATTGCGGGTGACCTTGTAGCCGTCTGGGATGGCTATGGCAATGTCGGGTGCCGAAGAGTCGTTCCACCAGGTCTCGGTCAGGAAGGCTACGTCTGGAGCGGCGGTGTCGAGCAGGTCCCAGAGCTCGACGGCGTGTTTGCGTGCGGAGTGGGCGTTGATAAGTATGCAACGGATGTGGTTCGGTCCGGTCCTTGGTGGTTCTGTCACAGGTGAGTCTGCAGGTGCAGCAGGAGAAGTGTCTGTGGGTGCGCTTCGGGGCGGCCTGGAAGCAGGTGTGGTCTCCTCCATTGTAGCGGAGTCTGGCATCGTGGCGAGCGTGGGGTCCAGGGGGTCTGGCGCTTGGCGGGGTCCAGGCACGGACAAAAGTGGAAACAGGAGCAAAAGAGAACAGAATCAAAACTACAGTACAGACAGTACACTCGCAAATACCCACGCTCCACATGGGATACCAGGACAATAGCAGCCATGAACAGGCAGCTGCGGCTGGCTGAGAGGCACGGGCGCAGAGATGTGGAGCTGCGTGGTGTGTGAAGCGACCTGCCTGCAAGCAGGGTCAAGGGTTGCTCATTGAACATTGAACAATAATATAATGTAAGGTAAATATATAATAAAAATGTAGAATTATATATAAATGTTACACTTATTTAAAAATACTCATATATACATGTATTTGTTTATTTAAACATATGTAATTTAAAGATATTATTAAAATAATAATTCTAATTTACACATTTTTTGTAAACTTAATATATATATATATATATATATATATATATATATCAAAGAAGAAAGGTTGCCCCCAATGGAAAGGTCGCTCAGTGAAGAGTTACCGCACTTGCATCCCCGGCGGTGACAAAGTTGCTGCCTTCGCTCATTCCCCTCGATTCACCAAACGCAATTCGGGCGGTGAGCCCTTGTTCACTGGTGCAGACTGAGACACGGAGGCAGTGGCAGTGTCAGGAAACCATTTTATTTTACTAGAGGACCCGCCCCAGTGGGCGTATTCAGGCATTGCATTGTGGTAGATGCAGTCTATATGCTTGGAAAGGACCCCAGGTTTGTCCAAAGTACACCCAAGTGGGCGCCGCTGCCCCCGTTGCAAGTATGAAAATGGGCTTCAAGCAGTTCCTTTGGCACCAATATCCCCCAAAGATGAGGCCTCCTCACTTCCACATGGTGCTGTATGTAAACACCAGGATCCACTAGGATTAGCGGCGGGACCTCTCCGCGACCGGGCTGGCCGCATAACATCAAAGAAGAAAGGTTGCCCCCAATGGAAAGCTCGCTCAGTGAAGAGTTACCGCACTTGCATCCCCGGCGGTGACAAAGTTGCTGCCTTCGCTCATTCACCTCGATTCACCAAACGCGTTTCGGGCGGTGAGCCCTTGTTCACTGGTGCAGACTGAGACACGGAGGCAGTGGCAGTGTCAGGAAACCATTTTATTTTACTAGAGGACCCGCCCCAGTGGGCGTATTCAGGCATTGCATTGTGGTAGATGCAGTCTATATGCTTGGAAAGGACCCCAGGTTTGTCCAAAGTACACCCAAGTGGGCGTCGCTGCCCCCGTTGCAAGTATGAAAATGGGCTTCAAGCAGTTCCTTTGGCACCAATATCCCCCGAAGATGAGGCCTCCTCACTTCCACATGGTGCTGTATGTAAACACCAGGATCCGCTAGGATTAGCGGCGGGACCTCTCCGCGACCGGGCTGGCCGCATAACATCAAAGAAGAAAGGTTGCCCCCAATGGAAAGGTCGCTCAGTGAAGAGTTACCGCACTTGCATCCCCGGCGGTGACAAAGTTGCTGCCTTCGGTCATTCCCCTCGATTCACCAAACGCGTTTCGGGCGGTGAGCCCTTGTTCACTGGTGCAGACTGAGACACGGAGGCAGTGGCAGTGTCAGGAAACCATTTTATTTTACTAGAAGACCCGCCCCAGTGGGCGTATTCAGGCATTGCATTGTGGTAGATGCAGTCTATATGCTTGGAAAGGACCCCAGGTTTGTCCAAAGTACACCCAAGTGGGCGTCGCTGCCCCCGTTGCAAGTATGAAAATGGGCTTCAAGCAGTTCCTTTGGCACCAATATCCCCCGAAGATGAGGCCTCCTCACTTCCACATGGTGCTGTATGTAAACACCAGGATCCGCTAGGATTAGCGGCGGGACCTCTCCGCGACCGGGCTGGCCGCATAACATCAAAGAAGAAAGGTTGCCCCCAATGGAAAGGTCGCTCAGTGAAGAGTTACCGCACTTGCATCCCCGGCGGTGACAAAGTTGCTGCCTTCGCTCATTCCCCTCGATTCACCAAACGCGTTTCGGGCGGTGAGCCCTTGTTCACTGGTGCAGACTGAGACACGGAGGCAGTGGCAGTGTCAGGAAACCATTTTATTTTACTAGAGGACCCGCCCCAGTGGGCGTATTCAGGCATTGCATTGTGGTAGATGCAGTCTATATGCTTGGAAAGGACCCCAGGTTTGTCCAAAGTACACCCAAGTGGGCGTCGCTGCCCCCGTTGCAAGTATGAAAATGGGCTTCAAGCAGTTCCTTTGGCACCAATATCCCCCGAAGATGAGGCCTCCTCACTTCCACATGGTGCTGTATGTAAACACCAGGATCCGCTAGGATTAGCGGCGGGACCTCTCCGCGACCGGGCTGGCCGCATAACATCAAAGAAGAAAGGTTGCCCCCAATGGAAAGGTCGCTCAGTGAAGAGTTACCGCACTTGCATCCCCGGCGGTGACAAAGTTGCTGCCTTCGCTCATTCCCCTCGATTCACCAAACGCGTTTCGGGCGGTGAGCCCTTGTTCACTGGTGCAGACTGAGACACGGAGGCAGTGGCAGTGTCAGGAAACCATTTTATTTTACTATAGGACCCGCCCCAGTGGGCGTATTCAGGCATTGCATTGTGGTAGATGCAGTCTATATGCTTGGAAAGGACCCCAGGTTTGTCCAAGGTACACCCAAGTGGGCGTCGCTGCCCCCGTTGCAAGTATGAAAATGGGCTTCAAGCAGTTCCTTTGGCACCAATATCCCCCGAAGATGAGGCCTCCTCACTTCCACATGGTGCTGTATGTAAACACCAGGATCCGCTAGGATTAGCGGCGGGACCTCTCCGCGACCGGGCTGGCCGCATAACATCAAAGAAGAAAGGTTGCCCCCAATGGAAAGGTCGCTCAGTGAAGAGTTACCGCACTTGCATCCCCGGCGGTGACAAAGTTGCTGCCTTCGCTCATTCCCCTCGATTCACCAAACGCGTTTCGGGCGGTGAGCCCTTGTTCACTGGTGCAGACTGAGACACGGAGGTAGTGGCAGTGTCAGGAAACCATTTTATTTTACTAGAGGACCCGCCCCAGTGGGCGTATTCAGGCATTGCATTGTGGTAGATGCAGTCTATATGCTTGGAAAGGACCCCAGGTTTGTCCAAAGTACACCCAAGTGGGCGTCGCTGCCCCCGTTGCAAGTATGAAAATGGGCTTCAAGCAGTTCCTTTGGCACCAATATCCCCCGAAGATGAGGCCTCCTCACTTCAACATGGTGCTGTATGTAAACACCAGGATCCGCTAGGATTAGCGGCGGGACCTCTCCGCGACCGGGCTGGCCGCATAACATCAAAGAAGAAAGGTTGCCCCCAATGGAAAGGTCGCTCAGTGAAGAGTTACCGCACTTGCATCCCCGGCGGTGACAATGTTGCTGCCTTCGCTCATTCCCCTCGATTCACCAAACGCGTTTCGGGCGGTGAGACCTTGTTCACTGGTGCAGACTGAGACACGGAGGCAGTGGCAGTGTCAGGAAACCATTTTATATTACTAGAGGACCCGCCCCAGTGGGCGTATTCAGGCATTGCATTGTGGTAGATGCAGTCTATATGCTTGGAAAGGACCCCAGGTTTGTCCAAAGTACACCCAAGTGGGCGTCGCTGCCCCCGTTGCAAGTATGAAAATGGGCTTCAAGCAGTTCCTTTGGCACCAATATCCCCCGAAGATGAGGCCTCCTCACTTCCACATGGTGCTGAATGTAAACACCAGGATCCGCTAGGATTAGCGGCGGGACCTCTCCGCGACCGGGCTGGCCGCATAACATCAAAGAAGAAAGGTTGCCCCCAATGGAAAGGTCGCTCAGTGAAGAATTACCGCACTTGCATCCCCGGCGGTGACAAAGTTGCTGCCTTCGCTCATTCCCCTCGATTCACCAAACGCGTTTCGGGCGGTGAGCCCTTGTTCACTGGTGCAGACTGAGACACGGAGGCAGTGGCAGTGTCAGGAAACCATTTTATTTTACTAGAGGACCCGCCCCAGTGGGCGTATTCAGGCATTGCATTGTGGTAGATGCAGTCTATATGCTTGGAAAGGACCCCAGGTTTGTCCAAAGTACACCCAAGTGGGCGTCGCTGCCCCCGTTGCAAGTATGAAAATGGGCTTCAAGCAGTTCCTTTGGCACCAATATCCCCCGAAGATGAGGCCTCCTCACTTCCACATGGTGCTGTATGTAAACACCAGGATCCGCTAGGATTAGCGGCGGGACCTCTCCGCGACCGGGCTGGCCGCATAACATCAAAGAAGAAAGGTTGCCCCCAATGGAAAGGTCGCTCAGTGAAGAGTTACCGCACTTGCATCCCCGGCGGTGACAAAGTTGCTGCCTTCGCTCATTCCCCTCGATTCACCAAACGCGTTTCGGGCGGTGAGCCCTTGTTCACTGGTGCAGACTGAGACACGGAGGCAGTGGCAGTGTCAGGAAACCATTTTATTTTACTAGAGGACCCGCCCCAGTGGGCGTATTCAGGCATTGCATTGTGGTAGATGCAGTCTATATGCTTGGAAAGGACCCCAGGTTTGTCCAAAGTACACCCAAGTGGGCGTCGCTGCCCCCGTTGCAAGTATGAAAATGGGCTTCAAGCAGTTCCTTTGGCACCAATATCCCCCGAAGATGAGGCCTCCTCACTTCCACATGGTGCTGTATGTAAACACCAGGATCCGCTAGGATTAGCGGCGGGACCTCTCCGCGACCGGGCTGGCCGCATAACATCAAAGAAGAAAGGTTGCCCCCAATGGAAAGGTCGCTCAGTGAAGAGTTACCGCACTTGCATCCCCGGCGGTGACAAAGTTGCTGCCTTCGCTCATTCACCTCGATTCACCAAACGCGTTTCGGGCGGTGAGCCCTTGTTCACTGGTGCAGACTGAGACACGGAGGCAGTGGCAGTGTCAGGAAACCATTTTATTTTACTAGAGGACCCGCCCCAGTGGGCGTATTCAGGCATTGCATTGTGGTAGATGCAGTCTATATGCTTGGAAAGGACCCCAGGTTTGTCCAAAGTACACCCAAGTGGGCGTCGCTGCCCCCGTTGCAAGTATGAAAATGGGCTTCAAGCAGTTCCTTTGGCACCAATATCCCCCGAAGATGAGGCCTCCTCACTTCCACATGGTGCTGTATGTAAACACCAGGATCCGCTAGGATTAGCGGCGGGACCTCACCGCGACCGGGCTGGCCGCATAACATCAAAGAAGAAAGGTTGCCCCCAATGGAAAGGTCGCTCAGTGAAGAGTTACCGCACTTGCATCCCCGGCGGTGACAAAGTTGCTGCCTTCGCTCATTCCCCTCGATTCACCAAACGCGTTTCGGGCGGTGAGCCCTTGTTCACTGGTGCAGACTGAGACACGGAGGCAGTGGCAGTGTCAGGAAACCATTTTATTTTACTAGAGGACCCGCCCCAGTGGGCGTATTCAGGCATTGCATTGTGGTAGATGCAGTCTATATGCTTGGAAAGGACCCCAGGTTTGTCCAAGGTACACCCAAGTGGGCGTCGCTGCCCCCGTTGCAAGTATGAAAATGGGCTTCAAGCAGTTCCTTTGGCACCAATATCCCCCGAAGATGAGGCCTCCTCACTTCCACATGGTGCTGTATGTAAACACCAGGATCCGCTAGGATTAGCGGCGGGACCTCTCCGCGACCGGGCTGGCCGCATAACATCAAAGAAGAAAGGTTGCCCCAATGGAAAGGTCGCTCAGTGAAGAGTTACCGCACTTGCATCCCCGGCGGTGACAAAGTTGCTGCCTTCGCTCATTCCCCTCGATTCACCAAACGCGTTTCGGGCGGTGAGCCCTTGTTCACTGGTGCAGACTGAGACACGGAGGTAGTGGCAGTGTCGGGAAACCATTTTATTTTACTAGAGGACCCGCCCCAGTGGGCGTATTCAGGCATTGCATTGTGGTAGATGCAGTCTATATGCTTGGAAAGGACCCCAGGTTTGTCCAAAGTACACCCAAGTGGGCGTCGCTGCCCCCGTTGCAAGTATGAAAATGGGCTTCAAGCAGTTCCTTTGGCACCAATATCCCCCGAAGATGAGGCCTCCTCACTTCAACATGGTGCTGTATGTAAACACCAGGATCCGCTAGGATTAGCGGCGGGACCTCTCCGCGACCGGGCTGGCCGCATAACATCAAAGAAGAAAGGTTGCCCCCAATGGAAAGGTCGCTCAGTGAAGAGTTACCGCACTTGCATCCCCGGCGGTGACAAAGTTGCTGCCTTCGCTCATTCCCCTCGATTCACCAAACGCGTTTCGGGCGGTGAGCCCTTGTTCACTGGTGCAGACTGAGACACGGAGGCAGTGGCAGTGTCAGGAAACCATTTTATATTACTAGAGGACCCGCCCCAGTGGGCGTATTCAGGCATTGCATTGTGGTAGATGCAGTCTATATGCTTGGAAAGGACCCCAGGTTTGTCCAAAGTACACCCAAGTGGGCGTCGCTGCCCCCGTTGCAAGTATGAAAATGGGCTTCAAGCAGTTCCTTTGGCACCAATATCCCCCGAAGATGAGGCCTCCTCACTTCCACATGGTGCTGAATGTAAACACCAGGATCCGCTAGGATTAGCGGCGGGACCTCTCCGCGACCGGGCTGGCCGCATAACATCAAAGAAGAAAGGTTGCCCCCAATGGAAAGGTCACTCAGTGAAGAATTACCGCACTTGCATCCCCGGCGGTGACAAAGTTGCTGCCTTCGCTCATTCCCCTCGATTCACCAAACGCGTTTCGGGCGGTGAGCCCTTGTTCACTGGTGCAGACTGAGACACGGAGGCAGTGGCAGTGTCAGGAAACCATTTTATTTTACTAGAAGACCCGCCCCAGTGGGCGTATTCAGGCATTGCATTGTGGTAGATGCAGTCTATATGCTTGGAAAGGACCCCAGGTTTGTCCAAAGTACACCCAAGTGGGCGTCGCTGCCCCCGTTGCAAGTATGAAAATGGGCTTCAAGCAGTTCCTTTGGCACCAATATCCCCCGAAGATGAGGCCTCCTCACTTCCACATGGTGCTGTATGTAAACACCAGGATCCGCTAGGATTAGCGGCGGGACCTCTCCGCGACCGGGCTGGCCGCATAACATCAAAGAAGAAAGGTTGCCCCCAATGGAAAGGTCGCTCAGTGAAGAGTTACCGCACTTGCATCCCCGGCGGTGACAAAGTTGCTGCCTTCGCTCATTCCCCTTTCTTCTTTGATGTTATGCGGCCAGCCCGGTCGCGGAGAGGTCCCGCCGCTAATCCTAGCGGATCCTGGTGTTTACATACAGCACCATGTGGAAGTGAGGAGGCCTCATCTTCGGGGGATATTGGTGCCAAAGGAACTGCTTGAAGCCCATTTTCATACTTGCAACGGGGGCAGCGACGCCCACTTGGGTGTACTTTGGACAAACCTGGGGTCCTTTCCAAGCATATAGACTGCATCTACCACAATGCAATGCCTGAATACGCCCACTGGGGCGGGTCCTCTAGTAAAATAAAATGGTTTCCTGACACTGCCACTGCCTCCGTGTCTCAGTCTGCACCAGTGAACAAGGGCTCACCGCCCGAAACGCGTTTGGTGAATCGAGGGGAATGAGCGAAGGCAGCAACTTTGTCACCGCCGGGGATGCAAGTGCGGTAACTCTTCACTGAGCGACCTTTCCATTGGGGGCAACCTTTCTTCTTTGATGTTATGCGGCCAGCCCGGTCGCGGAGAGGTCCCACCGCTAATCCTAGCGGATCCTGGTGTTTACATACAGCACCATGTGGAAGTGAGGAGGCCTCATCTTCGGGGGATATTGGTGCCAAAGGAACTGCTTGAAGCCCATTTTCATACTTGCAACGGGGGCAGCGACGCCCACTTGGGTGTACTTTGGACAAACCTGGGGTCCTTTCCAAGCATATAGACTGCATCTACCACAATGCAATGCCTGAATACACCCACTGGGGCGGGTCCTCTAGTAAAATAAAATGGTTTCCTGACACTGCCACTGCCTCCGTGTCTCAGTCTGCACCAGTGAACAAGGGCTCACCGCCCGAAACGCGTTTGGTGAATCGAGGGGAATGAGCGAAGGCAGCAACTTTGTCACCGCCGGGGATGCAAGTGCGGTAACTCTTCACTGAGCGACCGTTCCATTGGGGGCAACCTTTCTTCTTTGATGTTATGCGGCCAGCCCGGTCGCGGAGAGGTCCCGCCGCTAATCCTAGCGGATCCTGGTGTTTACATACAGCACCATGTGGAAGTGAGGAGGCCTCATCTTCGGGGGATATTGGTGCAAAAGGAACTGCTTGAAGCCCATTTTCATACTTGCAACGGGGGCAGCGACGCCCACTTGGGTGCATCTACCACAATGCAATGCCTGAATACGGCCACTGGGGCGGGTCCTCTAGTAAAATAAAATGGTTTCCTGACACTGCCACTGCCTCCGTGTCTCAGTCTGCACCAGTGAACAAGGGCTCACCGCCCGAAACGCGTTTGGTGAATCGAGGGGAATGAGCAAAGGCAGCAACTTTGTCACCGCCGGGGATGCAAGTGCGGTAACTCTTCACTGAGCGACCTTTCCATTGGGGGCAACCTTTCTTCTTTGATATATATATATATATATATATATATATATATATATATATATATATATATATATATTTCACCAAAAAATATATATCACAACACCTCAATCTCCAACTTGAGGTATGGAAACCTTTATGTTCTTTTGCTTGGGGCTATGACGCGTTTCGGCAGGATACCCTGCCTTGATCACATAAGGAGCTTTTTTTACAAAACCGCTTTTCAAGTGAAAGTGCATAACATCACATGACCCAATGGACATAGAGAACATACTCCACTGGTTCTCAAAATTGCACCATTCGCAAGATACATTTTAAATTGTAAATTCCACAGAATTCTGTTACATATAATTTTATCTTATTCTTTTCTGATTTTCATTTTTTTTATATTTATATTTAGTTTTTCTGTTTTTATATTTCTTAGTGCAATGATGTGTTATTTTTTTCTTTTTTCCTTTCCCTTGAACGAAAATGTATTGTACCGATTGTTGACACAACCACGAACCCGTGAGTGTCAGCTTTGTGTTTTTTGGTGCATTATTTGCGGTGGTATTTATCTGATTATTATAAATTACATTTTCACGTATGTATGTCATAAATCTAGCAACAAACAGATATATCATTATGGACTTAATTCATATTTGTCATTTTTTTCAGTTAATTATTTCTCATCTCAGTTCTGCCGGTTTTTACAATATATTGTAATTCAGTTTCTTCGTACGAACATGAACGTACCAATACATAATGGAAGTGTGCAAATATGCAAATAACAGCTTTTAAATTTGTGCAAAATTTGCAATAGCAGCAAATCTGCCATTTTAGCAGCTTGATGTTTCTTATGGTTTATAGGGGTGCAAGAGCTGTGCTATAAGTGTGCAAATGTGCAATAGCAGCCTATGTACAAGTGCAAAGTTGCAGAAATAGGCAGAGAATGTGCAAAGTTGCAATAGCGGCTATTATGGCCAACAAAATACAAGAGATTTTCTAAACTTGTGCAAATGTACAATAGCAGCCTGTATAAAAGTGCATAGTTGCAGAAACAGTCCAAGTATGTGCAAAGTAGCAATAGCATCTATTATCATCCTTGCAAGGTAAGTGCAAAAATACAACAATTACTTCCATTAAAACCAATTTTTGGATTGATCTAAAACTGGCTAAAACATAATAGACATATATGATTAAAACCTAAATTCTTCGTCTACCTAATCTTTTACCACAATTTGTCTCGTCTTCTGTCCCTTTCCCCTGATATGGGAGCAATGATGGGACATCACTAAGAAAGATTAACCACCTCAACACAAATTCATATGATTATTGGTACAAATAAATGTCTAGTTACACAATTTGAAAACTTATTCTAGTCATCAAAAGATATAGCACAGGCAAATCTCTCCAAGTCGGCATCTACATTATGGTTTTAAATTTGACTCATATGATGTACAGACCTAATCTCTCTTCTTGCGTTTCTCTATTTTTCTCTCTCCTTTCTCTAATCTTGTCACTATTCTGCTCTGTTTCAATTATTCCTCAGCCCAACTGTACATATAGTCCTTGTCAGAATTTAAGCCATTGGGGGGTCTCCGTGTCAAACATTAAAATCTATCGGGACTCTAGTAGTCTTAATTTTCTTTCCTGATTTCCCCCTCTCCTCCTCTTTGGCACCGAATCAATTACAAAATAGGTTAGTTCCTCACTCCTGCTGCCATGTATTTCATTGATGTGGCGAGCATCCGGATAGGTTTGATCCATGTTGCTGATTGCTCTGAGGTGCTGGAGGATCCTAACGTGAGCCATGTGTATAGTGCTGCTGACATATACCAGCGGGCATGTGCATTGCAGCACATTTACCACATGATCACTTCTGCAGGTGAAAAACCGTGGAATCCTCCATAGTTTATGCATTAGAGGCAGCTGTATTTTTTTTGTGTTTACACCATGCTTAATAGCCTTGCACTTGGGGCACCTAATGAAACCTAGATTGTTTGTAAGCCAGTTTTTAGACTCAATAATTTTGGGTCTGCTAAAGAACAACTCTCTCATGGATTTTTCTCTTCTGAAAGAGATCAGGGGTTTTCTGGAGATTAAATCCCCAAGTGTAGGATCTCCTTTAACCAGGTACCAATGTCTATTCATACAGTCTCTCACACGAGCATGGTAGGCATTGTGCCCGGTTATCATCCTTACATCTTGTTGTGAGTCTTTGGCAATGATCTCCTTTCTTCTAGTGCCCAATAGAATCTCCCCCCTAGGCAATTATTCAACCTTACTCATTGCTTGGTCTATTACTACCTGACTGTATCCCCTCACACTGAATCTATCCATTAGGTTACTCTGGGCTACTTGTAGTGAGTCTGTATCACTGCAGTTTCATTTCATACGTAATTGCTCGGCTTAGGGAATCCTGTACTTCAGTTTCTGTGGATGAAAACTGTTACAGTACAAAACAGAATTCCCAGCTGTGGGCTTTCTATAAGTGTGTGTATGTACTTTACCATTTGAGACAAAGTCTAAAAAATGTATAGTTGACTCACTGATAGAACTTGTAAATTTGAGGTTAAGGGTGTTGACATTAAGAGACTCAAGGAAAAGAGAGGCACTCTCTGATGATCCGTTCCATGTAATAAAAAGATCATCTATATATCTGACCCAGAACCTGAAGTTTTCTTCCCATTCTCTTCCAAACTGATCTCTGAGCATAATTGCAGTCCCTTCTGAGTTGCCTGTAAGTGTCATTCCCAAAAAGAAAGAGATTATTGTCCAAACATAGTTCAGCCATTTTCAGAGGCATCTCTGAATGCTGAAGCATCTCTAATGGTCTTCTGCTCAGATAATGCCTATATATATGTGCATATACACAATAAAATAAAAACTGTAAAAAATTTACTTTGAAAAATTTCTAATAAGCACGCCAATTTAATTACACATAAAAAGTAAACAAAATAATAAATTACATTTTAGTAGAAATGTATTACCAATCACAAACATTAATAAGTAAAAATAATGTAATGTTAAATACTGTGAGACATCATCATATTATATATTTAAACAATGTTAACCAAGCATTACAATTGTAGAAATAATACATATTCTGTTCCCACTCCAATCTCTGAAACGGTAGGGAAATCGTTGGGCTCATGAGGGGTAATATTGACTATTCCCACTCCAGTCTGTGCAACATTAGGAAAAGAGTTGGACTCAAGAGGGGTACAAAATACTATTCCCACTCCAGTCACTGTAACAGTAGAGAAAGTATTGTTTTGTAAAGTGTCAGTGCAACAGTGGGAAAAGTGTTGAACTCAGGGGGGCGGTAACATTTACTATTCCCACTCCAGACTGTGCAACAGTAGGAAAAGTTTTTGATTGCAGAGGGGGAAAACTTACTATTACCACTTCAGTCGGTGCCACACTAGGGAAAGTGTTGGATTGAGGAGGGTTAAATTTACTATTTCCACTCCAGTCTGTGCAACAGTAGGGAAGAGGTTGGACTCAGGCGGGGATAACAATTTATTAATCCCGCTCCAGTCGTTGGAAAAGTAGGAAAAGTGTTGGATTAGTGAGAGGGTAACAATTTACTGTTTTCACTCCAGTGTGTGCAAGAGTAGGGAAAGGTTTGGACTCAGGAGGGGTAACATTTACTATTCCCACTCTAGCCTGTGCAACAGTAGACAGAGAGTAGTTCACTTAAAATATATTAAATATTTTAACAACTCCATTAAATAACAACAAATATAAATATTTAAATCTAATTTATATAAAACTGCGATTTCCCCGCTATCGCTGGTAATTATATCGCCCTGGGGAAACGCGTTGTAAATAACGTGCTAACAGGGCAATATAATCCAGCGATAGATGGCGTTTATTTATCGCCGTCCTTGTAAATATGCCCCTAAATTTTCACAATTATCACAACCAACAAATATGTTATTTAAATTAAAAAGCACAATACAATTAACACAAAACATAATTAATAACACAATTTTTAAACCTTAAATAACAATTTTTATATCTGTTATTACTTAAATAACTTCCTACCCTATACCACTACAAAGTAAACAGCACACACCTAAAATTATAATAATTAAAAAGTTCACATAATTGATTATCAATTGAACAATAGTATTTAACTAATAATTAAATAATCATATTAAATTAAGCCCCACACTTTATCACTACAAGTCCAACAGCACACACCTTATTTAAAATAAATCTTAATTGCATACTTTACATAATTATCAATTAAAACATTTATAACAAGTAATATTTTATTATCTTCCCACCCTTAACCCCCTGGAAACACAAGAACCCGCACCTCATTTAAAACGTAAAGAAATTCTTAATTACAAAATGTACATAATTATTTATCCATTAAATTATGGTTGATAAATAACATTAATTATTATAATTAATTTCATTCACATCCCTTACCCCTACCAAACTACAACCCACACCAAAAATATTAATAGAAAATTATAAAATTATAACATTTACATTATTAATTATGAATTAGATCATTATTTAATAATTAAACATTAGTTATTAAATAATTTTAATTAAATTAGCTCCCCCAAACACCTACCAACTCCACCATCTGCTTCTAAAATTGACCATAATTAATAAAATAATAACGCAATTAAAATAACTAATTATCAATTACAATAATATTAATAAATAATTATGAATGATAATTAATTTACTTCCCATTCTGTATCCCTATAAGCCCCACAACCTACTATGGCACCAAAAATACAAATAAACTATTCAGTTAAAGTTAAAAACAACTTATAATTTACAAACTATATTAAAAAAACATTAACAATAATTATGCAAACAATTTATAACACATACAATTAAAATGTAAAATAAAATACATAAAAATAATAATACACGGATTTATGGACCTGTGGGCCCGATACTGACACTGCACTTAAACGCTGCTGTATCTAGTCATCTTCCCTGTACACGGTCCCAGTCTATAATAGTCACTGTCTTCAAAAAGGGAAATAGATCAGACCCGGTCTGTTTTAGACCCATTTCCCTTATAGACTAGGAGGTGAAATTATTGGCAGATTTGATTAAATCGCCACACGGATTGGGCCGAGGCGCGAGGCCTTTCGTCTGATCTCCAGTATGGGTTTCGCCCTGGTCAGGGAACAGCCCTTGAACCTCTATCTTTTAACTTGCAAGTATACTAAGGCCAAGAAGGGGGCCATCCATCTGACCTCCATGGACCTCAGCTCAGCCTTTGATTTAAGAGTTAACCGCTCTAAGCTGTGGTTGATGATAGAACGGATGGATCTTGATATAGTCTTAATTAATTATTTGCGTGATTTGCACAACGGTCGCTATGCCATCGTTAGGTATGGCCCCAATGGGGAATGCACTGAGCACTTTAACCTTCAGTGAGGGATACCGCAGGGTTGCATTTTAGCTCCTTTTCTATTTATATTTTATATCAACAGCTTAGAGCAGGTCCTGACTGTTGTGGGTTTTGATGTCCCCAGAGTAGGTGGCCGTCCCATTCCTGCCTTATTATATGCAGATGACACCGTTTTAATGGCCTGTACAGCTAAAAGTCTGAATAGGCTTCACTCTCTTTTTATGAATTTTATGAATAGTCTTGACCTATTCACTAATTTCTCTAAATCGCATGTCATGAACTTTGGCCCAGGTCGCTTATGGGCATTCAGTTTTTTGACCAAGAAGGTGTACTGCTTATCACACTTTTTTCCTCAGCAGAACAAACCTCCCACTTCTCATTATTCAAGGGAAGGTAATACACCAGTCAGTAACCCATCTTAAAAACAAGCCTGCTCCCTATCCAGACAGTAAAAGAAGCCCACACCCATAAAGTGATGAAAAAAATGTGAGAAAGCGCGATAACACCTCACGGGCGCACCACCAATGGGACCCCTGGTAGGTACTCACCAGGACGGCCCAGTTATCATCATCGGTGGTATCGGGCTATAAGAAAAAGTGTCCAAGTGAAACACAACTGTGTTATAAGTGCAGTGGAAACAATACAGTGATGTCACAAAACATACACACATATGAACAACTACCAGCACGAACCCACAGTTTTATTCTTGTTCATTTATGCTGCTAGTGTATATTAAAAAAGTGAAAATGGCTACTACCTATAGAGCCAGATTCTCCTTGCCAACATGTTTCATTGCCATGGTGATATTCAGGCAATTTCTTCAGGGCAACAACTTTCTATGCCACTGCATTGGACACCAGGGTTTCGAAATACCTCACTCGGCAACTGTCTTTCATACCAGCCGAGAGGTCTTTAGGAAAGAACTTTTTTTGTTTGTTAACTCCATCCGTGAGTAACCTGGCCGCTCCCTCCGTTATTTTTAACGGTAATAGGAGCGCGGTCGGCGTTCTCTCGTCCCTAGAGCCGACCGCGCTCCTATTACCGTCCATCATCCCCTTTTGTATCGCTTAGTGCAGCAGTATTGCCACTGGTCCCGTGTTATGTCTATTCCCAATTCGACACACAATTCCAGCAGAGACTTAGCTGGGGGGGTTATCGACTCTAGCAAGTTTATAGAGCACTGATATTGACTTTCGCAGTGTGTGCGTTTGTAAAAGATAGGTTAATATTGTGTATTCCGGCGGTTCCTGCATGTTATCACCTAACGCCCCTCGCAATGCATGTCTTGCCCTAGGTTAATGATATTTCTCGTGCTGGGTGACTGCACACCGGTCCCCTGCACCTGTTCCCATGTCTTGACCACCCTGTCTGTGAAAAAGCTACCCATAGTATTGATGTTTAACTTGTGCATTGCTTACCAGCCCAGGGTAACCTTACCAGCAGGGTGCGCAGAGTGCGGAAAAATATTTTAGGTAGAAGGATTGGAATATTTACAAAATAAAACAGCAGCCTTGGCAAGACAATCATCTTCATAAGTGCTATAAGCCCTAATAATGATAGCAGAAGTCTGATCCACTTTTCAATCCCCTTAGTAAGTGTCTGCATAACCCTGCCATAGTTTCCGTGCAATATCACTTCCAGATCTGTGTAGATCTGCACTCCCAAGTATTGTATGGGATCCATAGTCCATGTTATTGGGTAGTCTGCTTGGTGTGGAGTCGTAACCGCAGTAAGAGGGAACACCTGGGGCTCATTCCAGTTTATTTTTAGTCCTGATTGCTGCCCAAAGCGCACCACTTCCTGCAAAATAGGAGCTAGGTTACAATCAGGCTTGCGCACATACAGCGTATTATCTGCATACGCAGGTATTATTAAAGTGTATGTTGGGAACATTAGGCCACAATGAGAATGATATTCCCTAAGGGCACAAGTCAATGGCTCCGCCACCAGCGCATACAACAAAGGGGAGAGGGGGCACCCCTGCCGAGTGCCCCCGGTGAGCTGTATGGGCTGAGAGAACAATCCATTTACATGTATTCTCGCTATAGGTTCAGTGTATAGCGCTCTCACCAGTTGTATGAATACCTCTCCCACTCCAATCTTTCGAAGCACTGCCAGCAAGAAACCCCAGTCGACCGAATTAAAGGCCTTTTCTGCATCCAGAAAGACCGCTGCTGCTTTGATCTGCAGGCTGAGGCGATTGATTGTGCAAAAAATAGTATGCAGCTTACTGGTAAGCAATCTACCAGGGACAAACCCCGATTGTTCAGGGACACGACTAGAGGAAGCAGTGGGGCTAATCTATTTGCCAACACCTTTGCATACATTTTCGTATCCGTGTTGAGCGATGACAGAGGCCTATAAGATGAGCCCTGGCAGTGGACTTTCCCGGTTTAAATAAAGTGATCAGAATTGCTTCCCTCATGTAGGGGGCATAATGCCATCGCTAGTCATTTCCTCAAATAAGTTTACTAAGTGAGGAGCCAGCAAGTCCTGATATTCCTTCTAGAAGGCCAACATAAGCCCGTCAGAACGCGGAGCTTTCTGACTAGGCATATCTTTGAGGGCGACAGCAATCTCGGTTGGGCACAAAGGGGCCAGCAACCTCTCCCTGTGTGTGTCAGTTAACCAGCCCATTTTTATGTATGATAGATATTCCTCTGCCATTTCTGTCGCATCCAATGGTAGAGAAGTGTATAGGTCTGTGTAATACTCTCTAAACCTGTCTGTTATTCCTGTATAGGCCTTCCATGCACGTCCGCTATTTCCGTGATCTCTTTTGCACCTCTCTGTGGCTTAGTCAGTGCAGCCAGAGTGGTGCTGGGTCTTTCGCCTTCCCCGTATACTCTGGCAGTCGCATATTTACCCAGATGGTTCACCTCAGCCAGCGCCTCCTCATTGTATTCATCTATCTTTTTCCTGATACGGCTCAGTACCTCAGGAGAGGGAGTTTCTAGCAATTCCTTGTCTAGCACCGCTATTTTAGCTCCTAATAGATGGAGTCTACCCCTGATAGATCATAGCACCCCGGAGTGCTTCGAGATTACCACACCACAAATGTTACATTTAAATGCCTCCTAAATGGTTGCCATCTTCGAAACACTACCACAATTATGCCTGAAATATTGTAATGTATGGATTACGGACTTTAAAAGGTAAGTAAACATAAAAATAAAAAAAACGAATTTCGTTGCACACACTGCATCGCATTTGGTGATGCAGTGTGTGCAACGAAATTCGTATTATTTATTTAAAAACTTGCTGCCACGCAAACACCCTTCATTCTTTTCGGCATGAGCAACCCAGTATGAAGCGCGAGGTGGGTTTTTTGGAGTATCGCTACATCTATATGGTGTTTGTATAGGTATGATATCACTTTCGGAATTTTGCGTGTATCGTTCAGTCCCAGTACATTCCACATTAGAAAATTTTACGAGATACCATTCCCCTCGTCAGATGAGCTGCAATCAATGTTTCTGCTCATAAGAATTAAACAACATCAAATAACATCGCTGTTAACCATGTGAGTTCTCTTTCCGTTTCTCTGGGCCACTTGTAGAATATACTGTACATACTGTAATCCCCCAACCCCCAACCCCCACCCACGGCATGTTCCCCGAACTACGACATGCTGAACAATGACCCCCCACTACCCCCTGTTTTAATACCCCCTGGAGCAGTGTGTTACACGTCAGTGGGGAAAATGCCCGACCACACCCACAGCTCCATTACTGCCACCGTTATCAAGCATATATAATGACCGTTAACTTGGTTATACCTGTATCATATATTAAACATACGCAAACTACCGTTATACTTGTGCTTCTCCTCCGGTTTTACGTGTTGTACTGTAATTTAGTTGCTGGAAGGTACTGTTGTACCCAGTACTATCTGACCCAACGGGGAGCAGACCAAACCTCTGCTGAATAAGGGGCCCTACTATATCTACCAATCTGCACATCTAACTTCCGGATCCCAGGCCCCTTATCTACAATGAATTACTAGGCCCACAACAATGTCCTGTTAAAATACCGTCCCCTTTAATCGTTGTTATCAGTGTTCTGTTCCTCGGTTGCATTCACCACAGACTGCTGCCAGCTGTGTGTGGGCTTCTTTACAAGCTTGAGATCTTGCTGTTGGCCGGTAGGGTCTGCATATATCCTCGTTTTACCGCTGATTGTAACTTTCAGACGAGTAAGATAAATGTAAAATGTAAATGTATTGCGACTTATATAGCACACGTATCACCCGAAGGCATCAAGGCGCTTGCCTTGGGAACCCGTCCTGGCTTTTTCCCTGTGAGATAACCCCTACTGGGTATCCCCAGGGTGAAAGTCAGTCATCCCGCAGCGGGTGGGCCGCCGTAGTGGAGATTAAGCAACTATTGCCCAGAGTTGCAGTGTGGGACCCCATGATTAGAATAGGCACCGAGGCGAGAATTATCGAGTCCGTGGACATTTTGGGCTCAGGACCCTGCCGCGTCGGGAATTGAATCCTGGTCCCAGGCCAGACCTCTGCATCAGGGTCTGCCGCTCTAAACAGTGAGCCACACTCCTAGATAGAGCATTGCATAGTCTATGTGCAGGTCTCTGAGCTTCACTGGGGCAAATTTCTGCCGGACTTCTTGAACTTTTACTTTAAAGTCCAGATAGAGCGAGAGATCTGCCCCCTCATATTTGAGTACCTTCAATTCTCTTTCCTTTCACAGGGTTGCATCTCTATCTCGATAGTTTAACTGCCTTGCAATGAGAGGGCGCGGAGGGGTTCCAGGTGGCGACTTGGAGGCCAAAGAATGGTGCGACCTGTCTATCACAAACATTTCAGAGAAGGTATCTCTTCACCACAATTCGCCAAGCAGTTTCTCCACAAATATCTTCGCGCTGCCCATGGACGTGGACTCCGGCAGGCCAAGTATGTGCAAGTTATTGTGCCGCGAACGCGTCTTAAGTCCTCGGTCTTGAATTGCAGGGTGTCCATCACGTTTACGTGCATTAGTGGTTTCTATCTGCTGATCTTCGACTTTAGACACCCTTCATTCAACCATATATGGCCTCTCTGCATGCTTGTCGATTCTTTCAGACATGCGATCCATTTGATATGAGAGTGGATCAATTTTCCAATCAATAGTTGAGAGACTTTGTTGCATAGTTTCAAGTATTTTGCGCAGATCATCACCCAATTCGGACCCTGAGGCTCTGTGCTATTCTGTCTCATTATCAATGTCCTCCTCCCTGGTCTTGCCTGACTTGAGTTGGTCAAATTGCATCCTGGTTTGCGCTTTATCAGGCTTCCCATCTTTGCACCTGGGCCTCCTGGCATGCACAACTTTCAATTGCGCCAAAAAGACTGAGGTAAGGTATTGTGCACTTTCAAATGGAGCACATCCACACCCAAAGTAGTTTTTTTCAGTGCTTGAGACTATTACTGCAATGTGTGATTCTTACGAATAACAAAATATGTTTGCTTTTTGCATTTTTTTACTTTTTAGATTAATGAGGGTCCGGTAGCTTCATCAACAATAACGTTTTGCAAAAACTATGAAAAACACATCAAGCACTGACAAAGATAATGATGCTTCGAAAAAGCTTGTTGAGATCAGTGAATTAACATGCCTATTGTCTGTACATAATCGGTAGGCACCATTTAAAATTAATGCAATTTTCCGTCTCAGTAGAACCGGCTATTAATATACCAGATTTCTGTAGCCACCCTTTTCAGAAGTATTGTCAGCAGTAAACATGAGCTTAGAATTAATTTAGGTTGCATCCTAATTTTTCAGTCTATTAACTTACTGCATGGACGCCAGTACAGCTTTGTATTGTGTGCACTAAAGAATATTATTATAACATAAAACACGGAGAGACAAGAGAGTGGATATTGTGTGCCAAACGTGCAGCTGTGTAATTGGTTCCAAGAAGAACAGTCAACTGGTCTGAGTCAAAGTATCTTGAATATATATTTTTAGAATTAAGGAACATGATACGTCCAAATGGGAACTGTCCTTCTTTAATGGTAATTATATGCAAATACTTCCTAAATATTCTTTTATTCCCATATTAGGTGGGGCTATATCACAAATGTTTGTCAGGGTATGTAAAATACTGCTAGACGAGCACTATTACATTTGTGAAAAGGCCACATAACTCTAAATAGTTTACATTGATGTTAAGATTAATGTATTTACTTTTTGGAAACGATTTAATTTTTTTATAAATCAAATTAAACACTACTTCTTTGGGGCGTTTTACAGGGGATACAAGAAGTAAGAGTGAACTATTTCTTGTATGGCAACAAAACAACAATCTGAAAAAAATATCATGTTTCAAGTAATTATGAATAGTTCAACAGAGCCAAATTATAAAATAAAAACCAGAGTCAGGGCTTTAGAGATCTTTGAAAAAGAAGTGCAGGAACAACCTGCTTGGAAGCAGGAGAATTCCAGTTAACTGTATGAGCAACAGAGCTGTTTGAGGTTCCAACCATCCTATATCTTGGAAGTTGCAAGTACTTCTTACTCTGCAGACTTTATAGATCACCGCTATAAAATTTAACTGGTTGGTTAAATGGGAAATAGGGCCATATGTATGAACACATGTTCCCATAGACACAGAATGGGTAAAACCCTTTGATACATATGGCCCTTAATCATGTAAATCTCAACATACTGTAATAACAGGTGATCCTTCAAACACCTTGGAATTAACATGGACTGCTGCCTTTAGAGCTCTCAGAGTAAATTAAGCCAGTCCAATAAAGTCTGAGATTTCATAGTCACCTGGGATTCAAGAAGCACATGAACTAACACAAATATTTGGTAGAATGAAGCGAGTGAATATGAAGAAGAGCAAATATACCAGCTTTAAAACAAAGGTATGCATGATTAGATGAAAATCTCTGTGTTACAAGTTATTTTTGTATAATGCAATATTCACTGATTACATAGCCTTTTAGTGGTGATGGGGGTTTGGTTTGGCGCTGTTATTTCAAGTTGTAGGTGAGACCACTGATGCAATCTGTGCGATGTACGTTAGACTATAGATTATACACTGTCCGAAGGAGTCTATCTCAAGCAGGCAGGTCTTGGAAGAGGTTGGGGATAAAATGAGTTCATGATCCAGAGAGGCACCTTTTAGGGAGTGAAGTAAGAGATGGGGTGATGGAGAAAAGGTGGGCAGAGAGGAATGGAGGGTTGAACTGCTGAGATGGGTTGGTTGTAGTAAGAGGTGAGAATATTTTCACTGTGGGGAAGAAGAGGTGATATGAGAAGTATCTTTGAGGAGGACAGTGGCTGTGTTATAGGGTAGGGAGATAAGGTGGACGGGGAATAGTGATAGAGATGGAACAGCATCGACCTAGACGTATGTTACTCCCTGGGAGTAGACTGTTACTTAAGATTGTATGAAAATGGGTTACTAGTTGGGTAGGATGTGAGACCTTCCCAATTCATAAGTGCAAAATATTGTCAGGTTCTAAACACAAATTCAATAAATAAACGTATAGCCAACCTGTAGTAGCTATAGCACAAAGAAGACAGGCTTAAGTTAAGGAAAAGAGCATGAAGTATTTCGTAGTGCCAAAACTGTTAAAACATCCAAACAGAACTCTGAAGATGTCCTACAACTAATTTATAAACATTTAGAATACTCTAATTAGAAAAATGATACCAAAAAGATTACAATCAAATAAGGGGGTGGAGATATGAATTTCCAAAGTTGTATGGCAAAGAGCACGAAGGAAATGCAAAACACCAGTCAGAAATCACCATTCATGGTTGACCGGCGCTTGGGCGCAATCCCAGGCTGATTGCAATGGTGCAGAGGTCAGATACAACAGTCAGGTTGTCCCTGCTAAAAATCTTACCTTCTGACTTAGACTATGACATTAAAGTTGAAATTCTCCTGCATGCCAAGGTTGAAGTCTGTATCCAGTGACATCCTCTGGAAGTTGACTAATAAATAGACAAGGTCCCACTGAAGCTGCTGGTTTTAGTGGGCAATGCTCTGAATAGGAAAATTAAAATTTTTGCAGCCACCAATGACCTATTGTTGGGCGATACTTTCATGCCTTTTCCTGTTCAGGATGGCATACTTTGGACTTAGCCACTTTTTTGAAGCACAAAACTCTGCAACTGAGCAAGCTAGATATTTCTGGTTTTGAAATTGGACATCTTTACTGCGACGTCCCGCTGAAGCTCTGGAGGTTTTGGACACACAAACATTTTCTAAATCCTAGCTCTTCAAAGTTTCTGGAGTAGCTTGGTTTCTTCTAAGGATACAAGTACCTCAGGGACAGCACTGGAGAGCAGGAGGCACACCAGTAGGGGCAGCCATAATGGCCCAGTTCAGGCCAGCTTTAACTTGTCAGCTGGGCACTTCAGTAAAAGGCCATTTGCAGCTAGTTGTATCCCTGTAGCCATATAAGGGGGGTAAGCCAACTGGCACTTGAAGTCCACTTCGTTGTCCTTTGCACAAGTGGGAGTAGCTGTCACTTCTCACCCGTATTTCTGCAGGAGCGATAGGAAGAAACTGAAGCAAGGTCTCAACTTCCTCCTACCACCAAGACTGACCAACCATGTCAAAGCTAGTCGAGGTGAAATGGGGAAGAGGTGAAGGGAAGTGAAAAACACAAGGTCCCAGGGAGTCAGCGCAGGGAGGTGTGTGGTGCCTAAGAAGTCTCTAAGGACCTCATTTATGAGGTTTTACCCTAGGGCAGTGCCATCTCTATCTATCTACATGTCCATAACATCACTAATCTATATGCACATCGCAAGGCTGCTTCTGATTATAAAATATGAGCATCCTGATAGATTAGGAGAAAAGGCACATCAGCTGACACCGATGGTCCTTGCATGCTACGAATTCACCATGCAGTGGTCTGACATCTCGTGAGGGGTGTCCAATTTGTGACCAAGATGGGGTCCTTCATTCTCTCCCACCAAGTAATGGGCTAGGATCGTCCCATGGTAGAACTATATCTACTATTTACGCTTTTGGTGCTTGTAATCACTTTTACAGGCTTCAGTCTATTAATGATTGCAGCACATATATTTTATACAAGAATAATGTTGGTTCAATAAACATATTGAAAATGTCCCACTGTACTATTTCCACAATCCCATAAGGGGTTAGGGTTGTCATGTTCAATGGTTGCCAGAAACCATTTGCTCCATGGTAAGGTTAGGGAGGCTTACAGTGGCACTGTGAGCTAGCTACTCTCTAGGCCAACATATCCTGTGGGGGTGTCTGGAATCAGTCTATCCTCCAAGCCCCTAGTTTATGTTGTCCAAACAAATGTGCAGATCCTACGGATTAGTAGGAACTACATGGCATGGAGCAGCTAATGTTGGTTGTGTTCTTATTTAACGGTCAATCTGAGTAGTTCAGTCATACTTTCTCGGAGTACCCTACTCACATTTTATCTGGAGACATCCGATATGGGAAGGAAAATAAATGTGGATCAGCTGAGCAGGTATACCCTTTGTATTGGCTATAGGTTATTCAAACTTGGAGGATTACAAGATTCCTGCATTGTGCTTACCATATTGCTATAATTATTTCTTAAGTATCCTTTGAACAATGACTCAACAAGCAGGTGAGGACGTTGAAGAGCAGGTAGATGCTCTAATTATTACTGAAAATTGCAGACATGGCCTCCGGCAACAGGGGAGATGTTACCTTCAGTTTGAGGTACACAAAGCATTCTGAACAGGGATATTCTACTCTTGGGGTGAATTACCTGCTGCAGATGCACACACACAGTTGTTTCACACTTTCATTGAAGATGAACCACCTGAGTTTTTCCATACATGGAGATAAAAGTCCTGTTAACTTACCAAGAGCATATTAATTGGTTTAAATGCACCCTTCTCCATACCTTAGAGCACGTGAGACTAGTTCCGCTCAGTAATGAAGGAGCTACCTGTCCGGTCATAGCTTCTTATATACGCCATCCAGACATTGGTACTCTAGCAGCAGCAGGAATGCATTCACTGTTTCGAGACTTAGTAAACATTTACAGGAATCCTACACAATACATAATGAGAACATTAACAGGCCAGCCTGCAAGGGCTGCTCAGGCTGCACAACCTCAATGGGCTACTACAGGTATTAGCACCCAATCACTGAACGCCATTATGGGAAGGATTCCCACCAGTCGAGAGCAAATTCCATTCTGGATACCGCAGAAAACCGCTCAGCTTGATGCAGTTTTTCCCCATATGGGCCTGCAGGAAAAACACAGAATATTAACAATGTGCGTGCCGATGGAGATGGCTCCCCTGATAGAAGACTGTGCCGTTTGAGGGACAATCTTAGCTGCTGTTTATACGCAAACTCATTGTACCCCTTCAATAGCAGTAATACCAGATGTATTGAAACAAATACAGAATGAGTGTGGGACAGAGCCTGCCCTGGATAGGAATATGAAACGAATGGGCAATTTTGCCCAAGTATCTGCAATTACGTAAAGTAACATAAAAGGGGAGGCAGTAGCAGTGGCTATACACCAACATCTGAGGGAGTTCGCTCCTGTACAGCAGGAGCGAGAATTACCTAAGATTATCGAAGACACATATACTTTACTAGGTGGAGAAAATCTGGGAACCAGACCTGGGAAACCAGCAGTTAAGGGCAGTTCTGAAAAGGATAACTCTAAACAAGCACCTGATTCTTCCAAGAAGAAATGGGACAATACACAAACAAATAAACAAAACAAAACACAGTTACTGGGTGGGTCTCCTCAACAGGGACACAACAAGCTAAAAAACAATTTAAGAAACCTTGACAATATTAGAAAGGCTGACAGGTATCGGATACTGAGACACGTTCCTCTCGATCTTTTCAGGAGTCATCCGAAAAATATTCAGAGAGAGATGGACAGTCATAACACAGATCGGAAGAGCAAGTCAAGTCAAAAAGGGAGACATATTGCACTCCAGACTACATCATTAAACAGGAAGACAATCAAAAGACTCCAAAACCTCAATTTATAAAGAAGAAGGTAATCAGGATCAAAATTCGAAATGCCAAGGCTACTGAGGATTCTGCTTCTGAACAGGGAATGGGCAGTGACGATGCTGGACAGCGTGGCAGAAGTCACAATACCTCACCAGAGCCTGATGGATTATCTGGTGGATGTAGCACTCGTTTATACAAAATAACGCTCCTAATGGAGGGGGTCATACCAAGACAGGTGATGGGCCTCTTTTACCAGATATATGGTTATGACATTCTATTGGCCGAAAAGGATTGGCCGCCTGAGTTTGTAATGGATTGCCGATTGGGGGAAGATGTAATAGTACCTGCTTTCTCTGACCTCATACCAGAATCAGTTAAAATTTCATACGCGCACAAGTGAGCGGTACTGCTAGCTCCTTCACTTTATCAAAACCATGCTGGGGTGAATAACAAGTCACCTCATCATGAAATCCAATTAATGTCCATTCCTCAACCACAGAGACAACTCCCAATAAAACATGAAGCAAAGAAACAAGTCATAGAGATCCTAGATCAACTTGAATGCCAGGGGATGATAGAGAAATGCACCTCATCCATTAATAATCCCTTGCTTGTGATAATTCATATCACTTAGTCTTAGACCATAGACATTTGAATGCTTCCACACACTTAAATGCATTTTTCATCCACTGAGAAAATACTCACAGCGGTACAGACTGCTGTAGTGAGAGAGAGCACTAGTGCAGGGGAAACGCATAATTGTTGTGACCCCGGTAATGACCTTAGAGTCCATCACCAAAGCAAGCATTCCAAAATGCAAAACCTTTACATCCAAGATGGTTTCAGTGGGCTAACTCTCACTGCAATGGATGTAGATTACAGATTGGACTCTACATTATAAACACCAGCATTTATGCAGTATGAACAAGAATATTCTCTGCGGAATTAAAATATGCCTCTAGATCAAGTTGAATGCATAAGTTATACAGATGGTTCTGTACAACCTTCCGTAGGAACAAACCATCAATATTCTGCGGCATGCGCAATTGTAAAAGGGCTCATACATGACAGAAAGTTCTGTCCTGGGAAGACGCACACTCACAGCCCAGCTGGCAGAGCTCAAAGGCCAGATACTGGCTCCAAAAAATAAGGATTGTGAATTCCCCACACTTATTGTGAGTGATTAATTTTACTGTGTCCAGTCCTATAATAAATATTTACACTATTGGGGCCAGAATGGATTTAGAGATTCTAAAGGTTGCACAGTAAAGCACAAGATGCTTTGGGAACAGGTGGCTAAGCTGAAAGAGGACCTGCCATGGGCTCATGTTATTCATACATTGAGTCATTAACGTGTTGGAGTTCACGTGGAAGGGAATTTTATGGCACATGAAGCTGCCCAGACAAAAATTCGTACTGGAGCTGTTGCTGCAATAACTCGGAAATACCAAAAGTGGTGATGGACGGAGCGTTGACAATACAAACACTCACCCCCAGTCAACTGATCTGGGTTTAATCCATCACCGTTCTTTAGCTCACTCCGCCACCCCAGTTCAGACATGGCCATATGAAAATCAGTCTGACCCTGTGCCTCATGGGAACAGTCCAGCCCGAACTGCCAAGAATGAGGTCAGACGGAACAACTATGGTGGCAGTCAATGCCACAAGCAATGGAACAGCCTTGCTAAAAGGCTTTTCCACTTAAGTACTCCTACAATTTAGATGCAAAAAACATTACGTATGCTCAGATTCCAGGAGTGGGGGATAGAGTAATACCAAACTTTGATCGCAGATTAGGTCTAATACTAGTGGCACATGAGGGTCTGGGTTCCACTCATACAGAGATTACTGCTACAATTTAATTACTGAAGCACTGCTATTAGTGGCCAGGTCTTTCAAAACAGACCAATGACTTTGTCTTTAAATGTGACATCTGCCAGCAGGTGAAAGATTCCCCTGTAGCACGTCTGGCACAGACATCTCTATTGATCACAGACACTCTTTTGACTGTTTATTTGTAATACTGCAGCCCCTTCCAGTCAGATGGGGCTTACAAGTATATCTTGGTGGCAGTGGATTCATGCTCCAGATTCTTGTGAGTTTAGCTTCAGTGCTCGGTTAACACTCGAACTGTTAAAAGGATTTGCAAGTGTTTATTGGGACATATGCAATTGGGACACTACCTTCCGTCAGGGCTCTGACGTTTAGTCCTCAGGCTTATAAAGAAGCCGTGGGAAAATCTGGATGTGGCCTTGCGGTACTCTGCCCTGTACCATCCTGAGTGAAATTCTTTCATTGAGAGGAAGAACCATGACTTAAAGCAATCCTTAACAGCAAGGGTATTAGGCTCAATTGGCAGTTGGCATCACCACTTTGGGGTCCTTTGGGCGCTTAACAACATGCCACGAAAATCCCTAAGGGTTCGTACACCTTATGAACTCCTGTTTGGTGCGTGAATGTGAGTACCAGACCTCAATAGTGTCAGCACAGTGGTGACTGAAACACCATTGACATCTATGAACATTTAGCTGTTTTACAGGAAGTCAATGAATTGCGGGCCTTACAAACAACGTCCAAGTAAAGCACACCACCACTGGTGAAGTGAAGGTTGTTCCGGCAGGACCTGCCTGGGTCCAGAAGATTGGGGACCTGGTCAGAGAGAAAATAGTGGACAAGAAAGAATTTGGGCCATCTTACAGATCGCCTGTACCTGTCCTGGCTGTTGAAAGTACCAGAACTGTACTTCTTCTACCTCTTGCCCGTCACAGAGACAAAATGATTGTCTGCTATGATCGGATCAAACCACACTATGTGGCCGATTCTCAACAGTAGGCCACGTGGGCTCCTGAGTAGCCCCCTCACTCCTCTCATTAATGTATAGGAAGTTCAGATGAAAGCTTTAATAACAACAGAAGATTCCACTCTCCGAATAGAGAAGCTGTAAACAACAATGACATGATACTTCTCCCTGTTGAAAGGGCTACAACTGTACAATCGAAATCTCTATTTGAAAAATTGATGACGTCTACGTGAATATACCATGGATCAAGTCATCTTCAAGTTCCACAAAGCCTGCTGAGCTGCCAAAAATAGACCGGACGGCATCTGGCTACTCTGTGCATTATGATGACTACTCATTGAAGTCAAGTGAAACAGAGCTGCCAACAACACCCTTCCCTTTCAAGCTACATTTCTACTTTTGGCTGAAAAAGACTTACTTCATCCCACCCTGGTTACATCTCTGGATTGCAATAGGGTTACTTTGTCTGGTACACTGGATTAGTTTGGTGACTGTCTTTTTCCTACTTCTGAATGGATGCTCCACAGTACAATCCATGAACTTGGTTCTTAAACCACATGCATCATCCCATGGCGAACATTACAGCACTTCCAGTTCCTGAAGGGATTGTTTGGGACAGGGTATTGTATGATGTGTGTGGACCTTGAACAAATTCCTTATTTGTTCAAAATTTCTTTAGATGACATCATCAGCTCTAGTACTTTCTCTGATGATAGGGACATTAAAACCGTACAGAATTTGCTCGCAGATCTAGAGCAATCAGATGCATTTTCTAATGATGAATTGTATGATGGTATGTGTAACTATGCAACCAACAGTATGGACACCATTTTCTGCACGAAGCCAGTATCCCATGCGCTGGTTATAATTACACATGATGGAAACACTGCCCAACACCACCGAAAGGTACTTCAAAGATATTTGCATGAAAGTTTTCTTATTTTTCAGGTTTGGAAACATCAGACCCAGCCTCGTATTATTATAGGCTGCATCTACACCTGCAAAGAAAATATGCTTACAGGCACCAAGCTGATATACTTTGCTTCCTTTATTTCCCAACTGTCTATACAGGATTTCAACTATTAGAAGGACACCATAGACACTAAATCTGTCTGGGGGACATAAGATTGGCAGGTTCAGGGAACTGAGGCCTTATTTCAAGTGTGCCTTATACCACATCAAATGATTTTCCTGGCCCAAACAGTGCAACAAACTTCATGTCTTGGTATATTAAAAATGAAGGATTTGAACACACCGCATATTCCCACATTCTCACGCTTCGAGAATTGGCAGCACTTAACACGCTTCAGTGAGGATACACTAGGTACCACGATAAGTAATGGTTCTTTCAGTTTATTAGACCCCAGTTAGAAGGGATAATTGGTTTGGCCTACAGACACAAATAGGTGTCATTCTAGATTTCTTGATAACACTGAAGGGTTTAGGATCAATAGGCTTGATCAGCGATATGTAGAACAGAAAACACAGGGGTGGCGACGTCATATAGTGTTGGGAAGTTGTGCCTAGATTGGCTTAAAACCTCAACACTTTCCCAGGTAAAGCAACACTTGTCCTTTCTTTCTGATGACATGAGCTCAGCGATTTTTAATTAGGTCCCGGGACCCATGTCCAAAGCACTTTTTGTACAGAATATACAACAAGCTGTATAAAATATTTCAACAGGAAGCTGCTTAGAGATTGAGCAAGATAGACAGGGTTAATTTAGAAAAGGCTTTAGCTGTGGTTGACAATGGTATGATAACTTCATCATCCAGAATTTCTTCATACACAGCATTGTGTCTTCTGCAATTGACATAGTACAGCAAGACATGTCTATTTTAAACATGGGCTGTCACAATTACTGTCCATCATAATTCTGAGCTGGTCATTACAAATATTACATTCTGGCCATGTGCCATGGCTCCACATCAACAGTACTAGTCTGTTTTCTGAATATGACCTAACGGATAGACAGACAGTAATGGCACACAGAGATACAACGTATAACATGTTGCTCATTACCTTTTACCATGGCTGAGACACCATCCACAGACTGGATAATCCCTGGTTATATCACCTTACTGGTCACAACATTCCAATTCCAATACTGTCTCTAATACCAGCAGGTAGGCAGATATGAAGTGCTAAGGGAAGGTTATGTGCATGAATAGTGGGGGTTACTGTTCAGGTTTAGATGCAGGAATGGGGGACACTGGGATTTTCCTTTATGGTTCCGATTGTGAGGATGCTTTAGGTTGTTGCTTATTCTGCAAGGTAATTTCTCTCCAAGGGGCTTGCAAGGCTTTAGTGGCAAACTTGTCTTGTTTTCTGAAGGGTTCTCCAGCTGCCATGATTCACCCTGTGTTTAAGCTGCTTTCAAATGGGAGCTATTTGATGCTGAATGATCAAGGTTCTTTTGGAATGGAACCAGGCAATGCTTATCTTGTGACAGTTAATTTTATAGTGACTTGTTGCACACAAGTACTGTTTCCAACTGCTCGCAGTTAGGGAGGTGGTGCTATGGCGTTCGATAAATGTTTCAAACATTCAGTTTGATTCTCTGAGCAAACTGAAAGACATGCTTTTTCAAAAGGAAGTAGCCTTAACTTCGGCCAAAGAGACATTTGATCTTCAGGTTGCAAGGTCCTAGTCTGAAATACAGACACTACTCCACACTATCTTCCCGCTGCATGCATTTTGGGGAACTAGTCCACTGTATCTTTCACATGTCTGATATAAAAGGAATAGTGCACTTTTCTTAATGTATCGGCTCTCGTCTGATTAGCACCTTTCGGACTATTTTTGTAGTCATACCATCTTTCATACACTCTGGGGTCGATTCCGATCCGGTAAAATTACCGTCCGTACGATTCGCATCCGGAGCCATCTCCGTACGACTCGTCCACACACCGTACGACCCGACGAGTACGATCCGGACCGGGGTATCAGGACGCGATTCGTACAGTCCACGTCAGGTAAGGGCGATTCGTACGGAAAAGCACACATTCACATACACACCGTACGGTGCGTAGCCCCCATGATCGCAGGGGTACGCACCGTACCCCTGCGATCATGGCGGTACGCACCGTACACCCAGCGTACATGGGGTACGCACCGTACACCCAGCGTACATGGGGTACGTACCGTACACCCTGCGTATATGGGGTACGGTGCGTACCCCATGCACGCTGGGTATACGGTGCATACCCCCCATGATCGCAGGGGTACGGTGCATACCCCTGTTATCATGGGGGGGCCGTTCCGTACCTGTTTCGGCGCGAATTCTGCTTTTACGGCTCTTTTTATCTCCCGTATAAAAAGGGTTGTACGGTGCGTACCCAACACGAATCGTACTTGCCAGGACAGAAAAAGCAGCTGCGAACCGTACAGATGTCGCGTACAGCGGATTCCGAGGGAGCTTCGTACGGGGATTTGATTCGTACGGTCTCTGTATGATTTGTACGGAGTCCATCTCATGGTACGAATCGTACTTCGTCGTACGTACGGGGGACATTGCAGGGTACGATTCGTATGGGAAAAACGCTCCGAACGGCTATTCAGAGCGCTTTTTACCGGATCGGAATCGACCCCTCTGTGTTGTGAATCATTTTTTGTGGGCTCCCGCTTGTCCTGCCACTTGTGGCAGAAATCCAGAATTTAATTTTTCTGCTCCGCAATGGATTTCACAGTTCAACATGGAATGGAGACAACACTGTTTGTGCTGCTTTGCTGTGAGTGCATGGTACACTGCTTCTGCACACCTCTGCTTCCAGAACTGAACAAGCCCTGGTTCATATCCTTCAGGCCTATCTGACTTGACTGTATACAACCTGTGTTCCGCTGTCTGCTTTGCAGCCACAAATGCATTCTGGATATGTGTCTCAATCACAATTGGTTGTGGCACCAGACATTGAAGTACTAATGGCCCCCTTAAAGGACCATGTGTATGGTTATCCCTAGCATATTCCATTGATGATGAATACATTCTTAGTGCCTCCCTGGGATGCTTTAGCTCCTAGTGATGTGAACAGCCGCTCTGCGGATCACTTCACCTCCCTCAACAGCTGCTGTGGGAATTGGATGGAATCACCTTTGCTCCATAAATGTGCTTTGAGGTATGCCTCTGGGATCATCGCCTGCGGTTGTGGCAACAGCAATGTAGCATCTACCACTCGGAACACATAAAAAAATTGCATTGTCTATTTGCGAACAATTTGACCTGTTTTTAAACGAAACAAAACAAACCACTTGTTTTTATTTTCTATTCCTCTCTCCTAGGCACCATGACTTTCTGAGTGCTTGGGATTTCAAACAGTATGTTAACAGTTTTAAGGCTTTTAACTTACATATTATCATGGCTTGCAGGCTTTTTTAGAATGATTCTTGATAGCTGTTCGATGTTTTTGAGAGTAGTTTTTAACATTCTGCTGGATTTCTAGATAGCTTTTATGTATCGAGGAGTGGGTGTTACGTTCCCATTTTAGGCCCATGTAGCGAAGCAACTTATTTCTTATATTGTCCTTTTTTCCAACAGTAACCTTTTGCACATATTTGCGTGTGTGACAATGCTTGATTTGTTTCCCTGAAACTAAACTTGTTTACACCTCTAGCTTAGCACAACATTATCTCATTGCCCTGAACATCATGTACAAGGTCTCCTCTCACACTATGTATGTTAGAAGTGGGGGTCTCTAGTTGGCAGAGGTAGGTACTTTTGTCCAAATAGGGACCCTTGCTTCTAGTCGGGGTAAGAAGGATACACACTTTAGATAACCCCTGCTCACTCCCCGGGTAGCCTGGCACCAGCAGACAGACGTATCCCAACTGGGTCCATAGAAAACTATGGATGCGTGATACTACACAAAGTACCTGTGGATGCGTCAAAATTCACAAAGCCAAACAACCGCAGAGATGGGATGCATTGAGAAACAAAGAGATGTGTCAGTTCCTGAGTCCTTGGGCAGGCGATGCAACAGTTCTGCTGCACACAGGAAAAGTAATGCATTGAATCCGGACTATAGGGGTAAGTGATGCATCGACTACAAGACGGTTCTGGTCCGCGGGTGATGCATCGGGAAAACTTACAGCACAGGTGCGATGTAAGAAATCCGGGATGCATTGGCGATCGATACGGTAGCGACAAGCGGCACTGAGTTGCTCTCTTCAGTCGCAATTCTACAATGCGTCAGTTGTTGCAGCCACAGCAGGCCCTGTGTCATTTCGGCAGTTGCACGTCAATGCATGGAGATTGCACTTGCACGGCCGTGGTGCGTCGGTAAAACTGCTGCAAGAAGAGCGATGCATCGATTTTCACTATTCTTCAGGTTAATTCCAGCTCCCAACAGCAGGAATAACCTCCAGAGGCCCAGAACTGGAACAGGAACCTGCTTGCAGGTCAGAACTCTCAGCAGCAGAGTTCAGGGGATGAAGTATTTATGTCCCTGAGACTTCAGAACAGGAGGCCAGCACATTTATTAAAATCCACAGGCCCCTGGAGATGTAGATTCGTCTTCAAGCAGGTTCACAGCAAAGTTCCAGTTGTTGTCCTTTCCTTGGCAGAAACAGCAACTGCAGGCCAACCCCACATAGCCCATAGCAAAGGGTCAGTACTCCTCCTCACAGCTCTTCCAGCTTTTCTCCTTGGCAAAGGTTCCTCTTGAATCCAGACATGATCTAAAGGTCTGGGGTTTAAAGACTACTACTTACAACCCATGTTGTATTTTTTCTCTTTGTGTAAGGGTCTCTGAAACCAGTCCAAACCAGTTGTGTCATTACTGGTGAAGTATAACCACAGGGGCTGGAGACAGCTTTGTTCAAGGGAGACATGCTCTATTCAGGTGCAAGAAAATCTCCTCCCACTACTCTAAATGCAGCCAAGCCCCATTTAGCTCAGCTTTGAGCCATCCAGGAAGGACCAGGCACACCTCAACCCCCCCCCCCCAGTGGCTGTCTACAGTGAATGCACATCCCCAGCCCCTTTCACTCCAAATCCAGACAGTCATTCAATAGACAGGCAGAGGCGCACAGAATGGTTAAACAAGAATACGCCTACTTTCTAAAAGTGGCATTTTCAAAAACATAATTTAAAAACCATCTTTACAAAAAGTTGTGTTATTCAATTCTGAGTTCAGAGAGCCTAAACTCTATGTCTTCATCTTGTCCCAATGGGAAGTTATACTTGTCAGATGTTAGAACGTATCTCCCATTCTATCCTATGGGACAGACAGCCTTTCAACAGTGAAACAAAATTGGCAGTATTTCACTATCAGGTCATGTCACACACACCACTACATATCCTACCTTTCACATACACTGCACCTTGCCCATGGGGTACCTTGGGCTTACCATAGGGGTGCCTTACATGTAAGAAAAGGAAAGTTCAGGAAATTACCACAATATCTACAAGAAAATGTATTTATAGGGTATTAAAAACAAATGCAAATAAACACCTTTTATTATCCCTATTTTCATATGATTATCTTAGTCTATGATAATCCACTTTATTTATACCATATTGCTAAAATACTTTACACATCAAATCTATTTTTCTAAAAAGAAACATGTACAACTAATCATTTATTTATACATCAACGAGAACAAAACTATGTTTCTGATACCACTCCTATGATATAAGAACAGTTCTTTCTATATTTGACTTGACAGTGTCTAATTTGAGTACTCATGATTCTATGGAAAAAGGGGTGTTCATGAAAAAGAACCTATTAATTCAATGATAGTCCATAAGCTGCTGATATTATGAACAAACATACAGAAAACAATAAATAAACTCACTTACTTAGTGTCTGGTGAAATAGCGCAAAAACCTTGATGGTTTCGCTATTATCAATAGTGCTAAAATTTCTGTAATATAAAAAATAAATGAAAAAATATATATATACGTTTATACCATGCGTATATTCTTTTTAGTTATGACAACCGTGGTATACCGATCTCTCTAAGATAAAGATAAAAAATGAAAACTTACTAAAAATCCCTTTATACTGATATAGGGATGGTAATTAGATTGATATTCTTAGTGCATGTTCTATTTCGCTCCTATGCACCTCCTCTTTTATTCTGAAACAGAAAAATAGTAGTGGAATCGTGTCTCGGACAATATAACATTGATGTCTGATATACTGTTAATAAAGAACAAATCCTATAATTATTGGCGTGTTATTGCAATCATTAAAGATCGTTATTTATGATCCACAGTCGTTATTATTTTGAACTGGGTCCTACGCCCATATCATTATAATGAGATCATATCATGATATTGCATATCATATTATGAGTGAACATTTTAGTAGTGCAATGTGACACTATATTCGTGTAACATCCATATCAACTCAGATGGCTCACTACAATCTGTACTATAAACCAAATGTTTTAATGTGCTATATTAGGCAGCTAGAATGTAGTACCTGCATGAAGGGAACGTTGATAGGTTGGTTACGATGTCTGTTGTAGGCAGATTGATACACTGCTACCATTAAGGACCTCAATTCTGGTACTCATAGGCTAAAAATGTAAATAAAAAAGATCGTAAGCAGCATGCTAAGGTGGCTATTTGGCTAAACTCAACGTCTGCAACCTCCTTAATGCGGACAGGTAATGGAGACGCTAGTACGGTAAATACCTACATCTAAAAAGAATGTAAGCTGCATGCGATGTCTTAAACAGCAGATCGGGATTTTGCTGATGTTGGAACCCTTGATTTTAATATTGATATGGCTAGAAGTATAAGAAAAGAAACGGATCGTAAACAGCATATCTTAATTAGCTGTTTTACTAAAAAGGAAGGCCTCTGACCCCATTCATATAGACAAAATATAAAAGCGATACGCTATTTAGATGGAACGCTATTCAAGTAAATGCCTACATCTAAGACGAGAATTCGGTTCCGATCATATAGGTGCGACCGCTTCTGGTGTCTGACGTCACCGGATGAGGAGGTCTGAAAACCGGATCTTCCGTATAGGAAGTTTAAATATTTTCTATTCATACAACGTGATGAACCTCGTGATCAGAAAAACGATCACGGGACAATATATGTATGAGACGATCACGTAACAATATATATCTGTTAGGAAATAGCTAATCGCAAACAAATGAGACAACTTAAAAGATAGAAATCAATAAAAACATAGCTTCAAATTTTAAGAAAGCCCAAGATTATATTATTATATCGGTAATCGCTGTATTACAATATAAAAAAACTGCTTAATACGTGCTGTCGTATTCTCTTTCATAATTTTCTCTATGCGTACTTTGTGTGCTAACGTCTTGTCTTATATGCTTTAAACATGTGATTGGGGGCATAATCATGTGACACGTCTAGCGCTGCAATTAATAACACGCGCCGATACATTGTGTGCTCGGCTTACCGGTACATACAAATACATGTACATACAAGTAAAGATAGAACTACCTCTAATGAAAATTGTACATATAATGTGATAATACAAACGTATAATCGTTTATACGATAAAAATTGCTTCCGACTAGCATTACTTTCTTTCTGTCTACAGATAATAATGTAGACATAGAAGACAGACTAGTTTGTCTGGTATACTCATACTAAAAGGAAAAGAGGCAACATTCCCAATGATGTTATACTGACAAATTAGGAGGGCCTCTTTCCAACGTAATAAATGTACTAATGTTGTATTATATCGATCCAAAGCCACAAGAATTAATACAAAGATTAAAAATGTAAAGTCCTAATATCTATCTCTGTACAATCTCCATAATTGTTGACAGATACAAGGAAGTGGGGAACTAGATAGTGAAATAGCAACCATTGACAATCTCAATCTGAATAAAGCAGCTTCTGAAAAATATATCAAGATACTGGCTATTAGATACCCCCAAAAAATATTGAATCCTATTAGTCTTACAGAAATTGTGAGGATCAATCTAACGAGCGTCTACTATTTAGATAATAGCATTTTCCCAAGTGATTTCACTATTTAGACCTCTTCTATATGTATCCAGCGAGAAGATCCAAAATACTTCCCGCTTTTTGTGGATTTTTTGACCACCTTTCTCGTCTGGGATTCTAATCTTTTCAAGAATCCTCCACTGGAAATCTTCCGGTTTATGGTCCTTCTCTAAGAAGTGTTTCACCATGGGTGCAACAAGTTTCTTAGTTCTGATAGCCGAACGGTGTTCCGCCTGATTTGAATTGGTCGCGATGTCTCTTCTACATATCCTAATGCACATGGGCATAGAATGAAATAAATGGTATTGGAAGTTTTGCAATTCCACATTTCTGTGGCATGCATACTGTATCCATTGTAGGTAAACATTTCTCCTTCCAAAATCGTGTTGCACGATTTGCAAGAGGAACATTTCTTTACTACTCTGATCGGTGTGTCACTAACTATGGATTTCTGTATAAAGTTTTTACTCTTGCTTTTATCTTCGAATCTGGAATGTACAACAAAGTCTTTGATGTTTTTATTACGCCGATGGGCGAACAGAGGTTTTGGTAGTTTAAGACTCTGTGTGGGGTTACTATTAAGGATGTGCCAGTTACTGTTGATGATCTGTTTAATTTTGGCATCAAGTGTGGAGTGTCTGTTGACACACACAATTTGGGTATTTTCTTTAGATGTTTTCGATTTAAGCAAATTGTCCCTGTCAAAGAATCTCGCTCTCTTATAGGAGTCCCGCACCAATCGGTGGGGATATCCTCGTTCTACAAATTTAGTCCTCATAATGGCTGCCTGTCGTTCAAAGTCCTTCAAATCTGAACAATTTTTCTGACACGGTTAACACCTTTTTAGTAATGACGTACTTACTTAACTCAACTCATAAAGTTGTCTGTAAATCACCTGTACAGTGTATGTATGCTAAACCCTGATACAAATGGTTCATGGTTTTTGGAGTGTGGAATTTCACCATTGCTTGCACCATCTAAGTATCTCTTTTAATCCTGCTGCAAGTCAAAATTAAAACAATAAAATCTATAGCAGCAACGTGAATTACACACTTAGGGGCCAATTACAATGTCGTTCGGAAAGGCTCCAGATGGGATTCGGTATTGCAGAATCCGATTCAGGACCATTGTTTCTGAACGAATAGTACGCACTTCCCAATGACTGAATACGATGCCCGGAAACTGTTCAGGCAGTCCGAATCAGTTCCAAAAGGCATTCGAACATCCTGAGCCTTTCAGAGCTGAATCGTACAGCTCTATAGACACGGTTTACTATGACCAATTCGGACAGCCGTACCTATTCGGTCTGCCCGACACAAAACGGCTGTCGAAATCTGCCTTTGTGGGCCCGGTGCGGACCCCTTCATCAGGAGGCGTCCAATTGTGGCCCGTGGGGGTACCCAAGGGACCCCCCTTCTCAACCATGCACAATGTGGCAGGGACCATGGGGGGCCTGCCACAGGGTGCAAGGTTTTCCCCCAACCAGCCCTATTTTCAATGGGACGCTCTGTTCTTGTTCGGAACACAGGCCCCCATTGAAGTCAATGCAAGTCTGACCGAACGATGTTGGGAAGCATTGTAATCTGTCATTCGGACTCACAGGACCCGAATCGTACGGAAACGATTCCGAGACCAATTCATTCGGAACAGTTTCCGAACGACATCGTAATTGGCACCTTACTCAGTTAACCTATATTATTCTGTTTTATGTCTCGCCAGAGGCACCTTTGCATTTCTTCTTTTTCTGATGGGAAATAGCGGAAATATATGTGCTGTAAAGAGAGATTTCAGGAAAACATGTTTTTATTGTCTTGATTATGAAATATGTACATTTGAAAATCTTTAAGCAGTGCATGGACCTTTTGGATTTAGAGACACATTTTAATAATGTTAACAGGTCACGTCATGGGGCTTCAAAGCTTTCTTTGCCCATACTACAGCTTGTGACAAGAGCATTTATGTTATATGAAAATACTCGGAGAAGGGTAGGATTTGGTAAGGCTGAAGAATGTACTAAAACATTTAGGGTTAACAAGGAAGTTAAGGAAGAATGCAAGTGTGCACATTCTTTGTTTAGAGTTTTAAATATTTTACTCTCAGTTTTGGATAAGAGTATTATTATAATTCACAAATATAATAGACGACTCATTGGCTTGTCTGGGTATTGTGACCATACTGTACTGGAAGCAATTGCTGAGAACACAATATGCCCTTGGCTGGAGACATTTGAGGCATTTGGCATTTAAAAAATATGTGCAAATGTCCAAATTCATAGAAATGTAAATCACTGTTATCTCAAAATACATTTTTATTGAGATTTAATAAAAGGGTTGATGGGACAGCCCTAGTAGCAAAGAGCTAACAGATCCTGAGTAATATATCAAATATTCGTGCAATATATAATTTTTTAATGAGCGATGTCCTCCTTCCCCTCCAGTACCTTTCAAATGTAAGTAAATTGAATGCCCTGAATGGGTCATAGTTATGGGGTATGAACAAAACTGATTGTCAATTTGACTAAATGAATTTCTGTGCAAGATTATTCCTTTACCTAAATGCATCCCTCATGTATTCTCAAGTAAAGAATTGGGGTTAATCAGTATTGATTGTATTGCTAAACTGCAGCTTCTTTTGTTTTGGGCTAATGAAGTGAGAAAGTGAGAATCTTTCAGGAGGGTATACAAGATGTAATGGGCCATAAACATTTGAGGAAGCTTCTGTGGTTTCAATTTATTCGGTCAAGCTTAACAGATTTAAACTTGGCCGCCTGTGACAGGATTGACTACAGTTTTAGCCAAACAACCTAAATATCAGATTAAAAAGGTTGGTAATGAGAAATGTGAAATAGAAACCTTAATAGGATTTCTAATCACAATCAAAGATATTTGAGGCATAAAATTAACCTTGTTATGGAGGTTAACTTAATTGGGCAAACACAAGAGTTTTACTATCCATATAACATACATTTTGATTTGGAACTCTGCAACTCAATGATTTACTTAATAAATGGGGTTTAAAAACCACTCAATGATTTACTTAATAAATGGGGTTTAAAAACCAGTTCTAGATATCTAGGAGATCAAATAAATTCAGAAGGTAAATGTGATTTTTGTTTTTTTCAGCCCATTTCATGTTGATTTGAAGCAAAATTGGCCCAAACCACTCCTTTGTGCTTGAGGAATCCGAAACAGGGAGGAAGGCTAGCAACATGTACAGAGTGATAGGTCAATATGATACAGTTCTGTTTTGCTAACCTTTTATTGCACATCTAGAACCAAATGAACAGAGTGTTCAACTATGAAGTAGTTGTGGGGGGTGGTGTGATTTGCTTGTTTTTATTCACTGTGTTTTATATCTAAATTCAATTGTATGCTTATTTTGGATGGTTGTAACAGTAATTAAAATGTTGTGGGTGTTTAACTACTTTCAGATATCCCTTGCAGGGTTTGTTTCATTGGTTTTTAACATTGTATTGTATTGTATTTATGTGATGGATTTTATGCGTATAGATCTAAAAGAAGTCTTTTAAAAATCTGACAACCCGAAACACATCCATAAACTCATGAAGTACCAACTCTGTGAGGAACGGAGTCAGATATATTTGAAGTGAAAGGCATAGTTCTGCCCTTTTTCTTCTCAATCTAACCAGGTAGCATGCACCACAAAGGTAATATTGCATGTGCAGCAATCACCTTCACTTGCTTGGCCTAATTCTCTGAAGGGGAACAGTAAACACTAGCTACATTTGAATTACTATGCGCTTTTTTTGTATACGTTGGGCCTGATTCACAAACTGCATTTTGTACTTAGTGTATTAGTACTAGAACAGTACTACTTGTGTTCTCGAAAATGCAACTTACAGACCTATGTGGAGACCTCTGCCTCTGCCACTCTTATTGTTTCTGTGCAGAGATCTCCACCACATGTGCAGAGATAGCTGGACACATAGGTGTATAATTAGGTAGTAAATGTGGGAAGGACTCAGAGGATTGGCTGGAAAATGGGGAAACATTACTTCTAAAGGGTTCAGTTTAGAGAGGGGTAAAGAAGAGTTTGGGAGGGACATGCAAATGCAAACACCAACCTACAAAAGAAGAATCCCATTGTCATTCACAAACTACACTTGCAAATGTATTACATTCAAAAAGGTCACAAAACAGTTGTAAATTCACTGTAACCAAAAGCTGTATTAGGCCTTTATGTGTCTTTTTTATCTAGATTTGTAGTGTATAGTGACCCCGATATTCCTATCCTTAATATACACAACAGATTATTTAATCAAATGCAACAGGTCTTTTATAAAGAGGTATGTCCCATGAAATCTAACCCAGGGAAAGAGGTTAAGTGGTATGATAATTCGTGTAACAGGCAAAGCACTCCCTGTGAGGAGCTGTCAAGGGGTGTGATAGGACCTTAACTTAACACAGCCAAAAGGAATTGGGTTTAAAAACTTAGCAAGGCATTCTAACTGCAGTCAAAGTAAATGATAATCGATCATTTTGTGGTATAGCAGCAAAGACCCAATCAGAAAGTGTGTGAACCTATCATTATCATATTCAGTCTGATAGTTGGGCCTCTCATTTTTTGCAGTTATTTGCTGCCACGACTTTGCAAACCATCTCATAGCTGTGATCAGGTGACCACTACTATGACAACACCCATTGTCAGCTCAGAGTCTATTAATGTAGCAACTTTAGGGGCCTCATTGCAATGTTAGTCAGATCCCAACCGAAGGTTGTCAGGTGCTCCGACCGACATTTGCTGCCACAGTCCCCATTATGATGCTCTGTGGCAGTCGGAATGTAATTCCCTACAATAAGAGCTGTGCCTTTCCAGGCACCACCATAGGTATTATAATGTCCCTTTCAGACATCCTTTAAATGGTGGTTCTTCTGCCATTGAAAGGTTGTCGGATATGGAATTAGGAGGCCGCTATCAGGGTTCCCGTCACTCTGTGGCCTCCACTATGAGGCCCGGGGGACAACTGTGGTGCCTCCCAAACATCCATACCCCACGTGCCATGCACCACATGATGCCTAACACAGGGTGCATGGATATTTTAAAACATCCATTTTATCAATGTTCCTTGTACTGTGGCCCTTTTCCGACCATAGCACAAGCAGCAATAGAAACGTTGATGTTTCTGACCGCCTCATGGGTGGTTGCATCCTAATTTGTCATATGGAACTGATGACTATTAGTCAGTCGGTTTCCATTTCAACACAAAACCACAAAGATCTGGGTTTGATCTATTGTTTTTTTGCTCATCACGCCACCCCATTTAGGACCCAGCTATATGCAAATCAGTGTTGACCCTGCTCCTCATGGGAATAGTTCAGCCCGAACTGCCAAGCCAGGTCCTTCCTGGACCAAAAATAAGCATCCTGGGACCAGTTTTAGGGTATCAACCAGGCTAACATGAATCCAGTGGTGCAGTGAGCATGGGACCCACATCTGGGCATTTCCTTCCCATTTAAAAAAAGATGGATTAAACCTGACTGGGGTAAATGTTTGCAGTGTTCAGCATTCCTCATCTCTTCTTTTTGTTTTTGTCACCCTAAGTGGGAATAGTATTTCCAGATGTGGGTGCCGTGCTCACCGTGACACTGGATTCAGGCTTGCCTGGCTGATGAGGGGTAATAACCTGAAACCGGTCCCAGAATGCTTTTTTATGGTCGAGGGAGGACGTGACCTAGCAGTTCAGATTGGACTGTTCCTATGAGGTGCAGGGTCAGGACTGATTTTCAGATGTGTGGGTATAAACTTGAATGTCGTGGTGAGCAAAAATACAAAGGATTAAACCCAGATCTGTGACTGAGGGTGAATGTTTGCATTGATCAGCATTCCGTCCAACATCTGTTCTTTTTGCACTAGTTGGCATGCAGCATCATGTATAAAAATAGGACTCTCAGACCTGCTTTTTAGTTCACTTCTAGATCTGGAATGGGCACTCAGAAGTCCTGCCTTCTACTTCAGAGGACTGCCTTGCTGCTGCTTGAGATCTGTTTTGTACTTCAGAGGACTGCCAGCTCGTCCCAGAAATCTGCCCTGCTACTTAAAGCCTGCTTGAGCCTTTAGAGGACTGCTCTGCTGCATGAGGACTGCTTGCTTCTTGCACCCTGGCAGTGAGAGTAACTCCAAAGGTTAGTTGGCTGGCCTCATTTTCTCAGCATCATGGATCCAAAAAGTTCCAATAACTTGATCCCTGCACCTGGACCTTGCCTGAAGTAAGTCCTATCCTCCAAGTGATGCTCATGCAGTCCAGGACCTTGGAAGGGGTGCTTAAGGTGCACAAACATCTGAAAACCAAAACTCCGTCCAGCGCATGCCTGACTGTGATGCATCCTCCTTGCACTCTGCTGCCTGCCTTGCCCCAATGAACTTTATATGCGCAGATGTTTTTCTTCAAAGGTAAGCCTAATCCACCTCGTGTATTGGAAACATACTCCATCTCAGTTGGCCATCATTTTTTACTTTGCCCCAGACTCATGCTACTTGTTGACTTGGATTGGTGCTTTGATCTTTTAGGTGCTAATTTTTAGTAAAAACTTTAAAGATCCATAACTTGGGTTCTACTGCTTGGATTTTTTGGTGTCAAATAATTTATCACATTTTCAGTAAAGCACAATGATCCAGCACTCTCCACAAAAAGTCAATGACAAACAAATATAATAGAATTTGAAATCTGTTCAGCAGGTCTTTAAAAGTTCTTTATTCTTATTCTTCAAACAAATCGTAGCTTTACTGTAAATTGTGGGTATACTTCCCATGGAAGCTTAGAGGTATTGAGCTTCAGATCCTTGGCACTCAGACTAAATGAGTACATAGGATGACATTATAGATAAGTGCAGTCACTATTGCCCAATACCCTGGATTTTCTGTTGTTGTTGTAATTTATCAAATTTTGTTCTATTTTGTTTCAATTAATGTGGGATTTTTACTGTGTGGAGTTTTTCACTGTATTACTGTTTGTGTGCTGCATAAATACGTTACACATTTCCTGTAAGTTAAGCCTGACTGCTTTTGCCAAGCTACCAGAGGGTTAGGCACAGGTTAATTTAGTGATGTGGGGGTTACCCTGAGAAGGACTGTGGTTGTTGCTTGAGAAGGGCTTACATCCCCCTCAATCAATACTTTCATTTCCAACAGTAAAGTAATGCAAAAGCCCTTTTATTAGTTATAAAGGCTTTTCAGACTTATAAACGGGGTTTGATACATATTTAAAAGGTGTTTTGGGGACACAGGCTTGGTATTTCTGTGAATAACAGCTGTTGTGATTGCATAACAACTGTTTACATGAGGATCTATATATTGTTTATAACTTTTCTCAGAGTCACAACAGTACAATCAACTACATTTGAGCAATTAAATAATAGCTGAAAACTATGTACCTCGTAACATATGAATTAATGCAGGTATGCAAATTTAGTGGCCACATTCACAAAGCTATTTTCATATTAAAGTTTGACCTATAAGTGCAAAATAGATTTTTATGAGTACGAAGTGGCTTTTGAAATTCACAAAAGTCATTACTTTCCACTTGAAAGGATTTATCACAAAAATCATCCCTTGTGAGAATATCTCCTCCTACAGGAAGTAAGAGTTTGTGGGTATTCTCAGACATCAGGATATTCTTATTTTGAAAGTCTGCGAATACCAAGGGAAATACATATTTGTTGGTATTCTAAAACTACTCTCTGAGCACTTCCCTCCTTGGAAATGGTCAAAGAAGAGTTACTCCTCAGAATGGTAGCAATTACTAAAAACCTTTCTAACCGACAGAACACAAATAGTGTCCCTAGGGAAATTCTACTCCAAACCTTTTTCTTTGCCATGTGGAGTGCCGCTGGGGTCATCCCTTAGCCCTACCCTTTTTAATGCTTACGTGGCGCCCTAGGCTCCCCTGATTAGATCCAATGGCTTCAGCCTTACCTCATACGCAGATGATACACAAATTGTAGTGTCACTGCTACCGGGACAAGAATCAAAGATGAGCAAGAAGTTTCATGACCGCATGTAAGCAGTTAAAACTTAGATGATACAGAACTGCCTTAAATTAAACTCAGGCAAAACTGAGATCCTTTTGTTCGGAAATAAGGCCAATTTCTGGACCCCAGGCTGGTGGTGGGCAGAACTGGGCACCCTCCCTAAACCCACGAGGAAAGCCAAAAATCTGGGTGTTATAGTGGATGAAAGACTGAACTTCAAGGATCAGCAAAATTTGCCACGACCTCGGCCACTTTTCACTCCCTTAACCTGATTAAAAGGGTTAAACCATTCCTGCCGGAAGACAGTTCACGAACTGTTGTCTAATTCCTCATTTTATCACGGCTGGATTACTGTAACGGGCTCTACTTGAATATTCAAGAGTGGCACCTTAATAAAATGCAGATCCTGCAAAACGCAACAGCAAGACTTATGACAGGTACTTCCAAATTCGTATCTGTCACAGAGGAAATTAAAAGACTTCACTGGCTGCCGATCAGGAAATGGGTGCGTTTCAAGTCCTTATGTACAGTTTTCAAGGCGCTTCATGGCCAGGGTCCTGTATCTCTGAAACGCCGGCTTCAATGGTACACTTCCAAAAGAACTCTGCGCTCACTGGGAACCAAACTAGTGAGCGTACCACACACAAAGAAAGCTATGTGGGGGGGAAGAAGTTTTATTACAAGAACAGCCAAGGCCTGGAATGACCTCCCTTGGAATCTGAGGAACTCAATTGACCTCCTTGTATTCAGGATGAACTGAAAACCTGGCTTTTTAACCTATAGAATCACCTGCTGATAACTCCCCTGCAATCCCGATCTCAGCAGAGTTAGCTATTAGCGCCAGGACACCCCTGGGTAACCTTTGCGCTTTAACAATGCAATTAATATAACATACCATTATAAATAGGCTGTCTTGTTTTCAGTTTCTATTTTTGGTAAATTCTGGTGTTTTTTTTCAGTGTTTTCAATATCTTAAAAACAGTTGTTATCAGTGGTTACACATTTTCACGCCACTAAAAACAACAGAAAAAGTGTTTTTCCGGTGTTTATGGAACGTTTTGCTTTTATCATTGCTTGCTTTCTGCACTGAAATAACATGGTATATAGACAGTGTACGTATAGTGTATATGGGGTCCAAAGAGATTTTTGCAAATTAATCTTATTGTAGTACACCATACAATACTTCTTCAGTGAGTCTTTGGTCATGTCCGCTCGCGCTTGTCTTCCCATTTAAACTTCTGTAAAAAGACCCTCTCAGCATTCATAGCCCCTTGGGCTGAGAATCGTCAGCTAGGGGACACAGTTGGGATGACTCTTTCTTTGATGCCACATAAAGCACGAAATGATAAATATTTGCGTTTTAGTTCCTGGGCATAAGAAAACAGTGCACCAGAATGGACTAAAAAGTCAATAGCATCCCTCATTAACTCTGAAGATTGTAAAGATGCTTTCAGCATACCATCTAACAAGTGGCAAGGATCTCCTACAGGGAATCACTTCAGCTCGGGTATCAATTTTGACAGGTCATCACACACATTTTTTATATATGTAGCTGAATCACTACAAATACAAACAATATCACTCCAATCTTTGTTGAACTTGGAAAGAACCTTTTTTGCAGAGCATAACAAGTGACACTGCGTTCCATGTTTTCCAAAAGTCTGGTCTCATGTTTTCACCACTATCCCAGATGCTTGGTGATATATATACTTGTCACTATACCTTGCATTTAATTTTTAAAGCCTGAGGTGTTGGCAATTCACCTACTATCAATACTGACCCACTAGAAACTATGGTCTGATGTATTAATGTTTTTACCCATTCTCTGTGGGTAAATGTGCTGACATATATTAGGAAAGATTTTTATGAAACTAGCCATTTTACCTCTCAGCGAAAGAATCAAATGCAGCCAAAATATCAAATGTGAGTTTGATATGTCCTGATTCTCTACAGTTTATAAAATATTTAAACTAAACCTAACACGTGAAACTAAACCCTGCATCTTTAGACCAAAGGCCATATAACTGAAAAAGTAAAAGAAAGAAGAAACAATATTTTAGTGGCATCCCTAAAGAACAAAACTCAAGCAGAATAATGTTAGCCAGTCTTTCTTACTGCTAGCTTGTATAACAAAGTTACATTCTATTGACCCCTTCAGTAAGAACAAAATTACTCTTTCACTTTCTTTTTCCTTTCTTTGAATGGCATTTAGTTTTGGTTGTGCAGGTGTTTTTTCAGTGTTTTTATGTTTTCACCGGTGAGGGCTAATTTTCTTTCAGTGGGGTTTTATCAGTTATTATAGGTTTAAACCTAAAACCCCACAGCCTAATTATAAATATCTTTCAAGGAAGGAAGGAAAGAAAAAACCCCAAAAGTGAATTTTCACTTGCAAAAATTAAATTCTAGCTCCCACATCACACCTGAATAGCTTTAACAGACACAAGGTTGTGAGGAGGTACTCAGAAACATTTTAACAGTTTAGAAAAGATGTAAATTTGCACACATGCAAGATGTTAAAGCTGGAGTTACTGATTTATGGTATTGTCTGTCAATTGGGTCTACTATGTATTGAAAAGGAAAGTGAATTCCGGAAAATTTGTACAATGGACTACAGGGGCTGGACTACATCTGAGGCCCACTTCCTCTGTTTGCACCATGGTGCACCTTCAAACTGTTGTGCTGTGTCAAAACATGCATCTCGATTCGGAGTGCATACTACTGGGCGATTTTAATATCCACCCCTGCAAGCTAATGTGTGGCTCATGTAATAAGGAGGGGGGAGAAGGACCCGAAGGACCTCACTTCGAGCATACTACACCAGGTGAGGAGCTGGAAGATCTTCTGGCTAACTTTAATCTCTTCGAACCGGAGGGGGGGTCAAGAACAGCTACTTTCACGGGAACTGACCCTGGAAAAATTATTGATTATATTTTTGTAACACTAGGTATTCTAAACAGGGTCAGCTCCTATCGCACAGTTCCCTCCCACTACAGTGACCACAATCCTGTTATTCTTGATGTCGCTTGGGGAGATTTTATGGGGCCGATCCCGGGGCCCTTAAAACTAGGACATACCTTACACACATCCGACCAGGGAAGAAGACTTAAATGGGCAAAGGTAGTTCCGGAGAACTTTTATGCGGAAGTTTTTCCGAAAATCGAGGCCCATGTAGCGACGTGCCAAAACCCAAACGCCCTAGATTGCGAATTCATAGGGGCCTTTGAAACAATTTGTGGGCAGGTCACACAGGATTTATTGGTAAAAACCAGGAAGGGAGTGTGCAACAAGCACCCTGGTTTGACGCCACATGTTCAAAAGCACATAGATCCTTAATGGCAGCCTTGAAGACAAAACCTAGGTCAAGGGCTGACATTGCTATCTTGAGGAAGGTTTACAAGCTAGCAGTCAAGACCAGACAAGACTATATCAAGCACGAAGCCTGGGAGAATCTTCTTCGCACGGTCGTCCTAAGGGACAGTAGGCAATTTTGGGATATAATCAATCAGCCCTTCTTTTCTGATTCAGCTAATGTTGCCATGGATTGTGTTATCCCCGACGACAAATGGCTGGCCCACTTTAGAACGGTGTACGGAGACAATGAGACGGCTAGCCAAGTGTGTTCCCCGGCGGTCCGGATGCTGCCCCCATTCATTTTAAAAGGTCAGAGGTGGAGAAAGCTATCTTGGCCACTACCAAGAACAAGGCTCCTGGCCCTGATGGGGTGCCGGCCGACTTTTATATACACTCACCCAAGCTATGGGCGGGAGTCTTGGCTAATGTTTTCATCGCCGCTAATGGCAACTCTCTACCGTCCACCTGGGCAACCTCTACCATCGTCCCCATTTTTAAGAAGGGCCAGCGGGATGATCCTGGGTGTTATAGGCCCCATCCCTCCTGGACTCTGCAGTCAAGATCCTAGGCAGAGTCCTTTTGGTTAAATTGAAGGATAGCGTGGAGAGCTGCGGGGGGCTGGCCGATATTCAATATGGGTTCAGAGAGAGGAGAGGAACGGTTGAGCAATGTTCCAACTTACACCTGTTGATCTCAAAATATACGGTGGCCAAGGAGGGGTCCCTATTCCTAGCGTTTATGGACCTCTCCTCGGCCTTCGACTTGGTGAACAGGTCTAAGTTATGGACCACTCTCCTGGGGATGGGGATAGACGAGGCGCTGGTCAAGTACATGGCCTCCCTCCACCAAGAGCTATTTGCGGCGGTGCGGGTCACAAATGAGGGAAGGTGCACGCCTCGTTTTAATTCTATGCGTGGGGTCAGACAGGGCTGCATATTGGCCCCGCTGCTCTTCACCATTTACATTAATGGCTTGGGTGCCCACCTGGAGGACGTTGAGGGTGATGTTCCACGTGCAGGAGCAGCTAAGATTCCTGCGCTCCTGTACGCGGACGACGCGGTGCTGATAGCCCGCACTGGTGTCTGTTTGCAACGTCTTCTGGATGCCTTTGGCACATTTATGGACCACCTAGACCTAAAAATAAACACGAATAAATCACATACAATGGAAATCCAAAACCTTTGAATGTAAAGGCGAGGTTGTCATCAGAGTCTCCACTTTCCCCTATCTGGGGGTCCTTTTTGATCAGAGGGGATCTTGGGGACCCCAGGTTAGAGCTAAGAGGCTGGCGGTGACTAGATCATCAGCAGCCCTCCTGGGATTTGCAGGCAGGTTGGGTGCTAGGCCGATGAAAGCCCTTTTGAAGATCTATAATAGTAAATCAGTTGCACTGGCCTCATATGGTTCACCCCTCTGGGGTTATGTAAACCTTGAACCAATTCAGAAGGCGGAAAACAGATTTCTACGGACCCTCTTGTCCGTCCCACAGTCCACACTGACTTTTTCCATACATATGGAGGTGGGACTAGACTTCGTCACTGATAGGCTGAACATGGCGCCCTTGATTTTCTGGCTAAAGACATGGCTCAATGAAGAACTGCCCCTTAACCACAAGATCATGGCTGATGTCATGTCTTTGGACCACTTTAAAAGGGTGCCATGGTTGGCCTACCTGAGGAAGTCCTTTTCAGACCTGGGACGACTGGAACTTTTCACATCTCCCCGGGACATTAAGAAACAGGATATAGACTCAATCAAGGAGCAATTCATGGCTAGAGCAAGAGTGGGCCGTGAGGAAAGGGAACTGCAGAAACCGGCAGTGAGGAGACACTATCTGCTTGTAAACCCCATGGCACTAGCACCTTACCTTAGTTTCATCACGAAGCCATTCCATAGGTTTCTCCTGACCAAGTTTAGGTTTAATTTGTTACACTTTTATCTGGGCAACTTCAAAACTTGGGAAAAACCAGAATTAGCCCCCCCCCTGTTGTTGTGATCACTTTTCTGTTCAAGATACCATGCATTTTGTTATGTTTTGTGGGTTTTTTTTAGAGCCTAGGAAAAAATATCTGTTACCTCTTTTCAAGGAGGCTGGCTTCACACAGGTGAGACCAGCCCTGCTCTATCTCCAATCACTGAACGATATCCGCACTACATTCTGCATGGCAAACTTTTTGGTGGCGGCAGCTAGAACAAAAAAAACACATCAGAGAAATGGGCCCCCCTAAATGAGTTTTATCATTATTTTTAAACTTTGTACAAAATGAATTCAATACGCCTTTTATATATAGCCTGGTAATGAACCTTTTTGTATGCACTGATTTGTATGATATTGTAAATAGTTTTTATTTGTCTGCAATGTTTTATCTCTTTGTATGATTTTTAACTAAATCGAATAAAGATATTTTGACTGACTGACTGTTGTGCTGTGTGCAAACAGGGAAAATGCACCATCTTACCATGAATGCGCTGTCCCCCAGAGGAGGCCATGAACTCATGCTGCTCTAGAGGCAGCGCATTCAAGTGAAGTTCTGAGCGGCTGCTTCAAACCGCTCCGTGTTTCACTGTGCAGGCGGCAACTTGCCTGGACTTTAAAGAGGGGGAGAGATCACCTTGAAGGCGGGTGCAGTGACTGCCTGCACCCGCCTGCAGGGGTGTGTGTGGGGGTGCATGGGACCTTCTTTCTCCCCTCCATAGGGGTGCCTTTAGGATATGCACTGAAACTGTGCCACCTGTTTGTGTCACACTTTCTGGGCACCTCCGAAAGGCATATTGATGTTTGCGTCCGCATCCATAATACGGCGCTGGCACAAAGTGATCCCCTCAATTGCATGGGGCAACACCCACATCCAAATGAGGGAACACCCTCTAATGATGGTGCTGATGCTACATGCGCACCAGTGATATCTGTATAGGAGAAGGGGGTCACACAAGCATCTGCGTCTACTTCTATAATACCAAAGCGGCCTGGGGTAACAAAGCCCCTGTGAAATACGTCTCCAGATATCCTTCAACAGTTAGGTCAAAAAAGAGCACTAAGCATATGTAGCATTTGGGTGAAATATAGTCAAGGTAATACCTTGAACGTCCACAGCTTTGTCTAGCACCAACTATCAACTTTTGGAATATATAGCATCAATGTAATGCAAGTATTACACATAGGTCCTCATAATGACTGATATATTTCACCTGCATTGTTAACTCTGGATGAAATTCTTCCTCCAGCAATTCCAAATCTCTCTAGGCCTGGAATTATTGAACCCACAAACTCAAGACTCCGATAATCCTGGACAGCAGATCTGTCTTTGCTCCTGCAGGAGTTAGTACTTCGGGCAGAGTCACAGCCTGACACCAGTCCGACCCGTGCACCAGTACTAGGTGCGCTGACATGGCTCCCCAAGATGCACACAAGCCTAGCCTGACCTCCCACTTCCAGCCATCGACCAAATCTGGCCCCTTTCCAGACATTTTCTGACACCACAGTGAAGGTGAACAATGGCCATGGTTTATCTCCCTGGAATTGAGAAAAATCCACTGGAAAGGGACCTGGTATCTCCTGGTCCATATAGATATTTCCTGTTACATGGAAAAGTTGTAATCAATTCATTTGGTGCGGGAACACTAGCCGGAATCGGGAATCAGGTGGGAAAAAAGTGCTCCAGTATTCCCTCATCAAAATATGAAGAGGATTAATGGAGATGATTCACTACAATTCCAGACCAACACATGAAGGTCTCTTTAAAACACTTTGTGAAAACAAATAGCTAGCAACAAGACAGCTGGATAGGAAAATAATTCACCTAATATATAGACTCATCAGCATTCTACATAATCACAAAATAGAATCAAAACATTTCTACACACAATACTAAATTTTAATTAATTATACAGAATTCAATCAAACACAAATTTATAAAACACAATAAACAGAGATTAATATGAGTCATTGCGCCGTTTATATGTCTCCTTTTCACTACCATTAATGGCAATTAGCTGTACATACTCCCATGCAGAGAATGATGTTATTGTGTAGTCTATAATAGACTAGAAGTATGTACCTTTAAAGCTATGACTGACGATGTATATATGCACAAGGCACTGCAGTATTGTTCTGCATGTAATCATGAGCACAGGAATAATCTGCAGTGCATTCTGAAAGACTATGTGCATTGCCCTTTGAGACATTATACTAACTTTTGTCCACATTCCAATGATATAATTAAATAGGATATAATTGTAGGAGTGTGCGTATGGTTACAACACACATGCCTTACGATCGCCCCTTAGTTAGATGATATTTGGTTTTTGGGAATACAAAGGACACGCGATAGATGCGCCATGTGGTGCATACGCATTTAAATGATCAAGGTACTAACGTATTTCCACGTAACGCTATGACCTCACTGGGTCACAGGTGTAAAGTATCTGCCCTACTGAGCTGTAAATAGGTTAAAAGCAGGATTCCGTGGTCACACACGGTTGATACGATTCCTAACGGTCGGGAGACGCCAGCGGCTACATCCAGCCCGTCCGCGACCTAATCTCGATCTACCTCGCCGGAGCTCGAGGAAAGGTAAGACGAGCGCCCTTATATCGCCGCCCTCTTGATGTTAAGCATCAAGTTAGATAAAACTGAGCACCCGTATTGCAAATAGTGGACGTATTTCTAAAACTAAGTATTACGTCTCTCTTAGGAAATACCGGCTTCCAGAATACGCTGAACAAACCGGTTTTCAAGAGTGGGAACTATTTTCATTCCGTACTCGGAAATATTAAAACAGTGAGACTACGATTCTTTAACTCGAACTAAAGTGAGTGAAAAGGACATTTTAGTATCTATCTTTAATGTAGCGACTATTAAATATAGTGGATGTAACACATGTAGTTATTTCGTTTTTCGCTTTCATATTGACAGCCTTGGAAGTGCATATCATAGGAAAGGATTTTAAACGGCTGACCGAGTGGAGAATTAATGGTAGAAAAAGGATCGGGGAAAATACAAATCTATTGGTGAGCTCACAGTTCATTTATAATCTCTAATTTATGGGCAATATATCGTACATTACGGAAGATTTGGACAACATGTCTAATTTTTTTAAAATTCGATAAACAATAGACTAAAATACAATGATTCACTACTTGGGGGTTCTGGCTCCATTGCAGAGTTGGAAGGTCCTCTTTAAGTCCAAATATAAAAAGCGCTAATGCACGAAGAAATTTCCCTAGGCTCGTTTTAGAAGCCTTTCACCGCTAGTTACAGTGATGGTGAGCGGGTGTTAGCAACCATGGGAATTAAATATAGGCTATAACATGTCTTTTTTTCGATAATTACAGACATAAATTGACATCTCGTGTCTGAGCATAAGTGGAGTGCTTTATTTGAATACGAAATACTCTGACCTTGGGAAGTCGTAATCCTTTTTTCTTTCAAAGTAAGTAGAACTTAAAGGACGACTTACCATTTGCAATGTGCAATAAACTATACACCAATAAGGGAGTGCCCTGTTTTTAAACATTAAAATAATTGTGGCTTTTTACTAGGCTGTATTTTAGAGTATCATCTGGGTTGCTCCCCTTCTATTGTCATATTCTAAATTTGTGAATCAACTGCTCTAGAAGTCCATCAAGAACTGAGAACTTTCTCCCTTGTAAAAAATTAGTCGATGTGGTATGAGGAAGACAGCTGGTAAAATATAGGAACAGGTTGAATAAATGAGATTTGTGGTTCTTGGTTTTAATTATATGCATATGATATAAATGGAAACTTATGTAACAATGTTTGAATTAGGAGGGAATGTGTACATATGTCTTTTTTAATAATGATAATGAAATGTTAAAGAATGGATAGAAAGCAAATATAAAATATTTCTTTCTTTCTTCCTTTCTTTTAAAGATTATTACAGTATAACCTTGTGGCTCCTGAAGAAGGCGTTTGTGGAAACGCCGAAACGCACGTCGAACAGAATTAGTTTTGCCACGTTTTATGTTTTTGTTTTGTAAATATGTGTTTTTCTATACTTTAGGATTTGGAAAGAACTTTAGCCATTTACAGTTGAAAGTCTATTCCATTTGTCTATCTGTATATTTTAAATACAAATTGGTACAAGAAGATTTTATGAATTGTGGGTCTAACTCACCTTGTTTTAATTACTGTGACATAATAAATTCTTTTTGTGTTGTATACATGTGTATTAACTCCCTCCTTTATTGTTTATTGTGTTTTATAAATTTGTGTTTGATTGAATTCTGTATAATTAATTAAAATTTAGTATTGTGTGTAGAAATGTTTTGATTCTATTTTGTGATTATGTAGAATGCTGATGAGTCTATATATTAGGTGAATTATTTTCCTATCCAGCTGTCTTGTTGCTAGCTATTTGTTTTCACAAAGTGTTTATCCCTGTCGTCTGGAATCCCTATTCCAAAACAGGGGGTCCTTGTTAATTTGCACCAAAGGTCTCTTTAAAACAAACAGCTTCCGTCCGGAGGTTGGAAGCCCCCCAACCCCTGTCGTGAAGCCCGAGAAATGGAGAGCAACCAGGATTTGTCACCACAGGTAGCCGACTGCCACAGCCCAATCAGAGGGAGTGTTGGTAAGCGGCGGGGGGGGTTTAACCAGGGCATAGGGCCCTGAACAATCACTTAACCCCCCTCTGCCTTGAGAACTGAGGAAGAAAGGAGAGGAAGAGCAGGGGGAGCTCCCTACATTCATGGAACCGCAGGTAGCGTGGCGGAAGATGCCCACGAAAGATAGACAAACAAGAGAAAAATTACTAGAGGTAGATGGAAGGCTCACACAGTGTCCTTGGAATGCCTCAAGGCAGGGGCACTGAGTGAGGTAAGGATGGCACTAAGCCACAGACATGGTAGATATGACGCTCCCACAGGGCCCTTGGGATGCCTCACGGCAGGGGTACTGAGGGAGCGAAATGACAGGACACAGCCACAGGTAGAGTAGATGAAATGCTCACAGAAGGGGCCTTGGGGATGCCACATGGCAGAGCCCCTGAAGAGCAGGCAAGAGGGGCCAACAAATGATCCCGGGCAAGCGGAATGGCACTTGCAACCCAGGCAGGTCCAGATGGACACCCACCAAATTTCGGTAGCATGTTGAAGCCTGGAACAGCTAACACTGAGGCCCGGACAAGGGGGCACCCCGACAAAGGACACTGCCTGGGAACACTTGACCACAAGTAGTGTGGGTACAAAGAAAATGGCTAAGACAATAAAGTATGTAATAACATGGATGCTTATGAATGACCAAGTTAATTGCGAAATGTACAGCCATGTTATATTTATGTTTAATAAACTGCGACCTTTTAAGGCACCAAGGGCCATATGTATCAACATTCCGTTTTGCGATTCCTAATTAGCGATTTTTAAGGAATCGCTATTTAGAATTCGCAAAATGGTATGTATGTAGAAATCCGCTTCTTTTTAGCGATTTCTAAAAATTCCTTAATTGCGATTAGCAAATTGCTAATCGCAATTAGGGAATAATTTCCCATTCATTTCTATGGGCCAGGAGGCCCATAGGAATGAAGGGGAAATGTGCGATTCGCAATTTGCTAATCGCAAATTGTGAATATTTTCAAGGGTGCAGGGGCGTCCAAAGGACACCCTGTTGCACCCCGGAAAACTGCATGGGTGCACAGTTGGCGCACATACATGCCCTAAGGGCATGTATGTGCGTCACATGGCACTTTGAAAAAAGAAAAAATATGCATTTTGAAAGGAATTCGCAACTTACCACCAACTAGAAGTTGGTGGTAATTTGCGATTCCTTAAGGTCAATTTGCTATTTTTTTTACCTTCTTACATTGCATTTAAGGAATCGCAAAATTTGCCATTCCTTAAATGCAATCGCAAGATGAGGAATCGCATATTTTGCGATTCCTTATTTCTCAAGCAGATTTGCTTGATGCATACCATTAGTCCAAATTGCGAAGTCAATTAGGCTTGATACATATGGCCCCAAATCACATTGTCCATGGTGCAATTAAGGGTAAAGGGACGCAGTTGAATGGGCAATGGGGGAGGGGTAACTCGCCCCATGGAAAGGGTTACAATTACTCAAACGGAATGAAAAAATAGTGAAAATAATCAGAAAGTGTCAAAACGGCAAGGAGAAAGCAAAAGAATATTAAAGACTGGAAAGTTGTTAATTCCAGCGCATCCTGTTTACCTGCACTCTCTGGAGAAATGTGGAAACCCTCACTGCATTGTTGAACTTCCGTCATTATGAAGGAAAACCAAGAATAGGTCAACAAAATACAAAAAAGAAAATAAAAGTATTTTTGCTCTTCCCTAATTGCTCTGTTTAGTCATCCTACTCTAACCTTGTAACATTGCTACCTACAAAGACATAGAAAGATTTGTGCCTACACGCCAACACAAGCAAAACAATATTTGTACTAATAAATATGTGTGCCTAAATAAAGGTTTATTCATAACTAAACTGTACACACTTTTGATAATGTTGCATATTTTTCATAAAGCGATAAGCTTGTTAACTTAGGCCTCTTTATCTAAAGCATTAAAATATTATCATATTTGCAATTTCTGTGAATTTGCTGCTGCGAAACAGGGAATAAAAGATGTAAATGCTGCTGGCGACAATATCAGCAACCTTTCTGGTACCCTTCCAGACATCCAATTAGATCGGAAGGTCAGTCATTGGTATGATGGCCACACAAGGCAATTTCAATACCCATTACAGAACGATACGTGGAATAATCAAATGTTACCATAAAATGATATAACTTAAAGTGTTGCATTTATAACTACATGCTGAGTTAATGCACCGTGTGGTCAGAAGAAAGAATTTTGAAGGGCTGATAATTCCAATATTTTTATGTAGATTTATTACCTCAAAGACATTTGTAAAACAGCCAGACAGGAAGGCCGGGCTCCAAACAGACATGCTTCAGAAATCTAAAACGTACTATTTTGAAAGGGCACATTTAATTATTTATGCGCATCAGTCGTAAAATCAGTAGTAAAAATACCAGACATAATGCAACATAACAACGAGTGACTTTTTTTTTTTTTTTTTTCTTCTTCAACTGGCTCCGTTTTTTAACGACAGCACAACCTAACAGCATAAACCTGGAAATATCTTCTTGTTGAGACATACATTATTTGTTTAACTGTTATTTATGACAAATGAAATCCAGCAAAAACCGTGCACTGTAAGACTCATTCAAGCACAGGTCACTTTCTACCTCATCAGTTTTGCTTACTCTGCCTGAAAGGTGAATAATCGCTGTGAGAAGTTAGCCTGGCATATGATGTCCAGTAGTTCTAGTGGGCACCTTACACCAGTCTAATCAACCCTTATTGATGGTGGTTGTAAAGTCAACCTTATAGAAAGCTATCCTAGTGGTAGCATGAACCAGCAGTCTTCAGGCTAAGACTTCAGTAGGCGAGTTAAGCAAGTTGTTTTACCTTATATAATCCCTTGAGTACCAAATGAAAGGACACCACACAAGGTATATATCAAATATACATGTATTTAATCTAAACACAATCCCTCTGCACTCTTTATGTGGTCAGATGTCAAAATACAATACAAGTCACACAGTTAATATACGATAAGTTGCACAGTATACGTTATGCCCTAGGGGCCTCACAAACCATATACTAAGAAAGTGATAAAGTACCACGTTAGAGTTAGAAAGCAGGCCAGGGGCCTGTGGAATCGCCGGGGCTACACTAAACAACCAAAGGTTAGGAAGTAGGAGGCCCACGGGAGATGCGTGCAGTGTCTAAACACAGACGCGGGTTACCATTGACTTTCTATGTGAAACGAAGAAGTTACAAATTTGCAATTTAAGGACACTTCCGGATGGACTAGGATGGAACCCTTTTAAACTAGGACACTTAGAGAGTCAAGACCCACGGGAGCACCAGAGTACTCATGTTACCTCACCCAGGGAAGCCGGGTGCATAGGTGTCTTTTCGTGTCGGGTTTCGTCGTCGTTTTCTATGGAGAGCTGCAAAGAAGTGCTGCAGGCAACCAGAGGAAAAGTGTTCGGGTGGATCCAAGGTTGGATAAGGTATCAGGAAGGAACCAGGCGATATCGGGTGCTTGAAGGTGAAGAAGGTGAGTTTGTCTCTTCAGCCACGAGGTCCAGGAGGCATTGACGATGACCAGGCACTCAATTCGAGCTGTCCCACAATGGATCTAGATGACTGCGGTGTCGGTATCCGAATTGGACCCAACTAGCCTTGGCAACCGCAACTGACTCAGGATGTTGAGATTGGCTCTGTTGCAGACCAGCAAGGTCTGTGGTGCTTCTCCTTTTCAGGGAAGCTGGAGCAAGCCTGGAGCAACTAGGAAAGCAAGTTAAATTCAAGATGGCGTCTTCAGGGGGCTCACTAGTCAATGGGCAAGGAACTGGGAAGACGCGTCAAGCTCAATTGCAAAGGCAGGGCCCACGGGACACTCGCGGAGTGTGGGGACCTGGGCTTCAGTGCAAATGGTGCTCGGGGCTGGGGCTTCTCGTACCTCAATGCACAACTTACTGAGGCTTCAGGAAAGGAGTTCAGGTAGCAAAATACAGGATGTCCAAGATGTCCAGTCCCACATCTCTCTTGTGTCCGCCACAGGTCTCAGCTTTGCTGTGGATGTGGGTTGGGATCTGAGAAGTCTGGAAGTCCAGTTTTTGAGTCACAGAGTCTTCGGGTTCCGACGGCAGCCTTGAAACTGCAGACCGGCAAAGATGCTGTTGGTGCCTGTGTGCACAAGGTGGTCACTCCTTGACCACAAGGGAGATGTTTTCCAGTCTTCCATCTTCCAGTCAGACGGAACGTCGAAGGTCCAGGATATGTCTTTCAAAGATTCGTCCAGGATAATCTAAAGTCCTGGGGACACAGCTCCTATCCTTATACTAAGAATGGGGGCTGGATTACCTGACTAGGTCCCTTCCATGGATGGCCCTGAGAAGGGGTGGTTATACCCCTTTCTCTTTGTCCAGTTTCGCGCCAGAGCTGGGGCTGAGTGCCCCAGCAACTGGTTTGAACCTGGATATGCATGGAGCACCTAGTGTGCCCTAGGCAGTGTCTGAAAAGGCATCTGCTGATGCAGCCCTCCCTGCCCCAATACACAAAACCCTATCTGGGGAGGTGCTGGCACCTCCCTGGACAGGAAACATATTGTCCAGGCCTCCCCTGCCGGAGTTTTGTCACTGGATTCAAGCAAGCCGGGCTGAAGACGGCTGAAATGCCAGAAACCGGTCCTCGGAAGCTTGTTTCCGGTCCAGGGAAGGCATGGCTTGGCAGTTCGGGTTGGACTGTTCCCATGAGGCACAGGATCAGACTGATTTTCATATGGCCATGTCTGAACTGGGGTGGCAGAGTGGGCTAAAGAACGGTGATGGATTAAGCCCAGATCTGTTGACTGGGTGTGAGTGTTTGATTGGTTCAGATGACCCGTCCATCGCCACCCCCTTTTGTACCACGGAGTTTCGTCCAGCAGCAGGAGGTCAGACTCGTGTCTGTGGCAGCAGCGTCCATTTTGTGATGCGGAGGCTCTGTTTAACTTTAACCGGGTGAAGCAGTAACTACATGTCTTCTCCATCTACAAGGGTGGAATGCGTAGTATTCCAAAGTGTTTGACACCTTACACAACATGTTTTGATAAAGCCAAACCAAAGTTAGAATTAACCTCGATGATTATAATGCACTTCAGAGTATCTGGTATGGCTATATCATAGAACAGCTATTAGGAGATGGTTCCGAAATCTGCAGAGGGGCTCAGCTCATGCTAGGGCACCCTCTCACATAAAACCAAGCACTCTGCCTCCAGGATTTATCGAGGCCTACCATAGGAATGGCTTATAGGTGTATATGTGTCTATATATAAAGGTAGATATAGGGATACTATATCTAAGTAAGGGATGATTACACCACCTTACCCAGGCTGTGTGAACAGATCTGTGGTGTCAGTTTGGAAGGCAAACCAGGGGTGGCACAATACATGCTGCAGCCCCTGGTAGGCCTAAGGTGCATCTTAGCCCTGGGTACCTAAGGTACACTATACATGGGCTCACAGGGGTGACTCAGTAACCAATCTGGTATGTACCTAAAGTACATAGTATCAATTTAGAGAGAGAACAGCTGGGCTGTGGGTCTGCTTAGCAGGCCCACAACCACACTAAAGTCGAAAAACCAGAGAATCATAGTAAAAAGTGTGGGTGACCATAGGAAGCAGACCCTACTCTCCTAAAATCGCAAGGACAGACCAGGGCTGGGCAGGCCTTTTATTCCACAGGCATTTTCCGGTGGGCTGGAGCCGCTGGGGCCCGGTTTTGGAAGCCCGACAGCTTCTGGAGCCCTGTCACTTTCCTGAGCCCCCGGAGATTAATTGCAGCAGGCACAGTGAGAAAGGGCGGCAGGGGGAAGGCAGAGAGAAAGAGATCAGAGAGGGAAAAAAAAGAGGATCGATGGATGGATTGATTGATGGAGTTGGGCTGGTTTGAACATTTTAGCCAGGCTGCTTTTGGTTCGACAGTCCCACCCTCAGGTTTGCACACAGATGTGCTCCCTGAGCCACACTGTCCCCATTGACATAGAGCCTCATTCTGCTATCTCCACGTTTCCTATTTTTTCATGCAACTGAAATTCTAAAGATGACAGAGAAAAAGAAAGCAGGTGGAAACTACGATTGAGGATCTGAAAGAGTGGCTGGATATCACCAGCAGAGAACAGCTATGAAGAGTCTCTTGAATCTCCTATTCAGGAACTTTGGACTCAAACTCAAAATCCAAAAACCTAACTCCACTTCTGTAAAATTAATAGAAACAGTAATGAGTGATCATAAAGCGCTAGAGGGAACATTGATCAACAATAAGGGGCAGAGAGAAAAAAAAGAAAACTGATCAATGGTTCAAAGAGCAGTGTCCCGACAGAAAGTGCTACATTCATCAGCCTGTGGATTGTAATCCTGCAAGTGTGAAAGTTACAAGAGGAAATAGACAGCATCAAACTGTTCCTCAATATTCTTTCACTATTACAGCTGACAGAGTTTATTTTTCAAAAATGGCATCTCATATTAGTGTAGCCTGCTTAATTCAAGAACTGAAAAAATTAACAGAAAAAATTAATATTGAGTACAAAATATCCCCCTCAAGGGGGGCGTGGCTTGGCCGGCAGTCATGGCGGCCGTGGCTTGAGCAAGCTTCGTGCGCCCGCTACCGTAATCCAATGATATAATCCGACTCTGTCTGACTTGATTGTATCGAATCCTTGCCATAAGGACGCCAGCACTGTCTGGTGTGCCCACGGAGACTGGAAACGCTGCTATTCGGTGAATTGAGGACGACAGCTGAGGTCGGGAGGAGCGTGCTGTGGCCTGAGCTTGGCCTCCCGCACTGGCTGCCGGCTCTGTGGGGCTTGTACCGTGTTTCGGGCCGGGGCGGCACACCTCCTTGCTCTAGCGGCGGATTTTATTGCCAGACAGGGCCTGGGTTGTGGTGATGACTTGTGGGCCTGTTCAGCTAGCTGACATGGTTGCGGGGCCAATCCCGGTCTGGGAGCCGGTCGGCGGGACGGGCTGCCTGCTGTGGGGCTTGGGGCAGGGGGGTCGGCACTCTGTGCCGCGTCAGTTGGGCCCTGCCAGTGCCATAGGCCATTTTCCCTCAAGGGGGGGGGGACTGCCCTGGCTGAGGACACTCGTGCATGGCTGTTGGCTTGCTGTGTGGCCCATGCGGGGTTTGTCCGGGCACATTGGAGCGCAAAGAGGGGCCCACCTTCTACCAGTGTAGCAGCGGTTGCCCTGGGGTTTAGACCCGGGCCCATCACTATACCTGCATCATCGCCGACATCTTGGAGGCTCCTGGCCCTGAAAATAGGGGGCATGTGGTTGGCCTGGGTCCTCATTCTGCACCTTTGATTGTGCACGATGAGGGGCTTGGCAGAGTGGCGGCGCCGGGGTGTTGATCCTAGGAACTGCGACCCATCGTGCCCGGCCTGTCGGGCAATGGTGGGGCATCACATTTGGCTGCAGGGGCCTGCGGGCGCCTAGCGTGCTGGTGGTCCAGAGAGCGTGATTTCCATAGAGGTGCCCGCTTGGCTGTCAGCCACTGGTCGCAGAAGCGGCTGGATTAGATCCAATGCGGCTTGTGGCCTGGTGCGGACAGAATCCGTGAGGACCGGCCGCGGGGGCCCCCTGAGAGAGTCCCCGTAGTGGTGGACCAGTGCCCTATCAGATCCCGCTGGAGTGGGAGCGCCTGGGAGTCGCAGCCTCCGTCCACTGAAGATCTGCCATAGGGAAGGACAAACCCAGTGGCACGGGACCAAAACAGAGCACCCTGGACCAATTTGCAACATCTGCAAGTGGGGCCCCTTCTCCTGCCCTGGCCCTGATAATGCGTCTTTGCTGGCAGCCATCACTGATGCAAATGACACTCTGGAGGCAAAAATAGGTGCAGTGGGCACAGGGGTCTCATTTTTGCACCAGGATCTGCGTAAGGCTGTCGATCGGATTACAGAGGCCGAGACGAGGGTATCCACAGTGGAGGATACTGTGCAGACTCTCCAGCAGCAGGTTAAAAAACTTGATGGTGATCTCCCAGGAGCTTCATGCTCGCACCGAAATGCAGAAGGACATGCTAGGCGCTGTAATCTCCGCTTTGTCAGCTTCCCAGAGGGCTGCGAAGGCAGCTCCATGACTCACATGGCTTCTGGACCGGCTACCTGCAGACAAGATCTTGGTGTGCTTCGTGATTGAGAGGGCACACCGGGAGCTTGTGCGATGGCCACTTCCCGGACGAAGTTCACAGCCGGTCATTGCCAAGCTCCTAAACTACGCAGACTGGGACGCCATGTTGCAATATGCCTGACAAAATAAGGACAATCTTGTATTCAATTCAAGGCCCATCATGATCTTCCCGGACTATACTCGTTTGGTGCAGCAAAAAATGCAGTCTTTTGTTGCGGCAAAGCGGAGGTTGTGTAAACTTAATATCTCTTACATGCTTCTATACCCAGCCAGACTGTGAGCAATCTATACCTCAAAAACATTTTTCTTTGACTCTCCTGAAGCGGTCTTCGCCTGGTCTGACGAAAGTGCCCATCTAAAGCCGCACTCTCCGCCCCCGCTGGAATCAGATTCCTCTGTGGGCTTGCAGCAGAATCAATCACGTAGCACGAAGTCCAATAGAAGGCATCGTTCTGGCTCTCAACATCAATCCCCTAGTCCTGTGAAAGCTTCTTGACTGACTCACGGCTTGTGTTATATTTGTCATATGTAATGGTCTGTTCGTGGGTTGGTCTTGCCCTGATTAGCATGCATCAAGCAGTTAGATGTAATGAATGGTGGTTGATATGCATGGCCACCAGCTCCCCAAGGTTTATGTTGAAGGGGGGTCGGGATCCATTGGAAGGGGTTCCTTGGTATCTGTGGTTTTGGTTCTGAGTTTCCCCTTACCATGACAGATGCTCCTTGTTTTTGGCAGTATCAGGTGGGGAAGGGGGGTCACTGATGGGTTGGGGGTTTATAATGGTAAGGTTGTTTTTATTGTTGGTTGTACACATTGTCGCACATCCCACTCATCGATATGCAGATGGTCGTTCCTGAACCCAGACTAGAACATGGCTCATGCTGCAACGACAACCTCCCACTTAGGTAATCTGACGGTGGTGTCATGGAATGTTCGGGGCTTGCTCAACAAAGGTAAACAGGGGGCTATCCTTCAGCAAGCCAAGCGTTATGGGGCAGACACCGTACTACTATGAAAGACTCACCTCCTACGCAACAGGGCATGCTGGGTTTTTTAGGGGTTCCTGCGGGACCGCCATCCTTATTCATGCCCGTGTTCCATCCCTCCTCACCAAACAAAGCGTGCACTCTGGGGACAGGTATGTTTTCCTGACTAAGACGCTATATGGGGAATCAATCACGTTGGGTAGCCCGTATGCTCGTCTACCCCTCGGGGTTACATTTGTGGAAAGTCTTGCTCGGCTATGGGGAGAGCTCCCTGGGGGTCTGACTTTATTGTGGGGGATTGGAATGATGTTATTGCAGTTTGTGAGAGTACACGGGAATCTGCCCCCCCCCCTCCCGGCAGGTGCTTCTCAGCTGTCTTTGCTAGCTGAGACATTGGGTTAGGTGGACCTTTGGCGTGCACTTCACCCTGTAGAGACAGGTTATACCTTCCTATCGGCAGTGCATGGATCTCTGTCCCACTTGGACTATATGTTCACACTACAGAGCTGTGTTCACAGGTTTTCCCAGATCGCATAACATCCGAGAGGTTTATCTGACAATTAGCTGGTCACGGCGACACTCCTCCTAAACTGTCCAGACTATCAGGAGTGCCTTACCACGGCAATCCAGGACTATTTCTCCTTAAATGTGGGTGCTGTTTCCACGGGCGCTACCCTGTGGGAGGCCCTGAAGCCCACCATAAGGGGGGTGGATATCAGCTATAGGATTAATGATAAGCGTAAGCGTGCTGCCCAGAGGTCCTACCTTGAGGCCCGTATGCGTCTTTGGAGGTGTAGTGCTCGCGTGGATCTACCTCGTCCCTTAGAAGGAATCTAGCCCTGACACAGCAGCAGCTACGCCACCACCTGATGGAGAAGGCCAAGGACATATGGTTGGCATCCCAACATCGGATATATCAATGGGGAGAGAAGGCTAGTAAAATGCTGCCTAGACTATGTCAGGCCCAGCAGGGCCCTGCTGTAATCCCCTCTATTATGGGTGGTGACGGAGTTTTAAGCACTGTGATAGAGGAATTTGCATGTCATTTCTCAGCACTCTTCACCCATCGGGAACAGGTATCCAGAGAGGTTATCGCTGAGTTCCTAAAGGACATCCCTCCCCAGAGGTTGTCAACCCAAATGAGAGAACAACTAGATGCTCCCATTACAATCGATGAACTAACAACCGCAGTCAATATGATGCACCCGGGTCGTGCTCTGGGTCCGAACGGGTTACCTATGGAGTTCCCATGTGGCTACTCTGGGCCCACATCTGCTGGCCACGATCCAGGAGGCCCTTGAGCAGAGCCTGCTGCCCAGATATTGGCTGAAGGCTGAGATTGTCCTATTCCTAAAGCCTGGCCGCCCTCCGGAAGAGGCATCCTCCTATCGCCCTATCTCCTTAATAAACTTTGAATCTAAGGTGCTGGGGAAGGTCTTGGCGGATCGACTGCGGGCGTGTATTCAGGACCTGATCTACCTGGACCAGTCCGGTTTTATGCCGCATCGGGCCACTCATCATAATATTCACAGGGTTCATAATGCCATGGCGATGGCTTCAGTTCTGGGACGTCCCGCCGCCTTACTCCTAGCTGATATGAATAAGGCTTTTGACTCTCTCAGTTGGGAGTTTCTTTTCCAACTATTGGAAGCGACTTTGGTCCGCGGCTTTTGGCATATGTGCGTGTTTGTGGCCCACTGTCCCCATCATTTCTTTCTTGTAGGTGACTGGGTGTGTCACAAGTCGAAATTAGAGACAGTTTTATTTACAGCGATTGCAGGAGCCCAAGGATTATAGCATTATGCAGCAAAGAATTGATAACAGGAGTAAAATACAACTTTTCACAAAAAATGGCACATAGTACATATTATTTGCAGACTTTAATGAATAGACTGAATCTCTTGAAAATATAGGCAGAAAGAAGATAAATTAATTTCATTGTCATAAAATAATTAGAAAAAGACTACGGATTAAATCAATATAACTGAAATTTTTAGTTTTGTACTTGGGAATGAGTTGCATCATCTACTTGGAGTAACTGTGTGCTTTATAAATCCCCATGCGATTATTACATGACTGCTTGAAATTCTAGTTCCTGGACAAACTCACACTGTGATGGGGTGTTTCAAACCTTCTAAATAGTGTCTCCAGTGTGCAAAAGCTTCCTAATGGGTAGACATTTGTAGTCATAGAAATAATATTTCTCAGAAGCAGACAAGGTACATGAAAAAAGCACTCGAATTTGTATCATCAGTTTATGGATGTCCCTGTGATAGATTAGCAAAAACATCAATGAAGCTGCATCCGCCGCTTCAAAAAGTGTCTGAGTACAATCAAGATTGGGCAAGGTGGAAAGCAGTCTTTGAGGTCTAGATTGCCTTTTTCCTGCTCTGCTTCCCATTTAAAATGGTGATTTCTCTTGAGAAGCTCAGTTATAGGTACCATGGTCTAAGAATTTTAAATCAAATGACTGGAAAAATTGGTAAGTCCTAAATATGTCTTTGGAGCTGGACAAGCCACCGCTACTTCCACTTTCTCTGGATCGATCTGAATTCATTGATCACTTGTTATGAAACCAAAAAATGACCAATTGGCGATTTCAATATGGAGTTTACTCTTTTATTTATACTGAATATTTTCTCGAAGATGTCATCGATGCTTTTGAATGTTTTGTGAAACAAAAACTGTCATTGAGATTCAACACTACAATTTGTTTTTAAAATATCTCTAAACCCATCATTTACAAAATTCTGGAAATCACTGGGGCTTTGCAGAGGTCACAAAACATCTTTCAATTTTCATATGGCCATATTTAGTGCTATCTTTCACCCATTTCCTCTCCATTAGCCTGTTTTTGACAGTTGTTTATAAAAAATGTTATCCTTCACTAAGATGTAACAGCGGAACTTGAAATGATCCATTTTTGATGTATAACTATGACAATGTAACGTCTCTGCTGTGCTCTAATTAGCAATCTTCAATAAATACATTTTTTTTAAAACATTCCTTGTAACAATATCAATGGTCCTGTAATGAAGAAACAGCTATATAACAATATTCATCATATATTTATCAGAAATAAACCATAACACCTGAAATAATGACACACACTAATCTTTCTGTTATTTCTCTTTGTTACTTTCGGTAATATGAATGGTGAATCACAAGTTCACACTGTAAATCATAATTTAGTTCTCTGTTACAGATTAAATCGCCACAAATATTACAAGATAAATGATTCAATTTCATCGAACAAATTAGGTATAGAGGAGGGAGAGGGAGAAAAAGAAAACATTCGGTAAATACAGTGTTCTCACCAAGATGAGGGTAAACTAATGCTCAGTGAGCATTTAGTTCGAAAAGCTAGCCCATGGCTGTTAGGATATAGCATGGGCAGCACCATCAGCTGATGAAGTGCAAAGTCTCTAGGAAAGTTCTCAGGTTTCCAGTCAGGTACACCAGCCAGAGTTCTCAGGAATCAGTGCGACATACAGCATACCACGAACGCAGGACAGGTCACCAATCTGTGAGCAAGCCGACGATCATTTTCCCACCAGCATCTTTATAGTAGAACTGCTACTTTTGTTTCAACTAAAACGTTTCTATTCTAACTCTCTTCAAGCCTTTCTATTGGTCAGTCTACAGGGAGGTGAAATCTCCTGACGATGATTTTACAATTTTCTCTAAACAGTCTTTGTCTAAAGTTATACAACTTCCTAGAGAGGAAGAGGAACAACTACAGTTTCAATTATACATATTTTTTGCAACTGTTTCACTTCTGACTTCCTACAAACCTCGCCTAGACAGGAAAGAACACTACTGTTTTCTACATTTCTAAGGAAGCATTTGCAACTTTTACAAGCACATTAGGACAAGGAGTACATTAGCATATCCCCTAACAAATACATTTGCTGAGGCCTACATTATCTTGCAACAGGAAAAGAGAGAAGTCATTTTCTAAGGCCTCTTTCACGAAGAATAAAAAGCTTTTTCTCGTGTTTGCAGTTGCTTATTTCTGCAGTTCAGGAAACATAAAAACATTTCAATTAGACAGACAAGATGGTAATTTTTTTTCATTCTTTGATTAAGTTTCATTTTCCCTTAATGTTAACTCACTACTTGAATTTATTCCGACTTTCAAATATGTGCACATGTTGCACATTTCTCTGTCGTTCTTTTAAAATTCACACGTTAGTAATTTCTGTTTTCACTCACGTTAGTAATTTATTTAAAAACACACTCATGGGTGGATTTACTGAGCCGATTTATTTGCAAAAATCGTGCTCCATCAATGGAAATCATCATTGGTTTGGTTTCCCACTGTACATCTCCAGATTCCTAGGGTGTTTCATTGATCCCCAGTACAGCTTCTGCTAGAATACTTTTAACCAGGGCAATGCCATGTCTTTCACAAAACTGCTTGTCAATAAAACAGCCTGATGCTCCACAGTCTATTAGGGCTATATATTTTAATAGTTCTTGTAGAGTCTCAGATGAAAATGAATATTCTGTATAACAAACACTTTTGATTGAGAGAGGCCTGCTTAGACAAGCCTGCGGTGAAGGACAATTCCAAATGAAATTGCCACAATAACCATATAGGGCCATGTTTATCAAAATTTAACACAGCTCAGCAAGTCACCTTGCTGCGCTGCATTACAGGGAAAGGGCAGGAATATGCCGTATGTATCACAGTACTGCCTTTTCCCAGTACTGGTGCACGTGCACGATGTGTTGTCTTTCACCAATGTAGGCATTCTTGCACCATGGCAAAAGGGTGCCTGTGATGTAAGCAGAATCCTTTCTACTCAAAATCAATACCTTGAGGCATTTTCCTCTTTCTATGTGTTCTGCATTCTGAGGAAAGAATGAGGACGGTATGATGTAGCATTTTGGTACATTTCCAGGTCTACCAGTAATGGTAAATCTGGGAATGTGTCTAAATCCATGGGTTTTGTGTAAGAACACCTACGTACCACCAATAGATCTCCTCCCTGGGGCAAAGTAACGCAATGCAGTGATTTGCCTGCATTATGTTACTCTGGATTCATCATGCCACTCAGCGTGGCTTGATAAATCACATGTACCAAGTTGCATGGTGGCAACCCCTTGATAAATATGGCCCATAATCTTTCTTTTTTTCCTTCTCCTTCTGTCTTCCATAGTTAATGTTTTCACACTAACCCAATCTGTAAGGGGCCTTCATCAGTTCTTGATAGGTCAGAGTTTCCTGAATGGTTGCAACAATCTACTTGTGAGGTATAGTCTTTCTTCAGGAGTGTTGTTGTGCTTCAATTTGTAGTGTTAAATCTCTTAGCACACAGCGATCTGTGGATCTATTTGGTATTAAGGTCAAAGCTTCTTTCAGCTCCTCTCATAACCCATTGTAAAATGCAACTGTTGCTTCCTAATTGGTCTAGTTGACTTTGGCCCATAATTTTTAGAAACAGCTTATAGAAGGAATTATTTTTCTTAGTGTCAGCAGTCATAAATGAGCAGCTTGTGTGGTCTGGTGTTGATAAAACACTTTAGCAAAATTGTCCACTAATGCCTAAAGATTGGCCATTATTCGAATATCTCCATTGATCATACATGTATCCCAGATAAGAGTTTCTTTAGTTAAGCATGAAAGAGTGAAATCCCCCTTCACTGAGTTGGTAAAAAAAGGTTTGCAGTCTATTAAAAAGGAGACAACACTCTGCCATGAATTCTGTCAATAATCAGAATTCAGCTGGGTTGTCCTTACTACCCAATCAATTAAAAGGTTACGTATGATTAACCAGCACACACCCACAATCCTTTACAACTGTGAAGCATCTATGAGATCCAAACAAATTGTCCCCTGATGATTTGCAAAACAAATAATTCAAACTACAGGTGCATGACACTGAACTAACCCCAAGGATACATTTGAACCAACTACTGCCATAATATTCTCAGGAATCTTTTTCTTAACAGACATTCATTCAGAAGTATATGCATTTCTTTGGACTTCCAAGAGAAGCTTTTTGGAGTTGCTAAGGCTATCATTGTAATCACTGAGTAACAGCAATGCACAAAAACAATGGCCTTCAAGGAAGGTAGCACTGCTCATGGACCCAAAGCTTTATTACCTGAAGGTAAGGACATTTGACTTGCATCCCTTTTCTCTGTCTTCAGCAAACAAACTATTTTGTGTTTCTTATTTTCTGTTTTGACTAAACTGACTTCTTCTTGTAATTTAGTTCTGACTTCCAGGATCTGTCAAAATACGAAGATATACCCGACACCCAGAAAATAATTTAAATGATCTTTTACCATTGAGGAATGATCCCCAAGAAGATGTTTGAGACTTCCAGAGGTAATCCCTAAAAAGGACGAAAGGAGGCCCTCATCCACTGAATAGGTATGCTTTATTATCAGCCCCCTCCCTCCTTACTGTAATCCTCCTGCAACTCTTCATAAGGAGATTTGTCTGCCTGAGTGCAAATAAGGTAACAAGGATGTTTCGGTTAAATATGCATGAGGAATGGTTAATCAGTGAATAATTTTATATGTACCTCTCTTCACATAAATAAAATCAATGAACTTGTGAATCGCTTCAATCCAGATCATCAATGAAATGCAAAAATATTTCTGTCCTTTAATGTCATGGCCCTATCCAGTCCGGAGCATTCATTAGGAGTAGGTCCTGCTTCTGTCTTGCATCTTATTAATACATAGATCCACATATACAAATATATATCCATACAGGTACATAGGTGTCAGTTATGGGAGCATATAAAGTAAAGTAAAGATGAAAGGTTATACCTTGTCTGAGTGGTGAAAAATGCTTGTCACCTGAAAAGGATAACTAATATGAATCTCATGTTTAATTTCAACTGCCTTCAGACAAGTTAGGGCCACAATAGTAAATCTGCATGCCTGTATCAAAGATGGGCACATGTGATGATTAATGCTCTAGAAGCAGCACTGCCATAGTGAAATAGTTTCTTTTTCACCAGCACTGCACAAAAGTAGAAATTCTGAGTTAACCAATGATTTAACTTTTCTATTTGAAAATCTGGATTTCTGCAAATTAAGTCAGCCCTGTGAATTACAGAGACTATTTGAAAGGGAAAGCCTTCTTTATGTCAAATGTGAACTTTGATGCTAATGGTAATCATTGAATGAAAGGGCTTACTCGTGCAATATGTGTGTCTGTGCCCACTCGCGTCACGCATGTGTGTGTGTGTGTATGTGTGTATTTATATTTATGCCATGGCAGTAATAATTAATGTTGCCAAAACATGGATTTTGAGACCAAATATAGCAATATTCACAATACATATATTACTACAGTGCCAACTTCATATTTTTTACCACAGTATAACAAAAGGGACATGAGAAAAACACTTTTTACTGTCTCACAGATTGCCTTTCACCCTAACTTTACACATGGAACTCTCCTAAAAGGCATGCTATCTCTTGAATGTCAAATAACTTTGCTGCACAAATCTAACCCCTGGCATCCTGGTTTATGGTTGAATACATTTGTTTAAAAACACACACATAAAAAATGACGTGGTATAAACCATATATGCAGATGCACAGTATAACATGCTATTTATTATAATATTTTAATGAATGTTACAATAATCCCCACAAATTCACTGAATAAGTAAGTTTAAAGTGACATTAAAGTTAGGTGTTGAAAGGACATCAGAAGAGTTGGAGCCACACCTCTCTTAAGAAACTACATCACAATGCATTACACATTCATAAACCTGTTATTTCTTCTATTACTTGTTGACTTTGAGATTGGCGTTGACCTTGTGCAGCACCCAGGCTTCCTTTTGGCTTGGTTTGCACAAAAGAAATACCATATACATACATACAAAACCTTCAGCAAGAGTCTCATCAGCACATCTTCCTGTCATGTACCTATGTACCACATGTTTGCTGGCTCCCTGAGATGGTGTAAGTGTGGCGGTATTGGTCAGATTAACAATCAACCACAGATATATAGGAAACCATCATTTAGTATGGTGTTGAATTTGTATGCAACTGTACAGAGAAAGCCAACGTAGTGAATGCCAATTCCAAAAACAAATGGCCTTACTACTGAGAACTGAGTGCTATGAACAATGCTTACTCTATAGAAAGAGTTTACTTTATACCACTGTTTGCAAACACTGACACTTTTATAATAAATCAACCACAGAATATTCAAAAATATCTACTAAGAACAGTGCACACTCTATGTAACAGCTGTCAAAAAGACACTATTCTCTCAAAATACCCAAAATCTGTAGGCCCTAAACATTCTACTACCTGCTCCCTTCATATTATGGCAAAAACCTTACATATAGCCCATCTTATGAAGCAAAGCAAGCCATGTACATAGGTTAGTACCTGGTGCACACAGGCTTCCATGTTAAGTAGAAAGTATTATGCTAATATGATTCTCTTCAATAAGGCTGCCTACAATACTTAGAATGTAGTACGTAGAAGCTTTGCCCTGCCGGAAATGTCTTCCTGCAGAACCAAAATGCTTACGCTAAACATATTGAACAGAAGTCTACTGTCACCTGTACATAGAGTTACTCTTGAATTCAAAGATTTATAACATGTTCAATACCTCTTTACAGCTATGGTGCATTAGGAGAACATGCATTTTCTAAGTACTCACACCCATTAGCTGGACCCAAACTATAAAAAACTAAAGTAAATAGGATGGTTATTCGCCACAATCTAAACTATAAAACAAACAAGCACACTCATTGGATGATGTAATCAATATTGTATATTAGATGTCATCAGTGATGTCATAAATGATGTCATAGAACATGTCACAAGTGATATCATATGTGAGGTCATAAGCATGGCGGGCGCAAGTTATGGATAGCGCTGCCATTTATAATATGTTAATTTCAGTGGTTTTTATGTTCAAAGCGTTAATGTTCAAGCTAACAAATTCACCAAACTATAGCATTACTTTAGTTTTTTCAGTGAATGTCTTTTTATTACACTTAACTATAATGTTACTTTAGCCTTCACCATAGAAATTTGCTGATGAAAACAAAGGTTACAGGGACGTTATAGTTAGGTTCACATTTGTCCAACACCAGCTGTGCATGTCCAAATGCCATGCGTGCCAATGGTTGTATTAATGTATGGTAATCATATTTGACTTTACATAAAACAGCATAGAAAGTTCCCTAAATAAAACAAAGGTTACAGGGTTGTGATAGTTAGGTTCACATTTTACCTACACAAGACCATTGAAATTCTGAAGTTATAGTTATAGTTATGCTTATGTTAAGAAACTATAACTCATAGCCTAAAGTTACTTAACAGCACAAGTTATACTTTCTTCAGATAAGTATAACTGTAACTGCTGAATTTCTAAGGTTTTATGTGGGTAAAACGTAAGCATAACTTTAACGTCCCTGTAACCATTGTTTTTTCAGTGAATTTTCTCAGATCTGTGCTAGAGTTATATGGTGGACAGGGCAGAGCTAGTTTGTTTTCTAGGAAACTTTAATATCACTGCAGGTGGGGAATCATTAGCCCCTTCGGTGCTCATGACGAGCTCAGCACGTCATGGCATATACCTCTCAGGTGCTCATGACGAGCTGAGCTCATCATGACCACACCCGTTTTTATTACGGTCCAGCACTGCAGGGGAATCGCTCCAGCAGCCATGAGGTGCAAATAGTGTTAAAATAATAAAGGACCGTTATTACTCCTGAAAGTTAGTGGAAGGAATTTTAAAAGCTCATTCTGGAAGCCTGTTAGTTATCTTGCCCTCAATTATTACAGGGGGGGAGGGAGTTTGAAAAATGTTTTGGCTGTATGTATCCAGAATTCAAATGAACTCTATATATTAAGTTTAGGTTGGGGACATTTCCCGCTATGGTGTACCTAGTGGGGTCTGGTGGGCTCGAACAAGGGGAAGCATTTTGTGATTCCTCATGTGTGGGTAAAAAAGTACTGTGCACTTTCTGCTATTTTGCACAAAACTGATGGCAGCATGCAAAAGCTGGCTACTACTCCTATTCCACATTTATATTTTATCAGCATCGTCCCGTGCAGGTAAGAGTGGTATGGCCCGGTGGGGGGGATTTCGACAGATGACGATGAGGGAAATTTAATTATTGCTTTAATTTTCCGTGGTAGTCGCCTGTTGATGCCCAGCCCCACTGCCCCACCGCTCTTACCTGCAGAGGCTGCTGCTGTATTTTAGGTTTGGATTGGATGCTCTTTCGCTTTGTTTTGTGTCACAGGATGAAATAATATTTAACTCCATGTGGGCAGCATGGCCAATTAGGAATTTCAAGACTAGGATTAGACTGAATTGAACTTTTAACTAGGGTGACACTCAAAAATGTATTCCAAGCACATTTATTCAGGATTTACATGCACTTTATATCAATGTGTACTTTGGGATCATTCCTTACTACGGTGTACCTAGTGAGGCGTGGCAGTTTCTAACAAGAGGAAGAATTAAGTGATTACTCACCTAGAGGTAATGATCGCATTATTCATTTTTGTGACATGTTTTATAACTTCCAACTGTGTAAAGCAAAGTTAAAGTTATTAAGCATGTTTTTTTTGTATGAAGTGGTTATGTTATGGGTTTTAATGTTTTGTATTTTAAGACATGTTAGGAGTCAGTTGTAATATGTATAATTGTACTGTGATAAGATGTTTAAAATGTTTAAACATATGTATATTGTATGCCACGGTGCTGATAACAATAAATACATTGATTTGAATGTAGTAATTATTCCTCTAGTGTCCAGTGCATATGCAAGGAAATGTATTTTTTTAATTGGCATCATCAATTACACCTTCCTTGTATGATGTCATATGCACAGCTACTCTGTGAGGAAAGATGTTTTGACTTTTCTTTTATTGAAATTGAATTTCTCATATGAAAATATGATACTCATAATGGCTCTTTAATATGATCACTCATGATGTTATTTATGCCAGCTGATAGGTGGATTAGAATAAAAACCTACAGAAAGTGTCATCCCAACTCCATGGAAATGCTTTTATGCACACATAGAACCAGTTGACAGCGACCCACATCTGTAATGTCTGTAGATATTAAAGAATGCCCAGAAAGTTTGTTAGCCATTTAAGTAGAGATAATAACTGACTTATTCAAAGAACATGGGTTTGCATTAGGAGCAGTATTTTGCTACTTGCTTTTGGTAAATAGTTGGATTACATTTTACAAATCTTTTATTTTCACTAGATGTCATATTAAGTTTAATTTTGAAAATACTCATAGATAAAAAGCCAATTACTGATTATTAATGATCAAAGGCAAGCGAAGCATAAATAGCAAATTATTGCTCAAAAAGAGTTGTGGATGACTCACTTGAAGACCCTTATTCCCGTATTCAGCCCCAAGGTGTTATATTATCTCCCCTGGGGTGATGTTGTTGTTAGAATCATCACAGGATCTTTTTCATCTGATGTCCCGTTCTCCAAGTGAAAAGCCATCCTACCTTCCTGGAGGTCACCTGTCTATATTGAAACAGAAGTGAGTGAATAAAATATATCTCCAATCCCAAAAAAGGTGCTTTAATTAAAAAAATAATAAAAAGGGGTGGGGATAAGATTAAAAAGAAGGGAGAGATCATTAAGAAGAATTAATAATCCTACACATCTGTTGTATCAGGTCATCATGTTCCAGTCGTAAGTAGCCCTGGCGGGACTGCGGCTTTTGTCAGGACCAAGTGAATTTAGGTTAGTCCCAGATCATACGAAACCTATGTAAGTATTTTAATTTACATACGCGTTGTCCAGGAGAACATTCATATTCAGACACATCAAGATTTAAGGCACAATAAAGCAGCCCTAAATTAAAAGCAAAAAGACAGAAGAAGGGGGTAATAGTAGGAATAGCAATAAAATGTAAGATATCATTCTCCAAACCTACAATATAGTGTGTCTTTTCAAAACACCCAGACAACAAGATGCTAAGCGATACCTTAAAAAATGGGCATTTTCCCCGGAGCACATTAGCCATATTGGAGCTTTACAGTGTCTAGTGAACAAGATACTTTATAAAGGTCCATTTCACAAAGTGCAAATTAGTCTTATTGGTGCATCTATATTAACAAGGGCTAGTTACGAATACAGCAATAGAGTTTCAGAAACTTAATGAGGTGAACTGTATCCAGTACACTGTAATAATATGCTAAGACTCATAAAGTGAGAAGCAACAATTGCAAAATATGCAGAAAAACACACACAATACCTTTCCGTAAGGGAAGCAAAACCTTAATATGATGGGGAGGACCAATCGGGTCTATACACATCTTGAGAGAGATAAGTAGAGCAGCCATGTCGCAGTTGGTCAAAAACAAAGGAGACCAGGGAGCAGAGTTCTCCTCACTCACAAGCAGGTCACTTACTTGTGTTACGGTCATATCGGATAGTTCTCTGCATCTCTCCTGACCCAAATGCAGGAAGGAAATGGGAGTGCAGGAGTATAAATACATTGTAGCCCACACCTGGTAGTTTTCAGCTGGGTGTCCTACGTCGCGGGTTACTGCTGAGCATGAAAAAAGTCCTCAATGGACCTACATTTGTAAAAAGTATACCAATGGATCGGCGGGTGGCTCAAGCAAAACAAGGGAGAAAAACTACACAATGGTGACGATTGGAAATTCTCTTAACAACGGGGAAAGGGGGGCCGCAGGGACAAAAAATTATTTAAAGACCACTCCTAGTTCAGGTCCCCAGCTACGACATATAATGAACAAAAAGGAACAAAGGGGGGTCTACAAAACCACCTCATGTGGTTAGCTACCCTAAACTGCCATCAAGGTCAGGAGTAGGTTCCCCAGTCACCCTGGATAGCCTGTTCAATAGCATACATTGAAATGGAGGGTATGCGTGCATAGAAGTAAATACATACAGTGCCAGTTTACTTAATCCCAATAGCTCAGAAGTGGATTACCATCAAATGAACTTCGTGATCAGTCTTATCATTTGGTTAACCCGTATCACGTGGGTGGTCCTTTGATCATCGAAACCATTTAACCACGAGCTCGATATTAGAGCAGGATCAAGTCCAATAGTGAATTCGCAGTGCAACTAAGGAATATAGTGGTGAATTAAAAAAGGGTGGGATGTCCTAAAAAGAGATAATTTTATTAAGCTAAGGATATCTCTCCTTATTAAAACCAGAACAGTGCAAACGACAGTGAGAACAAATATCTGTCGTGAAAAAAGGCCAAAATGTTTCTGCCTAGCGGGCAAAAAACGTCCCCCGGCTTTCATCAGGGCCTCTGCTCTTGAACTATTGCTACTGCTTGAAAGTGAAAACATTTTAATAATCAATATGCAAACAAAAGAAAATGTGTTGAAGGTTGGAACTAATACAACCTGTCAAATCTACTAATCCTCCGATTCAGTGGATGCATGGACACATCTATGGAGAGATATAGAAAATAGATACACACATTTCAATACACTATATGTCAAAAAAAACATCAAACATACCCAACATATATTAGAAAAATTAAAGTGTCTCACCCAGCTTGACCGGGGACTGGACCTCACCTCACCTGGACCATGCTCAGGTTTCACGAGGCCCCGCTCTAGAGATAAAAGACGGTAACCAGAGGAAAAGAGAGGGGAATAAAGAACTTCTATTGCAGAACCGCATAGTTCCCTCCTGGTTGTTAATTGCACTTTCACCTCAAAAGAAACCTACCCCTGTATAGCATAACCAACTCAACTCTGGACAAACCCAATTGGTATCAGGAACCACATGTAGAGATTCACATGTGTCCTTAACCATCACATTAGACTAATAAGTACTTAACGTTGCTAACAAAATCCTATGAATTAAAAACAAGATGATAGTCGTGTATGTTAGCCCAAGTGTGGGTAATGTTACATTATGTGACATATCACTGGCGCCCACACACCTTGTATCTAAAAGACCTTCTATAGTAAGAGATCTAATACCAAAAATATATTTTTGGGAACATAAACATCAACAAAAACATAAACAAGGGCCTGATAATACTGATGATAATTGCGGGTATCCTCAGACAATGCACATATGGTCATTTATGCCAATCACTCAGGAATATCTAAGCCCCATTATCCGATGTCAAAAATTCGATATAGCACAAGAAAGAGGGTGTCCCATAGAGCTGCAGATGTATGTCACCAGCACTCACCTGTCTGTCGGTGCCTCTAAGCTCAAGCCTGAGTCTTAGGGGGAGGCACCGACGTGGCAGGTTGCAGCTCTTTTATGGTTCCAAATTGAACCGGACTACTTTGTAAACCTGCGCAGTAGTTGCAGGTGAGGTGCCGCTGCCGTCCCACGGCAGCAAATATCGCTTTAGACATGGTATTGAGAAGCTAACAATAAAAGGAAATCCCGATTTTGTGGGGCAAATACCTTCTTTCACGTAGACCGAGCTCCCGAGCAGTTTTGATGTTTACAGCTTCCTAAAACAGGAGCCGGTCACGTGTCTGAAGAACTACAACATGACATCATAGCGTCATCGTTTGTAGTTCGCTATTGTGCACCAATCGTTGCCGGCACAGCGATTGCTCAGAGAGAGATCGCTCAAAACAGGGGGGTTTTAATCGAAACCAAAATGTAAATAATTCTTCACATCAAGAGCAATAAACATATTGCATATATTAGCTGCGCATATAAATTGTTATATGTGTGTCTTTGGGCTAGAGGCAAAGAGCTTAATCCGATTTGAATTAAATCCACAAAACAAGCTTATCGCATAGTTATACAACTCATACAGAGAAGATCATCCTTAGTACAGGAGGCCTGAAAAAACCTGATGTATGCGCCCTAGTCATGAAAACTGTAGATGCCTCACCACTTTGACGAAAGCATACGTTGAAGATGAATCAGCCCACACAGAGCAAACCATCTTCGAGTCATGATGTCTAGGTCTCTAGTGGAAATGCTCTTGTAGACCACCACAATTTAATAAAAAAACGTCAGTCTAACTAGTTTGCACTCTGTATCTGCTCAATGTCCACAGAGGCAGTACAGTAATCGGAGAAGGCTGTCAAGACGGTACTAGAAAGCCTGCCATTAATATCTGATGCGTTATGAAAGTGGCAAAATAAGCAATAGACTTGTGTAACTCCTGTATAGGGTTATGTGCAGGGTGGATATCATAAACCCTCTCACAATGGTATGAATGGCTTTTCTAAAACTGTCCATATGAAGTCAACTTCTCTGTGCTGTTTTTCGAGAAAGTGTTTAGTCAGACTGGTCATGGATTTCCTGCACCGAAACGAGCTCTTATGTTCCAGCATACGTACGCGTACCTTTCACGTCGTCATTCCCACATATCTGATCGAACATGGGCATGTAAGCAGGTAGATCAAATTATCGCTGTTACAGTTTGTAAAGTGGGTCTGGAGCCAGGGCCGATCAGTGCCAATGTCTATTTGCGTTGAATGTTTTGTTTGAGGACAAACAAAACAGGTTCCACAGGGATGGTGTCCAGTTACTGGAGGCAAATCCCATAATGTTCCTACTGCTCTCCTTGGAGTTTCTTTCGGTCGGGTATGCACCAGACGATCCCGGATGTTGCTTGATCTCTTGAAGGCAAACAGGGGTTGGGCTATACAATTACTGCCGTGATTCAAGATACGCCAATGTTGGCGGACTATCTTCTGGATATGATTGCTCCTGGTATTGAACGTGCTTACCAAGGTCAGTCGCTCAGATGGAGCTTTGCATACTGGGGGTTCCAAAAGTGCCTCTCGGTTACTGTTGTTAGCCCGTTTCCGTGAGCATCTCACAAGTGATCGTGGGTAATGTCGCTCGAGTAGTTGTTTGGTGAGGTTATTAGCATGAGATTGAAAATCAGCAATTTCCGAACAATTCCTCCGTACTCTCAGAAATTGCCCGTAGGGCAAATTATTCCGAAGTGCCTTCGGATGATGACTCTCGTACATGAGGAGAGAGTTTCTTGCCATTGGTTTCCTGTAAAGTTCACTCTGTAAACCCATAGGTGTGGCATAGATGGAAAGGTCCAAAAAGGAGATTCTTTCTTTGTGGAATTCGACAGTAAAGTTAAGATATTCATTCTTGCAGTTCAGCCATTGATGGAATACTCTGATATACTCTTGGTTGCCTCTCCACACCACTAATGCATCATCGATGTATCTTTTCCACCATCTAATCGATGAGTGGAAAGGGTTACTGGGTGTTAGCACATGTTGTTTCTCAAATTGATGGACATAAAGACAAGCTCGGCTCGGCGCGAAAACGCTGCCCATACTCGTCCCAGATGTTTGCAAATATATTGTATCTTCATAACGGAAGAAATTTTCTTTCATGGCTAGTGTAGCAAGAGTCATGATGAAAGATACAGGTGTTATTGTATCGAGTGTGCTAGCTTCTAGAATGGAGGTGACCACAAGAGTCTCATCTTGGGGGATAAAAGTGTAGAGGGACTCTACATCAAATGAGCCAAATAGGTCTCTTTCTGGGTCAAAATCAATCTCGGGCAAGACTCTCAAATCGGTCTGAGGAAAAAGTCAACGAAAGGAGGCGGCCTTTATTGTTTGTGCACTTTAGGCAGGATGTAAAAGTATGGCATAACTGGATTATCAGTCACCAAGAATTGTGCTTTCTTCACGGTTATCCATCCTTCTGCTAGTGCCTCTTCCGTCAGGCTTTTGATCTGTCTCTGGAGACCTTCAGTGGGATCTTGCTCTAATGGTCTGTAGGCCTGTCTATTATCCAGTTGGCGCAGACATTCAGTCCTGTAGTCAAGGGAATTCAAAATAACTGTTGCGCCCCCCTTATCCGCAGGCTTGATAGTTATTGACTGATCCTGCGAGAGGGCATTCAATGTAGTTTGTTCTTCTCTTGACAAATTCTTAAACGATCTTTTCTTTGTTTCCCATATCTTAGAGACATCATCTTGCACTGCCTTCTCGAATGCTAGAACTTGAGGAGGAACTGTATGAGCAGGTGGTTGGAACTTAGATTTTGGTTTCAGTCCAGTATTTATTTCAGTAATGTTAGACGTTCCGCTGTCTCTGTTCTTAAAAAAGTAGTGAAGTCTAAGTTTTCAAAAGAATTGGCTCAATTCACATTGGAGTAGAAAAGGATCTCCATCGTTATTCATTACGAAACCGAGACCCTTATCAAGGACTCTCTTCTCGATCTCGCTTAGTATTTTCGTTGAGAGGTTGAATATGAGGGTTGATTCCCCGATGGTCCTGCTTTCTGTTGAGTCTTGCTGTTCTGGCTCCGAGTCCCTGTGTGGGGACCTGATTGGTCCTCCCAATGGACGCCTGGTTGTTGTGCCGAGAGATTTCTTCCCTGTGTCCTCCGTGGACCAAACCCTAAAAAAGGCTGGTTGTTAAATTCATTGGGAAAGCCATGATAGGGCCCGGGTGGTGGTGGGGGGTAAACCTGTTGTTGTTGTGGGTACCCCCACGGTGTAGGTGGCCACCATTGTTGGAACTGCCCCCTGCGGATAATTACCGCGAGAAAAGCGTCTGTTGGATCGACCTCTGCCTCTTTGTTGAAAAGAAGGTGTGCCTGTTGTATCTGTGTCACTGCTGTCAGAGCTAGAGCCTGAATAATTAGAACCATAACGTCTCCCACTAGTTCTAAATGCGGGTGGAGTATATGTATCACTTGTATAAGAATATACTCGTTCATGCTTGAATTTTGCCAAATCCTTTTTGAATTTGTCTAATTTAGATTGTAGGATTGAGTCACTGAATTCCTTCGAATTCTTATTAGACTCAGCCTGCTGTTTTTTAAAAATAGGTCCAGTGATGGTGGCTTTAATTGAGGCTTCTAACACCTGGATTTCTGTAAGTATTGTGTCAGCTATCCTTTTAGAGGTGCTAATGATCAGGATTAGCCAATCCCTGGTACACCTCCAAGCTATTAGGGACCAATCTTTTAGAAACGATTTATCCTGTAGAAAGAGTTGTGGCGCATTGGTAACAATTAGTCCGACGATTGGATATTGACAACAGACTATTTCACAAACTGTGGCGGCTCTTCTGCTAAGGCGGAGGTGCAACTCCCCAATGAACAAAAGGAAAAATAAAATGATAATAGCTATTGTTTTTATCATTGTTTTTCCTATATACTTCAGTGGCTCTTGGGGGGCAGGGCTGAGGAGTGGTCTTCACTCCTAAAGTGTGCAGGACTGCTTAGCGAGCCCTCTTGGGCTGCCCCAAGCAGTCCAGCATACTATGCATGCCCCCCACCAGGCTGCAATCCACAGCCTGGTGAGGAACATGCAAACCCTCCCAATCCCCGTCTGAGCACAGATTCACGTGCTCAAACCAATCACAACACCTCATTGCAACGTTGTGATTGGCTATGGGGGGACTGGGAGGGCGGGTGCTTCCTGCTGCTGGCCGAGAGCGCAGGAAGATGTCGGAGGAACACAGGACCAAGGAGATTCGGCAGCCATTTCAGTTAGTATTTTTCATTGTTTGTTTTCTTTTTTTGTCCCCTGCCCCACCACTTGGGTCCAGTATCAGCTGCTACTGTTCACAAAAGAACAAGTTTGTAATGAGTAGAGAAGATTTTGAAGAAATTAGCAGGGGCGAGGAAAAAAAGAACACAGTGGTGGTGATCAGGTTTGTATGTGAACCAATCATCTCTGGCGTGGTAACATGGTAATATTCTAAAATCAAAGGTGCATTTAGATTTTTTGCCAAAAGTACGTTTTCAATCTGAATAGAATGGCATGGATTAACTATGTCTAGGCGCATAAAGAACAAACTCAATAAAAAAATAATGATTGTATTGCTACTATGTGTATAAAACTTTGACAAGGGGCTAGTCACGCTTTCAATGCACGTGACGTGTAATGCAGATAAGACATCATGAGGATGTGAATAATGTGGCTCTATATAGGAAGAAATATTGTGGCTTAGCTGAAGTGGCCACATAATTGCTTCAAAGGAGAAAAGAGATACTGTTGAAAGGGCTGGGCCCATGAGTTCTAGGCCGTTCTAGAGTCACACTCCGATGGGTCTTTTTAGCAGCATGAAAGTGCAGAGGGGAGAAAAGTCATTAGAAAAACAGTCAATTAGCCAATAATTCTTTTGGACACATAATAATTCCCGGACAACTACTTAAGGTTAGTTGATCTATTACAAAGCCAAGAATAACTGAACATAGAGACACCTCAACACAAGGGAATAGAAATACAAAGGGATCAGCATGAAGCCAAATCTGCGCATACAGTTTAGACGATGTAGCATAAGCAGCACAATTAATTCCCTGCATCGAGGGTTGGAGAGCAAAAAGCATTGATCAATTCCTACTCTAGCTCTAAGGTGACATGCCTAAATAAGCATTTTCTGAAAGAAATATTAAAAGGTGTCAGCCTGTGCAGCCTCCCTAAGAAGTCTCTCCACGACCAATGGGTCAAGTAGCATGAATCTACAAAAAACAGAGCTAGTGCTAAGATGCTCTCTCCCTGAAGGCAAGAAAGGAGTGGTGCACAGTCCCTAACTCCAACAACCAATTATTCATGAGTAGCACTCCAATGGTGCAGTTCAGATCATGCCATCCATCCTGGGTACAGTCCTGAAGGTATTTTTCCACAATGTTGACGGTGTACCTTCCTTGTTACAATGTGTCCTTGGTTTGTATGCCTTCTCCTGTGTGAAGCGCAACGACCTTCCTTTATTGACTTGAGACATACAATTGTAACTTCTTTTCTCCTTGTCTAACTTGCTAAGACAATGACATTACTTTTCCTGAAGAATGTGTTCTCCACCTGAAATGGAAACATGAGAAAAATACAGAATCTGCAATGCACGTGAAACTGAACTATTAATTTTAAAGTGAGAGTTTCCAGGGACTTGCATTTCAGGCCTAGGACTTCAACAATACAAATTGCATATAAATGGACTTGTCAGTTGTTTGATATAGGTTAACTGGCGCCTCTTAGAAAATAACACAATATATTTGGGTGTGATCTATTTAACGGTGCTAAAAGGTAAAGGGAACCACTATTCCTCTTAAAATCGGTTATTGCCTCAAAGTTACAACACTCCCTAGCACACGTACAGTATAAATATAGTTTGAATATGCCAGTGTTTTATACAGAATTGTGAAATAGTAAAGATGATTTCTTGTCTTTGTGATCCACTTTCAATTTTATTCTTGTGCTCTGGAAACTCACACACAGCCAACACGTGTTTCGTCGTTATGTGGGAATGTAACCCACGAGGAACTTGAGCGTACCTGCTTCGAATGAACGGGGGACTCCTAGAAGATAGATACTACAGGCGAAAGCCTTCCTAAAAGAATTGGAGCCATAACGAGGCTTTTACATTACTTCCAAGAATACGAAATGGACACCCCCCGTAGAACCCAAATGTGGGTTGGAATTTTCACCACATTACACCAATGAAAGAACAGACCTGGAAATAGCCTTGAAAAAGTCATGGGTTACATTCCCGCATAACGACGAAACACGTGTTGGCTGTGTGAGAGTTTCCAGAATACAAATTGCATAACCATTATTAGCATTTCAATTAATACATTTACCTACTAATTTAAAACATTATTTGTAACTCATAATTAATGAGTGAGAAGGGTCAGTTTCACAGCATGAGTTTCACATGTTAACATTTTCTGCTAGTTACAGTTATTTCCTATGCTAATTCTCAATGACACTTATCCATAAACCAAAGTACATCAGATAATTGTGTTAATATGTTTCACAATTCTAACGCCTCATGTTAACAATAATTCCATGATTATATGCGGATGCGTTCTACACATGATTATGATGCACCCCTATGAATTAAAATGAAATTTCCGCTTCATCATTGTTCAGATCTATCTGACCCATCACATATAAAGGTAGGGTGGAGGACCAATGGAGAATAGTAAAAAAGACTATGATACATAGAGCTCATTGGGAAAGTACAAACATGTGTGTAAAGGGTCGCTATCTTTCGGTGGCTCTGCCAGCTCATCAAATGGAATTGTGGTGTTAAAAGAAACAAGATCCACAATCCATGTGGTTTAGTTAGTGACAAATACCCACGGGATGAGTTCTTTATCAAAGGTTCATATGCCGTACACCCCTCATTGTTCCTTCTGAAAAAGTATGCATTCTTCATCCTTTTTGTGTGCTAAATGTCTCAAGTACTACCGACCGAATTTTGGGTAATGACGAATCTCAGAACCTTCGACAATGATTATTTAATGGCCAACTTGCTGCAATTTTGCCATAGACTCGATACTACCACACAAACACATGGCGATAATTCAATGTTAAACACACAAGGTAATGGACGGAATATTGCACATTGGCAAAACATTTACCCCCAGTCACAGATCTGGGTTTATTCCATCGTTATTTTGCTCACCACGCCACCGCAGTTCAGACATGGCCATATGCAAATCAGCCTTGACCCTGTGCCTCATGGGAACAGTCCAGCCCGAACTGCCAAGCCATGTCTTTCCTGGACCGGAATCAAACATCCTAGGACCGGTTTCTGGCTATCAGCCGTCTTCAGCCAGTATAGCTTGACTCCAGTGGTGTGGAGAGCATGGGACACACGTCTGAGCATACCCATCCCACTCGGGGTGACAAATGCAAAAACAACAGTTGATGGACAGAATGCAGAACAATGTCATACATTCACCCCAGTACAGAGATCTGGGCCTAAATCCATCGTTTGTTTGCACTCCACACCACCCCAGTTCAGACATGGCCATATGCAAATCAGCCTTGACCCTGTGCCTCATGGGAACAGTCCAGCCCGAACTGCCAAGCCATGTCTTTCCTGGACCGGAAAACATCCACCCCCAGTCACAGATCTGAGTTTAATCCATCGTTATTTTGCTCACCACGCCACCGCAGTTCAGACATGGCCATATGCAAATCAGTCTTGACCCTGTGCCTCATGGGAACAGCCGATGATGGCTGATAGCCTGAAACCGCTCCTAGGATGCTTGATTCCGGTCCAGGGAAGACATGGGTGGCAGTTCAGGCTGGACTGTTCCCATGAGGCACAGGGGCAAGACTGATTTGCATATGGCCATGTCTGAACTGGGGTGGCGTGGTGAGCAAAATAATGATAGATTAAACCCAGATCTGTGACTGGGGGTGAATTTTTTGCTAATGTACAATATTCCGCCCATCACCTTGTGGGTTTTGATAATTCAATGTTTGCACTTCTGTTAGAACCATTGGCCAGAATACTGGTTTTGACCACCATATTATACCGAATATTAGGTAGAATTATTTTTGACATCCCATTCTGTTTACTACTTACTCCTAGGCCATTCCGTACCTTTTAACTATCCCAGCCAACGTAATGCCAGTACTAGATGCTGTCCTCTTACTGTTTAGTTTGAAGATCACACTTGTACCACGAGGCGCTTAAGTCCTCCGGCGGTTATCATATAATTGGCAATATGGCGCTTCAATGCCACGCCAATATACCTGAAACCGCCAGCACAAACGGCGGCAATAAAGAGGAACAAGGAGAATGCGCTGCATATACAATTGACTGAGTAAGTACTTGACCACTACTTCGAGTGTGTGTCCACTTCAGTGCAGATTATTTTTCCAATACGATGTATAAATGAGTGTTCAGATTGATAACTGACAGTGTATTACGTAATCTAATTTAGCATGTATATTCCTCCCGTCCGGTGATTATTTTACTTGATTAATTCTAGTAATCTCGTGACAAATGATTAGATACTAGATTCCCTCGACTGTGTCGGGTTATCTTGTTACATGAGTAAGCAAGATAATGTATAACTTACTATTTTAATTTTTTGGGCCATATCCATATACTTCTATACAATAGAAGTCCATCAGCACCTCTACTATGTAGCCTTCACATAGTATTTGAATATCTTGGTCACTCGCGTCCACACGATCATACACGCTCTGATATTTGACCGCACAAGCGCCTTAGGATTTATCTATGGTCTGAGTACATCTTGATCCTGCTCTGAAGACGATATTGTGCTAACGGGTTGATTCCTTGGTTTTAGCTTAATATTATCATTACTTTTGATTGGTATGAAATGGCATTTATGGGGTATATATACAACCAGTTTGACCTATCAATGGGTAGAAACACGAGTCTCAGAGCTTGATCATTACTTTAACTTATAGATATGCTACCTATTGTGTCGCAGCAGAGCCACACTCAGAACTGGGACGACAGGAGGTAAGATTTTACATAGGCACATGCATGAGCCATAAGCTACCTTAAAATATATAGATATGATGAAACTGAAGCTTGTGTGTCTTTCCAGATATATTATAGGATATACTGGCAAACACGTCGCCTAAAACAACTTATGAATAGGCGTCTGATATTGAGTAACCTAACCAATTTTGCATTTTAGAATTAATATCACTTTGACAACTAGGACATTCAGCACCAAGGGCATCTCACAATAGAACATATACTGCTGGGACTCGTGGTGGCCCAATCTAGACCTTTCCCCACCCACTAACAAATAAAATCACGTTTATATCCCTTCAACCTCACATGGCACGTTTGGGGTTACCTGACCAGGTGATGTGTTCTATATCTATTTTAAAAAACTGCTCCTAAAATGGACAAAGACTTTATTGTAGATGCTAAGCCCTGATAAAGTCTGCTGTAACAGAATCAGCCTGAGACTAAACATGTGTTGGCAAGATGCGTACAGGACTACAAGAAAATAAAAAAACTATTGAAACCACAATCTCAATCCTAATTTCTGTGTGCCTGGAGCACTTTGTTGTAAACTCCTGGACCTCTCTAGTTGAGAAAGAATGGATGGCTCGTCTTCCTCCTGAGCACCAGAAAATATTTGGACAAAAAGATAAGAAGATATACGGACTTTATCTGGATTTATGTGGTAGAGTGTACCAACTGTCCCAGCTATCACACCCTTTTTTTGTTCTAACTACTCTCTCAAGATCCTTCTCTGTATGGTTAGCTGACACATTATGGTTGCTCACCTTGGTCATAATTTTGTGGCATCTGATATTACTCCCATGTTCGCCTATGATTAGTTTAATTTTTCTGCATGTCATGCCTATATGTCTGAGTCAACTAGTGTATGTGATCATATAGATCACATGCGTAGAATGGCAGTTTGTGTGTCTCCTCGAGTCAGTTTCAGGCAATCATTCAATTGCAGATATTTTGCCGCTGTTGTTAGTTGGCATACGGTGCAGGATCCACACTGGTTGTGTCCCACGACTGGTTGCAAATCCATGGTTGATAGCACTGAGACACTCTGATTTGGTTCTGTGTGAAGGTGGCTGTGGACAAAATGGTCCTGTAAATTCTTTTTCTTTTGTGGGCAAATCGTGGTTTTGGTCAGTTTTTCGGAGCAATAAGTATTGACGAGTGTGAGGGTATCATCATACTTTGTTCTTCATTGTGGTTCTAAAAGGCTTTCCTGGCTCTTTTATGGCATTTGTCAATGATCTGTATGGTATATTTTCTCTCTGTGACTTTCTTAAGGAGATCTGATGCCTGGGTATTGTAGTCTTTAAGACTGCTGCAGTTTCGGCGTATCCTAAGGAATTGACTGTGCAGGAGGTTCTCTCTCAGAGGCCCAAAGAGCAGTTCTCAGGAAGCTAAAAAAAAGTACTACTGAGCGCCAACTGCATTACTAAGTAGTGCAACTGTGTTTATTTTCCTAAAGCTAATACACAAATGCAGAGAGAACAGTTGTAAATGTGTCTTAACAGTTTTAAGATAACAGTGATTAACAGTCAATGCCTTTTATGTGTGGCCTGACAGCGCAGTTGCCTGCAAGATCTATTATTAGCAGTTCTTTAAAGAATACATAGAGTGGGCTTTGGTTGTTTGCCAATAAGCTGCCTGCCTGGCATGAATTGATTGCATTAGAGACTATTTTACATCTCAAAACTATACTGAATCTTCGCACATTGAATTGTTTTATCTCTGAGAAGTATTACATAAAGAAAACAATCCGTTTTGTTTCGGTTTTTTTCAGTGCCGCTGGCTTTTCAAACGTGTTAGTCAGTACTCAAAATGGAAGCCAAACCTTTGACTTTGCCAATACTAGTTTTCAAGATATTTTCCATCGTTAAGTGCTGTTTTTCATCACTTGGAAATGGCTTTTAAGTCATTGATTTCCAGTGCATGTTGCTTTCTAGTACTTTGATATATATATGAGGCAATGAAAACTGTGAATATTTAAGGTTATACTAACAACATAAATTAAGCACTGACAGCTTTAAGTACAACATATAATCTTTTAATGTGAGATTTTGGATCATAAATGCTGCATCCACTTGAGGCCACCAACATAAATCAATTATTAAATCGTATGTGGTTAACTAAAGTGAAAATGTTCCTTGGCAGTGTTCACTGCTACTGTAATAATCTGAAACCTTGTAAAACAAGAGTAGAGAATTCTCCTCCCATGCTAAACTTTATATTTCAATGGACTGGGGTATGATTATATTGTATTCATGCAGAGCACATTACCCCTGTCATGGCATGGAATCGATTGCTATGCAGAAAGCACTCTACTCTGTAAATTCCCAGAGTTAGTGGTTTAGACAAGGGTTATCACAGTAGAAGAATCATATTTAGAAAATGAATACTTAAGATGTAATGTCATACAGTTTATGTATTTCAGCAGCAGGTTTCTGCTGTGGATCAAGTTCTGATATTATTCATTAATGGAGTGTAAAGTAGACAGTAAAGTAAAATAAATTTTGTGCTACAGATTAATTATGTGTTCAGTTACTGATTTTAGTAGATTGTTGGGAATTGTAATTGCTAGCATCAGTATGGTTAATCTTTAAAAGCCCAAATTTGCAACAGTTATCTTGTAGCATGGAAAACTTATAGTTTGGCATGTTCCGCGTAGATTAGTGTGGAAAAGCTAAAGTGCAATTAAAATGCTATTTTGGCTTAGAACATCACTATTTTTGACATTTATTAAAAACATGATTCAGTGGTGAAGTTAGATTATTGATAAATATACAGAAAAATTGAATTTATGAAAGTTATACTTTCCCATCTGAAGTCCCAGTAGGCTAATTAACATTAACCTGCTTGACTTCCATGTCAGTGCTTCTCCCCCAGGTAGGTGTGAAACCTTTCCCAGTGCCTTTTAGCAGAATGACTCTGTGTGAGGTATCCTGCTCAGCTTATCTCTGGAAGGGCCATTTGGGTGGGCCCACAAACTCCATTTTCTTGAAAGGGACCAGGATGAGGCCTACCAATTGATAGTTAAGCGAAACAAGGTTATTTTAATCCCAGAGTATAATTTAGCCATCATGACTCAATTCCAGTTTCAGAACTAGATTGGTGTGAATAGGTATGAGAAGGCTCTTTATTACCATAGATAGAGCCTTAGGAGGGCCACAAACTACTGCACAGTGGGAGAAAGGTTCTGCCATGTTGATTCAACATGAGAAGGATGCAATGTGGCATGGTCTAAAGTAAGGCCAACAAGATGTGCTGTAAAAAGGTGAAAGGTTTACCCATGGAAAATATTTGTTTGTTGGTCCGGAGGTCTTCTTCACCTAGCATCTAGTGGAATGCTGAAAAAAGTAGCAACTTACCTCAAGCCCCACAGTTCTAGACCTTTTGATGAACAGAAAAGAAAGTATTTTGTTGGCTGTGACCTATGGGGAGACCTGAAGGGCGGGATCTGCTCATACTAAGGACTAGTAGTGAACTCTGAGAGTTAGGGATGACCTCATGTACGGCTTCAGGGACAAGTAATGCTGCAAAAGGCCTTTTCTAGAAGTGACAAGTTTACTAGTGGCAAGTGAACCCTGACTGGCCTGTGCTAGTGACCTCTTATTGAGTGAGTTCTGGCCTCGAAGTGCTTTCCATTAAGATTTCTAGACCTTTGGAGGACCAGGATTGGCAACAAGGCACTTAGACCAAGGCACAACCTTGATTGCAAGAAAATCAGGTTGGTCCCGCTCAGAGCTTTTTTTCCCAATTGCAAGAAGATTTTACTTGACCCTCTTGGTTAAGGTATCTAGCTTTGCTGTGTCCTGCCCGCTACAGCCTCCTGACTTGTCCCTCCAATTGTTTTTGAGCTCAGAAAAAGAGAATAAGCCCAAAGTTAGAAACGGTGACAAGCTGAATACACATTACTTATTCGATCGATGGGAGAAATTCAGTGGGTGCAAAACTTGCATTTCCCCCCTCTGAACTTTTCCACTCAAAACCTGTGGCTTTAGAGAGACCTCATCCAATGAATATTTGACTTCTAGACGGCTTTGTCAGATTGTGGCTGAAATCTTGCCCCACTGGAGGATTTCTATTACCAGAGGAAAAGATGAAGTGCAGGTCTTTTTAATCCCTCCTTTCTCCCTTTGTCTCAACACTCCTTTCTCCTTTTTTCAAAAGTTCCTATCATTTTCCAAAGATCTTGCTACCTTTTATGCCTTACTCTCTCTTGCTTTGGCTCAAACTTTGATGATGAAAATTACGTCCTGGGACAAAAATAGAGCCCTGGTGTCCACCACCTGCAAAATAAGCACTGGTGGTGTTGTTTATCTGTAAGTAAATCCACATGTGAGTGTAAATTAATATGTATGAACACTAGGTGGATTTACACTAAAAAACTAAGTAATTTTGCACCTAAATCAAAATTATGTGTGGTAATGGCTTTGAGAAGACTATTATAATAGGTGGCATTAGGGAAAGATTTAACGTCACTGATGCAGTATCTTTAAAACATGAATATAGTGTGAATCTAGGACTGTTCAGCAAAATGTCTTAAGCATTTCTTTTTTAATTAGAATCTAATATTTATTTTACAGAATACTACCAGGCGTACCTGCTTTTTCAGATTGCATTTTTTTATTTGATGGTAGATTTTATTTGATGTTAGATTTTTTGACGTTAAGAGAACTTTTCTTTAATTATATATATATATTAATAACCCTTTTGCTGCAAGGCCTTTCCTACCTACCCCACTGCTTCGCCTTGTTTTGGCTATTTGGGATGGCTCCCGCTTAGGCCGCCATAACTTTTCTTCTTCATTAGGCATCAACGCCAATTTTGTGTCCAATTTTCCCTGAACAGAACTGTGAAATTACCCACCATATTGCTAAATTTCTGTTTTTGGGGAAAAATGGCAAATATGTGCTGCAGAAAAAAGTGTTTCTTTTTTTCACAGCAATTGCATCAACGAAAGATTTACAGTGCTAAAATCAGCATCTTTCCAGTTTTCAGGAATAGGTAGACTGGATTCAGAAAAACACATTTTTTAACGACAGTTTTGCCATTTTACTGGGAGAAAGCCTCGTTTTCCTATTTTATGTGCCTTTAACCTCCTTTCAGTTTATGGTGGAAATGGGTGTCAAACCCTTGGTGGATCCTGGAAAGCCATCCGTTCTGAGAACTAGACAACATTCTCAATTCAGCAAGGGTCATTTGTGAAGATTCTTCAAAGTTTTCACATAGAAAGAAACAGTTGAAAAAACAAATATTGAAATGAGTTGAAAAATAATGCTATCTGTAGATCTTGTTACTATGGCAGATTTTCAAAAGCAATATATATGAATCTATGTATATATGTATATATAAATATATATATAGATATTGATATATACGGTGCTTAATTTGAGATGGTGGTTAATTGTCGGCACCGGCTCTTAATTGCTGAAACCTGCACCTATGACAGCCGCCACATTGTGGCACTGTTTGTGTTATTTAAAGATGAGCGGAAAACAGTTGTTTGTTAATTCAAAATACATTAGAAACATCTAATACTTGCCATCCAAGCCATTCTTAAATATTTGGCAGCCTTGGACAGTCTCAATTGTCACACTTGTAGCCGTGTAACGGTTAGCAGTTGTGTAACTACAGTGGAAATGTATGGGGCAAACTGCGATGGCCTCCTGACGAGGGCCCAGCGCCTATTTTTTTAAAACTTAAACACTGCATATATATCACTGGACCCTTCTGATTGTGGTGATATATAGGGTTTGTAGGATCTCCAAGAACCCAAGGTACCCAGAACCAATAACTGAATTGCATCTTTAATTCATTGTGTACCGATTGTACAGCAATTCATATGGTAAATTATAAATAACGGAAAAAGGGTATGAAGGACAACTTTGTTTTTCTGAAATGTACACTATATATTGAATCTAGCAGCAGGTTTTTTTTTATTCAGAACTCCTTGCAAATCCCAAACTTTCCCTAAAAACCACATTTCCTTGCATTTATGTGAGTTAAGCTCTTTGAATCTGCAGGGATCCTCAAATATCCGACCACCCAGTGTTCCTCCAAGTCTCCCAAGAATAATGGTGCCTCACTTGTGTGGGTACTCCAAGTGCTCATGACAAGAAAGGGTGAAAAACACAACATAGACACATCACGTTGTCCACTGAAAAACAATGTGTTTTTTTGCAATGTGAGTAGATGTGGATTTTGGGCCACAGCTCAGCCGGCATCCAGGGAAACCACCAAACCAGCTTTTTAATGTAAACCTAGACACCTGGAGCAGCACATGGCGGGGTGACTTGTGTGGCTCTCGTCAGGTTGTTTTAACCAGAATCTGGTAAAAATCTTAGACTTTGCCTAAAGTTTTTTTCCCAGGCATGTCTGTGTGTAAACCTGATGGTATCTGCATGGACCCACAAAGTTCCTACCACCCAGCATTCCCCAAAGTCTCCAGAGAGAAACTATGCTTCACTTGTGTGGGTGGGCCAAGTGCCCATGATAGGAAAAGAAGCCAAACACAACATAGACCCACCACATTTTGCTGAACAATGTGTTTTTGGGAATGTTGGTAGCTGGGAATTCTGGGCCCCAGCTCAGCAGACACCTAGAGAAACCTGCCAAACCAGCACATGTTTTAAAACTATACACCCGAGGGAGTTCAGGGTTGGGCGACTTGTGGCTCTCACCAGGTTTTTTACCCAGAATCCTGTGCAAAGTTTAAACTTTGCCTAAAAACAATTTCTTTGCATTTCTGTGAGGAAAAGTCCTGGAATCTAAAGGCAGTCCCATATTTCCTACCACCCAGCATTCCCCCAAGTCTCCTGAGAAAAACTGTGCTTCACTTGTGTAGGTAGGTCAAGTTCCTGTGACTGGAAAATGCACCAAGTGCAACGTAGATTTCATCACATTTTTCCACTGCAAAACAATGTTTTTTGCAATGTGGATAGCTGTAGATTTTGGGTCCAGCTCAGCCAGTACCTGGGGAAACCGATCAAACCAGCCCATTTTGGAAACTTGACACCCAGAGAAGTTCAGGGTGGTGTGACTTGCATGGCTTTAGCCAGGCTTTGTTACACAGTTTCCCATACAAAGCTCAAACTTTGCCTAAAAAGAGACATTTTCTTTGTATTTCTTTGAGGAAAAGTCTGGGAATCTGCAGACAGTCATGCATTTCCTACCCACCAGCGTTTCCCCAAGTTTTCCATGAAAAACAGTGCCCCACTTGTGTGGGTAAGCAAAAGACACACAAATGATGGATGGAATGCGGAACAAATCAACCATTCACCCCCATTCAAGACATCTGGGCTAAATTCATCATTCTTTTGCTCACCATGCCACCCAGTTTAGACCAAGCCATATGCAAATCAGTCTTTACCCTGCTCCTCATGGGAACAGCCCAGCCCGAACTGCCAAGCCAAGTCGTTCCTGATCCAGAAACAAGCATCTTGGTACAGGTTTTGAGGTATAACCCTTCGTCAGCCAGGCTACCTGAATACAGTTGCACAGTGAGCCCGGGACCAACTTCTGTGCATTCCTGGCCCACTTAGATTAGGTTAGAAAGCAAAAGACACACAAATGATGGACGAAATGTGGAACAAATCAAACATTCACCCACAGTCAAGAGATCTGGGTAAATCCATTGTTCTTTTGCTCAACATGCCGCAGCGGTTTAAACCAAGCCATGCGCAAATCAGTCTTGACCCTTCTTCACATGGGAACAGCCCATCTAAAACTGGACAGACAACCAGGGGGGGTCAATAGGAGAATCCCTCCCAGTGTACACCCTGAGTTTCTAGACATATCCAGCATTATTCTCAGACAGCACACACATCTTAATTCCATAATGTGCTCTCTTGCTAGGAATGCACTGCCTACAAACCAAACAGCCATTGAACAGGACCCAAAAATAATCCACAGCTGTTTCTTTCCTTGAAACATAGATCTCAGGGAAATGATCTACAAAATGATTAAGGAAAGGTTGAATCTTGAAGATACGGTCACAATCAGGGTGAACCCATGGCAATTCTGAAGCATTATCAACAAAATGCAGCATCTGAAGCAGAAGCAAATACCGATCACAACTCATGGTTGCAGGAAACAAAGCAGTTGCCATCAAGGGACTAGCAGACCGATATGAAGTCAGTGATGGCTTCCTTAATGATCTCATCCAAAAATGTAAACCCCAGAACTTCTGGGGCAGCAGCCAGGGCAGCTGACCTCGGAGCACATGGTTCACAGTGTGATCCCCGGCTCCAGCAGCAGCTCAGCTCAGCGCCATGCGACTCTGGGCAATAGTTCACTTAATTTCCACGATGGCCCCCAGCGCCTTGAGACCCATAATGGTGAGCAGTTTGCGCTTTACAAATATGGATTTACATTTACATTTCAACTCATCCAGATTTGTGAGAGTCGACCGGCTAGCTCTAAAGTGGAACTTAAGTCTGCCACTGTTGTACTTCAAATACTGTTCAGCATACAAATTAGTCTGGTGAACAATCTCATCTATTGTCTCTAAACAACTAAAAGAGATATATAAAGGTTTTCAATATTGACTCTACACTCTGCGACACCACAAAAGGCAGTCAACACAGGTTGCACCATGTTCGGGGCAATCCAGAGTTCAGCACTTCCAATGGGAAGCCTTTCAGCCCCAGGCTACAATCTAGTTTCCACTTGCTGCACTATCGGTATATAATTGTCCTATAAAATTGGCACTTCCTCCACACTGATAGTGGCTTCATCATCAGAGAATTCCTTGCAGGCAGAAAATTCACTTCCTCAATCTTGGACTTCGCCTCAGATGCAGACTCAGTCTCAGAACCATAGTCAGAGAAAGATTTGAACGGCAAACCAACAACCTGCTGAACAGTCAACCTGTGGTTAGCCATAATCCTAACTAATACAACAAATAAGTCAACACTGGGTGGGACAACATCTTGCCCCAAACCGATCGCACAGCAAGGTGTCCTCTTAAAGGCTAGAAAAATGAGTCCATATTACACTCTGAATTTCTTCCATTTCAACCATATTCTCCAGTTTTCATTCCTTTATTATTCATCCGCAATTAGTTTCAATCTACAAGCGGGTTATTCTGCCATTCTCCAAGTTTCTAATGCTGAAGCTGTGCCCAACCGGACCTCTTGCTAAAGCACGACAAATGCAGGAGTTCGTTCAAAGCAGCGTTTATTTAAAAAGAAGTCCCAATGCATTTCGGGCTGTCAGGTGCCCTTCGTCAGGGAGACACTGGAAGTAAATAATAAAATACATAACCATTACCATATGACCCATCTCTGCATGTTTTACACAGTTAACATAAATCAGTATGCATTTTCACATGAATGTCTTGTCTAATTCCTCCAAGCATCCTTCATAACCACTGTCTATATTGCCCCTCCACTTTAATGGTAAACCAACCTTCCAGCTGATCTGGTGACTCTAATACACCCTTTGGGCTTTTATTCTGCCAAACAACCTACTGCTCCATGTTTTTACAGTTGTTTCTAAAGCATGAATCTGCCATTTCCCATGATCTGCATTAAACTCTCTTCCCTATACGCTCCTTTCCTCTCTCACCTCCAGACTTCATGCTGAAATGCACCACTAAACCTCAACAGCCCCTTTGTTCACTCCCCATTCCCACTCACACATCTCTCACTCCCGCTTAATATGACCTAAATCCTACCTTCCTCTAAATTTCTTATGACTCATGTACTATCAACTTCCGTGGCTTTTTTCTCATGCTCTCTATTCATCTCTAACCGCCTCACCCTGCACGCCAATGAAGCCCGCCACCTCAATGACCCTTTATCAACCTTCCCATTTGCATGCACATGACCTTTCTCATGCTGTCCCCGTATGCCAAAACCTTTAAACGCCTAACATCCTCTCCGTGTAAATTATATCTATATTCATACATGCATGCTTTCCCATTCATTTCTTCCTTACGCACTGCCATTTATCCTAACTTGTATCTCCACACACAATCCACATTACCCCGGCTGTAATGCCAGAAACCAGTCCTCGGAAGCTTGTTTCCGGTCCAGGGAAGGCATGGCTTGGCAGTTCGGGCTGGACTGTTCCCATGAGGCACAGGGTCAGACTGATTTGCATATAGCCATGTCTGAACTGGGGTGGCAGAGTGGGCTAAAGAACGGTGATGGATTCAACCCAGATCTTTTGACTGGGTGTGAGTGTTTGATTGGTTCGGATGCTCCGTCCATCACCACCCCCTTTTGTACCGCTTTGGCCGCCATAGGTGTGGCAGGGTATGCTCAGACGTGAGTCCCTTGCTCACTTTGCCACTGAATTCAAGCAAGCCGGGCTGAAGACGGCTGTAATGCCAGAAACCGGTCCTCGGAAGCTTGTTTCCGGTCCAGGGAAGGCATGGCTTGGCAGTTCGGGCTGGACTGTTCCCATGAGGCACAGGGTCAGACTGATTTGCACATAGCCATGTTTGAACTGGGGTGGCAGAGTGGGCTAAAGAACAGTGATGGATTCAACCCAGATCTTTTGACTGGGTGTGAGTGTTTGATTGGTTCGGATGCTCCGTCCATCACCACCCCCTTTTGTACCGCTTTGGCCGCCATAAGTGTGGCAGGGTATGCTCAGACGTGAGTCCCTTGCTCACTTTGCCACTGGATTCAAGCAAGCCGGGCTGAAGACGGCTGTAATGCCAGAAACCGGTCCTCGGAAGCTTGGTTCCGGTCCAGGGAAGGCATGGCTTGGCAGTTCGGGCTGGACTGTTCCCATGAGGCACAGGGTCAGACTGATTTGCATATAGCCATGTCTGAACTGGGGTGGCAGAGTGGGCTAAAGAACGGTGATGGATTCAACCCAGATCTTTTGACTGGGTGTGAGTGTTTGATTGGTTCGGATGCTCCGTCCATCACCACCCCCTTTTGTACCACATTACCCCTCGAGCCTGAAACAAACGAAACAGCAGTTACACATATCTGCTTTGCACTCGCAGACTAAACCTTCGTCTTCTTCGTTCAAAAATATGTTAATTCACCCCCTACTTCCGTCCTGCAAATAAGTCAACCATAACCAACACTGTGCAAAATAAGTACTAAACAAACTGTGGTCGTCTCAATCAAAAAGTAAAACTTCTGGCATATTGTACTCTTGAAGAAAAAGTCAATTAGAGCAAAGGGGGTGGAATAAAAAAAAAACAAAGGCCTCAACTGGTAGCAAACCTTCTACACACTATCCCTGGTGTCTAGTGGGCTTCTGCCTCCCCAGAGGGTAGATCGACCTACAAATGGCCGATCTGCTCTGAGGAAGGTTAAATAATAAAAATGGCCCTCAAGGGGAGCAACCCTTGCCAATAGGGGCCGCTCCCCTTTTACGCATATTTCCCTGGTGTCTAGTAGGCGACAGCCCCTCCCAAAGGGCAGATCAACCTAAAAACGGCTAATCTGAGCTCCGGGGGAGAAATACCAAAAAATAATTATCCCCCAAGGGAAGTGACCCTTGCCCAAGGGGTCGGTCCCTACAATCATCAACAAAGAAAAATTCCCGGCACCTAATGAGTTTCAACCCCCAGAAGGGGTGGCAGATGGGCTGAAAAAATGGCTGAACTACCCCCTGGGGGGCGAAACATGAATTACCATTATAAAAAAAGAGAGGGGTTCTTTTCCAAGGACTCCTCCCCAACAAAAAACTGGAGGTCTGGGGTAGATTCCTGCCCCACAATGGTGTGGAGCAGGAGTAGGAGTCCACTAAAGACATCCACAGGGGGAAAGGAAAAAGTGTTTTATTTCTTCCTGTGCCTGTCTGGCTCCAAAAATCCCCCCCCCCACCCCCCCCCCCCCATGGAGAAGGACTCACCTACAACAAGTCCACTCTCCTGAGGCTCTGTTAGCAAATGGCGTCATGCATGTGTTGACTTCATTAGATCACCTATTTGAGGGTCGTAGTGGAGGAGCTCTAGCACTCCCAACATGGGAGTGTGCTAGGATGGTCTGGAGCCATACTTAGCACAAGAGCACTGGTGCTGAGGGTGGCTCCAGGCCATCTTCTGCACCCATGGGGTTAAATTCCTCCAAGCAAATGCCAGAAGGAATTGAATACAGAATCTAAACATATTTGTTTATTAACAGTGTCTAAATTAATCTTCTCACTTTATGTTTTAAAAGTCATGTATGCCAAGCATAAATTTATTTCACAGAGAGAAAATATTCCTTCTTTATATTTTAATCACAAAAAATGTTAGTTGAGATGGGGTTTACTAATGCAATCACAACAGATGAGCTAATGTTATTTATTTAAAGCGTATTTAAGGGGACAATTTTAGGCTTTGAAGTAGGTTATCAACTCCTCTAAACTCAAACTCCTTAGTCCAAGCAGCACACACTTTTGCTATGTAGTATACCCTGGAAGGGGGGAGTTGCAGTCTTAAAGGCAAATAACAACAATAATAATGATAATAAGAAAAGTATAAGAATAAATATCATTATCAAATTGTATTATTATTAATATTATTATTATTGTTATTAATATTATCATTATTATTGTTATTGTTATTAATATTATTGTTATTATTAACAGTGTAATTAATTTGATTTGTTTGTTTGTTTGCATAGCTTCTAAATGCTGTGGCAGCTATTACTATTACCAAATTTTAAGATACGCATTTGCTAAACAAAAGTTGGGCTCATGATTTACAGTATTGACCTAAGTTCTTTATCCATTATGAACTCTGAAGTTGTTGAGGTTGTCTTGTATGTTATTGACTCCAGTTTTAAAATTTCGCTGATTTATTCTTAATGTGACTTTGCAAGACTACTAACAAAATTTGTACTAACAATTCTAGAATTGTTTTGCTAATTACCTTTAAGGAACAGTTGGGGGGTTAAATATATGAGTATTGCTCTGAGGCAGCACTTAGATTTTTGGATGGTTTATCTCATGTCAGCACTGTGAAGTACTTTAGACATTTTGTGTTTACTTACCTAGTTCTCTCTCTCTTACATGCAACCGTCTGCCTATTTTTTCCACAATCTTTTTTGAGCTATGAATGTATAAATCCTTTGCTATTTTGTTTACAAACTTTAGCGGTCTGGACCTTGGGTGCACAATATGTACCATGCACCTAGAGGATAATTAATCACAGCTGAGCCATGACTACATACCCCTTAATGTAACTTTCTTTGGTTAATTGCGAAATATGTAATACAAATTTTCTCTAAAGGACAATTGATTTCATATTTCTCACTACCACCCCATTGTCCAGTGGGGCAATATGCGTGAGTTGAATTCTATCATGATATCACTTTATACCCTCTAGTCTGCTTCATACATACATTAAGACACTGGAACCTTTAACCAACCTGCATTTTGTAACACGTTTAGTAGTATTACAATGTGCTATAAATTGGTTTTCTGGCTGGCAGAGGTATGCACCCTGTACAAGCAGGAACCACAGTCCTGGTACGTCACAAATATACCTTAAAATAACCTGTGCTCACCCCCTGGTAGCTCGGCACAGAGCAGTGAGGCTTAAATTAGGAGGTGTGCAAAGTACTTGTACAATACTTCAAACAGAAAAACAGAGGATCCACAAGTCCAGAAGTGTACTGAGTTGGTAGGGTTAGAAGTTCAGTTCTTATATGGAGTGGTGCCTTTGAATTGGGAGTGACTTCAAAGAGGGGCTTTGAAGTGTGCTGAAGTCCTTCCTTCCTGTCCTGGAAGAGTCACTACAGGGGGTTAAGCAGTCCTTTGTGTGGGGACAGGACAAAGACATATTCAAGTGTAAATGTGAGACTGTGACCAGCTCCTCCCTCCCATCCTCTCCAGGATAGCCCATCAGGATGTGGATGGCTCATCGGTCACACCTAAGCACCGTTGGTGTGAGGCTGTCTAGAGGCAATGCACAAAGCCCAGCTGTCACCCACCAGATATGTGTATTGGAGAGGTTGCAGGCACTCAGGGCTACAAGTAGAAAAATTGCATATTTCTAAAATTGGCATTTTTAAAATTATTATGATAAATTCAACTTTGCCATTGACGATTCATCATTACAATTCCATAGGTACAAAACATGACAGCTCTACCAAAGTCCAATTGGAATTTACACTTGTTAGATATAACAAGGAATCCCCAATGTAGGTCTCACAGTAGTGAAAAACGAATTTGGGAGTTTTTTACCACCAGGACATGCACAAGTTAAAAGTACATTCTACCTTTTAATTAAACCGCACCCTACCCCATGGGCTACCTAGGGCTTACCTTGGTGGTAGCTTATATGTAATAAAATGGGAGTTTAAGGCTTGGCAAAGTGTTTTAAATGCATGGTCGACATGGCAGTGTAAACTGTCCAAATAGGCTCAGCAGTGGCAGGCCCGGGACTTGTTATAGAGTGCTACTTAAGTAGGTGGCACAATCAGTGCTGTATGGCTACTAGTAGCATTTAATTTACAGATCCTAGGCACAGGTAGTGCACTTTACCAGGGACTAATATGTAAATTAAATATGCCAATTGTATATAAGTCAATCAAATCATGTTTAGGGAAAGAGCACATGCATTTTAGCTCTAGTTATCAGTGGTAAAGTGCCCAAAGTTCTAACACCAACAAAACAAGTTCAACAAAATTGGAGGCAAGCAGGCAAAAAGTTTGAGGGGAAGATCACGCTAACACTGACAGGTCTTACACATGCCCCCCAACTGAAAGTGGGGAGAGCTACCAAACCTCTTGGGAGTTCTCATCACTATGGCAAAAGAACCTAGAGAGACCATCAGCATTTGCATGCTCTTCCCCAGGTGTGTGTTTCACAGTAAATTCCATTCCCTGTAGGGAGATGGACCACCTCAACAATTTTAGATTTTAATCCCTCATCTGCCTTAGCCACCTGTTTGAAGCTGGAACTGAGTCCCAAACAGGTATGGTCTCAACGTTTTCAGTAACTAAACCACAGCAAAGGCTTCCCTTTCAATAGCACTCCTCTGTTCCCTGGGAAGTAACTTCCTTGAGATGAAAGGTACAGGTTGGTCTAGACCCTCCATATTAAGTTGTGAAAGTACTGCCCCATGCCATGATCTGAGGCACCAGTTTGAACAATTAATTACCTGGCCACGTCTGATGCCTTGAGCACAGGGGATGTGCACAAGGCCTGCTTTAGGGAGTCAGATGCTTTCTGGCATTCCTCTGTCTGTATCACCATCCTGGGGTGTTTCTTTGAAGTCAGCTCAGTCAAAGGGGCAACAATAGTGCCATATCCCTTGCTAAATTTCCTGTAATATCCTGTGAGGCCTAGGAAGGCCTTCACCTCTGTTTCAGTCTTTGGGGGCTCCTACGTCATGATGGTTTCTATCTTGACCCAGAGGGACTGCACCTTACTCCCGCCCACCAGGTGCAAGTACACCACAGACCCCTGCCCTTACTGGCCCACTTACTGATCTTGATAGTCAGGCCTGCGTTTGCAAGGCCTGAAGCACTTCCTGTTCAATCAAGAAACACAATTCTAGTCAGGGTAAGTCACAAATACACCATACATTAACCTGTGCTCACCCCCTTTTAGCTTGGCACAGAGCAGTCAAGCTTAACTTAAGAGGCAATGTGTAAATTATTTGTGCGATACTATAAACAGTAATACAGTGAAAATACCACACAAAAATACCACACCTGGTTTGAAAATAGAGCTTAGCAAAACAAGACCAAAATGACAAACATCCATTAAGTAGAACCAGAGTTATGAAGTTTTAAAGAATAAACTGAAATGTATTGCTTAAAAGCATAAAGCTCCCTCCGGGGCTATCTGGTCACACTAGACAGGTCAAATCCAAAAGTTCAGTCTGACCGCAATGGAGCATGGGTCTGATACAGGGACCATCCTGGGACAGCTGCATTGTGCCTTGTTTCAGTCGACGTCGAGGACGAGAAGCGAAGAGCAGAGGAGGCAATGTGTTGTCAAAGATCCTGAGGATGGAGGCGATGCCTCGTCTCCGAGCAGTGCAAAGTCGAAGTTGCATTGGAAATTGTAATGTGTTCGGAGTCCTAATACCAACAAAATAAAATCAGCAAAATTGGAGGCAAACAGGCATAAATGTCCACGGGAGAGTGCCCTAAGACTAGCCGGTCTAACATAATAGTAGTACTAAACTACTACAAAATGCTATTCACAAACCTACAAGTGTAAATCTCCACCTATCCTATCTTTACTTTGAGGGAGAACCTCACACGTGTAAATATACTACTTAGTAGCAAATGTGGGATAGACCAAAGAGAATAGAAAAATAGGCATACTTACTACTAAACGGGATATGGTTTACCGAGGGATAGTTTGGGGTATGTGCATCAACACACAAAAGAGTGAATCCATTGCTATTCCCAAACTGCAATTCTAATGCTACTACAACCAATCAGAAAGGGATTATAAATGCTGATAAATTACCATTTTATCACAAAAAGAGGGACAGGGGCTTGGTAAGTCCAGCATGCAGGCCGCAGATAGCTATGTCAAATGCAGAGGTCTGCAGTTACTAAGAGGGGCGGGGAAAAGTAATAGAGACGAAGGGCAAAGGGGGGCTTGGGGGTTGTGGATAGTAGATACCAGGTGTTCCTAATGGAATAAAGATGAAATAGCTCCAATTAGGAGCAAGAGCACTCACACACCCCGAAGGGTGTCATGCTTCATCATTGGGGAGCTCCTCATTGGGCCGGCACTTCAATACCTAACGGGCCCTGCAGGGGGCCTCTTTGCTGGAGGTCTTCTCTGGTTGCCGACGTGAAGCTAAAAAACAGAGTGGGGCATATGTGTAGTGAGTAGAGATGTGAAGCGAGTAGAGATGTGAAGCAATAAGTGTTGATTTAAAAATAGCTATAGGACTCCCAAAAAACAATTTTATTTGCTGGGTACCTATGCTATGAGTAAAAACAACCGACTAAAAAGTTGTGGCTGAAGAGGGGAAATTATACCCGCTTATGTTCAGAGTGATACGTGTGGAGTGAAGATGGTTGACATGTTTTATGCCCTAAATCGGCCAGTTGGATCTTGGCATTTCATCAGGACTGGGGGATCCTCATCTGCTTTAGGGGGCATGGTATGGGTATGTGTAATAAAGGTCACGTTCCCTACAGTCTGAATTCTTGTCGTAGTCCTGTGTGAAAGTAAAAGCGTTGATTTAAATGGGGAAAAGTGAGGTATACCTTCCGGAGAGTACCTAGAAGGGGGGGTTGTTTTGACCCCCACTGTGACATCCAGGTTACTCACAAAATGGTGAGGAGGAAGAACTCAGCTGGAGGTCCTCCGAAGCGTGGGACCTACCCTCGTCTGGACATCACTGGGGATGGTCAACAACTACAATCCCAAACCAATTAGAAAAGTAGAGTACAATTTAATGAACCGAAGAGCAAAAATCCAACCAGAGATAGTTATTTTTATAGTTGTAAGTAAAGAAAGCACCAAATAGCACTAGGCACCAATTCTAGTTTATAGAAGTGGAAGAACCGGGAACTAGGTGGAATTTCAGGCCAACTGTGATGGAGCATGTGTTGAAAACCCCAAGCAGGTTGGTTCTGGTCAAAGATTGTAATTTCAGATTTAGGGGCTGATTTAGAGTTTGGCATACTGGTAACTCCAACACAAACGAGGGCTATTACATTCGCCATATTACAAGTCCATTATATCCTATTGCACTTGGTGGAAGGGATATCCATCACCTTTGTCACGTTCTGCAAAACTCTACAGAAGGCCCTTATTGTTTTTTATGCTGCTCACAATCTTCAAGCTGGGCATGCCTGAAGTTGTATTTAAGGAAGATGCATTGAAATCGGACACCTTTGCTACAAGATCCCCATGTCCGCTGTGAAGGTCTTGGATGTCCAAAAATGTTCTAAGTCCTAACTTTTTAGTGTTTCTGAACAGCTCTTCTGGATCAATCCAAAGGCTCCCAGGACCTCAGGGACAGTGCTGAGGGGCCAGGACTCACTCCAGCAGAGGTCAACAGCAATGTTCATACCAGATCCAGTTGGTACTGGTCAACTGGTTATTTAACGAAAAAGGCCTCTTGCAGCTTTTTGTGTTTCAGCAGACACACAAGGGGTCAGACAACTGACCCTTGAAGTCCACGTTGTTTTCCTGGGTACAAGATGGAGCAGGTCCAAGTCTGTCAAGGCTCCGTCAGGTCACAGACAACAGGTCCTGTGCTCTTCAGATCTTCTGCAAGTCCAGGAAGTGTTCTAAGGAGATCCTTGGCTTGCCCCATGTATAGCTGGCACTAGCCAGTGGATGTGGTTGTCTGTTGGACAGTAACGGTTCCTGGTGGGAGTGGTACCGGGTGGTGAAGTGGGGTGGGGGAGAGGCAGGGTGGGGGGGTAGTAAACACCGGAGTATGGATGAATGCAGGTAAGGTGTCAATTAAATCAATAAAACAAATTTTGTTGCGCGCGCTGCATTGCATTTGGCGATGCAGCGCTCGCAACAGAATTCATTTTATTGATTTAATTGTCAATTTACCTGCATTCATCCGTATTCCGGTGTTTACTTCCCCGAACCCTGCCCCTCCTCCACCCCACGTCACCGCCCGGTAGCACTCCCACCAGGAGCTGCTACTGCTGTTGGACACTCCCTAACAAATAGGGGAAAATGGGCAACCCTACCCACATTTTCAGCAGTTCCGGTTTGCCCTATATATCATCTGAACGTGCCCCTCAGGAATATAAATTCAAGAGGGAGAAACCCTTTCTCCCTTGTGCAGCGACTGTGTATCTGCTTAGATGTGTGGTCAGGAAATTAAGCAGTTCCCCCCTTTATAATCACTCAGAATTGGGTCTGAGGTAGGTTCCTTCCCACTGGGTTTGATTTCAGTATGACTACTGGGACAAAGGGCTAATTTCCCAAGGTCTCACCCTACATTTACTTGTGAAAGTGCAGGTAAGGGGAGCACGTTTCACACTTCATTCAGGCCAAGCATTGGTGGGGGTTCTACCACCAGTATCATGAAGCCGCCCGCCACAATTTAGCAGAGTTGTGACTAACTAGGTGAATAGCAGTTAATGTGGACTAGGGAAGGACGGTTGGGCAAAGGTATTTTCTGTTTCTTTCTTTTTCCCCTCATTTAAGGACCAAAGGTTTTTTTTTTTAGTCCCTTTGGTGCTTAGGATGGCCGGGGGCCGTCCGAAACACCAGTGCTCATGTGCTTCGGATAGCCCCCGGCTGACCTAGCACCTGCCATAGGGAATCCCTCTGGTGCGGGCACCAGAGGGATTCCCTTTCACCCCCAACAGTCTCAGGAGCTGGGGAAGAGCTTCCCCAGCTCCGAGGCGGCAGCTTTGTTTTCCCTGAAATGACGATCAGTGCGCATGTTGCGATGACATAATTTCAGTGAAACCGAAATGAGCCAAGAGGCTCATTTCAGTTTCGCTTTCTATGTGCTCAGGGGGCTATCTCAGTCCCCTGAGCACATAGAAACACAGGAGAGGTATCATTGAAAAAAGGGGAAAATCCCTAGTGGATACCTGCAGGGACCAACCCACTAGACACCAGGGAGGGGGGAGCTGTCCCTTAGGCAAGGGCCTTTGCTCCCCCATAAACAATTGGGTACATTCAGTCCAAACTCAGTGATTATTTATGGGCATTTCAATTAGGGTTGGGGGCTGCCCAAAACAGGCATGGCGATGCCACCACCCCCACAAAAATGACAGTCTTGTAGCCCGCAATCTGCCCCCCGGGGGAAAAAGTCCACTAGAAACAAGGGATTTTTTATGGCAATTTAAATTAGGGGTGGGGGCTGTCCAAAACGGGCATACCAATGACCCCACCCCCTCCCACAAAAATTATAGTCTTTCTGCCCCCCCGGGGGACAGATGGGGCAGTATCCCCCAATCTGTCCCCCCGACAGGAAAGAGAGCCCACAAGATTTTTTTCTAAATTGAATTAGGGGCGAGAGATGCCCAATATGGGCATACCAATGCCCCCACCTGCCACAAAATGACAGTCTTTCTGCCCCCCAGGGGGGCAGTATCCTCCAATCTGCCCGGAAAACCCACTGAATACCAGGGATCTTTGTTTCTAATTTGAATTAGGGGTAGGGACTGCCCAATATGGACATGCCAATGCCCCCATCCTGCTGCGAAAGTACAATCTTTCTGGTGCACCTGGGGGGCAGATGGGGGCAGTAGCCCCCAATCTGCACCCCCGGGGGCAGAAAGCCCACTAGAAACCAGGGATTTTTTTTCAAATGCAAATTAGGGGTGAGGGTTTCCCAAGATGGGCATGCCAATGACCCACCCCTCCCCTCCACAAAATTCCAGTCTTTCTGTCCACCCCTGAGGGGCAGATGGGGCAGTAGCCCCTGATATGCCGGGGGGGGCAGAAAGCCCACTAAGCACCAGTGATTTTTTTTATATATAGGTAGGGGTGGGGGCTGCCCAAAATGGGCTTGTCAATGACCCCAACCCCCAAAAAAGCTACAGACTTTCTTCCACCCTGGGAGGCAGATGGGGCAATAGCACATTATCTGCCCCCCCGGGGGCAGAAAGCCCCATAGTCACCAGGGATTTTTTTCTCCAAAGTTCAGGGTGGGGGCTGCCCAGAATGAGCATGCAAATGCCCCCCAAAAAAAGATGCTACAGTCTTTCACCCCATTATCAGGAGACAGATGGGGGCAGTAGCCCCTGTTTTTCCCCCCGGGGCAGAGAGCCCACTATGTGCCAGCGATTATGCAGGCTTTTTTATGCATAGGGGTGGGGGCTCCCCCAAGAGAATAGCCACAGACTTTATGCCCTCCTTGGGGAATATCGGGGCAATAGTCCCCGATTTTCCCCCTCCCCAGGGCAGCAGAAAGCCCAGTAGGCACTGACTTTTTCTCGGAATGTGCTTACCTGTGAATTTTGGGTCCTAGCTCACTCGGAAACATAGCAAACCTGTATATTCTTGAAAACTAGACACCAAGGGGAATCCAGGATGGGGTGATTTGGGTGGCTTTCACTAGGTTCTGTTACCCAGATTCCCGTGCATACCTCTTACCTTGTAAAAAACATATTTTCCTCATATTTCAGTGATGGAAAGTTCTGAGATCTGCATGGAACCACAAAATTCCACCCACCACGCATTCCCCAAAGTCCTCCAAGAAAAATGGTACCTCGCTTGTGTGGGTAGGTCTATGCCCATGACAGGAAACGGCCGAAAACGCAACATGGACACACCACATTTTTACAGTGAAAACTGACCCTTTTTTGCAAAGCCATCTAAGGAAACTACCAAACCAACAAATTATTTAATACTAGACACCCAGGGGAGTACAGCGAAGTATGACTTGCGTGGATCTCCCAACGTTTTCCTACCCAGAACCCCCTGTAAACCTCAAATTTAGCTGAAAAAAACACATTTTCCACATATTCTTGTGTGGAATATCAGTGCCAGCACAAACATCTTACCCCACAGCGTTCCCCTCAGTCTCCTGAGAAAATGATACCTGACTTGTGTGGGTGTCCTATGCAGTATTGGCTAGAAAACGTATTTTAAAAGAAATGTAGCGCTTAGAATTCTCAGTGCTATAGCCTTAAACCCTATGTTTTTGTCTCTTCCCAGTCACAGGCCCTTTCCCCACCCACACAAGTGAGGTATAACTTTACTCGGGAGACTGAGGGGAACACTGTGGGGTAGGACATTGTGTCCCGGCACGGTGATTCCACACATAAATATATGTAAAATGTGTTTTTTTCAGCTAAATTTGAGGTTTGCAGGGGATTATGGGTAGGAAGACATTGGGGGATCCATGTAAGCCATACCTCGCTGGACTCCCCCGCGTGTCTAATTTTCAGAAATGTGCAGATTTGGTAGTTTCCCAAGATGGCTGCTGTGCCCCGGGCCAAAAATCAAGGTGACCCCCCTTGCAAAACCAGTTGTTTTGTGATAGGTAATTTGGATGTCTCCTCAATAAGTTTCAGGCCCTTGCCTGCGCGGGTACTTGACCCACCCATGCACTTGAGGTACCATTGTTATCAGGAGTCCTGGGGGAAAGCTGGGTGGCAGGAAATTTGTGGATCCATGCAGATTCCTGATCTTTCCCATACAGAAATTTGAGAAAATGTGATTTGTTTCAGCAAAATTTGAGGTTTGCAGGGGATTCTGGGTAGGAAAATGTTGGGGGTCCACGCATGCCATGCCTCGCTGGACTCCCCCGATATTTGGTTTTCAGAAATATGTGGATTTGGTAGGTTTCCCAAGATGGTCGCCGAGCTCGGGGCCAAAAACTCATGGGACCCCCATTGCAAAACCAGGTTGTTTTTGTGATAGGTAATTTTGATGTCTCCAGAATATGTTTGGGCCCTTGCCTGTCACGGGTACTTGACCCACCCACAAGAGTGAGGTACCATTATTATCAGGAGACCTGGGGAAACGCTGGGTGGTAGGAAATTTGCTTCAGTTGGTGATCCTACAACTTTCCCACACAGAAATTTGAGAAAATCAGATTTTTTATCAAACAGTGAGGTTTGCAGGGCATTCTGGATAGGAACTCATTAGGGGATCCATGCAAGCAACACCTCCCTGGACTCCCCTGGGTCTCTAGTTTTCAGAAATGTGTGTGTTTGGTTGGTTTCGCTAGATGGCTGCCGACCCGGGGACCAAAAATGCAGATGCCCCCTATGTATCCGAAAATGACCTGGTTTTACGAGGGGGGTGATCACATGAGTTTTTGGTCCCGGGCTTCGCTGTCATCTTTTTTCTTGGAAGACTTTGGGGAATGTGGGGTGGGTTGAATTTTGTGGGTCCACGCAGATGCCCAGAACTTTCAACCTCAGAAATGTGAGAAAAATATATTTTTTTTACAAAGTTTGAGGTTTGCAAGGGGTCTGGGTAACAGAACCTGGTGCGAGCCAGACAAGTCACCCCATCATGGATTTCCTTGGGTGTCTAGTTTAAAAAATGTATATGTTTGCCAGGTTTCCCTCGGTACCGGCAGAACTAGGGTTGAAAATCTACAGCTAGGCACTTTGCAAAAAAAGGGTTAGTTTTCACTGTGACTATTTGGTGTGTCCTCGTTGCGTTTTGGGCCATTTCCTGTCATGGGCACTAGGCCCACCCACACAAGTGAGGTATCATTTTTCTCGGAAGACTTTGCGAAATGCGGCGCGGGTAGAAATTTGTGGATACACGCAGATTCCAGAACTTTCCACAACAGAAATGTGAGGAAATTTTGGTTTTTGGACACATTTTGAGGTTTGGAAGGGATTCTGGGTAACAGAACCTGGTGAGAGCCAGACAGGTCACCCCATTTTGGATTCCACTAGTTGTCTAGTTAAAAAAAAAAAAAATATATATATATATATATATATATATATATATATATATATATATATATATAAGTTTGCTAGGTTTCCCATGGTGCCGGCAGAGTTAGGGTTCAAAATTTACACCTAGGCACTTTGAAAGAAAAAGTTTGTTTTCACTGTCGAAATGTGGTGTGTCCACGTTGCGTTTTGGGCTGTTTCCTGTCGGGGGCACTAGGCCTACTCACACAAGTGATGTACCATTTTTCTCAGAAGACCTTGGGGAATGCAGGGGGTGAGTTTTGTGGATCCACACAGATTCCAGAACTTTCCACCACAGAAATTAGTTTTTTTGTGACAAATTCTGACGTTTGCAAGGAATTCTGGGTAACAGAACCTGGTGAGAGCCAGTCAAGTCACCCCCTCCTGGATTCCCCTGGGTGTCTGTTTTAAAAAATGTATAGGTTCTCTAGGTTTTCCTAGGTGTCGGCAGAGCTAGGGTTCAAAATCAACAGCTAGGCACTTTGCAAAAAAGTGGTCCTTTTTCACTGTGAAAATGTGGTGTGTCCACGTTGCGTTTCGGGCCATATCCTGTCGCGGGCACTAGGCCTACCCACACAAGTGAGGTACCATTGTTCTCCGAAGGCTTTAGGGAATGCCAGCTAGGTGGAATTTCGTGGATCTACGCAGATTCCAGAACTTTCAACCACAGAAATATGAGGAAAATTTGTTTTTTTTTTTTACAAAGTTTGAGGTTTGCAAGGGATTCTGGGTACCAGAACCTGGTGAGAGCCAGACAAGTCACCCCATCCTAGATTTCCATGGGTGTCTTGTTTTCAAAAATGTATATGTTTGCTAGGTTTCCCTAGGTACCGACAGAGCTAGGGTTGACAATCTACAGCTAGGCACTTTGCAAAAAAAGGGTCCGGTTTCACTGCTGAAATGGGGTGTGTTCACGTTGCGTTTTGGGCCGTATCCTGTGGTGGGCACTGGGCCTACCCACATAAATGATGTACCATATTTCTTGAAAAACTTCAGGGAATGCGAGGTAGGTGAAATGTTGTGCATCCAAGCAGATTCTAGAACTTTCCACCACAGAAATGTGAGGATTTTTTTTTTTTTTTTTACTAAGTTTGAGGTTTGCAAGGGATTCTCGGTAACAGAACCTTGTGAGAGCCAGACAAGTCTCCCCATCCTGTATTTATCTGGGTGTATAGTTTTAAAAAATCTATAGGTTTGCTAGGTTGCCCTAGGTGCCGGCAGAGCTAGGGTTCAAAATCTACAGCTAGGCCCTTTGCAAAAAAAAGGGTCCGTTTTCACTGTGAATATGTGGTTTGTCCATGTTGCGTTTTGGGCTGTTTCCAATCGTGGACACTGGTCCTACCCACACAAGTGAGGTACCATTTTTCTCGGAAGACTTTGGGGAATGCGGGGTGGGTGAAATTTTGTGGATCCACGCAGAATCCAGAACTTTCCACCACAGAAATGTGTTTTTTTTTTACAAAGTTTGAGGTTTACAAGAGATTCTGGGTAACAGAACCTGGTGAGAGCCAAAAAAGTCTCCCCATACTGAAGTTCCCGTGGTGTATAGTTTTAAAAAATGTATAGGTTTGCTGGATTTCCCTAGGTGCTAGCAGAGCTAGGGTTCAAAATCTACATCTAGGCACTTTGCAAAAATAGGGTCAGTTTTCACTGTGAATATGTGGTGTGTCCCTGTTGCGTTTTGGGCCGTTTCCTGTCGCGGGTACTAGGCCTACCCACACAAGTGAGGTACCATTTTTCTCAGAACACTTTGCAGGTTAGGTGGAATTTCGTTGATCCATGCAGATTCCAGAACTTTCCACCACAGAAATATGCTGAAAATGTGTGTTTTTTTAACCGATTTTGAGGTTTGCAAGGGATTCTGGGTAACGGAACCTGGTGAGAGCCAGGCAAGTCTCCCCATCTTGGATTCCCCTGGGTGTCTAGTTTTAAAAAATGTATAGGTTTTCTTAGGTGCCAGCAGAGCTAGGGTTTAAAATCTACAGCTAATCACTTTGCAAAAAAAGGGTCAGTTTTCATTGTGGAAATGTGGTGAGTCCACGTTGCATTTTGGGCCATTTCCTGTTGCGGGCACTAGGCCTACCCACACAAGTGAGGTGCCATTTTTCTTGAAGGACTTTGGGGGATGCGGGGTGGGTGGAATTTTGTGGATCCATGTAGATTCCAGAACATTCCACCTCAGAAATGTGAGGAAAATGTTTTTTTTTGTTACAAAGTTTGAGTTTTGCAAGGGATTCTGGGTAACAGAACCTAGTGAGAGCCAGACAAGTCTCCCCATCCTGGATTCCCCTGGGTGTATAGTTTTAAAAAATGTATAAGTTTGGCTAGGTGTACCTATGACCTATAATTCACATACTGGTATTGTTACCTACAATTTCAGAGATGTGCAAATAGCTACTGTATCTAAACTCTATTGGCCAGACGTAGGTAGCCTAATACCAGTTGGTAACGGCTGAAATTACCGAATTTCGGCCACTACCGACCGGTATTAGGCTTTTCAGATGTAGGAGGCCAAATTGAAGGATTCGGTAATTTACCGAATCGGTAATTTAAGGAATCGGTAAATTACTGAATTCTTAAAATACTGATTCCGTAAATTACCAAATCCTTAATGTAGGGAGCACTCAAATGAGTGCTTTTCCCATTTCAGGATTCGTTATTTACCACCAACTACAAGTTGGTGGTAAATATCGAAAACACTAAAAAAGCGTTTTTTTGCAATTTATAACGGTGCCATGTGGCAGACATACGTGCCCTTAGGGCATGTATGTGTGCCACATGTGCACCCATGCAGTATTCAGGGGTGCAACAGGGTGTCAAAGTGACACCCTGCCACCCTTGAATGTGTTCCCCCTTTTACGAATCAGTATTTACCGATTCGGTAATTCCCATTCATTGCTATGGGCCTCCAGGCCCATAGGAATGAATGGGAATTACCGAATTACCGATTCCGTAAATACCGACTCGGTAAATACCGAATCGTACCGATTCGGTAATACTTACCGAATTTTTTACTACATAGCATTTCCGATTCTAAAATAACGAATCGGTAAAATTCGGTATTTTAGAATCTGTAAATTTGGATTACCTACATCTGGCCCTGTATGTTTCTTTCCCATTTCAGAAATACATAGGTGACATTCTTATCGATTTTCCCATGTTTATATTTTTCCAAATGAATTTCTATACACCCGGTATACAATAGAAAACCATTGCAAGACGCTGCTCAGTTATTGGCTCTGCGTTACTCGGGTTGTTGGTGAACCTACAAATCCTATATATCCCCACAACTAGAAGGGTCCAGCGGATGTAACGGTATATTGCTTTCAAAACATCTGTCATACTTAGTAGAAGTTACAGGTAAAAACATTGGAATAATGCCTGTTTTTTTTTTTTTTTTTTTTTTTTAAATATTTTTATTGAGACATTTTTTAAAGCAGTTTTTACCCCCCCCTATTACAGACAACAAATTTTTCAACACAAAATACACATATTATATATCCTATATAATATAAAGTAAATTAACTACCGAGCAAATACCTTCTTGCAACAGTGCTCCCCAAGATTTGTACTTAAGAGAATAGCAAAGACAATAAAAGAACAACAAAACAGGTGAATACATAAATAAATACATAAATAAATAAAATACCAATAAATAAGCCAATCCTGCCTACCGCTGTTTATCCGACTCCTACTCTATTTTGCTTATGTTTCCACCTCGTAATGGGTTGCCATATCTCCGCTCCCACTTTTTTTGCTCTTTTCCCCTTTCTCTCATATATAGCCTTCTCCAAATTATATGACCCTAGTAATCTAGCTATCCAAATTTGGAATGTAGGAGGTGTCTTATCAAGCCAAGCCTGTGCAATACAAATTCTGTATACAGCTGCCACCATAAACAAAAACTTTGTGGAGTCATTTTCTTCTTCATCACTCTTCACCCCCAACAATAGACTTTCGTTACTTAGTTTTATCTTAATCTCGAGAGCTTTCTCCAGGAATTCCTCTATGGCCGTTTTCAGGGTGTACAGCTGTGGGCATTGGGCGAACACATGTACTATATCAGCTTCCGTAGAATTACATCTAGAGCATGTAGTACCTTCTGTCCCACCCCACTGCGCTATTTTTGCCGGCGTGTAATAAAGGCAGTATAATGTTTTGTAGTGCTGTGATTGCAGCGTGGCCGAACATAAAACCGATCTTCCTAAATCTAGAGACTTCTGAAATCCATCCGGGGAGGTCCCAACTTTTTCTGCCCATTTTTTTGAGAATTTCTCTCTGTCATCTACTTTATATGCGTATAATTCTGCATGTATCTGTCGTATCTTACAATTTTTACTTTGTTCTATACAATCTAATAGCCTACAGTGTTTAAACCCTATTCGACCACCCTTTTTATCCTTCAGGTAGCTCCTCACCTGTAAATACTTAAAAAAGGTGTTAGTGGGGAGAGCGTATCTGTTTTGTAAATCTACAAATTCTACTATATCTCCTTCTGTATCTAGAAGATCCCCTATTTTCCTAATACCCCTCCCATTCCATATCCTCATCGTTCCATCCCTAAAGATATCCCCCGGAAGGGTTTCATTATCAATTAACCTGGTGTATCTATTAAATCTGCCTATACCCACTTTTTTCACCACAGCCTTCCAGATCATATAAACAGCTTTTAGTGTTTTAAATCTAGTGTTCTTAAAGAGTCTATAGTCAATTGTGTTCAGTAGACCGTCAACCGCGGTCTCCCCCATTATGGTTCTATACACATTTGTGTATTCCCGTCTCCCTCCGATTAAACCTTGAAAGTATTGCAGAGCTGCCGCCCAATAGTACAATTTGCAATCCGGTGCTCCCCAACCCCCTTTCTCCCGTGTAAGTGTCATATGTCTATATGCCCTCCTAGTTTTCCCTTGTGCCCATATTAGTCTATTAAGTATTTTTTCCAGCTTAGTAAACCAAAGTTGTTCAAAAAATAGAGGTATAGCCCTAAACAGATAAAGAAATTTAGGTAACGTAACCATTTTGATTACATTTATGCGTCCCAATAGTGTCAAGTGCAGGTTGTGAATTCTTTCTGTATTGCTTTTTACCTTAGATAATAACGGTTCCATATTTATTTTCACTAACTCCGCCAAGTCTGCCGACACTCTTACTCCTAGGTATACTGCCTCCTTTACCACTCTGGGATCTGCAAAGGGTGTAAATTCATTCAGAATAATCTGGGTTTTCCCTTTATTAATTGAGTATCCTGATAGTCCCCCGAAAACTGCTGCTTCCTGTTCTATTTCCCTCATGGCCCTTCCTGGTTCCGGTGTTATCAGTGCCACATCATCTGCGTATGCAAATACTTTGTACTCTGTCTCCTGTATCACTATTGGCGAGATGTTAATGTTACCTATTAGTCTCCTGAGAAATGGGTCTAAATATAAGGCAAAGAGTAGGGGTGATGCCGGGCAGCCCTGTCGTGTTCCACGTGTGATCTTTACCGTTTTAGTGTATGTCTTATTTATTTTCACCCTCACCTTTGGCTGCAAATACAACACCTGAATAGCACTTATAAACCCTTTGCCTATATCAAACCAGTCCATTATATTCCATAAAAACTGCCAGGAGACCCTGTCAAATGCTTTTTCAGCATCAAGAAATATGGCTGCGACAGGGTCTCCTGCTACCTCAGCAGCATCTAGTATAGTAATTAACTGCCTGGTGTGCTGAGTAGTTCCTTTCCCGGGAATAAACCCGTGTTGTGTCTTGCTTACTAGTTTCTCGATAACTCGACTCAATCTTTGTGCTAGAGCTTTGGCGTATATTTTTGCATCTGCATTCAAAAGAGTGATAGGTCTATATGACCCTGGGTCTAGTGGGGGTTTATCCTTTTTCAGTATCACAATAATATTTGCATCATCCCAAGACTGTGGTGCAGATTTTTGCAGCTGTGCCTGTCTAAAAGTCTCCAGCATATTTTCCCCAAGTCTTTCCCAAAATGTTTTATAAAATTCAGCTGGTATTTGATCTGGCCCTGTAGCCTTGCCTCCTGGTAAGTTATTCACTGCCATTTTAATCTCCTGCAATGTTAGCGGTAGATCTAATTTGTCCCTTTCTCCCTTATCCAGTTTATCATGCGTTATCCCTGTCAAATAATCCCTGCACCCTTCCCCTATATCCTCTGGTTTCTGATCATATAGCTTCTCGTAAAATTCTCTAAATGCCTCCTGAACCTCTTCTAGCTTATTTACCACTATCCCAGCACTATTCCTAATTTCTTTGATTTCCCCTGCAGCCAGGTTCTGTTTGATTCTAATAGCTAAGAGGTGTCCTACTCTCTCACTGTACTCATAGCACTTTTCTTTCTTAGTGAGGTAGTTCCCCGCCGCTTTTGCCACGAGGGCTTCTCCCGTTTCTGCTTTCTTGACTTCAATTTCCAGTATAAGTTCCTCTATTTCAGTTATATGTTGTCCCTGCACTGCACAGCTTAATTGTTCTTCTAAACTATTCAACTCCTTTACCCATCTGTCCATCCTTGTTCTCTCCATCTTACTCTTTTTTAAGGTGTAACTCAGGGTTTCCCCCCTTATTCCAGCTTTAAATGTATCCCATACAATTTTAGCTGAAGCCGAACCCCTGTTAATTTCCCAGAACTGTGTAATCCAGTTATTCATCCTGCTGATATATTCTTCCTCTTTCAGTAATCTTCTCTCGAATGTCCAAGTGCAGGGTTTAATACTCCCCCTATCTACCCTGGGGATGGTTATTACCAGTAAATTATGATCCGAAATCATTCTCGGTATTCGCTCTATCTGGGCCCCGTTTGTTATAGCATTAGACACTATGATATAATCTAGTCTAGTGATCATTCTGTGGGGTGCCGAGTAAAAGGTAGCTCCTGACCCGAATGGGTTGCGTTTGGACCACAAATCTGAAAGAGCATTATTCTGCAGCATATTATTCACAGCATTACATATTTTTTTTTTCCTACCTGCGTAACTCCCCCCTCCTGCTCCCCCCAAACCATACAAACCATTTATATTGAAATCGCCGCACATAATTACCGGCTCTATCCAGAGTGCGAGTTCCTGATCTAGCCATTCAAACATTTCCGGGTTGTCATCATTCGGGCCATATACAGATACTATTGTTAAATTCCCAGCAGTAGTTTCCCCCTCAATGATAACCCATCTCCCGTCAGAATCTTCTTTTTTCCTTCTAAGTTTAATAACCCCTCTCCTTGCTAATATAGCCACCCCTTTTGTTCTGGTGTCATGATTTGTGCTAGCCAACAACACATATCCCAACTGTTCAAGTTTAAACTTTTCTTTCTCCAAAATATGCGTCTCCTGCAAACAAATCACATCCAGTTTTAGCTGTCTAAACAGTGACGCCGCCTTTTGCCTTTTCCCCCCGTCGTTTAATCCGCATATATTAACTGTTGCAATCCTTAACGCCATTTCATCTTATAAGCCTTTCCTACAGAAAATTTTACCCACTTGTTCTGTTTTGTTGCAAATCTTATCACATTCCAATCTATTCTTTTGTGTTGTTTCACCGACTTTCCCTGATCCTTTCCCACCCTACACCCCCCCACCCCCTCCCTCCCACAACAGCCCCACCCCCCCCTTCTACAGGCAAATAGGTCAATCCTGACCTATGTGTTGGCTGCTTGCATTGTAGCGTCGCCCTCCCTCTCCCTCCTAGCTGTCCCAAATTTACAGTCCATAGACCTTGATAAGTATTCCATAGTCTTGATCCTTGTTGCTCTTTACTACTTCCCCTTGCGCTGTTCCTTTAGCTCTTCGAGGTACTCCCCTGCTTTTATCTCAGAAAAAAACCACCTTGTGCGCCCACCACTGATAACCTTAAGTTTCGCCGGGAACATCAAATATGCTTCAGCTCCTTGTTGTTGAAGAGGGGTTATTAACTGTCTTAAGCGCCATCGCCTCTCGACGGTGACATGACAGAAGTCAGGTCTCGCAAAAAATGTGACCCCTTCGACAGATCTTTTAGAGTCTGGTCTAGCTTTTTCCATCACCTCCTGCCTTGCCAGGAAGTTGCCAAAAAATACCAGCATTGCTCTAGGCATATTTTCTTGGGACCCTCCTTGCCTTTTTTTAATTGCCAATGGAAATCTATGGGCTCTTTGAACCTCGTCTTCCCATCTCCACCTAGCCTCAGGGAAGGCACCCTTTAGAAGCCTGATCACGTACCCCCTTGCGTCCTGCCCTTCCACTCCTTCCTCCAGGCCCAAAAGTCTTACATTGTTCCGTCTCTGACGATTTTCAGAGTCCTCCATTTTCCATTGCAGGTCTTCCATTATTTTTGTCTGATCCCTCTTAAATTTAAGCCACTCAGTTGCCTCGTCCTCCAATCTTCCTGTCCTTTCCTCTACCAATTCCACTCTCCCCTCCACTTCCTCATACTTTTTGTTCATCTTCCTGATGGAGGCCTGTATTTTTTTTGTATCGTGTCTAGCTCTGCGGCTCTCCGCCCTGGCTTCCCCCTGGATTTGTTTTAACATATTGACTAGTAGGCTCAGGGTGGGTTGCTCTCTTAGATTGTCCTCCTCACTCGCCATGTCTCTTTCTTGTGCCCCCAGCGACCCTTGAGGCCCTTGCATCCCCTCTTGAAAAAGGCCTGTAGTGGCAGAATAGTCCCACAGTAGCTTTTTATTCGATTTAGCATTTACATTGCGTTTTGAGGCAGATTTTTTCTTTTTCTGTGTACTTAATGTGTCAGATTCAGTACTTTCCTCTTCCTCCGATGATATCTCAGAGGTCCCTAATTCCTCGGCACTTGATGAGGTTGAGCCTTCATTTACAGAAAAGAATTTGTCCCCTTCTCGTTCTTTATGTGAGTCTATGCTCATCTCACTCCCCCAGTTCGTATTTGGCCTCAGATTGCTGCTTATCTCAGCCTCTACTTGCAGCAGTGCGTCCAACATTGAGGCATTATTATTCATGCCTTCAATCTCCTTTAACGTTAATCCCCCATAGCCATTGCCATTACCTTTTGAGCCTGGGATTTTTGTTCCCTCCATGTACCGAGCTGCACCAGGAGCCGCTACAGCAGCCCCCACCTCTTTGGCTGGGTCTGTCTCTCCCAGCGTTCTTTCCTCTTCTGGCCTGGGCATGCACGCTCCTGCGTATTCCACTGGTTGCTCAGCAACCCCAGTACAGCCTTCCGCGTAGGGTGTCTGCCCCGCTAAGCCCGCGCTGTTGCAGCCCGGCGGTACCCCGCCTCGCTCTGCTGCCTTCTCCTCGATCCATGTGTGTCCTGTATCTCCGGCTGCCTTCTCCTCTGTTTGCCTCTCCAGTGTGGACACGAGTCCCGGCCTAACATCTCCGTCAGGACCGCCGGTCTGAGCCGCCAGGGGTTTCCGTGTAAAAGTCTCTGACAAGGTAGGCTGTCTCAGTGATGTCTCCTTCTCCTTGATCAGCAGGTTAGGGGTTTTGGCGTTCTGCTTAGCATCTGCGCGCTCTTTTTCCGCTGCTGACCTTCCTTTCTCCCCATGTAACAAGATGCTTTTTTCCGCGCCGCTCTGTGCTTTTAGCTCAGCTTTTCTTTCGCGCTCGATCTTCCGCTGCTGTGCTTTCTGTGTGGCACTCAATGCGGGGATGCTTTTTCTGCCTGACTGTAAAGTCTTCGGGATGGCCCCCAGTCCGTTACCTTCCTTAGAGCGTGCTGACATTGTTGATAACTTCAAGCTTGGGGGCCCTGCCCAGCGTTTCCTCTGTGCCTTTTCCCAGAACCTCAGGAGCAGCCAATACGCTATCCACATATTCCGAAATTACTGCATTCTTGGTCCAGTTCTAACGTTAGCGGTCAGCCCCGGAGAGGGAGTGTAATGCGACTATTCCCTACAATGCTCCAGCGGCCATCTTGCCTCCCCGGCCCATAATGCCTGTTTTTTGTAACTCATTTTCATTTTTTTCTATTTTCAACGGTTAGTTTGTATACAAAAACCTTGAAGGATCTACACAAATGATCCCTTGCTGAATTCAAAATATTGGCTTCCTTTCAGAAATGTGTAGCTTTCCAGGATCCATCATTGCTTTCATACCCATTTTACCATTAACTGGAAGGAGGTTGAAAGCACAAAACATAGCAAAAATAGGTTATGTCCCAGAAAAATGCCAAAACTGTATAAAACAATTTGGTTTTGTGACAAAAGTCTGCTTGTTCCTAAAAGCTGTGAAGATGGTGATTTCAGCGCCACAACCCCTTTGTTGATATCATTTACAGGGAAAAAAACGGACACTTTCATATGTAGCCCTTTCTTCCCCCCCAAAAAAATTAGCTGTATTTTGGCTAATTTCTGGGTCCCCTCCATGGGAATCAACAAACCCTAGGTACCTTTAAAATCACCATGATGTTGGAAGAAAAGGACGCAAACTTGACGTTGATGCCTTATGTGGTCAACAAATTACAGAGGCCTAAGCAGGAACGATCCCAAATAGCCATAAAAAGGCTTAGCATGTGGGGGGGTGGGGGGGGGGGGGGAGAAGACCGAACAACGAAGGGGTTAGGAAAGAGAGAGACATTGCAGTCATAACATACAGATATACTTGCCTGGGTGTTCTGGTTTCTTTTCCCAAGGGTGCTGGCGGCATCATTCCAGTAGACCTGAAAATAAGAGATGGAACCCTTTTAGTGCAAACGAACGACAGTATCCTGATGCAACCATGGAGTAACATCAAGGACATTGACTTTTCCTAATCATAGGAGTTCCCATTATTTTTTGCGTTTGTTTCTTTTTATTAAAAAACTGAAAACAAAGGGTCCCTTTGGTTTCACTTAAAGATGCACGCTATACATCAACCACACCACCAAACAATCCACACTCAAATAGCACCAAAAGGAACTCAAAAATAAAATGTCAAAAAGTTATGGGTCTTTTATTTTATATAAAAACATACACTTCATTTAAGAATCTCATAGCATGAATAAAAATGTATGTGTACCCTTTGTTTTCAGTCTTTGAACCTGGTGTCCTCTCCCTTTGGTGTAATTGGACCCCTTTCCTATACTTTTTGGTCTTTTTATTAAAAAGCCATCGTACATAAATCAGAACAACCTTCGAAGCCTTCTTTCCGTCCATTCCTCCAGAGATGACAAGCTAATATCTAAAAGCAGAGTTTTCTCCAGGTGGCATTTAATTATGAGGCAATGGGTCCATTTTCTAGACCATAAACTGGGGACCTATAGACAAGTTAAATATTCCAATCAGGGATAAGCCAATGTAACCATGTGTAAGTGGGAGCTCAGTCACTTTACTGCTGTTTAGCAGGGGTAAAGTTCTTGGAGTTCTAAATTCGGCAAAATAGATTGAGTAAATGTTTACGACATCACACAATAAAGATATTCACCTCCTACCTTGTTATTTTAAAATAATTAACATTGTAAATCAGAAAACAAAATGACGCTACTATTTTGACACACAGAGAAAACTTTCAAGGACTATACAATTTCCAGAGTCTCAGAACCAATAAAATATGCAATATTAACAAATAGAAAAGAATGTTTTGGGGGCTTGTTATTCCAGGAACTTGAACCAACAGAGATTAGAAACATTTTCATGTACATATTCCGTTGGCTGCACCGGAAAATGAATGATTCTTCATGCGTATTCTCCAGCATCATGTCTTTCATGGCATACACATTCTGTATGCTGGGTACATAGTCTACTTCTTGATTAGGACTCTATGATGATCACAGCAGCTGTTATGGGAAGTAGGTGTAGTGATATGTAGCATGAGACTGTAACAAGACTTGTCTCAGGTGCTAGCTATTAATCTCTTGGGTAGGTATCGATCAGCTATATGTCAATCAAAATGCAGCATTTTTGGTAGTGTACAGCTGCCTGATTTACAATTGCACTTATTGATCACACTGAACTCAAGGACACCACTGTAGACTGACATGTAGATATAATTACTGTGCAAAGGGTTAATCCATCATGGAGCTCTGCTATGAATTGTGTGGTGGAGGAAGGGAGTGGAAGCCAAACAAAATACCCTTGCAGGTTAATCGCATTCAATTGATGAAGCATGAGTTGGATCCTTAAAAAAGAATATCCAAATCATCATTAATCCACATTATTTTTCGCCACTTAAAGTACATCCTGATCGTGCAGAAATGCTTTGACCACAACACCACTCGCCAAGAACTCTTCAAACTACGAGGCAAATTTACAACCTCCCTACGCCACTAGTACGTCACTTTTTGTGATGTACTGGAGGCGCATTTCACATCTCCATATTTACAAGGAGAGGAAAAGCCACCCTGCATGACTTTTCCCCTCCTTGTAAATATGGCCCCTTCACACGCAGCACTTTGCGTGGAAGGGGCGTTCCATGGGTCTTGCTGTGGGTGCTCCCACGCAACACCCATGGAACGAGACACATTTCCAGATTTATGTGCAATCATAAATGTGGAAATGCGTGTCAATGCTAAGCCTCCCCAGGGGAGGCGTAGCGAGGCGCAACGAGGAGAAATGTTTTCAGTTCTTCTAATTTTTTTCTCATTCGAAGCGTGCTGCATTCTACAGCACGCATTGAAAGAGGAAAATGCCTGTTGTGCCCCTTCCTGCACAAACACAGTCTCCGCATGACGCAGGCATGCATCCTTGCACTATGGAGCAAGGGTGCCAGCAAGGGTGCCTGCGCCGGCGCATGGCTGCAGTTTGTGCGCCAGTGAAGGGGAAAGCACAGGAATGTGATATATTATTGTAAATATGTTGCATTCCTGTGCTTCGGAAGTGCTGCAGCGTGGCGCAGCCAAAGGGCTTGCATTGCCGCGCTGCAGCACTTCCTTGTAGATCTTCCCCCACATTTTCTAAATACGTGTCGGGCAATGACATCCAGTCCAGTACCACATTCACATATCTGCTTGAAGACAATGACTTCAACAACAATTACTCTCATCTCGCTCACAAAGCAGGAAAATGCTAACTTTATAATAACTAAAAATCAAAACCTGAAGACGGAAAACCTAATCAAGGTGGAATAAAAGCCGCTTTATATCTGTGGCCATTGTTATTAAGCAGTCATTGACATTTGGCAACAAAAGCCCATTAGAGTAGGTTGAGAAGTACAAAAGTAATAAAGTATAGAAAACATGCCCTGCAAGATTTCGAAAGCAAATCAAGGGCTCTTCTCTAGTCAAAAATATGTTGCTGTTAGTGCTATATTTCTCCTGGCATACTGCTGTAATTAAAAAAATAGGCAGTGAGTGCTGCACTGAGTAGGTTATAGCTATGTATGGCAAAATAGATATGTGGACTTAGCTTCGAAAGGTTTGGTAGAGCAATATCTCTTTGTGTCGTCTCCTTAATTTCTTTTTTCCATCTTTTTTTGCAGGAGACTCTCTATTCTCTACTCTTTATTCTCTATTCTCTCTTCTCGCTTCATTCTTCATGCTTCACTCTCCCTTCTTCTCTTCTTTGTCTTCTTTTTTCGCTTCCTCTCTTTTTCTTTTTTCTCTTTCCTTTCCTTTTCCTTTCTTTTGATCGATTTTTATCAAGCAATGCATCTGACTTTTTAATATGGTTCTTCTATGATCTTGTTTCTGCAATGTACTATTTACATTGTTATGTAGGAACAATATTTGACAGTATTGACTCTGAGTTTGGTATTGCTCTTTTGTCAGTGTATTGCTTTTTATTGTATTTAACTAGTTATATGTTCTTTCTAATTTAATAAAATATTAGAACAAAAAAAATAGCTATGTATGGCAAAATGTTGGTAAATGAGGCCTCGAATGCCCAATTACTAGCACACGTGCTTTCTAGCTGTACCCCACTGTCATACATTAATTTGAAACCCCATATCTAATAAGCATTGCCAATAGATTTGATCTTTGACACCTATTGGCTTTGCCAAAGCTTGTATTGTTTCATCTGGATAGCCACTGTATTAAGCACACATGCTCAGTGGGCAAGTGTAAAAATGATTTTTCTTTTGTTTTAAGAATAATCATTCCAAGATGACTGCTGCCTGTTCAATGTCCATTGTAGGTGAGAAAACACAAGCTGTACAGAGCAACGCATTGGGGCGAACAAAAAAAAAAAGATGTGCTGATATGCATCACGTTTATGCATGTGTGAACCTACATTTGCTGTACACTGCAATGCACGCTTCCTACATTTCTATGTGTGTAGAGAGTTGCATATGTTTGTACTGGTGGAAATCTGAGGCTGTCTCATATTGTCAGGACTGCCAAAGGACTTCTTTGTGAATTCCAGAGAAGTAAGGCTTGGTCTTGGAGATCAGGAGTCAGTCTACACATAGAAACTTCAGACTGCTGTCATAGGACTTTTGTGATTCGCACTGTTGTTCCTGGGGATTGCTCTTGAGTCCATCATTTTCAGAAGGAAGGCCACAAGAAGTTTCCCTAAACAGTCAGCCATGCTTGCATCCATTATGTGTGAGCATTTTGCAATTTCAAATTGAACAGAATTAAAAATACAAAACTTTAACGTCTGAGACTCTGTAAGGCATTCTTGGTATTCCGTGACGTCAAGCAGTGGCGGACGGTAAGATTGTCAGGGAGTGAGTGGGCTAGCCAAACAGAACACATACACACTCACTGAAGCATTCACAAATGTGCACACACACGACCATTTACAACACTCACTCACAACAAATCCATACTTTTTAAACATACATACACGCACACCAAACATTCAGAAACATAAAACGTACCTGTCCTGCAGCTCCCGTAGAAGAAAGCTTCAGAATTCCCAAGATGGGTGGGACTGCTGACGTAGGTCAGTCAATGAGGGAATCGAGCAGTCTCTTAGTCATCACCGAGTGGGGGACTGCCTTAGGTCAACTTATGTGGGAAGGCAGCAGCCCTTCACTCGTCACAGATGTGGTCAGTGAGACTGCTGATCGCACAGCACAATAAGACATGGTGTCACCGAATGACACTAAGCCCTGGGCACTTCCATGTTTAAAAACAAGCATTGGCATAGCCAATAGGTCTCGCCTTTGGGACCTTATGTGTTTAGTCAGAAATTTTGGCTATGTTGTAGAGCATTGTGGCTGCTGTGCATTATGTTGAAAAGTTATAATAAAAAGTGTTAAGCATTTTTGTTACCTTTATACAAACAAAGACAACTTAATATACAACTGAAAACCCTGATTAAAAAAAGATTTTAACATAAAAAATGTGTTCTAGTTTTTTTGTACTTGCACTGCTGCCATCTTCTTCCTGCCTGTTCTCATGCTTGTTTGTTATAATTGTATTTGTTAAGGGGGAGTGGGACATAAATAACAGGGGAGTGGAGATTTGAAAACAGTAATTTAATTAGAACACGAGCAGCGTTCGAACACTTGGGGAGAATCAACAGATGCCAGATTCCAAGGGCAGACTCACATGATGCTTAGGTGGTGTGCTGATGCAAAATGGTGGTGGTGAATGATGTTTGGTGCTCAGGTGGTCACACTATATGGTGTAAATTGGAGGTATGTTGTGGATTGTGGGGTTGTGGAGTTGAAATATGTTGTTTAGTGTGTAATTATGCGGTGTGTATTGGAAATGTGTGGTGTTGAATTGTGTGGCCTGGAACTGTGGTGTTGAGTGAAATTATGCTTAGTGAAATTGTGTCATGGTGTGGAGTAGTAGCGGCCCATTGTGGGAATTCCGTGGAGCGAAAAGGCGGGACGGGGAGGGGCTGGCTGGGGGGTAGTAAACACTGGATTATAGATGATTGGAGATAAGTAAACATTTAAGTAAAAAAAACGAATTTCGGAGCGCGCACTGCATTGCATTTTGCGATCAGGGTGCGCAACGAAATTAGCTTTATTTATTTAATTGTTTACTTACCTCCAATCATCCATAATCCGGTGTATACTAACCCCCCACGGAACTCCCATAACGGGCCGCTGCTGGTGTGGAGTGCATTTATGTTAATTGGTGGCATGTGGTATAGAGTGCATTTATGTGGAGTCTATTAATGTTGCTTTGAGTAGAGTGCAAATATGTGGCGAGTAATTATGTGGTACTGAGTGGTATGTGGAGTGTATATATGTTGCAGTGAGTAGAGTCTAATTATGTGGTGTGTAACAATGTCGAACTGAGTGGTATTTTGTGAAGTGTATTTATGTTGCATTGAGTAGAGTATAATTATGTGGCGTCTAATTATGTGCCAAAGTGGTATTATGTGGAGTGTATTTATGTTGCATTGAATAGAGTGTAATTATGTGACGTGTAATTATGTGGTACTGAGTTGTATTATGTGGAGTGTATGTTGCATTGAGTAGAGTATAATTATGTGGTTTGTAATTATATGGTAGTGAGTGGTATGTGGCGTGTATTTATGTTGCATTGAGTAGAGTGTAATTATGTGGCGTGTACTTATGTCCCACTGAGTGGTATGTGGAGTGCATTTATGTTGCACTGAGTACAGTGTAATTATGTGGCGTGTAATTATGTGGCACTGAGTGGTATTATGGGGAGTGTATGTTGTATTCAGTAGTGTGTAATTATGCGGTGTGAAATTATGTATCACTGAGTGGTATTATTTGGAGTGTATGTTGCGTTGAGTGCAGTGTAATTATGTAGCATATAATTATGTGCCACTGAGTGGTATTGTGAGGAGTGTATGTTGCATTTGGTAGAGTGTAATTATGTGGTGTGTAATTATATAGCAAAACCAAAGGGGATGATGGACGGAGTGTTAAACATTGCAAGCACTCACCCCCAGTCAACTGATCTGGGTTTAATCCATCATCATTCTTTAGCTCACTCTGCCTTCCCAGTTCAGACATGGCCATATGCAAATCAGTCTGACCCTGTGCCTCATGGGAACAGTCCAGCACAAACTGCTAAGCCATGTCTTCCCTGGATCGTAAACAAGCATCCTGGGACCGGTTTCTGGCTAATCACCCGTCATCAGCCAGGCTAGCTTGAATCCAGTGTAATTATGTGGCACTGAGTGGTATTTGGAGTGTATGTTGCATTGAGTGCAGTGTAATTATGTAGCATATAATTATGTGACACTGAGTGGTATTGCGTGGAGTGCATGTTGCATTCAGTAGAGTAATTATGTGGTGTGTAATTATGTGGCACTGAGTGGTATTTGGAGTGTATGTTGCATTGAGTGAAGTGTATTTATGTAGCATTTAATTATGTGGCACTGAGTGGTATTATGTGGAGTGTATTTATTTTGCATTGAGCAGAGTGTAAGTATGTGGCATGTAATTATATGGTACTGAGTGGTATGTGAAGTGCATTTATGTTGCATTGAGTAGAGTGTAATTATGTGGCGTGTAATTGTGTGCTCCTGAGTGGTATTATGGGAGTGTATGTTGTATTCAGTTGAGTGTAATTATGTGGCGTGTAATTACGTGGCACTGAGTGGTATTATTTGGAGTCTATGTTGCATTGAGTGCAGTGTAATTATGTAGCATATAATTATGTTGCACTGAGTGATATTATGTGGAGTGTATGTTGCATTCAGTAGAGTGTAATTATGTGCTGTGTAATTATGTGGCACTGAGCGGTATTTGGAGTGTGTGTTGCATTGAGTGCAGTGTAATTATGTAGCATATAATTATGTGGCACTGAGTGCTATTGTGTGGAGTGTATGTTGCATTCAGTAGAGTAATTATGTGGTGTGTAATTATGTGGCACTGAGTGATATTTGGAGTGTATGTTGCATTGAGTGCAGTTTAATTATGTAGCATTTAATTATGTGGCACTGAGTGGTATTATGTGGAGTGTATTTATTTTGCATTGAGCAGAGTGTAAGTATGTGGCATGCAATTATATGGTACTGAATGGAATGTGGAGTGCATTTATGTTGCGTTGAGTAGAGTGTAATTATGTGGCGTGTAATTGTGTGCTCCTGAGTGGTATTATGGGAGTGTATGTTGTATTCAGTTGAGTGTAATTATGTGGCGTGTAATTATGTGGCACTGAGTGGTATTATTTGGAGTCTATGTTGCATTGAGTGAAGTGTAATTATGTAGCATATAATTATGTTGCACTGAGTGGTATTGCGTGGAGTGTATGTTGCATTCAGTAGAGTGTAATTATGTGGCGTGTAATTATGTGGCACTGAGTGGTATTATTTTGAGTATATGTTGCATTGAGTGCAGTGCAATTATGTGGCATATAATTATGTGGCACTGAGTGGTATTGTGTGGAGTGTATGTTGCATTCAGTAGAGTGTAATTATGTGCTGTGTAATTATGTGGCACTGAGTGGTATTTGGAGTGTATGTTGCATTGAGTGCAGTGTAAATATGTAGCATACAATTATGTGGCACTGAGTGGTATTATGTGGAGTGGTTTTATGTTGCATTGAGTAGAGTGTACTTATGTGGCATGTAATTATGTGGTACTGAGTGGTATTATGGGGAGTGTATGTTGTATTCAGTAGAGTGTAATTATGTGGCGTGTAATTATGTGGCACTGAGTGGTAATATTTGGAGTGTATGTTGCATTGAGTGCAGTGTGATTATGTAGCATATAATTATGTGGTGCTGAGGTAGAATGAGGCAGAGTGGGGAATGCTGTTACACAGCTGAGCCCATGTATAGAGCCGGGGGCACAATAAGGTGGAATGAGGCACCGTAAGGAACAGTGAGGTGGAGTGAGGCGGAATGAGGCAGAGTGGGGGATGCTGTTACACAGCTGATCCTGGGGCCCTGGTCTCTCTGCTCTATTAGGACCTAGTCAAAGATGCAACATACCTAAATGTCTCTCATGGTAAAATATAGTCCACATCAACTTTTGTCTCTATGGGACTCCATGACACCAAACTTGGGTCACACTGAGGAGCTGTATGTCACCAATACAGGAAAAGGCAGAAAACACAGATCAAATGGGATGTTATTTTAGGGACAGCAGGGGAGTTTTATCCTCAAACACTATATTAGTACAAAGGCTGATAGACTCAAAGCAAACACGACGGCCAAATCCATTATGTCTGACGTGACGTGAATGTATTTATGTTTCTATTTAGCAGGCTTAAACAGTGCCCGTTGGAAACAATTAGTCGCCAGGCTGAAATGGTTGCTTAGACAAAGTTTAAAACATGGAATTATTCATAAAGCAAGTATTTAACCGGATCAAAGATTCTCAAATGGAAACCGCATTTGGGCCAGTTTGTGGAATGCATATGTATGCGTTAAATGAGAAAGCAACTGCGCGACTATCCCCATAAGTATTTTGACAATCCGGTCCCTCCTTGCAGGCAAAAACATTACGGCCCTGTATGTACCTAAATGCAAAAGTTAGGCATAACATCCCTGTTTAAAAAAATGACTCCAGGACACGGAGGCTTCGTTTTATCACAACCACGGCCAACATGTGAAACATAAACACACACCCTGCACGCCGCTGCTGTCTCCCGAGAGCAAAACGCTCTGGGAGTAAACCTTTCAAAAGAAGCTGGGACCTCCACACGCCTTTGGCCAATTGCATACTAAAGCTAGATGCAAAGGCCAATTGCACGTGAGCCCCACATGCACGAGCTTTAACTAAACCTGAAGAAAGCTAAAGTGATTGCAAGAGGTCGATTTTCCTATGCAGCGCATGCGCACTGCATAGACTCGACCTAATTAAGCACCCAGGGGTGAGGCAATCAGTGAAGCTCCCCCTCGTCATGAGTGGGATGGCCTCCAGGCAGTTTTGCCGAGGAGGTGACGCCCACAGGGTTGTGAATTTCTCAGCCTGGCAAAGATCAGCTCAGACAACCAGGACCCTGCTCATTTAGCACATGTCTAGGTCCTAGCTGCGTGACCTGAACAAGAAGAGTGTCTGTCAGGCTGACCTTTGTCAGCCTGACAGATACTCTTCTTCTCCAGAAAACGGTGAGGGGGCCATGACCCTTTTGCCCCTATGGACGGAACACAGCTGACATCAGGAAGTTTAAATCTCTGACCTTATCTTGTGTGATGTCATTGAACATAACTGTAACTTGATACAAATACATATATCACTTTCACTATTAATTTATTCTTCATAAAATGCATAGTAATCTACAATCTCCCTTTAAACATACTTGTAATAGGAAAGTCACTATAGCCACCTTGAATACAGGCAAGTAATGAAGTAACAGTATTCCACTGCAACCAGCGTTTCAAGCAAGTGCCCATTTTGCAAACGAAGCAGGTAAGTTAAGTCCTGGCTGATTGGCTAAAGTAAGTCCGAATGTTATGAAAATCAATGTGATTTGCTGTTTATCTTCAGGGCAGTTTTCTGGCTCTTCTGAAAACAGTCTGTACTGCATGGAGGGTTTTCCCTAGCTTCAGCTTGCTCTGAACTCATGCTTCCACAATCTGTTACCTTACTTCAGTGAACGTCATTGAGAAGGAGGGATTTTGAAGATGGAAATACGATCACACTAATTGATGCTGGTTCTCCCAAGGTTTTTCACTCCTACTCTATAATGCTTTTAAGTAAAAACTAAGTATACATGCCCCAAAGCTTTCTTCTATCACGTATTTTATCGCCGCATCCACACTGTAATATTCAAAGAGAAAATGACTTGAAACGTGGAAAAGCAATTTCCTGCTAGTAAACACATAGCTCCTACAGCACATACATTTGGCATTACTTACAGATCTCATTGCATAATTGAATAGGTCTGTGAGTTATTAAACCTTTTCTGAAGGTATTTGTGTGTAAACTAAGCTTAACAGGTACAAACATCAAGTTTGAATAGAAGAAGTTGTCTACAGGCTACAATCCAGATTTCAAAACTAGGAGATATACATTTATTTAAACGTTGGCTCTTACCTGATTAACATTTGATTATACCAGGCATGGCAAATTACTTAATTGATCTTTGTTTCAACTGTCTTATATATCATTAATTCCAGACCAGCTATAGTAAAATTGGTTCTTATTACACACCCTGTACAAAATATGACCACATTCATAATGAATGTGGGTGGGAATAAAATATCCTTGCACATTATAAGATACTCAGTCTCACGCCTTATATATCTAAATGCTCAGAACAACGATCAATGCCTCCAGTATTATAATATACAACTTGTGTCTCTATACCTCATATGTTTTTACTATAGGCTGGTTTTTGTGCAATATTTCTACAGCTGGTAAAAAAATTATATCAAGGTGGTGATAACATCAAATGAGAACAAATAACATATCAGTCATTGAAAAAATGTCACAATACGTTCTACTCTAGTAGTCTATGAATCAGTCCTTATTTTCCAGAGAGCTAGTAATGTGCTGTTCGAGCAAGCACAAGCAAATACCCCAGAGGCAGGATGTTCTTCACTGGATCTCGTTGTCTATGGAGATTTTTCTCATTAGAATCTGGGTTTTTCAGATGGTGTGTTAGAGGAAGAGCAGGCTTACACAAAGTGGTCATACATCGGATCTTAGTTTTTTCAGATGCGCTCGCCTTTGAAAATCCTTCTTTCTCGTTCACTGCACCAGTCAAGTCAAAGTCAAGTCAAAAGATCTTCATTCGGATTATAGAACATCCATAAAAGTACATGTCAAACACAACAAGGATAATAACACAATCATAAAAGATAAAATATAAACGATTAACATCCTGCATAGTTGCAAATACATAGCAATAAAATAGCTTTTCCATGTGCAAAAGGCGACCACTAGTGCAAAAATGTACAATGTGCAAAGAGCATGATGCAAGTTACTCAGTCACAAAGTTGATAGCACAATTATAAGAAGAAATATGGACAAATAACAGCCTATTAAGTTACAAATTCATAGCAATAGATGGCTTTATCATGTGCAAAAAAGCAACCGCTAGTGCAAATATACAATGTGCAAAAAGTGCATAGTGCGAATTTTCTCAATCAATTAACAGAGAGGCACGGGACCGGACAGCAGCTTTGAGAAAGCAACTGACTCTAAAAGCTGCTTCGTCCGTCTTTAGCCTCAATAAATCTTTAAAAGCTAATTTAAAATCCATCAGAGCATTTTTTCTACAATACGGTATTAAAAAGTGCTTAGTGTGCATTTCATAAAAACCACAGAAAAAGATAAAATGAAGCAAGCTTTGTTTTCCACCAAGGTTACAGGGGCAGCTTAGATTTTCCACATGTTTATTGAAGCCTAACGGGAAGCAAAGTAGATTTATAATGCTTCCATCCCTGAACCGATATAGCAAGCTCCTATTCCACCTACTTAGCTTTATGCGGAGATAGCCCTGAGGCAGGGCATGCGGCGTGTCACATGACTCCATAAGGGAGGTATACCTTATTGTGGATGGCTTTGCAAAATCACCCCTTTCCCTCTCATTACAATAAGAATCGTACAAGGCTCTTTTTATTAGATTCTTATGCGAGCAATCAATTAGTTGGGGGGAGGTAAAAAAGATGCCCCTGCCCCACACTTAATAGGCTTTTTTCCACAGCCTTAAGCCATGGTATTGAATTAGCCCTCTCACATTTTAAGCAGTCCGAGATGATGTCACAGGACAGAGAGGCAGCGGAATTCCTCCAGGTTTTTATCCAGAAAAGGGTAGGTCTAGATCTTATAAAGTCCTCTATATAATGGAGGTTTAATTCCCTATGACACACGTAAGTTGGGGCTGTTATAACCCCCCCAAAACCTTCCGACAGAATCTATTTTCTTCGATCTGTAATTGAGTACAATTCGAATAACCCCACACCTCGGCACCATAGGTTCCTACGGGTAAACATTGTGTTCTATACATTTTTAACAATGATAAGATCACGTCTGCCTGGGTGGGTTGACGGAGGGAAATTAAAGAGTTTATGGCTTTACTCAGTTTGTTCCTTCCCTGGGCAACATGAGGCTGCCAAGATCCGGTATTGGAGAATAACAAGCCAAGATAGGGAAAAGTGCAAGTGCTTTTTAAAATATTATCCCCTGACAGAATCTGTGTTACTTTATAACTATTTGGGCCACATGTCATTATAAATGATTTCTTAAAATTAGTACATAGGCCCAAATCTGCCATATATGTGACAAAGCCAGAAATTAAAATACGCAATGCATTGGGTGGGCGGCCCATAAGGACCACATCATCCGCGTAGAGAAGTGCGGGAATAGGTTTGCCATTTACTTGTGGGACATCGTTAGTAAGGTTGCTCAAAGAATTACTCAATTCATTTATGTACAAAATAAAAAGCAGGGGGGCCAGGACACAACCCTGTCTGACCCCCTGCCAATTAAAATGTCATTAGAGACTTCGCCGTCATTGTTAATGCGAACGCGGGCTTTCAAATTGCTATGAAGGTGGGCCAAAAAGTAAACTAAGGATTCATCTAAACCATAAGTCAACAGAACTGACCATAAACGGGAACGATTTACAAAATCAAAAGCGGAACTTAAATCCATAAATCCAAAATATAAAGGGGATTTTTTTGCAATTGTGTATTTGGCCATAAGCAGGTTTAGGTTTAAACATTGCTCCACCATACCCACTTTACTTCTGAAACCTAGCTGGCACGAGTGTAAAATGGTGTTTTCTTCCGCCCAGGTTCTAATTCTATTAAAAAGGACCCTGCCTAGAACCTTTAACGTATTATCAATTAAAGATATGGGGCGGTAACACCCAGGATCAAGTCTCTCACCTTTTTTGTAAATTGGCACAATGGTGCTGCTAGACCATGTTACCGGAACGGAGGTGTGAGATAAATTATTGAAAATATTGCATAACAAAGGTGCCCAAAAATCAGGTTCAGATTTGATTTGGTCGATGGATAAGCCATCAGGTCCGGGGGCTTTGTTCCCAGCACTTTCAGTAATAGCATCCTCCACCTCCAACAACGTGATGTTCAAGGGCCTAACTGGAAAAACAGTTTCTGGCGGGTAACCAAAGGCATCATAGATCTTTGAGAAATGGTCAACCCACACATCTCCTGTTATGTTGCAATTTATAGGGGTGATGTTAGAGCCCAATGATCTCAGGTCTTTAACCGCCCTACAGAACCCGGCTACATCTCTTAAAGCTGCTGTGCGAACAAGGGAGTCCCAGTGGTCTTTTAGTAGCTCTTCAGATTTAATTCTTAAGGTGTGTTTATCTGTAGATCTCAGAGTCCTTACCAGGGCAAAATCACGCGGCTCAGCTGAGAGAGCGGCCCTAAGTTCCCGGTTGGCTTTGGAGCATGAGGTGCCGAACCACCTTGGGTAACTATTATTATGGGCTAGGGCAGGTTTAGAAATTTCCTTTTTTATGGCCTTACAGAGTTCACAAAATGATTTAACAATTTCAGACCCAGGGCTGTCGGTTGAGAGGCAAACCGGGACTAATGTAGGGTGTTTTTTAATGACACGAGCTAAAACGCCCTGGTTGTCTATCCCCTTCCAAGTCACCCTTAGCATACCTGTCGATGCCGTTAGATTTTTTGCCCCAATTTCCCCTATCTTCCCATGTTTTTTAATAGATTTGAAACTGCACCAGTCATTTCTGTAAAAATGTTTGACCATAAGTGTGATTGTGTGGCATTATACAGCGGTGGGTGGCACAGGTAAGCGCAGTGGAGCCGGGCGCGACAGTGGGGGAAGCTGATAGACGACAGAATAGGTGTTATTTATTTATTTAATTATACTTATACTGTCTTCTGTCGACTTCCCCCGCTCCCACCTGGCACGCCCCACTGCGTTTATTTGTCCTGGCCACCTTGGTATTATACAGAATAAACTTCATGTGACTGCGTCGTATGAATTTGTTTCCAGGTGCTGCAGATTTCTGTGACACTGCATAGGACTCGATATGTGCTCTCATTCTCTGTGATGTTAGGGATATTAGAGATAGCTTGATACAGCCTGGGCACAGATTATGGACATGCACTGGGTGTGCAGTAGGCATTGTGCTGACTTTTGTGATCTAGAGGCTCTTTCATATAACAAAAGGAGTTAAAAATGTCTGTGCAGCACCCTTTGTAAAATCAATTAGATGGGGGCACATTTTGTACCCGCACAAGCTGGCGGTAACCTTCACTTATTTAGAGGGGTGCATGTTCCCCAAGCAAATGAGAGAACACTCTTCCTCATATGCGTGTGGCATATCACCGATGGAGGCACATGGGCAGGGATTCTCTAAGGCAGAGGTCTTCAAACTGTAGGGGGCACCACACTGGAGGGCCGTGGATGGGTCTCCAAAGGGTCCCAAGTACGTCCACAAGTACATGCAAGTATGGCAGTGTGGCAGTACGGTGAGTACCCCCCTCTTTTTCAATATTTTAACAGGCCTGTAATAGGCAATACCTTTTTCTAATCTGCAATACCTATTATATGGTTTCAGATTTTATGTTTTTCATTATCGTGTACTGTGCATCTTGTGAACTTTACTCTACCTTATTTGCTTAGCCTGTCCTTCACTTCCCTCTGAAGTTCTTCCGGGGCCGCTCTTCGGTCACCCGTGGCCCTAGGTGCCGTTTGAGTGGAGAGAGCAGGCCGGAAAGCAAGTTGGAAGGTCAACGGCCACCTTCCCTGGGTAGTTGATATTCTAGTATTAAGCACGCCTTCCTCCGCCCGGGCTTCCAGTTCCTACCTATTTCGCAGCCTGACGTGGACGCGCAGTTGACGCACACAATGGGCGAGCTGCTGGTGCGTTGAAGGTGGCCATAGGCAATCCAGTGTGCGCCCATCCGCGCCTGGACGCCGCCAGGAGGGCTGCATTTTTTTTTTGTTCACTCTCTTTCTCTCCTCACGTCCATCTCATCAGGTCTAAACCACCATAACTGCGTATGGCTTTTAAGACCTACTCAAGAAAGGAGCTCCTAACATTAGCAAACCTCTCACAGGGAGCACTCTGCAAACAAAAATTACACCCGGCGGAGAAGCCCACCGGTTGGCAGTGTGACATAGGCCAGGCATAATGACTTGGGGCCCTCAATAAATGCCCCTTGTGGTATTCTGCATAATCAATACCCATGTATATTGTTCATGTTATAATTCTGGCCTCTGCTGCTCTGGAATGTTGTATATGTCATTGGTATGTCCACATGTCACAGTCCTAGGGACTGGCTGTGGAAGCTATTGTCAGTTTATGCCAGCCGCTGTTGATGTTGGATGAGATCTCCATTTTAAAGAATAAACATCCTGCTTACTTCAATATACTGCGTCCTGTATTCATCTTGGATTTCACACTGGCGTAGTCAACATGATCATCAAGTGATACTCATTATGGGAGATCTCAACACAGGGAGATAAGGATTTATTCAAGCAACATTTGATGAGAGACAACCAATTTATAACTTTACGCGCTTGGGTTATTTATTTTAAAAAAAAGTGTGTTTACTTCAAAGGACTCATTTTATTTTTAAAACACACATTTGTCAATCTTAGTGTTAGCGCTGTCACCATCATCTAACTGTTGACTTTAGCGCTCTTCATATTGAATATATAAAGCGTTGGCATAAATCTATTTTTAAAATGAAATTTTAGTCATTCTTGCACTTTAATGAATGATAAGCTATGTTGTGGGATCATTGGTTTTGCATCCGTGTTGCACACTTATTTCATTTAGCAGTTGAAGCCCACGTTCCAATTTGGTGCGCAGTTGACTAAAAATGTTTGACATGAAATGTTACAGGTGTGGAAAAGAAGGTCATCTTGCTAACGATAAATGTCCAACGTTAAGCCAAATGTGTAGCAAGTGCAAAAAGAAAGGACATTTGTGCCTAGAGTTAAAAAAAAGATGTTTATGATGAAGACATCTGTTAAAGCAAGTGATGAGGATTTTGTATATGGCCAAATAGTAGTGCAAGTAGAAACTAAAAATACTATTAAAACTTGTCCCTTTGATTATATTGTTGTTGAAGGGGAGTCTACACGTGTGTTGTTTGATTCCGGTGCTAAAATCACCATTGTCTCAAATGATTTTTATTTGAAGAAACTAAAAAACTAAATTGTTTTGGTGAAGCCTGACATCATACCTCTTGCTTATGGAGGTGAAACTATTAAATTGCATGGTTATTTTGTGGAGTTAATTGAATATAAAGGAAGAATGGTTTCTGGAAAAATTTATGTTTCTAAAAAAGGTGATAGTCTCATTAGTTGAATTCACCAAGAAGATTTGGGAGTTTATTTAGATCCCAATTCTGACCCTCCCATACACATTAGAGATAGGAATACAACTATGGAAGTGTCTGTTGAACATGATTTTGCAGATGCTTTGAAGAAAGAGTTTCCAACAGTTTTAAAAAAAGATTTAGGTTGTTTACAAGGGTACCAACTTGTGATCAAATTAAAGAAAGATGCACAACCTGTTTATTATAATTTGAGAAATGTGCCAATTGCTGGGAGGGAGGATATGCGAAAGGAAATTAGTAAACCTAAAACTTGTGGAATCATCGAAGAGGGGGAGGGCACAGAATGGCTTGCGCCTGTGGCTGCCACCAGAAAACCTAATGGGGACTTGCATCTCTGTATTGATTTGAGACAACTTAATAAATGTTTTATTGTGGATAGGTATCCACTTTCTATTATTAATGAATTGTTGATTTCTCTTGAGGGGGCACCCGTCTTTAGTACAATTGATCTTACCTCTGCATGCCATCAGATTGAATTGGAGGAATCTTGCAGAGATTTAACAGCGTTCATTACTCCTTTCGGAACATTTAGATTTATTGGGATGCCCTTTGGCCTGGTATTGGCTTCTTCTGTTTTGCAGCATGCCATGGAGACTGTACTTAAAGGTGTGAAGGGTGTCAGTATATATCAAGATGACATCCTGATTTTTGGGAAAAATGACATTAAGCATGATGCCCGTTTAAAAGCTGTTTTAGGGAGATTGAGTAAGTGAGGCCTTACTATCAAAGTTGAAAAATGTAAATTTTGGTCGGATTCCATCAATTATCTTGGTCACAACATTACTGGTGATGGGATTAAGTTCTCCTACCAGTAAGGATGAATTAATGAAATTCCTTGCCATGGTGGAGTACTATGCCAAGTTTGTGAAAAACTTTGCTGAGTTAAGTGTTAGGATGAGAAATCTTTTAAGGAAGGGTGTAAATTTTACTTGGTCTGAGCTTTGTGAGAAAGAATTTGTAAAAATTAAGAAATGTTTGTGTTCTGCACCCTGCCTGAAGAGTTTTGACCCTAATATCAGGCCTATTTTTACTATGGATGCAAGTGAAAGAGGTTTACGGGCAGTCTTGCAGCAATATGGTCCCAATGGTTTACAAACCATAATGTTTCTATCAAGAGGTTTAAGATATGCTGAAACTAGATATTCTGTGGTAGAGAGGGAGTCTCTTGCTGTTTACTGGACCATAAGGAAGTTAAACATTTTTTTGTGGGGTGTGGAATTTGAAGTTCGCACCGATCATAAACCATTAGTAGAGATTTTTAGTAAGAAGGGCCTTGGATTGATCTCTATTAAGTATAATGGGGTGACCCTGTAACCCTCAGAACCTGGGCGGGTAATTGAACACACAATAATGGTTCTGTCGGGTGGAAATACCTTTCAAAAAGGCATTTCAAACTACAGTCACAACCGTGTGTCCCAAGTGGGGAACAAACGTAGTAGCACAAATCAATAAACACTGACCCAAGTGGCTGAGAAAGTAAATCTTTAGTATTCAGCTTTCTCTATTTTTTTACTTATATCATTGCGCTGTCCAGGATACAAAAAGACATATACAGTGCTATACAACGTGATTTGTGAAAGACTCATACCGGTTATACAACATAAATGCATGGAGGTTACACATATTCAAGGTTGTCAACTGTGAACACAATAGTCATTAGGCAAAATGGTTTCTTTTGTTCCTATCCGACTTTGTACAGTTAGATCTATAACAAGGTACGTTGACGTTTAGACCCTAGTGGTGATGCGCTGACTACGTGCATCTGGGGTGGATCTTCATCAGGACTGGGACAAAGGTTGGACAGCCTGGTTAATATTTCTTCATTTAGGTTTCTCCAGGTGTCTGTCAGCCGACTAGGCACGCTGGGTGAGGATGTATCACTGTTCCTTGAGAGTTTCTTCAAGGGCAACTGGTTCAAAAATTACTTGTACATGGACGTCTCGGCAGATGCTCGAGCGTGGGAGGAACGACCTTCTCCTATCGATTCTTTGCCGTGACGGCAGTACATCCCTGGTGTGGATAATGGGGTTGCTGATGTTTTATTGCACCTCACTCCCAAGGATACATTGATGTTGAAGAAGAGATGGATTAAGGTAAGGAGTTGGTGTGTGTTTTGGAAAAGGTAAGGAGAAGTAATGTGAGGAGACATCCATTGATCCCTTACTTAGGGAGGTTATGTCTCTATTGCAAAAAGGATGGAAAAATATCAATTTAGGATCTGAAATTATGAAACCGTTTTGGTGTCTGTGGGATGAATTGAGTATCAAGAATGACCTGTTGTTTCGAGGAACTAGATTAGTTCCACCTGATAGTCTTAGAAAGGAGCTGATAGAATTAGCACATGGGACTTATTTAGGCAGAACTAAAACCAAAGAGAGATTGCGCATGAGTTATTGGTGGCTGGGTATGGACAAACAGGTGGAGCGCTTGGTGTGAGATTGTCTTCCCTGTTCCATGTGCGACAAATTGAAGTGTCCGTGGGTTTAACCCATGATTTTAAGAAGACGTCCCACACGTCCATGGCAAGATATTGCCTTAGACATTTTAGGACCAGTTCATTCCAATGGTTTACATGTTTTTCATGTGGTCCTAGTAGATATGTTTTCTCGTTGGCCTGATGTGTTTTTTACCTCTTGTATTGACTCTGCACATATCATTAAATACTTGTAGGAAATGTCATCTAGAGAAAGGGCACCGGATTCTATTTTGACTGATAATGTTGTGCAACTTGTTTCAAGCAAAATGGAGGAGTTTTTAGCATCCAGAGGTATTAATCACAAGACTTGTGCTCTTTATCATCTTTAAGCTAATGGAATGGTTGAGAGGATTAATAAGGTGCTCAAAGAAATTACCTCTCTAGCAAAATATGAATTCTTTGGACTAGAGAAAGGAAGTTCTTAGGAAAACTGTTGAGTACAGGTTTGCGCCTCACAGCACCACTAGTAAAACACCCTTTCAGCTTTTCCTTGGTAGATTGCCCAAAACGTGTCCTGAGCCTTCTTGGGTGAATAGGTATGAGGTATCCATGGGAAAATGGTGTGTGAAAAGTAATGTTAAGAAAAAGGAAGAGTTGAAAGCTGCAGAGAGGAAATTATTTTTCTCAAAAGAAAGGCTGTTAAGAAAACAGAGGTTGAAGTGGGAGATTGGGTGGTGATTAAGCATACTGGTCTCTCATCAAATACTTCTAAGTTTACTAAACCCTTTTTGGTGTTAAAAGTATTCTGTAATGCTATTAGAACTGAAAATCATAGTATTCGAAATCTCAACAGGGTTGTTTTATTTAAAAAAAAAAAAAAAGTAAGTGATTCCACCTCTCTTAAATCTGAGGATTGTGGAAAGCAAAATGAGGGTGATAATGTCAGAAGTTCCAGTAGAATTGTAAGGCCTCGTGCTTACTTTAAAGATTATCCTTAAGGGGGGTTCATTTTCTGATTTAAGGATGGGAGGTGTGTGGTATTCAGCATTATTAATACCCATGTATATTGTTCATGTTAAAATGCTTGCCTCTTCTGCTCTGGAATCTTGTATATGTCATTGGAACTGCCACATGTCACAGTCCTAGGGACAGGTTGGGGAAGCTATTGTCAGTTGATGCCAGCTGCTGTTGATGTTGGATGAGATCTCCATTTTAAAGAATAAATATCCTGCTTACTTCAATATACTGCATCCTGTATTCATCTTGGATTTCACACCCCTCCTAAAAGCATGCACCCAAACAGTAGCAATAACACCTCTAGCACCCCGTCCCAGCTACATTGTACATACCTTAATGCACAACCGATTCCCAAACATGCTTCAGAACTATGGGACCTCCTAGACTCAACAAGGCCAGATATATGTTTTATCACAGAAACATGGCTAACTCAGTCCACCTCCCCCGCTATATATCTAGCACTTCCGCAAGGCTACAGCCTAACTAGCTGTAATAGACAGTATAAAAGAAGGGGAGGGTAGCCATAGTCACCAAAATTCCTCTAAGAATAGACACCTTGGACTCTTGTTTGTCACCTGTGCTGGAAATGCTAATATTTCAACTAAAAGCTTCAAATAACACAACCTGGAAGGGAGCACTTGTTTATCGGCCTCCGGAGGGGAAAAATGACTTCAGTACCAAGTTGATGGAACATCTATCACCCTACAGGCAGATAACTTTTTGCTGCTGGGGGACTTCAACTATCACATAGATATCCAAACGGGTACTGATACCATACAGTTAATAGTAGATATGGAGTCTCTCAGTCTCCACCATTCAGTATCCGGCTCTTAAAGGAGGGCACACATTAGATTTAATCTTTACTGATGCCAGGAACTTAGCAGTGGACATTCCCACTGAGCAGATATGGACCAACCACTTCTCTATAAACTTTTACTTAGATATCATGTCCCATAAAGATGCTCCCAGCCTTGGATCCAAGCTCACAAGATATTGGAGGAAGGTGGTGCTTTGCGCACTTCTCCTGAGCTTTAGCACTCCATCCAACACTGACCACAAAGACATGAATCTGGCTCTGTCTGCCTTTAATGCCTCACTCGTTAATGACTTACAGGCACATGCATCAAAGGAAAAAACTGTCGCAAACGGGCAGATTCTCAGAATCTGCCCCTTTGCGACCGGTATTTTTGCATTTGGGATGCATCATCCCAAATGCAAAAATCGCAATTTAAGGAATCTCTAAATTGTGATTCCTTAAATTGTGATTGCATCTAAGGAATCCCAAATTGAGATTCCTTAAATGCAATGCATGAAAGTTAAACAATTAGCAATTTCGCTAATAGGAGTAGCAAATTACCATGAAGTTGAACTTCGCGGTAATTTGCAAAAACCTTGATAAATGCACTTTTGTGCATTTTTCAAAGTTTCATGTTGCGCACACACATGCCCTTAGTGCATGTGTGTGCAACATATGTGCACAGATCAATTTCAGGGGTGCAACACTGTGTCATTTTGACATCCTTGCACCTCTAGACCTTTCAGCTGCATTCAATACCATCTCCAATCAGATCTTAGCGCAAATACTTTGAGAGTTTGGTATCAGAGCTAAAGCCCTCGAATGGCTGATCAACTTCCTTACAGAACGTATGAACTTGGTCCAGTTGGGCGAGCACACATCGGCATCCTCATCTCTAGATAAGGGGGTACCACAGGGCTCAATCTTGATCCCCACCCTATTTAATGTATATATGGCCCCCCTGACACGACTCGTAAGAGACTATGGTTTTGAAACCATTCCCTACGCCGATGATATACAACTGATCATCACTCTGGACCATGACCCCACTCTGACCAAAGCGAGATTTAAACAATGCTTACTGACAGTAGCTACGTGGATGTCCAACAACTATCTTCAACTGCACATGACCAAAATGGAGATCCTTCTGTTTGGGAAGGCACATACAGCTTGGTCAGCAGACTGGTGGCCTTTGGAGCTGGGCCCTAAACCTACCCTCAACAAATATGCAAGGAACCTAGGAATAATGATAGACTATAAGCTCACTATGAATGAGCATGTCAAAACAGTGACTGGAACCCGTTTTGGCCTCTTGCAAACCCACAAAAAGGTCTTTCGATGGACTCCTCTCCATGCCATGAAGACTCTGGTACACGCACTGATAATGAGCTGCCTGGAATACGGCAGTACCCTTCTGGTGGGTAGTAACGAAGGCCTTCTGGCCAGGCTTCAGGTGGTGAAGAACTCGACTGCTCCGGAGCTCTCTCTCCACTCCCTTCACTGGCTTCAATCAAAAAGTGTGTCCTCTTCAAACTTCTCTGCCTGTGTGCAAGATCCTGCTGGAGAAGGGTCCTCTCTACCTTAGGCAGAAACTACTACCATATATCCCGGCATGGCAGCTTAGATTGAGCGATCTATTGCTTCTATGTCCAAAATGTATTAGAACGACGAGTTTCGGAAGCCGATCCTTCTCATTCCTGGCCCCCCTTCACTGAATCGGCTACCCTTATCCATCCAAGCATGCTCAGACTTCACCACATTAAGAAAACTCTTCAAAACATGGCTATTCACTCTGTAAGTTCTAACTTACAGTCTGCTCCCACACTGCAATGGGGCCTAGAGATCCCTTTGAGGATGATTTGAGGCCTAACAAGTGGAATAAATAATAATAATATTAATATGCAAATGAAGATAGCCTGGAAGCGGGAAAGGCACGATTCTAGGTTGCCTTCATTTACTTGCAGCAATACATAAAAAAGTGTGAGTGCTGTACTTCTGAGTAACGTGGGGCAGGTTCTGTGAGTGTCCAGACAGGCTCACAGACATGGCTAAAAAGAAGAAAATATTTAAAATGTTATTGGTTTTTTTTCACCTTCACGTAACTGCATAAAAAAACACAAGTGCACGTCAAATGAAAAATAAATGCAAGTTAAACTAATGAAATGCAATCATAGTTGTTTACCTTGTGAAACCTCAGTTGGCTGATGTGAACACTGGAGATGTTTTCTGTGACCAGATAGTCTCAAGTTAGATCTGGATAGGTGCAGTGAGGAATAGTGGCTTGTTTATAGTGCTACAAGGTCCCAGTCTGTGATAGAAAGCACTGTGAAGATTGTTATTTTTAAATTGTATCACACTGTATAAAACAGGCTGCTGCAAAATACTGTTTAAGATAAAACAGATGCATTAAAATATACAGTTTACTTATAAGATTTCATACTATAGCTGGTGTAAATATTTTTAAATGTGCTCATTAAAACTGTACACTTTTAATGGACACATACATTAACCCTTAAAAGGAATATTTGTCACCGTGAAGCTGACTCTGTTAATTAAAACCTACACTTGGTCCAACCATTGCACCCATCTACATTTCTTTCAGGTAGCAGGCACCTTGGCGAGAAGGCATATTTCCTCTTTAGTTCTCTACTATCTGTTTCACAGCAGAGGAGCCAAACCTCTGCGCCCTCTGTAATTGGGTACTGGACACCAGTTATGGCAGTCCTACTATGAAAAAGAACATGGGTATTATTTTCCTTGCTAGCATTAGAGCCCAGGTCACCATTATTGCACATTGAACAGGGCCCAAGCAACAGGGGAGGAGGGTGGGGAGCTAAATTAGCTTTTTTGTTGTTATTTGTAACACAAAGCAGCAGAAAGGCTGCTTTGGGCATCCTGCTAAGTGGGCAGAGTAGACTGCCTGCTATGGAGAGCTGTAGATATCATTGGTGCTGTAGCTGCATTAGAAGCCCACGGCATACTTCCTGTGCCAGTGTTTGCTAGAGCCTTGGAGAAATGGCCGACGGGAGCGGCAAAATGAAGCAGAGAGGACAAATGAATTTGGGCATCAGAGAGATGAGAGGGAGAGGGATGATGAGAGATGGGAGGGAGAGGGATGGTGTGAGATGGATGCCCAGGTTGTTAAGAAAGGTCAGAGGCGACAGCAAGGCTGTAGAAGTCATTAGTGGAACAGGTGCAGTGACACTTTTGCAGAGAGGCCCACTGCCTCACAATTATGAATGTTTTATAATGAAAATTGGGCGTGAGGGCTCCTTTTCCTTGCTAGCATTAGGGCAGATGTTGCAATTGGCTAAAAAAATAGGACCAGCATGCCGTGGTTGATTTTCTTTAAGAAAGAGACCAGACTTGTTTCGAGATTGAAGTGATGGTCAGAGATGGTGGGGAAGGAGTGAGAGAAGAAGAGATAGCCTGCTTCTCATTGCAACAACCATCATTAATGCAGCAGCTGGAATGCACTGGGGCCCACAGCACCTCACTTAGGGGAATAGTGTTTTTAGTCAATTCTGTTCTTGTTTGATTCTGTTGCTTTTTTATATGTCCCACATTTAGTGTGGATTACGAGCTACATATAAGCACCCCTGAAATGACTTCATGATCCCTGTCCCCTGCGATCATCCTTCTCCCTTCCACTCCCCAAATCCTTGCCATAAAGTTTTGGACGGGCCCAAATTCAAAATATTTTGCGTAGTGGGCTCCGAGCAAAAGCGTTTGAAAATCTCTCATTAGACCTGGCATCCTTGGCATGGGTTTTCCCTGTATTTTTGCCTTTGCCTCCTGTGTCCTTACTGTGATGTGGACTTTAATTTCCTGGTCGAGATGCTCTGGGCTCTTTGCCACTGATGTTCAGTACCAGAATGCAATTGCTCCCTTTGTAAAGTGTTGTCATGGATTAGTGGTTCCATAATTGGCCTATTTGGTTTACTGTTAAGACCCTAGTACAGTGTACTGTGTGTGTCCAGGGCCTGTAAACCAAATGCTGCTATTAGGTTTGCAGCACTGACTGTGCCACCCACTTGAGCAGCCTGTAAATGTAACTCGGTGTCTGTGCGCAGTTTGGTACTGCCATGTTGACCTGGCAAGTACACCCACTTGCCAGGTCCTAACCTTCCCTTTTCTTACATATGAGCCACCCCTAAGGTAGGCCCAAGGTACCTCTGTGGGCAGAGTGCAGTGTCTGTGAAATGTGGGACATGCTGTGATGTGTGTAACATGTCCTGATAGTGAACTACAGTGAATTTTGTTTTTCACTATTGAAAGGCTATCTGTCCCATAGGATAGAATAGGAGTTCATTTATAGCATCTCATAAAGATAACTTCCCATGGGGACAAGATAGGAAGGTGAAGTTTAGTATGCCTGAACTCAGTTTAGTGAGGATGATTTTTACATTCTGTGTTTGAAAATACCACTTTTAGAAAATAGGTATTTTCTTGCTTAACCCATCATGTGTGCCTCTGCTAGGTTTGTGTATTGCCTGTCTAGCTTTGGAGTTACAGGGGCTGGGGATGTGCATTCTTTTTTAGACAAACAACTGGGGAGGTGAGGTGTGTCCTGCCTTTCCAGGCTGAGTCAGGGCTGGGCTAAATAGACCTGGACTGTTTTCAGAGTAGGGGAGGAGATTTCTTTCACATCTGAATGGGCTTGGTCTGCCTTGGTCAATGCTGTCTCCACCTCCTGTCAGGAAGTTGCACCAGAGAGGACAGAACTGGTTTTGGCTGAGCAAAGAGAGCTTCTATGCCACTAGAGAACAAAGGAATGTGTGCTATAAAAAGTGGGCCCAAACTTTTAGATCACTTCTGGGATTCAAGAGGAACCTTTGCCAAGGAGAAGAGCTGGAGAAACTGAAGGAGAAGTACTGCCCCTTTGCTGTGTGCTGTCTGGGGTTGGCCTGCAGTGGCTGTTTCTGCCAGGGAAAGGACAAGGACTGTGCTCTGTACTGTGTCCCCTGCTTGAAAACGATCTCCAAGGGCTTGAAGTAGAGCTTGCCTCCTGTTTTTAAAGTCTCAGGAATACAAAGACTTCAACCCAGCTCCCCTGTACTTTCTTGCTGGGAGTTCTGACCTGCCAAGAGGTGTATGTTGCTGTTCTAGGCCTCTGGAGGATGTTCCTGCTGTTAGGAGATGGAAAAGTAACGCAACGACGATAAGCGCAACACACCTGCACCTGTTTCCGACACATCGCAGGACAAACCGACTCAGCGCCTGCCTTTGGCGGGTGAAATAGCTGCACGCTGCTTCGAGTGCCCCAATCTATGAAATCTGAGATCACAGCACCAATTCCGACCTAGGCCCTGCTGTGCGCCTGCAAGAACCAACACATCATGGGACCGCAGCTGGAAAAACCAACGCAGCGCTGTTGCGGTCGCCGCATCGAGAACTGCTGCATCCCCGATCCTCAAGCATCGCACCGGGGCGCCAAATCTACATCAACACTGGGGCAGCAGATGCACCACCTCCCTTTCAGTAAGAAACCGATGCATCACCTCCCCTTCAGTTAGGAACCGAAGCATCACTTCTCCTGCATGGCAGTAAGGAATCAACGCATCACCTCCCCTGGAGTAAGGAACTGACACATCTCCTTCCCTGCGCGTAAGGAACTGACACATCACTTTCCCTGCGGCTGTTTTTGTTTATGATTTTGACGCATCCAAGGTACATTGTGTTGAAAGCATTGCATCTATAGTTTGCTATGGACAAAAGTGTTTCTACCTTTTAAAAGTCACACTTTTATTACTGTATTATGGATTTTTGTCGTTTTGGTCTTGTTTGGTTTAGATAATCAATCAATCAGTATATTTGTAGAGTGCACTATTCACCCATGAGGGTCTCAAGGTGCTGGGGGGGAGGAGTGCTGCTACTGCTCAAACAGCCAGGCCTTGAGAAGCCTCCTGAAGGATAGTAGGTCCTGGGTCTGCTGTAGGAGGGTGGGGAGGGTGTTCCAGGTCTTGGCAGCGTGGTGGCAGAACGATCTGCCGCCGGCGGTCGCTGTTCGGATGCGGGGGATGGTGGCGAGGGCGAGGTCGGCGAAGCGGAGCTGCCAGTTCGGGTGTAGAAGGTGAGTCGTCTGTTGAGGAATGCCGGTCGGTAATGTGAAGCGCCTTGTGTGCGTGAGTGAGGAGAATGAAGGTGATCCTCTTGTTGACGGGAAGCCAATGCAGGTCTATTAGGTGTGGTATGATGTGGCTGGGGCATGGGATGTCTAAGATCAGTCTCAAAAGAGATGTTGATGGTCTTGCGGAGATGGGTGCGATGGTGGTGCTTGCTCTGTTGAAGATTTGGTGTGGGCATGGGTCTGACGGAGAGCCGAAGTGGATGGTGTTCATGATTTTGATGGTGTCGTCGCCATTTATGTTGGACCAGGTGATCAGGGGATTGATGTGGGTGGTGGCCGCGGGGTCTCGGATGTCGGTGGTTGTCGGGGCGGTCAGGTTGTTGAAGCTGTCGTGGATGTCTGCGATCTTGCGGTGGAAGAAGGTGGCAAGGGAGTCGCACAGGTCTTGTGATGGTGGGATGTCTTTGGTGTTGGAGCTGGGTTTGGAGAGTTCCTTCACAATGTTGAAGAGCTCTTTGCTGTTGTGTACGTTGTTGTCCAGTCGGTCCTTGATGGAGGCCCTTTTGGCGGATCTGATGAGGTGATGGTGTCTGCGGATGGCGTCATTGTAGGCTGTGTAGCTGTCTGGTGTCTGTTCGCAGTGCCATTTCTTCTCTAGTGTTTGGCCGGTTTGCTTGGAGGCCTGGAGGTCTGTGGTGAACCAGCTGGCTTTCTTGTTGATGTGTCCGTTGGAGGGTTTCTTGATTGGGGCAAGAGTGTTGGTGCAGTTGTCGATCCAATGCCTGAGGTTGCAGGCGGCAGTGTCGGCATCGGTGGGGTCGGGGGTGGGCTTCGGGCGAGGGTGGTATTTAGCTGGTCTCCGGTGATTTTGCTCCAGCTGCGGCGGGGGATCTGTTGAGTGTGGTGATGCGTTCCCGGAAGGTGAAGTGGATGCAGCGATGGTCGGTCCTGTGGAGTCCGGTGATGTGACTGAAGGTGACGTTGGGGCTTGCGGAGAAGATGGGGTCGAGCGTGTGGCCAGCGGAGTGGGTGGGCGTTGTGGCGAGCTGTCTGAGTCCGAGGTTGGTGAGGTTGTCAATTAGGGTGGTGGAGTTGGTGTTGTTTTTGTTCTCAAGGTGGAAGTTCAGGTCTCCGAGGAGTATGCAGTCTGTGGAGGTGACAGCGTGCGTGCTGACAAAGTCCGCGATGGAGTCCCTGAACTGAGGCCAGGGTCCAGGGGTCTGTAGACGAGAGTTCCTCTGAGGGTGGGGTTGGGATCAGTGTCGATCTGGAAGTGCAGGTGTTCGGCGTTGTTGAGGGTGTCATTGGTGCTGATCGAGACCCTGAGGGTTTTTTTATGGATGAGGGCGATTCCCCCTCCTACTCCGTTGGTGCGGGCCCTGCAGGTGATCTGCGATTTCAGGTGGCGAGGAGGCGTTCATCCAGGTCTCTGTCAGGAAGGTGACGTCCGGGGAGGATGTGTTGAGCAGGTCCCAGAGTTTGCCGGCGTGTTCGCGTGTGGAGCAGGTGTTCAGTAATATGCATCTGAGGTGGTTGCAGCCTGTCATGGTGGGTGGTGTGGCGTCTCGGAGGCTGTTGAACCTGCAGTTCCAGAAGGAGAAGGGTCCTTTGGTGTGTTTTGGGGTGGCCAGGAAGCAGGTGTGCGGTCGTCCGGTGTTGAGTACGTGGAGGGTGTTGGTGTCGTAGCGGCGTTGTTTGTCGTGGCGTTTTCGGGGGCCAGGGGGTCTGGCGCTGGGTGCGGTCTAGGCGCGGACGGGTGCAGACGGGCTAGCCTTAGGCACGCCCACTGCGTGCGGCCACCATATAAGGGGAGGTGGGAGGGAGGAGCTGCTGGGAGGCAGGAGCGTGGCAGCGAATGGGCGAGCAGGGGGCCGGGCCCCCAGGGGACGCAGCGGTGGGAAAAAAATGGGTGAAGAACCAAAGCACAGAGAAAAAGGAACAACAACACCAGGTGAAAGCAATACAGTGAAACAGGAATCGAATACAAACCAGGGAACAGAAATTAAAACAAACCAGGGGCACAGGAGAACAAAGGGAGGCAACAACACAAATTACCAAGGATACAATGCAGTGATCACAGGAATACAACTGAGGCATAGGGGCCTCGAACCTACGGCAGTGGCAAGAGCACAGAAACATGGGCACACAGGTGGTGCTGTGTGGCATGGGGGAGCGGCCTACCTGACTCAGGGTCGAGGGTCGCTCTCCTCACCGCGCAGCGGCCACCATATAAGGGGAGGTGGGAGGGAGGAGAAGCTGGGAGGCGGGAGCGGGTCAGCAAATGGGCGAGCAGGGGGGGGCCGCAGGGGACGCAGCGGCTGGAGAAAATAAAACGGGCAAAAAACCAGGGCACAGAGAAAAAGGAACAACAACACCAGGTGAAAGCAATACAGTGAAACAGGATTCAAATACAGACCAGGGAACAGGAATCAAAACAAACCAGGGGCACAAGAGAACAAAGGGAGGCAACAACACAAATTACCAAGGAAACAATGCAGTGATCGCAGGAATACAACCGAGGCACAGAGGCATTGAAGCTACGGTGGTGACAGGAGCAGAGGGACACAGGCACACAGGTGGTGCTGAGCGACCTACCTGAAACAGGGTCAAGGGTCGCTTGATAAAGATTACTGATTTTTCTGAACTGGTATAGTGTCCATTTGTAATGTTTTCACTGTACTACTGTATGTGTGCGCACATGCTTTACACACTGCCTCTAAGATAAGCCTGCCTGCTCGTGCCAAGCTACCAACAGGGTGAGCAGGGGTTACTTTATAAGTGTATCACCCTTACCCTGACTAGGAAGAAGGGTCCCTATTTAGACAAAGGTGCAAACCATTGCCAACTACAGACTCCCATTTCTAACACCTCTGCTCTAGGGAGGCATACTAACTGTGTGTCAAATAGGAAGTGTTGCAATGTTATCCCCCCAATGGGTGCCCTTTTGTGGAGAGAACTGAGGGTCCTAGGGGCCCATCCACAGATAGATGTAGTAACAAACTGAATACCCTACAGAGGAGCTCATCTTCAAAGGCAGGATTGGCCTGTCTCTAACAAAAAATAAAGCTGCAAGCTAAACCACTAGGCAGGGGTGAAATGTGTTCCTAGAAGCTCAGCTTTGTTATATGACGCCTGATATCTACCACTTGGAGTTATAGGATCTGATTCACAATAAAACCTTAAAATACTTGTGAACATTTACTTCTGTCTGACTTGCTTTTATGTTTTTTCCATGGCATAAACATTCCCAGCAGTACACCTGGAAAGCTGATCTAGGTGTTCTTTCCTTACATACCCCTAAGATGTTCATGTGACATATCCCACAAGTTCCTATTCCAACTGTGTGAAAATCTTCATAACATAGATTTAACCTCCAAGGCAGTGGAACCAGCTGTACAAATCACCCCTTTTTTCACCATGTGACAAACACTTTCCTCAGTAGAGAAAACTCTTCCCCTAGATTTTCACCAAATCTGGGGGCAATCTGTTCCCATTCCCCTCCTGAAAGGGGACTTACTATGCCCTTGGTGGAGTAATCTTCCAGAAATTTGAACAGAGGGAAAGGGTCAAATCAAAGTTTGGGAATGCCCACAAACGTACGATTTTGTGATCAGTCCCAGATGTGCAAATCTAATCACTGTTTGTATTCCCTTCCTTTTTACCCCTTGCATAGGCTCTCCTACTGTAGATTTCACTGTACTTATAGCTGAAAAATCCACAGGAGTAAATCCATTTACGCTTGCCAGGAATTGTTTTGTTAATTCCTGGGAGGTGTAAATAGAAGCATTTTCAGACATAATCTCATAATTAGGGCCCCATTACGATGTCGGGCAGAGTTTTCTCTGCCCGACATCGTCTTGGTCAAGGGACCAACCGACACCCAGTCGGCGGTCCCCACTGACCAATTAGGATGCAATCGAACACCGTTCAGTCGCACTGCTATACCTTACAATGGGAGCATGCATTCCAACTGGAATGCATGTTCCCATTGTAAAAAGGAGAGGTGCAGTTCATCCCTGCACCCCATGGCTGGCGCCTTGCTGGGGGCCCCCAAAGTCGAGTTCCAACACCCTGTCTGTGTTGGAAAGACCAGTACAGAAAGGCTGTCTCTGCCTGACATCATAATCCCAAGGGTGGAGAGAGCCTCCCCTGGGATTACTGGTTGCATTCCGACTGGCTGATGGGCTCTCCGAGCCTTTCGGAAGCCAGTCCGAATGACTGTTCGGATTCCTTTCCGACTGACTCCATTATAATGGGTCAGTCCAAACGACATATTACGATGCGGTCGGAACGTCTCTGACCGTAATCGGCCCCTTAATGCCAAATGTACCCTTGTTTATCAGGCCCACTGTATTTTATATACAGAAAGACCCTGGGCATCTGTTGTGTACTGTTTTTTTAAGTTATGTGCTCAGTGCACAAAGGAATTTCGGAAAATGAGGTGCATAGCACACTGAGGTGACCATTGGCTTGCTTAAAATGTACATAAAAAGGGCATCACTGAAACTGTTTTACGTAATTATTTTTCATAAATGAAATGAAATGCATATTTGTGATATTTTTGCGGTTTTGGAAAACATACCTACAAAATGATCTAAAGCCACACCTGTCTTGTTGGAGCATCACACCAGAAAACAATATGGACCCCTTCCAAATTCCTTCAGTTTGCATGTCCTACACCTAAGCAACCCTTCCATTCCCACTCCTTCCCTATTAATCCCCCATGAAACAACCCAGCTCCATTCATATGACCTAGAATCAGTTGTATACTGTGTCCTTGTTGCTGCATAACTGGGTCTGTTCTCTATATCACACATAAAAGAAAGGCATTGGCTGGACAGTCAATAGAGTACACCCAAATTGCTCTAAGAATGTGCATGCATTCCATCCTGAGGTAAACAAAGGCCTTTTGCCTCACAGAAAAAGGCACATCACCTTGAAATCATTCTACCGGTATGCTATATGAATTTGGTTAACTCATTGCCTCAAGTAAAAATGTAAACCACAGATGGATGAATTGGGAACTCTGTGTTACCCTCTATTGGAAAGTGTATTATTGATTGGGGTGGATGGGAGTCCACCACAAGCAATAAGGCCACAAACGTGTTAAAGTAAAACACTATTTCACTCATTTAAACCTGGGCCTGGTAGCTGTGGCACAAAGCAGACAGGCTTTGCCTAGGAACATGTGTAAAATATTTAGAGATAAAAAAAACTGTTAAAAGTCAAAACACAATGAAAATCCCACAAACAATGTATAAACATAAAGAAAATATTAATGAGTAAAATGACACCTAAATGACAAAAATCCAATAAAGGGAACTACAAATATGAATTTCTAAAGATGGAATGTAAAAAAAAATCAAAGAAAAATATAAAGTGCCAAACAGTATTCACTGGTCGCAGTTGTTCATGATCTAGGCACAATTTCAGGCCAACTGTTATAGAGAGTGGGTCGGATACACCAAGCAGGTCTGACCATATCAAAGATTTTACGTTCTGACTTAGTCCCAGAAATACAATTGTAAACCCATCTGCTGGATAGATGCTGGGTGACGTCCCGCTAAAGCCGTTGGTTTTGGCCGGAAAAGCTTCAAGCAGGAGATATTCAAATTTGTTGTGGCAGCCAAGTCCTCACTTAAGAGCAGATGCTTTTTACATCTTCGAATGGTCAAGATTTCTATCTTCAAGCATATGGTTATATGCACGAAGCATTTAGTGTTCACAAACCATGCAATATGCTATATCACAGGGTTAGCTTCATATAAATGACTTTTTGGCATCTAATAAACCCATTTAGGGATCTGATGATAGGTTACCGATTCACCAAATACGTTTAGAAATGTATTAGGAATTGCTTTTTGGAAGGGCCATGCTGAAGATGTCCTTTCCAAATAGTGATTCATAGGCAATGTATCTATATTTTGTGACCTAAATCTGGTCCAAAACATTTTAAAGTTACCGACTCCTGATTTGAAGTGGTGACCTCATTGGACAACTTCCCCTTAGTATATGTGAAAACAAAATGGGAAAGTGGGCAGTGGGCAGTGGTTTAGAGGAACAAATGGGAAAGTGGGCAGTGGTTTAGAGGAACACTGCCAATTCAAACCTTTTTTTAAAATCTTTTTTTTCTCTAATGTAATCCTGTTTTCTTTAGTGAGAATTGGCTGCATTTCAAAAAAATACTTTATAGAAATGTAATCATAGATAAGATGGTTCTGCTGGCTCCAGCAGGCCAGCATCTCTGTGATGGCATCCACTTGCAGTGACTGGCATTTTTCAAACAACCTCATAAATACTGATGAGGCAGATTATGACCTCTATGATTAAGAATTGTGTGATTCAACCAATTAGTACATAGAAAGGATTGCAAAATTCCATAGTTATCACAAAAATACTGGTCGCAAATTGCGACCCGTAGTATGTGAATATTGTTTAGTACATCTGCCCCTTAGTTTTTTTCTGGAGCTCAAAATTCTCCTGTGGGGCAAACCTGAAGCTTTAGCTGGTGAAAACGCTTTGAAATTGGACACCTTTGGTATGACATCCTGCTGAGACTCTGGAGGCCTTGGAAGTCCCAAAATGTGTACATCCCAACTTTTCCGAGTTTCTAGTGATCAAGTCCCACTCCAGAAGAGGCCACCAGCACAGCAGGGTCCTGTTCAGTCCAGTTGCAGCTGGTCATCTGGGTTCTTCATGAAAAAGGCCTCTTGCAGTTTCTTGTATCCCTGTAGAAACACAGGAGGTCAGCCAACTGACACTTTGAGCCCAAGCAAAAGAGGGAGCAGGTTCAGCCCTTCAGGTATCCACACAGGTCTCGAACCGCAGGTTCAGTACTGTTCAGTAGTTTTTCCACAGGTCCAGAGGAGGGTTCTATGGAGTTTTGTGTGAGGTGCCAGCTTTGCAGGATTAACTAGCCAGGGCTGGTGGTGACACCTGGGCACTTTTTAACCAATAAGGGGAACCCTTCTCACTTTTGCAGTTTAACTTGTTTGCCATACTACAAATTATCCCACGGTGCACTATTCTGAGACAAATCCAACATGGCAGAAACTTTCTGCCCCTGCAGGAAACTTGCTTGCCAGCCAGGGGTGTGTTTAGAGAAAAGAGCAGTACCTTCCTACTTAGCTACAACAAACTGCTTCTGGAACCAGCTCGCCTTCCCACTAGGCTGGTGACAAACTGGCTAAATAGAGGCTGGGAGAAAAAAGGCATGTTTCCCCCAGGCCTCCCTTGTCACTTATCTATGAATGAGCAGGTATCACTCTTATCCCTTTCAAGTCAATAAAGTTCCTGAACCCTCTCTCGGTTGCCGTTTGCAAGAAATTGTGTTGCTGGTTGAAGGGGAAAACCCTACTCCAGCAGGAATCACAATTCTTGTCAGGGTGAAATCACAAGGAAACCTTAAAGTAACCTGTCAGTCTCCTGAGGAATAGGCACGGCTCATTTGCTACACTTGTGTTTTGTTGACGCAACGTTGATGGCAGAACCCCCACTCTGAAAATTGTTCCAGTAACACTGGCTTTAGCCCTGTATATAAGCACTCGCTGCCTTTACATTTGTTCACTACTGTAAGAAATTGGGTAACTGGTTGAGGAGGTGAAACCCTACTCAAGCAGCAACCACAATCATTGTCAAGGTGTGGCACAAGCAACCCCATATTAACATGGTCTCAACCCACAGGTAGCTTGGCACAGAGCATCAGGGTTAACTTAAAGGCAATGTGTAAAGTATTTGTGAAACACTTCAAACAATAATGAAATCAATACACTGCACAAAAGGGATCCTGCACTCATTTACAAATACAGAGTAGATTTCAATAAATAAACCTGTTGTATTACTTGTACCAAGAGTGCTAAAACTATGCTTTTGGTGGATAATATAAACTTTGGGCTGGTGTGAGTCTGATTCCCCACACCTCCCCAAGAAATGTTGTCCTATAGTCTTGCTAGCTCACAGTGCACTATTCGAACCCCTAGCCTTATAGGGTAACAAATGTGTGTGAAAACCCTGAACTTGACAACCCCGATCCCCAAGGAAATTGTGGTAACAGATCTAAAACCTTTTTGTTGGGACTTGTGCATACCTAAAGAAGAACACAAGAAATACTCAGCAAGACTTTACAATATTTATTGTAGCATTGTGATTATTTCATTAAATATGTGTGATGCAATTCTGAGTAGAATGAAAGAGATTAGCATAATTTGCATTGCAAGAACAGTGAAAAGAATAAACATTTCCACCATTGTGCTAAGACAGTGTATATATGCAGGTATGTAAGTACTGTGTATATATGTACTCCTAACAAGCACTCCCTAACCTAATTTAGCCTATGGTGGTTCATCTGCCAAATCCCTGCTTGGTGGACTAACTCCCCATTACCTGTGGGTAACGGTCATCAGGCTGTATGTCTTGGTGTAGAGCTGGACATTCCTCCTGTTTGTAAGTGGGAATCAGCTGAGCTGGAATTCTGACACATGGTATAACATTTACTCAGTGAACTTTATCCATTGTACTGAATGTTCAAGATATTGTGATAGAGTACCTACGAAGATGAAATGTAAGCAATGCAGATTCAGAGAATGTTATCCTGCATTGACACACATGCAAATATATGTCAAAAGTCATTGTGTGTAAAGGTAACTAAAAAAACGTGAGCATGTAAATGGCGATACTTCTGCTAGGCCTGTCCTGACTATGAGACAAAACAAGACCAAATTGACAACAATCCAATTAGTAGAGATGGAGATATTCAATTTTAAAGATTTAAGCCAAAATAGTGCCAAGTTTCCCAGGTGCCACTTGCTACTATCTGGTCGTGTGAGACCATGAGAAAGTCACTAGGTCAGGCCGATTGTGATGGCGTGCAGGTCGGATATAGGGACCAGGTTAATCCTGCTGAAACATTACCTCCTCAGTCCAGCACAAAGAGTCCCATTCACGGTGGAGGGGTTGCGAGGAGTAGGGAAGCACGGTGGACGGTCATCAATGTTGCGCGAAGAGCAGGCCTGGCATCACGGATGGGTGTCGATGTAGCCTCCAAGATTCTGTTGTCATCGTAAACGGTCAGGCCAGTGTTTTCCGGTGGCACTCCACGCAAGCGGTTGATGGTGCAGCAAGAAGGGTTGGGCTGTGGAACTTTGCAGCAGCAGTCTGTGCTAGTGACAAGATGTTGGTGTCAATGGGCCCGTTTGTGGATGCAAAGAGCCCACAAACATCAATTCAGCCTATCTTAGGCCACACCAAGGGTCCAAGTCTGAGGGGCACCACTTGGGTATCAGGGACTTGCTCCAGCTTGATATGGGTGCTACTTCAGGTGGTGGGGCAACCTTTTATGTCCCTGTGGAGCTGAACAGGAAGCCAGCACACTAGCAATTGGAGTCACTTTGGGAGTGCTGGGTTCAAATGCAGATCCAAATGCCTCTGACTCAAGCAGGAGGGAAGCAGGGCAGTAATCCAGCAAAGCAGCAGTCCAAGAAGGCAGTAGTCCAGTAGGGCAGCAGTCCTTTCAACAGCACAGCAGTCCTTTGTCCTGGCAGAACCTCCACAGGTCCAGAGGTGTACTGAAGAGTCAGTGTTCAAGACTCAATTTTTATACAAGGTACCTCCTTTGAAGTGGTAAAAGCTTCTAGAGGCCCCCCTTTGAAGTGCACAGGTTCCCTGCCTCCCCTGGCTTTAGACTAACTACAGAGGGCATGCAACCCTTACTGTGGTGGCAGAACACAACCTTTTCAAGTGTATGTTGATCTATGCCCAACTCTAGCCTCCCATCCTGTTAGTGATTGTCCATTCAGACACACCTAGGCTTTCTTTTGTGTCTGGCTGTGTCAGGTGAATACACAGAGGCCAGCTGTCAGCTAAACCCAGTCATGTAACCCAGAGACAGGCTGCAGGCACTACATAGCTAAGGCTGTAACAGGCCAAATGCCAAAGTGCCACTTTCAAAATTGTAATTTGAAATCTGACTTTACTATGAAAGAGGATTTTCCGTTACAAAGACCCCAAACATGAACTGGTTACCTGTTCCCATTTGCAAGGTACAGCTTATTAAATGTGATAAGTCACTGTCGGGGGGGCGTGGCTTAGGCGCCGTACGGAATGGCGGCGTAGCTCCGGGGCTCTGAGACGAGCCTTTGCACTAACTGCATTCTCTGCCTCTCTGAGGGGCCCTGCCACCTGTTATGAGCCCGCGGAGCTGACCGGAGCGTGGGAGGCACTGCTGGCTGGTGTTGTTTCCCACCTCAGCAACGTTTTCATCACTTTGTCGGAAAAGCCGTTTCCGACGTGAAACCTCCGCCATCTTAGGCGCCGGCCGCTTCTCCTTACGGCGGCCGGCTGAGCAACCTAAGCAACCTCAGCAACGTCAATTGTGGCGTGTTTTCGGCCCACCACCGCAATTTCGGCCCTACAATCAAGGTGAGCCCCCCGCTATGCAAAATATCGATTTTGGGCTTTTGAGGCTATTTTGGGCTGCCATTATATAGCGTTTTGCGGCATCATCCGCCATTTTAGGAGGTGAATCCTCACTTCTTTACTCAGGATTTGCTCTCAACTGCAGCGCTTCTCCCCATGTCTCTGTGGACCGCCTCCTCAAGGTTTTCTGCCTGCGCAACGCTCCTTTCAATTCGCAATTCATGATGGAGACTTGATAAATGCTTGATTATGTTCTCCATACCACCTCTACAGCATGGATCTTTCCTCTTGAATTTGGCACGCCACGCACACCGCACGCCATGCCATGTGATACCCCCTGGAACTGATTTCTTCACTTCTGTCCCACTGAGGTCCCGGTTTTGACTTTGCTTGCACTTTTCCTGTCATTCTTGCTTCCGGAGGCCGTTGGTCAACTCCTCTTTCTGGTCTACTATCGCGCTCTGCATTCTTTCGCAGCGCAGGAGGAACTGTGTTTGCTCTCTGTTCTTAATCAGCCTTCATCGTGCTTCGTTGCCCACCCTGGGTAGCGTTTGGATGTCGCACCTCTTGGTTGTCTAATCTGTGGTGCATCTCGCTGTGGCGTGGCCTTTCCGTCTGACCACACTTGTTCTACTGCTGCTCCCTTCAACCACAGTCATTGTGTTGCCTCTCTTTTGGAACATTCGACTGGTCCTTCAGCTTCAGTCTTTCTCCGGATTCAACGCTTGTCCCTGTTGTGGCCTTCTATGGGGAAACTGCGCAATTTTAAACTAGCTTCATCCACTAAGCTCCCTCCTGGTTCTGACTCTGATTCACCTCTTCCAGACCCTGCTCCATTCAACATGTCAAAGTCAGAGGCTACTCTTAGAGCGATTCCTAAATCAAATGGAGGGAAGTCTATGCCAGTATTACCTAACACCAAGCGCCACAAGAAGGATCCACCTTCCCCTGAGAATGGCACTTCATCGTCATCTTTGGACACCATTTTAGAGGAGATCCGGGCTCTCAAACCATTTATAGAGGCGACCACACTCAACATGCAAGCTATGCAAGACAAATGGTCTTCTCTGGAATCCCGAGTTCTTCTCCTGGAGCAGTCTTCGGAGGATTTCCACGCTACCTGCTCCCGCTTTCCTTCTTTGGAGGCGGAGGTTCTTCTTCTCAAAAAGCAGACGGAGGATTTAGAAAATAGAAATCGGAGGAATAACCTTCGCCTTTATGGTCTTCCGGAACTGACGGAGGGGCCCAACCCAACGGCCTTCTACCCAACATTTCTCTCGAAAATCCTGGACGCTCCTGCACTTGCCTCTATTAATATACAGAGAGCCCACCGTTTAGGTCCCAGAGTATCCTCTAAACCTAGGGGGGTCATCATGCTTTTTCTGCAATTCACAGACCTTTTGCAAGTGCTCTCATCAGCTAAGGCTAAAAATCAGATTGTCTGGGAAGGTCATCGCCTCTACCTGTCGCAGGATGTTTCCAAAGCCACTGCAGATAGACGGAAGCAATTTCTGGACCTTCGTCCTCGACTTCGGCTTCTTGGTGCGAGATATGGTCTACTTCACCCTTGCCTCTTCAAGGTCACGTACAAGGACAAAACCACCACTTATGATGACCCTGATGTTCTGCGGGAGTTCCTGCACAGACAAGGTTCCGATGACATGGATGTCTCCAGACCGCCTTGAGAGGACCTTCTGCTTCCTTTTTGCCCTGGTTTCTAATTGTCTTTTATTCGTCCTCCTCTCCTTGTGCTGATGTTCTTTCTTTACTATGATGACATCCTTATGACCTCTCCCCCCTGGTTGTTTCTGATTATTGTACTTATGTGTTATCGCTCTCATACTTCCAGGTTGTACTCACCTCGTTTGCTTTTCCTTCCTTTTGCAGCCTCTTCACCCTCCCTGCTGTATTCAGTTTTGTCTGTGCAACGCCCCTTGGATCCTTGATGTCTAGGCTTGGCTCCTGCTCCGGATGTTGTCGTCGTCTTCCTTCTGGCGTTCCCACCCCCCACCCTCGTTTGTACTTTGTTTTTCGTAAGTATGTTCCTCAGTCGTCCTTTCTGGATATGTACTGTCTTCTTGATCTTATCTGTCTCTATCTCTACCTTTGCCCTCTCTCCCCTTCTTTTTTCTTCTTCTCCCTCTCTTTCCCCCTTCATTTCTTCTGTTTTTCTTGACATCCTTCTTTCTCCCCTTCAGATATTTTTGACTCCTCCTCTACCCACTCTATTTTCATCTTCCTATCTCTCTCTCATTTTTGATTTTGTTTACAATATTTTTGCATTACTTGCCAATGTTTCCTTGTTGATTTTTTCACTTACGTTGCATTTTATGCTTCCTCAATTTTACTTTGCATTGGTTATCTTTGAGCATGTTGTTGATATTTGTTTGCTCTTCTTGTTTCGTTCCGAGTTACTTCATGGAACGTTAAGGGATTGAACAATCCCATTAAAAGGCAAAGGGTGCTATCGCACCTGGCTAGAATTAATACTGATGTCGCCCTCCTCCAGGAGTCTCACCTCTCGGAGGCTGAGGCGAATAAACTTAAATGTTGTTGGGTGGGACAGGTTTTCTGTTCCCCCTCTGTTGCAAAGAAAAATGGTGTATTAATTTTGTTGCACAAAAAGTTGAATGTTTCTTCCATTACTCACGAATGTGACACTGACGGCCGTTGGGTCATTGTTGATATGCTTATTGATAACATTCCCCTGACTCTCTTTATCGTTTATGCTCCCACAGGAGTAGATAAGTCTTTCTGGCCCTCGATTTCTGCTAAACTGGCCTCTCTCCCTGGGAATTACATTCTTCTCGGTGGGGATTGTAACCAGATCATGGACCCCTTCCTAGATCGCCATTCCAAGGTCAAATTTGTTCCTTCCAGGATGCACTCTCAATTTATTAACACTACCCAAAACAATGCCATGGTTGATATCTGGAGGTTATGTAATCCTGACTTGAGGGAATATAGTTTCTTCTCTCCCCCACACCAATCTCAGTCCCGTATTGACCATATCTTTCTCAGTAAATCCCTTTCTCAACATGCCATCCGTTCCGAGATAGGCTCCATTTTGATCTCTGACCATGCCCCTGTCTTTGTAGACCTGGATCTCCTCCCTTTCTCCCCTCACTCAGGCAGATGGAGATTCAATAATGCTTTACTCCAGGATCCCACCTTTTGCTCTGAGTTCTCCACCTTTGCCTCTGAATTTTTTCTTCTTAACCATACCCCTGACTCCCCTTTTGTTATGGTTTGGGACTCATTTAAGGCAGCCTCTAGAGGTTTCATTATAGCTTTTGTGGCAAAACGGAAAAAATTAAGAGAGACCAAGTCCGCCCAAATCCTTGCCGATATCAAACGTCTGGAACTTGACTATCACTCTTCCAACTCAGATTCTTCCCTTAAGCAGCTCATTGACGCTAAAATCTCTTTTAATAAATTCACAACCGAAGCGGCTTCCAACCTTCTTTTAAAATGTAATTCTCGCTACTACGGGGGCAAGAACAAAATGGGGAAGTTACTAGCTAATTACCTGAAGATTAGGAAGGAACGCACTAAGGTCAAATCTATTAAGACATCTAATGGCGAAACACAGTTTAAAGATGCAAAAATTCTTGCAGAATTTCAAAAGTTTTATGACAATCTTTACACCCCTGAGAAGATTCCCTCCGAGGCGGACCTTCTCTCCTATTTCCAATCTCTCCCTTCCCCCCCTACATCTCATGTTGATCTGGCCCCCCTTGATGCTGACATTTCCCTGAATGAAATATCGCACGCTGTCTCCAAATTGCGACATGGTAAAGCTCCAGGCCCCGATGGTTTCACCATTGAATTTTATACCCATTTCTCTTCTCTTCTCCTTCCTAAACTTCTTCTTCTGTTTCAATCTTTTCTTTCAGCTGGATCTTCAAGCGGTTCCTTTCAACAGGCCCTAATCTGTTTGATTCCTAAAGAGGATAAAGATCATACTCTTTGTAAGAATTTCCGCCCTATCTCTCTTGTCAACACGGATTATAAGATTTTGGCTAAGATTCTCGCTTTAAGACTGGATCCCCTTCTCCCTGATTTAATTGGTCCCGAACAGTCCGGCTTTGTTAAGGGCCGCCTCTCATCTGACAATTCTCGGGTCTTTCTTAACATCATTAGTCGAGCCTCCCACTTAGATCTTCCCTTCGCAGCTATCTCTTTGGATGCTGAGAAGGCCTTCGACCGGTTCGGTTGGGATTTCCTGTTCCAGGCTCTCCGTTGGATGGGCTTGCCTTCTACTTTTATTTCTATTATTTCCTTACTGTACTCTAATCCCCAAGCTTCTATCTTTCTTAATGGAATGACCTCTGACTATTTCTCCCTGCACCGTGGTGTTCGTCAGGGTTGTCCCTTGTCCCCACTCCTGTTTGTCCTGGCATTAGAACCTTTCCTCACGAAGATTCGTCAAGACGATAACATTTCCGGCTTTAGTTTTGGTCCGCACCAAGTTAAGCTTTCGGTTTACGCCGATGATATTCTCTTCTCTTGCTCTGACCCTCTCTCTTCGCTACCTCCCTTTCTACAACAAGTCTCTTCCTTCTCTGATGTCTCTGGTTACCGCCTTAATGTCGACAAATGTGAAATTCTCCCTCTAAATTCTCTTTGTCAGAAACACTTATTTGCCCATACGGGTTTCTCTTGGCAGCCTTCTAAAATCAAATACCTAGGTGTGTGGTTCGCTCCCCGCCTACCTGACACCCTCAAACTGAACTTTACTTATGTTTCTAAAAAAATGGAATCGGCAATTACTCGCTGGCATCCTCTCTTTCTTTCCTGGTGGGGACGCTTGAACTCTATCAAAATGATGCTCTCTCCCCTTCTTCTGTATACTATTTCCATGCTTCCATTACGTATTCCAGCTTCTTTTTTCAAAACAATTGACTCTTTGCTTCTCAAGTTCCTTTGGAATGGTAAACGGTCTCGGATTGCGATTGCTACTCTTCGTAAAGATAAAAGTCAGGCTGGGGTTCGCTTTCCCGACTTTAGGGTCTATCACAGAGCTTTTACCCTAAAACAATCTGCCCGTTGGCTCTCCTCGGATTTTCCCTTTCATTCTCCCATTTGGCTCACCATGGAATCCTCCTTCATCTCCCCCTTCAATTTCCGGGAAATCTTGTCCTCCACGTCTTTACCAATTCGTCTCCGTACTCCTATTATCTCCCACTGCCGCTCTCTTTTACTCCCCTTTTTATCCTCCTCATACCCTTCCCTTCTTTCCTTCCATGAACAGTCTATCTGGTACAATTCTCTCCTAAAGATTCGCAATCACACCCTTTACTGGAGGTCTTGGCACTCCCGAGGCCTGTCTTGGATTTCTCAACTCATCTCCCAGGATCTACCTCGATCCTTTCTGGATCTTCAGTCCTCTTTCTCGCTGCCCCCCAGCGCTCGTTCCCAGTATGACTCACTGCTTCCTGCTCTCAAAGCTTACCTTCAAACGTTGCCTCCCTCCTCTAATATTCCCACGGAATATGCGTCCACTTCCACATTATTGGATTCACAGCCTTCTGCCTCATCTTTATATAATTCTTTCCGGATCATACTTACTAGACCAAAGTCGAAGACGGAAATTGCTTGGGAATCCGACCTTGCCTTTGATCTACCCTTTCCTCTCTGGGACAGGATTTGGTCTAAGCTGCATAAATCCTCTAGGGCTGCTCAGAATAGCCAAACCTTGTACTTTATTTATAACAGAATCCTTTTTACCCCGCTTACTCTATCACATTTTTCCTCTGATACTCCTTCTACTTGTTGGTCCTGCCCATGTCCCTCAGCAGACCTGAAACATATGCTGTTTGACTGCCCCCCTATATCTAGGTTTTGGAACTCAGTTTGGATCCAATTGCAAAAGATTTTTCATTTCCTCATCCCTTTTTCTCCCGCTGATGTCTTTTTGGGCTCCCTCTCCCCCCATCTACCCCAATCTCCTCACCAGTACCAACTCCTGGATCTCTTCATAGCAGTAGCATTTCATACTATCACTTCTAATTGGAAAGATGCCACAAACGTTTCCTATAACGCTTGGTGGAATGCAGTCTGTTTCCATCATAGGCTGGACACTAACTTCGTTTCCCCTATTTCCTTGGTAATCAAACGTGACCTCCTTTGGCTACCATTAGTTACCTACCTGTCTTCCTCTGCCCCATCACGACCTTCCCTCTCTCCCGACGTAGTTGAAGTACGCAAACCTCCATGAATCCTCCCCCCTTTTGCCTTTTTACTGCCTTGCTTGTATTTTGCATTATATGTTTTGCTTGTTATTTTTGACTACTGCTTTACAGTTTGTCATGCTCATTGATGCTTCACTCATATGCCTCCTCGAATTATTGCTTGTATTTTTTCCCTTAATCAATTAATTGCTGTATTTTACTCCGATGCATTTTCATGCTATCTCCATTGCTCTGGTTTTTCCTCCCCTCCCCCACTTCTTTCCTTTTCTTCAATAAAATTCAAACTTAAAAAAAAAATGTGATAAGTCAACTCCAATGTTATCCTATGGGAGAGTTTGGCCTTGCAGTAGTGAAAAATGAATGTAAGAGTTCTTCACTACCAGGACATGTGAAACTTAAAAGTACTTGTGTGACAGCAGCCTGCCATCTAGGCCGTCAAGGGCCTACTCTAGAAGTGACATATGTATTAATAAGGAAGGTTTGGAACTTGTAAAATGTTATGTTTCCAGGTGGAAATGGTAATTTAAAACTGCACACATAGGTTGGAATAGAAGGCCTTAAACATGTTTAAATGACTACTTAGGTGGATGGCACAATAAGTCCAGTAGTACCATTTCATTTACAGGCACATGTACTTTAGCACTGGCTACAATGGTAAAGTGTACAGAGTCCTAAGGTCATTGAAAACAAAATCAGCAAAAATGGAGGAGGAAGGCAAAATGTTCGGGGGAAGACCACCATAAGGCTGAAAGATCTATTAGCCTGCCTGGGCAGATACGTGCCACATAAGTCACACCCAGGTCTTACAGTGGTAATGCCTAAGCCATCGTTTCAGTTCTGGGAGCAGTTTTTACACCTTATTTAGTTTAAGCGCTGGCAGGGCCATTTACCTGCAGGGTTTTGCAAATTAGCTTACTGGACGCTCAGATCGACAAGGTTTGATTTTTTGTAAGTCATTTTTCCTAACTACATATTCAAAATGTGACTTCATCACTGAATTGTATTTTTATAAGCATTCAGATTAGTGTTTGAATTATTCCAGTAGTTTGTCCCGAAATGGATAGCAAAGTTATTTTTTATTCTGAACTTCAGTTTTTCTTTTAGGACAACTACAACCCTTAAGGGAACATGCCAACATTAAATTCTTGCATGTACCACTTTTGTTTTTTCTAGACACACTACCTTTAATGCTGCAAGGCCTGGTAAGGGGTGGCATTTAACATTTAAATGTAGGGTTCTTTCCTTTTATGAAGGGTTATTTTGACAGTTTCACCTGCAAGTTTAAAAGCTGTAGGAGTCAGGCTACATTGGTATGCCTGAAGGCATATTTCACTTGTCAGCCCAGTGGATGACACAACATATGCTGCTGTTCAAAGGTCATATTACTTTTTTCCATGTCACTGGTGCATTTCCTGCACAATATACTGTGGCCTTTTTGGGAAGTTAAATATGCCAGCTAGGAGTTAGCTACTTTTACCACGTTTCATGGGCCTGAGCATTAACACTGGGGACTTGATAGAAATGCCCCAGTGTGCAGATTTAAAATGTCAGCAAGACTAGTCCACAAAAAATCGAGGTGACAAGAGTTAGATTCTGACACCCGCACATGGTAGTTGTGTGTACATGGGAAATTCAGTATTTTGGCATGTTAAGTTTTAGGGCCACATGCCTCAAACTTAGGAATTGCGAGTCCTTAATAGCGATGATTAAGGAATCACTATTAGGGACTCGCAATTACCTATGCACGTAGGTTTATCAAAAATAAATTGCGATTCCTACAAATTCCTTAATCGCGAATCGCAATTTGCGATTCGCTATTAAGGAATGGCTTCCCATCCATTCCGATGGGCCTCGAAGCCCATAGGAATGAATCGGATAGCATGCGCAATTTGAGAGTACAAAATAGGTACTCGCAAATTGCAAATGCAATTGCAAGGGTGCAAAGGGACCAAAAGGCAACCCTGATGCAACTCCAAAAACATTTTTTTGCATTTTTTAATGGAATTGCAAATTACCATCAACATGAAATTGATAGTAATTTGCGATTCCAAATCGCGGAAACGCAATTTGCAAATGCATGATGCATTGCATTTAGGAAATCGCAATTTGCGATTCCCAAACTGCATTTGCAATTAAGGGAATCTCAAAAAATTGCGATTTCCTTAATTGCGAATCGCAAAAAAGGTACAAGCATCTGAAAAGGCCATTTTGCGAACGCAAAAGGCCGAATTTTGTGGTTCCCAGTGTTTGCGACCGCAAAATGGTTTGATGCATGTGGCCCTTTGTCTTTTCTCATGGCACATTAAGTCACCAATGTACATTCTCAGTGCAAGTGTTTAGTTCAGTGAATGGCCAGGAGCACAACTTCGAATTTTGAAAAATTCCTGTGGAAATGGTGTATCTGCAATGACATCATGCTGCACCTTCTTGGGACGTGCTTGCAAATATATCTTTCCCTATTACTGACTGACTCCATTTCCTCCAAGTTAAACTCCTGATTATATATTGTTTCATTCATTGCGTATATTTTTAGCGAAACTTCCTTTGCGCGTAACACTTCTGCAACTTGCCTGTAGCAGAAAAACCTGCTGAATGACCAGAGTAATGTTTTATTAATTAGGTGCCAGAGGACATGCCCATAATTTATTTCTTGAACAACACACTTTGGGCCTGAATTTTTTGTTGTTTAGTTCAGTCTAAGAGAAATATTAACTCACATTTCCAAAAGTGATAAAATAATTAAATTGCATACACAGCACGTTTAGACAGAGCATATTTATAAATATCAAACTTATATGAAAAGCGCTAGAGTGGTGCACATTAAAGGGGGAGAAGTGTAATATAACTGGAAGGGGCAGGTTCTTTCTCTTGCTTTCCTGATCTTTTCCTTGAAACTATTCCTACTTGATTTGTGGGAAGAATAGGGCTTGCCATTTGGAGTTGGCATGCATCTCCAGAGTCTGGGTGTGAACAAGGAGATGGGAAGCCATCACGTCCAGTAAAGGTCTGGGGCATGCGGTAGGCCCAGCTGCATTTTTAAAAAATTTTTTTTCATTTTTTTGATGCTTTTTTATCTTGTCAGATGGAACCTGGTATGTCTGCAGGCAGGGCATAGCCGCTCTCAAGATAGGATCAGTGCTTGGACCCTTGTTCTGAAGCTGCGTACTGGTAGGAAAGTGATGAGTCAGAAGAACATGGATGGCAGGTGCCAAGAAGGATGTGCCTTTTTGCAAGATGAGTTTGTCATCAAAGTAGATTCCTAGGGCTTTTGATGCTGGTGAATAGTTGAGTAATAAACTTGTCAAGCTTGTCTAGTTTCATAGTGGAGGGCCAGAGCTGAACTTGTGTTATTTGCTATCGTTGATGTTAAACATGAACGTAGTTCTGAGAGAACTGGGTGCTAAATAGGCATTTGACAGCCAGGCCTTGACAGAGGAAAGGCAGTCCTTCAAGCAGTTGACATATCTGGCCCTTGACACCTTCAGATATATGCGGAGTCATGCACATACGATGGATTTTTATGTTGTTCTCTGCCAGTAATACTCAGAGGAGTTCTGTGTAGAGAATAAAGCTAACGCTGGGGCCTTTGGAAACTCCAACGGTTACTGCCATATGTTTTGAATTTTCCAGAGTTTAATAGGAAAAGCTGGAATAGGCTGTACATAGGATCCACTGCAGTATTATGTTGTATAAGTCTGATTTTAAGTAGAGCCGGAAGACCACCGTATTTAAAGTTACTGAGAGTTATAGTCTTGGAAAACAGTGCAACCCAATAGCACGTATATAAATACATTTAAAATGAAATAAAATTGTGAGAGGACTTTATATGATTTCTGGCAGGTGTAAATAGAGGCATTTTCAGGTGTAAACATATATTTACTGCCAGAAGTACCCTTGGGAAGAAGACCCCAAGAGGTACCCTGGGCATCAACTGTGTACTGTTTATTTTAAAATATATGTGTTCCGCGCACAAAGGAATACGGAAAATGAAGTTGATGCTACAATTCAGTACACTGCGGTGAAGATTGCCTTGCTTAAAATGCAAATAAAACGTCATTGGTGAAACTCAGTTTTGTATAATTATTTCTAATTTTATAATTGGCATCAAATGCACATCTGTGATATTTGGACCGTAGTAAGTTAATAATCTGAGAGGCTGGTATTGCTAATTAGTTACATTGTTTTATCTGTTGATTTCTATTTCTATATATTTCTCATATGGTGTATGAGAGTTTTAGTATTTGCATGGTAAGCATATATACAAATGGCAACAGTAATGATGACAGACGGTAAACATAGTTCAAACAGTGCAGTGAAATGTGAACACTTTCAGAAAAAAGAATTCTACATATAATTTAAAAGTGTCAAGATAAATATGAATACGGGGAAACCGACAGTTCAGTGAGAACATAATCCACAACATTATCTATATCAAAAACATCAGTCATGTTTGGTTTTGATATAAAAATGCCAAAATTTGGATAAATTCATCATCAGGACAATCAGCTGTAAAATGTACAAATATTACCATCATTACTAGACTCTACATGCCTCTTAGTTCGCCACGTGGAGAAGTCTAAAAATATATCACATACACTTGTCATTAGATGTGAGGCAGGATGCAGTTAACAAGTATTACAGCTCATACTGGTTTCGCAAAAAATGTATTCTGAGCAGGGAGCAAGTTGTGCTGGCGCCACTCTTTCAACAATGGCTGAGTTCAAGCAGATGCTACTCTTTCAACAAAGACTGAGTTGGAGCAGATGCCACCAATGACTTAGGGCCTGAATACGATGTTGGTCAGACCGCCACCGACAGGCTGTTGGTGGCGGTCCGACCAACTGACAACCTTCGGTCCAACTGCCAGATTACAATCCAGGTGGTCAGACCCTACATGGTTGAGGCAAAGACTGCCACCTCCGACAAGATCAGTGATCCTGTCGATGTGGCGGTCCGAATCACAATCCCGTGTGGAGGTGGTTCTGAGGCAGGCACTGCTATTAGGATTATGAGATCCTTTTCCGGCAGCCTTTTCATGTCGGAAAGGCTGCCAGGAAAAGACTGACAGAAACAGATTTTGGGAGCCCCAAACTGGACCCCCTCCATCGTGGGCCATGGTCAAGTGGCCCAGAGGCACATGTAGTACCTCCACGGACCTCCATGCACCATGTGCCATGCACCACGTGGTGCATGGAACACAGTGCATGGAGGTACAGGATGTGCTCCTTTGCACAGCAGCTTATGCTACAGCCCTTTTCCTGGCCACCATGTAAAGGAGCACTCTGGGACCGCCAATCCGGCAGTTGCATCGTAATTTGGTGGTCGGACCATCAAATGCTTGTCAGGCCATTTCCTGACAGCCGCAATAGGTGTCCACAATCCAATTGCCCGATATCGTAACAAGGCCCTAAGTTTGAGTAGATGCAACTATTTCAACAATGACTGAGTTTGAGCAGATGTGACTCTTTCGAGAATGACAGAGTTTGAGCAGGCACAACTCTTTCACGAAAGAGTGAGTTTGAGCAGATGGAACTCTTTCAAGAATTACTGGGTTTGAGTAGGCAAGTCTCATTAAATAATGACTGAGTTTGAGCAGCCGAGACTCTTTCATGGATGTATGACGTTACAACGCATACTTTTACAACGCCTACCTTTACAACGCATTTTTTACAACGCAACATCCATTACAACGCATTCCATTACAACGCATGCATTTACAACGAAAATCTAAAAACTACCTTTACAACGCATTCCATTACATCGCATACTACCTTTACAACGCATACCATTACAACGCATACCATTACATTGCATATCAGGTAAGTATTGGGTAGTGTAGGGGTTAAAATTACTATTCTAACTCCAGGGGGTGCAACAGTAGGGTAAGTGTTGGATAGTGTAGGGGTTAAAATTACTATTCTAACTCCAGGGGGTGCAACAGTAGGGTAAGTGTTGGATAGTGTAAGGGTACTATGTGTTGTAATGTTATGCGTTGTAATGGTATGCGTTGTAATGACTGCGTTGTAATGACATGCATTGTAGTTGTGTGTGTTGTAGTGTCATGCGTTGTAATTGTTGCGTTGTAAATGCATGCGTTGTAATGGATGTTGCATTGTAAAAGTTTCATTGTAATGGTAGTGCGTTGTAAAAGTTGCGTTGTAAAGGTTGTTCCCCCTCTTTCATGAATGAATGAGTTCAAACTGATTGTACTCTTTCAAGAATGACTGAGTTTGAGTAGGCGTGACACTTTCAAGTATGACTGAGTTCCTGCCGAAAACAGAGAGGGTTTCCTAATGTTTGAGATCAGAAATGTCATCAATCACATGGACAGTTGTCACCTTGCTGCACTGATGCCTGAAGCTTCATTGATAATCCCGATTGAGGATGTTGCTATTGATCGTCTCATGAAAGTCTTAATTTATGTTTTTAAAGCATTTAATTTTTTAAAACGAGAAATAAGAGCACTTAGAATATATTCAAGCCGCACGTAAAGGTTGGCTGACTTTATTGAATTTAACATCAGATTGTGATGTGTACGATTTTGAAACCCCAAAAGAAACTGTTATGTTGCATAGGGTACCCCAATATAGGCCTGAGTAGTCTCCGGACCCTTCACCTACATTTACCGTACCATTACACTACATAACAGGTTTTGGTATTGACCTTGTACCTTGTTCAACACTGCATAAGATGTTGTGTGGTTTTCCGCAAAAATCTAGCCTCGTTAATTATGCATAAGGTTTCTCAGAATCACATGCAGGATTACCATCTTCTGCATAATAACTATGTATATGGGTCATCCCTTCTGTCATCCTTGGCCAACATGACACAGCAAGGTAAAATCCACTGAGGGTACCTTTTGGGTATATAAACACATCTTTGCAAAGGCAGGCAGAGGAGAAAGACTTCCATGCTGACACACAGACGTGAGACGCTGAGGTTCCTGCACACAGACACTCCAGCTCGCAGTGGTCTGACATCCCTCGCGGTTTGTCCATCTCAAGACCAAGACAGGGTCCCACAGTCTCTCACTTCAGGAAATGGGGTTGGCTTTATCCTAGGGGGATTATTGGCTCTACACCAACATACATGCCAGATACACTTAGATACCTCTAGTTAGGGTTGCATCGCAGGAGTACACATTATTATTGTCATGTATTTATATGCTTGCATATATCCATTGTTTTAGCACTATGGTAGAAATCTACCATCCATTTAATCTGTTTGTGCCTAATATAGTTTATATCTGTTTCTGTCCCATGGTTGTTTCGACACACCTATTTTACACTAGAATGACGCTGGTTCAATAAATGCTTATAGAAAACGTCCGCACTGTTCATTCTGTGTATCTCTCTGAGACAAAGTGAGCACAATTATTTAATTATTGTGTTTATACGTGTTTTTCCATAGCGTAAACCAGGCCAAATGGACCTAGGTGGATTGAACAATTTCAAATGGTAATACAAATGTGAAGCGTATACCATGAACCTGCTGTAGGGAGGGATAGGATATGCACATTTACGTAAGGAAGAGAACAGTGACTGTAACATCCAAATCAAATTCAAGAATAAAATGATTGACACCCATCTCTTAACATGAATACAACCTAACTTTTCCAAAAATATGTATGTGTGAATTTTGATTGTGGTCTTTTGACGACTTCAGCCAAGAATTCAGATCTTGAATGTTTTTGTTGTGATGAAGTATGTGGATGCCAGACTGGCCTGTCAGTCGCAGACTTCCCATCCATTCTGGAAACCCAGAGTAGCCCTGGCAAATTTTATCAGACCAACGCCCCCACAGTGCATAGTGAGGGAGTGTGGCAAGTGAGCCTGACCACTTCAAGGGTGCTTGGGGAGGGGGGTTCTCCCCCCAAGAAAACGTGACAAAAAAGTACAAAAATGAGGCATTCTTCAACACATTTTTCATTTTGTATTCAAATATATTTGCTTTTAAAGCATAGTAAATGATGACCTTACATCCTTGAATCTTTTTTGGGGCTTTTCAATGATTCCTTCACTATCACCGTCCCACTGTGCATCTCAGCTTTCCATAGCCCCTCTCTCACATGTATTTAATTTGTTTTATAGTGCCTCTCATTCCAGTGTAGGGTGTCGGAACATTTTACATCACACACATACAGACTTGTGTAAATCAGTGTATAGAGAATGTTACATAAGACAAAGGGGACTATAAAGTGTAGGAATCATATGTCATCGATACTGGTAGGCATTTTATTAGAGTGCTTGGTCTGGGGAAGCACAAACTCAGGATTTAGAATGTAACACAGTGGTTAGAGTTGACTGAACTAATAAAAATGTATTTTTTTCCCAAACAAACACTTTTTAGCAAAATTAGGATAATGAAAGACGGGAAAATAACATACATTTCTAACCTAGATTATGATTGTGACTTATGAACTGCACAGTAACAAAAGGATCTCTGTGACAAAGGAGTTAACCCACTGAGCTATGCACATAAAATACTGTTCTGTGATCTCCATAAGACACACTCTTTGTAGCTGGCATATTAACCCTCTGCGCTACCTTAGATGATCAAAACTGCCACGAGACAAAACCCTGTGCTCTATCCTGAAGGTACATTAGTCACCAGAGTAATCATGGCACTATTATTGTTGCCTGAAAACTGTTGGATATACAAGGAACTCAACAGTGCTTTTAAAACTGCTGCACTTTATGACCCGGCCCCCAGTAACAAAAGCTGGCCCCCACCCTTCCAGCCTCCTAGAGAAACACCTGATGCCCGGTATGGCCAGTCAGGCCGTGTATCTAGTCCTTCTTTTATTATAAATAAAACAATTTCTTTAATATGCTACATAATGGTGAAAATGCATGCATTTCCAATTATTGTGGCTCTACTGTCCTCGTACAGTTCAGTAGTGAGTCTTGCACTCTTAATGGTGTAAAATTCCCTTCTGAAGGAAATATTGAAAAAATGGATGTTATGGCATGACAGAATCAAGTAAGCCTAGTTTATCTTTACATCTGGTTAGAGTGTTTGTGAACCCCACGAAGGAGGACTCTTTTCACTTACCGATAGATCAAATGCAACTCTCATAGAATAGCATCACGCTGAAGATAAATGTAGCTTATCGACATGGAACACTGGGACCATTCACAGCCAGTCAAGAACCATGTCATCTTTGTCTTCAGACTCAACTATCACATCTGCCTGGATGTCGTATGTCAGCAAGGTGATTGTTTCCTTATGATATCAGAGAGGAGGAAATAAAGTGAGACAACGTACTTCAGAATAGAGAAATACTTCACAAAAATCTTTGGACTTCAAAATCGACAATCCATAAACAATGTACATTAAGAAGAAGTCTGTATAATCATCCCAAGGCCCTCCCAATTAGGGACAGACATTTAACTTTGCTTATGGGTTGCTCTCGAAGGGCCCGGTGTCTAGCCTCCTGTTTACCTGGGACACAAAAGTTAGAATGACTCCCAAATCCAAGAAAGTCACCTGATCACAGAGAACTGGACTATGTGGGAGCCCTAGCTGGAGAGAGACATGGTGCTTAGAAGCCTCCCCTGAGGACCTTTGGGCTGCCGGGTCAAGAAGAAACACTTTTTCCAGCAACTGGAGAAAGGTGGGACTTACTAATTTTTCAAGAGGACTAGGACAAGGTGCTGAGACTTGCACAGCGACGTTACAAACTAGGCGGGCAAGAATAACAGGTTGGAGCTTTCTGCTGTGCTGAAAATTACTAAACAGGTCTAACAGTAAAGTTATTCTACCTCATGGATTCCTGCTTGGCTACAGCTTCAAGCCTTGACCGTTGGGTGGATTCCCAGAACCAGAAAAGTGAAAGTAAAACTGGGGCCTTTTGACAGATATTTTGTTTCATTCAAATCTCAAGGAGTCCGAACAAGGAGATATTTTTATGGATCAACATCCTTAAGAAAACCTTCTGAACCTCCAACGGGCTTTGATATAAGGCTGAAATAGGTTGACCTAAGGGTTGAATAATTCCCCTGACATTTCTAATTTACCTTAGGGTGCCCTCAAGTAATTTCTCTCAGGGATCTTCATGCTGTTGTTTTAATCAATTATTTCACACTTTTATGATCCCTTTTTCCCTTCTAGTATTATTTTCATAAATTGTGTACTTTTAAAATTAAAAGTCATCCAGATAAGGACACTCATACATCTCAATCATAATTTTACATCGTAATGCTAGCTAAAGGAACGCTGTCATCTTTGAGGTGTGTCCGCTCATGCTGCTCTACACTGGCCAGGAGCAAAAAGTGAGGCCAGCATGCAGCTCATGGATGAGTGATGCCTCTACGTCCTCAATGACATGTATTTTATCTGTTAAACCAATATCCACCTTTAACAAAGAAGCTTTTGACATCCATAGAAATATCTGTATTTATCATTCTTGAACTGAATCACAATACTGGTCTCATGGTGTGTAAATTCTATAAAACACACTCACTCATACTTATTAAGTAGGCTGAAACCACATCCTGGTGCCTCAAGTAATATACATTGATTATATGGCCTGACCTATTTTTCTCTCTTGTAACCAGAATGATGACCACTCATGATTGGCTAGAGATAGATGATAAATTGTATTAGATTTTTGACTAAGGAAGTTGAAATGAGGGCAAACCCAAAACTTGATTGGTTGTTACATAACGTTCAACATTTATAAATAATTTTTTTAATGTACCACATGATTATATATATTGGATACTGAATGCGCCACCTGCACTGGTCTCGCTGCGATTGCAGGGGCGAAGCCCCTGGTCGCAAAGTGAGCCTATTGTGATCGTGTCAGCTTTCAAGGAGTAAAAGGACTTGGACAAGAGACTGGCACGCGCACGTAGCCTGCCGGAATCGGATCAGGTCGCGCGGGTGAACACGCGCTCCGATTCCAGCAGGCTGTTCAAACAGACAGGTACACACACATACAGAGCCCCCCTGCCGCCCACACACACACACTAGCGCACCTACACACATGCACGCACACACACACACAGAGACCCCCCCGCTGCACACACACACACACCAGCGCATCTACACACACGCACGCACACACACATACAGAGACCCCCGCCCCTCCGCCGCCACCGCACACATACACACACACACAAGTGCACCCCCTCCCCTCTACAACTAAACCCCACTTACCGCCATTCTGGACTTCTGCAGCCTCCGCGGGGCTCTCCCTCGGGCATGGGAGCCCCGCTCTCAGGCACTCCGTGGGCGCGTGCGCGGGCTTCCGAAGACGGAAGTCCCGCCCCACGGAAGGTTTCGGTTTCCTGACTACACTTGTATATGTATATCGTCGGGATGAAAAACTGTGCGCCGAGATCCAACTACTGACGGAGACGGGCGGGCACGAGAGCTTCAGCACCGGGACATGGAATGAGCAGGGAGGCTGGAGGCGGGTGGGGGCACCATGACGACTGAATCCACCGCGGAAGGGCTGCCCTCAGGGAAGCACGTCGAAGTCATTCCTCCATGTGAAACATTTATTTATTTTAGGAATTTGTTAAGCGCACGATCACCATTGCAGGCATCTTGGCGCTGACTAGATCAGATGACGCGGAAGCGATCACAGGAGTGAGAATTATCAGGGGGTTGCCGTGGGAAATAGCCAGGTTTTATGGGAGAAGTTCAGTAATGTGCCTAATCTCGGCCGGGAGCGTGTTCCAGAGTTCGGCCGCTGCTACCTCGAAGGATCTGCCTCCGGCTCTTACTTTCCTGAATCTGGGAACTACTGCCAGCTTGGCCTCAGAAGAGCAAAGCTGCCTAGTTGGAGTGTACCAGGCGAATTTCGATCGTAAGGAAGCAGGGCCAATTCCATGAAGAGCCCTAAAGACTATGCAAAGGTCCTTAAATTGTATCCTCTGTCTCACCGGCAACCAGTGCAGTTTGCCCAGAGAGGACGGCCCATGTGCTCTTCTCGGAAGCCCCAAGGCCAACTTAGCAGCTGCTGATTGGCCCTTTGGAGCCCATCCAGCAGGAACCCAGGGGATCCTAGCAGAAGGGCATTACAATAGTCCAATCTGCTGAGGATGGTACATCTTACCACTTGGGCACGAGCATGAGTTGGTAAAAGAGGCAGGACTTTCCTTAAAGAGCGAAGGATGGCAAAGCAACATGCAGTCGTCTTTTGTATATGTGTATCCATGCTGAGCCTTTGTTTCAGCATGACCCCTAGATTGCGGACTGAGTCCACCGGCCGGACTTTGGTCCCTGTTTCCGGGGGCCAGAAGTTATCTGGAAATGGGCATGGAATTGTAGTTCCTGCACTAAAGATCACCTAAGTCTTCCCCGCATTAAACTGAAGGGAATTGTCCCTTAGCCAACGGGACGTATCACGCAGACAGTTGTGGAAGACTTCCACAGATGTAGAGTCCTCTCCTTCCAAGGAGAGGATCAACTGCATGTCGTTGGCGTAGTTGACAATCTTAATGTTGAAGCTTTTGATGAGTGAGATCAGAGGTCTGAGATAAAGATTAAAAAGGATTGGGCTAATTGCTGAGCCCTGGGGAACCCCATGAGAAATCCGCGAAAAAGCTGACTGAAATGGGGGAATAGACACTGCCTGCTGCCTGTCCTGTAGGAATGAGTGGAACCACTGCAGCGCCGAACCTCTCACTCCCGCCTCAGACAGCCGTTTCAGCAGAATCTCATGGTTCACCGTATCAAAGGCGGCAGACATATCAAGCAGGATCAGGAACGCTGCCTGCCTTCTGTCTGCACGTCTCTGAAGCTCGTCCATAGCGGTGAGTAGGGCAGTTTTGGTTCCGTGAGCAGGCCGGAAGCCAAATTGATCAACATCTAGTATTTGATGACATTCCAGATGGTTGGAGAGGGTGTTGCTAACCAAGCGTTCAACAATCTTGGCTGGGAACGGTAGCAGGGAGATCGGTCGATAGTTTTTAGAACAGTCCGGGTCCAGAGAGGGCTTTTTTAATAAAGGAGATACATGGGGACTGATGGGACCTTTCACTTACGGGCTGCTAGCGCCAGGAAACCCTGGACTACACGCTATTATTTATGTGTTAACACCCGACGGGCCTGCCCCTTCAAACACCTGCGTGCGGACGCTGCCTCGTTGCGTGCTGCACACACCCTGGGATACGTGTCAGACCTCCGTCACGGGCTCTTGATTCAGTGGGTGTTTATCATGTGAATTACACGAAACGTTTGGGAGCGTTAATCACTGACTGCACAAGCACACAAATAAACAAGCACTTATTTCGTATAGCGCTTCATATCGCAATATTGTCGTCGCTCTGCACTCCAATGTAATGGCACTCAATTTACAGAGCTCTGGCCGACGGGACGCTAAATCCGCCGGGATTTGAACTCCCCAGCAGGTGTCAGAGGCGAGCATTGGGCTCACTGAGCCATCTAGCCGTCCATACATGTATGTTACCCCAACTTTGTGGAGATCGTGATGTAGAACTTCTTGACACTGAGTGAAAGAGTACTCAAATACGGCATTATGTCTCAAAATACATTATTTTGTACAACACGGACTGATTGTCTAGCATAGAGTTGAACTGGAAAGTTTTGATGTGAGCACTACACCCCAAGTGCTGAGGGATGTCACTTAAGAGCTCAGCCCTCTTTAGGCCTGGCCTTTCAGTGTTGCTGTAAAACCAGGCTATTGTTTTTTTCTCTCCAAAAATGCATTCATAATACACCTACTATATAAATGCACTCACATTTACTTAAAAGGGTTTTTTGGCCAGAGCATTCATCCACTAGTCTAATTGTCGATCACATTTTGTCCGCCCACCATAGAATACAGTATGGGCAATGGGTCATGCCATTTTGCCCATTGTCTCCCTTTACTCAGAGGGACTAGACATAGCCTGGGCACTATGATCATTTCCACCTAAAAATAATTTGTGGTGAACCACAAATCAAGGGCCACACCTGGCTAGATTTCCTTAGCCCCAAGGGGTGCTTGTTAATTGCCTCCCCTCCTCTGGAGAAAAGGAGAACAGGCAGGTGCCTCTCATTCATCTTCTAGAGCCAGTGTTATGAGTCAGACAACCCATTTAGAGATGCTTCTATCTGCAGGGGTTATTCCTAGCTGCGCGGGCCCTCACTCTGATTCTAGGCAGACGCACAGCAATTGGTATTTATGACTGACTATTATTTATGATAGATAATCAGCACATCAATGTTTTGTATCAAAATGATGAAAACTATTACTGTTGTCTCAGCAGCCATAAAAACCCAAAGCATCTTCTGCAGCACACCCCTGCTTATCTGTAATAATCAGTGTGACCGCTACCTAACTTTATAACTATATTGTTATTAGCCTCCTCATTTTGATATTGGCGGAATGATTAGCTCCTTCCCTCACTACCTTATGTTAAGCAGTGTATTATCCTGGCATACCTTTAGGAAGCTTTCAGGATTGCAGTCGGATTTTGGCTCTTCGGCATTCTCCCCAAACAACCAATCTTCGTTTCTGTCCCTTCGAAATTCTTATCTCCCTTTATAGTTTATCCCTAGTGAGTGTCTATATACAGGGGCTTTGGTGGGTAGATGTTCACTGTGTGCGCCACCAATGCCCACCACCAACTCATCAGAAAAAGGAGGAAAAAAGAGATTGAAGACAGAATCTCCACACACGCACACAACAGCAAAGAACTCTTCAACATCATCAAGGAGTTCGCCCAACCCACCAGTGAATCGACTGACATCCCTCCCTCACAAGACCTCTGCGACAAACTTAGCACCTTTTTCCACCACAAAATCAAGAGCATCTACGACAACTTCAACGAAGACAACCAACACACTGAACTCTCACCAAACACCGACACCCGGAACCCAGCGATTGACAACTGGACAGCACTCACCACCGAAGACACACTGAAGATTATGAAGTCAATTCACTCCGGGGCCCCCACGGACCCCTGCCCACCACATCTTCAACAGAGCCGCCGACACCATCGCACCCATGCTCCACCACAGCATCGCTTCCTGGCATCCGCCTTGTTCCCCAACGACTGGAAACACACCGAGGTCAACCCCCTCCTGAAGAAACTCTCAGCGGACCCCACCGACCTCAAAAACTACAGACCCATTTCCCTGCTCCCTTTACCAGCGAAAGTCATTGAGAAAGCCATCAACAGCCAACTCGCCACCTTCATCGAAGAACACAATATCCTTGACTCCTCCCCATCCGGCTTCAGAAAAAACCACAGTACAGAAACCACCCTACTCGCCGCAACAGATGACATCCGCACCCTACTGGACAAAGGAGAAACAGTAGCCCTCATCCTCCTCGACCTCTTAGCGGCGTTCGACACAGTCTCTCACCGCACCCTAATACGCAGACTGCACGACGCAGGGTTCCAGGAAAAGACCCTCGACTGGATCCACTCCTTCCTCTCCGGCAGAACGCAGTGGGTTAGACTGACCCCTTTCCTCTCAGACCCTACACCAACCACCTGCGGAGTCCCCCAGGGTTCCTCCCTCAGCCCTACGCTCTTCAACGTCTACATGGCTCCGCTAGCCCCAATCGTCAGAACCTACGGATTCAACATTGTGTCATTTGCAGACGACACACAACTCATCCTCTCCCGATCCAATGATTCCAACACCCCCAGACACAACTTTCGAGAAGACATGGAAGCTGTCGCCAAATGGATGAAAAACAGCTGCCTACAACTAAACACCAACAAAACAGAAGTAGTCATCATGGGCCCAAACCACGACGCCTGGAACGACACCTGGTGGCCCCCGCCCTCAGAAGCCTGCCCACCCCCACCGACCACGCACGCAACCTAGGAATCATCCTGGACTCTGAGCTCAAAATAGACCGCCAGATCAACTCTGTCTAGTCCTCCTGCTTTCACACCCTCCGCCTCCTACGCAAGACCTTCAAATGGATCCCCCTCGAACACAGGAAGACTGTCACTCACGCCCTGGTCACCAGCAGACTCGACTACAGCAACACACTCTACATCGGAATAAACAAAAACCTCACCCGCAAGCTACAGAACATCCAGAACGCCGTCGCAAGACTGATCCTCAACCTGCCAAAACACCGCTACATCTCCCAGCGCCAGCCCACACTCCACTGGCTCCCCATCGAGGCTAGAGTCACCTTCAAGATGCTCACCCACGATGACAAGGCCCTCCACAACACCGGACCAGCATACCTGAACAGCTGACTCAATTTCCACGCACCCCAAAGGACCCTACAATCAGCCCAGCTCCCCTACGCAGTGGTCTCCCGCACCAGAAAGACCAGATCGGGAGGCCGCTCCTTCCTCCCGGCCAGATCCTGGAACGCCCTTCCGCTCCACCATAATCGCAAGAAACCTCAAAACCTGGCTTTTCAACAGACCCCCCTCCTTAATGGACTGGATGCTGCACCCCTCCTCCCCCAGCGCCTTGAAACCCTTAAAAGTGAGTAGTCGCGCTTAACAAACGCCTGATTGATTGATTGATTGATTGAGGGGCTTTGGTGGGGGGATGTTCACTGTGCATCTTTTTGCATCCACATCACAGTGTGAAAAATACATCAGTTAGAGACATATCCATAAGGCAAGCAACTGTATCAACACATGCTTCCTTCTACATTTGGTCTGTGGTCAGCCGGACGACATTGTAATGTTGATGACTATACAAAGCTTTCTAAACAATACAATAGTTTTCTTCTTTATTGCGTTCCTGTTATTTTTGTTAGTGCGACTGATGTCAGCCTGTTTATGGAATAATACAGCAATCTCGTACATCCTGTTAGTTATTATCATAATTAAAAAAAATAGCTTTCTAGGCCCTTAGCTTTTCACATACACACTTTAAAGGATTTGTGCGGTCGTGTTTATCATACAGTTATGCCCAATTTATACGCAACATACACATTATCATAAAAAGCCCTGCAACATGTGTCAAGTTTCTATTGCTTCAGTGATAAAGCTGGTTCAAAGAGTGTTTTTTAATTTAATTTATTTTGCATATTAATTTTAAATAACAGCTGAGATACTGGGAGTAGGCCAGGGACGCGGATTAATATCTGACCTGTAAATGGCATTGAAAGTAGAATCAAAGTCTCCTCTCCAGAAAGTGAGACAGCTATGGGACAAAGATAATAGTCCCATAATTGGATAAGGAATGGGAAAAAACATGCACAGAAGTACAGCTTATTTTAAGTAATGTAATGTTTAATCTGAATCACTTTCACTACCTCAAGCCCTTTCAACTATATAAGATATACCCGGATAGCTCATCAAACTGCCCAAAATGCAGAACCATTGGGGTACATTTATTCACGTGGTGTGGAATTGTACAGTGTTGAATCCTGGAGTGAGGCAGGGACCTCTCTTCGACGAGTCACTGGAATGCTTATGAGGTGACAATGAGACACTGCTTACTCGGTCTTTTACCAAATTCCAACAAGCAATTGCAATGCAATAGGTCTCACATTTACACGAGTTTGAGCTATTGGCATTGTAAATGACAAGGCATTTTATTTACATTTTCAAACCAAAAACATAAATAAAAGTAATTGTCATTTACAATGCCAATAGCCAATAGCTCAAACTCGCGTAAATGCGAGACCTATTGCATTGCAAATGCTTGTTATGCTTTGTCTACACAGCGCTTGCACTGTGCTTGCAAAACCTCTTGTAAACAAAAAGAGCTTAAGACTAACGTAAAGGCCACTTTTTCCTACCATAATTTATCATTGGTTAGCTCGGACATCACTCTTATTTTCTTGCTTCTTATTGGTCATCAACGCCTCCTCGCCTCAGCTTACTCCTGGGCTTCTCTGTGTGTCCCTGCCATGGAGCATGGACCAAGTACAGCATCCTGTATTTTGCCAGTGTCCTTCAATTGGCAGCAGGCTCCTGCAGGTACTTTTGTATTCTTTGAAACATGCACTATTGTAGGGTGCATGTGTCTGCAGTTCCACTACCATGCCCTTCTCCCGCTGTTGGTTGTTTTTCCCACCCTGTCCCCCTACCACTGTACGGTTTTCCCCTCCCTCACCCTCCTCCTGTTATCCATAGTCGCCCACCACCCACCCTCCTCCCACTGTCCATTGACCCACACCCCTACCCTCCTCCCTCATGTTGCTTGTCCCCCTCCTAACCCCCTGATCTGTTGCTTTTTGTTTACGTGTTGCACAGCAGCTCGCACAAGCGTTATGATACTGTCAATGCTGGCTACATCATACTGCTTTTTAAAAAAAACTTTAAGCCATGTTGCACAGCTGCTCATGCTACTGTACAACATGGGGAAAACATTGACAAGCCAATAGATCCCACATTGGTGAAACTTATTGACTTTGCCAATGCTTGTTACATCTTATTTGCACCCCTTACCACCATTATTGTTACAAATTGTTTTGAATACTGCAAACTTCTCAAGTTAGTACCCACTTCTCATGTATTAGCTTCAAATAAATCAGCACCACAAAAAAACGACCTTCTGCAATTCTTTTTCAATAATTGAAGAATGCATTGCTGAGAACGTCATAACCGAATGTAAATCTGAACAACTTCTAAATTAAATCTAAATTAAATCACTATGTGGAATTTTACTTTCAGATTCGACTCCTCATGAGCTATTTGGGGTTCCTGTTTCTTTTGATTTAACCCTAGACAAAAGAAACACCAATATCTTACCAACCAACCCCAAGAACACTGCCAATATAATAGCTGTCCCATCTCACCAAGCATTCCTATTTCACCAATCAACCCCTTAGAAATATTTACCCTAATCAAAAGTCGTAACATCATCTAAAGATTGTGGAAATTGTTTTCTGACCAACATTGTTACTGCTCACCTTTGGACTTTTGGACTTTGTTACTCAACAGCTCAGGGCAGGCAAGAGCAGGCGCCTAGGACGTAAACACCATCTGCCCAGCCCATATTCATTTGATCTTCTAGATCTAAAAACTGCTGTCTTACTGCATAAGTTCCGCTGAGCTCAAAAACCTGGAAACATTAGTCACTGCCCATTTAAGTGCCATATCTATCCTTGCAAGGAAATGAAATATGGAATTGAAATATGGTAGGAAAAACTGACTAGATGATGAAGAACAGCATTTTTATAAGTTAGAGGACCTCCATCATATTCAATACCATGAGCCACAAGATCATCTTTCATTATCTCCAGTTATTGACCAAAGTTTCATACTAGTCACTGACATTATTTAAATCCTTAATATTTGATTAGACTCAGAGCATACGAGTGAGAGAATGTTTGTATGCCCCCAGGCACATGATCATTTGAGTACCTGAGGACCCACCTCTCTCACCAGTTATCTATGGCAACACTTAGGTGGCCTATTTTCCAATTCTGCACCAGCAACAACTTAAATATATCTTTGTTCACAAGCCAATCAGACCACTTATGGTCTGTTTCTTGCGTTTGGAGGCAGTGGAACCAAGCATAAACCAGAAAAGTTTGAAATAAAATCTTGACCTCAAACCAACCATACCTCCCTAATAAAATAAACACTCTATGCTGTCCAACATTTTTGGTGCAAGAGTGGACATCAACAGTGTGATGACAAAATGAAGTTACGTACAATGGTGATCTCAACCTCAGTACCTAAATCACATTTAGGACATGTAGTGAAGTCATTCTTCTTGTCCTTTCCACTGTGGGGAGGTACTGAAGGAAAGTTTGAGAATACTCGCAAACTAGTCCATTAGCATTTGCATAGATCCACAGGGAATTTCCCAATGTCCCATGTGCCCAGATCCCACACACTTCATGTAAATAGCTGTAGTCACACACAAATCTTCATGTGCGTAATCCGCTTTGTCAGTGGAAGGGCAGCTTTTGTGAATTTAAAACTTGCCTTTTCACTTATAAAAAGTTGCCAGTGTGAAGGTTGCCCAAGCAAATGCTCTCATAATTCTAAGCCTTAGAAGTAATATAGTAGGTGACCATGTAGGTGACCATGTTACGTTAAAATGTAATCTTTTCATGTGAAATGCATTAAGATGCTTTATCCTAAAGACAAGCAGCTAGATTCATCAAAGACCCGTTTTGCGAGTCTATAATAGCGATTCATAAGGAATCGCTATTACAGACTCGCAAAACGGGATTCATGTAGGAATCGCAATATTTATTGCGATTCCTACAGCTTCCTTATTTGCGATTAGCTAATTGCTAATCGCAAATAAGGAGTAACTTCCCATTCATTCCTATGGGCCTACAGGCATTGCTGCATTTCGCACTATCGCAATGAGCACATCTACACACGTGCTGGTTCCCTTCAAAGACAGTTCTTTTGTTTTTACTTTATAATTACGTTAGTGTTGTCTATGTGTTTAGAGCCTGATGTTACAAAAAGACGCCTCTAATGCACATTCCATCTTTATCAGATCCCACCTCCTGCCAATGCTTGTGTAATTTCTTTTTGGAGTGATTACCTTTCTGACTGCCGCTATTTCACAGCATACCAGAGCAGATTGTGTCAATGTGAAAGTTATCCTCTCTTTCTTTCTTTCTTTCTTTTGTGCCTTCTTTCATTCTTTTTTCTTCTCTTAACTTCTCTGTTCCATTTCTTTTTTTTCTTTCTTTCTTTCTTTCTTTCTTTCTTTCTTTCTTTCTTTCTTTCTTTCAGGCAAGGGCTGTGTATAACATAGTTACTTATCGGTGCTTCAGCCAGACTTCATTCATTAGTCTCTGTCTGATGTCATTTAGTATTTTCTTCCACCCACTCTAAAATGCATTAAGGGGCAGTCTATAAGCCCACTATAGCCACTGGCTGACTTCACAACGAGTTAAGTCATGTCGCCCTTTCCCTAGGGGCATATCCACACACAAAGTATTTCCCTTCAGTGCCAGGGAGTAATATAATAATGTGTTTTTTTTAGATCAAAACACTTTTTGGCTGTAGAAAATGATTTTTATTAAATTGATGAGGGCCTGGTGTATTCCCAAACAATAAAGTTTAGCAAAAACCATAAAAAACCAAAACATGAGACGGAGTGAATAAAATGTAATGCATAATGCTATCCTCCTGTCTTGACATGAAATTCCAAGGATGTGGTAGTTCGGAGGTGTTTGTAAAACAATCAGGATATGATTCACAAAGGTAAATGGACACTTTAGTGTACGTTTATAATTGTTTGCTATTCACAAAGGTATTTTACCTATAGTATCTTTATGACTGCAGATTCTCCACGCAGGAGATTCCCCAGTCATAAAGATACTGCTCATAAAAGCTCTTTGTGGGGTCTTTTTTAGCACAGTGATCTGCACCCTGACAGCTCGTTTAGCAGATGTACTGTGCAAACTAAGGCATGTGCAGTATGTTTGCTAAATAAAATAGTTTGTGCCTGTGTGAGGGCACAGTAGTCGAATATTGACCCTCAGATATACACATTCCATAAATCCACCAACAGATTACTGCTTTTTTAAACAGTACTCTGAATGGCTCGTGTCTCAGTCTCTTCAGCCTCAACTCCTCCCCCTGTCTTCAGGAGCATGGAGAGGTCGAGAGGGATGTCCTGTGCACTGGTTTTGTTCATGAAAACATGAAATTTGATATTTTGCAACCACTGCCAAATTAAATAGACAGCAGTGCAGAGGCTAAGGGTAATATGTGACATCATGTGATGACTTTGAATGGGGCAGAGCACAGCCCAAAGCCCCCTGCCACTGGGCAGCTGCATGTGCTTCGTCACACTCAGAACAAGTGCAACATGTTGAGCAGCATTGCAAGGCTCCCTGGGCCTGATTTATTAACACTTTGCACCAAAAGTGACACAAACCAGTGCAAAGAGATGATTCGTCACTTACTTTCTAGCACAAATTTGCCTTAAAGTAACATAAATAGCACGTTGCTCTACTTTGTTTTACTTTGTGCCAAGTAGCATTCTTGTGGGTGGTACATGGGGGTTCCCACGCTACCGGCCATGGTTTTGACCCAACCTTTGTTGATAGGATGTTGGGACAAAAACACACACCTCCACGCGCAAAGTAGGAGAAAAGGTTTTCTTAATCCAACTTTTTCAGCACACGTTTGCCAGTATCTCTGAGCAAAGCATTTTGCACTGGAAGGATACCTTCCAAGTGCAAAACCTAAGCTACACAACACACAAACCTTTGAACTATGGCCTAAAGTTGTCTGCATCACCCAAGGCAGACTAATTGTTCTCCAGTGCTTCCGAAGAGAGCTGCAGCAACACATCTTTGTAGATATGGCACAATTCTTCACTCTCCCTTTCACTATAAATAAAATGCAAAACATCTTTAATGCATGGCACTGCCATGCCCACTTTTATCTGTTTAACAATGTTTAACAATGTATACATGTGGATGCATATTTTCCTCTCTTTTGGTTTATGCACAGCAATAAAAACAAAACGTTTAAGCAAATGTTCTACTTTAATTATAACAATGTCAACATGCATCCTTTCAAGTGTTGTCTCCTTCATTATTAATCCCTTCACAAGCAAGTCTCCATGCACAAACTGAAGTGTTAAACTCTACCGCGATCCTTGCTAAATTTGAGAGCAGATAGTTTAATCCACTTTCATATTCACATACAGAATTGAGAGCTCATCAAGAATTTAATGTACCAATGTTTTTTCCTACTGCTTGTTCAATAAAAAAAATTTAAAAAAAAGAATTGAGAGCTCATCCAAGATTTATGGAAAGTTATAGGCAATTTCTAAGAATTAAATTTCAGGAGCCATAGTAATGCATGTGGGTTGTAACATCTGTAATCTTCTTGGTGGTCCCTTTACTGTAAGGCTGGTTTTATGAACTATTTTCCTTCTTTTCATTACCCATTTCTTTCCGTTCTTGAAAACCATATATTCTATGAAGAGAAACAGAGAGTGAAAAATTGGTGTTGGCATTTGGGTTTTGAACAACTATTTATCATTGTTTTAGAGGTGCAGTGAACGATGGCTGCTGCCACTGTTTATTACTGCTGTAGTAAAAGATCTGTGCATATTGGAGCTGTTGATCATAGCTACTTCAGGGTAAAAAGAGAGATGGAAGATTCCCACATGCTCAAGCAATGCATCATTCTAAAATACAAATGTTGTCTCGCAAAAACGCAGCTTTATGCCACATATAAATGTAGTATTTCATTTTCATATAAGGGACAAGGTTTTCGGAGAGGAACTTTAGTATGCAGTGATGAGGAGGACATCAGTGTATAGAAATGTTTTGTTCTTGGTTGAACAAAAAGACCCTTTCAGTTGTGTATTAGTACATTTTGTGTATGTCACTGTCAAAATGCATGCGTCAAAAGCATAACAGTTGCGGTTTACAATGAGTGATACCTGTTTTAAATAGCACCCTCTTGCAGTTTCTAAGCGCATGGAAGTAACAGGTATCACTGTTACAGGATTTCGGCTACTCCTTCAGCAATTAGCAACAAGCATACGAAAGCAAACGTTGTGACTAAGTAACCATATTTAAAAACATACAACTCCCTATCAATTAATATGCATTTCATAATGATAGCAACAAATAGGGTGGGTTCGTTTTTAAAATAATCATAGGAGGAGATGATTGTTCCAGAAAGCCTTCATCAATAGATTGCGTCTTAATTTACTGCTTAATTGACCCTTTTGTCACCGAAAAGACAAAGACTGCTTCTGAACATGATGGTCCTACTAATCTGGACTCAGGACAAAACACTGAGGCTTGATTGCCCATCCCAAGGACTAGCAAAATGTCAGGCTCAAATTACAACTAAGGGTGTGAGAAATTCTCGAAATTTGCTTTCACATAATTACGTGACATTTGGGAAAAAGTACCCCTAAATAGGTTAAATGCAAACCCGTCATTTAGGGCCAGATACATCAAGTATTTTTCTACCTGCAAACAGGCCCATTCGCAGAATCGGCCCGTTTGCGATCTCAAACATTGCTTTTTTGATACATCAAACCCAACTTTGCAATTCAGTAACTTGTTACCGAATCGCAAAATGAGTTTGCAACTCGCTATTTGGAACGGGCATGTTTAGGACATCCCTTCCAATAGCGAAACTGTGAATGCCGTCGCAAAACACTCGCATTTTACACTTTGTGATTGTTTGTAAAATCATTTTTAAGAGCTGGCCGTGGTCTCACGGACCACTGCCTGCTCTTAAAAAGTGAAAAGAAAACTTTTCATTTATTTTTTTGTAAATCATCTTGTTTTGCTTTATTTAAAAGTAATCACAGACATGGTGGTCTGCTAACCTCAGCAGGCCACCATCCCTGTGATTTTGCGATTCCTAGGCGGTTGCAAATTGCGACCTACCTCACTAATGTTCATGAGGTAGGTCATTTGCGACCCCTTAGGAATTGCAGAAAGTGTACTGCACACATTCATGCATGTCATTTGGCAATTTCCTAATTGCAAAATGCAAAGATTTGCAATTAGGGAATCGCAAAACATTTTTTGATACATCTGGCCCTAACTGCTATATTTTTGGGTGGAATACCTCCTTATGTCAATTTGTGATGAGATGATGCAGTTTGTGAGAACAAAGTAGACCAAAAACAAACACAAATGCAGTGAACAGCCGGCCTGCTGTTGCTATTTTAGCATTGCGGGCGCATCCCACGACACTGGCTCTCTTTCTGTATTGGGCATGGCGCATACCTACGAGGCAGCCGTTATCTGACAATTTGCATGACAGAAATTCTGCACCTCCGGTTTGGAACTGAGGCTTCCTATTTTCACATGTTGGGGCACTATATTCTTACCTTCCTTTCACTGGATATACATTTCTTCATTTCTTCTTGGGGCCATCTTGCCTTCCCGTGATTTCATAGTCTTCTTCCCTGAAGGCCTTGGGAAGTATCTGTTCTACCAATTCAAGATGGCTACCTTCCTATTCTGTCCACTATCATTTTACTTACTCAAGATGGTGGTTACTTACTTCCTGTTTGGTCTATTCCTTTATCTGTTTGGTCACTTCCTGTTTTGTCACTTCATGGGTATCTAAAGGGCTGAATCCTTAAATTCTTTGCGTTGCAACATTCTTTGCTCCTGCTGGTGTGTCCTCGCTCCTGTTGGTATGCTGTGCTTCTGTCTGGTGTATCTGTCATTCCTGCTGGTGTTCCTTGTTCCTGATTATAGTCTTCTATTCCGGTTTGGATTCCTTTCTATTTCCTCCTTACTAAGAGCTTTTTTCCTTCCTTTCATTCCTTGAGCCCCACTTCCATCAGAGGTTTTTCCCTACTGGGTTTTTTCCTCTTCAGTCTGTTTTGGCCTTTTTCCTTGTCGGCAGTAATGTGGCTACCAGAAGGGGTCACACTTACCTTGGACAAACCAGAACCCTCAAGAACCGAAGTCGAGAATCTCTCCAACATGCCAGAACTGGTAAGAACACTACAAGTCGTGACAGATTGCAACGCCCAAAAACCTGTTTTGATTCTGATGCCATGGATCTTCCTCAAACATCCCCTCTGGAAGGGTCAGTAGAAGCAACACAGGTATTAGTGCAGACTGTACAACAACTAGCTCAAGAACTACAACAGTTATGTGAGGAAAATGTAGCTTTGCGTCAAGTATTGGCTAATAAGACGTCTAATGTACCCACAGTCTCTACCACCATTCCTCGTTATTCCGGAGATTCCAAGAAGTTGAAAGAATTTCTGGATTTTTTTAACAGTATTTTTTGCCTTCCGTCCAGCCCAGTTTTCATTGGATAGAACTAAGGTTGGGTATCTGATTAGTGCCTTTCCTGCTTTGGCATGGGTGACTCCCTTGGTAGGCTCGGAAGATCCACGGTTATCAAATTACATGTCCTTTCTTGCTGCCTTTAAACAAATGTTTCAAAGACCCAGCCTGGAGACCTCCGCAGAAAAAGCAATGTAATATTCAACAGGGGAACCAGGATGTCCTGCAATACATCACGCATTTTAGACAACTGGCTGCAGAAACCACTTAGGTGGAACGAACATTAGTTACTCTTTTTCGCAGAGGTCTATGAGAAGACATTAAGGACGAGTTGGTGCATTCTCCTTGTGCTGAAACCATGAATGAACTAATGGATTTAGGGTTGTCTATTGAACATCATCTCAATGAACGCCGAACGGAAAGACAAAAATCATGTGTCCATCCACATACGGGAGTGACATAACCTAGTGCTCGTCGAACGGAAGTTCCTGTATCTGAAACACTCCCTTTTTCAGGAGAAGAACCAATGCAACTAAGTCTGACCAGAGGACTGCTGTACAAGGCCGAACAAGAATACAGAAGAAAACAGGGACTGTGCCTATATTGTGGTGCTTCTGTACAAGGCCGAATGAGAATACAGAAGAAAACAGGGACTGTGCCTATATTGTGGTGCTTCTGACCATATGGTTCGCAATTGTCCTACCCATCCACCAAGGCAGTCAGACAATGCCAGATCCCATCCTCTGTAAGAAGGGTGAGGACGGGATGGTCTGGAATAACTCTATTCTGCACATCAAAAGAAACCTCGAATTCTCTTTTTCTTCTACCGATGTTCTTGCAGTGGTATGATGGCCCATTTTTCACTATTGTGAGGCCTGCTCCTCTCACATGTGACTAATATACTTTTAAGCTGTAATTCCTGAGTGCAGAGGAGTAGCTGCTTTCAATTTAATATCTTTGGATTGGTAATGACAAATCCTCTTTACTGTTAAAGTTGCATAAGGCATTACTAGTTTAAGGAGTGCCACTTTTAGAAAGTGGGCATTTCTCTGCTCTTAGCTCCTTGTGTGTGTTCCAGCCTATCTCCAATACATGTCTGGTTTGGGGTGACAGCTCCATTTTGTTTAACCCCTCTAGACAATCACAAACACAGAACACTGAGCTGCATCTGCATTCATCTGCATACTGATGAGTCTTCTTGGGCAGAGGGAAGGGGAGGGACCGACATGTACACTTCAATAGGTAGGGTCCTTCCCTTACACAAAGCACTGATCAACACCTCAGAGTTAGCCTGGTAGACAGGACTAGCTGCGAGGGGACCTATGCACTTCAAAGACTTTCCTTTGAAGTCACCACCACTTCAAAGGTGTTTTAGGGTATAGGTATTGGGGCTCTGACCCCCGCTAATCAGGTACTTTTTTGACCTGTAACCAGGAATCGGTAGATCTATACCTGCACATTGCCAGAAGGAACTGCTGTCCTGCCAGAAGGAACTGCCAATTTGCTAACTTCTCTGCTGTGATGGCCTGCTGATTGATGTGCTGCAGGAATTACTTCTACTTTGCTATCTGTCTCATGTTGCTGGCCTGTTGCCTACCGCTGTGCTTTACTTCAAGTGTTCCCCAAGGGCTTGTTGGCTTGCAGTCAGTTTTGGAGTCTCAGGGCCATCAAGGACTACATTGTACCACCTCTGCCATGGGATTCTGAGTCCAGAAGTTCCAAGTAACCCAGATCAGTACTTTCCTCTTCCAGGGGGAAGAGTTCTGGTGCAGGGGGCCCAGTGTACGTCCTTTGTGTGAGTTGGTGCCCCCGACGTCGAAATACGGCACTCTGTTCTGTCTGGGATCAAGTGACTGCTTTGCAGCCAGATCGAGCATCCAATCATCAGCTGTGGTGCTGCAGCCCCCAAGGAAGCCCCACGATGACAGCCCCACCTAGTCCCCATGGCTGAAGCTTTTTGTCCTCCAGCGCCAGCTGTATCAGTGGGCAGAGTTGTTGCTGCACGCATATAGCTATCACTCCACTTTGGCAATGGACTACTGCATCTGCTGCCAGCACCAACCCGAGCAATCCAGCACCTCCAGCACTTCCTGCAGGAGAGCCCCTGTGATGTGGGCCACAGGTGAGCAAAGGAAGGTATTGTTAACCTGAAACGGGCCCCATGTGGCCTCATTAGCTAACCTGCGCATTCACAGTGACTGGAAATCCAAATTTACACCGGTCCCTGGAGACCCGTGGATCACTGAATAGTTCTGTACCAGTGCAAGTATTTTTTTAAGCCCATACAGCTAGTCAGGAGGGATGTTGGTATCTCTGTGTTCTGTTGGGGGTATTACATTTGTGCTCCAACAGGTGCTTTATTTCTATCGTAAAGAACACAAAAGAAGCAAAGGACCTTCTGAACATGTTGGTCATTGGATTTGGATGCCCATATTGTGATATTTTACAAACTGCCTAATTTGAAGACTGTTTTACCTTTGTTTATTTCAGGACAACAAGGAGCATCCTTATATATTTGAAAGTGCATCTCTTGAAAAGTGTATACTGTATTTTCATCGCTTTGATCTTAATGTGCTTATAAAATAATAATCTCTTTTTTATATATCTGCGTGGAGTCTTTTTGTGCTGCATTCATTGAGTTACTGTGTGTGTGTTGCACAAATACTTTACATTTCGCCTCGGATTATAAGCCTTACTGCTCTGTGCCAAGATACCAGAGGGTGAGCAAAGATTATCTTTGTTGTGTATATATCTATCTATGTTGTGAGGCTAGCTTAAGAGTGGTGGGTTATGCCTGGTTGATGCGCAAACCTTATCCGACCAGAAACCCCATTTCTAACAATCTCCATTGGAATTTTGTTTACAAAAACCTATGAATATATGTTATGCCTTTGCTTGTGCAATGAATGCTCATTGGGGTTGCTAGAGGATCCCTGTGTTGCCTGTCTCTGTGATTCACAGATATCTTTTCTTCTTGTTAATACACTTTTTTAGACTTCAGATTGGCTTGTGGGATGATTCCCTTTAACACTGCATCATCATTTGCTTTAGTCTTGGGTTCTTTACATTTTCTTGAATTTACTAATCATCTTCCTTCTGGGGTACTCAGAAACACAGTTGAGATCCTTAAAGGAGTCTAATTGCAAATACAGTGCACATCTGAGCTGACATTTTTCAAAACTGTCATTTAGAAAGGAAGCTTTCACAAATGATGTTGTCCCTCTTGTTCTTGGGTGTATCCTGGCTCTTTTTGGCCTACATATGCCTATTCTCTGTGTCATGGGAGGTTCCAAAGTAGGTTCCAGTGCAAGGAAGAGACCAGATGCAGTAAATAACCCCCTCTTCAACTATGTCATGGATGGCATCTAGCAAGTTATCTACGCAAACTAGTTTACTCCTCCTAAATAAGGTTTGAGGGTGTGTTCCCACTTGAGCATCTTTTTTAAACCACTGGAGCCAATGATGAATTTCATATCTCTTTTTTGGCCATAAAGCTAATTGGTCTCCCTGACAAATTATGAAATTGGAAACTCATGGACACTCATGAAATAATCTAAAACATCAAGGACAGCAACAGAAGCTTACCTTGCCCATAGAAGCTTGGTGCGTCATTCCTTCCTATTTTACAGAACAATTTCCAATTTACATGGCTAGAAATGCAATAGGCTTTACATGTTCTGAATGGTCCCCTAATAAATATTCAGTCAAACAAACTCCATCCACCCAGAGATGTTTGGACTCACCACCCTCCCTGTCCCTCCTTAAGAAAACATGGTAACAAATGGTAGAAACATAGCATATTTCATCAACTAGTTTCCCTACAACTGTCTAAAATGTTGTTGCTTTTACAAGTAGTTAAAATGATCTAGTATGTAAATTGACATGGTCTCCTGGTGTTTTCAAGATGGGTCTTTTTCATTTTTATATTAAACCTCGTTTGATTTTACAGCATGCTCCTCCCAACAGTGTACTTGCAGGTGGCAGGGTGGTAACCTTTCGTAAAACCATGCTCGGTGGACATTACGGCAAAAATATGGAACAGTCTCCCCTCTGGAATACTCTCCGAAACCATTCTTTAAATATTCTGTAAGATCTTAAAACGTAGCAGTGGCGGCTGGTGACATTTAAAAGTGGTGGCATAATGGTTCGGGATGAGTGCCCTATGGCGAGGGAGTGTAGCGAATGAGGCTGACCGTCGTAAGAGGCACATTGAGCTTCAGCCTCAGGTAGCTCCTGCTCCTTCTCTGCCCTCAAAGCTCCTGGTGATGGAAGACTGTTCTAAAGGTAGGCCTAGTTTTAACAAGGGAAGCTAGAAGATTTTTCAAATGGCTCAATACTTTTGTCAAAATGTAAGAGCCATCTGACAAAGGCAGGAATGGTGGATTGTTTTATATGCAGGGCCACTGAAATTAGGCAGCAACAGAGCCCCAATTTATAAGATAAATTGTGAGGCTAAGCACAGCAAGTTATGTGTATGATGTAGCAGTCTCTTATTGACATTTCGGCAACTGTTAGAAGTGTCTGGGCAAAGCTGTGCACATTATTACCATCTGAGCATCTGAATATAGCAATATCCAATTGAAAGGTGATGGGTTAAACTTTACAAAAGAAAGAGTTGCCACTTCCTAACTTTGACATGTAACTTGTACATGTAAACTTCTGAATTGAAAAATTAAACTTATGTTTTTGACTTTTTGCCTTTTTTCTTGTGGGCATTCAAGGGTTAATCAGGCCAATGGCTGAGAGAGGCACAGAGAGCCTTTCAAATGGAGATGCTAGCGTCCCACTAGTAACGGGCTGACATCAATACTCCTGTGATGGGCACAGTGGGGGGGGGATAAAAAGATGTTATCCAGAACGTCATGAGCCTGAAGTCCACCAGGGATTGGGTACATATTTAGCACGTAGAAGCAGTCTAAATCTCCTCCCCCTTTGTAACGTCCACCACCCCCAACTCCCGCCAAACCCCTCAGTGGTGCAAAATAGGAAATACTCGACCTTAAGACTCGCGAGATGTAAAACCTCTAAGCCACGTGCTCTACTCACACCAGATGAGTTACATATATTGAAACAGAGCCTGTCCTCAGCAACATGTCCTGGGTTCAATCTGCCTCTGTAGCATAACCATCACGACCTATGGCAGTGATAACAGCATCATGAACTTGGCAATCCAGGGACTCTCAGTCAAATTTGAAGATGAACTTACTTTCCCTCAACCAGAACCAGGGTACAGAAATTTGCAGCTGCCACGTTTTCTGCATAATTGTGGATTTGCTGCATTTGCCACTACTCTATAATTTTCCATTTTTAACACAAAAATCGTTGACAATAAAGTTACTCAAACTCTGCCACACATATTGCGGTGCAGTGGCAGGTCCTTTTCTGATCATGACAGGTCACCTCTCATGCCAATTGCCATATTTAGATGTTAAACTGACAATAATGATGTGTAACTCTCCCCCCCCCAGTGCAGACATTATAAAAAAGACAAAAACATGAATTAATGTCACAGAATTCCAGTGGAAGGAAGAGGAAATGTCAATAAAGAAGCAGTTTGTACCAAAGACAAAAGTGTAAAAGACTAAACAAGATAAACAACAGGAGAAGGAAGGAGAAGGATAATAAATAGCTTGTAAGACATGAGAAATATAGAGGACTTAAAAGAAAGGGAATATTAGACGGACCCTTGTGGCTTGAACACTGAACGTGGATCAGAACAAACTCATCTTGTAAACAAACGAGCGTGAGGCGACTGAAATATTAAAGACTCAACATCCGCAAAGCCCTACCTCGTCGGTCTCCCCTCCAAAACACGAGCCCTACCAGCCTCGGCTCTAGGTTCCCATTAGAACAATTGTAGTGAATACACTTACGCTTCTTAGTTGAAGTAAAGTATTTATTTGATAACTTAACCGGACAACACCACATGCGTGTAACACCATGACACGGCAAGGAAATAACTGTCTCTTACAACGTTTATCCTTAAACTTCAACAAAACAGTTGTATGTTGCGTGAGGTAACAAAGCATGGGTCTAACATTTTAAAAGGAAACACAGTCTTGTTTCTGCTTGTCCTCGTGCTCTGCCCAGAAGGTCGAGTGACGCGAACAAGCAGAACACTACACATCTCCTCCCTTGCAACACAAAACAATAATTATTCACATACATAGTTGTTCATTGTTGCAGCACGTCTAGTAACTCTTGTTTCTCTTATGACTTGATGTTTAATAGGAGATGAAGTCTGTTTGGTGTCAATTTCATCCTGAATAACTGGAAAAGATTTTGACCCATTCTTTGTAGACATACACATTTTACCATGTCTAACAAAAACATTTTTAGAAGGGGGAGCATTACACAGTGCCACTCTTTTAAGGTTCCAACACTTCCCATCTTCTAAAATGACAGCATTTATCTTTAAGACAGCAATGCATTGAGGATCACTGAATCTGCTCACATCTTTCTTAATAAAACCAGGTTTTTTGACTTTGACCTATTGTCCAACACTTATTTTTAAATCCTTAGTAGAATGTTTAGCATCATAATTTTTTTTATATTTGTCATGCTTGAGAGATAGATTGTTTTTAACTTCTGTAGAAGACCAGTAAACTTCCCCATAAACTTTAAGCCATCCAGGATAAGATTTAGACCTGGGTTTTCTCCCTCTCATTAGTTCAAACGGAGAAAACCTAGTGGAATCAGTTAAAGCAACCTTGTAATCCCATAAGGTTTTCATGATTTGAGTTTCCCAAGATACATTGTTTTTACAAGCCAATTGGCAGTGCATTTCGACAAATAACGCACCATTGTATCCAAAGTAAATTGCACACCATTATCACTGATTATAGTTGCAGGAGTACCTTCAGATCCATGATCTCTGTCTCCTAATGCAGGTGTGTACGCCAGTCCAAGTTTTCGCGCTGATCGTGTAGTGCCGAGGTGACCGCGAAGAGACTGAGGAGGACGCGGGACATGGGGGAGACGCGGGGAAGACGCCAGCTGCATCCCAGCGATCCCGGACTTCCCCTGCCCGCTCTCTGCTCCTGCTTGCGCCCCCACGTAGTTTACACACAGTGGGGGCGCGGCTGTTTCATAGACCCGCCGTCAGGGCGAGCCCCACCCCCGCACCTCGGAGACCTCGGAGACCGTGCAGTGTGTGCGTGTGGAATTTCCAGGGCCCAGAATTGCGCCAGGGCTGCTCGGGAAACTACCGCCAGAAGCCAGAAGCGGGTCTCCCTGCTGCTGGCACCTTTGTGGCAACAATCAAAAATTAAGCAACAACCAGGTGGCAGGCGGTCGTAAATGGGGAGCTGCAGCTCAGTGCTTAGTCAAGTCCAGTCCACGCTTTTCCACGTTTTGCTTGTGGTTGTTGCCGACGGAAGCTGCCTGAAGCTTGTTCAAAGCCAAACAAGCCAGCCGTGCTCCCGGTAAGCGGGCTCAATTAGGAGCCACGGGGGGGGGGAGTCAGCCTAACGGGTCAGCTAAGCAGCGGGGGAAGAACGATGGAAGAGTTTGCCGACGGCGGCTGCTGCCGGAGCCGCGTTTCCCTCCTGCGGGTTTTTTCCAACAGCAGGGTGAGTGCTGGCTCACAGCTGGAGCCGCGAGTTTCCTGCAAGTTTACATAACGGTAGGAGGCACTCGCAGCAGCAGGAGAAGGAGCTGCTTGAGCCCCCTAGTACAGTTGACAGCCAAGGCATTCTTTGTGATAACAGGAATAATTGGAGGCTGCAAACACTTGGCTGGTGCCACTTTGGAAGTGCGGTGCCTTTTGATTCCAAATGACAATCTGTACTGTACTGTGGGTTGTGGTATTGTAAAGTTAGTAAAGTAAAGTTTACGCTACAAGGTTCCAGTGTGCTACAGAAAGCAGTGTGAATATCCCCACGTCGGCGACCCTGATCTAGTACATGGGTTATGCTGACCATGGCCGAATTTGAGGACGAGAGACACTGCTTCACTGCTCCTGCCCCCGTTATCTGCCATTTGCGTTGGCATTGTCCCGCATTTGTCCTGGTTCGGCTTGGCTTTGTTCCGCCCCCACTTTCATGAGCGGTCAGCGGGGGGTAAACTGGGGCTGTGTCGTGGACATCGTGGGAACTGCCTGCATGCTGCCTGTTGTGTGCCTATGCAAGAGAAGCAGAGATAAAACTACACACCCACTTAGTGCATTACTATCACTCTATGTGACGATATAATTGGGACAGAGAAAGAGACAGGAACTGTCCAGCAGGGACAGAAATCTGTGCCGCAGGGATAATACAATTGGCCGAGTCATCCCTGGAGACCACTGGAGGCAGAGACGGAGGATAAAATGTGAGTGGGAACAGAAATGATGTTGAAACTGTTGAAATGGTAAATATTGTTGAGGCTGCAGAATCACATACTACTGGAGGAGCAGAATTTAGAGAACCCCCAAAACCCCAGAGGCACCCAGCACGAGCCTGGGGATCTAATCAGCTCTCCAATCCTCCAGGGATCCTTTGGACCTGCTTTTAAAACAGTAGATGTGATTCTGCAGAGCCCTCTACACGCTCCCTGTGGAATCATAGAAGAGCCCCTTGGTCCCCATCCAGTTGGGGATGTTCAAAGTAAAGATCTTACTCTTCCGGATCTAGATTTAGAACTTTGCAAGAGGTATATTTCTTGTGATACTTACGAGATTATAGAACTAGCAAGTACTCCAACAATAACAGTTCCTATAGGACTACAATTATTCAGCAGTACTTCATCTAATAAATCAAATTATTCTCTTTTGCGGTCACACACCTCAATGAGCCCTGATTTAAATATTAACAATACCCAACCCAGTCAAACTATCAGGAAGGATATATTAGTCTCAGACTCACTATTATCCCTAGAACATCTATTGTCCTCTATTTTAACGCAACCTGAAAAAGTCGTAGGAGGTTCAGACTGTGTGTTGGAAACTGTAACTCAAATACTAAAGGCATTGTTAAAAAGTAAACAGGAGAAGGGGGTTAGTTCAAAAACTGATTCTAAACAAGTAGAAGTGGAAGTAAAGGTAGAAGAGGTTGTGGAGAATATACTTGAGAATTCTAATTGTTATCTAACCTATACTGATCATGATGGCAATCCCCAAACTGATAAGCAAATGAATAAAGTGGTGATGCTAGAGAAGTCCGTTGAACCCTCATCAAAATCTATACAGGTTAATTATGATTCAGCTCAAGAAGTAAAAGACTCGGTGGACTCAGTAAAAAGAATAGTTAAGGAAGTATTACCTATTTTTAAAACCCAGTTAAGTGATGAGAAAGAGGATGTCTTAGGAGCTTCACGGTTAGAAAAAGGAGAGAAATGGGAAAAATAAAAAGAATAGAGGGAAAAAGATGAAACCAATATGAAGATTCTCAAAAAAGAAGCAAAGGAGAATTTGCTTTAAAGAAAACTTTGAGGCCTCAGACAGTAAGGATTTTTCCCCCGAGACGCTGCAAAATGTATCACAAGATATGAACCAGAAAGACGAAGCTGATCTTGTGAATCCGGAGATCAAAGATCTAGCAATAGGGCCATTGATGGTCTACAAAGCTCCCCCCTCGAATATTGCTTATCCCACCACAGTTAAAATAGCGGTGCCGCCGGGGCCTGTTAGCCTGTTTCCTTCAGTACTTAATCCCTTGGCCATCCCTTTATCTGACATCGCACAAATTAGAGGCAAACCCGAGATAACTGATGTTGAATGCATCAAGGAAAGTATAGACACACTCCAGTTAGATTTCATGCCTCTGTTTGATACGGATCTAATATTAAATAGAACTTTGGTCTTAAAAACAGAAGTTGGCTATAAATCAAGGGTAAGGTTTAATTCTAAAATTATTGCAAACCTTATAGTACAATGGTCAGAAGGCCTACAAAGTAGGGGGATTGATGCTATTCCTTTTTCTGAGAAACCCCAAAATAGAGCCTTCGACAATAAGTCTTTGTTAACTCATATAGATTCATGCAGTAGAGATCGCCCATATGAGACAGAGGAATTAAAAATCTGTATCACAAAAAATGGCAGACAAGTGAAGTTTAAAGACGTGATCCCACTTTCCTTTCAATGGAACTCCAAAGAAGAGAGACCACAATGGAACTGGTTACCTGGTGTTCTATCGAACAGATCCAATAGTAAACTTCCACAACAGTCATCCTTCTAGCAATGAATTAAAAATAATATAATGGAATGCTGCAGGAATAAAGAATACTAGGGAGAAGTTACAATACGTATGTGCACTAGATGCAAACGTGATTTGTCTTCAAGAGACCTGGTGTACAGAGGAACTATTATGTAAGGATTATGTCACTTTAGATTGTAAAGCAATTTCATCCATGAGAGGACATGCAAAGGGAGGGGTGGCATGCTTGCTGTCAAATAAGATAAAATGGGATTATGATTACTACAAAGATCCTAGCAACCTTTTTTTGGCAATAACATTGTATAATCCCGATAATAATGTAAAATGTAAACCATTGATGTTGATAAATTTTTATATTCCACCTGACGCATGTCACGATGTACTCTTGAAGACGTTTTTTTCATACATTAAGAAAGCCAATGAAGTAGAACCCTCCACTCATATAGGGGCCCATTAGGATGGCAGGCGGATTGCCCCTGCCAGGCTGGCGGTAGCCACCGCCGGCCTGGCGGGTCAATCCGCCCGCCATCCGTACCTAAATTCCCCCCGCCATGTTAGTATGGCGGGGGGGACCGCAGCGGACGGAAAGACCGTCTGCTGCTTTTCCGCCCCGGTCGCCTTGCGGCCGGGGCGGAAAAGGATTAATATGGTGACGGTGTCTATTAGACACCGCCAGCCATATTACAATGGGCTGTTTTAGATGCCTTTCCGTGGCGGCGATGCCGCCATGGTAAGGCATGGGGTCTTCTCTCTGGGGGGCCCCTGCGGGACCCCAGAGTGAAGGAGAGGTGGGGGGTGCACATGGGGGTACCTGTGGTACCCCCCAGCATTTGCATACACGAAGCAGCAGGCACCGCACGGTGCCTGCCGCTTCGTGTATGCAAATGCATACATGCATTTTTAGCATTGTGGCGGGCGGTGCAGAGAGCACCGCCCGCCACAATGTTAAAAATGAAGGATGTGCCCGCCACTGTGGCGGGCGCATCATAATCCCCACCACGGGACCCCTGCCCTTATGGCGGGCGGTCCCAATCCCCGTGAGGATGGCGGGCGGGCAAAGTCCGCCCACCATCCTAATGACCTCCATGGTATTGGTAGGGGATCTCAATTGTAAAATCTCTAATTTTAATTTGGACATATTCCGAAATAAGGAAAAGGAAGAATCCTTACAGATTCCACAAGCACTGTTTCCACAAAATATTAGGACAAATAAGAGGGAAAATGCTCCTTGATGGACTAATGAAAGTTGATGGCATTATAGCAAATGGAAGATTGCCTTTAGACATACCGGCAAACTTTACCTGTAAGTCTAATAGCAGAGAATCTATCCTAGTCTATGTGGTAGTGGGAAGTACCTCCTTCTTCTTATTGAAAGATCTTAAGGTCTCCACTACTCTCTACAGTGACCATGAAGTACTAACTGTCACTGTAAATCTAAATTTACTCCTGAGCGATCCATGGGCACTAAACAGTGAATCTTTTGGTTTTGGTAAAAAATCAGGGAGATGTTATTGGGATACCAAGGCCATCCTGGGCCTGGAAAATATCTCAGATGCCACTGTAGAGAACTTGTCTAACTGGAATGGATCGGATATTGCTAGTTTTAATGGTTTTATGATTAAGGTGATTGTTACTGCAAAGAAGTAGAATCAAAGAAGAAGTACTAAAGTAGTTCCCAGATCTCTACGTCCGTTCAATATTGAAATAAGCAAATTAATTAGAGAACAGTACTTGACCTACTCCTCTGATAGCCATCATAGAATATCACTATTAAAGAGGAGGAGGACTAGGGCAAAGGTTAAGTTAAAAAAGAGAGGGAAGATAACATCTGGATTAAACTGAGAGAAGCAGTGTCGAAAGGCCAAGTAAGAACGTATTGGTCTCTCATCGGAGAGGGATGTGGAGATAGACTTATATGCAAGTAATGGAACTGTAATTGACTGTATTGGACTAAAGGAAGACCCCTCATTGTATGGCTCGCCATCTGAAAAAGATAATGAAATGGCAATCAAGGGGATGCGATCCCCTGGGGCGATGGGCCCGGATGACCTACCAATTACAGTTTTGAAACAAAACACTACAATGTGGAGTAAAATCCTTTACCCGGTGTTCAATTACTGCTATGCAAATAAAATGGTCCTCTCGTCTTCGAAGGGGAGTATATTAGTCCCCCTGTTCAAGAAGGGAGACCGAGATGTTTCACACAACTACAGCCAAATTGCACTTTTAGACGTGCTGGGTAAAGTTTTTGCCAAATGCCTCTTGATGCAAATTAATGACTGGGTGGACGCGGGTAAAATCTTACCTTTTGAACAAACCGGGTTTAGGACAAAGCATGAAACTATCAATAACCTAACGGCACTGTAGGTAATACATGAAAAATATGTTAAAGTTAGAGTAGGAAGAGTATACACAGCATTTGACAATGTAGATCTTCTATTGCTGTGGAGAAAACTGTCGGACCTGGGTATGCCGGCCATCCTTTTAGAGTTAGTTCCCGCTCTCCATACTGATACTACCCCCACTATTAATCGCTTAAAAAAAGGGGGGCATATTTATGATGCCATTGCGCCTCCTTGCGCCGCAATTGCGTCACTTTATGTGACGCAACGGCGGCGCAAACAATGCGCCCTATTTACAACGTGACGCATCTAAGAGATGCGTCACGTTGGAAAGCCCTGCGCCATGAGGAGGCGTTCCTGCGCAGGGGGGGCGTTCCTGCGCAGGAACGCCTCCTAAAAGTGGCTGAGTGATATCTATGAGATTTCACTCAGTCACTTTCTACGTCAATTCCTTACGCCTGCTTGAAGCAGGCGTAAGGGTGACGCAGCATGCATTGAATAGGTGGCTCCTGTGCATTGCAGGAGTCATGTCGTACTTGCGACATGACTCCTGCAATGCGCCGCCCGTACGCCGAGAGATGCGTCATGCATCCTCACTGCCTTGCACCATGGTGCGCCGCATCATAAATGCGACGCACCATGGGTGGCGGAGCAGTGGCGCACTGTGGTGCATGTTAACTGGCGCATCCCCAGGGATGCGCCAGTTAACATAAATCTGCCCAAGGCACCTCTATTATTCTCCCTGTATATATCGGACTTCCCCTATGCTCTGGCTCTAAGTGAGGGTATCGCCCCATTATTGGGGGGAAAACGTATTGTCTGTTTACTTTATTCTGATGACATGCTAATATTGGATCTGACGCCGAGGGGATTAAATAGTCGTCTGAAGGTACTACACGAATATGCAGAGGCCCACTACTTAAAGATCAATGTATCTAAAAGTAAAGTAATGTGCATGCACTGAAGAAAAAAGTTGAAGTATGGGAATTTTGTTTGGTCTGTACTGTAGGTGGACAAAAATTGGAACTTGCAAAATCATATGTTTTCCTGGGAAAAATAGTGTGTGGAAATTTAAGTGATAAAGCTCATATAGAAAATAATATCCGTAAAGCAAAAACACAGGGGAAAAATCTGGGTTCCCTCTATAGATCAACAGGAAGAAGACACTTTGCACTTTTATTAGAGATATTTCGTGCTAAAATAAATTCCTGCTTCCCTGTTGTATGGTATTAAACTACTTGACTTAGGAAAATGTTTTTTTAAATACAACAGAAGGTAACATTTTACGGAGCCTAGCCTCAGTCAACTTTGCTTTCCCATGGCTGCACTAAGGTTGGAATTTGGTCTGAGAAGTAGTTGGGTACAGGGTCTCGCAGGGATAGTGCGATGGGTTACAAGCCTTGTAAAGGGTGATCCTGGTACACTAAGATCTTTTATTTGGAAAAGAATTATTAGGAAGCCTAAATGAGCTGTCATTAATTGTTAAAAATGTTAGAAATGCGGTTGACTTGCTACAACTGGATGAATCTGTACTTTTTACCCTATCACCATATCAATTAAAGGCCACTTTGAAACAGGCAACCTGGAAATTAAGTTTCACCATGGATAGGGAAGCCTGTATTCTAAAGAGAGGCGCTCATCCAGCTATTGATTCCTGTGCGATACACAAAGAACAGGCTTATATCACTTGGAACCTGCCCCATGGAGTGCGCTGCTTTTGGTTATTATTGAGGCAGAGTATACTTCCTCTAAACAACGTATTATCTAAATGGTATGGTTCCTCTCCAGTTTGTAATTTGTGCAATAATTCTATTCAGGATGTTACCCATGTTCTATTTATCTGCCTGCCCGCCCTATTATTGTATAGACGTAAATGGATGAGGCCAATCTGTTTACAATTATCCCTTTTTTCCGCCTCTACATTAACAGACTCCATTTATGAACCACCAAATGAAATGTTTTGTCATTGGATTTTTAACTTTTTTAAGTGATTTTTAGATATGTATTAAAACATTTATATGGAGGTCATGATTATTAAAATTGGTTTTATCTGATGTTTTATAACATTTAGTGCATTTGTAAATCATATTTTACTGTTTGTAAATTTGTAAATGTAAACTTCATTTTTTTATGTGGATCTCTTTTGAGTTCCAAGATCATAAAATAAAATAAACTTGAAACTTGAGTACCTTCAGAAGTGAAAACTTCGTCAAAAAATGCAATGACCGTGTCTGTATCCAATTTTTTGATAACCTTAAGAACAGGCCACTTAGAAAAAACATCCATCATAGATATGACAAACTTCTCTGAACTACCTACTGGACCCATAATATCTACTGCAACACACTCCCAAGGAGCAGTAGGGCATACAAAATCAGCCATGAGTGGCCTGAGGGTTTTTAGGGTTTTATCTGCTGAAGAACACAGATTACAATCCCTGGCCATTGTTTCTACTGAAATAGCCACCAGAATCTACTCTTAACTATACACTTAGTCTTGAAAATACCTAAATGTCCTTCATGACACAAGGCAAGTATGTTTTCCCTCAGGGCAGAAGGTGGTACAATCTTATCACCCCTCATGAGATTACCATCAACAACTGACAACTCATTTCTGAGCTCCCAAAAAGGTTTAACTTCACCCATATCAAATTTACGAGGCCAATCATTCTTGACAAATTCTAGTACATTGTTTAAGCCTCTATCCTTAGTCATAGAATCCTGCAATTCCTCTTTTTTTAAAAGAATCAATTCCATGGTCCCAAACCCATGTCACATGGACATCATCCATCAAACCATCTTGATTTTCAACCATTTGGACATGTAACCTAGAAAGAAAATCAGCCACTGCATTTTTCCTACCCGGTAAGTATTCAATATTATACAAGAAATCAAGAAGTCTCATTGAAATGCGCGCCAACCTAGCAGAAACATTTATCATACCAATATTGGACAGGACTTTAACAAGGGGTTTGTGTTCTGATGATAACCACAAAAGTGCGGAAATGTTCCAGTGCCCAAGCACACGCTAGTGCTTCCCGTTCAATAACCGCAGAGTGCGATTCAGCTGGGGACAGAGATCTGGAGGCATAAGCAACAATGGACTCATTACCATTAGCATCAATTTGCGAAAATACAGCACCCATGCCAGTGCCACTTGCATCTGCGGTGATGACGTTTTTTCCTTGGGTATCAAAACCTTGAAGTGGTGGTGCAGAAACAATGGCATTCTTAATGTCTGTAAATTCTTGTTCACAAACCTCTGACCATGTAAATTTACTCTTTGATTTTAGTAATTCTCTTATGTGGAATGTTCTACCGAAAACATTTCTACAAATTAAGAAAAACCTCCACTAACCCTAAAAAGGATTTAACCTTATCTTTGTTTTTTGGGCTGGGAGCATCAGAAATAGCAGATACTCATTTTTTGGGCGGGTAAATTCCAGCAGCACTATTTTCATGTCCTAAGTAGGTAACTCAGCAGCAAACTTACACTTTGAAGGTTCAATGATTAACCCAAACTTGCTCAATAAAGTCATAAAATGAAACAGTTTCTCTTTATGGTCCTGGCAATTTTGTCCCATTACAAGGATATCATCCTGAAATATTAATACATATTTTACTAAAAATATTATGCATTAAACGTTGGAATACCACGGCCGTGGAAGCAAGGCCAAACGGCAACCTTGTGTATTGAAAACAGCCTACATGAGAAAGAAAGGTAGTTAAATCTTTGCAGGAATCCACTAGAGGGATTTGATGCTTGTGATAAATCAATAGTAGAAAATACCTTCATTCCCTTGGTTTTTGTAATCATTTAGTTAATCTTAGGTAAAGGGAATTGATCTACTAATATATTCTCATTTAAATGTCTTATGTCAATGCACAGCCTGAGTTTACCATTGGCTTTGCTGGCTGCGACCAATGTAGAAACCCATTGTGAAGCTTCTACAGGTTCAATGACACCCTTTTCCACTAGATTCAACAACTCTTTTTCAACTTCATCTCTTACAGAGAAAGGAATATTGCGTAACTTGTGAATCTTTGGAGAGACATCAGGTTTAAGGCAGATGGGATGTTCAAAACTATCAATCTTACCCAACTTGCCAGAAAATACATTAGGAAACCTTACACATAACAGTTTGCTTAAAGATTCTCCTTCATCTAAAACTAGAACTTGCTCAACGCCATTAGGGTCTAAAATAATGTTGAGTTTTCTTTGGTCTTTCCAACCAAAACCCGATGGACCTTTTTTAGAGATGTAAAGTTTACAGTGAGCACTTTAAATCTGAAGATCAGATTCCTGTACCCAAGGAAATCTATAGGTTCCCCATTATAACTCAAAGGGGTAATGTCAGGTTGAAGTAACTCTAGTCCCAGTTTCATAACACATTTTTCCACCAAACTGACTAATTTACAATGGTGAACGGAGAACCTGAATCGGCAGCAAGATGAATGTTGACACCACCTATAGAAATATCACACATTGGTTTACTAGAGGCATTATCATGTAAAATGTTGAGAACCACCTTATTCTATAAGTCAGGGGATTCATCATCAGTGTCCTCATTATTGGAAGAAATGAAACCTTCTTCAATGCATTTAACTTTATCTTTCTCGAAGTTCCTAGTATGGCATACTTTACTGAAATGATCTACTTTTTTGCAAATGGAACAGCTTTGTCTCAAAGCTGGACAACTTCTATCATTTGCCAAATGACTCTTACTATCACTTCAAAAACATCTGAATAATTATAGGAAACTTTTTTCTTTGAAAAATTCTTTGAAGATTTATCTTTACTCCGATTTGATACAATCCTAGCTACAGTATCACGTTGACTATCTTCCGAATTCTCTTCTTTAAGGACTTTTGCACATCTACCGGAAAGTTCTGCTTTTCTAGCCACAGCCAAAATGTCTTTTAAAGCATTGTCCCCGTTGATCCACAACCTATCTTGGATTGAAGAGTCATAGGTCTGCATTACAACTTGATCCCTAATTAATTCTTCTTCCAGGGAACCAAATTTACAATCTATGGCTAATTTTTGGAGGGTGGTTACAAAGTCATTGAAGCTCTCATTCTTTAGTTGTTTACTGTGAAAACATTTCTAACTTGTGACTCCAATACAAACCTTTGGAGAGAAATAATGATCAAGTTGTCTTAAGGCTTGATTGAATACATTGTCATCCCCAGAAACAGCCCCTTTGTTTAATTTATTGTAGACCCTTAAACCTTCAGGACCTAGACTGTGCATCAATAAAACTTTTTTCTATCAGCGGATAACTTGTTCGCAGGGTCAATGGTGAATAAGTAGTTAGTTAATAAAGTACTCTTTCCATTGTAACCATGGAACTGAAGGATCTCCTGAGACACATAAGAATTCTTTAGGAGGATTAACAGTAATATTTGTGTGCAGGTGCAGAAATAGTTATAAGGATTTATATAGAATGTGCTAATTTAATATGCCAGAAACCTGTTAATGTGTCTAGAAAAAAATAAAAGTAATTGTAGTGAATACACTTACGCTTCTCTGTTAAAGTAAAGTATTTATTTGATAACTTAACCGGATAACACCTCATGCGTGTAACACCATGATACGGCAAGGAAATAACTGTCTCTTACAATGTTAATGCTTAAACTTCAACAAAAAAGTTTTATGTTGCGCGAGGTAACAAAGCGCAAGTCTAACATTTTAAAAGGAAACACAGTCTTGTTTCTGCTTGTCCTCGTGCTCTGTCCAGAAGGTCGAGTCACGCGAACAGGCAGAACACTACAACAATTCTGCCTTCACACATCTAGCTAGCACTCGGCTCACCAAAGGCAAACTTACTACCATATCTAAGAATAAAATGCACACAGTTACAAATGTTCTGGAAGCATGTTCAGCCATAAATGCATTCACTGAAGTATGCAGTTGCGGCCGGCATGACGTGCGGGGTGGGTGGAAATGGGGTCATCACAGGGGATAGGGGGAGGCGGGAGGGGTTTAACTAAAAATATATTTAAAATAAAACTTACCAATACCGTCCTGCGCCACCTCACTTCTCGATGGGTCCCGAGTCAGACTCCCGTCGTCCTGCGTTTTCAAATTCGTCGTCAAGAAAGGCAAAGGCAGCCTCCCTCCCTCTCCTCCCCCAATCACGACGCTGCTTTGTCAGCGTTGTGATTGGTGATGCGCAGCAGAGGGCGCCCCACCCGGGCCATTTTCTCTATGTAGGCTGCTACATACATCAGCCTACATAGAGAAAACTGGAGAGTGGGTAGTCCTGCTCAACGGCAGGGGGAGTGGTTTGTCCACTGTTGTGCATACTGCCTATGTGGTCGGCCCCAGTCAGTACGCACAACAGTGAACAAGCCACTCCGCCGTGCCCTTGAGCAGGACCGCCCAACCCCAACCAGGCACTTCTGCTTACTCACCGTGTGAGAAGGCAGAAACATAAAATGGTAGTTATTACCATTAATGTTTCTGCTTTCTCACACTGCGAGAAAGCAGTGGGGCCATGCCCCCATGCCCCAATGGGGGAGCCACCAATGAAACTTAGTCATTTCAATAACTCTAAATGCATGCTCTATAAACTAAATAAATGAATAAAATAAAATGAAAAACTATGCCAAATCAGTACAATATAAGACTGAGTTACACAAATCTAATGGGCTCAGAGACCAGAACTACTACTTACGTTAAAGAGAAGTTACAGGGTCAGATAATAGACATATCCTTAAAGTTACACTTACTTTGCAGGCTCTGAACTCACACAGCATTACTGAAGATAATGCCTTAAAAGATTTATCAATGTAGATGTTGAAGTGCCTCTAAACAGAAGCACGTTCTTTCTGGCACCAAGGAAATAGTATCAGGAGTACTTGTCCCCAACCCAGCATGAAATATCAATCACACATTTTCTTTAAATATCAATACTTTTATCTCCAATAATCAGCTTGCCGGTTGAGGAAAAAAAATATTTCTTCACTATTTTGTAAAAAGTCCAGGTTCAGTAGAGACATCATTGAAGAATATTTGAGGCCTGATGACCATGTGAAGATAAATTAGCTTGTATACTTGTGTTATGTATTAGGTAGACTTAACTTATTTCATAAACCAGATATTATTTCTAACAAAGGCAAGATTTAGGCAAGAATGCATTTCACTCTTTGACAAGGTCACAGAGAGAGGTTTGTGATATCTAAAAATCCTCAGTTAGGTTTTTTATTGGCATCAAGATCACAGCTAATATGGAACCTTATTTAACTTGGGCAATCAACGTGCAAACGTACTTTCTTTTCAAATGACACTTATTGCAGCAGCGAGACTGGTAACAGGCACTAAACGCTTTGACCACATCACCCCATCACTTAGGTAACTCGACTGGCCCCCCCTCGAGGCCAGAACTCAACAGAAAATCGCCTGCATCGCACAAAAGCATTATATTGTAATGAACCAAGGTACCTGGCAGAAAGGATTCGAATTTCAGTTATCAACCACTCCTTAAGAAGGACAGACTCTCTCAGGCTTCAACCCCCTAGATTCTGAAAACAAAGAACCTACCCACCTTCTTTTTCTGTATTGGCACCAAGTATCTGGAACTCCTTACCACACAAGTTGCATTCAAACCTATCAACTCACTTTTTTTTAAAAAAAACGGCCTAATTAATAAATTCCTCTCATGAACTCTCAGGGAGCCTATCCCCTGGGCTCAGCAGATGCCACAATGTCAGCAATATCTATATAGAGCAGAAGCACATCCTTCACAGGAGAACCCCACTCAAACATTGCTCCCCCAGGCACCTGGAACTGAACGGTTTCAGAGCAGCATCAGGAAATCCACCATGAAGAATCTAGACCAATGCTTAATAATTGAATGGCGGATGTTTATTTTGATTTCTGTTTCAACAGCCAATTGTTTCTTTTGCTCTTGATGTGCTTCACTAAGTTGATTTATGTTTATTCAATCATATGTACAGCACTCTGATACCCTTGGGTCATGTTCGTGCTTTATAAAATACTCTACATAATTAATAAATGAATTATTTTAGGAATAGTGGTGCAGAGCAAATTTGCCCACCTTTTACACGTCACAAATACGTTGCAACTTCATAACAGATACAGGACCTGAATATGCATTTAGCATTTGATTCTTATATGGTCTAACAATATTAAAATAAGTGTTGCATTTGACATTTTTACTAAAGTGCATGTATTGTAGGATTAGTAAGAACTATGTGTTTAATCGTGTTACATGAGAAATGAATAAACTACCCTTACTTAGTAGAAATGTACTCACTATGTAGATAAAATTCGACTTTCATAATGTGTGCCTTAATACATTGAATAGCATTTACTGTTTAGATAACTGGATAAGAACCATCCTCATATATGTAGAATGAGATTACACTTGAAACGATAGTTTATAATGTGTGCATTAATATTTCATATTTTTTATATAATGTGCTTCTTAGCCCTACTGACGTAATTAGTCAAAATAATTTCTGTATGCTTTATGTAACATGAACATAATGCACTAATTAATCATATTCGTTGGTGTTTAAATGTGCACATGTATATTAACTGGGCACTCTTGCAATACTTTAAGTTGACAAGTTAGGCCTATAATTCTTCCTGTTTCATAAATGCTGGTTTCCATTTTCTGCTAACACAACATTTCTTACAAGTATGCACATGCTATGTTAGCTGTAGAATAGATAGGTAAGTAAGTAAGTAAGTAAGATACATTACTGTTCTAGAGATAGAGAAAGAGCCTGATGAGAAGACCTTGACGAAAGAGCATGGAGGTCAAGAGCGTTAACTGAAAGGCCTATCCAGCAATGTTTCAACCTGGCATGTGCGTGAGAAGACAATGTTGTTCACATGCTTGGTGTGGGATATTTCAACATTTTTGCAGTCTTCAGCGTGAGAAGTAGAGAAAGCCAATAGTTCCCTGATAATACGTGCAAGGGGTGTTGTCCAAGAAGATACCTATGTGTTAGAACTCAGGGCCTGATTACGAGTTTGGGAGTCTTCCTATAGGACCACCAACGTGGCAGTTCCAGGAAGAGTGTCCAGTCTGTGGTGCACCCGCCTGCCCGATTCCAAGTTGAATCTAGGGCAGGTGGTGCGGCTGCGGTGGTGTCACGATGGTGGGTAGGCTTGCCTCTTATGAAAGCCTAAACAGCATAGCGCCGCCATGACAGCACCTCCAGCATGTGCTTGCATGGTGTGGCATGCACCATGTTGTGCATGCCACACAGTGCTCGCAGGACCGTGCACTTTTGGAGGGGCACATCATATGCCCCGCATGCACCCTATGGGTTGATTTCCCAGAGGCCCGGTTGGGGGCCCTTTTTGATGCCTTTCCACCAAGCATTTCATGCTGGTATCCCTGCCATGAAATGCTTAATGGAAAGGCAGGTCGGAATCTGCTCAGGAGTGCTGGCGTTGGCACCACCACAATTCATGTGCTTACAACAAGGAGCTTAGGGGATTTAAAAACAGGTCGTCCCCCACTCACTGTACTGTCAACAACACAAGACCTGTTCTTATGGTGAGTATACTGTTCCTGATCAATACCAACCTACAAAGCTATTGGGTTGGAGCTGTAGCCATCATCATCTGGCCAGCTATTTACTGGACCGGGCTCACCCTTTCTGATAATATCATTAAAAGAAGCTGCGCTGAATCCACTGTGTCTCCTACCTAGCTCTCCCTCCCTACCATGGCATGAGGAGTGGGTAAAGGAGAAGAATAGGAGAAAAGAAAAAAGTGAGAAAAGGAGTGGTGGAGCCTCACAGGAGTAACACCATGGAGGCTTTGCAGGAAGGTACTCGCCTGCCGCCTAGGTTCTCATCATCAGCATCCACCACTCCAACCAAAAAAGGGGGTAGTGTGAAAAGAAATAAAATGTAGGTGACAGTAAAGGTGCTAGGGGGGCAGCACTTGCCTGTACACCAAAGAATGATGCACTGTAAGTCTGGCGCCAACAAGTGCGGAGAAGAGTGTCACCGATAATGCACTCTAATCCTGTGAGTTAGTAAAACCGAGCTAGATCACGCTGGCCGTCTCAACTTTATTCTGGGCTGTGTGTCTGCTCTCTTTAAAAAGCCGACATGTTTCGTTGCCTATACCACAACTTACAGCAACTTCTTCAGGGCCTGGGTCTGTCACTCCACCCTGCACCAATTCACTCATGTGCCTGTAGAAATAAAAAAAGGGGAAACAGCGCTCTTCATATCAATGGGGCTTAAATGACTGGTTGATTCTCTCTTTGATAAAAAATATATGTAGCACAAATGTACTTTGTGAGATATCCCCTTCTAAACATCACGGTTGATTTACCATTTTGTAGGCTTCGGAGGGCATACCTATACCTCCTCGCTGATTGTGTCACTGTCACTTTGGTTGTGAATAGTTTCACCCAACTGCTCCCGTCAGTCTAAAAAACACACATCAATGGGAAAGGGTGAAATCTCCCTGTCCTATTTACGAGTTCTATATGAACTCCCTGTTCATACTGTGAGTTCACATTTAGCATGTATGTTCAAGCCTGCTTGGCTATGTTGAAAAATCAGCCTCATAGTTATTGCGGCTGGCTGGGTATCTGCATACACACCTTGTATCTCAAAACCCTATTCGCAGATGCCGCTTATGCATCCCTACTCACTCAAACCTTGAGTCCATATGGGGTCTAAATGTATTATGGACTTTCATCAATCTCGCATCTTTCACCCGTTCGGTTTTTTAGAGTTTGAGAACTTTTCCTTGGACTTTGACAGATTTAGACCTGAAATACATCTTCAACTCATTTTTTCCATGCCTAGTTCTTATTTCCTTTATGGAGACGACTGATTTTTGAGATTCTTTAGACTTTTAGAACCATCCTGTAGCTGGGACTTTGTTTCATGTCATTTAGATTCACAAACGTATAGACAACAACACTTGTGACTTTTCTCGGATACTCTTTTTGATCTTTGTATTGCTGTGATTGAACTGCTTGTTTGCGTAATATTGGTCCCCCTCACTTGCTTCCATAGGTTGGGCCTGCCTGTTGTTATTCTGTACCTTTATAGCATGGTGTTTAGAGTTCTGTATCTTAACTGGATTTTGAATTTACAATAAACTTTCTTGACCTTTGTTACCGATTACTGATCTTCATTATGTAGGCAAATGAGTTGCACTGTTAATTGATATTGATTGATAAAATACTAACTCTCCTCAACCCTCAATGTGGATAAGAAAGGTTCACCAGATGAAAGTATATGGTAAAAGAGTGGGTCCAGAAGAAGCTGGATCAATTTAATAGCAGAGGATGGTTAATCCACTGACCTGCTGGAATTAGAAATTTAGAAATTGCCCAAGCCCAATCCAAACCCCAAAAGCCCATGGTTTGGTCATGCTCACATAATTGCCTGACAGTTTGAAGTGCAAGAGATAAATATTGTCAGATTAGATGATCATGAAGTTCTGATTAGATGTGTGATTTCCTCAGTAAAGGTATTAGAGGCATCCGCTATGAAGATTAGTTAAGAGATGGTCATCTGAGTGGCTGAAAGGGAATGTGGCTAGTGAGTAGGTATACATATTAATGGTAGCGGCTACCTAAAGAGTCAATGACAAACATGAAATGTTAAGGACTAGGAGATCATGGAAATATGTTTTTTATTTCAAACACAGTAGATAGCTGCGCTCCAGCCACTGACTACCCCCTCCAACCCCACTCTTCAAATAGGTGTGACAATGGGCTCCTAAGACTGCAGTAGCCACTACCAGGGAAAGATAAACTGTCTTTGTTCAGCTTCCCCAAATGACTAATACGTCCTGCACATAGAAATCAACTTTATTAAAAATATAATAATAATAAGGTCCAGGGATTTTGCTTTTTGACAGAGAAATAAGGCCCCAGACTCATTCAGCAGCCATGCTAGTACCAATTCAACTTTTTGTTCACATCTCCTCTCCAGATATACTCACTTCTTTAATATTAAATATTGTACTTTTGAGACCATAACCCAAGTGTGGCCATTGCTATCGAATGGAGATGCCTTCAGAGGAGGCACCATGGAACATAAACTAATATAGCGATCACCATTATTGATGTTCCCCGTTCATAATGCTGCATTATTAATCTAAGAACCACTTAAACACTTGCCAGCGAGCCTTGATGGTCCATACTCAAATTAGAAAAAGTATTAAAAAATAGATACTCTTCACTACCAAATGAAGTGGAAAAAGAAGTAAAGGCTTCAGGTGAAGTTGTTCAGATACAGTGTATCTGACAGATCATTGAATAAAGGTACAATTCATGGGTTTTTACTTCCTATCATTACCAAGTTTTTTGGGATGTTTAGGAGAATGAGAAAATTTAGGAAAGGTAGATGCAAAAGGCGGTTGTTGCTGAACTTTGTAAGGCTATTCCTAAATGTATTTACCCCATCGACATTGCAAGAATTCCTTTTAGCTGATTCAGAGGAGACATAAAACTGTCTATCTCAAGACCATCAGGCTGAAATCCTATGCAGAAATGGTGGTAGGTGAGATCTTGTGATCTCTAGGGAGCATTAGAACGAAGACATGGAAAGTTGGTGCATATAATCTGCTGCAGAAGTCTGACTTTTTTAAGGAGATTATTAGAAATGGTATATCTGAAGCACATTGTCTTGCAAATCCAATTCATTAGCCATTACAGAGATTCGGAGACAAGGAATTATTTTTTGAGAAAGAAACATGCCTAGGCTGCACATAAACTATCTATACAAAAGAATCTTCTTCAGCCTGCTGTAACATGCCCTAGAGGATTAGCTCTGAAAACACCTTCCTACAATTTGGTTCCATTGGCTTTACCATATGTTCACCCTAAGGCTAGTGAAAGAAAAGAAAGAAGATGTAGCAGAAATACTATGATCTCAAGAGAGAAAGGGGATAGTTGACACCTAACATCATGAGCTTATATGAGTGAAGCATAATTTAAAACTCCCAACCCATTTAATACTATTTAGGAATACCAAACCTAAAGAAGTCAGACTGAACCTCTGCATCATGCTCTGAATGTACAACATGCCATGCATATCAATTAGGTGTAAGTGGTGCATTTTCAACAAAGACGGATGCACCTCAAGGGCAGAGCTCAGATGCTAGCATGGGTGAGAAAGTGTAGGTCAAACTGGATTGTCCTATGTAAAACACAGATACATCAAATAGGAAATCTCTCCCAACTGGAACATAGAATAGCTAAACGAGAGCAGTCATGTTGTTAAGAAAGTGAAGAATAGGGAGACATTGACCAGCTTCTGATGCTCTAAGCTGTCCCAGAAAACAAAATAGAAATACATAAAGATCAGCTTATCTCAGCCAATACACATTACTTCAACAATTAAACTGTCATGTTATCCAAACCCTCTAGAATATTATTCTAAGTGATCAATCTAATTAAGAACCCCACCAATAATTGTTATATCCCTTACTCTGACAAAATCCACCCAGTGACAGCACAATTCCAACCTACTGAACTCTCAAAAGCTGCTCAGTCATCTCTACTTCATTCTCTATTAATTATGGTTGTTAAATGCTACTACCTTCAAAACAACCTCATCATTTTCATATTTTTCATATTTTTCACATAATGAAAGGAGCTTTTCCCAGGTGCTTTATCTGTTAGATGTTGAAGAATAGCTGCCTGTAGCTGAAGAACTGGTAACTATAGTATGAAATATGGAGTGCCTACAGAAGACCATTTAGTTACTGTATCATTTGTTAAGGGAGTGGCTCAACTCAGTGGCACAAATAAAGCACCACAGATTGAAGATTGGAAGCTTAATTTCAATACCCACCATACGTGCCACCTGTTGAGTTGGCTACTAATCAATGCCTCTTTTTAAAAATGAATTCCAGAGATTAGCTACATTTGAGCTATAACCTTTATGTAAGTGACAGCTCACCTTTCTGTCCAAAGGAATGTCCAGTGATTTATTTCCAGCCCAGCCAGATAACAAAAAGCCTTCCCTACCTGAAAAAAATAAGAAATATATTGTTAGTCTTACATGTACACTTCAAATGCACTCCAGTATAAGGCTAATGAAGCAGGTAAAGCTATGTATTATACAAACACCAGTTGAGTAGAGTTATACCTTTCAGACAAAACTGTTTGCCTACTCCCCTCATCTTTCCAGACAATTGTTTTTGTTGGCTTTCGGACTCTGTGCACTTTACCACTGGTAACCAGTACTAAAGGGCCTGTGCTCATCCTTAAATCAGGGTAAAATTATCATCTACCTGCTTGTCACATAAATATTGGCCTACACCTGCTTGGCACATTTACTTTACTTATGAGTCCCTATTAAAGTCGCACAACATTTACCCAGGGCCTGTAAGTTAAATGCTACTAGTGGGCCTGCAGCCCTTCTTGTGCCACTCATTCAAGTAGCCTTTTAAAACACGTCTCAGGCCTGCCATTGCAGCCTGCATGCAGTTTTAGACTGCCAGTTCGATCTGGTGAATCAACCCATTTGGAATACATAAAAAAAGGGGGGGACCCAGGGCAATAAAGCTCCAACATACACGCCCCAAATTGTTAACTGTAAATAAAGAGGTATGCTGTTTCTAGTTATGAGAGAACGGAGAAGAGAGGGGGGAGTGGCTCCTATAAGGAGCAGGGGCACTCACACACCCAAAGAGGTGTCATGCTTTGCCATAGGGCAGCTCCTCGCTGGGCCAGGGCTCCATTTCCCAATGGTCTGCGCAGGTGAGCTCTTTTCCAGAGATCTTTTATAGACCGGGGTTTTAGCCGTAGATGAAGTAGGTGTGTGTGTGGGATGTGTGGTGTATATAACAAGTGAGTAGAGTGTAGGGAGTATGTGGTTTAAAAATAACTATGGAAGTCCACTGAACTAACTTTTATTAGTGGGTTTCAAGTCATAATCAAAAGTAAGTAATACTGGGGTGTGGAGACGCTGGTAGTCTGGTCAAGTATTTAAGTGCAAGTGACGTTTCATGGCCTAAATTGTCAAAAATGATTGTGGCACTTCTTCAGGACCTAAAACAACTACTAACTACTCAAAAAAAATATATAGGGGTAGGTGCACATCTATGTAATAGAGTACATTCACCATGCCCTTAATGAATACACCATCTGTAAATATACGCAGGCAGAGCAAGAACGTTTTTATATGGCATTTATGGACCTTTTGTCTACTTTGATTATGTCAATCACAATAAGTTGTGGCATATCATGGCGCAAATGAGGGTGGACACCACAATTATCTGCTTTATTAGACAAATGTATATGTATATGTGAGCCACTGCAAAGGGTTATCATGGAAAAAAGGGGGAATGTACCAGACCTTTTACTATTGCAAATGGTGTTAGACAGGGTTGCCTACTCGCACCCTTTTTGTTCTCGCTATATACTATATACTAATAGCTTAAATAACATCCTGGTTGAAAACTCTATAGCTAGAGCATATGCCACCCATTTTCCAATTTTATTGTATGCAGATGATGCGGTTTTAATCGCCCAAACACCCCTATTCATTCAGGAAGTATTACGAACTATGCCCTGTTCATGAAGAACCTAGACCTATATGTTAACAAAACAAAGGGTCCATTAGGATGTAGGGTGGATCGCCACCGCCCGCATAGTGGTGGCGATCTGCCCTACATCCTACCCCACCCGCCACCCATATTAGTATGGCGGGGGGACCCCGGTGGACGGAAAGACCGTCCGCCGGTTTTCCACCGGTTGACCAGTCGACAGAGCGGAAAAGGGGCTATATATGGTGGCGGAGTCTGCTAGTCACGCCTTCCATATTAGCATGGGAGCGGGAAGCAGCCTTACTTGTTTGTATATTCCCCTGGAGAAGGGCTATTGTGTATGCCCAAAATGCATTGGGAATTGTTTAGCCAACGTGGGAACTGCACAAACCTGATCTAACTTATGCAGAACAAATTTTCCTTGATGTGCTTACGATTGTACAATTAAACATGAATGAGCTCCATTCATTGCTTCAGTGACGACTTTATGATGGACTTCTGTACATTGGAATGTTGCTTTTGAGTTCAAATTTTGAATATATAGTGTTAGTTTGTTCATCGCTTGAATGTAAATGGTATATACTCCTTGAGTAAATCACAGTAGTGCACCTTGTGTCTGGGGCACAGGTCCTAGTTTTCTCCTTCACATTGAACAGGATGGCTGGGTGGAGCCTCCTCCTAGGGTGCACACTTTAGAAATCTACATTGTTTCTACTGTGCACATTGTATTACACATTGGTTTACTAGAGTGCAACACAGCTGGTATTTTGCTTTTCTACTTTTAGAAAGTTGCCATTTTCTTCTCTTACCAAACGTAAGAATATGATGGAAGGATTGCTGAAACTTTTCAACCACTCACCCCATGTCACAGATCTGGGTTTAATCCATTGTTCTTTTGCTTTTTACTTCAAACGACTGCCTGCTGCTCAAGATCTGCCTTGAGCTGTCAGAGGACTGCCATGCTGCTTGAACCCAGAACTACCAGAGTGACTCCAAACGCTAGTTGGCTTGCCTCCTGTTCTGACCTGCAAAGACCCACAAAGCTCCAAAACTTGAACCCTGCACCTGGACCCTGTCTGAAGTGAGTGCTACCCTCCAAGCTCACCCAGTCCTAGACCCTTGGAAGTGGTGCTTAATGTGCCCAAACCGCCTAAAACCAAAACTTGGGACTTGAATGATTTGCATCCAAAGAGTGCCCTAAGGCCCGAGAGCAAACCGAGACCCACCTGCTTGCCAATCCACCCAAGGTGCATCTCCAGTCATCCTGAGTTTGCAATAGCTTCTGCTGCATAACTTCTCCACAGCAGCAAATCTTGTTCAGCGACTCGTCACAGAAGGGTTATCCACCCTTCTAGCACCCTCATCTGCTGCATCCTTCAGTTTCATCCCACTGGAGGTTTTCGACTTCCAAAAAAAGAGACTAATTCCATTCATATAAATCTTCACCTTGACTTCGTCTAGCGACTCCCTGATGAGGACGTCTCCTCCTTGGACCCCACCGGAAGCCTTGTTCTGCTGAACTTTGCCTTCTCAGACATTTGTCTTTAAAAATTCTTCAAAGTCCAAAGGTAAGTGGAGACTCATTCTAATTCATCTTGTGTATGCTTACTGTGCTTCATCCTATTCAGCCATAAGTAGATGTCCGTGGTTAGCACTTTGATCTTTTGGGGGCTCGTTTTTACCAAAAACTAACAAAATTCCTAACTCAAAGTCTACTGATTGGACTTTTGTCATTTTGGTGTCAACTATTTATTAAATTGTACTCTATCTGAACTGGTGTGAGACTTTTCTTTTGTTGTGTTATCACTTTATTACTGCTAAGGCTTTTGTGACAAGCTACCAGTGTGATAAGTACAGGTTAATTCAGTGGCTTTTAGCGGTTCACCACGACAGGGATTGTGGTTGTTGTTCAGGAAGGGTTCACAGACCCCTCAACCAAAAACCCAATTCTAAGACGTTGAAATGTTTATGCCACCCAATTGATGCTTTAAATGACAACATTGGACTCCTCTGTTGTTGATATTCTTTTCTGTTGGTATAATTGAGTCATAGTTTCCAAAATTGTCTAAATGTGAGACTAACCCTAGGATTGCAATTCCTCATGTACTTAGAAAATGTGTCTCTTTCTGTCCGCTTCTAACACTCTGCAGTGTGCATTTGCCCTGTTTCATGAATAAACCGTAAGTCTATGTTATTGATTTTCTGTTTTTTGGGAGTTCTATCGTAAATGTGATATAAGGGTTTGGTCAATTATTCTTTTTTGCAACACTGGTATCTGAAATGCGTACCTCTCTAGCTACAAAACATATCATCTTTGCACCACTGGGAAAAAACATAAGCTTTAACCCTTTTTCCAATGGAAACTTGGGTATATCGAGGTAAAACAACAACATTGTCCCCAAGAAATCATTCAATCAAGAGATCAGATTTCTAGTTAATTCCGAGGTAATCATATCAATGGTATCATAGGACAAATATATAAGTGACTCTACAAAATCAACCAGCTTCCTTACAAAAATGGAAATGTATTAGTACATTAATTAAAAAACGAATAATACACATAGGTCTGAAAAAGAGGTGACAGTGCTGACGGCACAGTGCACAGTGATAGGAGTGGCAGAACAAATTATACCCTGTGCAGTAAGCTACTACAGGTGGATGTCGCTGATATGTAGGATCTGGGATCAGTCTCTAATTGACTAAAAGCCTGCATCAGTTTCAATAGATCTGTGTGTACTTAAAGTAGCCTGTACCCATAATGGCATGAGCCCAAGGATCTCATCGGGACAAATGGGGATCTGGGACCCAGAATATTGAGTAGCGAGAGTTAAGTGAACCTATCTATATTTTATATTATATATTTAATGAACTGATACAGTTGGATCTCTGTAAGGAAGTTTAATTTTGTTGTGTCGCTTATTACTAATTTTTGGTTTAAGTGACATATTAGATCTGCTTACCTGGTATTTAACTAGAAAGTTCACCATTTGATTGAATTTTTTTTTTTCGGGGACTATTTCTTTATCGTTGCACCATTGACAAACAATAATAATCAAACTGGTAGGCATCTGGATAGTTTTTTTTTTATTCAAATCTGCGAAACCCAATTTCGCCAGATTTAGGGTGAAAGAAACTCATATTCTAAATAAATTAAATTAAATTCAAACTAGCATCTAAACATCTTTTAATCAATGTGATTTTCAAATCAAATCAATATAACTTGAACTAATTTAACTAAGTATATCCAGAGAGTGAAAAATCTGCAAATTTAATATAGAATAAAGAAAAAACCTATAACATTCCACACGTAACAAATAGAGGTTTTCAGAGAACACAGTTTTCACAGATTAAATGACTTTAGCCAGATGTGTTTGTTGACATCGCATACAATGTGGATTTTAATGCCAAAGCTCATCACTGTTATGAACCCCAGAAGTGCTTAAAAATCCATTAACTTAATTTATTGTAGATCACATGAGCAGAGCAAAGTGAGGACATTTTGCAACCTTTGCCATTTCCTAAGGAGGTAATGAGTGGATGGTGCCAGCATTATTGCAAACATCTGCTCTGGTCTATTTGTTATTGTTCTCATGGTAAATGCTTCTTCATTATGCCTTATTTGTTTTCATAGTGAACTACAAATCGGGAACCTAGATTTTTATTCGTCATGATGACAAATGCCGTAAGTCCCGAAAATATTGCCTCTGTTCTTAATGCTAATGTAAAAGTAGACAACACATTATTTGTGTCTAGTGTATTCATTATGAACATTTCTTAAGAGAGATAAATTTGAATCATCGACAGAGAAAGTCATGAGAACCAACGGGCTTATTTACAAGCCCCTTGCGCCACTGGTGTGTCACATTTTATATGGGAAAAACTGACAAACCGGCGTCTCAAGGGGCTTCTAAATAAGCCACAAAGTTTAGTTAATTACAACTTTGAAGTAACTAAAAGGAGACACTTATCACTAATTAAGGAGAGCCCCTTGTGCCGCCAATGCATCACATTTTGTGATGCACTGGCGGCGTAAAATATGCTCCACACTGCAACATATTTACAAAGTGACGCATCTAAGCAGATACATCACTTTGTAAGGACTTGATGCAGTGGCGTCCTGGCAGTGTCACTGTGAAATCTCATAGATTTGATTGCGACACTTCTACCAGCCTTTTTTTGCAGGAGAACCCCTATCCTGCATACATTATACCTGATGCAGGGGTTTACAAAGTGATGTATCTGCTTAGATGCATCATTTTGTAAATATATTGCAGTGTGGCGCATATTTTACGCCAGCATTGTTATCTGCCGGCAGCATAAAATATGCACTACACTGCAACATATTTACAAAGCGACACATCCAAGCAGATACTTTGCTTTTTAAACCCCTGCATCAGGTATAATGTATGTAAGGATAGGCGTTCCCCTGCAACTTAGAAGTGTCACAGTCAAATCTATGGGATTTCACTACGACACTGCTAGGACGCCACTGCGTCTAATCCTCACGCCTGCCTCACAGCAGGCATAAGACTGACACAGGCCCTTTCCCATGGGGCTTGCCCTATGTGAAAGGACACAATTCCAGCAATGTGTCCTTTCACTTGGGGCAAGTTGCATCTGTTTTCAGATTCACTCGTATCTACAGTAAATATGGCACATCCATGATCTCGCAAGGAGGGCGTACTGAAAAGTGTTGCATCGCTGTTTTCTCGCAGAGAAGCAACACTTTTCATAAATGAGGCCCAAAATGTTTAAATAAATGCATATTCTTGAATAGAAGCCACGCCTACTGGTATTATGAAATGGAGTGAGAGTGAGCAGCTGGGGCTTTCAATTATGACATTATTTTACATCACTTGCAATATTTCCCTCCGCTAATAAGCCTTCACCATGCAATAAAATGTTTTAATGCGGATGTAAAATATATCTTAAAACGTTAATTTGTGCATGTGTAAAATTAATGTTATTTAATTTGATCTTTTCTATAACTCTGCGACTACCGATGCTAGCTTCAGAAGGCGTGTAAATGGAACAAATACATGGTTTTTAAACAAAATGAGTGGTATTTGGCCATTCAGCAGATCACTGCATCCCGCCCCCTCACAAAATGAGCAGCAAAAACGATATACGCTTTACAATAACAAGAATACAGAGATCTATCTGCTTGAAAGGAATACTCGAGTGGGCCATACCCTGTGTAGCTCGCAGTGTGCTAATAACTTTTTAAACTTATTCTCTAGTTTAATTGCGAGCATAAATCCTAATCACATTCAGAGGATCAGAGCTGCATGTCATTATCTCTCTGCAGTTGTAACTCAGCGACTTCTGGGGAATTTGCTGTGCTGCCCTGTCTTCCCACAGGGCGGCCATATTTATTATTGTGCTTCAAGTACATTGAGCTATTTGGCTGCTCAGTTCTATAACATCGCTCTGGGCATGTCAGCACACATACAGCTTAATGCAAATGCTTGCACTTGTCCCCTCGGAGAAAAATAAGAGAAAAAAGCAGTGAACATGTTTTTATCCCTTTTACACGGGTGCCTGCAGACGTGTTATTTGTAAGTGCAGAATATTTAAATCTATCTGGTTGTGTTAGACAGTATTTTTATTATCCTTTTGGGCATCAAGGAGGTTATTATAGCCACTACTCGTAGACAATTTAATAGAAAAGAAAAATGGGTTGGTAGCAAAGCTGACCGCTTTATGTTGTGCTGGTGTCAGAAAAACAGGCCAAAATGTAGCAAAAACAACAGAGCACTGTGCCATCCAGCCACATGTAGTAAAACCGTGATGTGACGATATAAAAAGGGGCTAAAGTTTTATGCATGCAGCGACTGGCATTACAAGCAGGCTGGGCTAATTATACTCTTCAATTCAGCTCCATATTTCACTCTTTCTGCCCGGAACTAATAGGACATGGGCGAAGCGCACTCCAGCACATCTATCTGGATGGAGAGCAGATGCTCGTGCATCAAACACGTTCTGATAATCCCCACAGAGATCCGCTTCCAGAGGTCAGTCTATTTTTGTGCACTCTACCGTAGTTGCCAGTCAGCTGCTTCCATTTATTTTCTGTATCTATTCGGTATAAAGAGCGCTTTAGGAGACAGCAGTTTTAATGGTGACAAATATTTACGAAGGGCAGAAAAACGAAAATTGTTATCAATCATTTTTCAGATACTGCAGAAAATATACCTCTTATCCATACTGGAGCGCACTGATGGACGTGCAAAAAGTCAATTAGTCTAATTAACAATTAGCTTAGAAATTTTAGGCGACGTTTTTAAGGGTATTTTAATAAAGCATTAGGGTGTTGGTGGATATATAGAGCTACTTAAGCAAGGTTGGGTGTCATGACTAAAGCAACAGAGGCATACAATACTTGTTTTATTTTTTGTTTCAAAATATTTATTCGCCACTTCTTGAAATATACATATATATAGAACACCCACAGGAAAATACCCAAGTGCTGCAATTACCTATGCAATTACTCACAGTACTCATACTCAAGTCATGCTGAGTTTTTTTTGGTATCATAATACCATAAAAACAACACATAAGTACACAAAGGTGGTCAAATAGGAACATAAAACCACAACAACACAATACAACACCAACACAAGACATCAAGGGCACGTTTTTACCATAGATCATTGCATAAGGTGGCATCCACTGTTGTTTATAAGCATTTAAATGAAACTCCCTTTTTGCATGGGCACCCCCATTTCTTGCTGAGGTTTATTGCTGGATGGATTTTAGACGCTGGATACTAACCTCTAAAACATGTTGAAATTGGGTAAACCAAGACTTTGTTCGGCTTGTATCCTTGGGCACAAGTATGGGCTGGATCTCCAGCAAGTAATTCACAACTGATCAATTGTTCATTTCAGAGATTTCATTTTAATTGTAATCTTTATCCTTGATTAATAACACCATCCATAATGTTAATTCACATCATTCGAAATCTCTTGATTGTCATCAATATAACTTTCTTATCATTCTTAGCATGAAGTAACCTCCCAATGCATTTCGGCGCCAACTGCGCCTTTATCAAGGGATCGATATTCAAAGTGATGTTACATGCCGCTCCGACTGTTACTCCGCTAAACTCCGTATGTGGTCATTCTTAGAAATTGGGTAAACCTCATTGCCAAATTTAACTTTCCCATAAGGCCATAGTATATAGTGCCTAAAGCGACAACAGCAGGGAAAATTAAATGATACTCATGAATCACAGCACTACTGTGCCATCCACTAGTTTGATCAGGCAAACATGACTCCAGGTCTACATTGAAGCTTGGCAGGTGCAGTTTAAACCGCAGCCTGGCCTGTCTTAAATAACCCTTTTTTTAAAAGAGAAACCTTCGTTGTAAACATGAATGTCACCCCATTACAGGCCTTGCAGCCCACAAGGCAGTGATTATGGCACATACAAAATATAAAGTTAAGATGTTCTACAGTGCATAGCATCTAAAAGTTACTTTACTATAGCAATGCTGGCCTGCCTTAGAAAAAACATTAGAAAGTAATATTTCATACAATTCTGCTATCTCTGATTGGCACCAAATTCAAATATGATTAAACCACTTTGTATAATATTTAGTAAAAGCCCACATCAATGGGTAAGTCACATTTTAATAAATATTATGGAAAAGTAACTTTTAGAAACTTACTTTTTCCCTTTGTGAAGCTCCTGGAGGCTAATTTTATTTAGTTGTCTAGCAGTGGCTTTTGTGTTTGTATTCATGATGTGGTGTGACATCCCCTGGCAGGAAAATAGGTCAGGCTATGCCAAAGAACATCATTTACTTAAAAAAAAGGCCTCCCATTTCACAAGCAGATGTCCGATGACATCTGGACAGGCTCCCTTCCTTTGGCCTCTCAGTCAGGCGGTACCAAACCAAATGGGGGGGAAGCTGATCCAGAACTGGCTTAGAGTGACCAAAGAAGGGCTGCTCAGTACCCTGGCCACACCTCTGGGCGGGCACACATGCTCTGTACAAATGGAGAAAGGTTTCTCCTTCTTGGATTGAGTGAGGAGCACTGTGGGATTGTTGGCAGTAGGTCACACAGGATCCACTGCAAAAGTGGGTAAGCTAACCCCTGTGAATTTTTAGCCTATTGGTTAGGGAGGGGCCAGGAGTCATCCCCACCCACAAGATAGGGCCAGACATAAATGAGGCACCTCAAGACACTTTCTTAAGAATACTCCTGGACCAGAGAAAGAACAGTAGAGGACTGTACCCGCAGTTTAAGACCTGAGAGGAACCCAGGAAGGCTGGACCTGCTCCCTCTTATACCCAGGACAAAGAAGTGGACGTCTAGAGTCAATTGGCTGACCTCCTGTTAAGCTACTGGGTCACAACAAGGCTGCAGTCAATCCAACCAAAGTATATTGACGCTGAGCTGAAGGTTTAGGTTTCTTCCACTTTTTCTGTAGCAGCAGATCCATTTCAACTGGACCTTACGGAGAAGGTATTCAGCCTTGTGGAGACACCTTTGGCCAAAGCCTGCAACTTTGCCCATTGGAGAAATTGAAGCTCCAACAAAGTGATTAAATGTAAACATTTGAAACTTGACATGGCAAAGGTGGCTAAAAGGAATCACTGACAAAACTTCGAAACACTATTATCGAACCACAATTATATCAATGACATTAATATTGACATCCTATACTTATTTAAGAAGTAACAAAAATATCGAATGTACAATATCGATGTACATAAATATCAATATCACAAATATCGCTAACATACATATCGAAATACAAAAATATCGACCTTAATTAACCCTGTTCGGTCGCATTCGTATGGTTCACAATGCAAGCGTGCTTTCCGACTGGAAAGCATGCTTGCAATGTGAAATGCAGGGGTGCAGTTCATCCCTGCACCCTGTGGCCGGCACCCCAAGGTGCCTGCCACCTGGTGCAGGGATCAACGGAGGGGCACCATAGGTGCCCCCAGGCCGCCATTCGGTGGCCTCACACCCATGGGGGACCTGCTGGGGGCCCCCAGAGACAGTTTCCGACTGCCTTTCCGCGCCGGACACACCGGCACGAAAAGAGGGGACCGGGGAGTACTGGAGGGTTTCCAGATGGCAGACGGGCTCTCCGAGTCGGATTCCTTTCCAACCGAACCCATCGGAATGGCTCGGTCGGAAAGGAAATCCGTCCGACACTTACCGATTCGGTCGGAAGGGCTCCGAACATGGTTCGGAACACTTCCGACCCGAATCGGAATCAGCCCCTAAATGGGGAATCCAAAACTAACAATGCAGTCGAAGGATGGCATAATGCCTTCCTTCAATCAACAGGCAGAACAAAACCAACACTTGAAAGATGTATACAATGCCTACAAAAAGAACAGAGCTATCAAGAGTTCCGAATGGAACAATCCATATCTCAATTAACTCCCAAAACATATAAACAAATTAAATAAATGCATAAATATCTAGAACAACAAGTAAAATTGTACCCTTGTACAAAAGGCCTGGAATACCTAAACAGAATAACCAAAACTCTCCTTTAAAGCATTAACACCAATAAATTAGAAATGACTCATCTTTCAAACATAACATACAATTAAAATTAATATATTTTATAACAAAAATTATTATTGTGTGCAATATATTTTTTAGTTTTTTAATGAAATATATGAACTAACATTAATAATATTTGTAATAAAATACAATTCAACAATAATAATAAAAACATTACCCACCCACTATAAATAAAAATAAATAAACTTACCAAGTGTATTCCAAATGCCGTAAAATCCATTTCCTGCCAACACAATCCAAATATAAAAACAGCGTCCCCCAAAAAAATGAAAAAATACAACTATAGCAAAAATTAATAATCCATGTAGCAAAGGTCCTTTGGAAATCCATAAAAACCCCGAAAATGTATAAAAGAGTAAAAAACGCTCCAGGAAAACCGAATAATTTAAAGAAGTGTCAAAAACATATTAGTTAATAAAACTAACAAACACTTCTTAAAAAAAAATTTACTCCTTCGGATACGAAGAACTTCTGAAAATAAAAAGAGTCAAAACAAAAGCACATACATTCCCACCCACATAAAGCAACACATAAACACTTACTAACAATAATACTAACTTTAAATTTGATAACAATATACTTTAATCACCATAATCCTAACTCTCTAAACAGGCCTACACAATGGTAACATTACGTAAAAATACCACACGTAATTGTAACATATAACATTTCCGAATTCAACTAATAAATTTCTAACTCCACTAAACAGTATCTAGCTAGGTACAAAATTGATTTAAAAGTTATTTAAAACAAAGAAAACAAATCGTACCTTTAGCGACGTGAAGTGTCTCCCAACCGGGAGCTTCTCTTCAACCAAAATGACACAAAACGACCTAACACGGTTACAAAATAGAAGACCCAAAACCTAATAAAATAGTTTAACATTAAAAATATGTCATTTAATGCAGTGAAATATTACTTTACATATAAAAATATAAAACTATTTAAATAAAATAGTAGAAATGTGTTTCATTTAAGTAAAAATTGTAAAAAAGATTAAACTATGTTGTAAAATTATAAAAATAAATATTATAATAAAATATTATTTATTATTATAGTTACAGAAAAAAGAAATACAAAAAAAAGTATAAAAATTGTTGCAAATGTTTTTCATGCATTATATAAATAATTTTCAGTTAAAAACTTGTGTTAACTTGAAAATGGTGTTTAAAAAAGTAATATTAATATTTGTAATATGAATATTATTTAAAAAAATGTATATGTATGCACAAAATCTATAAGCATTTTAAACATGTACATTATATGTAATCAGTTTGCACTTTCTTTGTATAAATGTATACAATACCTATTACTGTATTAAATATAATTTGCAAAAAGAATTCTACAGTTTTGTTTATAATTAAAATATACTTTATAAAAATATTAAAAATGTAAATGTACATAACATATTTTCAGAAATATGTGCACTAATATATTTCTATTGAATTACAATATAATAAAATATTTTACTGTTTCATCCTACTCAAATTAATAAACAAATAAAAAATCTAACAACTACAATGAAAATTGTGTGATTTCTATTTATTTTTACTTTGTTTATATAGATATATTTCACATACATAAAAAATGATTTATTCTTACACACATTATATTGAACAATTATATTCAATGTATTAACTCCTATTCCACATTTCTTAAATGCAAAATTATCTTATATATTTTTTTCTAATAATAAATTGTAATATATTAAAAAGCATATTAAATTGGGGTAGGTCCTGGACACTAAACAGAAATAATTTCCTATTCCCACTCCACTCTATATTAAATTGGGGTAGGTGCTGGAAACTAAACAGAAATAATGTACTATTCCCTCTCCAGTCTATATTAAATTGGGGTAGGTGCTGGACACTAAACATAAATAATTTACTATTCCCACTCCAGTCTATATTAAATTGGGGTAGGTCCTGGACACTAAACAAAAAAATTTTACAATTCCCACTCCACTCTATATTAAATTGGGGTAGGTGCTGGACACTAAACATAAATAATTTACTATTCCCACTCCAGTCCATATTAGATTGGGGTAGGTGCTGGACACTAAACAGAAATAATTTAATATATTAAATTGGAGGGCGCATTCCTGTCATTGTGGAGGGCGGTGCACTCAGCACCGCCCGCCACAATGCCAGGAATGCATGTCGTGCACTTCCATGCACAACATGGCAGGCACCGCGCGGTGCCTGCCATATTGTGCATGGAACTGCAGGGAGGTACCATAGGTACCCCCCATGTGCACGCCCACCCCCCAGAGTCCCTGGGGGCACGCAATGGGCCCCCACAGTCTATTCCTGCATGCCTTTCCATGGCGGCAATGCCGCCACAGAAAGGCATGTTACCGCACCCATGGTAATAAGGCTGGCAGTGTCTAACAGACACCTCCACCATATTAAACCCTTTTCCGCCGTGTCAACGAGTTGATCGGGCAGAAAAGTGGCAGACAGTCTCTCTGTCCACCGCGGTCCAACCGCCATAGTGATATGGCGGGGGGAAATGAGTGGCGGGCGAGTCAGATGACGGGCGGAACGCCACCACCATGCGGGCAGTGACGATCCGCCCGTGATCCTAATGGGCCCCTTAGATACAAAATATTACAAAAAATACAAAAAATTACAAAATACTACACTTTATCGATATTTTCACACAACGATATTATGACATTCAATATATTTTACTTCGATATTTTACTACACATACCAATATCGAAATTTTTAACATTGATATTAAATACTTCGATATTTTCTACCATCGATATTAAAAAATCGATATTCTGGTATGTCGATATTAAAAGTTTGATATTTTGACTACTCACCGGCTAAAAGTATTCGGCTGAGGAGAGGCCTTCCATGTGCGCAAATTGTGAATTTTCCCATTGGGAGCTTTTCCCACCTAACCCAATGGCTTTACTGGGACCTCATCCAACACCCATCCAATGTCATCAGTTCTAGGATACACCCTGCTTCTCTGCTGAATGATTTTTACTTCCAGAAAAAAGACCAAGTCCCAAGATAAATTCTGTCACTGGGTCAAACATGGTTGATGTGTCTGACCCATGCTCCAACAAGGTTTGCCTCAAATCATGAACCAGTTTCAACCTCGCTAGGGCTGATCAGCCAGGAATAGCTTGGTTCTAGAGACACAGTATGCACAATACTCATGTCTGGGCATACCTCTCCCACTTAGGGCACACACTAAAGTATACAAAAAGTGATGGATAGACTGCTTGATACATCAACATCCATGCTAATTGAATATACACTATGTATTTCTCCCTCTGCGTAAGTGTGAAGGTAGTTAAACTATCTTTCTATACCAACACAAGGAAAAGGTGTATTGGGTAAAGAGAATGGTCTGATGTATGTGTTCTTATCTCACGACAGACATCCTTCCTTTGTAGACCAAAGGTCTAACTTTACTACTTTTCGGTATTCACTTGACTTACTCAAGCAATGCCATCATGAATGAATGTGACGTTCACATCGCTGTCATTTAATTCCACATTAAATACACAATAATTAAAATATGTATCCTCATGTACAGGCTCTACTTCTAGAGCTGAAACCCTATATGAATAGCACTTCTGAAGAAGATACTTAATAAATATATGCATAAACTCATTGCAACTTTACTGTAAAAATATAACCAAATTTGCGATGTGTATGTGAAACATTTTATAAGACTCTTTTCATACACTTCCCATGCCTGTCTTTCAATCAAGATTCACTTACACAAAACCTGATTTTGCAGGGTGGACGACGGTGGGGTACGTGAATTATTTTTGAAAATAGATATTTAATCATCTACATAGCTTTTTACGATTTCAAGAGAGACACCTTTCCCAGGGACAGGAGATCTCTTTCTGGGTTCTGAAATGAGCTGCTGTCCATGCCCAAAGAGCCACACAATGAAACTAACAGCACTCCATCGTTCCAAAACATTGCAGAACAACTATGCATGATCCATATTCATAGCAGTTGACATGCCCTGTCAGCTTCTAATGACCTCAGTCCTGCAAGTGTGAGTGTCGAGCATAATTAGCCAGTTTGCGTCATTCTGAAACTGCTAAGTATGCAATGAATGTAGAACAAGGTGGCTATCTTTGGACACAGATGACATATCATGAAATATTTATAAACATCAAGGGATGTATATCGCATTCCTGTAGTTTTTTATCATTTCACATTTCAAAGCGTATTTTGGGAATATTTGTATTGGCCCTTGTCGCCCACAAATTATCAGTCACACTTTTGCACTTGCATTATTAGAAAACAAGCTTGCTGAAGATGGAGGCTTTCATTTTATATGTTCTTTCATGTTTTATAATTAAATCTGATTAAGAAGAAAATGCAAATAAGATTAGTTGGCTGTTATATATGTCGTTAAGCGAGTTCCTATGGCCTTCCTACATTATCTGTGATGGAGAAACACAGCCAATTTTGAAAACAATCTCATTTAGAGATAATTATGTGCTATCCGATTTATAAAAGACAGTCATAATCTGCACATATTTTCCAAATATTTGGAGATTAACTCCTGAAAAAGCTTCCTGCACTTTTTTCTAATTGCTTGAGTGAGTTCCATTTGATTATTTTTCTGTCAATAATTCCGTTCTCATTATTTCTGTTTGATTAATTGCATCTTTTAAATTGCTTTTATGTCTTTTTGCCGTTGCTACCGGCAGCTTTGCCTATTTGTGACAGACCCACTTTAACATATCTGAGAGTGGGTTATGGGTCTTCCCCTTGCTCATGACCGAATGATTTTCTTGTCTATTTCAATCCCCAGTTCCTGAATTGATGTCTTTCCTCCCAATGTTTGAGTTTGTTTCCCCCATGAACCATTTAGGTTATAACCAACTTTTTGATAAGTGTATCCTTCCATTATTGATGCGAGGGAACTCTTTTTCTTGTAGCATTTTTGATTTAGCAATCGATCCAATCAAATGATCCAACATAAAGAATGTTCACCTCACTAATGGTACAAATACAAAATGTTGAAGGCAAAGGATAAGCATACTTGAAGTTTCCATATTTCAATGCACAGAATCTAGATAAAGATCTTTACTTTATGGGTAATAGACGATAAATAGACGATAAAGACATGTCGGCTTTCACAAGTGGGAAGATATTTTCTGGTTAAAACTTAAATGGCGGAGGCTGAAAGATAATTATGTTAAATTTGATCAGATGTCAGGTGAATCTAAGCTTGATGGCAGAAGTGCAGTGGTGCTGGAACATTTGTCGGAGTCGGCTGTGCTGCCTTCGGTACTATATTAATTAAGTCATAGGGATTGTGGGAAATCCAAATGTCACACAAAGTACAAGCAGCGACGGCCCGTGTAGGGCGTTACACTGGGCGGTGACGTGGGGCGGGGTGGTGTAAAATACGGGAAACGGACGATTACAGGTAAGTAACGTAAAAAAGAAATAAAACGAATTTTGTTGCACGCCCTGCAACGCCAAATGCGATGCAGCGTGTGCAACAAAATTTGTTTTATTTACTTTTTATGTTACTTACCAGTAATCGTCCGTTTCCCATATTTTACACCCCCCACGCCCCATGTCACCGCCTGGTGTAACGCCCTACATGGGCCGTTGCTGAGTACAAGTATAGTAAATGAACCATGCCCGTTCAACAGGAGAGTGGTAAGGGTGTGATATGTAGCCGATGGTGGATGTTGGAGCACACTGTTACAAATATATTACTAAATCATGGTGTGGTAGCACACTGTCATTTACAGACAGCACATTTTCCTCTGAAATGGTAACACAGTTCGCACTAGTATGTTGTTTTACTGATAAAACTAAATAGCATGCACGCAATAATATGTGGAAATCAGGTTGCAGCAAATATTTATCATTTGCACATCACCAAGTAAAGTATCTTGAATTCGTATGAACCTCATAAAATTGTTTTTTCCACCACACTTTAGAATGACAGAAGAAAAATGTGTTTCATTTGTGATTTTTTTAACCGCTGAAATGTTTTCACATATTTGTATTAGAAAACAAACTAACACCTTTTAGCCTTTCCTTTCACTCTCTCTCTGTTCCCCAACAAGATTGCCAGGTAGTTTACTTTACAAAACCCTCTAACTTTGCATTCAGAGAAAGGAAAGTAAACACCATTGCCCATGTTAAAAGCATAAGCAGTAATTTGTCAGAAGACATAGCTTCACAACTGACCCCTGTCTTTGAACGCACAGCACAGGTGCCAAGATAAATAAAATGTGCAAAGGCTCATTCACCGTCTGAGCTCCTGCATGTTTATTTTGCCCCCCCCCCTCGTACACATACTTCAAGCACGTATGAAGTGGTGTATTCTGATGTAAGCATGTTGCTGTGATCCCCTCCATTGCTGACAGGTCATGTACTCAGTCCAATGTGCCTGAGATGAAAGCGGACTCCAGAAAAGTGATAAACAGGCCTGAGCTGTGAGTGGATTCTGGAAAGTCATATTATGACAATAGCATTTTTTCTGTAAACTCAATATTATTTCATGTTTTACTATCTAAAGGAGAATGTTACATATTGGGATTACCTGAGAGTTTGTATAAAATATATTACATCTCTATTTTACAACATACCATCAATATGATTCAAAAATAGATTTGTTTTATCTTTATATCAAAGAAAATGCGATAGCAGTGTAGGCCTTGCAGGAGGTAAAGAAAGTACTATAATGAAACAATACAATACATAAAATTAAAAAGTAAAAATAAGTTAAAGTCTACCCTTGGGCCCAGATTTACTAAGATTTTGCTTTGGATAGTGCCACTTTGTGGAGCAACTTTGATGCAAAATCCATTATGGGATTTACAAAGCCATGCAAATGCCAAATTGCATGGCATTGAGTGGTTTTGTATATAAAAAGTACCATGAAAGAAATGTTCTACGGGTGGTCAATGAGCGTTCCCGTGTATCCATCCATGGATGTTGATGCAAATCTAGATTTGCCTTTTAGACATGGTTTTGCCCCAACATGCTGCACTGACCCGAGGCAGGTGTAAAAGAATAATAAGCCTCAAATTATAGTTTTTGTGCAAAGAAGGTATTCCTTCCTGCACAAAAACTATCCTCACCACAACACTGGCATCCTTGCATGCACTCTGAGTATTCCACTGCAAGTAATGCGCATGGCACTATGGGCCCGTTTCCCAAAGTATAAACGTAGACTTCAGCTTTAAAGTTAGACTTCAAGTCCAAAGTTAGACTTTAGGTTTAAATATACACTTTAGGTCTAAACGTAGGTGTTTTATTATGAGCATCGGGTGGAGGGCAGCTCAGCAAGTCATCTTGCTGCGCTGCCATACGCCAAAGTGTAGGGCAGGAATGCACTACATTTAAGCAATAGATTGCAGTCCTGTACTTTCTCTCTGCACTGGTGCTGTTTTGGCTGCCTTGCGCCAACACAAGCACCCTTGCACCAGTGTGCAAGGGTGCATGTGTTGTCAGCAGGATTGTTTTTATGCAGAAGGTGCACCTTCCTGTACATAAAGAATCCTAAGAGGCATTTTCCTCTTTTAAAAATGTGCAAAGTGCAGCACACATAGAAAGAAGAAATAAGGAGGATATATAAAGAAATTTCTCCTAGTTACACCTCACCTCAGGAGGCGTAAGGATCTGTTGCTTCTCCAGGTTAAGATGCTATTGTAAATTTGGGGCAGCGTCAAAAGTCATGGGTGTTGCATGGAAAAAACTACATCAGTGCCCATGGAACGCCTCCCTAGCGCAGAGTAAGGCAACGCAGTGATTTGTGCTGCCTTACTGTACTCCATAGCTAGGAGGACATTCAAAGCTATGCATAGTATCTTTGCATGGCCTCATAGATAAGATTTTGTTAAATTGCGCTGCCAAAGCATCACACAATTTGATGCTATGGCAGCACAGGAGGCTCCTAAATAAACCCCTTGGACTTTATGTGTAAAGTTAGAATTTAGGTGCAAAGTTAGACTTCAGGCCTAAGTTTACCTTTTTTAATCGGCTCCTAAGTGTCTTGCTTTCTCCCAGTGGTGGGAAAAATGTAGGTAAAAGATTGCAATGGATAGTGTCATTTTTTTTGTCTGGGTCGATACGTTAAAAACAATAAGTGGGAAACCATCTCTCCTTCAGATATTAAAAACTGATAGACTATTTAGTATGTCTCACTTATTAAACCATGCTTTTCGTATGGGTCTTATAATATTGGTCCACTAAACAATGCAGCATGTAAGCTATGAGCTGTTGAATCCTTCTCATCAATCATTATGAGCAGGTGCTAAGGCCAAGCCTCCACCCACTTACCTGTGACTAGTTTTCCAACCAGTCCAAGGCACTTTCAGACATGGCTCCTCACCTCAAGGCTCCCACCTCACTTGCTTTGCTCTCGCTCTTCCCTCATCTTTCTGACCCTAGCTGCTCCTCCTCTCTCTCACCCACTCTCTCGGTCGTAGCACTCTTTGTGCCTGTTTCACACTTTCTCACCACTCTCGTGCCTCTTCCAATTTCTCAATCTGTCCCTTTCTTTTGTGCCTTTTTTTCTTTCATGCACTGTTTGCTTTTGTGTCTTTTCTCTTTTGTACATTTCCAACTTTTGTGTCTTTTTCTCTTTCCTCTTTTGTGTCTTTTTTTCTTTTGTGTACTCCTTGCATTCTTTCTTGCAGTTTTCTATTTTGCCTCTCACCACCATTCAGACCTTTTCCATCATGCTCCCCGCATACCCCTCATGTACTTTTCCATCTCCCCCCACTCCTTCCCTGCTCCTTTCCATCACCTTCCTGCCTCTCCTTCCCACTCCTTAGAAGCACTGCCCACCGCTCCTGCGCTCGTCCCCACTTCTCCCACCCAGGACCTATTTAAAGGCAGCTGCTGCACAATAGCACAGTGGGTGTGCCACTGGCACGCTCAAGGTGCACCAAAGGCAAGCCTGTCTGCACCGTGCATGCCTGGATCACACACCGCACCAGGAACCCTAGTCTGATCACCCCTAGTGATATTCCTCAGCCCTCCTTTGGTCACTCGACTCGTCAAGACACTCTCCCTGAGGCAGCCGCACTGTGCCACACAACACAATAGGAGTTTTTTCCTGCACCCTCTGCTGGTTTTCCTGCAGCCTCCCACACACACACACACCCCATACATAAGCCAATGATGCCACCTACACCCCACCCAAACCAACCCCTAAGCCACAGCAAACTCACCCAACGCTCAGCAAACACGCAGCCAAAATCTGAGACATACTGAGTAGCGACGCACCGGATCCCCTCTTCATCACGGAAACCTGGCTCAACTCCTTAAGCTATGAAAGATATTCATGTGGCTGCCACAGGTTACCAGATGGACTGTCACACAAGCACTCATCACAAGCAGGTTTAACTATAGCAATCCACTCTATGTCTTCAGGTGCCATGCCCACCTGTTCATCCACTACTGAAATTATATGAACAAGTCTAGCTCACTCCTGAAGCATATTGATTTTTTGTTTAAATATCTTTATTAGTATTTTGTTTATTGAATGAACAAGGGATACAGCACATGCAAATATAGCCTGCATTTGTAGCCTGAACTACGTCGCCAAATCAGTCACGAGCAGTGGATGAAAAGCCCACAGTTATGACTATGCCGCACTTTGAAGCCATGTGATAATAGTTTTGCAGGCACAATTGAGAGATTCCGTTTACGCAGTGAACTGTAGTGTAGTTCCTATATTCTCAATAGGCTCTGCGCATTGGAATAGTGTATCCTGTAGTTTAGACGTAGGACTGAAGTCAACTAGGTCTCTACCGAATATACTAAACTTAATTGTGTGTGTGCCAGCTAGCTCAGAGGTCACTAGAAACTTTCTCGAATAAACAAGAAGGGATTAGTTTCTGACAACCGCTTAAAACATGACAACTTTGCTCGCCAAGATTAAGAAATATATCTCTAGAGTCGCGGAAACAATAGATAGTTATTTCACTATGTCAATCGTGCATGCTTCGTTTCACCAGAGGTGCAGAGAAATAGAGAGATCACAGCCGACCAGCTCGTGACTTCCCTGAGCAAGAACCCTCCCACCAGCGCTACGAACCCCAGCCAAGCGGCCACCAACCTCACGAAGTGGATCAGCGTCTGCGCAGACGACCTCGCCCCCCTGAGGACCCCGCCTAGCAGACCCAGCAGCAAGAAAGCCCCGTGGTTCACCGACGAACTCAAGAGCTCCAAGAAGAACTGCCGAGCCCTCGAGAGAACCTGGCGCAGAGACCCTACACCGGACAACATGACTGCCCTCAAGCTCGCCACCCGAAAACACCACCAACTTATCCACGCCACCAAGAAAACTGCATTCAAGGAACGACTGGACAACAACGCACACAACAGCAAGGAACTCTTCAACATCGTTAAAGAGCTCTCCAACCCCAACGCCGGAAACATCTACATCACCCCTTCGCAAGACCTCTGCAACTCCCTCGTCGCCTACTTCCACAACAAGATCGCGGACATACACAACAGCTTCAGCACTCAACCGACGCACGCCACGACCGAACCACCGCCCCCCGCCACCACCCTCTGCGCCTGGACCCCGATCAGCACCGAAGACACCGTCCGCACGATGAACTCCATCCACTCCGGATCTCCGACCGACCCCTGCCCTCACCACGTCTTCAACAAGGCCGACGCTGTCATCGCACCCCACCTGCGGGACATCATCAACACCTCCTTCGACACCGCTACCTTCCCGGAGAGCTGGAAGCACGCCGAACTCAGCGCTCTACTAAAGAAGCCATCAGCCGACCCAACCGACCTCAAGAACTACCGCCCCATCTCGCTGCTCCCGTTCCCTGCAAATGTCATCGAGAAGACCGTCAACAAGCAGCTGGCCGCCTTCCTCGAAACAAACGGATCCCTCGACCTCTCGCAGTCTGGCTTCCGGGCCAACCACAGCACCGAGACCGCCCTGATCGCAGCCACCGATGACATCCGAGCCCTACTAGACAACGGAGAAACAGCAGCCCTCATCCTCCTAGACCTCTCCGCGGCCTTCGACACTGTCTGCCACCGTACTCTAGTGCAGCGCCTCAGCAACATCGGAATCCAGGAGAAGGCACTGGAGTGGATTATCTCCTTCCTCGCCGGAAGGACACAGAGAGTCCGCCTCCCCCCGTTCAGATCTGAAGCCACCGAAGTCATCTGCGGCGTTCCTCAGGGCTCCTCGCTCAGTCCAACCCTCTTCAACGTCTACATGAGCCCCCTCGCAGACATCGCACGCCAGCACAACCTCAACATCATCTCCTACGCCGACGACACCCAGCTGATCCTCTCCCTCACCAACGACCCCGCCACCGCAAGAGCCAACCTTCACGAAGGGATGCAAGAGGTAGCCGAATGGATGAAGAACAGCCGCCTGAAACTGAACTCGGACAAGACGGAAGTCCTCATCCTGGGATCCTCACCCTCCGCCTGGGACGACTCCTGGTGGCCCCCCGCCCTAGGCAGTGCACCCAAACCAACAGACCACGCACGCAACCTGGGCTTCATCCTGGACTCCTCCTTCTCCATGACCAGACAAGTCAACGCCGTCTCCTCGTCGTGCTTTAACATCCTGCGCATGCTACGTAAGATCTTCCGGTGGATCCCCACCGAGACCAGGAAGACGGTCACCCAGGCCCTCGTCACCAGCCGTCTGGACTACGGCAACTCCCTCTACGCCGGAACCACCGCCAAACTCCAGAAGAGACTCCAGGGGATCCAGAACGCCTCAGCACGACTCAACCTGGACATCCCCCGTCGCAGCCACATCTCCGGACACCTGAGAGACCTGCACTGGCTCCCGGTCAACAAGAGGATCACCTTCCGTCTCCTCACCCACGCACACAAAGCCCTACACAACCAAGGCCCGGGATACCTCAACAGCCGCCTCAACTTCTACGCCCCCAAACGCCAGCTTCGATCGACCAGCCACGCCCTCGCCGCCGTCCCCCGCATCCGGAGAGCCACCACAGGGGGACGGTCCTTCTCCTACCTCGCCGCCAAGACATGGAACTCCCTCCCGACTCACCTCCGCCTGACCCAGGACCACCTCGCCTTCAGGAAGCAACTCAAGACCAGGCTGTTCGAGCAGTAGCGGACCCCCCTCCCCTAGCGCCTTGAGACCCTCCGGGTGAGTAGTGCGCTATATAAATGCTTGATTGATTGATTGATTGATTGATTGAGAGACGGGAGTTTTCAATAAAAAGGGTATTTATTGAACAGTCTTCTTTCTCAAGCATGAGAAATGAACTGCTGCAATTGTAATACTTGCTGTAAAGTACAGAGCATATAATATGAAGAGTATTATAAAATAGTGCTGTAAAAGCATGATATGGTTTCTAAGCCATAAGATACCTAAAATGCATAAAATACATACAGTGATAAATAATGAGTAAAAGTACTCAACTGGTGCTTCTAAAACACGCCTACCCCGGTGTACCTAACCTAGGTCTAGTACAAGGGAAGAAGTAAGTGAGGTGTAGCCTAGTTTTAGTATTAGTTGCCAATAATCTATTCCAAGAATTCTCTTAGGGTCTAATCAGCTCCGTACCTTGGTTTAGAATGTAGGAGGTCTTGTATCTCTCTCTCAGGACTCGATTTCCCAGCAACCCGCAAGGGTAGCCTGGAAACACTGGAGTTGGATTTCGGCAGGAGAAAGTATAGCGTCTCTCAGTGCGTCAGCTGGAGGGTCGGCTTCCTTCGGCACTTGCTGCAACAGGGCGCGTCGGGCAAGTAGATAGTTGAACTGCTCCAAACCACCATGTGTTTTTTGGACAAGTGTGGGCATATTTATAACTTGAAGGTGCCGAGATTGACGTAAGATTGGACATAATAGCGTCATCAGAGACTTAATTCTCTGAAAACTCCATGATTTCTTGGATAACTTAATATTCATGCAGGGGGAAGTCCCTGACAGCTGAAGGCGGGTTTTTCCAACAAATCATTGTAGATTTTCGGAACTAGTGAAAGTAGCCAAGGCGTATTAGGACTACTTAAGCTATGTCTTAATATGGTTATGATTTCTATGCCTATATAAGGATACGGTATTTTATACCTATATAAGGGCATAAATCGGGAAAATTACACTAGGGACCTAAAACGCTATACAACACCCACTCCACGTATTATGTCTAATATTACTAAATCTATAAGCATAAGAAACATAACTAAAGCATGTGTTCATAATCTCACCCAAAATACATGAAATGCATTAAACATGGTTTATACACATACATGAGTATTTGTCTTGTACGCATTTTACAAGCAATCGCTGTCATTTAAAAATATGCTATCTAAATGAAACATGAAATGACAGTAATTAAATGGCTCTAAATTTACAGAAGAAAAAGGTCGAGACCATTCCATAGCATAATATATAAACAGTTAACGTCTTTATGAGATAATGCCAAATATTTGTCTATAGGAAGTATCAAATGAATCTCTTGTTCTCTAAGAATAGTTCTACTTTAAGCAGATTACTTTGTGCCAAGTGAAAAGGGTCTATTCTGGGATGAAGAGAAAAAGTTTTCAAATGTAGATTGTAGAAACATAGAGTTCCCAAGTTAGAGGGTTTGTTTTGAAAAAACCGAAGGCCCAATTTCAGAGTTCATGGAACGCTGTGTGCACTTTCAAAAGTTATTCTCGGTGTCTGGAAAAAACATCAAATCATCTAAGCTGGCAAAGAAACCGTCTACCATAGTTGGTGAAAGTGGAACTACTTCATCAAGTTGATCAAATGTGCATAGATGTGAAGCATCGCCGTCAGCATCAGTCGCATTAGTAATGTTTGATGTAGATGGTACCTGTGTGCCTGTTGTTCCACATACCTCACCAAGAGCTGGATTTGCTGGTGAGATCTCAATGAATGCCGTCATCAGGATTGGCAGCCGTTGGAGGCAACACGATGCATGAGTCATTACCAGACCTAGCAAGGCGTCAACATCCGTTGGCAGTGCTGATGGAAATGTAAGAACAGATGTCTAACGCACATTCTTCTCCACAAAGCAGGCATCGTAGAACAGGTAAGATGCAATCTTGCCAGATTGGTCTGAATGAAAGGAACCAAGTGGTATTCAGATCTCTTAAATGAGCCAAGCCAAGAATCTGTGTAATTCTGTCACGATACCGCATGGCTAGTAGAGCTTATTCCATGGTAGTCTGGGTATCGTTGGTGACTGAACTTGCCATATCGGAGCAGGAGAAATAAAAATAGAATTCCTGCTACGAGTCCCAAAATGAGAGGCAGACCGCCAAACACAGAGTGCACGAAATTTGGAAAAATGCCGAGGACTGCTTCGAATGGTGTTAACAGTCCTGAAAAGATCGTCTTAAATACATGTGCGATGCCACTGGTATCAGACATGTAAGCATGAGCACAAAATCCGTTCCGCTCGCGAATTTTGTGGATTTTCTGTAAATTCGCAAGCCGCGAACTCCCGCAAATTTACCGAAAATCCGCAAATCCGTGAGCGGTGGATCCGGGGGGCAAAAGTTCAAGCCTTCAAGCTTGAAGTTGTTGTAACTATTTTAGGATGGCGCCGGCAAGCTGCCAGCGCCATCCTAAAATAGTTACTAAGTTAGCTTCAACAGGAAGCACTAATAGATAAAATAATGTGTGTATATGGTAAATTCCATTCCATATCCTTTACTCAACCTTTCATACAGGCCTGCTGGTATGTGCTGTAGACAATACTGAAATATGAAAATCGTCACTGGTATTGAGATGGTGCCATGTATTATCCATTCAATGACAGGTTTCTCAGAAACTGTCAATGGTAATCTTTCCAGTTTTTCAATGCTCAGCACCGTATAGTCTGCTCCTCTTTGTGTCAAAGAGATTTGTTTACCTGTAAGGTTAAGGACAGTAAACAATGACGTGGTATTGGTTAGGCGCAATGGCACAGAGCCTGAACGGAGATTTTGCAACGTCCAGCCTAGTAGCATTATTGAACGCAATTGAGACTGGCCATGTTGTAATATTAGCAAATCCTGTTCTATTATGTCAATGGCAGATGATACAATTCTGTCCCAAGAATACATTCTGGAGGACAGAGTCGTTAACCCATTGTCCACTACAGAGAGTGCTTTGTCTAAATTAATACGAACAATTTCTCGTAATTTTTCTGCAGTTTCCATTTGCGTTATTTTCCAAGCTGCATTGTACGCAGTGTATATACCGGCGTATATGAAACGTTTTTGTAGTTGTTTACGAGGCCCGAGTAAGAAGTCTCGCAAGTCAACGTCTTCTTTAAGTAAAAAAAAAAAATAATAATAATAAAATATATATATATCTAGGCCAGAAACTGCAAGGGTGGAACCTGTAAGACAAAAGGAGAAAGCAGAGAACGTTTATAACAACAGCAAGCAGAATACAGAACATTTACAGAACATCAAACGTAAAACAGAAAGGCTAGGATCTGCCAGTGTCCATGAGATCATCCTTGTGGGTATGGATAAACTTCCGAATATCCGCAGGGTCGTCGAAACTATAAGATCTATCCTTGTAAGTCACTTTGAAGAAGCAGGGATGGATTAAACCATATCTAGCATTCATTGTTCGAAGCATAGGTCTCAAATCCAGGAACTCCTTTCGTCGAGCAGCAGTAGGTTTGGAAACATCTTGACTAAAGAAGATTGTGTGACCAGACCAAATCAGCTGTTTGTGTTGCTTGGCTGAATGGAGAATAGTCATGAGATCTGAGTACAAGAGGAAATAGGCAATGATACCTCTGGGCTTGGACATAGAAGAGGAATTTCTTTGTCCAAGACGATGTGCTCTTTGAATATAGACATCCATGTGCTTACGAAGACCAGTTATATGAAGAACATGAGTCTTCAGGAATTGGATAATGTCAGACCCTTCAGAACCCTCTGGAACACCGTAAATACGGAGGTTATTATGTCGATTACGATTTTCCAAATCCTCTGAAGTCTTCTTGAGTTGATTAACCTCCTTAGTAAGGCTAGCGACGCTGGCTGCAACATCTTGAGGGTCGCTTATCCTTTGCTCAACATTTGTCAGACGCACATCCAAACTGGACCACTTGTCTTTCATTCTCTGAAGGGTTGAAGCGGTGTCCGTCATAAATGGGCGAATGAGACGAAGTTCCTCCATAATATCCTCGAGCATAACAGGAGGTGGAGATTTTGATGGAGATGGAGGATCCTTTTTAAGATGCTTGCCAGTTGCTGCAGGGTCCTTGCGTGAACCGGAAGCAGCGCCGTGCTCCTTAGCGGTGTGTGAGGGCTCCATTACAACTGAAAATACCAGAGAGGCAAGATAATGGCAAGGGAGGAGCCAAACGCCGACAACAGCCAGCAACAGCGACAAAAAGAAGTGTATCCAGAGCAGCAAACAGTCAAGAAGGAACACTCCAACAAAGGCTGTGGGCAAAAAAGAGGCTGAAAAGGCTTTGAAATGAGGAGCCCAAAAGAGCCAGCTATAGTGAATGAATGATGACCACGGAATGGCGTGACCAACAGCAATGAGTAGAATGTAGCAATCAAACGAAGCTGCAAAGAGTAGTCAGAGCAATAGCACAGGTAGAGTCATAATCCAAGTGGCAGGTAAAAAAAAAACCTGAGGAAAATTGAAAAAAGCACAGAGGAGAAACATCGGGTGCTTCACTATTGACTATATAAATGTAAATGTAAATGTAAATGTAGTATACTTGTAAAGCGCACAGCTGCCCCAGCAACGGGGCGTCCCGGCGCTGTATAACTCTGGGGAACCCGTCCTGGCTTTCCCTGTGGGATGGTCCCTTGCTGGGAGTCCCCAAGGTGGAGCCAGGCATCCCCGGAATTGGTGGGGCCGTTGTGGAGATTAGGCAAGCTAATGCCCAGAGTTGCCGAGTGGAACCCCTGATTTGAGTAAGCACCGAAGCGAGAATTATCAAGTCCGCTGACCAAGGTCCACGACCCTGCCGCGTCGGGAATTGAACCCTGGTCCCAGGCTGACTTCTGCTCTCAGGCCTGCCGCCTCTCACCAGTGAGCCACACTACTCCACTCCATATTAAGTCCAGAGGAGAAGAAAAGGTCCAAAAAAAGCAGCAGTGCAGAGAAAAAAGGCCATGGCATATGAAGAAAAAAAAAACGCTGTGTGAAGAAAAGTCAGAAGACAAGATGGCGGCCGCTAGTCACAGGAGAACAATTTAGCAGTTTATGATGCTGAAAACACCATTATTCAAAAGAAAAGCAAACCCATGGGTAGAGGGTCGCTTCCGACGGCGATATCGGGCGTTTTCGCTGTGAAAATCTGTCGCGGGAACAGCCCTTTCTGTACGAGTGCCGCTCGTTGGCACAGAGCTCCTCAAGGCGCAGCCATCTTGATCCGCCATGTCGCGCGCCTCGGTAATGAATATTTAAGGGTGAAGTTTGGATGGTTTGAAGCAAAGTGAGGTTGATCCTATGGATGGCATTAAGGTTATTTGAGTAGGGTGTGCACCATGGTCAGGAAGTGCACTTGCCAGAGTTGGGCAATAGTTAGAGAGTGGAATGCATTAGGGACACTTGTACAGCTCTACTGTGCTCTAGTGACCTTATACTGTGATCCCTGTGGACAAAGGGCAAGCATTTCTCAGATCCGACAACCTTAGATGAGTGGCTGTCATTCCAACATGGATTTACCTTACTAGGTCCGGCTTGACAACCCAGTTGTTTGAAGAAATCTTATTATCAAGTCTTTAAAATATGCATATTGTGGGCTTTGCCTCCAGCCAGAGAAGAATTGCCCTCTCACCTTGTGCTATTGGCTGTTTTGTGTATCATTCTCTTCATGTGGAGCTATTGCAATGCACGAGGGAAACTTTCAATCTGAAAAACACTCTAAATTATAACACATTCAGTGTACACAAAAAGCAATCATTGTTTATATTCTGGCCTGCTGACAGCTTCAATTGCTTGCCATTCTCATGTAAATGTTCAATAAAAAGTACATACATACATATATAGGGAATTTAGTCAACCACTCTTCATCTGCTTCAACTGTCATTTACATTGTGCTTCTACCCACAACAGCATACAGAAAAGGGGAATGGGTCAGCTCAATTCATTCGTTGACTCTCTTCCACAGTGAGTGATGACATTTTGTCTCATTGAATATGCACATCACATCTGCCAAGTGTATTTCAGTTAGAGGGCTGGCAGTTTGGGAGTTTATTTATACTTTATCTTTTCAGTGCTTTTTGTTTAAATTCTTTATCCTTTTTTATTCATCCTTGTATGTTTATACTATGTTGTCAGTAATTCAAAGCTAATAATATCTGTCTTTGCACCAACAAAAAATATTTTTTCTATAATGTGAGTCAAAATTCGAAAAGGTTATCATACCTATTCTTGAAATGCACAGTAGGATCCTGATTTAGAGTTTGGCAAAAAGAGTGTCGCAATCGCAACAGAGTTCCCTCTTCTTCAAAGTTAAGTTCCAACTGCCTCACTGCGGAACTTTAATATGTCAACAATGGAAACTGCTTTGCCTCCTCCGCTGACATGCACCTCTGAAGGCCAGACACAGTAAGGGGAGTCAGAGGCTTGGACGTTTAACAGCCTGTCAGATTTTGGTTGGTTCGTCAAATGGACAGATTTCACTGTCTCTCACCTAGAGGGAAGGGGCAGTGACAACTGCAAAATGACTACCACACCATGAGAAACAACTCCCATGATGTGGAGGTCATTAGTTTTTGTATTTCCAAAAACAAAATCCTGATTTTGACAAGTCCCATCTTCTGTGGTCCCAATCAGTCCCTTACTTTTAAAAATGTAACATAAAGGGCCTGATGACGTCAGTCAGAAAGGATCCAATCGCTGGTTGGAGGCTTTCCGTCTGACATAGTAGTTAAGAGGATGTAGCCTTACGGCTAGAGCGGTCGACCTCGAAGCTGGGGAACCTGGTTCAAGTCTCGGCAACAACACTCAACATCCTGTGATTCTGAGCTAATCACTTAATCTCCCTGTGCCTAACAAAAACGAATGTGTCCTTGGGTAACGAAACTGGTGCTCATGTCAAGCGCTCTGATACCTGATATCTTCGGGTCTAGTTCGCACTATATAAATCTCTAAAAAAAAAAAAAGTCAGACCGCCATATTATGATAATGGCTGTCAGAATTTAAAGCGGGTGGGGAATCCGACAAGGTTCCGACATGCTCCTTGCCAGTAGGAATGACATCATAATCCCTTAAAGACGGCGGTTCCGCCGTCGGGATGATGAAAGTTTCAGGCAGCCAATCCATGTTGGCCTTTCCGACATGGATTGGCTGTCAGAATCTGACTTTGGGGGCCTCTAGCCAGGCCCCTCTGGCCCGCTGCATTTGGCCCTGGGGTCACCTGTGGTGCTCCTAAACATCTCTGCACCATGTGCCAGGCACCGTGAGGGATGTTTGGAAAGATAATTTTTTCTATGGGAGCTTATGCTGCAGGTGTTTTCCACAAACTCCCATAGGAAGATGGATAATTCCAACCACACTGTGTGAGTTCTCATCCAAATAATGCATTCGGAAAGGTCGGTCAGTTCCCAATCCACATTGGTGTTGGGTGGTCATATCATAATCAGGGCCTGTATATACAATGTTTGTGTTTTAATTAAATTTCATTATTGCATTGCAATCTGGCTGCCATGCTAAGTTCACAATATCTTTTATTATTTTGTATTTTGTTACAATATAAATGCCATAAACAATAACCACTACAGACGTTTGCAAAAAACAGTTCTATTTCCCTTGCCAAATCTTGTTTTTTTTAACGTAGTAGCCTTTTTAATGTTTTTGTCAGGACTCGGGAGCAAGCCTTTACCACTACCACCTTTGCTTCCATCATCACTACCACCACTGTTCCTTCCATTAACACAGTGTTTATCAACGTCACCATTACTATCATGATCATTGCCAAATTTACCACCACCACAAACACATAGGAGTCTATTAGTATAGCGGGCGGATCCGCCCGCCTACTATTTCCCCTCGCCATATTACAATGGCAGACGGAACCCGGACAGACGGAAAGGGGCTTAATATGGTAGCAGTGCCTGCAAGACACCACCATCCATATTAGGATGCAGGCGGAGAAGTGTATTTCCATTGGCGTCATTGTCGCCATGGAAAGCCATGCGGTTTCTGCATGTGGGGGCCCGTTGCGGGCCCCAGGAGTGTTGGGGGATATTGGTGTGTACAAGGTGGCAGGTACCGCGCGGTGTATTCACAGCATTATGGCAGGTGGTGCTGTGAGCACTGTCCGCCACAATGTTTTGGATGGGGGATGCCACCGCCACAGTGGCGGTGACATCCTGATTTCAGGTGCGAGACCGCAGCACCCCTTGCGGACGGTCCTGCATACCATTATGGTGGTGGGTGGACTTTGTCGGCCCACCATCGTAATAGACCCCATAATTTGAACATACTTGTGTTTCCATGCTTTACCACATTAAAATCAGAATTATAGACTTTGCCAATGCTTGTTAATGTTTATGAGTGTCATTTTGAAAGGTAAATATTTTCTTTATTGTCTGAGCTTGCCACGTGCAATTGGTGTGCGGTGCTTAAGTGTGTGACTTGTCACTCTAAAGGTTGCACTGTTTGGCAAACCAGGCGAGTGGGGTGTGGATTAGATGAGCAGCACCTCAGAGCTAGTTGGGTGCACTGGGTACCAGCATCAGGGATTATTATTTTCTGCTAACTGTGCATGTATAGTTTCTCTCATCATGTGGGAAGGTCAGTGAACTTCATGATAATGAATTCCACAGGAAACAGAAGTCAAATTGAAGAAGTAGGTTTATTCTTCATTAAGATAACTTCACCCAGTGTGCGATGCATCCGTCTTCAGGCGAACTCCAACGGTGACTGGCCACACATTGAAGACAACCGTCAAGCGCATGCATCGTGCGTGGATACGCACTCAAGACATAACAATACATGCAACCACAGTGCGCGTGGCTGTATGTTCAAAATATAACAAGACAACATCAGCATCGTGTGATGTATCACGCGATGGAACATGAGTAACTACTACATCACCTTCCCCTTTACAATAATGAACAATCAAATAAAAATACAATAACATTGTTTACATTACTATCAGAAAGAACTATCACACTCTAATATCTGACAAAATCATCACATTTCCTAGGAGCTCTGATGGTTCTGCCATGAAAAGAAATTGTGTGTGAAGGGTTAGCACAGGCAATTGGAGAGGTCGCACCAGGATGTTAAAGATGTGTATCAAATGTTTCACTTTCATTAACAGGAGAATTCAACCAATGGCTCCAATCAAGATCCTCAACTGGTTCACTTTTCTTCATTCTAATGATGTTAGCTTGGTGATGAGAAACTTTTTCTAGATGACGTTTGTTCCACCAACCCTTATTATCAATGAAAGCAGCCCCTTTACTAACCTTAAGAACCTTTGAAGGGTGAAAGAACTTGGATTCACCTTTCTTTATCTTAGTAGGTTTCTTAATCAATACCCAATCATCCACGGAAATCTGAACAGGAATTGTGTTGCATTTTGTATTAAAATTTTTCTTCATATGCATTTGTTTGGCATTTACCCTCTTGCGGACAGAGTTCAAGTCAATTTCCTTATGTCCCGACAACTCCTGAAGCCAGGAAGGAAATAAATTGGAATGAGAATCTCTCTTTCTCAATAAAGTAAAAGGGGAGACACCTGTAGTACAATGTGGGGAAGTGTTGTAATGCCATACCTTTTCCTTGATGAACTTAATTATGTCCATCCTATTAGATAATGCCGTTTGGACACCCTCTTTTATAACCTTATTTCCTCTTTCCACCAACCCATTAGAGGACGGGGAGTATAATGCAACTTTGAGTTGTTTGATGTCTAAATCGCCCAGAAACTTTTTCATCTTCTTAGACACGAAATGGGTGCCATTATCACTAACAAGTACTTTTGGGGCACCTTCTACATCAAAAATTCTTTAAAAAAATGAAATAGTAGAATCAGAGTCGGGTGTTTTAACAAATTCATGGTACATCCACTTCGAATAATAATCCACTAAAAGTATAACATATTTACATTCCTGATCTAGAATGGAATAAGGTCCTGAGAAATCAATACCGACCTTCTCCCATGCCACATGCGGAAACTCAGTAGGAGATAAAGGGACTTTCATTGTATGCCAGTGTTTGTCAGAGACCAGGCATTCCGGGCAAGAGTCAATCAATTTCCTGACCTGTACATCCATAGATGGCCACCAGTAGTGTTCTTTAATCCTCATGATAGTTTTGGTAACCCCTAAATGGCCTTTATGAGCTTCATTAATAATTAAAGGACGTAATTTGAAAGGGGAACAAATTTGTCAGATCTGCGGACAATATCATTCTCAACCGATAGTTCATCAGAAACTTGTGAGAACCTCCGCAGTTCGCCCTCCAAACATCTTGGTTCTGGCCAACTAAGTGTGGAATAATGGATAACTTTTTGAAGTATTGGGTCACTATCACACGCTATTTTCCAATCATTCTCAGATAGTACAGGAGTCAAATCATTGATAGCGTCTACTAAGGTGACGCATTCAATGTCCTCCGAAGAAATATCGTCGTCGTCATCGTTCACCATAGAAAGTCTAGACAAGCAGTCAGCTCTAAAATTTCTACCCCCACTAATATGTTTCACGTCAAAATGAAACTCCTGGAGTTTGGAAACCAATCTCATCAATCTAGCTGATAAACATGAAGAGTTGACTCTATTGAATATGTAGATAAGGGGCTTGTGGTCGGTAACCAGTTCAAACTTTCGACCCCAAATATATGTTCTAAATTTTTGTACAGCCCATACACAAGCTAAAGCTTCCCTTTCAATAGTGCTATATCTGGTTTCGAATGTTTTAAGCGAACGTGAGGCGAAAGCTACTGTTTGTTCCCTGCCTCCTACATTTTGAGTTAAAACTGCCCCCAGACCAGTGATGCTCGCGTCGACTGTTATGACGGAGAGACAATCATCCCTGAAAGCATGAAGGGCTTTAGCAGAGACAATTAATTTTTTAACATCACCAAAAACCTTATCAAGTGCAGGGGACCATTTAAAGCTGCAGCCTTTTCTCAATAAACTTCGTAAGGGTTCAACCAATTGAGAATAAGCAGGGACGAATCTCGCATAGTACTCCGCCAGACCGAGGAAGGATCTGAGGGAGTCTTTGTCTGATGGAGGTTTTGCATCTTCTATGGCTCTGATCACTGAACACTTCGGTTTGATCCCATCACTGGATACAGTATGTCCCAAATAATCCAGTTCTTTAACTGCAAATTTACACTTGTCCCCACGTACAGTCATTTTTTTAGACATCAAGATAGTGAGAACTCGTCTTAAAATCGTGTTATGCTCCTCTAATGACTTAGCATAAATCAAAATGTCGTCCAGGTAATCCTGTACTCCCCCCACCCCACTGAAAATCGAATCCATTAGTTTCTGGAATACGCTTCCAGCCGAGGCCAAACCAAAGGGAAGGCGCAAAAATTTAAAGGCTCCAAATGGAGTGACAAAAGTAGTCAACTCTTGGGACTCTTTCGATAAAGCGACTTGATGATAAGCCGACTTTAAGTCGATCAAAGAGAACCACCTAGCTCCACCAAGGTTAGCCAGCAATTCATGGATCTTTGGGAGGGGATGACAATCCACTATAATATTTTTGTTTAGACCGCGTAAATCCACGCAGAGCCTAATCTCGCCTGATTTTTTTCGGGCGACAACGATTGGGGCCACCCACTGTGAGGAATCAACTGGTTGGATGATCCCCTGTTCACACAATTCTTTTAACAAATTTTCCAAATCTGCACGAACACTCAAATGCACAGACCTAACTTTATGAGCAACTGGTTGAGCCTCAGGGATCAATCCTATTTTGTGCTCAAAACCCTCTACACTGCCTACTTTATCACTAAACACAGGTTTAAATTCATCCATAATCAATTTAACATCAAATTCTTGCTCATTAGGTACGCACTCTACGCTTGACAGATACTTCACAGGTAGATGCCCAACCTTGACTGGGTTATCATCACCGGGAACTAAATATAACCCCATGCGGGCGAGGTCCTTCCACCCAACTATATTCTTGCCCTTCTCTGCCACATATATATATATATATATATATTTTTTTGGGTTCAATCACTGCTTTATTGTATATTAAGAGTCACAAGACGCAGCTTTTCACGCCTACAACCCGGAGGCCGGCAGCAGAAAATAGTAATCACAACACAGCCTCTTGGCCGGCATCCCTGAGGCCCGGCGGCATAGCATATATATTTTAGTAATTGTTTCTCTACCCAAACATTGTACCAAACCCTCAAAATATCCAATCATGTTAATGTCCTTCTCCCCAAAGGCCTTCGGATTAACATCTGAATGTAATAATTCTACTTTTCTCTTCCATAAATCATAAAATGTAGAATCCCTCAAAATCGTGAAAGGAGAACCCGAGTCTGCCATAACTTGAAGGGAAACCCCATCAATTATAGCGGAGCACAAAGGGCCCTTTATGTCATTCACTTGCCCATTATCATCTAATGTGACAACGATATTACTGAAGGAGTTAGTACAATCATTAACATCTTCAGAGTCTATATAGCTGACTGTATGAGTTTTTCTTGAGTTTTTGCAAACGCCCTGAAAATGACCTATCTTCTTGCAAATGACACAACGTCTGTTAATGGCAGGACATCCATGAAAATTCCCAAGATGATTCTTTGAACCACATCTGTAACAAGAATTATGCTGTTTCTTTTGAACAAATTTGACATTTTTTTTTTTTTTTTTTTTCAGAACAAGGACATTTTTGTTTTTAACATTCACAGAACATACAGCATTGCTTTCAAATGAGTCAGGGTCATTAATTGAATTCACTCCATCCTTTGAAGCGCCATCCATTACTTTGCTTGTAATAGCCGAATGTTCTATGCTCAGGGAAAGTTCAATTACTTCATTCAAAGATGGATTTTTGCAACCAAGAATTCTCTCTTTGATTTTTCGTGAAGAACAGCTGAAAACGAATTGATCCCTAAAATAGTTATCGCAAAGAGGTCCGAATTCACAGGTTGTTGCTAACACTCTCAGAGCGGAAATGTACTCCTCCACTTTTTCACCCTCTTTGTGTTTCCTAGCGTAAAAATTATGTCTTTCTAGCATAATATTTGGCTCTTCTGCAAATTGTTTTTTTAAACGAGCCACAGCCTCAAGATATACATTCCAATGACGGTCACCACTTTGTGCTAAAGGAGGGGGTATTGGAGGAATGCTTTTAAAAATGCGTTGTGCTGCTTGGCTAAGACACCCGAAAAGAATTGCAAATTTGCGTTCATTAGAAAAATCCACAGCATCTACAGCAATGATATGATTCTGAAATAAAGCAAACCATTCTTTCCAAATTATTTCGGGTGAACCAGGTTTTCTCAAGAAGGGAGGAGGCTGAGTGATTTGTTGTAAGTGTAGGTTAGCCATAAAAAAAAACTAACAACTAGAGAACTTTTAAATAATATGGCAATAACTATTAAGTTTAACTAAAACAAAATAATTACTGTGAATTGCTTTACTTTCGTTGTGGTGATATGTTCTGATTGAATGAATAAAGCGTGCTGATCGCTGTGGCAATACGCTGAATTAATGACAACCCAAGGATAGCGTGCGCGTCGCTGTGGCAACGCGCTGAAATACTGTCAAGCCAAGTAAAGCGTGCGCGTCGCTGTGGTAATGCGCTGATATATGATAAAACCAAACAAAGCGTGCGCGTTGCTGTGGTAATGCGCTGATTTATTGATAAACCAAGGAAAGCGTGCGCGTCGCTATGGCAACGTGCTGCTTCTCGATAAAATGGTCACAATGATACAAATGTTCCAAATACCCTGAATTAATACGATTTGCAAAGCGTGCGCATCGCTGAGACGATGCGCTGAAGAAAGTCCAATTCCAAAGTCAGACAATAGTGTATACTTCGTTGTAAACAGGAAAACAGGGGGTTATCGCTATTGGGTGATTCCAGGAGCGAATCACTGAGTCACAGATAGAGAGCGGACCAATCTATGGTCTCGATTCAAATCCTTCTGTCCAATCCTCACGTTTTTGAGATGGAGTTTTCCAGCCAATCGCGCGTTTTAAATAAAGTTAGTAGACATACCTCGTTCCTCGGTGAAAACCTCACCGGAATGTTTCAAGGACTGAAACCGATGACAGAACTGCTCGGTACGTTTCTGTTAAATTTTCAATCTTTTAGTTGAAATCTTCTTGCGTGGGTATGGGTGAAGTTTTAAAATCCAGATCGTCGCCAAATGTTATGATAATGAATTCCACAGGAAACAGAAGTCAAATTGAAGAAGTAGGTTTATTCTTCATTAAGATAACTTCACCCAGTGCGCGATGCATCCGTCTTCAGGCGAACTCCAACGGTGACTGGCCACACATTGAAGACAACCGTCAAGCGCATGCATCGTGCGTGGATACGCACTCAAGACATAACAATACATGCAACCACAGTGCGCGTGGATGTATGTTCAAAATATAACAAGACAACATCAGCATCGCGTGATGTATCACGCGATGGAACATGAGTAACTACTACACTGCCCTTTCACAGCAACCTTGTAGGGCACTGTAGTGTAGGGTCCAACATACTGACCTATCTGTTTACACAAAATGAGTCACTGTGCCACAGTTTCATACGGATGTAAAGACCTCCAGCCTACTATGTTAAATACATAGAGGTACCTTAGTGGGTTGCCCTATCAGCAATCTTTTGCAGTTATATTACATTTCACTGTAGCGGGTAAATGGAATAACTTCTGAAAGCAATGCAGTAATTTCACCCTTACCCTGTGTGTTAATTTGCTAGGGAAAGCAACAATGGCAATCTTCTAAAGAGCTTCATATATGATCTATTCTATTCATGGATGTTACTAATTGGTTAACGGGGTAAGCACTGAACCAGGGCAGCCTCTAGGGCGGTGCGACCGGTGCCTCCGCACCCGGTGCTGACTTCGCGTGGGGGCGCCTGTTTGCTAGTTTATATTGTGCTTAAAATCACCTGCTGCCGCATTCCTGGTCTCCAGAAATTTTCAGGCAACACTTAATTGATTAATATTCTTCCTGGCGAGTTCGGAGCTTTGTGTAGTCGAAGTTTTGAATCGTGGAAGTTTAGATTCATGGTAAGGTAGCGCAGAGGGTTAATATGCCAGCTGCAAAGAACATGTACCATGCACATCACAAAGTGAATACAATGTAAGCGGATCAGTGGGTTACTGCTTTTGTTAGACTTCCTTTTGTAAGTTGCAATTTACAGTGAGCTATTAACTGTCATCTAAGAACTGTGTGCAGACTTCAAAGGTATAGATTCAAGCGTATGAATTTTTTCCCTAAACTTTCGTTATTCTAATGTTGAAAAAAGGGGTTATTTGGGTACTAAGCAGTTTTTGTTATTAAAGAGATCCCCAATCCATTCAGTAAAATGTTAAATTGAGAATTTGTGCATCTTCAGACTAAGGGCCTGATTACGATGCTCCAATCCATTGTGTAAAATGTTAAATTGAGAATTTGTGCTTCCTCAGACTAAGGGCCTGATTACGATGGCGATGAACCCCCCACCAGCAGGCTCCGACTGGTGGGTTCACTGCCATTGTAAGGCTGTTCCCCATCCGCCATGGTTCCGATCGTACCTGCCCCGCATCCCTAGAATGGTGGCGGTGCCTAGCAGGCACCATCCGCCACATTAGGAAGTTGCATCCCCGCCCGCCTTTCCATGGTGGGGGAACCGCCATGGAAAGGCTGGCGGGGATTGACTTTGGGGGCCATTTGTGGGCCCCCCTGTACAGCGGCACTTTGGGGGGCACCTATGGTTCCCCCCCTACATTTCCCTGCACCATGTGACAGGCACTGCGTAGTGCCTGCCACGTAGTGCCATGGAAAAGCAAAACCTGCAATTTTAACATTGCAGCGGGTACTACAGCCAGTAGCAACGCCACAACGTTAAACTGTCTTTTGCGAGCATCGTGGTTGCAGCCGCATTGTAATTTGATGTGAGGGACCGCCGCCAAATAGGCGGGCAGTCCCAATCCCTAGAACAATGGCGGATGGACTTAAGTCCGTCTGAAATTTGAATTTAATTTGAATTTAAAAACATTTCTAAAGCGCTCGTGTACTAAGCAGTTTCTTGGCGCTAGGGGCAACAATGGTAAAAACAAGCAAAATAGAGAACAGTGGCTAATCATTGAACGCTTGCTGAAACAGTAAAGTTTTTAAGGCCCTGCGGTATTCCATGTAGGATGGCAGGAGTCTTATTGAAGGGGGGAGGGCATTCCAAAAGGTGGGGGCCAGAACTGAGAATTTCTGACCACCAGCCCTTTTCTTCTTAAAACGTGGTACTGCCAGCAAGCCCAGAGAAGAGGAGCGGAGAGCTCTCGGCGGGCAGTAGTTCGTAACGGCAGAGTTGATAAATGCCGGGGCGGTGCCTGCTCGAGCTTGAAAAGTGAGGCATCCCAATTTAAACAGTGCCCGCTGCTTAATAGGGAGCCAGTGGAGGGCTTTCAGAAGGGGAGTGGAGTGATGTGACTTAGCCAGGCCATAAACCAGGCGAGCTGCCTGGTTCTGGACCAGCTGAAGCCGGTGAAAAGCGTATGCGGGAGCACCATTAAGGACGATGTTCCCGTAGTCGATTTTTGACAAAACCATGGCCATTATGATCAATTTAAGGGCGGCGACAGAAAAAAAACTGGATATTTTCCTAATAGTTCGTAGGGAAAAAAAACAAGAGGAAACAACTGAAGTGATGTGTGAATGAAGTGTAAGTTGGTGATTAAGAGTGATGCCCAGCGTTTTAACTGATGAGGAAGGGGTGGGAGGGGTACCTAAGGAAGGGGGCCAAAAAAGGGGTGACCAAGGATTGGCGACACCGCCCGTCAAACCAGCTCCGTTTTGTCCGGATTTAATTTCAGATGGTTCGTATTCATCCAATCGCGGATGAATAACATCACGGACTGGAAGCTGGTTTGACCTGGCGAGGTCGGGGACAAATCAAAAATAAGTTGGAGGTCGTCGGCGTAGTTATACACCGCGACCTCCATGTGCTGCAAAGCAAAAATGAGGGGGAAAATATATAAGTTAAAAAGTAAAGGGGAAAGGGAAGAGCCCTGGGGGACCCCACAGGTAATTTCACGAGAAGGAGCGGCAAATTCTGCCAGATGGACAGCCTGGGAACGGTCAGACAGGAAGGACTCCAACCAGGCCAAAGGGGGGCCCTCGATGCCCGCCGACTTGACACGGCGTAAAAGAATGGAGTGGTCCACCGTGTCAAAGGCGGCGGACAGATCTAGTAAAACGAGGGCCTGGGGCACGTTGGAGTCCAATCCCTCCCTGAGTCGGTCCAGAACTGAAATAACCACCTTCTCTGTGGAATGGCGCGGGCGAAAGCCTGCTTGGCAGGGGGCAAGATAGTTGCTATCCTCAATAAAGGAGCTTAAGACCTGAGTAAGATGGGACTCAGCAATCTTCCCTAGGAAAGGGAGGAGGGAAATTGGCCGATAATTGGCCGGGACTCCAGGGTCTGCCCCGGGTTTTTTTAGGATGGGGATGATCGTAGCAGCCTTGAAAGGAAGAGGGACAATGCCCTGTTCAAATGACTCATTTAGTAGGGTGAGGGCAGGGGAGGGGCAATCTAGGAAAATCTGACTTAATATACGTGCTGGGCAGATATCAGCGGGGGAGCCAGATTTCACCCGTCTGAGAAGAGGGGGAAGTGAGTCTAGAGTCAGAGGGGGAATATAGGCTAAAGACTGGCTGTTGGTTGGGATGGGGCACTCACAAAAGGAGGGTGAAGGGGGAGGAATATTTGCCTTAATGGTAGCCACTTTTTTTTATAAAGAACTCATTAAGGGAATTGCACAGAGTCTGTGAGGGAGGAATTTTTTGCTGCGTCCTGTCGGAAGCCGCCAGCTCATGGACCATTGCAAAAATCTCTCGAGGCTGATTCTCAGCCGCCAGGATGCGTCCAGTGAAGTAATCTTTTTTAGCGGCTAAAATATCACGCTTATATTCAGACAAAGCTGTAACATAAAGCTGCCTGGCTAGAGGACAGTAGGCACGGCGCCATGTGCGCTCTGCTTGTCGCACTGTGAGTTTCTTGGCTTTTAGGGCTGGGCCAAACCACTTATTAGCGTTGTGGACATGGTTGATGGTTACCCGTTTAAGAGGGGCTATATGGTCGCAGGTTTTGGCGAGCCAATCATCTAGTGTGGTAGCCTGACAATGTAAAGTCAGACCCTCGAAGGCCGGGAGGGAGGAACGGAGTGAGCTACACAAGGTGGGAATGTCGACTCGACTCCAGTTCCGGGTCCAAATTTTTTTAGGATGGCGTGGGGGGGCTGGGGTATTGAGGGCCAGCGAAAAGGACAAGAGATGGGGGTCCGACCAAGCGCAAGGCAATACCAAGGGCGCCGAGATGGGGATGTTGAGGGACCATATTTGGTCAAGTATGTGCCCCTGCCTATGTGTAGGAGTGTGGACATGTTGCAGGAAATTCAAGCTGAGGAGTAATGCGGTAAATTCTTTAGATGTTGCATCCTCAGTGGAGTCGCCGGGCCAGAAATTAAAATCTCCAAGAACTATCACTGAGGTGTTATTGATGGACAGAGTGCCTAGGAGTTCCTGCAATGAAATAATAAAACCTGGGGAAGACTGGGGAGGGCGATAAACCAGAACACAGGTAAGAGGAGTTTTAAAAGAAGTAGACCGTACTACTAGGCACTCTGACGTTGGCAAGGAGGAGGAAGCCAGCGTCTGAAAGTGTAGCCCCGAGCGTGATATTAGGGCGACTCCACCCCCCGTCTTCCCGTTTGAACGGTCGGCGCGGAGGGCAGAGTACGAGGGGGGAAGGGTCGCCAGGACATCAGGAAGGGAGTCCTGGCGGTACCAAGTATCCGTTAGGAAAAGCAAGTCAGGGCACTCCGTGTCCAGCAGATGGAAGATGTCAGTTTGATGCTGCACTGCGGATCTGGTGTTTAACATAAAAGCAGAAATAGCAGGGATAGGGGTGGGGGCACATGGACTAGGGGCAGGCGGTATGATAATAGAAGGAGCGGGTCTAAGCCCGGGCAGGAATGGGCCAGGACGAGCAATACCATGTGTTGTAATACTAGCAAGTGTGGCGGAATCTAATGAATAGCCAGCGTGAAGGGAGTATAATACTTGCGGGGAATAAGTACGCAAATAGGCGTGATGGCGTGGGCCTGGTCCCGGCCTGGCGCGGACGGGCGCAGACGGGCAGGACTTTGGCACGACTTTGGCGCGAAGTTGGCGCTCCCGCTGCGCTCTTCCGCTGCGCTTCCGCCATTGCGTCATTTAAATGTGAGAGGAAGAAAAACACTGGCCCGCTGACCTGCCAGTCGGCCAGCAGGGCGGAAGTGAGAATAACGGGGCGAGGGAGGGATTTCGTGCTCGTGTGGCCACCGCCGCTGCAAACGGCACAAGCCGTGGCGGATCGGTGCCTGGAGCCAAAGTACAGAAAATAAAGGAAAACGTTGCGCCGAGGAGCGGCGGTCTGAGGCAGGTAGGTACAAAAATTGTTAGCGAGTCAACAATTCAGCAACCAATACAAGTGACAAATAAAACAGAAACACAGCGCGATATTTCTAGACTGTACAAAGTTTAAAATTAAGAGTCAGAGGAGCGCATAGCCTCAGCAGCCGCTCTCACCAGTTGTTAGCGCCGAATGCCGGCAGCGTACTGCTTTTATGTAATAATTATTCCAAACACTGGCCCGCTGACCTGCCAGTCGGCCAGCAGGGCGGAAGTGAGAATAACGGGGCGAGGGAGGGATTTCGTGCTCGTGTGGCCACCGCCGCTGCAAACGGCACAAGCCGTGGCGGATCGGTGCCTGGCGCCAAAGTACAGAAAATAAAGGAAAACGTTGCGCCGAGGAGCGGCGGTCTGAGGCAGGTAGGTACAAAAATTGTTAGCGAGTCAACAATTCAGCAACCAATACAAGTGACAAATAAAACAGAAACACAGCGCGATATTTCTAGACTGTACAAAGTTTAAAATTAAGAGTCAGAGGAGCGCATAGCCTCAGCAGCCGCTCTCACCAGTTGTTAGCGCCGAATGCCGGCAGCGTACTGCTTTTATGTAATAATTATTCCAAACACTGGCCCGCTGACCTGCCAGTCGGCCAGCAGGGCGGAAGTGAGAATAACGGGGCGAGGGAGGGATTTCGTGCTCGTGTGGCCACCGCTGCTGCAAACGGCACAAGCCGTGGCGGATCGGTGCCTGGAGCCAAAGTACAGAAAATAAAGGAAAACGTTGCGCCGAGGAGCGGCGGTCTGAGGCAGGTAGGTACAAAAATTGTTAGCGAGTCAACAATTCAGCAACCAATACAAGTGACAAATAAAACAGAAACACAGAGCGATATTTCTAGACTGTACAAAGTTTAAAATTAAGAGTCAGAGGAGCGCATAGCCTCAGCAGCCGCTCTCACCAGTTGTTAGTCGTAATCACCCCCTAAGTACTCTTCAACTATACTGTCTACCTGTATGGATGACATGTGAATCCACCCCTTGTTGACCTCTGTCTTATGTGACATTTCCTATACGCTGATTTACACACCTATGATTGTTTCTGTGTAATGTGTGTTATGTAAAGTGCTCTGACACCCTTCACTTTTATGAGTGATGCTATAAAATTAATTAAATGCATCTGAGAGAGAGTGGTTATGGAGACTGTTAAAGGGTGGTAGGGAGGGAATTCAAGGCATATGTGGTTATTGGGGGGCACCCAAAAAAACTGTTGCACTGGGCACCCTGAGTGCTAGAGCCGATCCGGCACTGAACCAACATAGATTTGAACAGGAATTTGTTTTGCTGCAGAGAACATTGACATCACTGCTCGGTCACAAAGCTTAGGGCATCACAGATACACATTGTGTTTGTCAGCAGCTTTGCATCACAGCAAGACATTGATAAAACTGGCCTGTGCTGTCTCCCCCAACCCTGACCTCTTGCCCATTCACCTTTCTCACATCTGTGTATCTGCTGGAGCCCACGTGTAATATTTTCTACATGTCACCTATCCTTGATCTCAGTGCTCAAAAGATTGACCGTTCATGTATCTCTCCCAGCCTTCACGGTTATAGCACTTTATTCAAAAGCCTTCCTCTATATTTGCTTCCTTTTTTGTTCAGAATGCTGACACCGAACTCCTTCCCGACACAAATAAATATATGACTACACTGTTGTTGGATCATAGTTTAGGATTCCAGTCCTGATTGAATTTTAATAGGATTATGGCACCATCGTTTGGACTTTTCCTATCATTATATTTCTATTTTAAAAATATGATTTCCTTGATATTGTATTATAAATAAACAAACTACGATCATCTGCTTGTAAATACGAAATCAAAGGATAGATCATAAATGCGTCTTTCACTTTAATGAAAAGTTACATATGCTTACACTTGGATTCTTCGGAGGATGGTATTACATAAATGAATAAAGCTGTTTCTGTGAAAGTATTTGCAAGAGCCTATGATTTTATGTTGTTTTATTAATGTAAAGTTGTGAAACGCGTGGACACAAGCGTCTGTGAATAACATAAGTATGCATTGTAAAAGTTAAATTACGAATTTGCTTACTGGATATGTGTATTTTATCAAAGACCTAAAGGGTAATTCAGACGCTGGCTGCTGGACCACAAACCAGCCAGTTTGGCAGCATCATTCAACTCTGCTCTCTCAAAGGAGCACTCCTTTCCATTGTTGTGGATACACCAAAAAGCTAGGAGTGGCATCAGTGACGTCACATGCCCTTTGACCTATCACTGACATCAATCAAGTATTAAAAATGACACCTGTGTTCTTGGTTTTAAGAGCATTTCACTAGGGCCACTTGGTGCGTGCAGATAAAGTGTTTTTTTAATTATTATTCGTGCTTCAAGATATAATTTAAACAAATGTCAGCAGCTGAAGAAATGAAAATCTTCATTCTCAGGGAATACTTACTAATAAAAAAGAACTTTGTACAGAAGCTGAAAATATGAAAAGACATCTTTATTAAATTTAATAAGTGAGGCCACGTCACACAGAAGCCGTAGCAACTGAATGAGGTAGTCTGAGGAATACAGAGGACAGAGGCCTTTTATTTGTTTAGGGTTACATGACTCAGCACAAAAGTAAGGGGCAGTCCTAGCTTTTGCAAGCATGCAAAAAACCCAACATTCCTTCTTACACAATCCGGACAAACCCATAATAAAAGGACCACAACCCATATCATAAACAGACCATAAAAGAAGGAACAGAAACAGATGAGAAGCAAGATAGAAGGGTGTGTGCATGTACCATAAACTCAGCAATGTCCTGCTCTTTTATCTCTATCTTGATCAGCTAAAGGGCAAAAACTGGTTTGGCAAGGTCAGCTTCAGGCAACAGGGTCAGTTCACTCAGGTCATCTAAGAGTCAGCTAAAGTCATCAGCCTATGTGAGGGCAACTACAAAATGGCTGCCATGCACAAAATGGAACCCAGGGATTCAGAACGAAATCTTCAAATACACAGTGAATACATCGGTATAACATGATGAAAACACTCATACTTGCTGAGCTCACTGTTTACGGTTCGCTGTTACCAAAATCGTAACAGAACCACGACCTTTATGACCCAGGTTCAGAATTCACGGAACCTCACAGCAGCGTACTCAATTGCTAAGCATTAAGGGACTGTCTTCTATACTTTATCAACCATTGTTCTGTAGTGGCCCGTGCAGGTAAGCGCAGTGGGGCGGGAGGGGCTGGGGTGGGGGGTGAAAGTGACAAACTACGGGATAGGGAATGTAAAATAAATAGATAAATAAATCCACTTACCAGAATTTTCCTGGTACGGAAAACCAGGCGTAAAAATGACACTTATCCACTGGTATAAAAGCAGAACATACCCAAATCACTCTAGCAAGCTCAACAGCACCATGCACCTATTCTTACTGCAGCTCAGAGCACCAAGAGGACCACCACAACTATCTCCACCATCATCACAGAGGCAGCGCAGGAGATGGGAGCGGACATACAGCCAGAGGATTACCATCATTGACCTCAAGCAGGAGGAAGCTGTTGCCCACTACAGGTTGGGAGGGAGTCCATTGCCCACCTGCTGCACAGATTGCACCAAGGCTGCAGCCAACATCTCAGCAGTGCACCAACAGCCTTCTGCAGGCCAAGCTACTGACTGTCACATGCTGGCATCTGGAACATTCCAACCCACCTCAGCCATAAGTGACAGGAGTATCCCAGGCATCTTTCTTTAGGTTCCTCCCCTCCGTCTTGGATGTCATCTTAAGCCTCACACCCAAGTACCTCTTCTTCCCCAACACAACGCAGAACCAATATGAAAACAAGCAAGTCTTTTATACATTAGCAGGATTTCCACATGTATTGAGGGCAATGGACAGCACCCATGTGCAACTTGTGCCTCCAGCAGCTACGTCACGCCTGTACTGCACATGCATTCCATGAACATGCAAGCAATCATGGACCACCTGGACATCTTCATCAATATCTTGGCAAAATATGCAGGCAGTGCTCATGATCCTTTCAACTTCTGGCATTCCCCCATTAATAAGAGCTTCCAGAATGGAACATATGGGAATGACTACTGGTTTGTAAATATTTCTCAAGCCCATAACAGACCACTTGACAGTTGGTTAGGTCTCCAACTCATGCCAATGAGGCAAAGCAAAGTCAACCTGCATGCCTGTGCATGGCCTCATAGATATGCAGTAAGTGCAGCATTAATTCACCGTGTGTTAAGAAAGTGTTCCATGGGTCTTGCGGTGGCTTTTCTTGTGCAACACCAATGAAGATCTCACACATTTCCACATATCCATGATTCAGGAACTCTGGGACTGTTTGCAAATAGTGCGCCTCCCAAAGGGAGATGAAATGAGGATACATAATAACATGTCTCTTTGGCATGTCCAATTACTATGTGTACTGCATTCCACAGGACAAATAGAAAGAGGAAATAGCATATATTTTTTGGTGCAGATACATGTCCCTTAAGGAATTAAGTTATTTGAGGACACAGAGCTAACACACGCTATGTGATGGTACATATGTGGATGAAGCATGGATGTGCTGTATGTTAGGAATATGGCACATTCCAGCCCTTCATTTTGGATGCAGGCCAGTGCAGCCAGATGACATCCATGCTTCCCAGTGGCAACAACTGCTAAATGAGCCCCTGTGTGTGCATCCAATAGTGTGAAACAGCCTCACGAATGCAACACCATGTGAAATGCTGCATAAAAACATTGTGTTGAAGTAAGGAATTCCCTGTCGATAGTCTGTGTGTCCACAGGTATATTGCATGGGCATGAGGCATGTGATGTATCCCAGACCTGTGAAAATGAGAAATATAGTCATATTTTAAGCTTGCAAGATTGTGTCTACCATGCTAAATTATATCACTCATCATATACACACACATCACATCCTATGTGCACACGGTTTTGCAGCACACAAACCACTCCATCAGTCCTCTAAAGATCCAGACTGTGTAGCAAGGTGCAGCCTCAAGCCCACACTACATCTTCCATGACAGGCAACAACACAGTCATCTTGGAAATAATGTGCCTGTCTTGGAGCAATGTTGCATATTTTCTGCCAGCGCAGACATCAAATCCTAGACACAGAATCATGTGGAAAATATGTCCTACACTTTCCTCAAGCTGTGTGGTAGTGTAGTGTAGTTAGTATTCTAGTTGCACCGATCAGCACAAGATTCCCACAAATCTCAAACTCCTTGTGTACTGTCAACATAGTGGACACAGTGCACTGTACCCTGTACACTATAATGTTCCACATTGATATCCACTCACTAGCCTTTCCACGGAAGTATACATGGAACAACATTGACTCCAACTCTCACTGCCATATAAGTGTGACTGAAGTACGCCACATTACCGGCTCCAGCTTGTACAATCAGACATGTATCAGTTTAGGAATGGCAATAGTAGCCAATGACAGACACAATAGATGATTGTGAGAAATGTGTCTACTCAATGGCTAATTGACTATCCTTACTAGTGACAAATCATCACCTTCATGGCCCTGGCACTCACAAGTGTGACAAATCTTATGTGAATCAGAGGGGACAGCACACCTGTACATGTAGAACGGTGTCAGTTATATCAAATTCCTACTTGCATGTATGCCACACAATTTCATAGCACATCTCATACAGTAGGCAAAGTATATGAGTCATTCAGGACACATAACGGAATGTGGGGCCATCCCCTGTCATGACTCTTAACTACTTTTACCCCTCCTGTCTTTGCAGCTGACCAAGGATATACTTTGCAGCCATGGGTGATGACTCCTCTTAAAAAAGCACACAGAACCCACGCAGCAGCACAATCATGTGCTAAGCAGGTCCCGGTCAATAGTTGAGTGAACATTCGGTGTACTAAAATCCCGCTTCAGGAGCCTAGATTTGTCTGGGGAGGTGATTAATGTACTTGCCAGCAATGGTGTGCAAAATTATTCTTGTTTGCTACATAGTGCACAATATTTGTGGAAGGACAAATGTACAATACTACTACTACTAATGTACAATGGGCTGATGGCAATGAGGAGCAGGAACAGCAGGACAATGAGGATGAGGAAGATGCGGAGCTACATTAAACAGTTCCATCATTAGCCGCAACATGGCGGAGGGACCATAATATTAGAAAAACTTTCACTGATGCATGAGTGACTTACATGAAGCCACAAAATGATGACAGCTGTAACTGTGTACAGATATTTGAAAATAGATATATGAGCGCTACCACTGTGTATGCATTTTGATTCCATGGTCACAGTAAACATGAAAACATTTGCATCACACCTGCTACTAATTGCCACAAAGAAATTGTATGTAGCTATGTGTAACAAACAGCATTGAACAGTATCTGGTACAAACAAAATAGTGTGTATGGAAACTACCTGCATCAAATAGTCCGCTATTGCCAGCCAAAATAAATATGGTGTGGTGATGTAGATAGTGTGCTATGACTGGGTGTATGTGTGTCTCTCCTACAGCTGGTCATTTGTATGGCGTCATACTTTTGAATGATAGTAGAGTCCACTCATAGAATGATGACTGTGAAGTGATCCACATAGTATGTGCATGGTAACACAGTCACAAAACTACAGTCTACATATTCTACATCAAAAAATGTATCCACAAATGAAATCCATTAGATTTAATATCACATACACACATGCTACATACTATGCTTTGCCAGTGCAACAGTGGCTACCTAGTGAGAATGCAGCCATACTTGCCCCACTATGCTAAGATGCCAATGGGGCAAACAGGGATATAGCCTACCATGTTGGTGTGTTGCACTCAGATACTAGCAATGGCTTCACTCCTTTCAGTACAGTCTTACTGTGAATGTGTTCACACAACACCCAGATTCAGAATATGTAACAATTGGGCACAAGATATCACATTATGAAAGGTCAATACACCCAAGGTCCCTGCATCGATGCACCACAAGATATGGTGTTCCAATGTGGCTAGAAAATTGTAGGGGAACTTCCGGTCTGAATGCATCACCATCACCAAACTTCTAGTTGCCAGACTACATAGAAACATATTGTGATGGGTCCCAATTTATGATTACACTACACCTGACTAGTTGTGACTAGACAAGCTGGCCTTATGAACCACAAATCATAGGCTATGCTTGGTGGTAAAGACAATGTGCAATTGCAATGTGCATGGCCCACACATATCTTTCCACATACAAGGCCATACAGCCAATGTATGTGTGCCACAACAGGATATGGGGGCTCTCTCAACACTTCGCTGCACATAAACCTTCATGGAATAGTTCTACATGGCCAAAGTGAGCAACAGCATGCACAACAAATGGAAACAGGGGAACCAACGTTACATCAATTGATACATCCATGTTCTAGCTCTACTTGGGATGTCTGTCAAGTTTTGGACTGTCCCAGTGTCATGTGAGTCTCATCACCTGTCTCAGTGTCAAACTAAATGAGTGTTGCATGTTAACACCTACTGCTATACACAAGAAACACCGCCTTGATGCAGAGTGTAATTATGGTGTGATTTTCGCAGCCTTACTATCGGCAATATGCAGGAGGTCACTCCAAGGCATACAATGTGGCTAGAAAATTGTAGGGGAACTTCCGGTCTGAATGCATCACCATCACCAAACTTCTAGTTGCCAGACAACATAGAAACATATTGTGATGGGTCCCAATTTATGATTACACTACACCTGACTAGTTGTGACTAGACAAGCTGGCCTTATGAACCACAAATCATAGGCTATGCTTGGTGGTAAAGACAATGTGCAATTGCAATGTGCATGGCCCACACATATCTTTCCACATACAAGGCCATACAGCCAATGTATGTGTGCCACAACAGGATATGGGGGCTCTCTCAACACTTCGCTGCACATAAACCATTCATGGAATAGTTCTACATGGCCAAAGTGAGCAACAGCATGCACAACAAATGGAAACAGGGGAACCAACGTTACATCAATTGATACATCCATGTTCTAGCTCTACTTGGGATGTCTGTCAAGTTTTGGACTGTCCCAGTGTCATGTGAGTCTCATCACCTGTCTCAGTGTCAAACTAAATGAGTGTTGCATGTTAACACCTACTGCTATACACAAGAAACACCGCCTTGATGCAGAGTGTAATTATGGTGTGATTTTCGCAGCCTTACTATCGGCAATATGCAGGAGGTCACTCCAAGGCATACATGGTGATCTAGCATAGTGCCATCAGCATGAGTGAGAATCATGTTGCCCACAAATGCTGACGTTACTTTCCTGTGGGGCATAACCCTTGGATATGAATGGCCTATACTCAATCAATCATATGGCGCCATCCATACATGCCCTTCCATGTAATGTATAATGGAACGCACCTCAAATGAATATTTAATCAGATTGGGTAGTCAAATACTATTCTCAATGTTGTTATTCACAAAGGACAGGAAAGCAATTGGTCGTGGTGCCACTCCGGATAAAAATGCACCTTACTACCTTAGGTGCCTAAATACACAGATCCTGCAACGCATTCACTGTGAAGAGCAATATAATATACAGATATCTCGGCACTCAAAAGTAAAGATCCTATTTGTGCTTATATGTAACTAAAGCAAACCGCATTGAATAGTATCAATATATCACTGGCGACAGACAGATTTGGATTCATACAAAAAATTTCTTTTTAATTTAGAAAAACATTATGTATGACATCACAGTTTTCAAACAAGACCGAACAAGAAACATTGTCCCTAAAATAAGTATGGCATTGAAGAGACTGTTCATAAAAGGTATTTGTAGCTTTGTGGTCGTGATCCAAATGCGTAACAGCCGACAGATGTTTCGTCACATCAAGTTAATTCCTCAAGGCTTTTTAGAATTTAAAGCTTACCGTGGCTATACATGCTCTTGATTCCAAATGATTTGTCAGTTAAAGACCGTTTGCAACCATAATTTTCCTGATTTCTAGACGTCATTCACCTATTTCATTGGTTTGGATTACCGAAGAACTACCTGAATAGGTAGTTCCGAGAGTATATAACAAGATTTTCTGTATTATGTCTCAGATTGTACGTGTTATAAGCATTTGCTAGGCCCAAAAAGACAAGACCCAAATTGTATTTGTCCCCGTTGGAAATATCTTAATTCGATCATTCAAATTATTTTCCCCCAAAAAGCAAAAATAATCTTTAAGGTCTCCTGTGTGAGAATGATTAAATGTTCATGTAGTTCCCTGAATTTCTTGACTTCCCTGCCCTGGCTCCAAGCTGAGTGCAGTTACAATGTGGAGGTCATAGATACTTTGTATGGTGACAGAAAGCCCCCTATTCAGTTGCTAGTGGAGGTATGCATTTTGAGTGTTGCTTATTTTTCTGAAAAGAGTCCCACTGTGGACTCTATTTGCATAAAATGTGCATAGTAATGCAAGACAACAAGTGCAGTCTGATTCCCATTGATCTCAGCTTGTGCCAAACTGCATCTAGCTACAGAACCGAATTTGCGTTCTTTCAATGTGAACCGGCACCGCCTTTCCCATCCGCCCTGACTTTTTTCCAGTACAACTTGTTTCACTTCTGTTATGTTTTCACTGTGCCAATTTGCTTTACTGTGGCAGTTTGATGTTATAATGTTTTTTAAGAATGTTTCTGAGAAACCAAAAGGCATATACATCACAAGATTAAATGACAGAATATTGGCCTTCAATAAAACTGTATCCTGAATATTGTGAAGATAAGCAGGGTGGGATTTGGATGGAATATACTCCCTGATAGCAAACTAAAAGCGGCCCCCCATTAGTGAATTAGATAGCTAAAAATAATGGCCCATGCTTGCAAATGGGGCAGTTTTGAACGTGTAAAGCAATGCTGTATACGTGTTTTATAAGGTACGGAGTACTGCATGGGTTTGAGCTTTCTCATTGCCATTATTTTTAATATCTGGAAAATCAAGAGTAAAAGCCCAGCAGATCATAAACAGGCTCACAAACAGCCAACTAACACACAGCCCTCACACAGGTCTGTCAGAGCAGCCAGTCGGGCATTGCCTGATTGTCTTATAGGACACTCAAACCCTGAAGATCAATATATATATATATATAGGTAAGTCTAGATTTACTATTCTTAACTCCACATCTACATTAAGGTACATAGAAATATAGTTAAGTATAGTAAATCTATACTTACCTATATGTAATAAACCTCACATTACTGTGGTAGCTGATATTCTGGAAACAATATTTGGACTGGACAATATTTCAAACTAGTTATAGTGGTAGAACACCAACCTAAAAGTGTTGTTCAAATGAAGTCTATTAGTTCATCCATTGATACCAGCATGTTTAGAGGATATTGAGGGCCTCATTTATGAAAACTGCTGCATCGCTGCATGAAAACAGCGATGTAACCTTTTTAGGTACACCATCCTTGCGACACCATGGATGTGCTGTATTTGCTGTACGGCGCACCATGTCACAAGGATTTACAGATATATCAGTATTCCTCATGTATCTGTAGTGGCAAAAGTGGCATATTGCTGGGGTGTATCTGAAATCAGACGCAACTCCAGCAATGTGTCCTTTCACATGGGGCAACCCCCCGTGTGAAAGGGCCTGCGCCAGTCTTACACCTGCAGTGTTGCAGACGTCAGGATTTGGAGCAGTGGCGTCCTAGAAGAGTTGCAGCGAAATCTCATAGTTGTCATTGCAACACTTTGAAAAGCCTTGTTTGCGGGGCAGCGCCCACCCTGCATACATTATACCTGATGCAGGTATAGTGTAGCACATGGGTTTACAAAGTGACACATCTGCTTAAATATGTTGCTGTGTGGCACATATTTTTTGCTGCTGGTGCATCACAAAAAGTGATGCACCGGCAGTGCAAGGGACTCATAAATAAGGCACTGAGTATGCATTATGCACCTACAAGTTGGGCCATGCAAAATTTAATCTACCCCTTACTTGCTCATAAACTGGCAAATGTTCTCAATTGCTCATGCACTGACTTGCTTATCATACAAAAACACTTATAGTATATAAATAAAGTACATGAGCATGGAAACATATATATTGAGAACATTCATCTTAGGTTGGTTCCATCCTCATTATAACATTGCAAAGGACACAATCATTTGTACGATGACATATATAATTTTCTAGTTGCATTTTTACATTGTTTTCGAAGCAATAAACTCGTTGTAATAACATCATTCCAAGTGTAATGTTAATCCACCAGCACTGACCTCGAGGATTATTTCCTTTCCGCTCAAATTAGCAAAGAATTCCCATCACATTTTATACAATTAAGTGTTACATTCTCATCGGAAACTGTTTATAAACTGGTTACTGGGCGATATGTTTCTTGGCTATTTGTGCGGGGCTTAGGATCCTGTCATTTCTGTTTAAGAAACACTCCTGACATGTTATTACTTTCTGCCATCCTCCATGTTTGACAGCTGTTCTGGAGTGTGTTTTCCCAGGCACTGGCCTGGCCACCAATAGAAAACCAATTACAGTCACAGGCAATTAATGTTAGTCTCCTCCAGTGCACATTGATATGATAGAAGAATGCAGCAGAACAGCATGATATCCGTGACCTTTGGGACTGTGAGGGAGATTGCAGAGTTGATCTGCTGCACACAGCCATGGCCAGCACACAATTAAACTGTTAGGGAAAGCCATAGAGGTAAAGGTTGAATACTTTTACAAATCAGTGGATATTCTGTTTGCTCTCCTTACTTCCACACAGCAATGTCTACTTATAACTGTGTTCACCTAATAGAAAATAGGAGGCATTTTAGTTGAATCGGAGGCTGTGTGTTTAGCTGCAAGCATTTAACTCACAAAGATGAGTTGGAATGACTTTCTCGTATAAGCATGCCAGTCACAATAAGGCCTTCCTTGACCATACAGGAAGATGGGCATGAAAATTAGCCAGTCATTGTGGGTATTGTGCAGTAAAGACATTTTTGAAGACATCACTAACACACAGTAGGCGCACAGTGCGGGAAGCAGAAGTTCAAAATTTCTTAACACAATGGACAGGTACAAGACAGTTGACTGCAGCAGCAGAGCAAGTGTAAAAGCTTCCCTGAGCAGTTGTAGCTCAAAATAGCAACTTACAGAAATATTGAGGTCAAAATATTTACAACCAAAATATCAATTTTCTATACTTATTCCTGAAATGACAAAAATACAAGCAAAATATTGACATACAGAAATATAGTGTATCCAGACACACACACACATATTGAATATTGCTGCCTATGAATGTGGATGACTACAAGAATTAACAAGCTGGAAAGGGGAGGTTGTAGGGCATTTTGGTAAATATTTCGGAAACCAGCTGGGTAACCTTTATCACTAATCTGTATGGTTCAATGGATCAGGCTATAAACCAAACAAATATGTGTATTGGTTACGGGGAAATCCGTATATTAACTATCAATAGGGAGTGTGGTGTGTGCCAGGGGATGAATACCATAGCCAATCCTAGCCATTCTAGCCTTGACTTGAATTTTAATTTAGATCGCATAAGTTGTAATCAAGTATTGACCTTGCTACATGGGCTTCTCGCAAAAGGCGCTCCTGGTCCTAATGGGCTGCCTAATGCCCTATTCCGTGCCAATGTTGATATGTGGGCGGAAATATTGTATGAATTGTTCAATGAAATATTGAAATTGGAAATTGTTCCAGCATCATGGCAAGGTAGCATATTGCAGCCTATTTCTAAAAGCTGTTTGGTAGATAAATAATGCAATTATCGTCTAATTGCATTGACGGATGTTGATGCAAAAGTTTTTGCCTCCGTCTTGTTGAAAGAATTGGAAAAGTGGGGAACACAGGAGAGCATTATTCCATTTAACCAAACTGGTTTACGAATGGGCCCGTCTACCACTGACAACCTGCTTGGACTCACCTTACTTGCTGAGCGAGCTGACTTGAAAAAGCAAAATCTATACATTGCTTTCATTGATTTAAAGGCTGCCATTCACTCAGTGCCTCGAAATTTACTATAGAAAAAACTGATTGGAAGGGGCATTTCAGGGAAATTGTTGAAGGCTATCATCCGTTTGTATACGGACACCCAGGTTCAAGTCAGGTTGGGTGAGGGCAGTTCCCTATCAAGGAAAATAAGAACATATAATGGCCTAAAGCAAGGTTCTGTTCTTGCCCCCTGCCTTTTTAATCTATTTCTATCATATCTTTCATGGCATCTTGATTCTATTAATGCACATGCCCCAAGGTTGGGAGGAGTGCAAATCAGATACCTTCAATATGCTAATGATACTATTCTCCTGAGCCACACTCCAATTGGCCTTCAAAAACTTATAAATGCCTTTGCAGATTACATACAAATAAATGGCATGAACTGAATGTTAAAAAAACGGAAATTTTGAAACCTGGAGCTGTAAAGCAGAAGTTCACTATATGGAGGGCCAGAGCAGGTCCAATTGAAGTTGTTAAAATGTATAGAAATTTATGGGTGGAGTCTGATAATAGAGATGCTTTTAAATACCATTTCAAAGAGCTAAGGGCTAAAACTGTGATTTTAATTCATGCTTTTAAATGCGTAAAACAATAATTGAATTGTCAACATATGACTATATTCTTAAAGTCATGAAAGTCAAGTTACAGCCAACCTTTCAATAGGACTCACCCATTACCAGAGGGAAAGATGCAAAGCTCCTGGACTTATTGGTAGTTGAGGCTTTTAAAGCAACTTTTGGGATTCCCAGATCAGTAGGCCAAGCAGGACCAAGATTTGAATTTAGTCTCCAGAGACAGTGCTTTATGCATCAGAAGGAGCATTTTTTAAATGTATGTACTCTATGTTTTCATCAGTTCCTGCTTCCCTACGGAACATTTGCTGGCTAGAAGTCGATAAGTCTGCCAATGCTGACAAATGGAGATCCCACATCCTAACCTTCCTAAGGGATTTCGGTGTGCAAATAGCTTTCCAAGACTTGAAAAAGCCTAACTACAAGTTAATATAAAAAAAAAGTGATTAAAGCCAAATCCCTCAGGTTGGACAAAAATGCATTAGCGGGGAGAAATTATGCAGGGTATGTGATGAACTCATACCAATCTTTATGTACCCAGCCATATCTGACTATTTTTCAGCAAAAATAAAAAATACTGTTTTTAAATTATGTATGGTAATAAATCCCACAAAAGAGGGCACACAGTCATAGATTCAGCAGTGGCCAGATTCTAACTGTAGACTATGAGGTTGGCCACAAGAGACATTGGTACATATAGTGTGCGTGTGTCCAAAATTGATTAACATCCGATGCACCTTTCTTTGAAAGCACTATTCTTGAGGATCAGGGTTAGAGCAGCTTGCCAGGCACTAATTAGGTCACTATCTGGTGAATCGATCCCGTTGTCATTCCAGTTGATAACATTTTTAAATGCAGCCGAAAAATGTTTAACATTACAGATTTAAGATGTAACATATTTATTTCCCTGGAACCTATGAGCATTTTTATTATATATATATATCTTGCTACTTTGTTAGCTGGGAGAGCGACAATTAGAATTGTGACAATATAAGTCCTGTTACAGTAATTATTGATGTAATTTATTATTGTTTTTATATAATGGAATTATTAACTATTGCACGTTGACACTTTAAAATGCAATGTGTACAATATTTTGTTATAGAAACTATTGATGTATTTTTATTGCATTTAAATTTAGTTTTTATATATTGTAATTAGTATCTATTGAACGTTGGCACTTTAAAATGCAATATGTGCAATATCTTGTTATGGTAATTATTGATGTATTTTATATGTGCTACCAATGTAATTAACTATGCATGATTAAGCCCATGCTTGACTGATTTTATAATCAATTTTTATGTGTTCAATGTATGGTGAATTTATCCGGCTTCATGACAAAACTATTGTTGAATTGGTAATATTTTTAATAATGCTTGTGGTACAGTTGTTACATACTGAGTAATGTAAAGAAGTTTTTATTGCTATGGTTTTATTTAATCATGCAATAAAGATTTATATATACTAGAATGATGCTCTGAGACAACTGGTAGATTCTAGGTGTTATGAAGTAATTTCCATGACAGAAGATTGTAGAACAATAGTAATGTTTCATAATATGCTATGGGCTTGGAATAAGCAGGGAATAATAGATCACGATGAGTAAAAAAAAAAAATTTGATAAACCTTGCACTCCTACTATTTATTTTTTACCTAAAATCCGTAAGCATCCAAAGACTCTCCAGGTAGACTTATTGTGTCCTCCAATGGTAGCCTTTTGGAGAATGCAGCCATACATTTGAATAATTTCTCGGGCCCGTTTTTCCACATGTTGCCATCTTATTGTAGGGACACCACCGGTTTCCTTAGAAGATTGCATGAATTCAGGTGGGAGTTCAATGAATTTCTAGTCACATTGGATGTAAACTCTTTATACACATCAATTAAGCAGGAACAGGGCATTATGGCTTGTATGCAGAGGGAAACCTATTACCCTTTATGAATATACTAATATGCTTGGAAGGATGATTGAATTTTGCTTACATAAAATATTTTCATGTTTCTTGATGTGTATTATTGCCAGATTACCAGGACTTCAAAGGGCACCTGCTTCGCCCTCAGCTTCGTGAACTTGCTCATGGGCTGGTGGGAGGAATAAGTGGCCTGGAGAGAATGGTTTGCGCACTGGACATCATATATACCCATTTGGATAAGCCACATCGAAGACCTTTTCTTCATTTGGGATAGAGAAATGAGGGAGGCTGTTAAAGTTATAGAGCAACTAAAAGACAATGTCTTGAACTAGAGTTTGCGTTGAAGAAGTGAAACTAGAGGATCTCTAGTTTCATCCCTTGGCAGGCACACATGTTGTTGTCTTTTCTAGTGATAAAAAGACTTCCACTCGATAAGTTTTCTTTAAATGTCTTTATGTTTCATTGCGTTTTTAACTTCAGTATTTCAAAATTAGTTCTTATGTCATCAAAATCATTGTGGACAATGTTTACTTCAGGCAATGTCTTTTGAAATGTGTCCAATGCATTTCGGGCATTAACATCATGCCCTTCATCAGGGAATCGACACTGTGAAACAATAATATAAATAGCTATTAATGTAACTACTATCAATGTCAACATATGTGAAAATAGACAAACAAACGTATTCCTAAACATAATCGTATTAACCCCAATTTCGTGCTGTGCACATACGGATGAAAATAACATGATTAAGTGGTGGTACATAATGGTGGGCATGGTCCTACACGTGTGGGAGCGGTTTGGAGTAAACAAAATGTGAATGTAAGGGCGGCGTGTCACTTACATGCCTGTCTGGGGAAGTTGATCAATTCTGTAAAGAAACGATAAAGATGCGGTCAGCGCATGATAATTAGGTGCTTCGGTGAAGCGCTCGGGAGTTAAGTCTATCGTGTGTCGGTGACTAACCTGAAATGAGGTTGAGAAGTATTACGGTCCGTTTATTCGTCTCCAGAAACGCCGGCACAGAGGGTTCTGGCCGCGTTTAGATATTTTGAAATTAGCCGATCATGTGACACGTCACGTGTCTGACATAGTGAAAAGACTATAGGAGTCTATCGTGTCATCGAGTGGAATATGGAAAGGTCGTGAGAAAAGAATGGATGACGGGCTAGTCAGTAATGCAGACTGAGTGCAAATTAATAAAATGTTAGAGAATAACGGCTGAATGGAATATAGACGAACAACATTATTAAAAGAAAAAATGTTATATACATGCACGGGTCTAGGATCGAACTGTGGGAGTATGGGATAAAAATGAGTCTGTTGCTAGCGCTGTGGCTAGTGTCGATTGTGTGAAAAAACTGGATGAAAATTGAGGGGTTGGGTGCTGGTGGGGAGTAAAAGTGTCAGTGTTAATCATGAACAAACACAGTGGTCACAAGTTACAGTCAATGGAGCAAATGTTTACAGGTAACAGGACAGTTCAATTCTTTCATTCAGACCCATCGGTTTTTGAGTCGACAATTTCTGAATCCAGAAGTTCTCTCTTCTTAGGAGATGTTTGTTGTTATCAATCCCCTCCATTTTTTGAACAGTTTCAAGGATGATGTATTTGATTTGCGAAACATTGTGATGTTCTTCAACGTAATGTGAAGATAGTGCTGACTTCAGATTTTTAAGTCGGATGTTAGACTTATGTTCAGTGAGACGCACCTTGATGCGTCGTTCTGTCTTACCGACATACATCTTGCCACATGGGCATCTTATCCCATAGATCAGATTGCTGGTGTCACAGGTGGCATTGACTCTTAGTTTGATAGCGTTACCTTTCATGGGGTGATGGATAATGTTCCCTCTGATTAGACTGTTGCAATTGCCGCAGTTAAGGCAAGGTTTTGTTCCAGAATATACTATGGTCTCAGTAGGTTTATTCTGTAGGATTTCTCCCAAGTTCTTTGCCCTAGTGAAAGCGAATAAGGGTGGTTGTCTAAATGACTGTTTGAAATCGGGTTCAATGTTTAATATTGGCCAGTGTTTCAATATAACTTGTTTATATTTCTTGCTGACGGTTGAATATTTAGAAACCACCACAGTTCATGTTTGATCAGGTTTTGCTTTGGGAGTTAAAAGCTTAGACCTATCGATATTGGTGATCCTTGCTTTGGTTTCTTCAACTAGGGTTTGGGGATAACCTCTATTGATGAACTTATTGGTCATTTCATTAAGACTTACGTTGAGGATTGCATCATCCGAGGTAATCCTTTTTACTCTGGCCATCTGTGAGAATGGTAGATTCCTTATCAGATTTGGTTCATGAAAGCTCGAGTGTAGTAGCATGTTGTTTCTGTCTGTCGGTTTGACATAGAGTTCCGTTCTGAAACCATGTTGGGTTAAAGATATTTTCACATCCAAGAAATTGACAGAGATGTCTGATATATCCCAGGTTAGTTGGATTCGTTCATCTATTTCATTGAACTTTGTAAGTTCAGTTCGTAGTGTCTCCTCCGTGTTATTCCAAATGATGAAAAAATCATCAATGTATCGGATTATCATTCTCAAGTTGTTGGTCCATGCTGTTTTCGTGAGAATATGTTGGTTTTCGTACCACTGCATAAAAATGTTCTCATACACGGGTGCGGCCGAATTGCCCATGGCCATCCCGGTGAGTTGTTGATACCAATTTTCTTTAACTTTAAAATAGCTGTGGTATAAAGTGAAACACATGAGTTCCATTAGAAACATCTGTAAGTCTTGGTCCAATTCAAAGTTCAAGAGTGCTGCTTCCATAGCTTCAATCCCCATGTCATGGGGTATGCTCGTGTATAGGCTACACACGTCTGCAGTGCATAAGATCACTTTTTCATCTGGATTCCATGGTAGTTGTTGTAATTTCAATAAGAATTGTGAGGTGTCCTTGATGTAGGTTTGCATAGATTGTACTGTAGGTTGTAAATATTTATCAATCAACTGTCCTATTGGTTCGTGTAGGCTTCCTCGCGTGGAGACGATTGGCCTCATTGGTGGGTCCCTGATGTTTTTGTGAATTTTCGGCACCATTCGCAATGACGGGCTTCTTGGGTTGGAGGTTGTTAGAAAGTTTTTTGTTCTCTCGGTAATAACACCCTGGTTATGAGCTCCATTGATAATGATCTGTAATGTTTTCGAATACTCTGCTGTCGGGTTGTGATCCAGTTTACAGTAAGTGTTAATGTCTGTGACGTGTTCCATCAATTTGTTCTCATACATAGTGGTGTTCATGATCACAATCGCTCCGCCCTTGTCCACTTTGGTGAATGTTGTTCGGTCATTAGCTGCCAATTTATGCAATGTATCAAGGTCCTTTTGTGTCATATTCCTTGATTTAGGTTTGGTGTGTTTGATCTTACTGAGATCTTGTTTGACTATAGTTTCAAATAAATCCAATGTCTTGTGGCTTATTGGTGCTTGAAAAGAGCTCTGGGGACGTAATCCCAACAGTTGATCTTTCTCTTGTTGTGGACGCTCCGGTACAACGTTATCAAAGAAGTGTCTTAGTCTGAGTTTTCGCATTAACTTGAAGAAGCTCACTTCCAGTTATAGATGGTCTGTGGAAGTAGTAGGAACGAAGGAGGTTCCCTTCTGAAGTAATCCCAATTCATAGGTACTAAAGTTTTGGTCACTGATGTTGATAACTAATTGTTCTATGGTAGATTCTTTTTGGGTCTCTTCTCCTTCTCCTTGTCTTTGGTTGTTGCTGTCGTACTCCGAGTGGTTGGAGGATCTCTTTCTTTGTCCTTTTCTTTTGCCTCTCCTGGGTCTCCTTTTTGGGCTTGACCCTGTTCTAAAAAAGGATTGATGTCTGGTGTTCTGCTGGTAGTTGGTACTTCAGCTGATGTTTGATCTTGTGATGTCCGGGTGGGTTGAGTTTTGCGTGGTTTTTGACTCGGTTCGCTGTCGGTTGATGAAGTGTCAGTGTTGGAGTTATATGGGCGATTCCTGCGTTTTTGGGCATAAATGTCAGCCCATGTATAGACTTCACCAAGTCTGTAATCCAAAGTGTCCCTCTTAAACTTCCGGATTTTGCGTTCATTAATTTCTCTTGAATGACGTTCTATTTGGTTTTTGATATCATCCAGGGTAGTTTTCGGAGTCGGATGTTAGACTTATGTTCAGTGAGACGCACCTTGATGCGTCGTTCTGTCTTACCGACATACATCTTGCCACATGGGCATCTTATCCCATAGATCAGATTGCTGGTGTCACAGGTGGCATTGACTCTTAGTTTGATAGCGTTACCTTTCATGATGAAGGGCATGATGTTAATGCCCGAAATGCATTGGACACGTTTCAAAAGACATTGCCTGAAGTAAACATTGTCCACAATGATTTTGATGACATAAGAACTAATTTTGAAATACTGAAGTTAAAAACGCAATGAAACATAAAGACATTTAAAGAAAACTTATCGAGTGGAAGTCTTTTTATCACTAGAAAAGACAACAACATGTGTGCCTGCCAAGGGATGAAACTAGAGATCCTCTAGTTTCACTTCTTCAACGCATATCGACCGACGCCGTTGGGCACTCGACGTCACCTTGCGGAGCACCACAAAATTACCATAACATCATCTAAATAGGGTGATCATCTTTCAAATTGCTGTGCATCCATCCGATCCCATTTACATTGAACTAGAGTTTCACATATTAAATGGATAAGATTATGTTGGAATATCTAGATATCTGTTCAGTGGTATAAGACAACAACTCACCATGCAGCTTTATAGGAAATAAATTACAGGAAACAGTGTCCTTCAAGCAAATAGCCATCATATACATAAGTTAAAATGGAGTACCCCATATGGAGAATTGCTTCACACAAAGCGTGACTGCAGCAACAATGAATCCTAAAAGATAAAGAAGAGACTACAATTCTTGCATGGTTCATAGCACAAGGGTACCCATGAAAGGCATTACATCAAGCATTTCAGAAGGTTTTAAGGAGATCTTGAGAATAACATTTTATTCAAAGACCGAGAGCCAGAATAATAATGAGGTTCGATGTATTACCACCTATAGCAATCATTCACATAAGATCAGGCAGATATTTCAAAAACATTGGAGCAGCTTGCGAATAGACAATGTATTTGGTTCATCAGTGAATAATCAATCACCCATTGCATTTAGAATAGGATAATCTTTGAAAGACTATTTGGTACATAGCCATTATCAGGAGCACAGAAAGTGAACATTTATTGAGATGCCTCCAGCCGGTGTGGACATCCAGTGGAATATACAGAACTTTCAGCTCCATACTGGGAAAAGGAAGAGAATTGAGAAATTCCTAACGGTGTAGCTCAGATTATTGTGTGCATGTGTTAGAATGCCCCTGCAGACTTTGGTGTGTTGGGAGCACTAAAATTCCTGTCTGCAAGAGGATTCTTGAACACCTCCAGGCAATCAAAAACTGGGATGTAACCTATCCAAGGGGAAGGCATTATATGGATAAGCATCATAGTCAATCTGATCTTATGAAATACTTTGCCATTGATAGGATTCCCATGATGAAACATGGAGGAGATCGCAAGAGAAAATTGTGTGTCTTGGAATCATGTCTCACTTTTTTAACTCAACACAAAGCATTTGAATGGTTTGAATGGTATACAACCTTTAGAACGAAACTTTTACAACGACCTACCATTACAACGCAACTTTTACAACGCAAACTATTACAACGCATTGCTCTGGGGGGCGCTCTAGGATAGGGAATAGGTTAATTTACTATCCAATAACCTTCCCTACTATCCACGGGGACTGGAGTTGGAATAGTAAATTAAACTATTCACTATCCAGCACCCCAAAAGCGCTATGCGTTGTAATGGTATGCGTGGTAAAAACCGCGTTGTAAAGGTAGGCGTTGTAAAAGTATGCCCGTTTGAATAAAGAGGAGGAACTTGTTGTTCAATTTGGCATCTGAGGACTAGAGGAAACATTGACGAACGGATGGAGAATTTGAAATACTTTTGTATAGTTTTCTAAATTGCTTTTGTCTGACATTTTATACTTCATTTATATGAATGTTGATATATGGTTTTGTTGGGTTTTTTCATGGTTCTCAAGGTAAAATGGCACTATTACTGGCATGCTGTAAGGACAGCATAAAGTGTCAAAAGAATAAGGCTTAGTGTTATGGCTTGGGGAAGAGCAGCAATATCAGATATAATGATGAAACATCCGAGATGTGATAATTGTAGATAACACAGTCTGATTGGAATAACTTGTTCAGGCAGCACCACCCACCCACCATCATTTGGTCCACTCTACCCTTTTATTGATTGTATTGTCATTATCCACAATGGGTTAATATGGACTAAAGTGGCTCGACTAAATAGGGACAGCTTTTATCATCCTGGAGAATTTGGACATATATATACCAGGGCGAAGGAGGAGGGACTAAAAGCGAGGTTGGATTGAGTCTGAGTTGTACCTTACAGTATATAGAAAGATAAGGTAAACGTTGCCTACTGGGTCATGATAGTTTACAAAATAGGAGGTTGCTTGTCCATCCAATTTTAGTTTAGATAAATAAACAAATCCAACACAATTGCCTACTACACTCTGGGGACTACAAAGGATTTTCCATTGAATAAAGGAGCCATACACGATACTTGAATAAGTATCTGGGCAAATTATGCGAATTATGCATGAACACATAGTAAATTGAACTTATTGTCAAGGGTATTGTTTTTGCGGGTTTTCACATTGCACATGCATAGGACACATCACATAGGAAACCTATCAGGAGTTCTGGGGATTGCAATAATGTCTTTTGAAATGACATCAGTAATGCCATCAATTATGTCATTCAGCATGTCATGAGTGATGTAATATGTGAAGTCATAGGCCGTGCATGGCAGGGACACAAATTATATACAAGGTTTAGTAAATTGCTACTGGTGAATTTCATATATTTTTGGCATTTAAGCATTAATTTCCAACTTATTTAAACACCTAAGTATAACTTGAACCTTTGTTTTTATTGAAATTCTGAGTTTTTTTAACGTAAGGTAAAATCTTATTACATTCCCTAACTATAACATTACTTTAACTGGTGTTTTTTTTAGTTTTTTTATGCAAGGTAAATTCTTATCATCATATCTAGCTATAATGTCACTTTACTCTTGTTTCTTTCACTGAATTTCTAGTTTTTTTTATTATAACTGGCGAATTTCCATTTTTTAAGCATTAATTTTCAACCTATTTCAACACTTAAGCATCACTTTAACCTTTGTTTTTTCACTGCATTTCTGAGGATTTTTTTAATGTAAGGAAAAATTGCATTATATTAGTTAACTAGAACATTACTTTAACTCGTGTTTTTTAGTAAATTTCTAGTTTAAAAACAATTATCTTTATCACGTTTTTAAAACCCCCACCCAACCAGACAATTCATGATACAACTGATACAAAGGCAGCTGAGCATAAAAAGATAGAATACCTATTAGTACTAAGTACCATAACGTCCATAAAATAATAATAATAAAATACTAATATTAAACAGTAGAGAATTCATCAAATAAAGTGCATATATTATATCATACAAAAAGGCTCTGATACATTCTGTCCCATACTCTAAAAATATTATAGGAAAAGAAAAATATATGAATTTCTACACCAACCTACAACCTCCTCCAAAATGCTTTCCCTTCCTAGCCCTCTGACATCAATGAAATCCATTCCTTAATAGATGCCCACACCCTTAATACTTTGTTGTCAGCTGTTTTACCTTTTTATGCATACACTGCTATTTCAATGTGATAAGTAGCTAATAGCCATGCTAACCATTGGTGAACCGAAGCGGGGGATATCCAGCCATCCCATCGCTAAACATAATCTAAGGACTCTCATTGCAACAAACATAAATGACTGAGCATGGCCTGAAACACCTTCATTATGAACCACTAACAGAATAAGTTGGGAAGTCATCCCAATTTTTTTATCATTTTTTTCACCAGAAATTCAGTAATTTCCTCTTTTAACCTCACAAAAGCAGGGCATCCTACAAACATATGAATCAAATCGGCACCGTGGAGTTGAGATCAGGTGCAGTACGAACCAATAGACCCATCCCATTTCAAGATTCTTTCCAGGGTGTAATATAGACTGAAGCATGTTTTAAAATGCTGGACTTGCATATTCACCAACACTAACATAAATTGAGCAAGCTCCATAGATTCAGAAAAAAACATCATTTCCAGCCTGCACCTTCTCTTGCCATCATCTATCATGTTTGTCAATATCGTCCGGCATTAAGCTATTCAATACTCGATATAATGACCCAACTGAGGTCTTCTTTTCCATCATCATCTCCACTAACTCCACCCTGAAAAACCCTGATGCCCCAACCCCTTTTTTTCCCAAGAAAATCGCTGATCTCCAAGTACTTAAAAAATTCATTATGCTCCAGATTAAAATTGATGGTCTGAAGATAGTTGAGGAGGTAGTTGGAGATTCGGGAAATAGTGTGTTGCTGTAGTCTAGTCTGCTGGTAACTAGAGCTTGAGTGATAATACACCTGGTACTTTGGGGATCCATTTGAAAACAATTCTGAGGATGTGTAGTATGTAGTCCTGCTTCGCACTCCCAAATAAAGGCAATACAGCACTCCCACATGGAGGGACACACACGGCGAAGCAAGAAAACACCTGGAAAGGGGTTTCAATCTCATAAAATGAGGCACATCAAAAGACAGTTTTCAGAATAAAGCGTCAGGTTTTATTTGTGCAACACTCTATAACAGAAAAGCTTTCCCAGATGTCAAACGAAACACTATGCAAATATATATATATATATATAAAACTGTATTTAAAGCAGTTTTAAATCTTTCAGTATTTACTAGATTTATTATCAGGAAGGCAGCATATGTTGAGAGCATTGGCGCCATAACGTTGTTTATTATAAAAGTACCTCGGCATGTCATTATGACTTGTTTATATCTCAGGCTGAACAGACTGATGTATATAATATTTTCTCTGTATATATCCTGAATTAGTTCATGTTTAATTGTTGGCATTATATGCTTAGAGTGCAATATGCAGTTATTTATAACTTTGAATGTCTTGCACTTTGCAATGTATGCATTTGTCGAAGGCCAGTATATTTTCCACCTATATTGTCAACCATGCAGTCTATTCTTTATGTCCATTTATGCCTGAAGGAGGGAGGAGGGCTATATATTCTGAAAATGTCATGGCGCCAATTAGATTGATAAAGCCTGCTGCGCAGGCGAAACGCGTCTCTCTTTCATTGCGGGGTCGTGGGAGACCTGAAAAACAATAAAGAAGCCTGATCCATACATACCTCGAGTACGTGCCTCTTCTTCTCTGAAGCAGGATTGTTTTCTTTCATATATATATATATATATATATATATATATATATATATATATATATATATATATATATATATATATATATATAATAATATATATATTTTTCTCCTACGCAAACAGTCCCGATTCAGTGCGCGCTTTCACAGCAGGTGCCAGGCGTCGAGGTCGGACTTGAGCTCACATATCAATTTACTTTCAACAAAAGATAGCCGCACTCCTCAAGTCACTTGTTCATTAAATACGGTTTATTCAGCACAGTTTCCACCAACACCACCACCAACATTTTGACCAAGAAATGGTCTTGTTCACGGTTACATGAGTCCTTATCTCTATTACCACTATATATAGTACGACCATATTAGCACATTATGAGGCATTATGGGACTTGTAGTACTCGGTTACCAAAGTTCAAACTGTTGAAGTCTTTTTGCCAATTTAATCATACAGGGGATTTGATATGTTAATAGTCACATATATGAATGTACATTTTATCTCTTGGTGAGTATTCCTGGATATATTTCCATTCATGTTCCCCAATACTAGAGATGGTTGTTTGATACTCTGTTCTTTTTAGTTCTTTTTAATTATCGAGTTGGAGTGTCATTGTATGCTTCCATATAGTATTTGCACTACTGTATTCTTCAATTTACTTGTGGTGTTGTCACCATCAGTGATTGAGTCCTCATTTGGCATAGTCGTCTATGACATACGGTGATCTTTTGTTGAAAACATTTGAAAAGGAAATATATATATATATATATATATATATATATATATATATGTATATCTGTGTGTGTGTGTGTGTGTGTGTGTATATATATATATATATATATATATATACCTCGTGTTACTCGAGCATTCCTTGCCTCCTAGCGAGAGTTGCGTCGTCGAAAGGACCCCTAAAGGGCCGACTCTTCAATATGTACAAAGAGATGGCGACGCCGTGTGCAATTTAGCAATCTTTATTTGCTGCCGCTACCAAACGCATTTCAACTGCCCCGCAGTCCTGTTCACTGGTAAATGAGCTTGTAAGCGCGGCCATTTTAAAGTGCATGACGTGTATACCATTAAAACTACAACAGTAACTGCCGTGAAAATAGACTCGTAGTTTTTCAACATGTTTACAGAGAAACCACAATAAAGTTTCATTCAGACAATTGCCACTTAGGTTCAAACTTAAATTAGTATTGTGAGAACCTCTTAAATAAACATTTTAACATACATGGACTGCTCGCCCCATATTATTGCCCTTTGAATCAATTAAACAGAGTGCAATGAAAACAAATACATTCTCATGGCGTTTCACACTTGCAAATGACCGTACATAATTGGCAATAGCACCATAATATGCTTACTATTTGCGCATAGAATTGCATCTGCATGCCCTTAACGCATACTCATTCACGGTATTGCTTGACAGTTTTTGACAAATTTCAACACAACTTTATTCGTAATCACGCTCAAGTGAGCTAGTGCACTGCCTTTGTTTTCCCTTTCTATTCTGCATCAAATCCTCACGTTCTAGCCTCTTATGAATTACGCCCCAGTGGGCTGGCCATCATTAGACTATGTAACTCTAGATATGCTTCATAAATAATGAGTCTGTTCCACCTAATGTGCATATTAAAATATTTGCATATTAAAAACTTCTCACTACTGAATTCATTACTGACGCTAGAAACTCTTCATTATCTTACAAATGTGTATGTAGGTCTTCTTCCATATTCAGCCCCCCTGGTTGTTTAGAATTGAGTTCAATAATATAACGGGACTCTAGCCTTCTCAGTTCTTTTGTCCTGTTACCTCCTCTCACATTCTTTTTTACAGAATCAATAACATAGTATGACAAACCCCTCATGTCCTTACAATGGGCTTTCTCAAAGTGTCGGGCTACTGGGTACGCCCTGTCACCATTCTTAATAGCCCTCAAATACATCTCTTTGTATATATATATATATATATATATTCACTGAAAAAACCATAGGTTTTACACACGTTATAGTTAGGAAGTAGCATTTACAAAACCTATGAAATTCACTGAAAAAACCATAGGTTTGACACCAGTTATAGTTAGCTGGAAATTTTACTGATATAAAACCAATGAAATTCCACGTTATAGTTATTTGGACTCACTATAACTTGCGCGTGTAATGCACTGCTGATGACGTCACATATTACATCACTCATGACATCACTGATGACACCATCCAGTGAATGTGTGTCTTTCTGAAAAATAAATATGTGTTATATATGTATATATTATTGAATATCTTAGTGAATACATATATTACTGAGTAATGCTTAAATATTTAAATATATGTATTAGTGTTTCACTTTGTGTATAAGTGGCTGCATGGGTTGATGAGTAGGTACATGTGTATGTATATAGGTTATTAGATGTTTTTCTTAGTATCAGTATGAGTGTTTGCATAGTTTGGTGGGGGTATTACTTACTAAATAGATGCAAGACTGACTGAGTCTCTGTTTGTATGTGTTTTGAAGACAGCATATGTGAAGGACTGTATGGGTGGATTAGTGTGTATATGTCTGTGTTAGTGAGTGAATGACTGTCTTATTAGTGTCTTTATCAGTAACTACATTTGTTTTAATGTAGTATATGTGAATATTGATGTATATAAGTGAGTATATGTGAGAGTGAGGGATTGTAAGAGTTCCTGTTTAAATTAGTATGTGTTTCTATAAGTGATTTTTTAAGAGAGTAAGTATGTGTAAGTTTCCTTGGAAGTAAAGTGGTAGTGTGTGTATAGCTGTTTATGCAAATAAAAGGATGTTCAATAGTTTATTTGCATGTGTGAGTATGTGTGTGAATAACTTTTGGATGACTGTCGGTGTGTAACACGATGTGTAGGTGTATCACTACATATGATTAGTGAATATATGTATGAGTGACTATATAGAACTGTTGGTGAATTAGTGCATGTGTATATAGATGGTGGAATTATTGAATTGGTTGTTGTAACTGGTATGGGCATCTCCATTTTTTTGAAAATTTTAGTTTCTATTTTTGAATATGTGTTTCAAGGGTTAGATTACAGTGAAAGGAGGTCTGTCACTGTGTCACAAGGATGGTGTCATCAGTGATGTCATGAGTGATGTAATATGTGACGTCGTCAGCAGTGCATTACACGCGCAAGTTATAGTGAGTCCAAATAACTATAACGTGGAATTTCATTGGTTTTATATCAGTAAAATTTCCAGCTAACTATAACTGGTGTCAAACCTATGGTTTTTTCAGTGAATTTCATAGGTTTTGTAAATGCTACTTCCTAACTATAACGTGTGTAAAACCTATGGTTTTTAAAATGCTAATTCAGAAATATCTCGTGTATACAACCTATACTTTTGTCAATAAAGTTCTGGCAATATTTTTTTCGGAAACAAGCCGTTTTCTTCACTGTTCAAGTTGCATAGAGACTCCTTGTAAAGCGATACAGAATTAGAAAGTCTGTACCTTGCCTTTTTTTCAACGCATTAAAATTTGCCTGTAAATAAAAATAGCCTTTCTAAACTTTCGTGCACGACCCGGTGTGCGCACTCTCGGCAACAGTTCTCAATAAAATGGATAGCGCATTTCCAGGCTTTCGTGTGCGACCGACTGCGCGCACCCGCCTATATATTTCGTGAAAACTTTGCAATATGAATTTATTGAATTTCTTCATAGACCCATCAAAGAACTTATACTACGTCAAAGAGACTAAACCTAGGCTTCTTTTTTAATATTATGAAAATTTTCATTAAATGGAGCCGAATGTCTTTTTAAACTTTCGTGTGTGACCGAATGTACACACCTTGGTATTTTAAAAAAAAATATAAAAGGTTTTATACTTTAACAATTGCATGCTTGAATCGAGCTCAGAAGATATATTAAATCCGGATATGTTTGGATTTACTCCTTTTCACGTTTTGAAACTTTGCTGAATTAGACCGCTACTTCCAAATGGCGTACGTGACCAGATACTGTCACCGCCTACACGTCCCGAGACGCGCATGTGAAGTCATGTGACTCGAAAACAACACTTCCAATTGGTTCTTAGTAGTTTCTATTCTGCAATTTACACGGAGGACTCCACCCACTTCCCTCACTATCTTTTCTACTCTCAAAAGAGAACGACGTTCAACACCCTTCGGAAGACTTTGCTGAAATGGCTGCCGCCCCGCATTCCTCTTCCGAATCTGAAGGAAATGAGCGACTACCTTTAAAAAGAAAAAAGGAATCTTTTATTTGGCAATTTTTCACTTATCCTGAAGAACAAAAGAAAGTGAATGCGCCGAAAGTTACCTGCACGATATGCAATTTGGTTCTCTCAAGAGGAAATCCAAGAAAAAATATTCCTTTTCCATACATACCATGGTGCGGCATGTCAAACAAGTGCACCCTGTGGAATTTGCAAAGGCATCGACAAGAGCCCTGGCCACGCTATTACCATCAGAGGTGGGCAGCACATCTTCTGGTGGACGACCTGTATCTCCATCGAGTGCTGTGATGGACTTGAGACCATATCTTTCAAAGGTGCACATGAAATGCAACGAGTGTGGAGAAATTCTTCTGTACGGAGAGCAGAGCCTCATTCAAACTAAACTAAAAATTGAGAGTCATAAATGCCCCGAGAAAAGATAAATTTCTTCATTTCATTTTGATCCTGTGTCACACATGAAAATGTTGTTGCAAGTTTAAAAAATCAAAAACAACATAACACTTGTTTTAAAAAAAAAAAAAAAAACTTCTTTTCAGAACTAACTCATTCTACCAAAAAGAGCTCCAGGAGCATATTATAAAGGGGGTTTATCACCGCTTTTTTGGCTTTCGTTCGTGCGCGACCGTGTGCGCGCACCCGCCTATATATTTCATGAAAACTTTGCAATTGCAACTTATTAAATTTCTTCATAGACCCATCAAAGAACTTATACTACGTCAAAGACACTAAACCTAGGCTTCTTTTTTATTATTATGAAAATTTTCATTAAATGGAGCCGAATGTCTTTCGTGCGTGACCGAATGTACACACCTTGGTATTTTAAAAAAAAAATATAAAAGGTTTTATACTTTAACAATTGTATGCTTGAATCGAGCTCAGAAGATATATTAAATCCGGATGTGTTTGGATTTACTCCTTTTCACGTTTGAAACTTCGCTGAATTAGACCGCTACTTCCAAATGGCGTACGTGACCAGATACTATCACCGCGTACACGTCCTGAGACGCGCATGTGAAGTCATGTGACTTGAAAACAACACTTCCAATTGGTTCTTAGTAGTTTCTATTCTGCAATTTACACGGAGCACTCCACCCACTTATCTCACTATCTTTTCTACTCTCAAAAGAGAACAACGTTCAACATCTTTCGAAAGACTTTCTTTTCACGCGATAATGTGAAATACTGAGATTGTTACAGGATTTTCTATCAGATATGTGTTCCCATTTCTGTTGATATAAGAACAATGGTCCTTGACTATAGATTTAGATTGATATTATCAATAAACCAATTTCAAGTAAACAATGCGAATAGATCTGCATTTGAAGAATGAATCTGTATGGGAGAAAAAAATTATCTTATTGCTAGACTCTGTGTATGACATACAGAGACAGTACCCAGGGTGAACAGCTATATTCACAAGAGTAGGAACCAAAAAGAAGGGCACAGTGTCCAAATTTCAAATTTTATCAACAAAAAGCAGTCACATTTATTTACAATACCAAAAAGGCAATACTGTTGGTATACGGCGCAAGTGCTATAAGGAAAAGAAAGAAAAGGGTGCTCAAGTGTCAGGAAAAGAATAGAAAAATCATGCTAAAAAACATTTTCAATATTTACAACAATACAAACAAGCGGTAACTTCCCGCAAGTAGTAATACAAAGGGCCTGTTCAATTCCTTCCAGGGTGAATAATGGAAGGGGGGATGGGGACGGGCTAAACTAAGATACAGGCATTTAAAAAGTGGGCGTCGACGTTTCGACCCTATTGCTCGTGGAGATTTTGCTTCCTCGGCTGCGGGTCTTCTTCAGGACATACAAGGCAAGGGGGGGGGGGGGGGGGATGGGGTGAAAAGCTTGGCTGCAATTCACTAAAGTTCTGGATCACCACCAATTGAGCTTGTTGGGTCCAAATTCCGCCAATTTTTGGGGTTCACCTACTATCTGCAGGTCAATTTGACTACCGGTGAGTTGGCTCATTTAGCCAGGAGATGCAATCAATGTATATTGGTTCAAGGGCTGTAGTTTCCCGGCGCCCAGCGAAAACACGCCTAGACCTGGACAAATAGACAGAAGTGGCGCAGTAAACTAAAATCAACACCGGTCTGCCCGTGGGGGCGCCGGGAAACTACAGCCCTTGAACCAATATACATTGATTGCATCTCCTGGCTAAATGAGCCAACTCACCGGTAGTCAAATTGACCTGTAGATAGTAGGTGAACCCCTAAAATTGGCGGAATTTGGACCAAACAAGCTCAATTGGCGGTGATCCAGAACTTTAGTGAATTGCGGCCAAGCTTTTCACCCCATCCGCCCCCCCCCTTGCCTTGTATGTCCTGAAGAAGACCCGCAGCCGAGGAAGCAAAATCCCCACGAGCAATAGGGTCGAAACGTCGACGCCCACTTTTTAAATGCCTGTATCTTAGTTTAGCCCGTCCCCATCCCCCCTTCCATTATTCACCCTGGAAGGAATTGAACAGGCCCTTTGTATTACTACTTGCGGGAAGTTACCGCTTGTTTGTATTGTTGTAAATATTGAAAATGTTTTTTAGCATGATTTTTCTATTCTTTTCCTGACACTTGAGCACCCTTTTCTTTCTTTTCCTTATAGCACTTGCACCGTATACCAACAGTATTGCCTTTTTGGTATTGTAAATAAATGTGACTGCTTTTTGTTGATAAAATTTGAAATTTGGACACTGTGCCCTTCTTTTTGGTTCCTAATCTTGTGAATATAGCTGTTCACCCTGGGTACTGTCTCTGTATGTCATACACAGAGTCTAGCAATAAGATAATTTTTTTCTCCCATACAGATTCATTCTTCAAATGCAGATCTATTCGCATTGTTTACTTGAAATTGGTTTATTGATAATATCAATCTAAATCTATAGTCAAGGACCATTGTTCTTATATCATATATACCCAGGTCCTTTTGATTTTGCGGGTGACACCCCATTAATCTAATGGTGCCCATTTCTGTTGAAGCACTAACACCGTGGAAAATTCCACCGATAGCAGTGATATTTGTAACGCCGAGCACCGGCGATTTTTATCACTTAGAAGCCTTCCTATTATGAAGGTTTATCTCCTAAGTCTCTGATTCTCAAACTGTGCAACGCGGCTCCCCTGTGTGCCGTAATGAAGTGCTAGGGGCGCCGCCCACACTCTAGTGTGACTAACCATCTATAAATTCCACAGACATCTCTACCCTGTTATCTGCAATTGTGAGCATCAAAAGGAGCTGCGCTACGCCCCTGTGAGAGGCCTCACTCCCACTGCTGCAACGGCTTGGCAGTCCTCCAGATGCACAGGAACAGCCCCTCCGATCCATTGAAGTTCTCTGTCGTGAGAGGCCTCACTCCCACTGCTGCAACGGCTTGGCAGTCCTCCAGATGCACAGGAACAGCCCCTCCGATCCATTGAAGTTCTGTGTCGGTCTCAATACCACTTACGAAATGAAAATAAGCACTGAAGAATATTCAAGCATGTAGTACTCCTCCTGCTACAGCATACAAAATGCATTCTATTACCTATATAAAAGTCAAACACCCACGCTACAATCATATAGAACACTTCCTCTAAAGAAGCCTGTGAATAACTTTAAAACATCAGGTTAACCTTTTTTTACTCTCTCATCATTATTAAAGATAAGTATTTACAATGCTATATTAAACAATGCCATGGTTCTTGCTTTTTAATTTTAAAAATCTTGCAATCTTTCACAAACCCAATACTCATGGCTTCTTTTTCGTGACAAAAATCTTGCAATATTACATACCTACATAGAATAACAGAAAAAACATAACACTACAAAGGCCGAACACTCTACTAAACGCGGATTTGTAATCTATGGGGCAGATTTATGTTAACTACTTCATACCCAGATATGCACCAGTTAATGTGCACCACAGTATGCTAGTGCTCCGTTACCCATGGTGTGCCACATTTGAAATGTGGCGCACCATGGTACAAAAACACCATACATGCGTAACACATCTGTGCTCAAAAAGTAATACATTGCTAGAGTTGCATCGCAAGTGTGATGCAGCTCCAGCAAGGCTCACCAATGCACTATTGTTCACAATACTGCGTCAATACCTACGCCTGCTTCAAGCACATGCACAGTTTTGAAACAGCATAGGTCTGAAAGTCACTGAGTGAAATATCATGCATTACAGTCAGCCACTTTCAAGACGCATTCCTTCAGAGGAACACTTCCTTATGGTGCAGGGCTTTAGAATGTGACATATCTCCTAGATCCATAACGTTGTAAATATGGTACATTATTTCCACTGTCATTGTATTAAATAAACTGACGAAATTGTGGCGCAAAAAAACGCAACGTCAACATAAAGCTGCTACAATGTGTTTTAAAGTGCCCTTTAAATTACAACCAACACTCTCTTTGAAGAGACCCCTCATGTTTTTTTAACACCTGTTAAGTCCTTCCATGCTCATGACAGAGCCGCTCCATCACGAGCATTGCCTCAGCTGTCCTCAGAATAGACCAGTTTTGTCAAGAGCTTGCCGCTGTGCTTGCACAGCACTAATATTGTACCTCCATGACACGTTCTATTGACTAAGCAGAGCCATGACAGAACCACTGTATCATGAACAGATCTCAACCGTGGCTCATGAAGGAGTACCTCTATCATGAGCATAGAAGTACCACTCAGCCCCCCGGCCCCCTAATGCTGAGGCAGAATTGCCACTGCAGCAAAGGACTTAAACTCCTAGAAAGAACAACATGTAACATTTAATATCATTTCCCACCAATGTTTTCATATATCAGTGTTGCTGAACTCACTCAGTAAAATGTCGGTCATTTCATTAAATCACTTTTAAAGCATCCCTTATAACAATGCACCCAATCCTATGTGGAAGTGCTTATATTAAACATGACATTGCTTTAAGCAGGATAGACAAAGAAATGACACAGTGATGTAAAAGTTTCTTTATTTTTTTATACTTACCTAAAAAATAGTAAAAAAGTAAAGTACATTTCTTTTAAAAACGTAGTACCTGTGGAAGAAAAGTAAAAATAAGATTATAATGTACATTTCATAAAATAAAAAAAAGTAGGAGTCAATAAGAGAGAGGCAGAGAAAACTCTCGGATGTTATTAGTTGTACTTACCTTATAAATATAATATCTGTGGAAGACAGTAAAAAAATATGTTTTAATACATATTTCTAAATTTAATGTAACAAAATAACTCAAACAACATATTAAATGGTTTATTTTTGCTGTCCTCAGAATACATTGATTTTCACTATAAACAGTGATTTCAATATTAATCATCATATAACAGCGGGGAAAAAAAAACACAATCAAAATGATTGTGTTTAAAAAACCCATCCAAAATCTCCATACATATTATAAATACCTGAAAAAAACATATCTTAAATGTTTTTCTCAAATTCGCAATTTCTTGAGTAAGCACACTACATCTTCCACAGTTACAAACTAATTAAACTATACGACCTATTTCTGTACTACCTAGTCGCGCAATGTGTCTATGCACATCCTTGGTTCCATCCGGACGCTCGGATCCCGTATCTGAGACCAGAGGCAGACTTGGTACTACCGCTTGCCCTCAACACGATATTACCCAAAGGCTTACCACGAGACCCTCTAGACATACAAACTGTGTCCACTACGTCGTGGGCTCGGATGCAATTACGTAGACTACTCCAGTTAGACGTGCTGTACTCTCCGGCTCTTCCACTACCGAACCCGCACTGGCTCCCCATCACCGCGGAGACGGTGGTCCGCAAAACGTTGTCCAAATACCAGCTCGCCACGATGGGAGACCTATTCCCAGACGGACATGTTTTTTCGGTGTCCGAGGATCCGCGATTCACGGACCGGACGTTTATGGATTCATTTGTCTTGACCAGACTGCGATCCATGCTTAGAGCGCAGTTTTCCTCGTTCCCGCTTCCGCCAGATGACATGGCTGCCCTAACTTTCCTAATCCAGTCACAAACGGGAGCACATATGGTTTCCAGGCTGTACGGACTCTGTGTGGCTGCCCTCCCTTCTTCGGACGCGAAGGTCCGTGCAGCGTGGGAAACTGATCTGGGCGGTTCTATCACGGACGACCAATGGGCTGCCTGTTGCCACGCCACTTAGGATGTCTCAGTCAACAGTAGGCATAAGCTAATACATTTTAAATTCTTGAGGCGACTATACTTCACACCGGCACTGGCCCACAAAATCGACCCAGCCAGACCTCATTGCTGCCCTAAATGCAAAGCCCCACATGCCGATTTTGCACATCTCACATGGACTTGTCCAAAACTACACAATTACTGGCTGCAGGTACACCGCATCTTGGGTGACATTTTAGAGTGCGAGCTACAACCCAGACCAGAGATTGCGCTGCTTGGGTATGTCGCTGAGTTCCCCCGTGCCGCGCGGAAACTTGCTGCCATAGGTTTCTTGCTCGCAAAACGGGAAATTGCTTTATTTTGGGGGTCCAGACGAATCCCCAACTCCAAGACATGGTTACGCAGCCTTGCCCAATGCAATACCAACAGTGTGGAATACTCCACGCAGGTCCCAACAGCTTCACGCCCAGTCGACATCTGGGGCCCATATCGACAGTACATTAGAAAGTTAACGCGGGCTACGCAATCACGAGCAGCTAGTTCTATTGTCCCAGAGGGGGTGGGCTAGATATTTCTAGTAGGACGGTTGAGCGCTGCCTATTGCGTTCTGAAGGGCTTAGCATTCAAATACTACTGGGAAGGGTGAGGTGTGAGCTGCTGATTCCAGAATGGATACTGGTTGAGTACGGGATGTTTTTCTCTTTTGTTTCCTTGCCTATTTGGCCCCAATTGATAATATTGCATTACCCACGTCTTTTCATTTGTTATTCCATCAATCCTCGTCTGCCTCTGCCAGTGCTGCCACCACCTTGCACATACTTGATGTGTTGCTTGTCGCTCTCTCTATCACGAAGGCATGTTCATTTTCGTTATGTTCGTGGAGTAGTGTGGCTCACTGGTTAGAGGCGGCAGGCCTGATAGCAGAAGTCAGCCTGGGAACAGGGTTCAATTCCCGACGCGGCAGGGTCGTGGACCTTGGTCAGCGGACTCGATAATTCTCGCTTCGGTGCTTACTCTAATCAGGGGTTCCACTCGGCAACTCTGGGCATTAGCTTGCCTAATCTCCACAACGGCCCCACCAATTCCGGGGATGCCTGGCTCCACCTTGGGGACTCCCAGCAAGGGACCATCCCACAGGGAAAGCCAGGACGGGTTCCCCAGAGTTATACAGCGCCGGGACGCCCCGTTGCTGGGGCAGCTGTGCGCTTTACAAGTATACTACATTTACATTTACATGTTTGAAAGTGGTTATTTCTCTTTGCATTAACATTCCACACGTGCGATTTTCATTAAGAACTGAAATAAGGAAAATAAGAGTTCTAGAATGTTTTGCAATATCTGTAATATTATTGGTCACGTCCTCCGACTACTTATTTTGTATAATGACCACTCGAGTTTTCATTGTAATCAGTTTACTATGTGATTGTATGCTTGCACGGACCAATCTGATGCTAATAAAGAGATTTAAAAAAAAAAAACTAAAAAAAACTATACGACCTATTTTTAAATATATCTCAAAAAAACACCGTGCAAGTATCTCCTATAAAGATCTATCTTAACTATACATTTTCTTCTCTCATACCTTTCCGCGTGGCCAAATTGTATAAGTTAACTCATTATCTTTTAAATACCTCTCCCAAAAACTTGCGTCCATATATGTTCTAAAATAATTATCTAAAGTACTCATTTTCTTCTCTCATATTTTTCCACATGGCCAAATACTATGAGTTAAGTAGTTTTTTTCTGAAATTTCTTAATCTTAATCTTATCTATTCTTTTGTGAACCTTTACAGTAACAATGTGTAACATGTTTTATACCATCAAACATTAACTAAATTTCTACCTGATGTTATCACTATACCAAACACAAATTTCATTTATAGATTTGTAGACACTCAGTCACATGATATTTGTAAACAAGAAAGTTTCATATCTTTACAGAATTAATCTTCCTACAGCAAGTGATTCTACTGAAATTTGGGTTCCAAAAATAGCAGATAGGAGTTAGTTAAGGCAAAAGGCAAACGTTTCTTAAAAGTCAATTGGGTATCATTGCAAAGCGTCCAGCCACTTCCACACTTCAAATAAGCTGTATAATGTCCTGATGATGTGGAAGGCCCTTCATGAAAAATGATGGCTACAGTTACAAATGTTCTTCTAGAAATAGATACTTGAGTAGCCACAAAATTTTTAATTAAAGTTGACAATTTACTCCCATCAGCTCTGCATCGTTGAAACATTAATATTACATATTGTCCATATCTATGGATAAATAAAGTTGATAACATTTCAGACTTACATTGAGAACAGACCATGTTCTGATGCGCATCTTTTACTAGTTTATTAAAAGACACTTCTTTACAGTCTGGTAATGTTAAATATATAAATCTTTCACTGTGTATATCAGTACTACTTGAAAATGAGCAATTATCACACTTATGTTCCCATTTATAAGAAAGGCCAAAAAGATTATCAATATCTACACCTTCATCTTCCAAAACTGTAAACATATACATAATAAATTCCTGACAATCTTGCTGAATATTCTGTGAAAATTGATTTACTCCTGCACATATGTCTAAAACATTCCTTAGTTCTGAAACACTTCCTACTTCACTTTCACCACTACTACATTTTTCAAATATAGAATTTAAGGAATAGCAAAATGTTTGCTCTTGATTTTCTACAATCTGTTCCTTAACATTTTTTAGAAAAAAACATTAACTACTACATTTGCATAACAGTTGACACCAGACCTGTTTTCAAACTTAAATCCAACAATCTCTTCAATACTAACCGTTTTCTTATGCCTACCAACAACAGCTACATCTTTTTTTCGTCGTTTCTCAACTACTTCAGCACATTTCTCCTCATTTTTCCTTTTCTGACCAACCATACGCCTTTCAATTAAAGGATATTGAGGTAAACTTGGAGCATATTCTCTTCTTAACCTATTATACTCCTTCACACAATTTAAATCTGCACTAATCTTTGTCTCATCATAATCAATTAAATAAAGTCCACATAAAGTTCTAACTCGCGATAAAGCAACATATGCCATACCCTCTTTGAATACAGTGCTTCCAATATTTACCAAAGCACAATCTACACTTAAACCTTGAGATTTGTGAATAGTCACTGCATATGCCAAACACATTGGAAATTGCTTCAGACGGACATATAAGTCTTTCACAAGCAAAAAACGATTTGAACAGCGACTAATTTTCTGAACTTCCTCAATTCCATCAAATTTTATTCTTAAAAATTTAATCTCATCTCTATTTGTATAATTGACAAAATTAACAACATTACCCATTGCTCCATTTACCAATCCTCTTTCTACATGTAAATTTCTCCTTAAAATTATCCGACAATTTAAACATACATACAGATTTTTCTCTAAACCAGCAGTTTTAGATATACTTTTTTGAAGAGAATCCAATTTTAACTTCAACTTTTCAGACAAAACAATAGTACTACCTTCATGCTCTATTCTATCTTTAGCTTCCAGTTTCCTAATTTCTTGATTTTCTAAATTCAACATTTTCTCATTAAAAACTGAACATTCTTTCACAGTTGGCATCAAGCATATCACTGATTTATCTGCTACCTCTTTACTATATATTTTCTCAGGTACATTATCTTCATTAGGAAACAGCTTGGAAAGTAATCGTGTTCGTAGAGTGTGTTTTGCATCTTCAGTTAGTTTTCCAATCCCTATATCTTGAAGAATATTTCCATATTTAGTATCCTTTGCCTGTCGCATATTTTGAATCAGTTCAGTATATTTGAAATGTGACCATATATTAACATATCCAATACTGCCCAGGCACTTTCTAGTCTCCTCATGCGTAACAGTTTCAAATACAGGTTGTCCTTTCACTGGAGTTAGTTGGAGTAGATCTCCAAAAACTATGACATGTTTACCTCCAAATAACACATCATACTCTGTCTTAAGTATCTGTTGCATTCTTAAATGCACAAAAGCAAGCATTAAATTAGATACCGTGCTTACTTCATCAATAATAAGAAGTTTCATTTTTTTAAGCACTCTAGAAACTTCCAAACAAGCTTCTCCAGATAGCTTGTGATATTGTAATTTATTTTCATGTTCAACTGGCAGCATCAGTAAACGATGTAAAGTAATACCTTTAATATTATGTGCTGCCAATCCAGTTGGAGCAGTAACAACACACAACAGTGTTGACTGAGTTCTTTGCTGTAAATATGTAGTAATTCCTTTAATTAGGAAACTTTTACCAGTTCCAGCTTCTCCACTTACATATAATCGAATAGGTTGAAATGACATACATGAGCAATCTTTTCTCTCATGACGAAAGCCATGCTCAATGTGCTCTGTCACTTCATCATATATCTGTCTTTGCTCAACATTAAATTGCTTCTTTAATTCTTCTAAGTTGATTGCTTCCTCTTGACCTTGCTGCATTGCTCTTTCCACCTCATCCATGGCGGTGGCTGCTTCATTTTGGATAATTGGTTGTCCCAGTGGATCTTGACTTAATGAAGCCGAACTTTGACTATCTTGTGAACTATCTCTTGCAATCTCCGCTGCAATTGTCGCTTCTTGCTCTATTTCATCATTCAACATTTGGAGATAATTACTAAAAACAGGACATTCAATACTACTTTTAGAAGCGTTGAATGAATCTTCATAACTATGAAACTCCCCAAGTAGTTCCTCTTCTCTACGCCATGGTTTAAAGAGTTGCAAAAGAGCAAAATAGTAAACTTCTCTTTTGTCAGGTGTTTCGCAACTCAGTTTCCGATGATTAATCAAGTGTCCTTTTCTTTGTTTCACCAGACATCCTTCTTGTCCAATTACAGCGTATACACCCTTATCAACGTTCTCTGTAACATTCCTTTTAAAAGTGTAGTTTTGAAGTATTTCATACAGACAAATGTTTTCTAGAAGAGTACTTCTATTTGGATAGTATGTATCCAACATATTTGTTTTCAGAATGTCTGTACTGTTTGGTTCTTTCTGGGCTAAATATTCAATTTCTTGCACAGGTTTTAGAACACGTTTTCGTGTTTCTGCAAGACCCAAACTCACCCAGAGAATAGTCCTTGATTTAGCATAAAGACTTGCTGATGATAATCGGTCACAACATTCATATGCTCCAATTTCTCGATGAGACAACATCTTCAAACTGTACGTATACAATTTCTTGCTTAGGCTCTTTTCATGAGAAATGTCTTCCCACATCTCCTTCAGTTCCGTCTTTTCAGATTTTGTGATGTAAGACGTTACATATCGAGCCACAGCAATAGAGTTGTCTGCAACATATTGTATGTCCATGTTAGCATTCCACATGGACAAAATGACTGGGTTATAGTCATTTATATATTTGGATTCTTCACCTCTTCTTAAATTGTACGTATTTTTAGGTGACCTTCTTCTGATATTATGTCGCAAAGATGACATCAAATTGTTGACTCTTCCTTTTGAAAGTACCGGTCGTGCAAATCCAAAACGACATTTGGTGTAGAATTTACTCTTTGATTTGAATTTTCGCTGACAATATTTTCCACAACGATGACTTTGAAAGCGTAACACTTTTCCTCTTAAGCCCTTATCAGTTGTACTATTAGGTATGTCACAAGTGGCATACTGTTCAATAAAAGACAGTACAGTCTCATCCGAGTCTCTTCCAAATTTAGGAGCATCCTTGATCCATAACAGCATATGAATATGAGGAGCACCTCTTGCTTGGTATTCTTTTCTCCAAAAGAAATCCAGTACTTCACCAAGAGGCGGATTTTTCTTGTTTGTAAGAAAAGACATCATAGCTTCAAATCTATGATTAAAATATCTGCAAACATTAACCGGATCTAACGAACACAGTTCTACGGGTGTCTTGTAGTTTATATTTTCTATGTTTGCATTCGCCTCCTGAAGAAATTCAAGTAAATCTTCCCGGGCATACTCTGCACAGCTTAGAGTTAAAAACCATGTTGGTGCTCCTAAGTTTCTAAGCATGCACTTCAAATCTACATGACGACGGTACCAATACTCATTAGTACCACGCTGACAAGCCATTAAATTAATTAGATGTGAATCCAAAACACTATCTTTCTGTTGCACTTTATCCATAAATTCCTTTGCTGAAATATTATGCAGATGAACTCCACTTTTTAAGATATGGTTTACTGCATAAGAGAGACCAGATAAATCACTCTCAAACAGAAGATGAAACAAATATGGAATGCATTGGCGAAACCTCAGATCTTCTGCATATAATCTTGTTGTCCGGTATTCAGATGCAGGAATCTGCATAGGTCGATCATCATATCGTGTACCTTCACCTGTAGGGAATAACTGCGGGAAACAATGACCTTCCAAACTTTCTTCCCACACACTAATAGGATTTCCTTTCGCCTTTTTCATCTGAAAAAATTCAATAGCATTCCCTATTGCTTCTTTGGAATGCAGTGGATGAACACTGTAATGTTCATAAATTTCTTCACTTCTGGATAGGTCAACTTTTTCAATTTGTCCAATAGACAAATCACTCTCCTCTTCTTCACTTACATCTTCTTCTTCTACGTATACATCTTTATAGTACTTATTGTTTTGAACTAAATACAACGTTGCCTTTTTGACTTTTCTAACATCCACTAAATCTTGCCAGATTTTCTTACTCTTTGTAGGTACACCATTAACTAGAATACCTAGAGGTTCCTCTTTCTTTTCAACACCAATTGTTTCCATATTTTTTTTTTAATCAAGTGGCAAATATACTACTCTACCCTTTAATCCTCTTTGTAAATCTGAAGGATTTAATTTACCAGTCTTAGGCTCCATACGAACAATAGCCTGAAAAGGATGTACACATTGGATCAGAATAGTCTCATAAGTATTTAAATCCATCAATTCTGATGGAATATTTATCAACTCTAGATTATTATGAACAGCTCTAGCAGGCATTTTATTTTCATTTAATTTATTATAACAATATTTACAAATACGTTGCTCAAAACCCAAATCAAAATAGTTTTCCACCAACAAATAAGTTGCAAAATCTTTCCATTGACCATTACTTTCATCTTCACTTTTTAAATATAAGTCAACTAACCTAGTTTGACTTTTGTAATGAATGCGTCGACAACAGACACAAGAAAAATTTGGTTTCTCACCTGCAATTACCTTAAACTTTATTATTTCCTGTTCAAAATTTTCAATATTAACATGTCCAACATTTTCTAACACATTTCCTTCTATAATTATATCAGTTTCTGCATTATCTTCCTCTGGACCAAAATAACTTACCTCAATTTCTGCACAAATCTTCTTAACATCTAATTCACATCCATGCAAAAGAGCACTATTTAACTGTTTAAGTTTAAGTGCTGGACTTTTTGCATAATACAACTTTCTCACTAATTTTCTCATTTTAGTATGATGCACTGCTAACATCCTGAAGTGATGAAACACACTCAGGCATATTTTTTTAGAAAGACAAGCCAGAGAATGACCTTGCAGACCTATTTTTTCTCGCACTGTGCAATGATCTAATTCTTGCAACATAACAATTTTTTTTCTAAGACTTTCTTTAGTGTACTTACGTAAGAAATTGCGAAAGAAATCAATTGTACACTACAAATGCTACTACAATTCCAACTGTAAACAGGAACATTAGGACGTCCCCCTGAAGCTTCTCCAGCCATCACCTCTTCTGCATTTCTAACCACAATTTTCTCTTTCTCAATTACACATCCCTCCTTCACCTCATACCCTCGACCACTGGTGTCAACTGCATGCAACAAATCCTTACTTTGAAAGTAACTCTCTTCATTAAAAAATGGTTCAGAAGTTGAAGTATGCATCCACTTCCCAGAAAACACTTTATAAAAAATTACTCCTATTTATGTGTCTCTTCCATTTACTTTTAGCTTTTAAAACTCGTATTGCCTTATTTAGCGTATTTATTCTATTAAGTACTAAAATAAATAATTTTCTTTTTGTCTCAAACGCGCGCTCAACAATACCCTCTATATATTGTTTCTTCTTAAGAAAAGCAGATCTTCTTTTAGAAACTTTCTCCTTTTGTAATAAATTCGAAACTACTCTGTTGAAAAACATACGCTTCCTGATTTGGCTAAATTGATTCATCCGAGTTTTACTGTACAGATTTTCCTGTCTGCTGATTCCAGAAACATTTTTATCTTTGTTTCCATGTCTCCTTCTCGATTCTGGTATACTTTTTTCCTTGTGGACTTCAATACTAACATTTTTCCTTCCACATATTGCTCTCAAAAACTTTTTGGTTTGCTTACCAGAAGCACTCTTCTTTTTATCCGTCCTATGTTCTTTTGATACTTCTTCAATTCCTTTCTTCTTCAAATTGTAAGTCCGTTTATAGAGCTTTCTTTTTTCAGTTCTGGTCAGCATCTTAATTTAAGATTTTGATGAAATTCTCAATCTGTAAAACACAAACATAACAAATATTATAGTTGACTACTAGCATATAACGTACAAATTTAAACCACAGATTCATTTTCTAAGTAGAATAAAGAAAATAACAGAAAGTCTCTGAACAGAGTAGGAAATCCTGTAGTAAATGTTGGTTCTTAATTTTATCACACTCCATATCTGTTTCAACATTATAGACAGTTTTTAATTCTAATTTTTAAAGCATACAAACAGTACACTTTTTTCAAGAACTATGGGTCATCGTAGATGTTTTAACCTTTTTTACTACAATCTCTTTTACACTTCATGAGAACATGTCTTATCACTCTCATAAAGCACATCATCGATGAATAGGACAAGAAAACTGTCTTCAAGAATGCTTTACTATCAAAACATGTTTTATTCATTGAAAAGTTCATAATCTAGTAGAACTTCCAGCATTATATCATCAGTAACTTCTTCAAGTCCAAAGTCCTCATCTCCTTCTACCATCTCTAAGTAAGCTGAGTCTAAAGACATGTCCATAAAATCATTATTTTCATCAATTTCCTCTTCAAAGACTGCATCTAAAATTTCCTCCATCACTTCGTTAATGATTTCAAAATGAATTTGTTTCTCTTCTGAGGAATTCTCCATAACTAGACTCAGTTTATTCTTCTGTATCCTTTTAAAAAAATATACAGACTAAATTATATCTTTTTTCATAAATGTATAACTTAAAAGTACCTTTACTAATTTTTAAACTACATATATTTTTATCATTTCTAACTTATTAACTGTATATATATTAAGATACCACGTTCCGCTTGTTTTGAAAAGAAATTGGCATTATAACCCTAAACATTAACACTGATCTTTTTTCCATTAAATAATTACTGTTCTTAAAAGACATTTTACAGTAAAATTTCTTTTTAGATTTTCTAGATATCACAAATATTGATTAACTGTAGAATTAATTTTTAGAGACCCATTTTTTCAGTTCACCAGTACAAAGAGCTATGTAAACTATATGCACTCTGAAGAGAAGGCTCACACTATACAAACCATAGCATTCACTTAACAGATTACTACTTTCCACAGAGACAGTTCCTTTTATGTTTCAACAGCATACTCACCATGTAAATGTCATAGCATATACAAAATGTCATACTAAGCATGAAGAACAACCTCATAATAAACCTCTGCATGAATATGTAAAACAATACCTATACATAGTATAATCACAGATATGCAGGAAAGATACCCATCACACCTAGAACCATATCATAATGCCTCTCTGTAAACAAAGGAGAAAGACTGCCAAACATAATGCAACAAGATTTCAAAAATCATGAGCACTTCACAAGATTTAAGTAATGGAAACATGAAAGAATTATACCCCAATGATCCATAAATCTGAACTCCATCAAAAACAACACATGCACCAAGCCCATTAAAAGATAATTTCAACTGTCAGTGGAGAATATCTCAAAATACATATCTAGTATAAGCAGATACAACCCATGTGAATAATTCAAAATAAAATCATATTTCAAAATGAAATTTTACAAACATTTAAAAAAATCTTCTTCATTATTTTCATGTGCACCCAAAAAAATTGCCTATGCAAAAATACCAACTCACCTGAAAAAAAGAATATAATTCCTCAAATTGTGTAATTCAGAAGGCAGGTTGTTGCTTTTCACCACCAAACACTGTAAAAAAGAAAATAATAAAATTTAATTAACTTATTACAGACTTATTTCTTACACAACATAGAGCCATTATAGCAAAGAACAAGCATAACAGATAAATTCCCCAAGATTCTCTATCATTACAATAAGATACAAAATGTCTCATTTATGAAACCATTGCGCCACAGATATGTCACTTTTTCCCATGTTAAAACTGATGCACCAGCGACACAAGGCCTTCATAACTAAAAGCCCATGTGACGGAGAACAAGTGCATAGACAGAAAATACAGGGCCAACCTTGGGCATATGCAAGCAGTACACCTGCACAGGACCACCAAACCCCAGGAGCCACCATATTAATATATATCCTTAATATAATAATCCTCTAAGGATGCATACATATTTGCGTAGCGGCCCATGGCAGGAATTTGGCGTGCTCTGGCTCTGTTCCACTTCCAAACACCTTGATCCACCCCCCCTATTCAGTGGGCTGCACGCTCCGCCCCGCCCAAACCCCCTGTTACAGAGCCCCCTACCTACGCTCCCTGCCCAGGGCTGCCATGACCCTATACCTGCCCCTGGAAAATGTATAAGACACAGCAACAGTAAAAATCAAAGAATAGGCAACATGCAGAAAAACTGCACAGTAGATAAAGAAACATATGTTTAAGATAACCCCATTGAAAAACATGTAGTAATTTTTTTAATCTGCCATGCATCTGATCCTCCAGGACCGCTTTGGAAACTCCTGCTTTAAACCTTTACATTTCATTTTCACCACACACACGTTTTGTAAAAACCCATGTAACGGACAACAACTGCATACACAGAAAATGCAGAGCTGGCCTTAGGCATATGCAAGCTGTACACCGGCACTGGATCACCAAACCCCAGGGGCCACCATGCCAATATATATCCTTAATATAATAATTCTCTGACAATAGATACATGTTTCTGTGATGGCCCATGCCAAGAATTACGCGTCCTCTGGCTCTGTTCCACTTCTAAACACCCTGACCCCCCCCTCTTCACTGGGCTACGCACTCCGCCCCGCCCGGACCCCCTGTTACAGGGCCCCCTACCTACGCTTCCTGCCCACGGCCACCATGACCCTAGATCCGCCCCTTAAAAATGTATAAGACACAGCAATAGTAAAACTCAAACAATAAGCAACATGCTGAAAAACTACACAGTAGATAATGAAACATATTTTTTAGATAACTCAATTGAAAATCATGTAGTAATTTTTTTAATCTACCATACATCTGGCCCTCCACGACCGCTTTGGAAACTCCTGCTTTAAACCTTTACATTTCATTTTTAAACCATACAAACGTTTTTTTTCAAAGCTGCATATTAAACGCCCAAACATGTATTTAGTCGTCCACATGCAGGCACTTTCAATTACATGACTTATTTAAGTGGAATCCCTGTAATGTTGCATATCTTTCCAAAAATACACCAGTGCCTATTATTATAACGATGTTTTTTCATTCTTCATCAGTGATATTATTTTTTACATATAATGAAAATCACTATGACTTCTTAAACGACAAAGCTTACGCGGTAAAAATCACTCTGCATTTGCTTCCCTTTAAGAATGTAGTTTATCTACCCCACGCATTTGAACCTTGATGTTTCCATCTGGCAGCGAATTCCGGCCTTGAATCACAAGACATGAACAACAGCCTTATTGTCACAAAAAGAAGTTAGCGTAGCATCTGTTCGCGAACATATCTTTCACTTAGCTAATATTCACAGACAACACCATTCCTTATAAAAGAGTGGCCTTCCTTTACAATGTACTGAGGTGACTCCCTTAATTTTAAACGCATCCTCCACTTCAAGCAGGCTATTTTTTTTATAACTACTAAGCAATGGTTTAGTGACCGGACTGCCAAAAATTATATCAAGTCATTCTGCTACTCTTCACTCCATGCTCTGCGACCTATTTCTGTGGACTTCCTGTTGAACTGCCAGTGCTGCGACGTTTGTGTTCCCATCTCGTTTATTTCAAAATGGATGTCCCTCCTGTCTTCGCAAACAAGCCGGAACACTTAGAACTATTTCGCCAGAAGATGCTTGACTACTACGGCATCTTAGCACCCTCGACTCTGAATACTTCATATCGATTATCATTTTGATATTCCTATTTCACCTGTGTACAGCCTGTATTTCATTGCCTGAGCTGTGATTTCATGTGGGCCCTGGACTTATGTCTCTGCAACTTGGTACCTCCTGAAGTGAATTACAATCATCTCATGAATCCGTTAATTGATCATGAACAGCTATGTTGCAACGGAGGGATTATGGCCTTTGCAGCGATACAAGGAGTTCTAGGTCATTGGAATATATTCGCAGCGGCGCAAGATTTCCTGACAGACAGCTACATTGAAAACCCACCGAGCTGTCCTCTGATGGTACTAGAGGCTCCGATAATAACAGATCATGAATGCTGCTTTCCTCTTTTCAATTGGATGGCTGACATGTTTTCGGATCATAACAGTGACTTCCTGTTAGAAGCAGTTGCTGCCTACTTCGCCTATACAATACTTGGTTAACTGTTATACAAGCCATTGACGTCCACATTTAGTTTTGCCTCCCTATCTTTTTCACGTTTTCTTGGATATTTTCTTAACATGAACAGACCTATTGGCTTTACTAACAGTGGACATTATGATTTCCTGCTGGTTAAATTTTGATATTTTCTGTGGACAAAATGTTTTTTCTTCAGCTACTCGATTTTGAACTTTATTTTTTATTAAAGTCTAATCTCAACAATTCTATTGTATATCTTATCTTATGTTCTTTCAAACGTACTCGAAGCAAAACTCGGTAATATATGCTACATGTGCCCTAATTAATGTGTCAATATAGAATGAGTTTTTTATAACTGTAAACGCCATTTCGCATTTGAACTGATAATTTCCGCCTCACACACCTCTGCTCGTTTAATTTTCCATAAACTAAAATATTTTTTAATACATAAGAGAAAAATATGTTCTTTCAATAATATTTCCATTGTTTTTCATACTGTACTTCAAATGCAATACTGCAACCTTCAAAAAATATCTCAATACAGTAGTTCTTCTCAACACTGATTTGCGAACGATCCAACACATTACATACATGCACCTCTCGCCATTTTGTCGGTTTTGGCGCGTTTTTTTTCCCTTACACAATAGCATAACAGAAACGTGATAGTGCTTCGCATGCAGAGAGCTCATTGATAAAGACATATTGTCTAACCACTAGCATTTTCATGTATCGTTCCTAAACTGAAAGGCCAGAGACCTTCTTCCATTTATTAACATATAATGAGCCTTATTTATGAAGGCCTTGCGCCGCCGGTGTGTCACTTTTTCCCATGTTAAAAGTGACGCACCGGCGGCGCAAGGCCTTCATAAATCTGCCCCAATATACTTCCTCATAAGAGTGTATAATTAATTTTGCTAAACCATATTCATTTTTCATCAACTATACCGTTTGTATTTTATGTACTAGTGGCTATACCGATTACTTTCTTTTTTGCAATGTCTGTACTCGTATTAGATAAGAAACTTGCCTTGAAAACAGTGCATTTCTGAATAAACATTTCAAATATACACGTTCTCTCTTTTAATCCATAATCTCAACTAAAATGATTGTATATTGAAACAGTATTCATGTGTTCCACGTAACTTCAGCTGTACTAACTTAATATTTTCTTTTGTCGACCTGATTTACTCATACTAGAACCCACAGGCCTATAACAGCCCGTGAACCCTTTCTTAGTAGGTCGCGCACCATGCACACAGTTGTACCTCTGTAAAAAAATAATGTATTACTCTTACCAAGCACTACCGCAGTTCCGCTTCTCTCAGTGTTAATCACTGCTCCCACGCTTCTACAGACCAGACGCTATGTCGTATTTCACTCCTTATCATGCTTTAATCTCCACAATAACAAACACTTCTCCGCCAGCCACCAGAGAACAGAGTGCAGATGCAGAGGCAATAAGTAGTGAAATACAACATACCCTCTGCTCTATGGAAACAACCGAGCGGTAATTGTGAAAGAAAACATTCACTAGCGCTTCAAAAAAGCATTTCAATTATATAAATAGTTTTTTCAAAACGTTCCAACTACTTTGATGAGACTATCTGTGTGTGCCTCCACAGCAAAGTTCCTCAACCCGGACTGAAGGCAGACACAGACAGACACACACACAATAAGATAACACAGGGCAACGGAGACGGAAAACAGAAGGGAGATGAATATGCACTCAAACAGCAGGAGTGATAGAGATATTTTTATACTCCGTTTGGTACCTCAATTTACGAACACATTTACTGCACAAATCTGTGTACAACCTCATGGTCAGAACTTTTCATTTTATTTTACTCGACCACCTCCCCCTCTCACCCCAGCAGTGCAAGCCGCGGCCACAAACTACAATGTAATTTTGTCGTCTGTCAGAAAGTTTAAGAATTCATTACGCATTACCACTTTTTCAAGACGATATCACATGTAATGTACCAACTTTTCATTTTATTTTACTCGACCACCTGCCCTTCTCACCCTACGCCCACCATCGCAGGCCGCGGCAACAAACCACACTATAATTTTGTCGTCTGACACAAACTTTAAGAATTCATTTAACATTAGAAAACATTCACTAGCGCTTCAAAAAAGCATTTCAATTATATAAATAGTTTTTTCAAAACGTTCCAACTACTTTGATGAGACTATCTGTGTGTGCCTCCACAGCAAAGTTCCTCAACCCGGACTGAAGGCAGACACAGACAGATACACACACAATAAGATAACACAGGGCAACGGAGACGGAAAACAGAAGGGAGATGAAGATGCACTCAAACAGCAGGAGTGAGAGAGATATTTTTATACTCCGTTTGGTACCTCAATTTACGAACACATTTACTGCACAAATCTGTGTACAACCTCATGGTCAGAACTTTTCATTTTATTTTACTCGACCACCTCCCCCTCTCACCCCAGCAGTGCAAGCCGCGGCCACAAACTACAATGTAATTTTGTCGTCTGTCAGAAAGTTTAAGAATTCATTAAGCATTACCACTTTTTCAAGACGATATCACATGTAATGTACCAACTTTTCATTTTATTTTACTCGACCACCTGCCCTTCTCACCCTACGCCCACCATCGCAGGCCGCGGCTACAAACCGCACTATAATTTTGTCATCTGACACAAACTTTAAGAATTCATTAAACATTACCACTTTTTCAACACGGTATCACATGTAATATACCAACTTTTCATTTTATTTCACTCAACCACCTGCCCCTCTCACCCTACACCCACCAATGCAGGCCGCGTCCAGAAACCGCACTCTAATTTTGTCGTGTGACAGAAAGTTTACGAATTCATTAACCATTAACATTTTTTCACGATGGTATCACATGTAATTTACCATTTCTCTCTCTATCTGCATTATCTGTCTCTCTGCTAATATCATTTTTTCACTTCCTAAACAACTTCTCTCATTATATATAAAGGCTTCAAAATCACACAAATAATTACTCTTTATATTAAACATATTTTAAACTTCATATTTCACATTTAAATTAAAAATAGTTTTAGAAATACAACACATTATGACAGCCAAAAATTAGTTTAGTTTCAAACTATGAGGAAAATCAATCATTGTTTGTGAGTAAACCATATTTTACGGTACATGACAAAACAAACAGTTACAGACTTACCTTTACCAATGCTTTGTACGATGTACAACAGTGACAGTCACAAAATAGATATTCGTTTGACGGAAGTCTCAATTATGCTGCTATCACTGCAACCAAAATTCAATGGCACAGATATCCAGTCAATACAGACTCATATATGTCTCTTCAGCCAATCATATTTCCTCCCACAAAATTTTGTATTCAAATTTACATTTCAGTTGGTTGTCCCTCAGAATATTTTCAATGTCACATAAAAGTCACCCATCACCCACTGCCATCTCTGGCTGTTTCCATGGTAACACCTCATTCTGCACCTGGCTGAAGGCACAGGTCAAAAGTTCATATCTCAACGTTCTACAGCAAACTAACAACACTGTTTTCCCTCCAGAAACACCTGCCTATCCACAGCTCTGTTACATGTCATTTTTTTCACACCCAATACTACTTTTTCTTTTACATAACATTAACATGCAACGTAGTCTTCAATCTTCACGTATTAGAATCAACCAATCATTTTTCGTTTTTCAACCACACCAAGCTTCATCCATTTTTTTATCCTGACTTTCAGCTTCTAACTGCCATTCCACTTCCAGAACCCATCGGAGTACGAGTGCATCTACCTTGAAAATGAAGGTTTGGCTTTTAGGACACAGCTATATTCACTGGAGTGGAAAATATGCAGCAAGCAGACGAATTTCCAACCTTGATTTACCAAATGTGCAGATAACGTGGATTGGGCAAAGAGGATTAAGATGTCACCAATTAATACCATTGGTGAAAACTTTTATGCATCTCCCAGAACCAGACCTTATAATTGTGCACTGTGGTGGGAACGATCTAGGCACATTGACTGGGGTAGGTCTGGAAATGCTTCTAAAAGACACCTTTCGACAATTGATGACACTTTTTCCTCGAACTGCCTTGGTATATTCCAATATATGCCAAAGACAGAAATGGAATTGGTCCAATCAACATTGTGCACAGATTGAGAAAGCAAGGAGACATGTTAATAAATCTGTTTCTGCTTTCCTCAGAGATTATAGCATGGGTTCTATTTACCACAACAACTTGCGTTACCACATGCAAGACATCTATAGGACAGATGGTGTTCATTTCACGGATGAGGGAAACAGAATCTTCCTCTGCAACATCAGACTCTGCATTGGTACTTACTTATAAATGCAGAAAAAACTCAATTAACACAAGGGCTCTTTTCAGAGCCACCTTATATCAAAGCACTCAAACTTCTGATTTATCTCCATTTTCACACTCTTGTAAATAGGTGTGCGCGCCCGAGTGCGCGCACCCCGCAACTTAAAAAAAAAATATATATACATATATTTTCGCGTTTAAGGGCCTTACTGCACACCCTGAGAGAACCTACGCAGCAAAACAATCTCTACCTTCTCCCCTTTCCATGTTCCAACGCTTTGAAATTACAATATATTTACTCGCAGTGACAAAATGGCGGTCAACACTTCCTGATTTCCTTCGAATCGAACGTTAACAGACGCCACGCAGCAAAAAAAAAAATTCCGCTCGCGCACAGCCGCTTGAGTGCGCGCACCCGTGCGCGCTTATAGATATATAATTGACTTTAACTTTAATTTTCTCAGCAACTACTGAACAGATTTACACCATTCCAAAAAAAGCGTAATCTGCCAGCCGGACTCTACAGTTTTGCCAAATTTCTTATAAATCCATTCAGCCGTTCGACCTGTAGCCGTGTCTAAACGTCCTATGGAAAATAACATGGAGAAAACACGTTTTGGGACCCCCCTTTTATCTCAGCCCCCACTTCACCATTCCCCCCAAACTTTCAGGGAAGGAGCGCAGCGGACCGAGCCATCTTCTTTGAGAAATTCGCAAAGATTCATCCACCAGGGCCAAAGTTAATCTAAATAGAATGTTGAGGATTTCCTATGGAAACTAGGTCCTAACTATAACTACCTACTGGCGACCGCCAGTAGGTAATATATATATATATATATATATATATATATATATGTATATTCACTCAAAAAACCATAGGTTTCAGGAGTTATATAGTTAGGAATTAGCTTTTAAAAAACCTTTGAAATTCACTCAAAAAACTATACGTTTTAGTGGTGTTATAGTTAGCTGGACATTTTACTCATACCAAACCATTGAAATTGCTCCTATGTAGTTAGTTGTACTAACTATATTTCGTGCACCCACAATCCACTGCTGATGATGTCACATATTAGATCATTCATGACATGGTCAGTGACATCACTGATGACATCTCAAATGACATCACTGATGACATCACTGATGACATCATCCAGTGAATGTGGTTTGCTTCGTTATTTAAATATGCATTATATATATAGCAATTTGCATTGAAGAATAAGTGGATATATATAAATAAATATTTGGATGGAGGATTTAGTAGCAGTGTAATTGACTGTTTACTTGACCAATTTATAATGTCTCACTAAATATAGTGGATAGTGACTAAACTGTGTGAATATCTGTATCACTTTGTCAGTTGTTGTGTAAACTGATTCTACAGTTGGTTACTAGCTATGTGAAAGTCTATATTAGTTATTGATTAGTTAACTGAGTATTTGTATGGGAATGTGAAAGTGTGTGTGGTTCGGTGGGGGGGGTGTGACTGTCCAAAGATGTGTGAATAGTTGATTCAGTAGATATATGAAGTTAAAACTACATGTTCTAACAGTTGTTTGGGTGAGTGAATATCTTTATGGGTGTGGTGATGAGCAAATATATTTCTCAATGGTACAGGTCCAACAAACTAGAAAAATAAGAGGCAGTGTATGTGTCAGTTGTTGTATATAAATAAGTATACATAAGACACAATGATTGTGTGAGTGACTGTAAGGATAACTGTATACTTGTAATAATGATTTTATAATTCACTAAGTATGACTTACTATCTAAATGAATAGAAGAAGTGGTGTTTGTATAAGTGTTTTGCTAAGTAAATATGTAAGTATGATCCATTGTTTGCATAAGTGAGTAGGATGACTTCATATGTGAATAGGATGCGTGCTGTTGTTTAATGTCGATATAGATGTATAAGTATTTTTGATAGTGTTCTATTGTTCATTGACAGCATGTATGAGTGAATCCATAGGTAAATGATTAGATGTGTGTATACATCTATGAATCACTGAGTGGATTTTTAGATACTTGTATTGCTGTGACATGGATTTAAATATGATACTCTGTATTTTACAAAGAGTGATGAAAAATTGTAATAGTGTATGAAAAGGTGTATGTGATTGTCACGTGGATGATGTCATCAGTGATGTCATCAGTGATGTCATTTGAGATGTCATCAGTGATGTCACTGACCATGTCATGAATGATCTAATATGTGACATCATCAGCAGTGGATTGCGGGTGCACGAAATATAGTTAGTACAACTAACTATATAGGAGCAATTTCAATGGTTTTGTATGAGTAAAATGTCCAGCTAACTATAACACCACTAAAACTTATAGTTTTTTGAGTGAATTTCAAAGGTTTTTTAAAAGCTAATTCCTAACTATATAACTCCTGAAACCTATGGCTTTTTCAGTGAATTTGCAAGGTTTTTTAAATGCTAATTCCTAACTATATAAGGCCTGAAACCTATGGTTTTCTTCAGTGAATTTCAAAGGTTTTTTAAATGATAATTCCTAACTATATAAGGCCTGAAACCTATGTTTTTTTCAGTGAATTTGCAAGGTTTTTTAAATGTTAATTCCTAACTATATAAGGCCTGAAACCTATGGTTTTTTCAGTGAATTTCAAAGGTTTTTTAAATGCTAATTCGTAACTATATAAGGCCTGAAACCTATGGTTTTTTCAGTGAATTCGCAAGGTTTTTTAAATGCTAATTCTTAACTATATAAGGCCTGAAACCTATGGTTTTTTCATTGAATTCGCAAGTTTTTTTAAATGCTAATTCTATTAGCGGATAACGTTTTTATATATTAAAACAATCTCAAATGCCTGGTGTGCCATACTTTTGTCATAAGTAAGACTGTTAGCGCTCTAGTTGTTCTTTAGAACACTCTGGGACATTCTGTCATTGGGCTATAGCTGGGCTACATCTGGCTGATATTTGGGCTACATTTGTTTTTTTTTGTCTCTGGTGGCAATCTTTGGGCTACATTGGGCTACATTTGGGCTCTAACATATATATAGCCCAATGTAGCCCAATATATATTTTTTCAAAGTTAATTTTCGTAAAAACCACTGGAGCACATATCTTGAGACATAGCAAAGGCACATCGGGCTACCAGTCCCTACAATTTTGCCAAGTTTGGTGGAAAACCATTCAGCCGTTCGGGCTAAAAGTGAGTCCAACCGCCGTATGGAAATTAACATGGGGAAAACACGTTTTGGGACCCCCTTTTATCTCGGCCCCCGCTTGACGAATCCCCCCCAAACTTTCAGGGAAGGACCGGAGCGCCTCGAGGCAAAGTTATGGAAAATTTCAGGAAGATTCCTCAACCGGCCCCAAAGTTATTCCCAATAGAATGTTGCGATTTCCCTTTGGAAAACAATCCTAACTATTTTTTAATCTAAAATGCCTGCTTTGCTAACAGAGTTTTTAAGCACAGGCTCTTTTGTCTCTGGTGGCCATCTTGGGAGACTGCATATCAGATTTTTTTTAATGAAATATAAGAGGATTTGAGAAGTCACTCAAAATGTGCCCTAATTTTTCTTTCTTCAGCACTAATCCTAATTTCTATGGCAAAATGAACCCCCTCATTTTGTTCCTTTGCAAATTAAATGTTTTAAGTGTTAACACTTTATTCCAATCAAGATGACTTCAGGTGTGCCATACTTTTGTCATAAGTAAGACTGTTAGCGCTCTAGTTGTTCTTTAGAACACTCTGGGACATTCTGTCATTGGGCTATAGTTGGGCTACATCTGGCTGATATTTGGGCTACATTTGTTTTTTTTTGTCTCTGGTGGCCATCTTTGGGCTACATTGGGCTACATTGGGCTTTATTGGGCTACATTTAGGCTCTAACATATATATAGCCCAATGTAGCCCAATATATATTTTTTCAAAGTTAATTTTCGTAAAAACCACTGGAGCACATATCTTGAGACATAGCAAAGGCACATCGGGCTACCAGTCCCTACAATTTTGCCAAGTTTGGTGGAAAACCATTCAGCCGTTCGGGCTAAAAGTGAGTCCCACCGCCCTATGGAAATTAACATGGGGAAAACACGTTTTGGGACCTCCCTTTTTATCTCGGCCCCCGCTTGACGAATCCCCCCCAAACTTTCAGGGAAGGACCGGAGCGCCACGAGGCAAAGTTAAGGAAAATGTCAGGAAGATTCCTCAACCGGCGCCAAAGTTATTCCCAATAGAATGTTGCGATTTCCCTATGGAAAACAATCCTAACTATATATACCTACTGGCTATCGCCAGTAGGTAATATATACATATATATATATATATATTCACTGAAAAAACCATAGGTTTCACACCAGTTATAGTTAGGAATTAGCATTAAAAAAAACCAATTAAATTCATTTAAAAAACCATAGGTTTCACATCAGTTATAGTTAGCTGGAAGTTTTACTCGCATAAAACCAATGAAATTCCCATGTTATAGTTAGTTGGACTCACTATAACTTGCGCGTGCAATGCACTGCTGATGACGTCACATATTACATCACTCATGACATGGTCAGTGACATCACTCATGACATCACTGATGAAACCATCCAGTGAATGTGTGTCTTTCCGAGAAATAAATATGTGTTATATATGTAAATGTAAAAGTTGATGGAAGAATAAATGTTTAAATAAGTGTTTACATGGATGTTTTTTTTAAAAAGAAATTAATTGGTTAACTGGCTTATTAAGTGTATCTTAATGAATACATATATTAGTGAGTAATATTTAAATATTTAAATATATGTATTAGTGTTTCACTTTGTGTATAAGTGACTGCACGGGTTGGTGAGTAGCTACATGTGTATGTATATGGGTTATTATATGTTTTTTTTTAGTATCAGTATGAGTGTCTGTATGGTCTGGTGGGGGTATTACTTAGCACATAGATGCATGAATAACTGACTCTCTGTTTGTATGTGTTTTGAAGACAATATATGTGCAGGACTGTATGGGTGGATGAGTGCGTATATGTGGGTGTTAGTGAGTGATTCACTGTCTCCCTAGTGTCTTTATCAGTAACTACATATGTTTTAATCTAGTATATGTGAATATTGATGTATATAAGTGAATATATGTGAGAGTAAGAGATTGTAAGAGTTCCTGTTTAAATAAGTATGTGTTTCTATAAGTGATTGTTGAAGAGAGTAAATATGTGTAAGTTTTCTTTGAAGTAAAGTGGTAGTGTGTGTATAGCTGTATATGCAAATAAATGGATGTTCAATAGTTTATTTGCATGTGTGAGTATGTGTGTGAGTAACTTTTGGATGACTGTCGGTGTGTAACAGGATGTATAGGTGTATCACTACATATGATGAGTGAGTATATGTATGAGTGACTATATAGAACTGTTGGTGAATCAGTGCATGTGTATATAGATGATGGAATTATTCAATTGGTTGTAGTAACTGGTATGGGTATCTCCATTTTTTTGAAAATGTTAGTTTTTATTTTTGAATATGTGTTTCAAGGGTTACATTTCAGTGAAAGGAGGTCTGTCACTCTGTCACAAGGATGGTGTCATCAGTGATGTCATGAGTGATGTCACTGACCATGTCATGAGTGATGTAATATGTGACGTCATCAGCAGTGCATTGCACGCGCAAGTTATAGTGAGTCCAACTAACTATAACGTGGGAATTTCATTGGTTTTATGCGAGTAAAACTTCCAGCTAACTATAACTGATGTGAAACCTATGGTTTTTTAAATTAATATAATTGTTGTTTTTAATGCTAATTCCTAACCACAACTGGTGTGAAACCTATGGTTTTTTCAGTGAATTTCAATGTTTTTTTTAATAGCAAATCTTTTTAGTTAAAAAAAATAATACATTTTAAAGTGAATTTTATATTGTATAATTGTGTCATTTTTTTAATTTATTTTTTTAACCCCGGGGCTCTCCCGGGGCGCGTACCGGTGAACGCACAGGTAAGCGCAATATTGCGGCGCGCCCTGGGGCGCGTACCGGGGAGCGTCCCGTTAGCGCTATTGCCGCAATCGAAAAAACCACATCGTGACGCGTCGCGTAAGCGTGACGTATCGCGTAGCCCCGTGATGCATCTTATGGCGCGTCACGTAAGTGCGACGTATAGCGTTCCTGAGGGATGTGTCTTATGACGCGCTCCGTGAACGCACCCGGAAGCGCTCCGTGGCGCGGCCCGGTGCGCATAGCGTTAGCGCTATTGCCGCGATCGAAAAAACCACATCGTGACGTGTCGCGTAAGCGCGACGTATAGCGTTGCCGCGGGATGTGTCTTATGACGCGCTCCGTAAACGCACCCGGAAGCGCTCCGCAGCGCGGCCCGGTGCGCATAGCGTAAGCGCGCCGGAGCGCGTAACGTAAGCGCATCGGGTCATGTGTCAGGTCATGTGAGCTGAAAATAACACTTTTCATTGGTTCTCATCATTTTTTTTCTCCAAATGATGAAAGCCCCCTCCTTTTTTCCTCATTCTAACTTTCTTCATTGAGAGAGCAAGAGCTATTTTTGATTACTGCAATGACATCACTTGTAGCTGCAGCTGGTGCACCCCCACCACCACCAAGAAAAGAAGGTCCACCACCACAGTTCCTTGGAGGAGAAGAAGAAGAGGAGGAAGAAGAGGAGGATGAGGAACAATCAAGGCGCTTCCTGCATGAAGAACCAAGGCAAAGGCACATTAAAGTGCATTTTATTTGGCAATTCTTTTCTATCCCTGAAGGCCAAAAAAAGGTGAACGCCCCCAAAGTCACCTGTCTAATTTGTGGCTCAGTCCTCTCCAGGGGCAATCCCCTAAAGAAATATTAATTTGGTAATTTTACCATGATGCGCCACATGGAGAGGTTTCATCCCAATAACTTAGCCCACGCTGAAGTACAGGAACTTCAGAACAACCCACCCCCTGTGGCCAGCACCTCCTCTACTGATGACACACTTTCTGGTCCTGAAGCACGCCGAATGGTGCCAAATATAGAACAAAAATTTGGCACCATAAAAATGGTTTGCATTTTCTGTGGCAAAACATTATGTTATGGTGAACTTAGTGTCACCTTAATAAATAATGCTGTGGACAACCACCAATGCAACAAGAAAAGGAAGCACTAATTCTTTTCTTTTTTTTGCTCCTGTTGAGCCATTTCCACTTCCCTGTTTTTTGTTTGTTCCCTTAAAAAACACAAAAAAATATTAAATTGTTCAAAAATCCCCCCCCCAAAAAAATGTTCGAAAAAAAAAAATATATATAAAACAACAAAAAGAATTAAAAAAAAGTTCTTTTCAGAACTACCTCACATTTATAAAATTAAACCTATATTTTTAAAGGATCTCTGTCAATTTTTTGTCCTTAGGGTACGCGTACCGGGGCGCGCCCCCCCCAAAAAGAAAAAAAAAATTTAATGAAGCAGTTAGCATGAGGAAAGGACACAAACAGAGTTATGTTAAGAGAAAAAGAGCTACAAGATGACCACAGAGGGATTGTTTATTACATAGTAAAAAATAGAGAAGGTGTAATTGGATGAAAGTGAAAAAAGTAAAATGACTAAAGGAGCGAAAGAAAGGAAGAGCGAGGAAGAACACTAAAGTAGAGATAGTGTGAGACTGCGATTGGCTGTTAAAAGAAAAAGAAAGGACAGTAAAAAATGGAGAATGAATGGTAGTGGCTGGATCACGATAAATAAAGAACAATGAGGGAAAGTGAGAAAAGACCAGGTAGTATAAGTAAAGAGGGGTGAAAGAGGGAGAAAAATTGAATTAGGATAACACATGGGGAGTGACAAAGAGAAAGGACAAAGAGAGTAAAGGAAACAGTACCTGAATGGGCTTGAGTAAAACAGCAAAAAAAATAAGTAATGCAGTGTGTGTGACTTATAGGAAGTCAGTGTGTGTACGTCGCAGTGTGGGTGTGTAAGGTGTGTCTGTGGGTGTGGCTGTGTGGGATGTTTCGGTGTGGGTGGAGGTGAGGGTGTGTGAAATATGTGTGAGGAGTGTATGAGTGTGGGGTGTAAATGTGTGCGATGTATGTGTGTGTATAGAATGTGTGTGTGTGTTTAAGGAGTGTGTGTGGGAGGATTTTTTGTATGTCTGAGGTGTGTGTGTGGTGTGTGTGGAGTGTATGTTACAGGTGTGTGTATGTGTTGGAAGGGGGATGAGGTGTACGTGTAGGAGTAAGGTAAATAATTAAGAAAAAGAGAATGAGTGAAGAAGCAAAGGAAGGGATCAGAGGGTAAGTGAAGTAAAGAAAAGGGATTGAAAGAAGTTGAATATGAGATGGGAAATCGGAAAAGGAGAGTAAACATGTAGAATAAGAATAAGTGAGGGAAGCAGAGTAAGATTGAGAAAATGTTAGTGAGCTTAAAGCAAAGGGTGATTACAAACTACATTTTCTTAGCCATACTTACCATATAATATATAAAACTTTAATTAATTTTTTTAACTACACTTTGTATCTGTGAAAGAGAGAAGAAAAAATAAGTTATAATTAGTAAAATATGTATTTTAAATTAAAAGATACAAATGAAGAGGTTAAAAATCATAACGCTCTATTTAGAAATAAAGTTAGAGTGAAGAACACAGAAAGGGAAATAAAGCAAGGTAGAAGGACAAAAAGAGAGAAAAAGAAATAGAAGAAGAGGAAATTACAAAGAGTAAGGCATATAGATTCACTGACAAAAAGAGAGAGAAGAACAGAGAAATTAACTGAAGGTAAGAAAGATACTAAAACAATGTGAGTTGGCAAAACTAAATCAGGAAACAGAAGTAAGTAAAAAGATAATGACTGGGACAGAAAACAATCTAATTAAGGATGCATTTAGAAGAATGAGGAATATAAGATAACTGAGAGAAAGTGAAGAACAGTCATAGAGTGAAAGGATGAAGGGAGAGAGGATAATATACAACGATTGAGGGAAATGGACTGAGGAAGTTAGTAGGTAGACACACTAAGAGAAAAACTGAGTGAGGTGGAGTACAATGAGTGAGAAAAGGAAATGAGTAAGGGAGCAAAAAGAAGGAAAGAGAGGAGAAGACGACTAAAACAGTGGTACTGAGAGAAAATAATTTGGTGATGAAAGTAAAGAGAAGGACATTGAAAGAAAGGAAATGAGGGATAGTAATGGAACCAGAGTAAAAGAAATGGGATAAAGAACGATGAGAGAGGAGCAGTGAAGTTGTTGTAAAAGAAGTGATAGAAGGTAGATAAACACAAGTGAAAATAACACAAGTAGAGTGACACACTGAGGACATAGAAGTAGTGAACGAAAAATAGGGAGAAGAGGTCAAAAGTAAGGAGCAAACAAAGATAAGCTAGGGAGAGTGGGTGATTTATAGTGATAGAGTGCAATAATACTGCTGAGTGAGTAAACAGGAATTACTAAAAGAGCAAAGGAGGAAAATACGGAAAAGAGAAGTAAAGCAGAGAGACTGAAAGCTGAAAAGTTATGCAACGGAGAGATGGGATACACACAGTTGAAATAAAAATGAGGGGTTGTCAAAGAAGTGGAGTAAGGGAACGGGGTTACAGAGAGTGAGATAAAGACATTATAAGTGAGTAAAAAGAGCTGAAAGAGGATGGAAAAGGGAAAATAAGTGTCAGAGAATGGAAATACAATTTAATTTACACAATCTAAAGTATAAAATAACTTGTACAACATGTTACATAGTTTATTTTTGCTGTTCTCAGAATATATTGAATTTCACTTAAAACAGTGAGTTCAAATTACTCATCATATGACAGCGGGAAAAAAAAACACAATCTAAAAGATTGTGTTTTTAAAAAAAAATTAAATACTGACAAATGACAAATGTACGCTAAAGTTAGATTGACTTACTTTTCCTTGAGGCCAAATACTGCATCATGGTGGTCCTTTTCTCGTTGGAAAGTACTTTGCTGTTCACTTAAAAATCCATTTCATCGACTTTCTATAAGAAAAGCAACAAGAACATCTGAAATATTTTCAATATTTTCATATACTCCTTTTTTTCAGTCATGACTCTTTACTCATTCCTGCACCTTTCCATTTGGCCAAATAGTGTCAGATGTATGAGTATATGTACAAATTAATTCTAAGGCACTCTGAAATGACCTTTTTCCCGATGTTGTGTAAGAAAGGCTCTACAACATTTTCACAATATTTAAGTATTTGTAAAACCATCTCGGACTCACTCATGTTCATCATTTTGTATAATACTAACATCAAATACTATGAGATCCACTTACAATACCTATATGACAAGTCATTTTTTTATATTGCCTGGATCACTTTTACTCAGAATATATTTTTAAACAGCAAAATAACCTTTATTAACTGCTCCCGTCTTCAGTAGCCAATTACTTTTACCTAAATTTTGGCTGTAAAAACACTAGGTATGAATTTATAAAGCCAAAAGGCAAACGTTGTTTGAAAGTCAAATGAGTGTCGTTACATTGGGTCCAACCTTTAGAAGTTTTTAAATAGCATGTGTAATGCCCTGATGTTGTAGAAGGACCATCATGAAAAATAATAGCTACAGTTGCAAAGGTTCTTCCTGATATCGATAACTGAGATGCCACGAAATTTTTAATAGAAGTTGTCAATTTAGTTCCATCAGGTCTACATCGCTGGAACATTAAAATGACATAGTGACCATAACTTTGTAGAAATAATGTGGACAGCATTGTAGACTTGCATTGGGTACACACCATATTGTGATCAGCTGCTTTAACTAGATTATTAAAAGGCACTGATTTGCAGTCTGGTAAAGTCAAATATATAAATCTTTCAGAGTCTATTCTAGTAGTACTTGATGAAGCACAGTTATCACAGTCATGTTGCCATTGATAAGAAAGGTTAAAAAGATTTTTTATATCTACTCCTTCATCTTCCAATACATCAAACATATACATTAAAAATTCCTGACAATCCTGCTGAATTATCTGTGAAAATTGATTTTGACCTGAACATATGTCTACAAGATTCCTAATTTCTGAAACACTTTCTATTTTTCCTCTATCACTACTACATTTCTCTAACACAGAATTCAATAAACAGCACAATGTTTGTTCCTGATTTTCGACAATCTGTTTTTGTAAATTTTGAAGAAAAAAACCAACATTAACTACTACATTAGAATAGCAGTTGACACCAGAACTGTTTTCAAACTGAAATCCAACAACATCCTCAACAGAATCCTTTTTCCTTCTGCTTACAATTACAGTTTCATCTACTTTTTGTCTTTTTGCTACTACCTCACTGCAATTACTCTCATTTATTCTTTTTCGGCCTACCACACGTTTTTCAATCAGAGGATATTGAGGCAAATGTGGAGCATACTCTCTTCTTAACCTATTGTATTCTTTAACACAATCTAGATCTGCACAAATCTTTGTTTCATCACACTCAATCAAGTACAATCCTGATAAAGTTCTGACTCGTGATAATGCCACTTATGCCATACCCTCTTTAAACACAGAACTTCCAATGTTCACCAAAGCACTATCTACACTTAAACCTTGAGATTTATGAATTGTCACTGCATATGCCAAACAAATAGGAAACTGTTTTCGGCGAACATATCAGTCTTTCACGAGCAAAAATCTAGCTGAACAATGACAAATTTGTTCTATTTCATCAATGCCATCAAATTTAATTTTTAAAATTTCAATTCCATCTCTATTTTTGTAATTCACAAAACCAACAACATGACCCATTGCTCCATTTACCAGGCCTCTTTCAACATTTAAATTCCTTCTCAAAATGACACGACAATTCAAACACATATTCAGAGTCTTTTCAAAACCAGCAGTTTTAGATATACTCTTCTCTAATGAATCCAATTTTGATTTCAAATTTTCAGACAAAACAATTGTTGCTCCCATATGCTCTATTTTATCTGTAGCTTCCAGTTTCACTATCTCTTCATTTTCTAAATTTAACCTTTTGTTGTTGAACATGGAACATTCTTTCAGAGTTGGCATCAAACATATGGCAGATTTCCTCTCGTTAATTTTCTTAAAAATATTCTCTGGAAGAATGTTTTCATTTGGGTACAAATTTGAAATTAACCGTCCATGTAAAGCTTCTTTCCCTTGCTGACTTATTTTTCCTACTCTTACATCTTGTAAAATATTTTTATAATCTTCATCCTTTGCCTACCGCATATTTTGAAGCAGTTCTGCATATTTGAAGTTTAACCATATATTAACGTGTCCAATGCTTCCTAGGCACTTCCTGGTATCTTCATGCGTGAGCATTTTGAACACAGGTTGTCCTTTCACTGGAGTCAACTGCAGAAGATCTCCAAAAACAATAATATGTTTTCCTCCAAATAAAACATCATAGTCTGTTCTAAGAATTTCTTGCATTCTCAAATGCACAAAAGCAAGCATTATATTTGACACCATGCTTACTTCATCAATGATAAGAAGTTTCATTTTCTTCAGGACTCTCGAAACTTCGGAACACGCATCTCCAGATAGCTTGTGATATTGCAATTTGTTATCATGCTCCACTGGCAGCATCAGTAAACGATGTAAAGTAATCCCTTTAATATTATGTGCTGCAAGTCCAGTTGGAGCGGTAACAACACAAGACAGCGGTGATTCAGTCCTTTTCTGCAGATAAGATGCAATTGCTTTAATCAGAAAACTTTTTCCAGTTCCCGCTTCTCCACTCACGTACAGTCGGACAGGCTTAAATGATGTACATGAGCACTCTTTCTTCTCATGACTCAATCCATGTTCAACTTGTTCTGTGACTTCGTCATATATCAGTTTCTGCTCAAGGTTTATTTGTTTCACCAAATCTTCTAAATGAATTACATCCTCTTGAGCTTGCTCCATAGCTCTTTCCACCTCATCCATGGCAGTGGCAGCTTCATTTTGGATAATTGGTCCTCCTAGTGGATCCTGACTCAATGAAGCAGAACTCTGACTGCCTTGAGAACTGTCTCTCGCAATCTCTGCAGCAATTGTGGCTTCTTGCTCTATTTCTTCGTTCAACATTTGCAGATAATTTGGAAAAACAGGACATTCTATGGTATCCTTCGTAGCATTAAAAGAGTCTTCATAACAGAGAAAATCTCCAAGTAGTTCCTCTTCTTCTCGCCATGGTTTAAAGAGTTGCAAAAGAGCCAAATAATAAAATTCTCTTTTATCTGGATTTTCACAACTCAATTTTCGATGATTAATCAAATGACCTTTTTTCTGTTTCACTAGACATCCTTCACATCCAATGACAGCATATATTCCATTATTGATATCTTCTCTGATGTTCCTCTTATAAATATATCTTTGCAGAACTTCATAGAGACAAGCGTTCTCAAGGTGAGGACTTCCGTTTGGATAGTATGTATCCAATATGTTTGTCTTCAAAATATCTGTGCTTTCTGGTTCTTTCTCTGCCAAATACTCTATCTCTTGTACAGATTTCAAAACTCGATTTCGTGTTGCAGCAAGACCTAGACTCACCCAAATGATGGTTCTAGATTTGGCATAGAGACTTTCTGACGACAATCGATCAGAACATTCATATGCTCCAATTTCTCGATGCGACAACATCTTCAGACTGTAACTGTATAATTTCTTGCTTAGGCTCTTTTCATGTGAAATGTCCTCCCACATTTCCTTCAGTTCTGTCTTTTCTTTTTTTGTGATGTAAGACGTCACATATCGAGCCACAGCAATAGAGTTGTCAGCAACGAACTAAATATCCATGTTAGCATTCCACATGGACAAAATCACTGGGTTGTAGTCGTTGATGTACTTGGACTCTTCGTTTCTTTTTAAATTGTATGTATTTTTTGGTGATTTCCTCGTCACAGTATGTTGCAGAGAAGACATCAAATTATTTACTCTTCCTTTAGAAATCACTGGTCGTGGAAAGCCAAAACGACATTTTGTGTAGAACTTGTCCTTGTTTCTGAATTTTCGACGACAGTACTTTCCACAACGATGGGATTGAAAGCGTAAAACTTGTTGCCTTAAACTGTTTTCTTCGGTAGTTTTTGGAACAGCACATGTTGAATACTCTTCAATGAAGCTCATCACTGTCTCATCCGAATCTGTTCCAAATTTGGGTGCATCTTTAATCCATAACAACATATGTATGTGAGGAGCACCTCTCGCTTGATACTTCTTTCTCCAAAAGAAATCCAAAACCTCTCCAGGGGGAGGATTTTTTTGTTGGTAATAAAAGACATCATAGCTTCACATCTATGATTGAAATATCTGCATACATTCACTGGATCCAAAGAACACAGTTCTCCAGGTGTTTTGAATTCTATATTTTGTATATTTGCATTTGCCTCTCGTAGAAATTGAAGTAAGTCCTCCCATGCATACTCGGCACAGCTAAGAGTGAGGTACCATGTAGGAGTTCCTAAGTTTCTTAGCATACATTTCAATTCCCCATGGCGACGGTACCAATACTCGTTTGTACCACGCTGACATGCCATGAGATTGATTAGATGAGATTCTAAAATATTATCTTGCAGATTCACTTTCTCCATAAAGTCCCTCGCCGAAACATTTTGCAGATGTGCTCCACTTTTCAGTATATGGTTTACTGCATAAGAAAGCCCAGATAAGTCACTTTCATACAGTAGATGAAACAAATAGGGAATGCATTGACGAAACCTTGGATCTTCAGCATATAATCTTACAGTTCGATATTCAGATGCAGGAATTTCAAGTGGTCGATTGTCATATCGTCCACCTCGACCTGTTGGAAATAGCTGTGGAAAACAACAAGCTTCTAAACTTTGTTCCCATACACTAATGGGACTTCCTTTTGCTGCTTTCATTTGAAACAATTCAATTGCATTCCCCATTACTTCTTTGGAATGCAAAGGATGAACAGTATAATGTTCATATATTTCTTCACTTCTAGACACATCAACTTTTTCAATTTGGCCGCCTGAACAATCACTGTCTTCATCTGCTGCTGCTTCTTCTGCGGCAACACATACATCTTTGTAATACTCATTGTTTTTGACTAAATACAACATTGCCTTTTTGACTTTCCTAACATCCACTAAATCTTGCAAGATTTTTTTACTCTTTGTCGGAACCCCATTAACTAGAATAACTAAAGGTTCCTCTTTTACTTTTTCAATACCAATTATATCAATATTTTTTTTGAAATCCAGTGGCAAATAAACAACTCTTCCCTTTAATCCTCTCTGCAAATCTGTAGGAGGCAATTTCCCTATCTTAGGCTCCATGCGAACAATTGCCTGAAAAGGATGGACACATTGAATCAAAATAGACTCATATGTATTTAAATCCATCAATTCACGAGGAATGTCTACCAACTCCAGATTATTATGAACAGCTCTAGAAGGCATTCTGTTTTGATTTAATTTATCATAACAATATTTACACATACGCTGATCAGAACTCAAATCAAAACAATTCTCCACCCACAAATAAGTTGCAAAATCTTTCCACTCATAATTATTCATCTTTTCACTTTTTACATATAAATCAACTAATCTAGTTTGATGCTTATAATGACTTCGTCGACAACACACACAAGTAAAATTCGGCCTTTCACTTGATTTCACCTTAAACCTGGTAATTTCCTGCTCAAACTTTTCTGTATTTGAAATCTGTACATTGTCTTCCACATTACCTTGAATTCCTGTCTCAATTTCTACACTGTCCTCTTTTTCACCAAAATAACAAATATCAATTTCTTCACAAATCTTCTTCACATCTAATTCAGTTCCATGCAAAAGAGCACTGTTTAATTGTTTAAGCTTAAGTGCTGGACTTTTTGCATAATACAACCTTCTCACTAATTTTCTCATTTTGGTATGATGCACTGCTAATATCCTAAAATGAAGAAAAACACTTTGACAGACTTTTCTAGAAAGACAAGCCAGTGAATGGCCTTGCAAACCTGTGTTTTCTCTCACTCTGCAAGGATCTAAGTCTTGCAACAACTTCACTTTCTGCTTTAGACTTTTCTTACTATATGTACGTAAGAAATTACTAAACAAATCAATTGATTCTTGTCGCACACTACAAATACTACTACACTTCCAAGTGTACACTGGACCCTTAGTACGTCTCCCTAAAACTTCATCAGTCAACACCTCTTCTAGTTCTCTAGGCACAAGTTTCTCTTTTTCAATCGGACAACCGTCTTTCACTTCATAAGCTCGACCACTGGTGTCAACTGCATGCACTAAATCATTATCCTGGAAGTAACTCTCCTCATTAAAAAATGGCTCACAACTTAAACTGTGCATCCATTCTCCCAAAAAAACTTTACAAAAATTAGTCCGATTAATTACTCTTTTCCATCTACTGTTTCATTTGAAAACATCAATTGTCTTGTTAAGTGTCCTAATTCTATTGATTACTAAAATAAATAATTTTTTCTTAACTTCAAAAGCCTGATCAACAATCTTCTCTACACTTTTCTTTTTCTTATAAAAAGCAGCTCTCTGTTTACCTTTCCTAATGTTTTTTAACAAATTTAAAACCACCCTATTGCGAAACATTCGTTTACGAATGTCTCTAAACTGATTCTGCCTTCTATTCCTATACATATTATTCTCTCCTGCTCCAGTTGTAGGATTCTTTGAGGTTCTCTCCTTCCTTTTCAAATGTACTTTCTCATTCTCTTTTTCTACATAATGTCATTAATTTTTTTTTAAAGTACATATGTTCCGTATAAAATACTTAGTTGTCTTACCAGGAGCTTGGTTCCTGTTTTTTGAAGTATTTGTTGTGGAAGAGTGCTGTAATTCCATTGCTATTTTTGATTTTTGGCGATAACATTCTTTTCTTTTCCTTTCCCTTGTGGGCATGTTTGCTTACTCTTCAAATCTTGATTTCAATCTGTGTTAAAGAAAAAAATAGCACATTATAGATCACTATTACCAAACAACAAAGCAATGACAAAAAACAAACAATCTATTTAGGGTTACAGATCAGGTGAAGATTCTCCAGGGGTGCACAAAAGGTGAGGCCTGTATTGAAGAGTATAGTGGAAGACAGCTCTGTCCACAGGTACAAAGAAGATGAGACCTGTGTCTAAGTCCACTGCACTCTTATACACAGGCTTTACCACCTATGCTTCCTGGGAAAGGCCTCTCTCCCACTACAGTCTTGATTATAAACCTCACCTCCTCTGTCCCTCTGGACATGCCTCACCTCATCTGCACAATCTACTTCCTAATCTCAGGTAACACAGATGACATAATTGATCCTCAATTATAAAGCCATGTGTCAGTTTTGCGCTACTGATGCATCACTTTTTGTGACGCATTGGCGTCATAAAACATGTGCCTTGTTGCACCATATTTAAAAGATGACGCATGTAGGTAGATGAGTCATTTTTTAAACCTTTTGCACCACATTATACCTCTGTCAAGTGTAATGTACAGAGAGGGGTCATTTCTCCACAAAAAGCCTCGTAATAATGACACAGTGAAAACTATGAGATTGCACTGCATCACTTTTAGGACTCTATTATGTTAAAATCTTGCACCTGCCTCACAACAGGGATAGGACTGAAGCAAACGCTTTCACATGAAGCTTCAAAATTTTACAAAATACAATACAACTCCTCTATGCAAACAAACTCAATATGCTTCCTACACTGAGTTAACACAGGTAACATCATTGTAAAGAGTCAAATTGACACCTGTGTCTAAGAATGCAGACGGGGATAGGCTTCATGAAGCCTAGTCCACTGGACTCTTAGATACAAGCCTCACCACCTACGCTCTCCAGGAAAGCCCAAACATATACCTTTTTGCGCCATATTTAAAAAGTGACGCATGTAGGTAGATGCGTCACTTTTTAAACCTCTGCAACACACTATACTCAAAAATGTAAAAGCCATTCATTTTCCCCAAAATCGTTTTTGACATCACATTTAGGAAACACAGCACAGATCCTATGTACAAGCATCTGCCTCACAGCAGGGATAAGACTGAGGCAAACGCTTTCACATGGAGCTTTGCCCATGTGATAAGATTCTGACACCTAAGCACGAGTACAGAAGAGATGAAGACTGTCCAGGGGAGCACAAAAGTTGAGGCTTGTGTCGAAGAGTGCAGTGGAGAGGACTAAACTGGAATAGTGGGCAAAAAAAAGAACCTCATTTATGAGGCCCCTGCGTCAGTTTTCCACTGCTGATGCGTCACTTTTTGTGACGCATCAGCAGCATAAAACATGTACCTTTTTGCGCCATATTTAAAAAGTGACGCATGTAGGTAGATGCGTCACTTTTTGAAACCTCTGCGCCACATTATACTCAAAAATGTAAAAGCCATTCATTTTCCCCAAAATCGTTTTTGACATCACTTTTAGTAAACACAGCACAGTTCCTATGTACAAGCATTCCATGTCATTACTGAAACCTCACTATTTTACAAAATACAATTCATTTATAAAGCCATGCGTCAGTTTTGCGCTGCTGATGCGTCACTTTTTGTAACGCATTGGCAGCATAAAACATGTGCCTTGTGGCACCATATTTAAAAAATGACGCATGTAGTTAGATGCGTCATTTTTTTAAACCTCTACACCACATTATACCTCTGTCAAATGTAATGTACACAGAGGGGTCATTTCTCAGCAAAAAGCCTCTTAATAATGACGCAGTAAAATCTATGAGATTTCACTGCGTCACTTTTAGGACACTGTTACATCAAAATCTTGCACCTGCCTCACAGCAGGGATAAGACTGAAGCAAACGCTTTCACATGGAGCTTCACAATTTTACAAAATACAATTCCTCTATGCAAACAAAGTCAATATGCTTCCTACACTGAGTTAACACAGGTAACATCATTGTAAAGAGTCAAATTGACACCTGTGTCTAAGAATGCAGACGGGGATAGGCTTCATGAAGCCTAGTCCACTGCACTCTTAGATACAAGCCTCAACATCTATGCTCCCCAGGAAAGCCCAAACATGTACCTTTTTTCGCCATATTTAAAAAGTGACGCATGTAGGTAGATGCGTCACTTTTTAAACCTCTGCGCCACATTATACTCAAAAATGTAAAAGCCATTCATTTTCCCCAAAATCGTTTTTGACATCACATTTAGGAAACACAGCACAGATCCTATGTACAAGCATCTGCCTCACAGCAGGGATAAGAATAAGGCAAACGCTTTCACATGGAGCTTTGCCCATGTGATAGGATTCTGACACCTAAGCACGAGTGCAGATGAGATGAAGACTGTCCAGGGGAGCACAAAAGTTGAGGCTTGTGTCGAAGAGTGCAGTGGAGAGGACTAAACTGGAGTAGTGTGCAAAAAAAAAAGAACCTCATTTATGAGGCCCCTGCGTCAGTTTTCCACTGCTGATGCGTCATTTTTTTATAACACATCAGCGGCATAAAACATGTACCTTTTTGCGCCATATTTAAAAAATGACGAATGTAGGTAAATGCGTCACTTTTTAAACCTCTTCGCCACATTATACTCAAAAATGTAAAAGCCATTCATTTTCCCCAAAATCGTTTTTGACATCACATTTAGGAAACACAGCACAGATCCTATGTACAAGCATCTGCCTCACAGCAGGAATAAGACTGAGGCAAACGCTTTCACATGGAGCTTTGCCCATGTGATAGGATTCTGACACCTAAGCACAGAGGCCCCTGCGTCATTTTTCCACTGCTGATGCGTCATTTTTTGTGACGCATTGGCGGCATAAAACATGTACCTTTTTGCGCCATATTTAAAAAATGACGCATGTAGGTAGATGCGTCACTTTTTAAACCTCTGCGCCACATTATACTCAAAAATGTAAAAGCCAGGTAACATCATTGTAAATTGTTAAATTTATTTCTTTAAACATGCATACATTCTTTATTCCTTTTAAAAAATGTAAAAGCCATTCATTTTTCTCAAAATCGTTTTTGACATCACATTTAAAAAACACAGCAAAGGTCCTATGAAGAAGCATTCCATGTCACTACTAAAACTTCACAATTTTATAAAATACAATTCCTCTATGCAGTAAAAACTTTTTACCAAGCATTATCAAAAACCATGACACAAAGCAACATTAAAAAACCACAATTTGCTTCCAAATCTTCTCCATAGAGTATAACAAGTCTCTATGTATATTAAATAAATCATAACCCACCTTTACAAATACTTTAGGAGATTCAGAACAGTGTCAGATACACACACCAATATTTCTTTAGCAGAGCAAAAGGTATGTTACCAAGCATTATCAAAAACCATGACACAAAGCAACATTAAAAAAACCACAATTTGCTTCCAAATCTTCTCCATAGAGTATAACAAGTCTCTATGTATATTAAATAAATCATAACCCACCTTTACAAATACTTTAGGAGATTCAGAACAGTGTCAGATACACACACCAATATTTCTTTAGCAGAGCAAAAGGTATGTTCTCCAGGCACTGCAACCATTAGTGGCACAGAAAACCTCTAATTCTAAACACATATTGCTCATGGTAACCAATCAAAACTCTTCCCTCTGTATTTTCAAACCAACACCCTTCCCCCCCTCAGCCCTTTCTACCTGTTACCATAGCAACTCCCTCCTCACTAACCTCTCAGGTTGAAAAGTTTATTCTACAATGTTGCAAATCACCTTAGCAAGGATGTTTGACCTGCGAACACACCAGCTTATCTGGTGCAAGGTTTCTTTAAATGACTTTTTTTTAACCATTTAAATTACTTCTTACACAGACCACAACCATGCACCCTAACTTTCAGTTTTCAACTATCTCATTCCACCAATCATTGCTTCTGATTCAAGAGCACTGAAAGTCTATATTTTTTTTTTGCAAACTCCTATTGTTCCAACTGCCATTTCTTTCCCACACTTCATCTGACTGCATCAGAATCTCCTCTCACCATGTATTCTGTCTGGATTATTGGACATAGCTATATCCACTGGGCTCAAAGGTATGCAGCTAACAGAAATTTTCACAACCTTGATTTACCAAATGTGAACATTAAATGGATTGGCCAGAGAGGATTAAAATGTCACCAATTGATTCCATTGGTGAAAACCTTTTTGCATTTGCCACACCCTGACCTCTTAACCCTGACCTCTTAATTGTGCACTGTGGAGGAAATGACTTGGGCACTTTGACTGGGGTAGGTCTGGAAATGCTTTTAAAGGACACCTTTGAACAATTGATGGCACTTTTTCCTCAAACTGCCTTGGTATATTCCAATATATGCCAAAGACAGAAATGGAAGTGGTCCAACCAATTTTGTCCACAATTTGAGAAAGCACGGAAACATGTGAATAAATCTGTTTCTGCTTACATGAGAGACTATGGAATGGGTTCAATATACAACAACAACTTGCGTTATAACATGCAAGATATCTACAGAGCAGATGGTGTGCACTTCTCAGATGAGGGGAATAGAATATTCCTCCTGAATTTAAGACTGTGCATTGGTACCTACTTGTAGGTACATAAATCAGCCACAGAACCCAAAAGCTCTTTTCAGGGCTACCCTACCTCTCATCACTCCAAATGATTATCTTTTTCTAACTTTTTTCACTATTTTTCACCAAAGTACGCTCCCCGGTGCGCTTCCCGGTGCGCGTACCGGGCGCTCCCCCCGCGAAAAATTAATTATTTTTTTTCCGCCTATTTGGGCCTCCTAAGCCCCCCTCAGAAAACCTAGGGAGTCAGGGAGTGCCTACCATGCCCCCTTATACCTATTCCCAACGTTGTTTGTCCTCCATTTTCTGTCTCAAATCTACCGAAACCCAAAATGGAGGACTCCCGTAGCGCTTACTGGTACGCGTACCGGGGCACGCACCGGTAAGCGCTCTAAAAAAGTTTTTTTAAGTTCATTTACATAAAAACTACTGGAGACACTTTCACCAAATATAGAATAGCTCATACTACATACCAATCCCTACCATTTTCCCAAATTCAATGGAACTCCATTGAGCCATTTAGCCTGTAGACCTCTCTAAATTCCCTGAGGTAAATTACTTCACAAAAACACATCTGAAGTGTTAGAATTGACAACCAATTAAAATGTTACTTTCATTTTCTACTTTTTTTACCAGACATTTGATTGGTTATGTACATGAATATATATAAATAAAGAGAGGGAAACACAGCCATTTTGAGTACTACTTCCTGGTGTACATTTCAAAAGGATTTTCACTAATAACTTCAACTTCTTTTTAATGGTAAGTTGTTATTTTGAAAACTGAAGTATATTGTGCACTTTAAGTTAATATAGAAAACTTTTTCTGATAGTTATATACTATCCCCCTGTAATAGTTATAGATTGAGATAGACTTCTTTGTTATAGTTATGGATGGATTTAGGTTTGTCTTGTATAATTATAAATTTACTTAGGTTTCATGACATACACTTTTTTATATTTCTACTTCCAGTCTGATACCATACAATGCCCAAAGATAAAGTCACTGTTAAAAACGACCTATCTAAAATTAAACCCAACAGAGCCCTATCTCTACTGATATATATTTTTTTTATGCAAATTTCAGCCAAAATGGAAGGAGAACAAAAAGTTTCATTTGAAATTGTCCTTGCAAAGAACAATGAAGAAAACATTGAACCAAATGACATTGAATTCATGGACGAATCACGAGACCATGAACTTCTACAATGTGTAGAATCTGTGGATTTCCTCCTTCAAAATGAGGACATTTCGGACAGTCAAATGTTAGACGTTATATTTAATTTGGAAAATGAATCTCAAAAATAAATTTATATTTAATAATTTGAAAATTGTTTGAGACATTATTCATTTTTATATGTAATTCTTAAACTAGTACCAAATTGATTATAATGGAAAGTCAGACTTATAGTATACTGTGCAACTTTTTTGTGTTACATAGTAATTTTGCTCATAGATACTTCCTTTCTCCCACTATATTATCTCCAATGTGTATTTGACATCTCTTTTTCATCTCCTGCCTCCATGTTCTTTCTGCTTTCCTGACAGACTATGATATGGATTCCATATAGCACAATAACTTCTGTAACAACATGCAAGATATCTACAGAGGAAACGGTGTACATTGAATTTAAGACTCTACATTGGTACCTACATGTTGGTACTTAAAACACCCAAACAACACAACAACTCTATGCAGCGCTACCCTACCTCTAATCACTTTGAATTATTATTTTCTTGTTTCACTCTGTTTTCCCCGTAGTACGCTCCCCGGTCCGCTCCCCGGTGCGCGTACCGGGCACTCCCCCCGCGAAAAAAAAAAAAATAATAATAATAATTCCGCCCTGCGGGACCCTTTTATGGCCCCCACATCAAACCTAGGGGGTCAGGGGGGTCTACCCTGCCCCCTTTTGGTCATTTCCCCCTTTGTTTTTTGCCACCTCTTGTGTCTCGATCCTACCGAGACACAAGATGGCGGCCGCTGCAGACTGTTTCGAATGTTTACAGACACCCAAGAGCCAATCAGCTTGCCGTGCGCAAGTCGCGTGGCGCGCCCGGAGCGCTCCCCGGTACGCATACCGGGGCGCTGTCATAGATATATACATTTTTTTGAACCTAAATTACTCAAAATCCTCTGGAGCACATATCTTGAGACATAGCAAAGGCACATCGGGCTACCAGTCCCTACAATTTTGCCAAGTTTGGTGAAAATCCATTCAGCCGTTCGGGCTAAAAGTGCGACAGACCGCCCTATGGAAATTAACATGGGGAAAACACGTTTTGGGACCCCCCTTTTATCTCGGCCCCCGCTTGACGAATCCCCCCCAAACTGTCAAAGAAGGAGCGGAGAGCCGCGAGGCAAAGTTGCTGAAAAATTCAGGCTGATTCCTCAACCGGCGCCAAAGTTATTCCAAATAGAATGTTGCGATTTCCCTATGGAAATCAATCCTAACTATAACTACCTACTGGCGACCGCCAGTAGGTTATATATATATATATGTATATATATATATATATATATATATATATATATATATATATATATATATATATATATATATATATATATATATATATATATATATATATATATATATATATATATATATATATATATGGTTCCAATCCTGTTTTTCCAAATATAAAGCAGGCACCGACTCCGTGGGATAAGAATCAAAGATTAATTTATTCCAAAACGACCTGACGCGTTTTGGCGGACACTACATATATATATACATCCACTCCTTTCACAAATGAGGTTGGCACTCTCGCGATGTATTAATCAATTATTTTTGATGGAAAGTGTGCAACAAATGCATTTCGGCTTTCGCCTTTCTTAATGTTAACAGGCGGGCCGATAACAGCATCATTATATATGTCATCATTTATGTATATATTCGTGTGCAAGCAATAATAACACACTTACAAGTAAGCAAATACAACTATTAAATGCATGGGATAAAATACAAGCAGATAATAATACTGGATTTCCACTTCAAGAAATAGGCACTGTTAAATGCAAGTCATCAGACACAAGGAATCAAATGAAAGCATGAAAGGATATAAAGATATATACACAGAATACATAAGATGATTATGACCATTGGAGACTTGAATGTGCACACAGAAACACTCACACATCACAATGCCAATAATCAGAGAAAATACCTCACCGGCTGCAATAGCTTCATCTTAGCCCTCACCAGACTGGGGGATTCACAGCCGGTGTCGAGAGACTCAGCAAGCCGGGAAGTGCCTCAATGAATAAGACACGCCCGTCTCTGCAGGTCAAAACAAAATCCCACTTTCCAAGTCAAGAAACCCCAGTTTTATAATCTCAATGCAATAGAAGTTTCCGAGAAGACCTCCTCTGCGCCAAGGAAACTTACTGGAGTTGGCCAATATCCCACAAGCATTTCAAAGGCAAAGGAGTTCTCACTTATCTTTGTTCCTGGCGGCGGTTCCGCGAGTGAAGAGAGCGCGCCTGGGCGGCCGCTCCTTCGGTCTGCTGGCTCCACAGATGTGGAATTCTCTTCCGCTCTCACTCCGGGGGGCCACCAGTCTTCTTGTTTTTAGGAAAGGCCTTAAAACCTGGCTCTTTACCGAGTAGGCCTCTCAGCAGCCCTCCTAAGCCTATCTGTCTTGTTTTCTCTTTTTAATTGTGTTGTGTTATTGTGATGCAGCTCTCCTTTACCTAAAGCGCTGGGACACTCTTTCTGAGTAGCCGTTGCGCTATACAAAAAAAATAAATAACATAACATAACATAACATAACTTATTCCTCTGCACTCCCACATGTTCAAGCACCTTATCTTAGTGAAGCTTGAGAAAGTAGAAAACATCTCCAAAAGTTCAGAAAACAATCTTGAACGTGAATAACCCAAATACCGTGAGTAACCTGGGAGCCTGCTTGTGTGTGCATAGCTCAAGATTCAGAATTCAAGATGGCATGAGGGCATGTCAACGCCAATTGTAAAAACTTCATAAAACTTCCCAATGTACAACATAGTGCACCACTGCCTATAGCACCAAACCCTCAATTTCCCAATGTACAACATAATGCACATTTGGGCTCCACTGCATATAACCACAAAGAAAGGGGGACCCCACATCAATACAAGGCAGGTAGACGGGGAAGGTACAGATCAGGGCAGAAGGAAGAAACCTGCCTATTATATTCAAAGTGGCCTCAGGAGAGGTCCGAATATGTTTATGCTAGCCTCGAGCCACACAAGAAATTCTCCACTGCATATAACACTACACTCCAAGACAGAGAAGTACATTCCACACATCTCTCTTTCTCATGCTCTTGAAGGCACATCCCACACGTTCTGTTACTGGCAACGCTGTTCTACTCTGTGAGACACTCCCATTCTGAAGCTACAAGGCGACACAAAATGAAATCTCACTGCAGCATGCACATCCGTAGAAATGATGCTGTACATTCAAAAGCTTGAGTAAATACAACACACGTAAAGTCAAATAACACACTGCTAGTCGAAGGTCATCACGTGGTCCCAATACATAGGAGTGCCTCTGGCACTACATATGTAGAAACAGTGGGAGCTGTCATATCATGCCATTGAAGTCACCACATAATTTCTACACAAGTTTGTTAATACTGATATCTACTGTGCATTGCCACTGAACATGAACATTTATCTACCTTCTGCTACCCAGCCTTAACTCAGATGAGCTGCTTCGTTTGAATCAATGCTGAAACTTTAACTGTGATTGTCACTAGATTACAGTAAAATCATTTAGGATTAAATAGGTTTTATTATTTGAACTGCTGAATTTTTTGCAGTATTTCAGATACTGTGGGCTTATTTACAAGTCCTTTGCACTGCTGGTGCGTCACTTTTATAATTTATTACAGAACCTACTGACCCCTGATGTTTTATGCTCAGTTGCCAAAACAGTTTCTATGTAAAAATAGCAACCAGTGTTGTAACAAAGGTCCCCGCAGTCACCACTGTGCGGGTGCCCTCAAGCTCCAGGTGGCCCCCTGAGCACAGTACCTTGGCCTGAGAGCTCCTAAGTGAGTCTGGAGGGGGGCCTCTATGTACTTTGCAGGGGGCCCACCCTCAAGTTTGTATGCCACTGACAGGAACTGATTTGTGAGTTGAGTCCATAACAGCACAATAATGAGCCTTCATTAGGATTTTAAGAACCATGTATATTAGCAGGGTGGGTTCTTTTTGCAAATCAAACTGAGCAAACTGTGAATTCAGGGATGGTGGCGTGAAAGATATAGTGTTGTGTGGCGTTTTAGGCTCCGAGTAAACTTTCCTGATTCATGCCCTTTTATAGGTACAATTCACATTGCCCTAATATAGGCATAGATATCAAGCCCTTATTTAGACATAACCCTTGCAGACCAAATACAGGCATGGCTACTTCCACCCGTACCAAACGTCACAACGATTTCTTGGAAAATCGGCTTAAGCAGTCAAGGACCTTCCCCTTGCTGGAATATTGATTTGTCCAAGAACTCATGTACTTTGCAAAGAACGACTATTCCCTGGGGGTTCTTTCCTGACGTTATTATGCCCGGTGTTACGTCAAACTATGGCATTCCTAGACACCTTCAAGGTATAAATATACCTTCACTTGCTCTCGCAAGACACAGAGGTTCGGAGCAGTTTGACTATCTACTTGCTTGACGCAGCGCGCTACTGCAAGTGCCGAAGGAAGCCGACCCTCCAGCTGATGCACTGATCGAGAGGCTGCCTTTCTATTGCCGAGAATCCAGCTCCAGTGTTTCCAAGCTCCCCTTGCGGGGTGTTGGGAAATCGAGTCCCGAGATGAGATACCAGACCTCTTTCATTCTAAACTAAGGTATGGAGCTGATTATAACCTAGAGAAAATCTTGGATGGATTCTTGGCAAAGAAAACAAAACCTATGCTACACAATACTTAGACTTAGGTTAGGTACATTGGGGTAGGCGTATTTTAGAAGTCATTGTTATTTATGTATGTATTTTTATATGGCTTAGAAACCATACAATGCTCTTACAGTATTATTTTATAATATTGTTCTCGCCGTACGCATTATACTTCGCAGTCTGCTTAACGATTATAGTAGTGCACTTCTCTTGTATGAGGAAGAAGACTGTTCAATAAGCCCTTTTTTATTGAAAACACCTGTCTCTCTATTTCGCTGCGACTCTGTAGAAACGAAGCATGCACGATTGACTAGGTGAAATACTTATCTATTGTTTCCGCGACTCTAGAGATACATTTCTTATTCTTGGGAAACAAAGTTGTCATGTTTATGCGGTTGTCAGAAACTAATCCCTTCGTGTGAATTCGAGAAAGTTACTAGTGACCTCTGAGCTAGCTGGCACTGACTATTAAGTTTAATATATTCGATAGATAGAGACCTAGTCGACCTCACTATTACGTCTAATCTATAGGATATATTATTCCAATGCGCAGAGCCTATTGGGAATATAGGAACTACACTACAACAGCTGACCTCTCTCTTGCCACCCGTACTCACTGCATGCCAACTTACATTCTAATGCAACTCCGGTCACTTAAAGGAACAGAGACTCCATTAAAAAAGAGGCAGTAACTGAATAATAAAATGGTCTGTTAGAGCCGACACCCTTGGATGATAGTCCACTAAACAGTGTGCCTTCACCCATCCTGTTTGCTGATTTTTGTTTTTGGTTTCAGGACACTGTGCCCTTTACCACTACAGTGCTTGTGATCTCTCCCTAAAATATGGCAAAACTGGCACATTTAATGTACTTGTAATCCCGAGAAGGTGGTAGTACATGCACCTCTAAGGTAGGCCCTAAAAGTCCTAGAGCAGTGTGAATGCAATTTGAAATATAGGACATGCAGGTTTAAGTTTTACATGTCCTAGCAGTGAAAAGCCTTCACTTTTGTAAGGCTATCTCTCCTGTAGACTAACACGGAGTTACATCTTTACATATATTAAAGTGTCAATGTCAGATTCAGATCGGAAAGAGAAATACTTCTTGGACTCTTTTGGATTGCAATTTAAAACCCTCTTTAGTGGTAAAGTCTGTTTATAAGTTACAGAACATTGGAATGTGTGTGCCTCAACCAAGTGTGCCTTTTGATTAGGTTTAGGATTATGTGTAGACAGGATGGGCCATTCTGGCAGGATTGCTAGGGAAGGAGTGATTCCCAGCCCTGATTACATTTCAAAGGGCATTGCCTGAAACACACATGAATGAAGCTGGTAGAAGGCCTGCTCTTGCTTTTACCACGCCTAGACAGTTAGTAGCCGAATCCAGGAAAGACAACGGAACCAGCCAAAACTAGGTTGCCCCCCCACACAAAAGCTGGCAATGGGGGTAATGGTGGCACTCCCAGACCCCAAATCAGATTACTTCTGGGCTTGTGAAAGATTCAGAAGACTGTGCTGCTGCCCGGCTGTTAGTAGGAAGGTCTTGCTTCACTCCAGTCTGAGAAAGGAAAACTGGATCTGCTCCCATGAACACACTGCTGGCCTGCTGTAAGCAGGACAGCCTTGCTTCCCTTCTACCTGTGAAAGAAAAACTGGACCTGCTCCCTTGAACCCAGTACCACCAGAGTGACTCCAAGGACAGCAAGCTTTCAGAGGCCTCCCTCCAACTGCCAGGCTGACCAGCTGCAGCTGGACCTGCTTGGCAGTGATTTGTGTCACCTTACTCTGCACCCGGTAGGTATCCCACGGGCGTTGCAGTGGGTTTTACCATGCTACACCCACAGAATTTGATTCTCGTCTAGATTTACAAAGTGATGTAAACCTGGGGAAGCGCCAAATCTGTACACCTCCTGAGGTGAGTCGTAACGAGGAGAAATATGTCTATTTCTCCTTGTTTTTCCTCTTTCCATGTGTGTTGCATTCTGCAGCACACATAGAAAAAGGAAAATGCCTCGAAGGATTGTTTTTAAGCAGGAAGATTCCCATTATTGCACAAAACAATCCTGCTGGCAAATCCTGCCTGCAGTGGAGGCACCCTTGCACCATATCGCAAGGGTGCCTATGTTGGCGCTACGCTGTCGAAACGGCATCATTTCAGACAAAAAAGGACAGGAATGCACTGTATTGGGTAAATACGGTGGATTCCTGCCCTTTCACTTTGGCGTAGGGCAGCGCAGCAAGGTGCCTTTGTGCGCCGCCCAAAGCCAAAATATTCCCTATGCCAAAATGCCATAAATGAAGTCCTTGGTTAGCATCAGAGTGCACTCCTCCTGAAGAAAAGTAAACAATTGGGGTTGTTTGAGCCTGTGAACAGGCCCATTCGTGCCAAGACTCTGCCACCTGTGATGACCGCCAAAACAAACTTCCAGCAAGACCTGCTCTCAACGCCACAAGAACCAGCCACCATAATTGCCAATATGAAACCTGCACTTCAACGACAGGCCGCAGTGACTGCCAATGCCGTAAAAAAAAGTCTGAAGGAGGACACCTGGGATCAATTAGTTTAAGCTAGTACAACAAATGATAATATCAATTTCTGGCACATTATTAATTCCCCTTTTTTTAACTCAGCAGTTAGCCCTCGTATTGAGATCACTATCACAGAGCTTCTATGGCTAACTCATTTTACTAATCTCTATTCAGTTCTGGAGCCTACTGCTACTGCCCTTCCTTTTACAACTCCTATGAGTGTCCCCAACTCTATTGCATCCCGGTCTGATCAGATCTACCCTGACTTTTCTTTAGATGAGGTGATCCTGGCTTTGAAGGCGAGCAAAGGTGGTAATGCGCCGGGCGCTGATGGGATCCCTATTGATTTATTTAAATCTAATGCCCTAATAGGGCCCTTTGTTAATGCTGCTCTTCTGAGCCTGCCGGAGTGAAGGTTTTTTAAGCACATGGCCTGAGTCCCTGATACTTCCTATATTCAAGAAGGGAGAGCGCAATAGTCCATCACAATATAGACCCATCTCTTTGCTGGACTCTTTGGTTAAGGTGGCCAGACGAATCCTTCCCTGCAGATTAAAGGACTTGGCAGAGTCTAACAGTATTATCTCGGATTTGCAGTATGGGTTCCGACCTGGTGTGGGGACCATTGAACAGTCTGTTAACTTGAATTTAATTATTGTAAATTTATGCACATTAAAGGAGGTAGTTTGTTTTTAACATTCATAGACCTAACCTCTGGTTTTGACTTCGTGTTGCATGAAAACTATGGTCAAATATGGTCAACTTGGGCATAGATCACTCAATTGTGAACTTTCTTAGAGATCTGTATACATCAGGTTGTGCAAAGTAAGATACAGCATAAATGGCGAATGCACCCAGCCAATTAATAATGAAAGAGGAGGTTGTCAAGGCGGTGTACTCGCGCCATTCTTGTTTAATCTTTTCCTTAATAGCTTAGGCAGCACCTTTGCTAGTAGGTGCACAGATTTACCTCAAATAGGGTACCGTCTGATTCCGGCGCTGTACTAATGGCGCGCACTCCTCTCCAACTACAGTGTTTAGTCAATGAATTTGCCAAGTTTATGCAGAACCAGAGATTAAAAATAAACATCAGTAAAACCTTTGTAATGAAATTTGGGAACAGAGCTATTAACTGCTGTGACATTTTTATTGAGGGCACTAAGATTTCGTTTACGCCTACATTTTCATACTTAGGCATTCTATTCAATAAATATGGGAACTGGACTAGTGCAATCAAGTCAAGGAGGCTCCAATTTGTTAAAAGCACTATGGCCTTACTGAACTTCGCTAGGAAGCTGGACATTAAACATCTGAGGGAAATGATGACCATTTATATGGCCAAATGTAGAGCAATTGCCATGTATGGCTGTGAGCTTTGGGGTTATGCGAATGCTGACTTGCTTCAGCTAGCAGAAAAGGTATTCTTTAAGAACCTCCTTGTTCTTCTAAAAAGTTGTTCAACCTTTGTCTGCTACTCTGAATTGGGGGTTCCCTAATACGGAGATGTGATTAAGATCCAGCCAGTCTTGCTCTGGCATATGATCTGGTCCTCTGAATACACAGTGTTTGACCGTTCCATCATAGAGTACTGTCTTAGATCTTCGCCTACCTTTAAAATCCCAAGGCTGAGATTTGTCTGTGACTTCTTGGCTGACATTTGTCATCCCAGGTTTTTTGCCCATCCTGAGCTCCTGATTAACAACCAAAGGGAAACTTTAACCCTCTGTTCTGAAAAACCAGCTGATCTTGATTAGCTATGACTTGCAACCCTACCTAGCTAATGTGTACATTTTTTGCGCCATAGATTTGTGCTGACAAGGTTCCGGTTGGACATTTTCCACCACCTAATTAGCTTCCCCACCAGTAATATCTAGTTGCTCAAGCCTGTGAAATGCCCATGTGACAATGATTCTATGCAGAGTACCATACATATTCTCTTTTTGTTTGTCAATTTTATTCAGACTTAAGAAAACTTTTTGTTAAGCCTCTGTTAAAACAACTAGGTTTTGTGCAATGTCGATGTGAACAGAATGCGGTCCCTACCTTGAGTGACCCGACGCTTCCCTCGAGGTCCCGAGCCTCGCGGGCCGATCCGACGGCGTCCCTGGCAACCCGGACTCCATTTTTCTCTCCCTCATTGCAGGACCCAATCCGGAAGGACGAGAAACCGGAAGGACTCCCGAGTGACCCCGGAAGTCCCTCCCCCTACCCGATGACAGAGGAAGGAAAAGCAGGAAGCGACGACGGCGGTGGGGGCAGAGAGTTCGACTCGTGGCAGAAGACGGACGGCGGCACCCTTGTGAAGCAGAACGAAGAAGGAGAAGACGACGAGGTCTGGACAGAGGACTGGTGGAGTCCTGTGGAGGACACTGGAGAGCGGCCGTAACTCGCGGGAGAGTTACGGCGGGGGCATGTAGTAACGAACCCCCTTGTGTAACTAGACTGTGAATAGCCCTAGAGTAAATTGACACCGCCTCCCTGGGTCTCACTAATCACTGTAAATAATATAAAGCAACCCTTCATGATCACCGGCACTTGTACGATACGCCCTGCACTGACTCTGCCTTCCGGCACCCTCCTCTCCTTCCCGACTGTATCCTTACCCTCCCCATACCCCCTCACTGTCCGCTTTCTCTTCTGCACTCCTGGTGACGGTAATAGGTGCCCACACCGTTCAGAACGGTCAGACTGACGGCCCTTTTGTTTCTCTCTCTCCTTGCCCGCCTCCGAGGAACCACCACCCGAGGAAGGAGCCGGACTGACCTGGTGGACGACGCCCCACTCTACGTCCAGCCGTGTTACCGCCCACATCCAGGAGCCATCATTGGGACCTTCAACCAAGCACCTTCCCAATCGGAGCTACCCCCATCCATACTTTGTCTCTCCTTGACTTTGTGCACGAACCAATAAAAAGACATAGCCCACTACATACGGCCTCCACGCCTGTTATTCCGGCCCGCATATGCCCCACGACGACAGTCGACCAGCTTTCATTTTTTTTTACGGTGTTTTAAATAGCGATTTACCCAGAATCACAGGATGTTGCACGTCCTTGCCGAATCTCGAACCCAGTTCCCCAGATTTGAGGTCAGCCACCCTAGCCATTAGGCCAACTCCTCTCCCCTGCAATCCCTTCCGAGTTTGTATATATGCACTGTGTTGCCACAATTTCTATTGGCTGTAATAAGATAAAGAAAGCAGATTTAGAAATCTTACTGACCAGCAGGGGATGCTTCAGTGTTTTTATCTTATGTGTTTTAATTACTTTTTAACTGATTTTTAACTCGACATTATGATTCACCATGTGATTTCGAATTAAGCTTATTTTAATTGATTGATTGACTGCCAATGCAACGCTCCAGTGACGACTCGTTCTTTGTGCTACAGCAACAACTGTCTGCAACTCCGCGCTCCCTGCCAAAAGCCTCCTTTAATGTGAACTGAGCTCATTGCACCAGCCGAAAGTTCAGAAAGTAACTTTTCACTTGGACTAACCTGATCCATGTATCCATGTATCCAGTCCACACTCCATTATGGTTGGACTGAACTTGTGACTCTATTCTAGTCTAGCGTGACCAGCTAACTGCGAGGAGTGATTTCTGCTTCTCTGAGCTAATTTTATTAGAAATTTTAAAATGCAATATCTCAGGTACTACTGATTGGATATGTGTTGGTCTACTGACATTTTATTTATTGAAAGTTGTTATATTTTTCTAAATTGGTTTGGGATTTGTCTTCAGTTGTTTTTTCACTTTATTACTGTTTTTGCGCTGCATAACTACTTTATACATTGCCTCTAAGTTAAGCCTGTGTGCTTTGTGTCAAGCTGCGAGATGGTTAATCGCAGGTTAATTTAGAGACTTTTTGCGGTTCACCCTGACAAGTATTGTGGTTTTTGCCTGAGACTGGCTTCCACTCTCCTTAACCAATACCCCAATTTTTCAACAGTGTCATTCTGCAAATAGCACTGAGCAAGCCATGCAGAGGTCCCATGAACCTGCTTGCCACTGGATTCAAGCAAGCCGGGCTGAAGACGGCTGGAATGCCAGAAACCGGTCCTCTGAAGCTTGTTTCCAATCCAGGGAAGGCATGGCTTGGCAGTTCGGGCTGGACTGTTCCCATGAGGCACAGGGTCAGACTGATTTGCATATAGCCATGTCTGAACTGGGGTGGCAGAGTGGGCTAAAGAACGGTGATGGATCAAACCCAGATCTTTTGACTGGGTGTGAGTGTTTGATTGGTTCTGATGCTCCGTCCATCACCACCCCCTTTTGTACCGCTTTTGGCCGCCATAAGTGTGGCAGGGTATGCTCAGACGTGAGTCCCTTGCTCACTTTGCCACTGGATTCAAGCAAGCCGGGCCGAAAACGGCTGGAATGCCAGAAACCGGTCCTCAGAAGCTTGTTTCCAATCCAGGGAAGGCATGGCTTGGCAGTTCAGGCTGGACTGTTCCCATGAGGCACATGGTCAGACTGATTTGCATATAGCCATGTCTGAACTGGGGTGGCAGAGTGGGCTAAAGAACGGTGATGGATCAAACCCGGATCTTTTGACTGGGTGTGAGTTTTTGATTGGTTCTGATGCTCCGTCCATCACCACCCCCTTTTGTACCACCCACAATGACACTGCGCTCATGCACAGGTGGAACCTGTCAATGTGAGAAAGCTTCCACTTTGCAATTTATTATTGTTGCAGAGCTAGCAAGGTAAAGTTGTATTAATACACGCTTACTCTACTTACTACTCAAACAGTACTGGGCCCTTTATGATTAGACAATCTGCTGTACTTCCCTTTAACATAGAGGCAATGATGAATCTTTCTCCACCAATAGGAAGGGTGGAATATTAGGGTAGCCAAACACCATGTTAGCTGTCCAATGAGGATCATTAATTGATAGCCAACACACAAATTTGAGATCAGATTTAGGTACACCATTCTTAAAACCATTCTGTCGAAAGAATAGCAACAGGAAGACCCAACCTCCTGAAGATGTTACGTCGAGTTTGAAACAGCAAGGCAAAAGAAGTAACACTTGATGATCTAACAGAGCTCGTTGTTTCACTCTACGACACATTAAATTTCCTAGTAAACCGGACAGTTTGAATGAATGAACAAAATGACTCAATAATACAGTCAGAGAGATATTAGATTAATGTGGTTATCGTATTAAAGATTCAAAGTTCATTGCCACAATAATCTCTTGAGAATTTCCGTTAAAAACCTTTATCAGATACTCTACCAGGAAGAGGGGGTGTCAGAGGGATCTAATGGAGAAGGGGGGGAAGTAGGCCCTGAACTCAATGAGGTTGATAAAGAATCTTTAGAGCATGATGTGTCCATGAATGAGGTATGTGAGGCATTACAAGAGCTGGCAAATTGTAAAGTGGCAGGGCCAGATAGCATACCCCTGGAAAGATATAAAAATCTTTCAAATGAATTAGCCCCAATACTCTTAGACCTATTTAATGGAATAATATATACCGGCTGTATCCCTGACACATGGAAAGAGACTAATATCGTCGTATTCCACAAAAAAGGTAAACCCAAAGAAAACCCTGGGTCTTACAGACAGATATCCCTGATAAACGTGGACACTAAGGTCTATGCTAAGATCTTGGCCAAGAGGCTGGGGAGGGTCGTGGGCGGTCTTGTTTCCCCTTGGCAGCATGGATTCATTCCAGGCCGCGGAACAACTGACCATATAAGACGTGCCATCACTCTGTTTGATTTCCATGCTGCCAAGGGGGGACAGATGGCTATGATCCTCCTTGACGCTAAAAAGGCATTCGATCATGTAAGATGGGAATATCTGTGGGGAGTATTGGCCCGGAGGGGGTTCGGACCAAAAATACAAAAGGCTCTTAAAGCTATGTATAGCCATCCAACGGCCAGGGTACAGTTATTGGGTGAGAGCTCTGAGAAGATAACCATCACAAGGGGGACACGCCAGGGGTGTCCCTGCTCACCCATACTCTTCGCACTGTACATAGACCCACTGATTTGGAAGCTATTGGCATGCAGGGACATCAAGCCGATAACCATTAATGGGTTTGATACTAAACTTCAGGCCTATGCGGACGATTTAGCAGTAATCACCCCTGAACCTGTTTCGGCAATGCGGGCAATTGTTGAGATTACTGGGAAGCTCGGCGGAAATTCAGGATACCGATTGAATGAGGGTAAAACCCAGATAATCTGTACTAACAATATTGTCAAATCAGATGCCAGATATGTTGAATCTGCAGTTTACCCTGGGGTTACAATAAATACAGCTATTGAATCAATTATAGGAGACAACTTTACACCACTGTTAAAAACAATCGCTGCTGATCTTAAAAGAATTGATGTACTACACTTGTCCCTTATAGGTAGAGCAAATGTTTTAAAAAGGACGATGTTCCCAAAGATTCTGTATATCCTCCGAGCAATACTGTTTTTTATCGAGGAAGCTATGTTAAAATCAATGGAAACAATATTTATGAACTTTCTGTGGCAATATGGCAAGACTAGGAGGGCTCTGAAATTCATGTCCCTACCTCAGGAACAGGGCGGGCTGGGAATCCCCAATCTCAGACATTACCACTGGGCGTGCTTGATCTCCCAGATGGCGGTACTGTTTGATCCATCTACTGGAGGGGCCAACATACCCATAAGGAATCAAAGCCCACCGTCAATATATGAATTATTGCTAGGTAGGGAGGTGTATGGGCTACTACTGAGGAAAACAGAGCGGCGCTACTACAGGAAAACTAGATATAAGGTTATATGTAGTGCATGGGAGGTCTGGAAATTGATACAAAAGTTATGTGTAATTCCTAAAATCAACCACTTTATACCGTTGTGGCAATCTGGGATCTTTCCACAAATTAGTAGGGATGGTATGTGGAGACAATGGGAACAGTCAGGCATTAGAACTATAGGAGATATTATGCAGGGTAATGCAATTCTTAGTTTTGAAATAATACAACAGAAATTTGGTATAACTGATAATCAGAGGTTCAAATAAATACAGGTATCCCAGACATTAAAGGCTATGAGACCTCGGATATCACTGGGGATTAGAAGCAGTCTACTGGACTTCCTTCCTTGGTAGCAGGATTAGAATAATTTATGGGATCCTAATGAGTGAGCTACAGGATGACATTGAGAAATGTGAGGTCTCCTGGGCGCAGAAATTGGATAATCAAGATGTGGACTTGGATAAGGCATTGCACCTAGACAAAAAAATACTCTTGTCCTCAAATCTAAGGGCCCAACACTATATAACGCTGTTCAATTTATATTACACACCAGATAAATTGTTTAAGTGGGGCAAAAGGGATGACAATAAAGGTCCTAGGTGCATGCAAGGACCAGCTAACCTATTGCATATGTTTCACGACTGTGAAAAACTGAAACCAGTTTTTAGGGAAATTGAGATATTTTGGGAAAAACTACTAGCTCAGAAGGTTGAAATATCCTCCACATTAATGATACTGGGCTGTGACAGTAGGCTGTAGCTACAGAAAGAGGTGGAAGATTTTGTGTTTTTATGTATTTCTGTTATACGGATCCTTATATCTGCGGGCTGGAAGGACACATGCGCACCATCTATGCCAGTATGGCTGACGAGACTCCTTGGTATACACAATATTGAATCCTCCCTGTATGAGGGCAAGGGGTGGAGAACACGGGAGATGGGTCTAAAGATGTGGCCCCATTAAAAATTGGAGGGACCGACAAATTTAATCTGATTTATAAATTTAATCTAATTTAAAAACTGAAGCTAATTGCTGTAATTATGGTATGCAGCGAGGTACAAATAGGGTACCATAGATTGGCCTATTATACTATGAATTGCCATTTAATCTTCTTATTTTCTTTGTATATTGTATGATTTCAAGATCTCAAGTCTTATCTTTTTCTTTTCTTTTTTCTTTGTCGTTTTAAGTTTAATTGTATAACTATATGACAATGAACTATTTATGTATTGGATTTTTTTCCTTTTTTTTGTACCAGTATATTCTCAATAAATAAAATTAAAAAAAAGAGAATTTCAGTCAAGAATATCAAAGCTTGAATAAAAACGCCAAACATGTAATAAGCAAGATTAATCAGATAGTTATCAGAATCAGTTTATAGAGTCATAAAGTCCCACCACCATTAAGGATAGTTTATTGTCTAACAGCTGAAATCCTATGAAAAAGGGGGTAGGGTTCAAATGTAAAGTCCATTTAAGGGTGAGTCCAATAGCACAGAGCTAGGAAGTAAAGGATAGTTCGGCAAAGAAGGTTTCAGTCCATTGGCTACCCACTGTTGCATAGCAAGGCAGTGCAAAGTAGGGAAAAGTTCCCAAACATCAATCAGCATAGCATCCTCTCACAAAGGAAAAGAAAAAGTATGGTGACTCATCAAGAAGCAAAAATCAACAGCCTCTACGATGCCCCTCCTGTGGGGTTTCTTCTTTACTAAAGTCTCTAACAGTGTCCCAGTGATGTATCATCACACCACCATCGAAAGACAATCATATGGTCAAATTCACATAATGTCACCTAGAACACTTGCAACAGTGTGATGCTTTCCCCTGCTGGTAATGAGAGACAAAATATTTGAGAGTCCACATAGGTCTACCATCAGTGGAAAAGAGATACAAAGTAACTATGTTTAGCCATTGCTGAATTCTTGTTCCCACAGGAATATTTCACTGTGAACGTTGAAGAAGCATTTAAAAATGTCATTAGAGAAAAAGCATTTTTGAAAATGCCTTTAAGTTAGCATCACATATTTTAAATGGAATAAACTCCAAATCAACATCAAACATAATGTAATTAAATCAATTCAAAAAGAAAATATGTTACATCTTCACCAGAGATTATTACATGATGGCAGCTAATGTTAGAAATACCCTACTACGACAACTTTTTTCCTAACATTCATGTAAATCCAGCACAACTCCAATTCAAATTAAAAGAAGCACGCCCGCCAGATTTCAGGATTTAACTTACACTTTTATTCACAGAAAAACAGCCTCGTTCAAAGTCCTTAAGCATTTCCGCTAACATCAATAGCCTTGATCACAGGTGAGCTGCTTCAATGAAATTGCGGCGTAACGTGACTGCGTGCTTTATAAACCTACATTAGACTACAAACATCTTCACGTAGTCCTAGCTTACTGCAATTCCCAGCATGCATTTTGAATGTAAAGTCTGGTGCTTCATGACAGGATTTGCAATCAAAAACAGTTTCTTGCCTTAATTCTTGCTCAGCAGACTACTAAATATAAATATGAAGATTATATAAGGATGTCATGTATACAATGTGTGCAACACACTGAATACAAAAACAAGAAAAATCCCTTATTAAAACATTTTCGAAATGATGCTTCTTGTTACTTTACAAAGCTATGAGGCTTTCAGACATAAGCCTTATGAAACTGGACACAATGTGTTACATTCAGAGGGCCTGATTCACAAAGAGCCTCCGCACTTATCGCCTCAACAATGATAAACTGCACTTCTGAGATCCGCCACGAGTATGCCTCCTCCCTTCTCCCCCCCCACCCCCCCCCCCCAAGTCTCAAGGGCCTCGCGTGCCAGTCCCTTTATGGATAGGGCAAGCCAATTTAAACAAATACTTAGTTGCATGATTGTCAAAGTTCCTAGATTGAACTTGCAGGTGTACGTAAAAATGTAAATGTCCTATTTCTCAACAGCACGGTGCTTCATTAATGGTGCACTACAATTGTAGTTAGTACTGCTTGCTATCAGCTTTGTTTAATAAACGTGTGTTTATAACACTGGGATTATAGTTTGTTCACTGGTTTATTAGAGTACTTAACTCTTCTTAAAGCAATTTTCGATTCCACACCAACACATAAATGGGGCCACCCAACAGTTAGCATCAAAGGTCTATTGTGGTTTCACAAGACAATGTCATAAAGTGATTCATTTTCCTTAGGTGCATACTTAAAAATGAACAATACACATACCAATACTTCCTGGGGGCATATTCATCTAGCTACCCCCACCAAACACTCCTGACCACTAAAGGACGCAAATGTCCAAACACATACACGAAAGCATCATATTAACCACACACATTGTGTAAGAAGAGGGATCAAAGAAATCAGGCTCAGGAGTGTGAAAGAATCCTCGAGACCAATGCAGAAAGGTAGCAGAAATCTGATTTTTTTTTAAAGTTTTATATTGCGCGAGCTCGACCCGAAGGTACATGAGCACCAGTTAATTACACAAGGACATGTTCATGTTTGGTAGGCACAGGGAGATTATGTGATTTGCCAAGAGTCACCGGGTGCTGAGTTGATGCCGAGACTAGAACCTGTTTCCCCAGTTCCATTGTCTGCAACTCTGGCTGTTACTCCACATCCTCTTCCCACAAATCTGTGAGGCAGTACTAGCCATCGATAGGGTGACCAAGCGTCCGGAAATTTCATGGACCGTCCGTAATTTGGATCTCAAGTCTGTTGTCCATGACGATCCCTTTTACGGACACCTTTTGTCCGTAATTTTGGGCATTGGGAAACATCACTGTTCCCCTACCAGAAGCCTCAGCTCTCTGGTGGGGGCACCTTGCACTCCTTTGAGCACAAGAGCAGCCCCACCCCAGCCATTATCATTCTGTCTGCGGCTGATTTCCAAATACAGAATGACAATGGGCCAGTTTAGTCTCTTACAGCATGTGGGTGGAAGGGTAGATAGGCAGGTGAAAGGATGGATGGATGAGTGAAGGGATAGATGGATGACTGAGTGAAAGGGTGGATGACAGGCAAGTGAATGGGTGGATGGATGAGTGAACTGTTGGATAGATTGATGAATTGATAAGTGAAAAGGTGAATGGATGGATGGATGAGTGAAAGGGTGGATGTGAGGCTGGATGAGTGAGTGAAAGGGAGGGTGGATGGACAGAAAGGTGGGTAGAAGAGGGAAGGAGTGAAATGGTGGATGGATGAGAGAAAGGATGAATGAAGGAGTGAAAGGGTGAATGTATGAGAGAAAGGATGGATGGATGAATGAAGGAATGAAAGGGTGGATGGATGAGAGCAAGGATGGATGGGTGAAGGAGTGAAAGAGTGGATGGATGAGAGAAATTATGGATGGGTGAAGGAGTGAAAGAGTGGATGGATGAGAGAAAGGATGGATGGATGAGTGAAAGGATGAATGTGTGATAGGGTCAATGGATGATTTCATGAGAAGAGTAGATGGATGGGTGGCTGGAAGGATGTTCATGGCTAAATGAAAGATGGATGGAGAGAAAGGGAGGATGGATGGATGGATGACTGAAAGGGTGAATGGGTGGAAGGATGAGTGACTGGGTGGATGAATGAGTAAATGAAAGGATGGCTGGATAGGTGAAAGGGTAGATGGCGGGATGGATGAGTGAATGGCAGCCGCGGTCGGTAGGGGAGTACCTGCCGGGGCGGTGACATGGGGAGTCGGAGGGGCAGGGTGGGGGTTAGTAATGTATGGATAATGGAGGTTTGCAGGTAAGTAAACATTTAAATAAATCAAACGAATTTGGTTGCGCACACTGCATCCCCAAATTCAATGCAGTGCGCGAAACGAAATTCGTTTGATTTATTTAAATGTTTACCTACCTGCAAACCTCCATTATCCATACATTACTAACCCCCACCCTGCCCCTCCCACTACCCACATCACCGCCCCGGCAGGTACTCCCCTACCGACCGCGGCTGGTGAATGGATGGATGAGTGAAAGTGTGGATGGATGAGTGTACGGATGGATAAGGTGACAGAATGAATGTAGAAATGGATGAGTGAAAGAGTGGATGGAGGGATAGATGAGTGGAATGATGGATGGATGGATGGAAGGACAGATGATGCAAATGGTTGAATATTTATATGGGAGGATAGATGATGCAAATGGTTGAATATTTATTTGGAGGGGCACACAGATGGAAGGACAGAATGAATGGTGAAAGACTGAATGATGGATGAAAGATCAATTACACCCTGTAACCCCCATTATCTTAAGTACATATCCTATAGATTGACTTTCACATTTATATGAGTCATGGTCTCTATTTAATATGTGTGTGATGTAATGCACTCCGACACCCTGTCATACTTACTTGGGATGAGTAGCACTATAAAATAAATTAAATACACATGAGAGAGGGTCTATGTGAAGAGGAGGGTCACCTTTGGAGGATGGTAGCAAGGCCGGACTAGCCCGGCCGGGCATAAGGCGTTTCCCTGGGAGACTGGAAAGGTGGTGGGGGGCGTTGAGTTACCACAAAAAATCTTGCGCTTTTCTGAAAGCTACGTGCATACTGAAAAAACAGGAACTGCACAATTGTCTCAACCTAATATAAACTTATTTTCACTTAAACAGAAGTGGTTGTCTATTTACTTACTTATATACTATTGCGTGACCTCTTCTGATGTGTCTGTAAAACTTACGTTTTGTTCTGAATTTTGACCTCCTGCCCTGAATTTTTGTCCTGAATTTTGACCCTTTGTCCTGATTTTTTACACTCACTGTCCTGAATGTGCACCCATGCCAGTTGGTCACCCTAGCCATCGAACACATGCTCTGTACATCTATGTTGTTACCTATAAGATGATATAACATGCTTACAGACACGTTTTTTGTGAAGCATCATTGACTGAGTGCCAAACCTATGTAGCGGGCATTGGAAATGGATTTGATTAATAGACTTAACCTACTGCCTTAAAACTGTTTTACTGTGGCGATAAACAAACGAGGGGGGGGGTCGTGTACAGAATAAAACCCCTCAAGTAGTGGGGAAATATGGCATCACTTACACGGCGATCACGTATCCAGATTATTTTAACCCCAACGTTTTTAGTGGTCCTTTTTTATCAAATTCTCTGTCATTTTTATTTTTATACTTATACTGCCCCTCCCCCTCCCCCTCCCCCATGCTTGTGGAACCAGTATCAGGACCAATGCGGGACACAAAACTGGTGGTTAAGGCAGAGTGGCCGCGCGACAGCCTCTTGTCGGAATTGAAATACCAGTGGAATGTGCTGTCTAAAATAAGCAATAAACCTGCAGTTCCGGGTAAGTCACATTTTGTATGCCGAGCTCATAACGTCTTGATGAGCCAGGCGAAAGGAAGGCGAATTGAAAGGCTCCCTCGTGCACTTACTGGTGGCAGCTTGGTGTCCTTGGGCCACAGATGTTTGGCCCTAGTGTTGATGCTCAATATGGCCGACCAGTGAGGCAGATGGCGCGCAGGAATGTTTCTAGACTCCTGGACGATATGCCACCCAGGAGCGTGACGGCTGAGAGAGCTGGAATTGAAAACTAATGTAACAGAATATTTCATCTGCCTCGGAAGGCCGGTGAACTGGGAAATCTGCCATTTTGTGAGAACAGTTTGGCTGATTCCCCTTCATTTAGATTAGTTAACATACCCTTCTGCCGTTGACCCATCATATTTAATTCAGAGCAGAGACTTCTGCCGTGTGTGGGGATAATGTTAGTTGAACAGATAAAATGTACGCAGCAGCACTCCAGGAGGGGCTCTCGAGTCGCTTGTCATGCCACCACAGAAATGGTAACTTGTCTTCCCATGTTCACCATTTCACCTCAGTATAGAATAACATCATGGTATTAAGAGGGATGAAAAAACTGGGGGGGTCTCTCATAGGGCCGTGGCCGCTTTTATTAAGGGCGTGCCTTAAAACTCTTAAGCTAACAATGTGTCCTTAGCATAGTGTGCTGTGTCACTGGTATTTTGCTGCTTCTGTCCATTCATTCAGATATGTAACACAACAAGTAATATTACACCTACAACAAGTCAGGCCTATTGGCTTTGTCAATGGTTATAAGATCCATAAGATAAGTAAGCAACAGCTATCACTTCGTTGTATATAATATTGAAAATACTACTAGGCCTCCTTGATGAGGTTTTGACATAAGGCTAGAGAAGCCGACCTTCTAGCTGAGAACACAGGTTTGAGACTGACGTCCTGTGATTCAAAAAATATATATGTCCTTGTGTAACGTAACTGGTGCTCATGAAAGCGCTCCAAGATTGTGCTATATACTACTGGAAAACTAGGGGCATATTATCAAGGACCGGTGTTAAAATTATCGCCATTTTATCGGCAGGAAACTGCCGATGAAACAGCGATAATGGGCTTGTTAATACGCCCTTGTTAATTCCCATAGAAGCCCATGTTCTTGTGTTAACATGGGCTTCTATGGGAATTAACAAGGGCGTATTATCAAGCCCATTATCGCCGTTTCATCTGCAGTTTCCTGCCGATAAAACGGCGATAATTTTAACACCAGTCCTTGATAATATGCCCCAAAGTCTTTCTGAAGTTACTTCAAAGCCAGTGATGGGTTGTGCTATTGCAGAGTTACGTTTTTTTCCTCACCCTAAGGGAATGGAGAGCCCAATAGGGACCCGTCGCGGCACCTGCTTTTAAAAACTGCATGTGCTGAGCACAGGCAGGACCCGGCCCACTTCAAACCCTGAGTAACATGCATGCAAATATTGCTTCAGTGAGAAAATGCATGAAGGATAGGCTCACACAACAGTACCAAGGGTGATCACTTCTTTGTTCATTAATATAACATATGTTCTTTCTTTGTAGTTGCATGACATATTGAACCCCTTCGGTGCTGATGACGGCTCCCGGTCGTCATCAGTTACGGTGGGCGTGTGCTGATGACGACCGGGAGCTGTCATGACCACGCCCACGATCGGAATGTGCGCACAGGCGCATAATTCCGGCCGCGGCCAGGGGGTTAATACTCGGATACTTGCTAAAAATTACTGGGTGATTTTGAAACTCTTAATTTTATCCCCATAATTTTTAATTCATATCGCTGCTGCTATTCGCCGCCATTACCTCCTGCTGCTCTTTGTAATTGCTGAGGGCCTAGCCTGCTCAACCCTGGCGGCGGGGCCGCACTGCACCTGGGTTGACGTGCTAGTTCTTTTCCAGGAAACATAAAGAGTGCCATGTGGCGATTGCACAGCCTGTCATTTGTGGGGCTGTTGCTTTGGTATTTGTAACACTTTACTTACGGCGGTTCATGCGTACCTGAGTGTTTTGAATTATATATTTTAGAACTGTTTTTAAAAATTACTGGGTGATTTTGAAACTCTTAATTTTATCCCCATACCTTTTAATTCATATCGCTGCTGCTATTCACTGCCATTACCTCCTGCTGCTCTTTGTATTTGCTGAGGGCCTACCCTGCTCGGCCCTGGCGGTACGCGGATGCTAAACGGGGCCATATTGCACCTGGGTTGATGTGCTAGTTCTTTTCCAGGAAGCATAAATAGCGCCATGGGGCAACCACGCAGCCTGTAAGTTGTGGGACTGTTGCTCTGGTATTTGTAACACTTTACTTATGGCGGTTCATGTGTACCTGAGCGTTTTGATTGATATATTTTAGAACTGTTTTTAAAAATTACTAGGTGATTTTGAAACTCTTAATTTTATCCCCATACCTTTTAATTCATATCGCTGCTGCTATTCACTGCCATTACCTCCTATTGCTCTTTGTAACTGCTAAGGGCCTAGCCTGCTCGACCCTGGCGGTACCCGGATGCTAAACAGGGCGGCACTGCACCTGGGTTCATGTGCTAGTTCTTTTCCAGGAAGCATAAATAGCGCCATGGGGCGACCGTGCGCAGCGGGCGTGCCGAATGCGCACCAAGGGCAAGTCCGTCTGCGCCCGTCAGCGCCCGGAACACGCCCAGCGCCAGGATTCCTGGTCGTTTTTAGGTAATCTCCTATAGTAAACAACAGTTACTGGACTGTGCCTGCAGGCCATTTCGTATTTTGCCCCAAGAAAAGGACCTGAGAAAGTCAGTTTGTACCAACCCTGGATCAGCAAATAGAGCTAATAGATCTGACCAAGCCCATAAACAGGGGGACTTGTTGGCTGGAGGACTTCCTTACGCTCTTAAAAGACGTGATGGCAAAGTTATGCCATTTAATACTTTAATTTCCGACACACACGGGAAACATATGCAAGTTACAACACAGAAGATTCAGTGTGTGTTAATAAATGTACGGTCAGTAGGGAAACATAAATATCAGATCGAAGATCTGATTCAAAACACCACGCCTGACATTCTCTTTTTAACTGAGACCTGGACCGATCATGCTTCTGGCCCTGACTGGAACATAGCATTACCACAGGGATAAGCTGTGATGTTCCAGGACAGAGAGGTCAATAAAGGAGGGGGGCTAGCAATTGAATATCGTGATTATCTAAAATTGTATATTGAAGCTGTGACAGACCTACCAGCAGAGGCAATTTATTTTTCTATAAAAGTACACAACCTTTGGAAGCTCCAGGGACTTCTTATTTATCGTCCACCTGGGCCTAGAGCTGCTTTTACACAAGCTTTGATGACATATCTAGAATCTTGCATAGACTCTGATTCCATGATAATTCTCGTGATTTTAACTATCATCTTGAACTAACCAATAATATTGACACTGGAAGACTACTAGATAATATGGCAGCTTTCGACTTTGACCAACTGGTTAGGGAACCCACCCATCAGGCAGGCCACACACTGGATGGCATTTTCTAAAATAATGTAGATATTAATGTGACCAAGGTGAATGCCCTCCCTTGGTCAGATCACAAAGCAGTCTATTTTAAGTTTAATACCTCTCTGCCTGGGCATCATACGCAGAATGTTGCAGTGAAATAAAAAATCAGATGCTGTAATAGGGTCCAAACAAATGATTTAGACTCTGCGCTGGGTCAACCACGAGTTGGGCAGGTGAGACCAATGATAGGGCTGTAGCAGCCTTTAATCAGTGGCTTCTGTCAGCAGCAGGTATTGGGGCCTCAGAGAAATTGGTGACGGGCAAGAGGCTCAAGCCCTCGGCACCATGGTATACCCCAGAGCTGAAAGGCTTGAAAGTCAGATGCAGGAGAGCTGAACGACTCTAGAGGCAAAATTACAATGAGGACAGTAAACGGATATATAATCAGGCCCTTACACAGTATAAGGAGGCAATCATCAGGGCAAAAATGATGTTTTACACACATAAGATAGAGGAAGCTGGTAATTCTGCCAAAGAATTGTTTAAGACAATTACACTTTTATCTAAACCTCAGCAAGCTGATAAGTTTCAGCCGAATCAAGATATGTGTAACAACCTGGCCACATACTTTCAAAATAAAGTCCGCCTTATCTATGATGACCTCTTGAAGAGTCATATAGATACGGATAACGAATCACAAACTGAGGCAGAACCAGTCCATTCTAGCCTAGTTAGCTTCCCTGCAGCCACAAATGAGGATTTTTCTGACATACTAGTTTCAATAAAATCAGGCTCTCCCATGGACCCATGTCCCCCAACAATTATGCATTTAGCGGCTAGCAAAATCAGAGGTCAATTAACATCTCTGGTTAATCAGGTGCTAGAGTCTGGGAAGTACCCCACTGCTTGGAAGAAAGCGATAATTAGACCTATTCTGAAGAAATCCACTTTCGACCCTTCAGAACTTAAAAACTATCGCCCAATAGCGGTCCTTCCCATAGCAGCTAAAGTTTTGGAGAAAGCATTGAACAAGACTCTAACAGAGTATCTTGATACTAACAATCTGTTGGATCTGACCCAACACGGTTTCAGATCTCATCATTCTACAGAAACTGCCCCACGGTAGAAACTGAGGAGAACCGGAAAACTGTCGACAGAGGGGTCAAAATGATCCTCATTTTGTTAGATCTGTCAGCAGCTTTCGACACCGTTAATCATTCGGTGTTAGTTCAATGGTTGCAGGACATTGGCGGCTCAGCCTTGGCTCTCCTTGCATCATTCCTTGAAGGAAGAGAACAGAGACTGCATTGGGAGGGATTGCAATCAGATGGGTTTGGTCTCCCTTGTGGCGTTCCGCAGGGATCAGCACTCTCACCGACGCTTTTTAATATTTATGTCACCCCATTGGCTAGACTTGTTAGGAAGCTCGGTTTCGCTATGGTATACTATGCAGACGATTCTCAGTTAATCATCTTGTTGGCTAAACAACCTGAGGACACTGCTGCTAAGTTCCATGGGTGCCTTTTGGAGATTCTGACCTGGATGAATCATGGCTTCCTAAAAATTAATACTGATAAGACGGAAGTCATGAAATTTGGGCAAGTACAATCCCTGTGGAACTCCTCGTGGTGGCCAACAAGTGCAGGGGAATGCCCTAAGCCGGTGCCCAAAGTCAGAAATCTGGGGGTGATTTTTGATACTCAGCTTAATTTTTCAGCTCATGTAAGCAGCCTTACTTCCTCCTGTTTCTTCCTTATAAAAAAGCTGAGAAAATCTTCCCTTTCATTGGCCAGGCTCTGCAAAAGACAGTGGTAGTGGGTCTTTTGCTCTCCAAGTTGGACTGCTGTAATCCGCTGCTTCTGGGAACTGATAAAGACCAGAGTAACAAATTGCAGTCCTTGCAAAATGCAGCTGCTAGGCTGCTGTTAGGCATTCCCAAAGGCAGTTCAATTTCTAAGGGAATCAGAGCTCTCCACTGGTTCCCCGTACAGCAAAGGGTGGAATTCAAGGCTTTAGGTATTGTCCATAAAGTGTATTATGGGGGAGGGGCCAAGGATATGCAGAGACTATTTAGGCCTTATATCCCAGCAAGGACATTAAGGTCTAGCAATGCATGCCTCATGCAAGTAGACAAAATTGGGAGAGTGAGATGGGGTGGAAGAACATTTTCCCACCGTGCAGCTAAGCTGTGGAATAAACTGCCAACTGCCATGCGACTGCAGTCTAACCATATATCTTTTAGGAAGGATCTAAAAACCTGGCTGTTCTCACCAATATAGCCTGGTAACCATGTGACATTCCTCCCACTTACACTAGCGCCAAGCCGCTGTTGCCTTCATGCGCTTTATAAATGTATATCCTATCCTTGCTATATATAGATAAACACGTGCCTGCAATTTTGTCATTAGAGTCTTATTGCTACATGACTGGTTACCTATAATGAGGAAATTACATAAAAACGCTACTGTAATAATTAATTACAATGCAATTGTAACTTCGCAATGCCTGTTGCCACACCCTGCAGGTAATGTGAAAGGGTAGATCACAAAGCACAAGTGCAACTGCGGCCTAAACAATGAAAAATAGATCTAGCTTTTGCACTTCTCTGAACTACATTTCATTAAACATGAACAACTTTTAGGAGCAATAAGACATCATTGCTCTGTGATTACTTTTTTGCAAATTAGGAATATCTCAACATATTAAAATACAGTCTGAAATATAGACCCTTGGTTACTTTAAATGCTAATAATATTTTGAATCAAATTACGAGCTGCCGCTTGCCGTCCCACTTCTGCCTTGTTCTGCGGCAAAGCACAGCGGCGGGGCCAGGGAGGCACTTCTCTGCAATAAGCGTTTTCCGGACAGTTGGAGGTCCGCTTGAAGCCCTGACAGCTACATTCCCCGGGCAGTCCTTCGGAAGTTTGGGCGCCTTTGGCGGCATGTTGCATGACCGGAGCTGATCCTTACCGCTAAGCCACAGCTGCGGTGGCGGAGAGCGGACAAAGTAAGTTGTGGCCACAGGATTGAGTGTGCTGTCCGCCTGCTACACGAGGGATTCCGGTAGTGCCACGCTGGGACTCTGAATACCTCCAGAGGCGGTTTTAGCGGCTCTACTTTTGTATGGTGACTTTCCTCAGCTCAAGGCCTGTGGAGCCTTCAGGCTGTCACAAGTGCAGGCCTTACCACTGACGTTTCCTCTGGTTGCTGTGTAGAGAGGGAGCACAGGCACCGGACACCGACAAGCAGCTTCTGCTGCTGCTGTGAGGGGAACGGCTGAAAATTACCATCTCTGGCTGTGAGGGGAACGGCCCGACTACAATTCCCAGCAGCCCCTGCTCACCTGTGACTCTGCCAAACGCGTCATACCAAACTTTTATACCACACCACTTTCAAATGTCACCAGCCGCCACTGATGCAAACTTGCAATTTCCAACAAAACAATCATAATTTCACAAGCATAATGGTGGGTAAGAAGTTGGCTGACAGGCAGTTAACACAAGTAAAGACTAATAGATACCTAATTAGCGCTGACTTTGGATCAAGTTTGGAGCAGCATACTTTTTATCCCATCTTAAGATTCTGTAAGAGTTCATCATAATCATGTGTAGTCAGTACTCTGGTATATTCTGTTTAATTAATGTTACTAACAAAAGATGGGGTATTATATATTTAGAGTACTCCATGTGGAAGCTAATGGGACTTATAAAGTTTGTGCTGAGAAATGTGACTAATAAATTCGCGAAGAGTTTAAAGTTTAGATGTGTTTCATTGTGAAGGTAATGAAATAAGATGTATGTGTAGACTAATATTTAAGCATTTTTATGTGTAACAAGAAATTATATTCATATTGGTGTATTTGAAATAACATTGTAATCTTTGGCAATTTATTCATGTGTCAAGAAACTGCATTTGCCATGTGAGTAGAAATGCGCACAATTGTAATCCTTTGCACTTTTAAGTTGATGTTTGGGCTTCAAGAATTGTTTCAGTTTAAAGTCTAACATACAATTTGTATCACACTTTTAAAGTAGAATGTGTTTGTTTCCATTTTTGTTTCTACTGGAGGTGCGGACATTGCCTTATTAATTAGAAAAGAAGGGTTTTTGTTTTAGTTGGATAGCAAGGTAGGTGAAGATGGATCTTGGCAAGAAGAAGCACGATAAAGAGGAAGGAGGAGAGTTCCCATGGAGGAGAAGAATGGCCAAGGACGAATGAAGTAACAACTTATGAATGTGGGAAAGGTGGTGCCAGTAACCAATTTGTGCTAGAATCATGGAAAGTTTCTGGAGATGAGCACTGGACTTACCTTGAGTGCAGCTAATGTCTTATGCTGTAATGTAGTGAGGGTAAGACATTTTAGGATTTCAAGTACAGACCTCTGCTTCTGCTTTGTGTGGCTTCATGCTACTTGACCCTTGGTTGGAGTTTCTTCTACTGAAGACTCTGACGGTTGACACCTTTCTATTATTCATACTTACTCAATGTTCTTAGTTTAGGGTTGTGCCTTTTAAGGCAGTGTAGGGAGAGATAATGTGCTGATGCTTTCTTTTGAGAATTGTTTGATGCAATTTAATGTTCAATTCTTTTTCCCGATTACTTGTATCATCATAACTGAATTAGTATGCTTCTTGTTATATAGGGTAAATCTCTTCAGGAGATTTGGATTAATTCTGTTTGTTCTCTATTTCTCTACTGAGATTGATCTTTATCAATTTTCAATAAATCTATTTTTGAATAAATAATTAAAACTTACTAGTCTCAGATTTAGTTGTTGAATGGATTATTGTGTGACTAAATTGGTTGCACTGTATTGAAATTAAAATTGTGATTGTTTCCTTCCTCTTACCTCTCAAGCAACTAAAAAGACCATCTGGTTGAGTAGGGAGTGTTTAAGTGGGCACCATCTCTCACAAGTTCTCGCAGTCACTTTATAGATACGACAGAGAAATGCACAAAGAGGTAAAAAACAATGCCTTAACATTAAGAAGCCTCATATATACCCCATTACTGGCTGGTTTGTACAAAGTGAAACCAGAAAACGTTGATAAATTGGAGCTTAACCACTTAATTGTGTGATCGTAGGCAAACATTTTATCTCACCAAAACTCCTTTCCTTCATTATTGCCAATGAAAGCACATTCAAATATGTACTTTTACAATGTCAGTTGTAGAAAAAACATGTGTGCTGCCTTCGTGTCGAGTTCTCGCCGTCAGTTTAAAAAATACTGCAGAAAAATGTCCAAAGAGGTAAAAACCAAAGTGTTAACACAATGAAAGACTAATAGATACCCAATTACTGGCTGATTTGTACAAAGTTAAACCATAAAAAGTGGATAAACCGCAGCTTACCCACTTAATTGTGTGATCCTAGGCAAGCATTTAATTGAACCAATGCTCTTTTCCTTTATTATCGTGTTTGAAAGTACTTTCAAATATGTCTGTTCAGAATTCCAATTTTAAACAAACCAGAAGATGACCTATAGGGCTTCAAACAGGGGCTTTTGAGGTCTCAGTGAGATCAAATCAGCCTGCTACATCGATGTAAGGTGCCACTTTTCCATATAAAGTTTCTACAGTACGTGCTTCACTTTTCTACAGTAAGTGTGCTCTCATGCCACTGCCATCATCACTCATGCTCCCCAGACCAGCTCTCATGCTCTTCTCATATATTACGCTAAAACTGAATGAAGAGGACACACAATTGGTGATCTAAACATTTCATGGACAGATACAGTCGTAAACTATAAACCTCTCACCTCATGATCCACAGGAGGGGGGTCGCAGGGCACCGTCTGGAATCTCCAAGCTGGATCAGCCAGCTGACCAGACAGTAAATAGCTACACACACCTGCAGTACGCACCTGTACCACCTTTGCTCCAAACCGCCACCAGATCAATAATTCTGCTCCAAGCTTCCAAAAAGTCAGTGACAGTAACATACATGAGTAATACACCAGAGCTAATAGGGTCCCTCAGAAAGTTGCAGCATGGGAAGCACACATCTCGATTTTTCAGCTTCCCGCCTGCCTGCAGCCTCTATCCTACCCTTTCCGAATTCATCACAGGGTGGCACGCAACCCCCTGTGATGAGTTGGGAAAGGGTGGGGCGACCATGCTCTCCACTCCCTGATTTACGTGAAGCCCCAGCACTACAGGATTTCAGTCTAATACCCCCAGGGTTAATTTTACCCCCACATCAGCAGGGGGTGGAACCTGCACCTCAAGGTTATGTGTTGGCTGAGCTGATTACCTCACAGGCCTCAGGGATGTGAGATCATCAGCCCGGCAAATACTACAGACTTTTGGTCCGCCCAGGCCAGAAGTGCCACTCAGCGTCATTGACTTCAGGTGAATGGCAAACTAGCAGTCCCAGCCCCAGCAAGAAAAAAGAATGATGAGTGAACGTGCAGCATCTAATTTGAATACATTTAAGAACAATTTTGCTTTTATTTTGGGGATGGGGCAAAAGTAAAGGGGGTACCCGAGATACCTTCGACAAAAAAATGCTGAGTAAAGTAGGTTACCACTTTTGATTTTGTGATCTTGAGGGTGGTCCATGAATAGGGTATGAGAGAGCAACGGGGAAAAGGAACACATAATATACGTAGATGAGTAGGATGCAGAAGATGATATAGGTAACTGTTAGGAGGATATGTTTTGACAAGCTGAGTTTTTAGGTTAATGAGCAAGAAAAGGATGTTCAAATTAATTCTAATATGATCAGGAAAAGAGTTCCATAGACTGGAATGTTTTTGGTCTTTTGAATGCTGGGGCTTCCAGGAGTAGTTGGCTTATGTTCCTGGTGTTTCTCCTGCCTCTGTTCAGTTAAACCTCATCCGTCAAGAAGGGTGGCAGGCCATTATTCAACATCTTATGAATTGACAGAGGCAATTGGAAGGCTATTCTTGCTTGTAGTGGGAACTGGTGGAGGCATTTCAGGATGAGAGTAATGTGATCAGACTTACTGGCTCCCATGACTAAGCAGGTAGCTACATGTAGTACTCATTTTTGAGGAACCAGAGATGATTTGGTACCACAACTACGTGTCCACCATGAAAATAACTCAAAAAAGTTCTTTAATTGTTGGTCTGAAGACCCAGTGATGAATGTATGGTTTGAGTTTGCTAAGTAGGTGGATGTGAAACGAGGACGATCTATTCAATTTGGTTATGCGATCTGTTAGGTTCAGATATATCTATAAATAAATCCAAAGATTTGATATGAGGTACCAGAGTGGGGAATAACCCCATTCTAGCATCTTGTGTACACGGTGAAAGTTGTTGGAGCAAAAGAGACCAAATTCAATTTTATTTGCATTCAATTTTACAGAGAAAGAGAACATCCACTTGGTTAACTTTTCAAGAAAGATTTTCAGGTTGTATATGCTGACAAGGTTAGAGAACCTTAGGTGGAGATGCATGCCATCAGCATATTACATTATTCACATGCATTTGCTGTGGATTATATTGGCTGGGGGTTCTAGAGGTTGAAGAGGTATGGCGTGAAGGTAGTCTTAATGGACGTCACATTTATATTGGATTGTGGGAGTTTCAAATAAGAGTCATTTTACAATCTGTGATCTTGAGGACAAGAAAAATTTAAAGCAGTTCGGTACTGTGACTTCGAATCCCATTCTTAACGATCTAATGCATTTGAGTAACTGGTGGTGAGGGGTATCAAATGCCCATGAAAAGCATGTTCTCACCCATTCTTTTGCTGTTTTTGAAACTTATATTTCGCATCCATCCAAGGCAGGAACATTTTCCATAAAGCGATTGTCCCCTCAACAATTTGAAGTGTGTGACACTTGGTGAGTATGGCGTGTTTAGATAAGCCCACACTTTGTTTTGCTAATACTCTTTCACAATTTTACCTGCGGTAATAGCGGTTTCAATACATTAGAATTTGGTGAATAAAAAGCCATGTGTAATGAAATGTACAAGACCCTTTCAAAAAGGCTGATAGTCTTAAGCAGAGATAGTGCCATGAATGAAAGGAGAGGGTCTGCAAGTGTGTGGGACACATTCTGGAGTGGTGAAAAAAGTTCTGAGACGACTTCCTGTTCTCGAGGGCGCAAAAGATGGTGGGTTATATAATCTATCTAATGATTGTCAGCAGATCGCACCAGAACTTTGCTCAGGTGAAGTTCACATAGCTGAGTTCTGGGGTCTTTGACTAAAGGTAAAAAAAGTTTTTGATATTGAAGAAAAGTTACACAGACAGCGGAAAGGGGGACAGCCAAACATGTATACCACCAGGGCACAAGTCGTAAAAAGAGAAGTGGGTGGACGCGGTCACCGAAAGTAACGTCACAACAGGAAGTGGCGTCACGAAAGGGGGCTCCGATCTCGTCCCAGAGAGGCCAAAAGGGTGAAGTCCAGCTGTTTGGCAGGGGGACGGCGTCCACTCTGTAAAATAAGTGGGGGGACGCCGTCCACCCGCGTGGTACCCCGACTCGAGCCCTGTATACCACCTACCTGTAACCGTGGCAAAGACAGCCAGTTTGGGCCGATAACCTGTAATGGTAAAGCGCGATTAACTGTGTGTAAAATTTAATAAAATACTTTGAAATCAAAAGAATATGGGTTATTGCACCCACGTCCTTGTGAAGAATAGAGGGTTGGTTTCAGTGGATGGGAGCACCCCACAGAAGTATGAGCCCTTTTGGGTCCTGCTTCCTTTTGCATTTGTGCTTGCATGGTCATGAGCTCATGGTTGGACCCCAACGCGTGGAGCACCTTGCACGGAACATAAATATATAACAGTACGTACGGTTTTTGCTGAAATTCTCGTCCAAACGTGTGGTATATCAGCATAAACAAATATTTGGAATGTTCTCATTATTTTGCAGCCCCGCGGAGGTTTCACAAGCTGATATCTGCCAGAAGATTCCCATAAGATGTTCTTCTATTAACATGTAAGAGCGGGTACGTGCTTCCAAGTTAAATTCATTTTGTTTATCCTGTCAGTGTCATTTCCGTGCAAAATTACAGGGTCGGCTTTGTTTACGTGCGGTTCCATCACAGACTGATCTAAATGTAATTGGTAAAATGAAATGTTAAGATGGGTTTTGTTCTTAATCTTCATAGCCTAATGCTGTCGCCCATTGCCATGTAATATACAAGTTACTAAGCAACGCCATTACAGTGTTTTGAAATGATAATATATTGTGACAGAAACGGTTTTCAATTCATGCAAGCTCATTTCAGTCGTCTTTTGAGCCAGATTTTTCATCAACGTTCGAAAGGTTTTCAAAATGAAGTAAAAATTACACGCACAGGGTGCGCAAGCGCGGTTTTGAGACTTGCAAACCACTGCTTTAAAAGATTTACTGTAGGTTACTTTATGTCATTCGCCTTGAGTGTGATTCAGATCAGTTTCAGGGAAGGTCACGCTCCACATATAAAAGATAAGAACATGGGTGTGGGTTGTTTGTAGAAGTTTTGCACAGGCGCAGCACCCTAGCATCAATTCTCTTGCCTATATTAAATCATGCTGTGGCTGCAGAATTGTGCGGAAGCGGTGGCACTCAAGCTCACGCGCAACCCTCAGTAAACCTACTAGGCCATATTTCTCCCAAACAAATCTGAGTTCATTTGGAAAGTCATCAGTAACGAATGTAGCCATGAATTGGATGTGAAACGCCAATTGTTCTTGAGACAGGGATAAAAGCTCAAAGGAGGATGGCATATTAAGGACCAATATCCTAAAACTAAATATTCACAGTATATTGTAAATAAGTATTTTTAAAGGTTCTTTCGTGACTGAGAAAACCCAGCTACAAAATAAGTGACTCTGCCAGATTTTCTAGCACTCTATGTTTAATTACCATGTTACTGTATTATCAGTATCACTAAACTACCTTATATTGCTGATTTAATTCATTGCAACAATGTATTGGTATGAAAAATAGGCCTCTGAACATTGTTATAATTTAGGATCCCTTTGCTACAGTGTAATACTACTTAATTATTTTTTAATCATGTTTTCGAATGTCATTTATCCTAATCATGTTATGAGGAAAACAATGTTGCTTTATATTCTATAGCGTCTTTGTCAAACAATGTTTGCTCTTCATTCGGGGACTGTCTTGGAATTGCAGTTGTAGCATTAATAGAAGACGTGTGTATGTATGCTTCTAGCGCAAACCTGCATTGTGTTTCTAAATACACTGCACCCTGCTCTGTGGGCTGTCCAGGGCTTACCCTAGGGGTAACTTACATGTATTAAAAGGAAGGTTTCGGACTGACAAAAGGTTTACTTTGTCAAGTTGAAATGAAAGTTAAAAATTGCAAGCACAGGCCGACCTGAGACATGTTTAAAGTGCTGCTTAAGTGGGTGGCACAATCAGTGCTGCAGGTCCACTAGTGGCAATTCATTTACAGGCTCTGGGCACAGGTAGTGCCACTTTACTAGGAACTTATAAGTACATTAAACATGCCAATGGGGTATAAGCTAATTCTACTATGTTCTAAGGAGGGAATACACGTACTTTAGAGCTAGTTAGCAGTAGTAAAGTGAGCAGAGTCTTAAGGCCAGCAAAAACGTAGTCAGCAAAACAGGAGGGTTGAAAGCAAAACGTTAGGGGGAAAACCATGCCAAAATGCCATGTCAACAACTATGAATTGGAAAAGTTTAGATTTATGAACTATGGAGTTTAATGACTCTCTTTTTCTGTAACAAGAGAATTACCATTGCTGTTGGAAACTAAGAAGGATCAATGTGATATATGAATGTTTATCTGTTCATCTCATTTATATATATATGTGAAAGAAATGTCCCTTTGAACCATTGATCAATAAATGTAATAATGGTATTGTCAACTGTGTAGCAATTTCTGTTGAAAACATTGCTATTTCCAAGCCCAATCATTGCACAATTAATTAGCTTATGGTGTCCTTGAGACTTCTCCAGGTCATAATGATGTACTATCTAACTACCAGTGTACCAATGCCATCTAAAGCAGAAACCTGATTGACTCGAAAAAGTAATCAATTTCACCATTTTCGTGCAAATTTTTACCATCAAGGCATTTTTTTTATTATTGATTCTTTCTCCTTTTCTCTAAATTGATTTTAGAAATCCCCTGCTTTGATTCTTAATTGTACTGTTGTTTTGGTGGTTGTTAAATATGTTACTTGCATTTTTCTCTAAGATAGCTATTTTGCATGAGCGATATTAGGGGAAAGCATTGGGGTTGTAAGTTAACACTCTTTGTTGATGTGAGTAGAGAATCAGACTGGGCTCTGTTTTTCCCCATTGCGGCGTGGTGGGTGATGAAGTGATCTTGATACACTGCCTGGAATAAACGAAATGCTGACTAACATGAAGTCTCACTACAAAGTACTGTGACTAATATCAATGGTCACTACGGCCTGATGTATATATTGACGGAGAGGATACTCTGTTGCAGCAGTGATGGAATTTCCTCTCCTCCAATATAGTGGTATACCCGCCAAATTTAATTATGGGCTGGCCTTAAGTTTAAGCACAGCGATACTACTCTGTCTCCGTCGTCAACAAACGTCTCTGACTGCCCTGGAAAGCAAGCGACATTGGAGAAATGGCTACTTGTCCCCCCGCCCAGTTTAGATGGACACACATGACGTCATTTTATACTGTTTCTAATCTCCAGGTAAAACCTGGTGGTGGTAAGGAACAGTAAAACCATTATAATGCTCCCCCCGCCTCGGGAGAAGCCTCCCATGGTGAGGGGAGCATAACTTTTTTTTTTTCAAAAAGAAAACCTGTTTTGGTATTTTCTTTTTGAAAATGAAAACAGGAATACTGTTTGCTACAGGGCTGAGTCCTTCCAACGCAGCCCTGTATCAAACAGTAAAATGCATTGACAGGTAATTTACTCAGTCCCCATGGCGGACACATGGGTTGTCTGTCTAAATATAAATCAGCCCCTATGTTTTTAAGCAGCATTTCCCAGCGGGTTATGAACAATGTGTGTGACATATGCATAGGAGCTGAAACATATTTAGCCAAGTGATTTGAGAAAGATATTTCCTTATCCACTCTTTTTTTCATTGGTTAAGAGGCTTAAAAGAAAAAAGTAGATTTTTCGGAGTATTACTAGTACAATTTCATATGCAAAAGGAGTATGCACACCAATATCCCATTCTACTGAAATAAATACTTCCCTTCTCTAAGGGACTGTATAGTCTGGGGCACCAGTGTGATGTTGACCTGTAGAGAGAGCAGTTGCAGGAGCTCGCAACATGGAAGGAGACCATGTTAATTTAATCTATGCTGGTTTGAGCTGGTGGATTGTTGCAACCTGTGGAGCTGGTAACAATGATGATACTCTAGTAAATCCAGCCTAGGAGGAAGGTTTGCAAGGTAGCTTTCTTCCCTTTCAATTTGTATACCGTGGAGGATGCTTACCTGTCACCCAGTTTCCATGGTTAGATAGATAAAGCAGTTAAAATATAATAGGATTTCTTTGGTGACTATGATCTTTAGATAGACAAGCCCTGGAATTTTAAAATGCTGTGCAAACAAATGATGGACGGAATGCTGAACAAATCAAACATTCACCCTGAGCCAAGAGATATGGGTTAAATCCATCGTTCTTTTGTTCACCATGCCACCCCAGTTTGTACCCAGCCACATGCAAATCCGTCTTGACCCTGCTCCTCATGGGAACAGTCCAGCCTGAACTGCCAAGCCAGGTCACCGCTGGACAGGAAACAAGCATTCTGGGACTGGTTTCGGGGATCACCCCTCGTCAGCGAGGTAGCTTGAATCCAGTGGCACACAATGGATTTAGCTACAGATCTCTGTAGTGGGGGGTGAATGTTTGACAATGTTCAGCATTCCGTCCATCAATTGTTATTTTTGAACTGGAATTCTATAAGGCACCTGGGCCCATCATTGAATTCTGATTCTTGTGTAGATTGCTACTATTCTTGAGCACCAACTAGTTTGCTACTCCACCTTTATTTAGCATTTTGACTATGTACTCATTAGTCACAACATAAAATATCAATTCACGGGGAGTTGTCAATACATTTTGTAGGAGGCAGAAGCTCTTTTGTCATTGCCTATAAATGACTTTAAATGCAAGGATGGAACCAGCAGAGTAAAACAGACCTTCGCGGCCACAGAAACCGCATTCAAAAGTAAAGTTTGCTCTCAGTGAATGGCTCGAGTTTTTTAACCACTGTTTGCTCCTCTAACGTCATATAGCCATCACTCACTAAGTGAAAGCTGTTCCTTTAGGACAGCTTCCACTCTGCAAATGTGTACCTCTCCCTTTCAGGAGTTAGTCACAGATCAATGGCTGGCTGCTGTTAGTGAGGTTGCAGAGCACTGATAAATTAATTACCGGTTCACAATGTAGAGGGGGCTCCCCGTTATAATCATCCTTTTCCTCTTCAGTTTAGTATTGGTCCCAAAGTGCACTTTGTGAGTTGCAAAGGCCTTTTTCCGCAGTCAATGTCACCTGAACATGTTGTGAAAAGCACTTACTGTGCATTTACTGTGCCTATCAACTTTATTTTCATTAATTTCGATGACCAGCCAAAAGAAATGGTGGTCCCACTATAACTATAGCAGATCTCAAAGTTACCAATTTTATTTTTGTCCCATGTTGATAGTAGAGTAGATAGTAGAGAAGTGTGGCTCAATGGTTAGAGCGGCAGACCCTGATGCAGTAGTCTGGCCGGGACCAGGGTTCAATTCCCGCCTCGGCGGGTCTCAGGCTCAATTTCCTCGGACCTGATAATTCTTGCCTTGGTGCCTATTCTAATCATGAGTCCCACTCTGCACCTCTGGGCAGTAGCTTGCTTAATCTCTACAACGGCCCCAACAACGCTGAGGATGCCTGACTTCACCTTGGGGGTGCCCAGGAGTGGGCTCCTCACAGGGAAAGGCCAGGAAGGGTTCCTCGGCGGTATTCGTACAAGCGCCGAGATGCCTACGGGTAGTCGTGCGCTATACAAGTGCGTAATCATTTCATTTCATAGTCTTGACTGTTAATAATATTATTTTACACCAGTGTTCCTGCATTTGTATTGAAGTCTTTAAACTTTAGGTGGACAATAGCGACTAACTACATGTATAGTTGTAAATCGAAGTTTGTGCTATGCCCAGGCCTCAATATCGGATAGTTGGGCCAATCATATGGCATGTCACATATTAGAACTGACCTTTTCTACTTTCTGATACACATTAATGCATTTTTCCTCCACTGCTGTCAGCCCACCGGACAATATCTTCTATAATTAACCTTGAAATCACTATTCTGGCATCTTTAAGCATTCTCCTATGTTAAGTGGGCATATAGCAAAATAACAAAATACAACTTTAATGGGTGTTTGTTAGACCTGTCATCCTTAGGGTGGTCTTCCCCCAAACCTTTTGCCAGCTTACCTCCTATTTTTGCTGATTATTTTTGTTGGCCTTAGGACTCTGAGCACCTTACCACTGCTAACCAGTGCTACAGTCATGTGCTTCTCCCCTAAACATGGTAACATTGGTGTATATAATTGGCATATTTTGTTTACTTGTAAGTCCCTCGTAAAGTAGTATACAATATACCCAGGACCTGTAACCGAAATATTACTAATGGGCCTGCTGCACTGATTGTGCCACCCACACAAGTATACTTTCAAACCTGTCTCAGGCCTGCCATGGCAGGAAATGTGTGTACAGTTTACTGCCAGTTTGACTTGGCATTTAACACTACTTGTCAAGTATTAAACTATCATTTAATTAAACATACATCACTCATAAAGTAGGCCCTAAGTACCCTAAAGGGAAGGGTGCTGTATAAATAAAAGGTAGGACATGTACTATTAAGTTTTACATGTCCTGGTAGTGACATACACCCAAATTTGTTTTTCACTACTGTGAGGCCTACTCCTCTCATAGGTTAAAATTGGGATTCCTTAAAATACGTTTAAGCTGTAATTCCTGATTGGAAAGGAGTAGCTGCATCATGTTTTATGTCTCTGGGATGGTATTGATAAATCCTCTTTACTGGTAAAGTTGGATTTAACATTACTACTTTAGAAATGAAACTTTCAGAAAGTGGACATTTCTCTGAACTTAGTGCTCTGTGTGCCTGCAGCCTGTCTCCCATACATGTCTCAGGTGGGTGACAGCTAAACGCTTTACACAGCCACAAACACAGGAAGGTTAGTTGTGTCTGCATACTCAGCTGCATTCTGATGGCTCTTCCTGAGTAGGAAGGGATAAGGGAGCTGACACCTTAATAGGCAGTCTCCTGTTTCCCACACAAAGGGCTGATTACCCTCTACTGTTAATCTGGAGCCAAAGATGGGAAGAAAGGACCTGCCTGCACTTCAGAGACCCTGCTTTGAAGTCACTCATCCCCCACTTCAAAGCCACAACTGGGTATAAGTAAGGGGTCTCTGACCATAACAGGACAGTACACTACTTGACATCTGAAACAGTCTACCAGGATGAAGGACTGCTATGCTGCTACAAGGACTGCCACTCTGCTGGACTGCTGCTCTGGAAGAACTGCTTTATGCTCTGATGTGCTGGCTGTTTGCATCTGATTGCCACCCTATGCCCTGCTGAGGAAAACAACTGGACCCATCTTACTTGAACCCAGAGTCAGTCCAAGGGCTTGCTGGCCTGATACTTATTCTGGAATCTCAGGACCATCAAAGACTACCTCCAACCCTGCTATAGCACCTGGACTCCACCATCTGTGAGTCCTGCCTTGCCAAGTGGTGTCAATCCAGTCCTGGACGTTCAGAAGTGCCTGTTTCTGTGCTGACCCAGCAGAATCTACGCATCAATGACTTTGCGGTTATTGGAACTGATGAGTAGCCCAGCAATGCCGATGTAGTTGCTGCCCGACGATATTGCTTCAACAGACTGTGCGCCTCGACGACGATGAACTATGCTGCTTGACAACAACACATCAACCACACATCACCTGGATTACAAAGCAATTTGTCTACAAGGCTTCTCTGACTGTGCGGATCAGAACTGCCACATCACCTGCATCCACAGGGTCGACAACAACGCATCGCCTCTTCTGCTCCTCGCATTGGGTTCTCGAAATCGACGCTTCCTCCATCCAAGGTACTTTTTCAATAGGACCTGCGTGAGTCCTGTAGCCAGTCAGCCTTCATCCTGGTTGGCCTGAATTTAGTTTTACCCCAGTCTACCGCAACCAGATGTCCCCAGTTGGCGCTTTATTACCCTAAGTACTATATTTTGATTTAATCTTAAAACATTCATAACACCAATTCTAATTATTGGATTTGTGTTGGCTTGGTCTTGTTTTACTCATACAATTCCAATCTATTTTTCTAACTCTATGTGGAGTATTTTTGAGGTGTTTCCATTATGTTACTATGTCTGTGGGTTCCACAAATAGTTTACAGATTGCCACTTTAGATAAGCCTAACTGCTCTGTGCCTAGCTATTAGAGGGTGAGCATAGGTTATCATTTATTGTGTATCTGAAGGAATATTTTGCATTGGCTGGCTATGTCTCTACCAGTACTGTACTTCATAATGTCTGGATCTCATCTGATATGCCTGCATTAAAAGTCTTGACACCTATGCTTTTCCTTCCATCGTCTCTTTGTTTGTTTCACCAATCGTACCAAAACAAAATCTTCAAGCAATATAGAAAAACACCTCTGGACATGAAGTATAGCCCAGAGGATGATAAGATTGATAAGATAAGGCAATCTTCTTGCTGTCTACTAATGTCATACTTGTTGGGAATATGGAAAATGCAGAACTTTGAATCAAGGACTGTTTGCTGTCTTCCTTATCTTCACTTGTGATGGAAGCTGTGCGAACCGTGTGCTTGCTTCTAATTCTTGCTGGCCCTGGACCTCTATTAGACCAAACTATTGAAAAAGTTGTTTTTGCTATTGTGTCAGCTTTAGGCTCATAATGAAATTCTTCACTGGGGACATCTAAAGTGCCTGATATTCGAGTAAAAGGGGATAATAGTGCAATTGATGACAAAACCGGTAGGCTGACCATTCACTCAAAACAAATGTTTTACCTGTATCACTCATTCAAATACTTGCCAAAATAAGAAGTATATTCTCAGTTACCTGTTTTGTGGAACATAAACAACTTCTGACACAGCTCAAAGAGGTTTCAGATCAGTCTTAGAGTCTGTTTCAGAGTTTGGTGGACTTGGTTACTCAGTCAAAAATGTGACGATATTCTGTCCACCATATCCCAAGAGCCATTAGATATAATGCACTTGTAATATGGCGGATGGGCTATCTGTCACGTTTGAGTCAGAGAAACCTATCGGCTGAATTCTAAATCAGGTGTTTAGTCATTCCATTTGATGACCTATTAGTAATCCTGTTTTTTTGTGTGATTTTGTGATGCCTACCTTAAGCAGCATGAGAAACCACTAGTCATCCATGCCCAAATTTAGTAAGCCTTTGTGTTGCCAATGCATCACGCAATGCGACGCTTGGCAATACAAGAGCATAAGTGATATTTACAAAGTCACTCAAAACCACCCTGCATGGCTCTATGGCTTAGTAAATCAAGAGTAATGCAATGCAGCCCAAATCGCTGCCATAAGTAACTCTACATTGGGAATGCTATCCATGGGTGGAGTGGTGGCATTCCCACCTATGGATTTTGGTTCAATCCCAGATTTACTAAGGGTAGTAAAACTGAGATTGGGACAAAATGGTTAGCATTTTCAACAGAGTTGTAAAGAGGGGAAATAGGTTTATTTTTCCTTGTTATTTCCTCTTTCTATGTGTGCTGTATTTTGAAGCACACATAGAAAGAGGAAAATACATCTGAGGAAAAACAATCCTGCCTGTAAGGTAGGCACCATTGCACCATGTTACTAGTGTGCCTGCATTAGGATTAGGCACCATTCAGTGTGCCAGCACAGAGAGAAATCAGGAATGCACCATATCTTAATAAATGTGGCATATTCCTGCTATCCTCATTTAAATCAGAGCAGCAAGTTGTCTTGCTGTGCTGCTGCAAATGTTAGTAAATCTGGTCCCTATTGTTGATGAACAAGTGAGCTGAGATGGGCATAAGATCACATGCTCATTCCTGTCTCTCCTCATTTCTAAAATCTTCTCTCAGGCCATCAGTTTTCCACTCTTTCACTCTACATAATGTCCTCCTCCTCCTTGTGGAATTTCTCAAGACTTGCTCCTAGGACCATTGGGTCTGTGTTGTCATTCATGACATCAGACTATACCAAACATATAAAAGCACATTTGAAACCTTTTATCTGTTCTTTTGGCTTCTTTGTTTTTCCTCATTTGCAGATGATGCATAAGTTGTCATCTGGTTAGATGGATATGTTTTGTTGGGTTTGTCTTGTTATGTTTGTATTGTTTTATTATGTGCTTGCTATGGTGTTATGTTTTGTTGTTTACTTGATATCACATTAAACTTTACATTTAAATGCTGATGAATTTGCAGCCAAAAGTAGCAAATACCTTGAAAGGCTATGTTATGTTGATTTGTAAAGTACAATTTCACCCTGGTGGGTATCTGTTGTGAAATAGCACAGTGTTGCTCCGGATTTTCAACTACTCTCAACATTTTTTCAACACATTAGCCAACTCAAAATTCTGGCAGAAACTTAACTCAGCTTAACTCTTAACTGAGCTCTCCCGAAGCTCACTTTATTTAATATGGCCCCTGATGTGATCATCTTTCTTATGACATAAATGTATTTTGAAACTGTCAATATATGCCCATCTATCCAGAAGGTCTCTACAATCTCCCTTAACTGAGCACTCAATAAGGATTTAGTGGATACAATTATTTCCTTTTTGTTTCAATGCCCTGCAGGACCCATATGCCCAATTTTGAGAGGTGTGCCAAAATAAACAAATAACAGGTTCAACATGACCCAAAACCACAAGCCTCCCTGCCAATGGCTGTGCATGTATTTATGATAAGCTCAATGATTGTGCAAAGGGTATCATTTCAGAAACCATTTTTCACTGCAAGTTTTCTACTCCTTGGAATTCAGGGTCGATCAAGAGTAATCACTCTATTCTCAGAAAAATCTTTGTGAATTCTGACCAGGGTATTTATGTGTTGTGAACCCATTTTGTGATGATGGGTCATTCTCTAAACAGTAGCCTAAATTCCATTTTGAAAGGTTTGTTCAATAGCAAAACATGTGTTTTATGTCCTATATGGAAGTGAGATGAGGTTTGTGATCCCTTTTTTCTTATAAAAATCACCATACCTATTTTCTTCAATGTTGGTGAGAGCTAATAAATATGTAGACCACGCAGTTACATGTACGACTACCATTGGTATGCTGGATAAAGTGTTCATGAGTTTGTGAACTTGCACCATAATTACTTTACAGATTCAAGTATACAAAATGTAGAGAGTCATTGCCTTTTTAAAATCAAACCATCACAAGAATTTCCCACTCCATTGAAAAGAACACTTACTGAGAACATTGATTTTGCTCTTTTTGTGTTACACAATGTCATACACAGGAACTTCTTTGTGAATCTTGAGGGTTGTGATGGGCATTCATTTTTAGCCTACTGTTAGCTCTGAGATGGCATTATCTGAAGGAAACTAAACAACTCTCTTCCCCATACAGTGAAAAACTCAGGCGATGAATGTGTCCAAGCACTAGGACAACATCAGGTCAGAGCTCATTACAGGAAAAGGATAGGGGTCTCCTCATCCTACCTTGCAGTCAGTCCCTCTCAGGTGTAATTACATAATTGTATTCAACAATCCATGTGCTGGAGATTGTTGAAGTATTGAGAGACACATTGAGCATTATTGCACTATGCGCTCGGTAAGGATAATTTCTGGTATTTTTTGCAATCATTTGCAGCTCTTGGATTTTTCACTTGATGGGTTTTTGCTAGGGTTGGTGCTAGGGTTTTGTGGATCCACTAGAATAGTACAGGAACACTAACAACATTTTCTCTGTATCTTATGCGAAGATTCTGTTTGTTCAATTGTCTGTTTTTGCCCCCTTTCCATCCTGAATGCTTTGTGGCTTTGAAGTGGGGGTGACTTCAAAGAAGGGTCTTTGAAGTGCACGCAAGTCCTTTCTTCCCAGCTTTGGCTCCAGACTATCGGTAGGGGGTTATCAACCTGTTACATTTACATTATTGAATTGCATTACTGTATCTTTAAATACATCTTGTTATGTTTTGGTTGTCTATGATTCCATTAGAACTGCAATGTTCCATAGCTGGAGAAGTCTGTTATCATACTGGACTGACTGCATGGCTTGGCTGTTACCTCCTGTTGCTGTGCTGCTTATCAATAAATCTACTTCTTCAAACCTCATACTTTCATGGATTTATTACAAAATATGGCGACGAGGTGAACCCCTCTACCAAGCAGCACAGGAGTAGATCCAAATTTGGAACAATTTTTATATTTCCCGATTGTGTGAACCTTATCGTCACTGAAGACGCCCTGATGGAATGAAGGAGCACTGCCCGTCTCAATCGTCACACTACGCTGCAAATCGGAGAAATTTTGATCGAACCAACAGTGAGTTAATCAATTTTCACTGATTTCACAAGTTTCACAACCTCAAAGACTTTGTATACTTTTAAATTCCGCTGTACCTGAAGACTCGCGCCGCTACCGGAGCCCCGTGGAATCTTCTGTGGCAAGACTTCCACAGCGCATGAGCAGAAGAAGGACAAGTTCCTTCAAACGTCATCACGCACCGCGCACCGCGTCATCTGGTGGCCATTTTATTTGACGTATTCATCAAGTTACATGCGCACTGCATCACCGTTGCCATAGCAACCCGGGAAACGCTAGTAACAAACAGCGGAGGTGCCGTTTTTATAATAATCTTCGTGAATATTTCCATTATTTATCAACATTTCAGAATACTTTAAATTAATTAGCGGAAGTCCCGCTTTCAGCCATCCTTCGTGAACAAGATTTTATTTATTCACCAAGATATTAGAATAACTAAATTCCAGTTGGATAAACAGTGAGTTTGAGACAGTGTGAAATTTCATTTTAATTTTCAATATATATATCTTTTCTCAAGATTTTGAAACCTCAATGTTTATGGCATGAAAAATCTTTATTTTAATTAACAATTCAATTGAATGACATTTCGTGGTGTAATTTATCTATTTACACCTGCAATTCCCTGATAACTTTACAAATATGCAATTTGACCCACCAGAAAAATTTCTGCAGAATAAGGGTGATCCTCCCATTCCGTGGACACGATGGAAAGAAGAGTTCTTCAATTATATGAAGGCCATCGATGGTGAACGTATGGGTTCCGAAAGGAAAAAAAGTATTTTATTACACTGCCTAGGTTCAGAAGGACAAATGGTATTCAGGGCTCTACCACCCATCGCACCAGCGGAAGGAGAGAGTGAAGGTTCAAATGTATATAAGGAGGCATTGCTCAGGATTGAAAAAAGGTTTAAACCTGTTTCAAATATTGCCTTGAATAGGTATAAATTTTATACGCGTGCACAACATGATTTGGAATCTTTTGATGATTTCATCACTGCATTGAGATCATTATCTATACATTGTAACTTTGGTAGTATATGTGATGAAATGATAAGAGACCAAATCATTGTTCATGTAAGAAATAAGAAAACTCAAGAACGTTTGTGGGAGTTGGGAGATCCTAAGTTATCAGAAGCAATTGCTATAGCTAAGTCTTTAGAACAATCAGAGAAGTGGATGTTGACTGTAAAAAAACATTCGGAGCAAAAATCTAACACAATTCCTGATGAGATTTGTGTAGTTAAACAATTAGATTCTCAAACTGGTGGAAGTTCACAAATTTCACAAAAATTTTCTAAAGTGAATACTTCAGGACAATTTAAGAGGTTTGATAAGAATGTTACTTGTTATAAGTGTGGAAGTAAAGGACATTTTGCATCATATGCTGGGTGCCCTGCCATTAACAAAGAGTGTAAAAAATGTGGCAGACTCGGTCATTTCTCTATTGTTTGTAGAGATGTGAGAAGTTTCGTGCAAAACAATAGGAACAAAATAGCGTATACTTCTGAAGAGAGTATGAAAACATGCAATTGCTCTTGTGAGTCCAGTTCGTCGTGCACTGACGAAAAAAAAGGTTTTGTTGTCTATCTTTATGATAATATTGGTTGTGTAAATGCAGGTTTGGAAGAATTTCCAATCAAAAAGCCAATTTATGAAATGTTGGTGTTGGGTGTAAAAATTGATCTCATGGCGGATTCAGGTTCCCCGTGGACAATAGTGACTAAGGACTATTTTATGGAACGTTTAAGTTCAGTTATTAAATTGAATAACATTGTACCGCCTGATATATCTCCGTTAAGCTTTAATAGCACTAGGATTGATGTCTTAGGTTTTTTTCTGGTTGATCTCATTTTTAGATCTAGGTGTGTAAAGGTCAAATTATATGTGGCAATAAAGGGTGTCAATGTTGTAGGTTGGAAGGACCAGTGGAAATTTGGAATAATACTTAATCCACGTGCTAAGGATCCCATTTCTTTAGATAGCACGTTTGAAGGCAGTTATGTTTCTTCAGTAGTGTCTCAAGATAAGTCTGACATGATCCAATCAGAATTTGAAGATGTTTTTTCTGACAAATTAGGCAAGATACAGTCATTTTCCCATCAAATAAAACTCAAAAAAGAGGCATCCCCAGTAAAACAAAAGTTAAGAGGCGTGCCAATAAATGTCAGAGAAGAACTAAAAAAAAATTTAGATGATTTAGTTTTGGAGGGAATCATCGAACCTATTGAATCAGCAGAATGGGTTTCGCCCATTGTTTTAGTGAGGAAACATGACAAAAGTTTGAGAATGTGTGTAGACCTAAGGGCTTTAAATGCTGCCATTGTTGTGGATTGTCATCCGCTTCCTAACATAAATGAAGTTGTATCCATGTTGAAAGGAGCGAAGGTATTTTCCACCCTTGATTTAAGGTCTGCATATCATCAGATCCCCTTAACTGAGGATTCCAAGAGTCTCACCGCATTCATTACTCCTCAGGGCTTATATCAATACACTAGGATGCCCTTTGGATTGGCATCCGCAGCCTCTGTATTTCAAAGAGTCATGTTTAATATTTTCAGGGATGTAGATAAGTTTGTCAGGTGTTTCCAAGATGATATTCTCATTTTTTCTACTAATGCTGAAGAACATATTGTACATCTCCGTTGTGTGTGCGAGAAGCTGAGGAAAAGTGGTCTCACACTTAAGTCTAATAAGTGTAAACTGTTTCAAGATTCCGTTGAATATCTTGGTCACACATTGTCGGGTGACGGAGTTGTACCAAAAAAATCCAATGTTGAGGGTATCACCAATGCCCCCCCTCCATCCAACAAAGAACAGTTACTTTCCTTCGCAGGCATGTGCGAATATTATAGTAAGTTTGTTAATAATTTCGCAGCAAAAATGGAACCACTTAGGAGACTCCTCAGACAAAGCAATGTGTTTGAATGGGGTTCTGAACAACAAACTGCTTTTGAAAACATCAAATTAGAAATTTTACATGCTCCCACACTGAAGCCATTTTGTTTAAACAAAATTTGTATTATTACTGTAGATGCCAGCATGTATGGTATTGGTTCTGTTCTATCTCAGAGATCTGGGAAAGAAGAATGGAATGTTTGTTTTGCCTCACGGACTCTGAATGATACTGAACGCAGATATGCGGTCATAGAGAAAGAGCTATTAGCTTGTGTCTGGGCAATTGAACATTTCAGAAACTATATATGGGGTAGTAAATTTATTTTAAAAACAGATCACAAACCCCTTGTTAATATCCTATCTCCAGGTGGGGGGTGGAATTCAACTGCACGCATTGCCAGATTAACTTCTAGGTTACAAGAATACTGTTTTACACCAGAATATGTTCCTGGAAAAAAAAATGTGATTGCTGATTTTATGTCTCGTCTTCCTTGTCAAGTGTCCTCAAATGATATCCTTGATGATACTGATGTTGTCACATCTTTGCAAGATGTGTTGCTGAGTACCTTTGAGGATATTTCGGAGAAATCATGGTCACTTGCTGATGCACAAGATCTGTCTTTACAGACCATTAGGAAATATATTTTAGAAGGTTGGCCTGAAAAGAAAAATATTGCAGAAGAATTTATGCCTATGTTTAAAGTGTATGATGAATTAGAGTTAGAGAACAATTTTGTTTTCAAGTCTGGAAAATGTGTTCCCCCCTTTTCTATGCAAACTGTGATTTTGGATTTAGCTCACAAGATGCATCCAGGGATGTCTGCAATGAAGCGGTTAATAAGAAATTACTTTTGGTGGCCAGGTTTGGATCGCATGGTCGATCGAAAAGTCAGAGAATGTTCTGTCTGTATGGGGAGTGAAAAAATGTTAAAAGTTAATGTTCCCCCTTTGAAAACAACTCCTTGGCCAACAGTTCCTTGGAAAAAAATAGCGTTTGACATTTCTGGCCCTTTTATGTGTTTACCTTCTGACTCACGTTATGCCCTGGTGCTCATCGATTATCACTCTAAGTGGCCTGAGGTCAAATTTGTTTCCTCAGCTTCTACATCAAGTGTGATTGAGTTCTTTAAAGAAATATTTTCTAGAGAAGGTTGTCCCTCAACTCTGGTTTCAGACAATGGGGTCCAATTAACATCTTTAGAAATGGAGGAGTTCCTTAAACAACAGGATATTTCTCATCACACTGTCTCAATCTATGAACCGCATGAAAATGGTTTAGTTGAGCGCTTCAACAGGGTTTTGAAAGGTTTTGTTTCTGATGTTAAGTCTGGGTCAGATTGGAAAAATAATTTAAGAGAAAAACTCTGGTTGTATCGTATAACACCACATTCAACCACTGAAATTAGTCCTTTTCGTCTTCTTAAGGGACGTGAGCCTGCTTCCAATATCTGTCCTTGGTGGATCAAGGAGAAATGTGCTGATAAACCTGTATCTGAAGTAGCTATTGAAGATGTGGCTCACAAGGTTGCAAATAAACAAGCCAAATCTAAAGTTTTGTATGACAGTAAGTGGAATGCCAAAGCTTCCAAACTATCTGTAGGTGATTGGATCAGAGTTAGAAGGCCGGGTTTCCTTGCTAAATGTTCACCTAAGTTTGGTAAGCCCATGAAAGTGGTTAAACTTTTTACAAATAGTGTGATTACACAGGATGGTAAATTATGGAACATTAGACGTATTGCCAAATGTCCTGATTCCCACAATGATTCCGTTCAGGATAACTCTGTTCCTCATACACTACATAAATGCTGTGATTCTATTGCTTCTAGAGTAAAGTCCTTTACTCGCCCTATAACTGCTCCCACTAGATTTTCTGACTTTGTTTCTTAGTACTCTTTCTCATCTCATTCACTACTTTCTTTCTCTATTCTCATTCTCTTCCTATCCTCCTTTTCTTGTTTTCTCCTATTGGGGAAGATGTGTTACATTTACATTATTGAATTGCATTACTGTATCTTTAAATACATCTTGTTATGTTTTGGTTGTCTATGATTCCATTAGAACTGCAATGTTCCATAGCTGGAGAAGTCTGTTATCATACTGGACTGACTGCACGGCTTGGCTGTTACCTCCTGTTGCTGTGCTGCTTATCAATAAATCTACTTCTTCAAACCTCATACTTTCATGGATGTATTACACAACCCTTTGTGTGGGAAACAGGAGACATTTCCTAGTGGTCAAGATTACACACACAGAATTTGGCATTGTGGTGTTTTCAAAGCCATCATGAGGTTTCTAACATACAGGCTGATTTAGTGAACCACTGCATCATTTTTTTCCAAAGTTTTTAAAAATCTATTTTGAATTTTCACCATGGTATAGTTTATTGTGCACTCTATCCTTCCATATTTTCCCCTCTGGACAGTTGTACTTGTTCATGTTGATTAGGATAATTAGACTTTATTATTGAGGACTGTTTCTTTTAAGAATTCCATTGCGTTGTCTCTTTCAGAGCCCAGCTTTTGTGAATATATTGGGGCAGGTTCATTCTGAGGTTTCCAGGAATAGCCTTTCAACTGGGGAGATATCTGAAGGATTTTTCTCAGTTTAGGAGTAGTAAAGTTAGGACACCTAACTTTAGGACTCCTAAACTGAGAAAAATCCTAACTTTAAGACTTTCAGTATTCACAGAAGGCATTTAGGAGTCCTAAAGTTAGGACTCCTAACTTTACGACTCCTTAACTGAGAAAAATCCTAACTTTAAGAGTTTCTGTATTCACAGAAGGCATTTAGGAGTCCTAAAGTTAGGAGTCCTAACTTTACTTCACAGGGCCCTGAAAGAGACCGAACCCCTGTATGAGGTGCTGAAACACGTGGACTTTGACTGAATGGAACTTTGTGGATCTACTTCTCCTGGGCCAGTTGCACCCCCATACAATCTGAATAGAGACTTTCTGAGGAGACCCTAGAGGAGAAGGGCTCACTTGAGAACTGGGCCTGTAGGTGGGTAACCATTATCATAGGGTGGCACCCCGACTCCTGCAAAAAAAACTGATGCCCTACAAGTGGCCCTTGAGGGCCTTGGGACCAGAAATGTGCAGGCAGGGAGGGTATTTTGCCTTGAGGGCTGTGGAGTGCTGCTGGATGTGACCCCAGGCTTAGGATAACAACATATGCTGGAAGGAGGAGAGGTCCTTTGAAGGAGCTGAAGGCATAGAGGTAAGCCCTGAGTTCTCCCTCATCAGAGGGAGAGTGTTAGACTTCTCAGTAGGCATGGGCAGTAACTTCCATTCCGCTAGCGGAATTTGAGTAATTTCGCGTTCCGCGAAGAACACGAAATTGCCCAAAATTCTGCGTTCCTCAACTTTGCGAAATTGTTTGCTTGTTCGTGTTTGCAAATGCGTGTTCGCGAGATATTTCCTTCTGAGCACGCAAACAGCGATTGCAAACAGTAAAAAAGCATAGCGAACAAGCAATTCCGCATGTTCGCGGAATTTCTGCGTTTTTGCAGAGATTTGCATCACGCGATAATGCAAATTCCGCCCACCCCTACTTGTCAGCCTTAGGGTGTATTCCTCCAAACGTTTTGCCTCATCTCTTTCATTTTTGCTGGACTTATCTTTGTTGACCTTAAGACTCTGTGCACTTTACCACTGCTAACCAGTGATAAAGTGTTTGTTCTCACTCCCCTAAACTTGGTTTGATTGTCTTACACCCAATTGGCATATTTACTTTACTTGTAAGTCCCTTGTAGAGTGTCATACTCAGGGCGTCTAAATTAAATGCTAGTTGTGTGTCCGCAGCATTTATTGTACCTCCCTCCTAAATAGCACCATAAAACATGTCCCAGACATGTCTACTGCAGCCTGATGCAGTTTTAAACTGCCACGTTGATTAGGCATTAAAATTCAGTTGCCAAGCCTTAAACTCCCCTTTTATTACATGTATGTCACCCCTAAGGTAGGCTCTAGGTAGCTTGTAGGGCAGGGTGCTGTGTAATTAAAAGGTTGGACATGTATTTTTATGTTTTGCATATCCTGGTAGTGAAAAACTCCGAAATCAATTTTTAACTACTGTGAGACCAACGTCTCCCATAGGATAACATTGAAGATTTCTTATTACATTTAATAAACTAAAATTCCCAACGGGTAGCTGGTAGCTATGTCATGTTTGGTATCTTTGGAATCATGGAGAAGAGCCTAATTGAATAGTAAAGTTGGGGTTTTGATCCCAAATATAAAAATGGCACTTTAAGAAAGTTTTGCAAGAAAGACAGATGTGATGCATTTAAACTCTTTTCAAAGTAAACTTCGAAACCCAAATTAATCATTGTTGGTGTTCACCCTGTCAGGTGGTTCCACCCTACCACCGATTCTGAAAGAAGAAGATTTCTAGGGCAAAACAGTCCTAGAAAGAGTGTTCACTACTGGATACACTCAGATCGAGTGTGCTACCAAATTTCTACTCCACTATTATACAATTTAAGAATGTGATGTATTCCTATAGGTTCTGTATCGATTCCCCTATTCCCGGCCCTGTTCTGGTTAATACTTAACTAGCAGCCGACCCACGGTGCAAAACCGTTATCTGATTAAGCCACACCACGGCACAGAAACATGTTATCTGATTAGGTAATAACGCATGCCATCTAATTAGACAAGCACTATTCCTCCAGCCCCTGATAAGGCATACGGAGTTCTCAAAACAAATCAAACCTATGACAACCTGGGAAAATCCCTGCGGCCATTGTTTTGATTTCACCGAGAACTTCAGCAAAAGAATGTGCGAACAAGCCCGTTCGTATGACATCCTTATTGACGTATCCATGTCCATCCTTACGTCAATCTCGACACCTTACAGGTATAAATATTACCGACATTGCCTTAAGCAAACACACACGGTGGTGACGAGATCGGAGCAGCGAGACGCGCTGAGGAGCCCAGCAGAGAGCGAAGCCCACACGCGCTGCCCCGCCTTCCTGACGCGCTGAGAACGAGACGCTGCTTTTCTCCTGCCGAGAAATCCAGCTCCGGCGCTTTCAAGCAGCCCTCGCAGGCAGCTGGAATATCAAGACCAGAGACGAGAGATACCAGCCCTCAACCATTCTAGATCTCAGGTACAGAACTGAACAACCCCTTGCAGAGAATTCTTGAGTCAGTCACTTGGCAAAACAAACTTAACTTAAACTGCTACTTATCTACTCCCGCCCACGTATTAGGCTTAGGTCAGGTACACTGGGGTAGGCGTGGTTAGAAGCACCAGTTGAGTACGGTTAGTCAAATGTATATATGTATGTATCTATTTTATCAATTTTAACTATCATATGGCTTAGAAACCATATCAATGCTTCTGCAGTATTATTTTATACTTCTGCTTTTATTGTATGCACTTTACTTAACCATAAGTATCACAATAATATCGATTCATTTCTCTTGTACGAGAAAAGAGACTGATCAATAAATAACATCTTTTATTGAACACGCCCGTCCCTTCCTTTTCTCTACAAACTGGTGAAACTAAGAATGCACGTACTGACTGAGTAAAATAAGTTGTCTTTTGTTTTCACACGACTCTAGAGATACACTCTTGATTGGGGGAGAGCAAAGTTGTCATGTTCTATGGTTGTCAGAAACTAAATCCCTTCTTGTCTATCCAGGGAAGTTAAACTCCTCCTTGTCTATTCGAGAAAGTTTCTAGTGAACTCTGAGCTAGCTGGCAAAACCAAAAACTTTAAGTCTAATATCGTCAGTAGAAGACCTAGTTAACCTCTGCCCTAGATCTATACTATTGAAGATATTATTCCAATGCGCAGAGCCTATTGGGATAATAGGAACTACACTACATGGCGCCCAACGTTTGGATAGGCGATAAAACTAACGCAAGACATTAGAGTAACTTAGTCGTGCTTTTTCACACAGAACCCCTTTTTTCCCATAATACTCCAAAGACGTCTGGAGTGGGTAAAAGGTCATATCCGCCAAACCTCGCAGGAGGAGACTCCTATGTATGGTTCTTGGTTTATTCAACGTTGAAGGATACACTGTTCCAAAATATTGTGCATCTAATCTTTGTTTCCATAGAAACCTGATCTGCGAACAAACAGAATAACCTTCCTGTCGGTAAAATGATAGACAGTGATGAAGAAAGGGAGACAGTTAGAATAGCAGCTGAACTCCTAGTAGCAGACAATACTCTGCTGCAAAATGACCCGGAGGCAAAACTCATCCCGGTCAACATAAGAAAATCTATAACTTTAAAACTTATAGAAAATGGACTAACATCGAGAGGTGGTACAGTCATATTCGTAATTGAGGCACACGAATATCGGCAGACAGAGGTATTCTATTCATGGATAAACTTTCCAGCAGCAAACGCTGTAACAAAAGAGTTCCACTATTATAAAATAGAGGAACCACCGGATACCTACACTCCTTTCGAGGAGGTGGAAGTACCACTCAAATTCCAAGAGCACCTGCTCTCGTTTAATGGCGCCCTAAAACATAATAATCACATCACCAGGCATCACCTAGCCGGATATACACCACATCCAGACATTGAAGAAATGTCTGCACCAGATCTTTTAGCACAGCTAAAACAACTAATCAAAATACATAGACAATTAGTCCAATATGTAATGCGGACTTCAACAATCCAACCAGCAAATAAAATTCCACAGCTGACCCCTCATCAGGGTAACACAAATAAAATTACACCACAGAACATACAGTCCTGTCTGGGTAAAGTACCCGCAAAACGGGAACAAATACCTTTCTGGCTAGCACAAAAAATCACTCAGATAGAGGCGGTGTTTCCAGACACCACCCCGGTAGAAAAACACAGGATTCTGACTATCTGTCTTCCAATGGGAATCGCACCACACGTGGAGGACTGTGACACCTGGGGTACAGTCTTTGCTTCCATATACACAAAAACACATGGTGTACCATCCATGTCAGTAATACCAGATGTGCTAAAACAAATTCAAGATGAATATGGTCCAGAACCTGCTTTAACTCTGGGTATAAAACTACTGAAAGATTTCAAGCAGGTCTCTGCAATATTATTAGCCAACATAAAGGGAGAAGCAGCAAACGTGGCGATCCGCCAAAGGTTAAAAGAGACAGATATAGCAGACCAACCAACTGAAATTGCCAGAATCATAGAGAAATCCTATGAAGAACTAGGAAGAGATAGTCTGGGTGGAATACCGGTAAAACCTCAACTGATTGAAAGTCCTGAAAAGATATTTATTAAAAATAATTTAAACACTCAAAAAAAGAGCTGGGATGGAAACAAACAATCCAATCCTAAAGAAAAAAGATTCCAGTCCAGAGGAAGGTCTCCTCGGCAGAGAGAAAGATCTCCGAACCAAGGACGCAGGTCTCCCCAAAGTGAGCCCTCTGGGAAAAAATACAACCTTAGAAATAGGGATAATATAAAGAAACCTGATAGATATCAAGATAATGATACACGTCCCTCTCAATCTTTTCAGACTTCCTCGCAGAAATCGGAAAGAAGAGGACGATCAGAACACAGGGAAGAGCACGTCAAGTCCAAAAACAAGGAACCTGCTTATCCGAATAAAAAGTTACAATTTCCAAAAAAGAAGGTAGCCAGTATTAAAGTAATCAAAGATGCCGAGAATACTGAGGACACAGCTGAAAAACGGAGAATGGGCTCAGACAATGCTAGACAGCGCAGCAGAAGTGAGCATAGCTCGCAAAGCCCTTATGAATCATCTGGAGACAGTAGACACGAATGAATATATTCAAGTGGAAACTGCCGACACCAGAGTTAGCAAACCTCACAAAATATATGAAATTACATTGCGTATAGAGGGGGATAAGACTAGAAAAATAGGGGGACTATTTTGGGATAATCTCTCCCAGGGCTATGACATCCTTCTAGCTGAAAAAGACTGGCCACCCGAGTTCGTCAGAGAGTGCCCTCATGGCGAAGAAATAATTATGCCTGCCTTCTCAAATCACATTCCAATTCATAAAAAATATACACTTGCTAGAAAGTGGGCAGTAGCTCAAGCTCCTGCTTTATATAAAAATCATGTAGTATGGGATGAGGACTCTCCTCCTCACAAAATCCAGTTAAAATCACAACCTACTGCACAGAGGCAGTACCCAATTAAGCAAGAAGCTAAAAAACAGGTAAAAGAGATCCTAGATCAACTTGAATACCAGGGGGTGATTGAAACTTGCACCTCACAAATGAACAATCCTTTGTTTCCTGTCTCCAAACCAGACAACTCATATCGTCTAGTTTTGGATTACAGACACCTTAACTCATGTTGCAAAACTTTTGCAGTGCAAAACTCACATAGTGCTGCACTAATGAATAACATAGTACGCAAAAAATACAAAACAACATTAGACATCTCTAATGGATTCTTTTGTCAAAATATAGCACCAGAAAGCAGATATTTGACTGCGTTCTCGGTAAATGGCTCACAAAAAAGTTTCTGCCGTTTACCCCAGGAGCACAAGAATAGCCCAGGATTATTCTCAAAGAGAGTAACAGAATTACTACAAACATACGATGACGAGGCATTATCATATGTCGACGACATTTACCTAACAGATGATGACTTGGATACTCACTTGAAGAGAGTGAACACCATAATACTTGGGTTCGCAGCAGAGGGTTACAAATTCAACTTTAAAAAATCAAGAATTGCCCATCTAACAGTCCTGATTTTAGGATATGAATTATCAAGTGAAGGCAAAAGCCTGACTGACAATTTCCTAGAGAAATGTGCAGTACTCCAAGCTCCTAGAACACTAAAAAACTTACAATCAATTCTAGGCTTCCTAAATTTCGGAAGAACATACATTGCAAATTACGCAGAAAGGATCAAACCCCTTTATGATCTAATAAAACCAGATTTTAAAAGAATCAATTGGACTCAAAAACACACAGAAATTTTGAGATCTTTACAAACAGACGTGGTACACGAATTTGATCCCAATTTAAAAACACAAGAATTTCTCCAATATGATTTCGAATGTCCCCCGCCGACCGAAATTCTGCCTCTAGAACATTACGGCTGTATAATATATACAGACGGATCAGCACAACCCGCAGTGGGGGGTAAACAAGCTTACAGTGCTGCGTGCGCGATTGTTAAAGGTCGCTGGCACGAAGGGAAATTTAAACCAGCGGTCACTAAAACACAATCTCTAGGAGATTGTACAGCTCAGCGAGCTGAACTACTGGCATTCAAGATGGCGCTTGAAAATACCGATCGAGAATTCCCCACACTCATAGTGTGCGATTCGTATTATTGCGTTCAGTCTTACAATGAATACTTGCAGATCTGGCTTCAGAATGGTTTTAAGGATGCAAAAGGAGGCACAATCAAGCATAAAATGCTTTGGGAACAAGTAGTTCATTTGCAAAAAGAACTACCAAAGACTCACGTGATACATACACTGAGTCATCAACGTGATGGCGTTCACGTTGCAGGGAATTCATTGGCTGATGAGGCCGCGAAGGCAGCTGTGCAAACAGCTTCCGTAGCTGCCATCACACGGTCGAAAACAAAAATAGACAGCGATATATTACAAGCTGTCAGCGCTACAGAAAAAGATTCGATAGAAACACTCCCGAAAGGCTTTCCAGTGAAGTATTCATATATAACTGATACAAACAATGTTCCGTTTGCTCGAATCCCTGGAGTGGGGGATAGGGCAATTCCAAACATGGAACATAGGTTAGGACTTATCATAGCGGCAGACGAAGGACTTGCTTCTGTACATGCTGGCGTCTCAGCCACAGTATCATTATTAAAACAGAGATACTGGTGGCCGCAAATGAGAAGACAAACACGGAACTATGTTATAGAATGTGAAATTTGTCAAAAAATGAAAGTATCAACAGTGAGACGACCAGCTCAGACGCCCCTTCTAGTCTCGGATAAACCATTAGCGTGTGTTTACCTGGACCACTGTGGTCCCTTACAAAGGGATGGCAACTATAAATATATCATGGTCGCAGTGGATTCCTGCACGAGATTCATTTGGATGTGGCCCCAGCGATCGGCTGACGCCAGAACTGTTATAAGAGATTTGCGAGTCTTTATCGGCACATACGCAATTGGCATGTTGCATTCTGATCAGGGTCCTGCTTTTAGCTCTCGAGCTTATAAGGAGGCCATGACCAGCATGGGCATTGCATTGCGGTATTCTTGTCCATTTCATCCCGAGGGAAACGGAATCGTAGAAAGAAAAAACCGTGACATAAAGCAATCTATAACAGCGAAGGTATTAGGTTCGGGAGCTGGGTGGGTCAAACATCTAATAAGTGTCCAACGTAGTCTAAATAACCTGCCAAGAAATTCTCTGAGGGGATTCAGTCCGTACGAACTATTGTTTGGAACTAGAATGATGGTCTTAGATCTTGACAGTCAGACTTCAGTGGTTAAAGAAAAAAGCTTTGATATCAAAGATCGTTTGGCTATTTTACAGGACTTAAACGAAACAAGGAAAGACCTGAGCAACATAACGTTGAAACAACAGCCAACGACCACTGAAGAAAAACCACCTGTCCCAGCAAGACCTGTCTGGATTCCAAAAGTCGGGGATCTAGTCAGAGAAAAGATCGCGGTAAAGAAGGAATTTGGGCCTTCTTACAGAAAAGCAGTTCCTGTCTTGTCTATCAACGGGACAAGATCAGTAGTACTACCGCCCCTTGCTGGTAAAAAGGAGAACCGAGTTGTATCCATCGACCTGGTTAAACCACAATCATGTGGCCGATAACAAACAGTAGGCCAAGTGGACTCCCGATAAGTAGTAGAACACCAAGGTTTGCTACAAACACAGAGGTTCAATCTAAGAGGCTACTCACGTTTGAAATGCCAAAAGAACAACAACAAGGTCTATGCAACAATGCTATGGAACTTAAACCTCTACAAACCCAAATAAAAACATTTAGCAGAGACACACCAATCTACAATGAAGTAATAAATGACTATGCTGCTGCAACAAAACACACGGATAAAGCAAATATCAATCCTGAAACTATTGGAACAATAGACAGAACGGCATCCGGTTACTTCATCAACTTCAGCGATTCATCTGAAAACCTGAGTGAATCAAAGGAACAAACATCAACAAAAACCTTTAAAGACAAAGCTAAGGAACTTTTTCAACAACTGAAAGAAACCTATCTGATTTCTCCATGGATTGAATTCTGGGTGGCCTTAGGTGCACTTATCCTCATACTTTGGCTCATCATGGTACTATGTTTGGGACACTTCATTGAGGGAAAATATGCTAAAATGGACACAGCAAGCCAGAAAATCAACTTGGTCCTCAAACCACACACGTCTTCACACGTCGAGAAAAGAGAACTTTCTTCAGTCAACTTCACAGCCAATCCTATACCCGGTGGGGTAGCATGGGACAATACTGATTATGAAATCTATGGTCCGGTTGAAATCCTGAAATATCCACACCAAATCAAGATCTCATTGAGTGACTTTGTAAAACCAAGCTCAGTTGCTGATGATTGGGACGTGGAAAGCATTAATAATATGATGTCTGACATAGTGATGTCTGCTAAATTTACAAAACATGATTATTTGCAGGGTTCATCTAATTATGATAAAATGTTCTGCTATAATCACTATAGTAATCATTATCTGCATAAATCTGCACAACCTAGAAATGTTCTAAATTATAATCAATGGGAACACTGTGCAACCCCTCCAAAAGGTAGCTCAAGAACCTTTTATGACAAATATTCATATTTTTCAGGGTTCAACACAAGTAATGCAGAAACGTTTTATTTCAAATTATCAAACAAGACAGGTACAAAAACCATGCTTACAAACACTAAATTGGTATATTCAGACTCGTTTTTTGAACAAATGAGTACGTTAGGTTTTGAATACTGGGACAAAAATGTTGAAGTAAAAAGTGTTTGGGGTACAAAGGAATGGCAAGTACAAGGTATAGAATCATTTTTTAAGAGCCTGCATGATCCCAGAACAAATTATATTTTTGAATGACACTGTTCAACAAACTACCTGTCTTGGCCTAGCCAAAATCAAAGATTTAAACAAACCGTCTATTCCAAAGCCAACGATAAACAGTAATAGCTCGACAGATGAGGAGATAGACGTAAACCATATATTAAGCCAAAACAGAACACATCCAGATTGGAAGAAGTGGTTGATCTGGCCCACAGATACTAATAACTGTCAAGACAGATTCCTGAACAAAATCCAGGGGTTCAAATTGACCAGGCCAGACCCTAGATATTCCCAAAGACAACACCCAGGGATAATTACCACGTACAGTGTGGGCAAGCTCTGCCTTCAATGGCTACAAACATCCACACTGGCAGAAATTAAGCAACACCTAACTTTACTTACTGATGGTGCTGACTTGCGTGATTTCATATGGGACCACGCAAACAGCGTCAAAAACGCTTCATAGCAGCCTCTGTATATGCAGCTTATAACGAAGCCTGGAAAATAACTCAAATTGAAACATCAGAGAGAATACGGGAAATTGACCGTATTAATTTGGAAAAATCACTTTCTGTAGTGGACAATGGGTTAATGACTCTGTCCTCCAGAATATACTCTTTGGACAGCATTGTGTCTTCAGCAATCGACATAATATCGCAAGACTTACTGTTGTTACAACACGGTCAGTCCCAATTGCGTTCTATTGTACAACTTGGCTGGACGTTACAAAATCTGCGTTCAGGCTATGTGCCTTGGCGTTTAATCAACACAACGTCACTGTTCAATATCTTTAACCTTACTGATAAACAAATCAGTATGGCACAGAAGGGTGCTGATTATACAATCCTGAGCATTGAGAAACTCGAGAGATTACCATTGACAATGTCAGAACGACCTGTCAGTGAGTGGATAATACATGGAATAATTAATATTCCAATATCTACTTTCAGGTTTCAATACTGCCAAAAATATATACAGGCTGGCATGTACGAAAAATTGGGTAAAGGGTACATTAAGTCAACATGGAACTTGCCCTATTCACATGCTTGTGTCAGTAATAAAGGCCGGAAAGTGTTTCTTAGTGGCAATAATTGTGCCATGTCACTAAGCGGTACACTTCTGTGTAATGGTATTAGTTTACACGGAGCCTGTGAAGGGTCCTCAAATAACCTTTCATGTCACCAGCTAGGCACACCTGCGACACAAATAGAACCATTCTTTAGGAGACTATCGAACGGGAGTTACATTATAATCGTAGACCGCAGATGTTGTAGCTTGGTGCCCGGAGTAGCTTATCTCATAAGTACGACTGCGAAGGTCATGTGCTGTGAACGAGTATTGTTCCCCAGCGCAATGCCAGACAGGGAGGCAAGGTTATGGCCGAATTTGAAAATTTCTTCCATTAGAGTCGATACTTTAAGCAGAATGAAAACAGTGCTCCTTCAGACGCCGACCAGGCTCACGTCATCAAAAGAAACGTATGATCTCCAAGTTGCAAGGACAACGGCAGAGATTCATTCATTGTTATGAACTAATTCCCCCATACATTTCGCAGAAATCCTGAACGAAATCTTAAATATTTCTGATACCAGTGGGGTCTCAAATGTATTTAAGACAGTGTTTTCAGGGGCTCTAACACCATTTAAAGCCATTCTGGGTATTTTTCCAGACTTTGTCCATTCCGTCTTTGGTGGACTTCCTCTCCTTTTGGGACTAGTGGCAGGAATCCTATTTTTTTTTTTTTTTTTCAAAAACCTTTATTTGAGCAAGCATAGAAAACTACAAGAATGGGCCTACAACCTCACGGGCTGGCCGCTAATAATAAGGCACAAGGAATGAATTAGAAATGTACTCCCGTGGTCAGGCACAAATCAAGTACCAAGCATTACTCCCAACATATCACAGAGCATATTGAATTTTTGTTTTATACAAAAAGAAAAACAAACACTAAAAAGGCGAATGCATAGTAATCAAGGTCAGCCCAAAGAACGGAGGGGATGGTCTACAATCAGGAGAACATACCAAGAGCCCTGAGGCTCCAACAAGGTCGGGGGGGGGGGGCAGCGGGGAGAATTGGAAATTCATAAAACAGTATGAAAAGGTTCCGGGAACGTTCGCCTAGGGAGATAGGACAACATCAGTAGTGCCTACAAGGGGAGGGGTACAGATATCCCCACGATATTCATTCCACTGGCCCCAAATCCTCGTCCACGCCCCGGGTCTGCCCCTAGCCACATATACAGACTTCTCACGAAACATGGACCAGTCCATGTTGTCCTCCCATTTCGAGACCACAGGGGGCCTGGATGCGCCCCAGAGTTGCGCAATATCCCGTTTCGCAATCATGTAACCCAAGGTAGCCCATCTGGTCTGGGCTACAGAGTAGTCAGTGGGCTCCCACACATTCAACAGACACCGTCGTGGCTCCGGCCGCAGGGCAACACCAGTCACAGCAGTCATCACCTCAAGCAGGAATCCTATTTTTGATCCTGTTATTTCGCTATGGCAAACCGTGTCACAGACAAAACACCTGCGACAAGGGAAGAAACAATCCTAGCCATTGGATACCGGGACCAGATATCTAAAATCCTTGGACTGTCCCGGCTTAGAGACCTGAACATGACTTGGTTTCTTTCATTTAGACCAATGTGGCAAAGCTGTGTTTTACCTGTATTAAGGTGCTTGCTATGCGGAGAAGAATGCGTGTTGGACACCTGTCTGACGCTACAATCGGATGCGCCAATGGATGCAGAAACTTTGTTGGGTCCGGTCACGGCTCATGCATTGTGCTGTCCCCAGCGGCTACCAATCCTGATGACGGCATTCGTGGAGACTTCACCACTACGATTAAGGGGTAGTGAGGTTCAAGATGAAAGCAGCATCGATCAGGTACGACCTTCTGTCAGCTATGCTGATCCAAACATCAATGAAGGCAATCATGCTCACGAATGCATGGTAACATCTTTTTCCGAGTTAATGGAACTTTCACAGGAAGCTGTTGACAGCTTTTTCGAGAGTCTAAATGATATGATGTTCCCACCAGAGCAGAAATAATGGCTTTTGAGCAGGCTAGCACACGGCGTTCCCAACACCATGAATTTGGCCTTCAACTTTGATAATAAAGTATCATGAACAATTTTCTCCAGTTTACGGACAGCGGAACATTATTTTTCAGCGGCCCCAAAAATTATTTACAATTTTTCGGGACACTCATCTTCTGCTTAAAGTAGAGACTATTCTTAGAGAACTATATTTCTATTTTAGGAACTTTAGAATCATTAGCCGCCCTCTAGCCTGTTCATAAATATTTTATTTTGTGATGAAATGGTCTCGAATTTTTTTCTTCTTTCTTAAGAGCCATTTCATGTGTAATTTTCATATTTTATTAGTTATGATGTATGAATATGCGTGATATTTAGCATTAATATACTGCTTGAGTGCATATAATGTATATATATATCGTTTCGTATATTTCATGTTTCAAAATGCATATGGATGTATTTTGGGGTGGTACGGTATACACATGCTCTACTAGTGTATTTGCTATGCCTAGATCTTGTAAATATGGACATAGTCAGCGTGGAGTGGGTGTGATGTATTCCTATAGGTTCTGTATCGATTCCCCTATTCCCGGCCCTGTTCTGGTTAATACTTAACTAGCAGCCGACCCACGGTGCAAAACCGTTATCTGATTAAGCCACACCACGGCACAGAAACGTGTTATCTGATTAGGTAATAACGCATGCCATCTAATTAGACAAGCACTATTCCTCCAGCCCTTGATAAGGCATACGGAGTTCTCAAAACAAATCAAACCTATGACAACCTGGGAAAATCCCTGCGGCCATTGTTTTGATTTCACCGAGAACTTCAGCAAAAGAATGTGCGAACAAGCCCGTTCGTATGACATCCTTATTGACGTATCCATGTCCATCCTTACGTCAATCTCGACACCTTACAGGTATAAATATTACCGACATTGCCTTAAGCAAACACACGCGGTGGTGACGAGATCGGAGCAGCGAGACGCGCAGAGGAGCCCAGCAGAGAGCGAAGCCCACACGCGCTGCCCCGCCTTCCTGGCGCGCTGAGAACGAGACGCTGCTTTTCTCCTGCCGAGAAATCCAGTTTCTCGGCAGTCCTCGGATGCTTGATTCCGGTCTGGGAAAGATATGGCTGTTGTAGTTCGGACTGGACTGTTCCCATGGGGCAACAGGGTCAGAGCTGATTTGCATAAAGCCATTATCTGACCCAGGGTGGTGTGGAGTGCAAAAAAACGATGGATTTGGGCCCAGATCTTTTGACTGGGGGAGTGTGTGACATTGATCCACATTCAGTCCATCACTTGTTGTTTTTTGCAATTGCCGCCCTAAGTGCGCTGGGGATGCCCAGACGTGGGTCCCAGGCACTCCACACCACTTGGAGTCAAGCTAGCCGGGCTGAAGAGAGTCCTCGGATGCTTGATTCCGGTCTGGGAAAGATATGGCTGTTGTAGTTCGGACTGGACTGTTCCCATGGGGCAACAGGGTCAGAGCTGATTTGCATAAAGCCATTATCTGACCCAGGGTGGTGTGGAGAGCAAAAAAACGATGGATTTGGGCCCAGATCTTTTGACTGGGGGAGTGTGTGACATTGATCCACATTCAGTCCATCACTTGTTGTTTTTTGAGAAATCCAGCTCCGGCGCTTCCAAGCAGCCCTCGCAGGCAGCTGGAATATCAAGACCAGAGACGAGAGATACCAGCCCTCAACCATTCTAGATCTCAGGTACAGAACTGAACAACCCCTTGCAGAGAATTCTTGAGTCAGTCACTTGGTAAAACAAACTTAACTTAAACTGCTACTTATCTACTCCCGCCCACGTATTAGGCTTAGGTCAGGTACACTGGGGTAGGTGTGGTTAAAAGCACCAGTTGAGTACGGTTAGTCAAATGTATATATGTATGTATCTATTTTATCAATTTTAACTATCATATGGCTTAGAAACCATATCAATGCTTCTGCAGTATTATTTTATACTTCTGCTTTTATTGTATGCACTTTACTTAACCATAAGTATCGCAATAATATCGATTCATTTCTCTTGTACGAGAAAAGAGACTGATCAATAAATAACATCTTTTATTGAACACGCCCGTCTCTTCCTTTTCTCTACAAACTGGTGAAACTAAGAATGCACGTACTGACTGAGTAAAATAAGTTGTCTTTTGTTTTCACACGACTCTAGAGATACACTCTTGATTGGGGGAGAGCAAAGTTGTCATGTTCTATGGTTGTCAGAAACTAAATCCCTTCTTGTCTATCCAGGGAAGTTAAACTCCTCCTTGTCTATTCGAGAAAGTTTCTAGTGAACTCTGAGCTAGCTGGCAAAACCAAAAACTTTAAGTCTAATATCGTCAGTAGAAGACCTAGTTAACCTCTGCCCTAGATCTATACTATTGAAGATATTATTCAAATGCGCAGAGCCTATTGGGATAATAGGAACTACACTACAAGAACACAATATCCAATGCACTCAACATAAACAAAAAATACTTTCAATTTTTCTCAAAAAGAAGGAACAATGCCTTCATCCATCATTTTCGTTGTGCTTCTCTTTATTCCTGAAGCATAGTTCTAAATAGTGTGCAACTTCAAAATCAATTCAAAATTCCTGATGAATGTGGGTTATATCATTCCCAATGCGTTTCGGGTACATCCGACACCCTTTGTCAGAGGAAATTTACAAACAAATCATATGCACAGTAAGAGACTATTATACAGACTTAAACATCTAGATAAAACAATACTGGCCCTTACAATCCAGGAGAGGTTTGAATGATAGTGTTGATAGAAAGAGCTGAACATACAATATAAAAACCAGACATATAATTGGTATGTAACAACATTGCGTGTGAGACCCATGTGCTAAGGTACAAGTACCACAAGTGCAGAGGAAAGTGAAGAAAAGTCTCAAGCCACCATCCAGAAAAAATGACGATAAAGCACCAAAACCGTGAAACGCTAAAACTGCTGCTCACTCTGATGATAGACTAATCATCTACACACTCCAATGTGCTTATAAAGTTGAAGATGCTGAGTAACAAATGTACCTCCACGTATCTGCAAAAGACCAGATCGGTGTCTAATGGAATGTGTTAATGCGCTCCGGAATTAGCCTCCCCCAGGTTCTTCTGTCACCCGCAAACTGTGGGAGTTGACAAACAGTGCCTCAAACTTCTACTGCTGAGCGCACCTCACTGCAGTGCACCAAACGGTGAAGAAATCCCACTTCCAAGCAGCAGCTACTGCTGTTCGGACACAGTGCTTCGCTCTGTAAAAAAATAAATGAAAGTCACTCACTCGCCCTGCCTGCTCCAGACCCTCAAATCTGGTACTTACTGCGCTGATGCTTGTGAAGGGTATAATCTCGTCTCTGGAACGCACTTCCAAAAATTCAATTGGGAGTGCATTCCAGAGACGAGATTTTACCCTTCACAAGCATCAGCGCAGTAAGTTCCGGATTTGAGGGTCTGGAGCGGTCAGGGCGAGTGAGTGAGCTTTTGCTCACCAGTGACTTTCATATATTTTTTACAGAACGAAGCACAGTGTCCGAACAGCAGTGAACAGTCACAATATAGAGAAAAAAAATCAAATTGACAGAATATCAAGTTTTTTAACTAGAATGGACATAATATCGAATTGCCAAAATATAGTGGTGCAGAATATCGAAATTCAGATAAGAAATATCGATTTTCATAATATCGAAGTTAGTAATATCGACAGTCATAATATAGTTGTTCAAAATATCTATAGTGTTTTAAGTGTTAGTATATGTGTTAAAAGTATGTATTATTTTTGTAATATATGTTTGAATTTTTTTAAAGTAATGAATTTTATTTAATTGAATTTTTGTGTAATTTAATTCTGTAGCGGGTTGTGGGTTTATAGGGGACTAGGGTGAGAAATAATTTATTCATAGTAAATTAAATATTAATTTTTAGGAATTAGTAATTATTTTAATTGTATTTTGCATTTTAGTTCTATAGCGGGTTGTGGGAATAGGATGGGAAGTAATTCAATTGTAATTAAGTAATTATTTATTTTTATTTATTGGTATTGATAATTAATTGATTGTTAATGAATTATTAATTGGTAATTATTTTTTATTAATTGGTAATTATTTGTATTAATTGATTAATTGATAATTATATTAATTGTATTAATTAATTATTCGGAGCGGGTTTGGGGTTTTGGAAGGGGAATAGCATGGGAAGTAATTTTATTGTAATTGATTAATTATTGCAATAATTTTTGTGCATTGATAATTCATTTACTGTTAATTAATTAATAATTGGTAAAAAATGTATTACTTATTAATTTTTGGTATTGAAAAATAATTTGTTGTAAAATAATTAATAATAGGTAATTCATTTATAATAATTAATAATTATTGGTATTTATAATTAATTCATTATTACATATTTTGTAATTGGTAATTCATTGTTATTACTTTTTATTGGTATTGATAATTCATTTATTTTTATTTAAATATTAAATCATTACTTTCCCTACTGTTGAACTCACTGGAGTGGGAATAGTAATTTTTATACCTACGCTATCCAACGCTTTCCTTACTGTTGCACTCTCTGGAGTGGGAACAGTAATTTTTACCCCTATAGCTATCCAACACTTTCCCTACTGTTGCACTCACTGGAGTGGGAATAGTAATTTTAACCCCTACGCTATCCAACACTTTCCCTACTGTTGCACTCACTGGAGTGAGAATAGTAATGGTTACCCTCACGCTATCCTGCGCTTTCCCTACTGTTGCACTCACGGGAGTGGGAATAGTAATTTTTCCCCTCCCGCTATCCAACGCTTTACCTACTGATGCACTCACCTGGAGTGGGAATAGTCATTTTTACCCTCCCGCTATTCAACACTTTCCCTACTGATGCACTCACTGGAGTGAGCATAGTAATTTTAACCCCTATGCTATCCAACACTTTCCCTACTGTTGCACTCACTGGAGTGTGAATAGTCATTTTTACGCTCCCGCTATCCAATGCTTTCCCTACTGTTGCACTCACTGGAGTGTGAATAGTAAATGCTACCCTCCCGCTATCCTACGCTAAAATTATTGAATATTATTAAGTTAATATATACATGTATTAAAAAATAACAATGCATGTTTATTTTTTTTAAATGACATTAATTATTTATTAATTTTAAGGTCATTTAAGTATTAAGTTTGTTTTACTTAATTACATTATTTATTTTATTATTTTACATTACTTTTTAGACATTTAAAATACTTTGATATTTTTACAAACTATATTATTTACAACGATATTTTGGATTCAATATTTTTGTACTTACCTGTTTGGAGATAGGAATTCGATATTCCGGCATTCTATATTTTGTCATCGATATTTTGCCAGGTCAATATTTTGCTCCTCGATATTCTGTCAGTGATCGCCGAACAGCAGTAGCTGCTGCTTGGAAGTGAGATTTCTTCACCGTTTGGTGCACAGCGGTGCAGGTGAGCTCAGCAGTAGAAGTATGAGGCACTGTTTGTAAACTCCCACAGTTTGCACAATTGCTTATTGTCCATTTGATTTGATTCTCTTTTTAGAACAATCACGTTATAGTATTGATCGTCTATGCTGTGTTTATCACAACCTGGAGTGACAGAGGAACCAGGGGAGGCTAATTCCGGAGCGCATTAACGCATTCCATTACCGACCGTTCTGGTCTTTTGCAGATACGTGGAGGTACATTTTTTACTCAGCATCTTCAACTTTATAGGCACATTGGAGCCCGTAAAGGGTTAGTCTATCATCAGAGTGAGCAGCAGTTTTAGCGTTTCACGGTTTTGGTGCCTTATTTTCATTTTTTCTGGATGGTGGCTTGGCACTCTCCTTCACTTTTGTCTACACTTGTGGTACTTCTATCTTAGCACATGGGTCTCACGCAATATTGTTACATACCAAGTATATGTCTGGGTTTTAAATTGTGTGTTATGCTCTTTCTACCAACACTATCATTCAAACCTTTACCGGATTTTACGGGCCAGTATTGTTTTATCTAGATGTTTAAGTTTGTATAATAGTCACTTACTGCGCATATGATTTGTTTGTAGATTCCCCCTGACGAAGGGTGTCTCATACACCTGAAATGCATTGGGAATAATATAACCCACATTCATCAGGAATTTTAAATTGATTTTGAAGTTGCACACTATTTTGAACTATGCTTCAGGAATAAAAAGAAGCGCAACGAAAATGATGGATGAAGTCATTTTTCCTTCTTTTTGAGAAAAATTAAAAGTAGTTTTTGTTTATGTTGAGTGCATTGGATATTGTATTCTTAAATTGTATAATAGTGCAGTACAAATTTGTTAACACATTCAATCTGAGTGTATCCAGTAGTGAACACTCTGTCTAGCACTGTTTTGCCCTAGAAAGCTTCTACTTTAAGAAAATTGGCATTTTTCTGCTCTTAGCCCTTTTGTGTGTATAGCCTGGCCTGGGCCACATGACTGGGTGTAACTGACAGTTGGAATTTGTGAATTCCTCCCAGTCACACAATAGGTGGACTAGGTGTACCTCAATGGGCCATCTGCTGGCATGATAGGGATGGAGCTGAGCACAACTCCACTTATAACTGAATAGCCTGTTCTCTGTCTTCACACAAAGGGGCTTACAACCCTGCATTGTTATTGGAGCCAGGTTGGAGCCAAGGCCGGGGAGGTGGGACTTTCCATGCACTTCAAAGTCACTGTCTAGAAATTTCTCTCACGTTCCAGAGCCATGCCACCTGGGTTTAAAAGTAGGACCTCTGATACCAACTCTTGACTACTCTTATAGACCTGTGCATATTCTCTCAGGAAGAAGGCTGCTGTGGTGCTGGAAGGACTGCCACTCTGCTGGACTGCTGCTCTGCAAGACCGCTCACCTACTGGATTGTTGCCCTGTTTGTCTTGTGCTCTGCTACCTTCTGCATGGGGACAAAGAACAGATCTTCAACTGTCCTAGGACCTCCAGAGTAACTCACCAGGGATAGGCTGCTGGCCGTCTGTTCAAAGCCACAGGGACACAAAACTTTCTTCCATCTTGAACCCACCTGAGTGAGTCCTGGCCCTCCAAGAAATGTCCCTCCAGTCCTGGACCATTATGAGTGGTGCTAAAGGCACCCAGATAGCCAAAATCCAAAAGTAGAGACTTAGAATTTTTTTGGCTAAAAACTGCTCTGAGAACCAGAAGGAGACTGGGACCTACCTGTTCACCTATCCACCTGAGTTGCATCATAAGTGAGATTGCCTTCACAGCTTCTCCCACTACTTTCTTCTCCACAACAGCAAATCCTTTTTTCAGCGGTCCTTCGCTAAAGGGGTATGCAATCTCGTGGATCTGTCTTCAGTTACAGCCCTCTTCCTCCCCCACTGGAGATTTTTGACTTTCATTTCAGAGACTAAGGGCCAGATGTAGGTAAATTTAATTTTACCACCTCTTAAATACCGCATCATACCGACTCGGTATTTAAGAAGTGGTAAAATAAAAGTACCGAGATGTAGGTAAATACAGATGTGCATTTACCGATTCGGAAACAATCGGTATTTACCGATGCGGTAAATACCGACCGGTAAATGCCCATCCATAGGAATGATTGGGCATTTACCGGTCGGTATTTACCGCATCGGTAAATACCGATTGACACAAGGGTGCAGGGGGTGTCACTTTGACACCCTCTGGCACCCCCAAAAGAGGCTCGGGTGCCATGTGGGAGGCATACCTGCCCTAAGGGCAGGTCTGCCTGTCATATGGCATAGGTGTGCATGCACACATGTGCAAGCACACCAGAATCGGTATTTTACCATCAAATAGTATTTGATGGTAAAATACCGATTTTTTAATGCTTGTGGGACTCAGAAGAGTCCCACCTACATATCAATTTTCCCTATTCCGTAAAAATACCGACTCGGTATTTTACATAATCGTTAAATTTACCTATCGGTAAATTTACCGAGTCTGTAAAATACAGGGCCCTACATCTCAAATTGCATTTACCGGTCGGTAACGGCCGAATTCGGCCGTTACCGACCGGTAAATGCCTACCTACATCTGGCCCTAAGTCCAAACTTAGAACTCTTCACTGAGGTTTCGGCCCAAGGCTATACTACTATTAAGCTCTCTTCACTAACACCTCTTGCAGCCTTACCCCGCTGAACTTTACCTTCTCAGAACCTTTGTATCAGGAATTCTTTCAAGTCCAAAAGTGAGTGCCGACCAGGCCCAATCCACTCCCTGTATCTGAACCGTGCTCCAACCCAGGAGGCCATTTTTTTCTACTTTGACCCGGTATTGTGCAACTAGATGTCAGAGGTTGGCGCTTTGACCATTTAGGCACTAGTATTTACAAAAAACGTAAAAAAATTCATGACTTTAGTTCTGCTGATTGGATTTTCTTTCATTTGGTGTCAAATCAATTATTGAAATTTGCTCTATTTTTGTATATGTGTTTTTTGTGTTGTGCTTTCAAATTATTACTGTTTGTGTGCTGCATAAATACTTTACACATTGCCTCTAAGTTAAGCCTGATGGCCTTTTGTGCCAAGCTACCCAGGGTTAATCACAGGTTATTTAGTGACTTTTTGTGGTTCATCCTGCAGGGGATTATGGCTCACACCTCGTCAACCAACAACCCAATTGTTCATAGAGAGCAGTCATGAAAAGCAGCTCAAAGAAATTATAAGGTTTTAAAGGCCAGTATACCTAAAGAGCACCACCACTGGTGGCTAGGGTTTGTCACCATTAGCAAAAAAAGCCCAAGATCATCAAAAGTGGGCAAACTTACCTGAGAAATCCTTATTTATTGTGGCTTTTCATGTACAGCTTGCCTGCCGGGCCGAGAAAAAAGCAACCATAGAAATCTGTGGCTGCTTTTCTCCCAAAGGGATAAGTGGGAGGAGGCATACGGACATTCCCTTTTTGTAAAAATTAGGAGTTTTCTGGGGAGGGCCAGACCACAAGGAGAAGAATGCCCAAGAGGGTGGCGTCCACATTACTATTAACTAAATCAGTTTATAACACACTTTCTATCAGCTTCACCTTTTTGCATCTGATTCTTCCAATACCTTAAAATCTTCATATGCTCATACCTTAACGTACTTCAGTTCAAGATCATTTCTCTTCCTTTTTCTTGTCATCAACACCTTTGTTTTGCATCCACATTTAAGACCCTTAGACCCCTAACAAATTACTTCTATGAATTTAATTAGAACAATAAGGGCCTGATAATGAGTTTGGAGGTTAGAGAACCACCATCGAAATGGTGTCAGTGACCCCGCTGCCTAGTTGGCGGTCCGTCCGCATTAATATGATGTTGGCGGTTTGCAGAACAAAAGACTACCAGAGCACTGCTGCCACTGCCAGCCAGTCGTCAACCACCTTTACAACGACATGGGGAAAGCAGCTGTCAGAGGGCAGTACAGACAAGTTCACTGCCATCAGAATTACGAGTTGGCCTTCCGTCAATCAGAACGTGGTGGGAAGACCGCCTGCCTCAAGTCAGCAGAATCTAAGGAATTTGGGTGCATACTCACCCATTTCCATTCCTTACCTTTGTTCTTCCAAGTGAAGCCCTTCTTCCAGGTCCTCTCTTTATAGCAGCATCTTAACGCTGAAGAAATGTCCCTGTTGGAGCTGAAATCCGGGTAAGTCAGTTTAGCATTTTTTAACCATATGGTCCACACTCCAGCAATGCTAAAGTATCTGCAGTAGCCATTTTTTCACATGTCATGCATAAGTGTACATCTAACACTTGTGCAGTCAAAATATACATATGTGCATCGACACATATGTAAAAATATTCGAATAAGAATATCCAAAGCAAGGTGATTTTGCATCACCATAACATGCATTGCCATTTATTCTTCATTTGTATGGGTTGATGCACCTGCAGTGTTAGTAGCTAAATGATACAATGCAAGTAAAAAACAATGGAAAAAGGAGGAAAAGATCTACTGTAACTTATCTAAATAGGAGACAATTAATTCACCTATTTCTATGCCATTTAGTACACTTAGGAAAAAATCCAATTTATACCACCCCATCACTCATACACAGGGACTAGATTACACATTTTTTATTTTTTTGTAATCACTAAACTCATATCTCTTTGTTCTTTTTTTCTTTGTAACAAACATAAACAAATAATTCTATACACAAGCTTTTTATACAACATATACCATCATATACAACACTATATACACACCTATATACAACACATTCACAATAAATTGACCAAAGAACAAAATCATAATACAAAAACACAAAGACTTGTACGATTTACACCCTACAAAATATTTCAGCAAAGGCTGAGTGCCCTCCCATTCACTCTAGGAGGTGCACTTGGAGGTAGTATAGCACAGATGGTTCGAAAACCCATATTGCCGAACCTCAATCGAAAACTGTGTCACAAAGGCTACAAGTTCCCAAATTAATTGTAAACACAAACACTCCTCCAGTATGAAAGTGTCGACGCGGTCGCGTTTCGGCCTTCCAAGAAATCTGGCCTCTTCAGGACAGGGTGATAATCCACCAAAAAAAAATTTCAATCCAGGGGCAGCTGGGAATCGTTCACAAGGACCAAAACCAACGGCAAATTCTGAACATGAAGTCTTGCTGGGTATGAACAAATCATCTTAGTAAATCGTCTCACGTGTGTGCAAAAGTGTCCACACTCCACCGGCCAACTACTACTAGCCGGGGGACTCCAAACGTCTCCCTCCTTCAAAAACTGCCGCCAAACATGTCGGGTTTGCTCCGTACCTAGTTGGCGGTCCGTCCGCATTATTATGATGTTGGCGGTTTGCAGAACAAAAGACTGCCAGAGCACTGCTGCCACTGCCAGCCAGTCGTCAACCACCTTTACAACAACATGGGGAAAGCAGCTGTCAGAGGGCAGTACAGACAAGTTCACTGCCATCAGAATTACGAGTTGGCCTTCCGTCAATCAGAACGTGGTGGGAAGACCGCCTGCCTCAAGTCAGCAGAATCTAAGGAATTTGGGTGCATACTCACCCATTTCCATTCCTTACCTTTGTTCTTCCAAGTGAAGCCCTTCTTCCAGGTCCTCTCTTTATAGCAGCATCTTAACGCTGAAGAAATGGCCCTGTTGGAGCTGAAATCCGGGTAAGTCAGTTTAGCATTTTTTAACCATATGGTCCAGACTCCAGCAATGCTAAAGTATCTGCAGTAGCCATTTTTTCACATGTCATGCATAAGTGTACATCTAACACTTGTGCAGTCAAAATATACATATGTGCATCGACACATATGTAAAAATATTCGAATAAGAATATCCAAAGCAAGGTGATTTTGCATCACCATAACATGCATTGCCATTTATTCTTCATTTGTATGGGTTGATGCACCTGCAGTGTTAGTAGCTAAATGATACAATGCAAGTAAAAAACAATGGAAAAAGGAGGAAAAGATCTACTGTAACTTATCTAAATAGGAGACAATTAATTCACCTATTTCTATGCCATTTAGTACACTTAGGAAAAAATCCAATTTATACCACCCCATCACTCATACACAGGGACTAGATTACACATTTTTTATTTTTTTGTAATCACTAAACTCATATCTCTTTGTTCTTTTTTTCTTTGTAACAAACATCAACAAATAATTCTATACACAAGCTTTTTATACAACATATACCATCATATACAACACTATATACACACCTATATACAACACATTCACAATAAATTGACCAAAGAACAAAATCATAATACAAAAACACAAAGACTTGTACGATTTACACCCTACAAAATATTTCAGCAAAGGCTGAGTGCCCTCCCATTCACTCTAGGAGGTGCACTTGGAGGTAGTATAGCAAGTCAGCAGAATCCTGTACATCTAACACTTGTGCAGTCAAAATATACATACGTGCATCGACACATATGTAAAAATATTCGAATAAGAATATCCAAAGCAAGGTGATTGTGCATCACCATAACATGCATTGCCATTTATTCTTCATTTGTATGGGTTGATTCACCTGCAGTGTTAGTAGCTGAATGATACACCAAAGCAGACAGCTTTCTTATTTTCACATTAGTCAGAGACACAAAAATCGGAGTCATAAGCTCACCAAATATATCCATCAAGACTTTTCGAAGCCCACGCTTCACTCCTCTAAGAACACTATCATCCTTTTGTCTAATTCTATTCACATGCTATACAGAAGGAAAGATTAAGGGCATGATTACGATGTTGTCGGGCACACCACCAGTCCACCACGGCAGCTGTCAAGAGAGCGCTGCCAAGCTCACAGTGGGGCTAGCATTGTGACGGTTCAATGAATGAGCCTGTAGGTAATGTCGCTGCACTGCAGCCCCTGTATCATGTCAGGTGCACTGGTGCCATACACCATGTCATGCATGGCACAAAGTGGTTGCATGACATTGCAGGCACAGGGGGGCACACCATGTGCCCCAGACACTATTCCCACTGGGCTGAATTGCCCTGGGACCCTGTTTGGGGCCTCTTACCTTCCTTTCAGCCAAATTTTTCATGGCGGGCTCCCCGCCATGAAAATGTCAGAAGGAAGGAAGGTCGTAATCCCCATGGCAGTGGCAAGGCGGGCACCACCTCCATACACCACCGCCTTCACCACTGTTGTGTGACCCGAGATCCTGGTGGTGGCGGGGTTGTTGCGGCGGTCTGACAACCAGTTTTTGACAGCTGTCGTAATCTGGCCCTAAGGCAAGATAGCATCTTCTGAGCCAATTATATAGAAAATTCACTGAAAAAACCATAGGTTATAGACCATATATAGTTAGGGATTAGCATTTAAAAAACCTTATTTTACTCACACAAAACCATTGAAATTCCATATATAGTTAGTTGTACTAACTATATATCACGCACCCGCAATCCACTGCTGATGATGTCACATATTACATCATTCATGACATGGTCAGTGACATCACTGATGACATCACTGATGACATCTCAAATGACATCACTGATGACATCACTGATGACATCTCATTTGACATTACTGATCACATCACTGATGACATCATTCATGTGATGATACAATGAACCTCTTCAGACTCTAATATAACCTTAGATACACTCAGTGTAAACAGACACTCACAGACTGTCACTCATCCATGGAGTTACTCACACACCTAGTCAGTCTTGCAAAGAATCAATCACACCTCGATTTCCTCAACTATATAGTTATACACACCTTACTTATTGGAACATATAATAACACATATTTACTCTGTTATACAATCCCTGATACAAGTTCACAATAATCCATACAGCCACTCACACATTCACTGGCTCTTATGCACAGTTATTTATATATGTCAACTATCACATGTACTGTGTTTTACATATGTACTTACTTTGACATGTAGCACTGAGATATCCATTCACTCACCAATACACTCATGCACACAGTCAACCGCCCATACAGATGTTTCCACATGCACTTTTGAACCCATACATCTAGTGAATCAACTGCTCACACATCTATGCACAGAGTCATACACCTCCCAGACACCCACACACACACTCAGTCTCCCATACAAATACTTGGGCAACTAATCAATAACCCATATAGTTAGTCATATAGCTAATGATCAACACATGCATCAGATTACAAAACAACAGACACAATGATGCACAATTTAAAACAGTTTAGTCACTAACCCATGCACTCAGTGAGACACATTTAATCACTCACTTATACAGTCAGTCATGCACCTACTAAATCCTTCATCCAGACACTTATACATCCACTCATTCTTCAATATGTAAGACATATTTTAACTTTACAGAAGCATACAGTCACTGGATGTTGTCATCAGTGATGTCATCAGTGATGTCATTTGAGATGTCATCAGTGATGTCATCAGTGATGTCACTGACCATGTCATGAATGATGTAATATGTGACATCATCAGCAGTGGATTGCGGGTGCGTGATATATAGTTAGTACAACTAACTATATATGGAATTTCAATGGTTTTGTGTGAGTAAAATAAGGTTTTTTAAATGCTAATCCCTAACTATATATGGTCTATAACCTATGGTTTTTTCAGTGAATTTTTAAGGTTTTGTAAATGCTAATTCCTAACTATATATGGTCTATAACCTATGGTTTTTTCAGTGAATTTCATTGGTTTTTTAATAGCTAATATCAAAACCTTTACAATGTATTATTCTTTAAAAAGAAAAATATTTTTTACATGTTTTTTATACAATTTTTTTTTATTTTTTTTGTTTCGCTCCCAGTACGCGTACCGGTTAGCTTCCCGTTAGCTCAATCCGGAGGCGCGACCCGGTACGCGAACTGGTAAACGTTCCTTTAGCGCACCTCTCGCGTTACAAAACAACATCGCGACGCTTCGCGTCAGCATGACGTTTCGCGTTCTCGCGTAATACGTCATATTACGTGCTACGTTCGCGTACCCGGAAGCGCAGCGGTACGCGAACCGGAAGCGATCCGCGGCGCGGCGCCGACCGCGTAATGTAAACATAGCAGGTCATGTGACTCGATAATAACACTTTTCATTGGTTCATTTCACTTTTGGTTTCCTAATGATGTAATACAAGGTCATGTGATCTAAAATGGACACTTTTCATTGGTTTAGAACTTTTGTTTTTCCCAAATGATGAAAACCCCTCCTTCTTTCATCACTCTGACTTTCATCTTGGTGAGAGAAAGACCCTTTATTGAGACTTTGTGATGGCTTCATTAGTAGCTTCAGCTGGTGCTAGCCCACCACCTCCACCAAATCCAAGAAAGAGAGGACCACCTGCAGAAGTAATTCTGCAAGAAGAGGAAGAACAGGAAGAGGAGGAAGAGGAGGAAGAGCATGAGTTTTTGCCAGAGGAGCCCAGGAGGTACAATCGACAGGAGAATTATATCTGGCAATTCTACAGAATTCCTGAGGGGCAAAAGAAAGTGAATGCTCGTTACGTGTTTTGCCGCATATGCGGTGACAGATTGTCAAGGGGCACCGATAAAAAATATAGTTATGGGAATCATACTATGCATCGGCATATGAGTAGGTGGCACCCAAATAACTATAGTGCTGCCCAGCTACGTGACCAACAACAACATCCCCTCCAAATGGCAAGAAGATCGGTGGTTCCAGAGGTGTCGGGACCAGAGGCGAGGGAGGTGATTGCAAACATCCAAATGTTGTTTGGGCACGTAAAACAAGTGTGCGTGGAATGTGGCGCTTTCATCTGCTACAGAGAAAGTAGCATCACTTTGATTTTGCGAGCAATTCAAAATCATATTAATGTTTGCACAAAACGCACCAAAAAATAAATTCTTTTTTTTTTTTTGCTCCTGTTGAGCCCTTTATAATGGATCGTTTTTGTTTCCCCCCCCCCAAAAAAAACCCAAAAAATTTTAAAAACGTTCAGAAAATACAAAAAAAGTAAAAAAATGTTCAAAAAATACAAAAAAAATTATAAAACAACAAAAACATAAAAAAAAAAGTTCTTTTCAGAACTAACTCCCCATTATAAAAAAATTGGTAGAATATTTGGAACTCTGCCAACCTGTATTTCTCTTAGTTCGCTCCCGGAGCGCTACCCGGTACGCGTACCGGAAGCTAACCAAAAAAATATTTTTTAAAAAAGAACAGTAACTATAAGGGAAGGAAATACACAGTTATGTTAAAAGAAAGACAGCTCTAGGGAGTAAAATAAGGATACTGTTACCTACAATCCACTGTTGATGATTTCACATATTACATCATTCATGACATGGTCAGTAACATCAACAGCAGTGGATTGTAGGTAACAGTATCGTTAGTTTACTCCCTATAGCTGTCTTTCTTTTAACATAACTGTCTATTTCCTTCCCTTATAGTTACTGTTCTTTTTTAAAAAACATTTTTTTGATCAGTCATAAACAGTGACATTAATAGAAACAGAGAGAGTGAACAAGAGTGAAGAACTATGGTCCTCCTCAGCCACCCTCAGAAAACCAAGGGGGTCAAGATACATCTACCGTGCCCCCTTCTACCTATTCTGAACATTATTTGCCCTCCATCTTGTATCTTGATTCGAACGAAACACAAAATGGTGGACTGCCATAACGCTGCTGGTTTGCGAACCGGGCAACTTCCCAGGAAGCGGTCCCCAAAAAAAAAAAGTTGGGAAAGTAATTCACAGACACTAAGAGTAATAGAGATGGAGTGAGTGAACAAGACTGAGGAACTATGAGAACAGAGGGACTGAGAAAAAGAGTGGAAGGAGTTGAGTAAATAGGTAATAGAGAAAGGAATGAGGAAAGTAGCAAAGGCAGGAAACTGAGGATTAAAGAAGTGAAGCAGTGGATCTAATAGTAGGTGAATGTGATAGAAATGTAACGAAAAGAGTACAACTATTTACCTTGTAATTGCCGTTAAATTAATCACATTTTATTTCTATACTTTCAATCTGTGAAAGAGAGAACCAACATTTGAAAAAAAATTAAAATATGTATTTAAAAATTACAAAAGACAAGGGAAAATATTGAAGGACAAATAGTTTTTCAACAACTTTGACACTGACAGAAGCTTCTGCTTCTCCAGGTCCTCTACACAATGCTAAAGATATACATTTTAAACTAACAGTATCTTGATGCAGATGAAGTGAGGCCTATCTTAAAACATGGTGCATCTTTTGCATTGCTCTTGTTTCAGAAAAGTGTCGCTTCAGTATGCCAATAACATGTCTCCTATCCAGAGATTTGTTTGAGGTGAGGCCTACTCAGAGTTCAAGATGAGATTTACACTTGTTGAAGTGTACAGAGGAGATAATATCTGTGAAAGTCTACTAATGAAGTGAGTCATGTCCACTGCACTCTTCAACAAAGTAGAAACCTCCTATGTTTCCCTGGACAGACCTAAACTTGATCTGCACAATGTGATTCGTAATGATAGGAAACTCAAGTGATGTAATTGAAATATGTGCAATTTATTTTGCTCATTTCACAATCACATCACTTGTGTTTCCTTTGCTTAGGTATCTCATTGTGCAGATGTAGTCCAGCATATGAAAGAATACGTAGAAGTGCAGCACTGCATACAATAAATTTAACACTTACAGAAAACTCACCTTCTCCATGCCTCCTACACAGTTCTACATATACATCATAAATGCAAACAGTACAGAATTAATTATACATGTTAAATGGTTTATTTTTGCTGTTCTCAGAATGTATCAAAATTCACTAAAAACAGTGACTTGAAGGTATTCATCATGTAACAGCGGGGAAAAAAAAACACAATCAAAATGATTGTGTTTAAAAAACCCATACAACATCAGAAAATAAAATTCAGAACTCCTTAAAGTTAACTTACTTTCCATGACGTCCAAGGATGTCCTATGAACAGCTTACACTCTTTTGTGCTGTTATTACTTTCAGCCCGCCACTTTCTGAAAGAAAACCTCCATCGTTTTTAAAAACACGTTACATGCAATAAATGACTTCTTGCTCTCTACCACTATTTTCCACAAGGCCAAATCTAGTCAGAGATATTTATAACTCTTGGATTTCTTGTAAGCCAATCCCATCATTTGGCATTTCCGCAACTTTCAGAATTAAAATGTTGAAGATCATTTTCACAATCCTGGAATAGTAATATCTTCCCCTTCTTGGTCAGTCATGTTCTACATTTCCTATGACACTGATACTGCTTAATATGAAGCAGACTTACACTACCTCTATGAGTACTACAATTATTTAATTCTCTACATCACTTTTAATCACAAAGCAATGTAAAACAGTAGACAGCATTGCAGACTTACATTCCCTCTACTCCATGTTTTGATTGGCTGCTTCAATTAGCTTATGAAAAGAAACAATTTTTCTGAACTCATTTAAAGTGCACATACATCTCCATGATGTCCAATCCTTTGATTAGAAGTTATGTCTCTGAACTACACTTATCCTCAAGGCCAAATTGTGTAGGAGCCATTAGAACTTCTTGAAATTCCACAGATCATATCCCGAGATTATTTTCCTAAAATTTTGGTTTTAAAAACACCAGGTAAGAGTTTTTAAGGTCATACGGCAATTTTTTTTTGAAAATTAAAACAGAATCATTGCAGAATGACCAGCCATTTCTAGACTTTAAATAAGCTGTGTAATGTCCTGATGATATTGAAGGGCCGTCATGATATATAATTGCTGTAGTTACAAAAGTCCTTCCTGATATTGACAACTGCGAAGCTACAAATTTTTTTATTAAAGTTGTCAATTTTGTTCCATCAGGCCTACATCGTTGGAACATTAAAATGACGTACTGGCCATATGTTCGTATAAATAATGTGGACATCATTTCAGATTTACATTGGCTACACTCCATGCTGTGATTAGCAGCTTTTACTAGCTTATTAAAGGAGACTGATTTACTGTCTGGCAAAGTTAAATATATAAATCTTTCTGAGTCTACACTAGTAGTACTTGATACCATACAGTTCTCGCAGTCATGCTGCCATTGATAAGAAAGCCCAAACAGCTGATCTACATCTACACCTTCAGCATGTAATACATCAAGCATATACATTAAAAACTCCTGACAATCTTGCTGAATATTTTGAGAGAATTGTGTTTGCCCTGAACATCTGTCTAACAGGTTTCGAATTTCAGACACACTTTCTATTTTTGTTCTATCTGTGCTACATTTCTCTAACACAGAATTCAACAAACTGCAAAATCTTTGATCAGAATTGACCACAATCTCTTCTTTTACATTTTTTAGAGAAAACAAAACATTCATTACTACATTAGCATAGCAGTTGACACCAGAACTGTTTTCAAACTGAAAACCAACAACATCTTCAACAGAATCCTCTTTGTTTCTGCTTGTAATTTTAGGTTCATTCACTTTTTGTCTTTTTGCTACAACCTCCCCAGTATTGTTCTCATTTCTTCGTTTCCGGCCTACCAGACGTTTCTCAAACAAAGGAAACTGAGGCAAATGTGGCGCATACTCTCTTCTTAACCTATTGTATTCCTTAACACAATCTAGATCTGCACAAATGTTTCTGACATCACACTCAATCAAGTACAATCCCGATAAAGTTCTAACTCGTGACAATGCCACATATGCCATACCCTCCTTGAACACAGAACTGCCAATATTCACCAATGCAGTGTCTACACTTAAACCTTGCGATTTATGAATTGTCACCGCATATGCCAAGCAAACAGGGAACTGCTTACGGCGAACATATAAGTCTTTTACAAGCAAAAATCTAGCAGAACAACGAGCAATTAGCTGTACTTCCTCAATGCCATCAAATTTAATTTTTAAAAATTCAATTCCATCTCTATTTCTGTATTTCACAAAATCAACAACATTACCCATTGATCCATTTACCAGACCTCTTTCAACATGTAAATTCCTTCTTAAAATTATACGGCAGTTCAAGCACACATTCAGAGTCTTTTCAAAACCTGCAGTTTTAGATATAGTCTTCTCTAATGAATCCAATTTTGATTTCAGATTCTCAGACAAAATAATTGTTGATCCCATATGCTCTACTCTATCAATAGCTTCCACTTTCACAATCTCTTGCTTTTCTAAATGCAACATTTTGTTGTTAAATTTGGCACATTCTGCAAGAGTTGGCATCAAACATATTCCAGATTTCTTATCAGTAATTTTCTGAAAAATATTCTCAGGCACAACATCTTGTTCTGGATATAAATTTGACAGTAATCGTGCATGTAAAGCTTCTTTTCCATGCTCGGTCACTTTTCCAATTCTAACATCTTGTAGAATAGTCTTGTAAACTTCATCCTTTGCCTGACGCATATTTTCATGCAGTTCAGCATAATTGAAGTTTAACCATATATTGACGTTGCCAATGCTGCCTAGGCACTTCCTGGTATCTTCATGCGTGAGCATTTTGAACACAGGTTGCCCTTTCACTGGTGTCAGCTGCAGAAGATCTCCGAAAACAATGATGTGTTTGCCACCAAATAACACATCATACTCTGTTTTGAGAACTTCTTGCATCCTCAAATGCACAAAGGCAAGCATGACATTGGAAACCATGCTTACTTCGTCAATGATAAGAAGTTTCATTTTCCTCAAGATTCTTGAAACTTCAAAACAAGCATCTCCAGATAGCTTGTGATATTCTAATTTGTTGTCATGCTCCACTGGCAGCATCAGTAAACGATGTAAAGTAATCCCTTTAATATTATGTGCTGCCAGTCCAGTTGGAGCAGTGACAACACAAGACAGCGATGACTCTGTCCTTTCCTGCAAATAGCATGAAATTGCTTTAATGAGGAAACTTTTTCCAGTTCCCGCTTCTCCACTCACGTACAGTCGGACAGGCTTCAACGACGTACATGAGCACTCTTTCTTATCATGACTTAATCCATGATCAATTTGCATGGTAACTTCGTCATATATTTTCCTCTGCTCAACGTTGAGTTGCCTTTCCAACTCTTCTAAGTTAACCGCATCCTCTTGAGCATGTGCCATGGCTCTTTCCACCTCATTCATGGCAGTGGCAGCTTCATTTTCAATAAGAGGTCCTCCTAGTGGATCCTGACTCAATGAAGCAGAACTCTGACTGTCCTGAGAACTGTCTCTGGCAATCTCGGCTGCAATCGTTGCTTCCTGCTCAATTTCCGCATTCAACATTTCTACATATTTGGGAAAAGCAGGACATTCTATGGTCTCCTTGGCGGCATTGAAAGAGTCTTCATAACAGAGGAAATCTCCAAGCAGTTCCTCTTCTGCACGCCAAGGCTTGAAAAGTTGCAAAAGTGCTAAATAGAAAAACTCCTTTTTTTCAGGAGATTCGCCACTCAATTTTCGATGGTTTATCAAGTGGCATTTTCTTTGCTTCACCAGACATCCCTCACTTCCTATTACAGCATACACTCCTTTCTCAGTATCTTCTTTGATGTTCCTCTTGAACATGTAATTTTGCAGAACCTCATACAGACAAACATTCTCTAGGTGACTGCTTCGATTTGGATAATATGTATCCAACATGTTTGTCTTCAAAATGTCGGTACTGTTTGGCTCCTTTTCCGCCAAATACTCAATTTCCCGCACAGGTTTGAGAACTCGATTACGCGTTGCAGCAAGACCAAGACTCGCCCAAACGATACTCCTGGACTTGGCATAGAGACTTGCTGAAGACAACCGGTCAGAACATTCGTACGCTCCGATTTCTCGATGCGACAACATCTTCAGACTGAAACTGTACAACTTCTTGCTGAGGCTCTTTTCATGGGAAATGTCCTCCCACATATCCTTCAATTCTGTCTTCTCTTTTTTGGTGATGTAAGACGTCACATACCGAGCCACAGCCATACAGTTATCAGCCACAAACTGTATATCCATGTTAGCATTCCACATGGACAAAATCACCGGGTTGTAGTCGTTGATGTACTTGGACTCTTCGTTCCTCTTCAAATTGTAAGTGTTTTTAGGTGATTTCTTCATGACATTGTGTCGCAGCGAAGACATCAAACTGTTTACTCTTCCTTTAGAAATCACCGGTCGTGGAAAGCCGAAACGACATTTAGTGTAGAACTTGTCCTTGTTTCGGAATTTACGACGGCAGTACTTTCCACATCGATGGCTTTGGAAACGCAGAACTTTTTCTCTTAGGCTTTTCTTCTCCTTTGCGTTTGGAACAGCACACGTAGAATACTGTTGGATGAAACTCATCACTGAGTCATCTGGATCCGTTCCAAATTTAGGTGCATCCTTGATCCACAGCAACATATGTATATGAGGAGCACCTCTTGCTTGGTACTCCTTTCTCCAGAAGAAATCCAACACCTCTCCAAGAGGTGGATTCTTCTTATTCATGATGAAAGACATCATAGCTTCAAATCTATGATTGAAGTACCTACATACATTGACTGGATCCAAAGAGCACAGTTCTCCGGGTGTCTTGAATTCGATGTTTTCTACGTTAGCATTTGCCTCTCGTAGAAATTCAAGTAAGTCTTCCCAGCCATACTCGGCACAGCTCAGAGTGAGGAACCATGTGGGAGTACCTAAGTTCCTCAGCATACATTTTAAATCACCATGACGACGGTACCAGTACTCATTAGTACCACGCTGACACGCCATGAGATTAATCAGGTGAGAATCCAAAATACTATCTTGGACATTCACTTTATCCATAAAATCACTTGCCGAGATGTTTTGCATGTGTATACCACTTTTCAAGATGTGGTTCACTGCATATGACAGTCCAGACAGATCGCTTTCAAACAGGAGATGAAACAAATAAGGAATGCATTGTCGAAACCTAGCATCTCCTGCATACAATCGCAAAGTCCGGTATTCAGAAGCAGGAATTTGATGAGGTCGCTCATCATATCTTCCTCCCTGACCTGTTGGAAAAAGCTGTGGGAAACACCGAGCTTCCAAACTTTCCTCCCAAACACTAATGGGACTCCCTTTGGCTTGTTTCATTTGAAACAACTCAATAGCATTCCCCATGACTTCCTTTGAATGCAAAGGATGAACACTATAATGTTCATATATTTCCTCACTAGTAGAGGGTTCTACTTTCTCAATTTGACCAGCACACAAATCGCTATCCTCTTCCTCACTTACTTCCTCTTCTTCAACATATACATTCTTATAGTATTTATTATTTTTTTTCAAATACAATGTTGCCTTTTTAACTTTCCTAACATCTACTAAATCTTGCCATATTTTCTTATTCTTTGTCGGAACCCCATTAACTAAGATAACCAGAGGTTCCTCTTCCACTTTTTCTACTCCAATTGTGTTAATGTTTTTCTTCAAATCTAGAGGCAAATAAACAACTCTTCCCTTTAATCCTCTCTGTAAATCTGATGGAGGCAATTTCCCTGTCTTTGGCTCCATTCTTACAATAGCCTGAAAGGGATGGATACTTTGAATCAAAATAGATTCATAAGTATTTAAATCCTTCAATTCAGAAGGAATCTCAACCAATTCCAGATTATTATGAACTGCTCTAGCAGGCATCTGGTTTTGTTTTAATTTGTTACAACAATAAGTACACACACGTTGATCCAATCCCAAATCAAAACAATTTTCTACCATCAAGTATGTTGCAAAATCCTTCCATTCACTATTATTTTCCCTTTCACTTTTTGCATATAAATCCACTAACTTAGTCTGATTCTTATAATAAGTGCGTCGACAACACACACAAGTGAAATTAGGCCTCTCACTTGATTTCATGTCAAACGTCGCAATTTCCCTCTGGAAATTATCTGTACTGGAAACATGTACAGTATCTTCCAAATGACCCTCTATTTCTTGCTCAATTTCAACATTCTCCTCTTTACTTCCAAAGTAACAAAACTCAATTTCTTCACATATATTCCTCACATCTATTTCAGAACCATGCAGAAGAGCAGCGCATAATTGTTTCAGCATAATTGCTGGACTCTTAGCATAATACAACAGTCTAACTAACTTCCTCACTTTGTTATGATGCACTGCTAGCATCCTGAAATGATGAAAAACACTCTGGCATACTCTCCTGGAAAGACAAGCCAGTGAATGACCATGCAAACCTGTCACTTCTCTCACTCTGCAAGGATCTAATTCTTGCAACAACCTCATTTTCTGCTTCAAACTTTTCTTGTTAAATGACCGTACAAAATCACAAAGCAAATTGATGGAATCCTGTCGCACACTGCAAATACTACTACACTTCCAGGTGTACACAGGACCCTTAGCACGTCTTCCTAAAACCTCATTACCTAACAACTCTTCTGCCTCTGTTGTCACAAGTTTTTCTTTTTCAACTGGACAACCATCTTTCACTTCATAAGCACGACCACTGATGTCAACTGCATGCACCAAATCATTATCCTGGAAATAACTCTCTTCATTAAAAAATGCCTCACAGCTTGAACTATGTATCCATTCTCCAGAAAAAACTTCACAAAAATTACTACGATTAACTATTCTCTTCCATCTACTATTTCTTTTGAAATCAAAAATTGCCTTGTTTAGCTTCCTAATTCTATTGATTATCAAAATAAATAACTTACGTTTAATTTCAAAAGCCTGATCAATAACTTTCTCAACTTTTTTTTTTCTCCTATAAAAAACTAATTTCTGTTGACCTTTCTTAATATTTTTTAACAAATTGCCAATTATCCTGTTACGGAACATTCGTTTACGAATCTCCGTAAACTGTTGTTTCCTTCTACTATCATGCACAGATTTATCTCTTGCTCTAGCAGTAACATTTTCATTTGTCCTTTTCTTTCCATTTGATTTACTTGTGTTGTTATGGATTGAAACATTTTCTGTACTAATATTTTTTTTATTAGAAATATTTTTTATGAAATATTTAGAGCTCTTACCCGGTGCTTTCTTCATCGCTTGAGAAATCTTTTTGTTAGAGGACTGCTGCATTTTTTTTTTCTCCTGCTGTCTTTGACGTTTTGCAGCCTTCATCTCTCTTATTTTTGTAGGCATAGTTGAATCTGAGGAAAAATATAATAAAAATGTTAATAAAAAAATATTATCAAACAGTAAATCAGTAATAGTGATCAAAAACATAACACACTACTTGACATTTTAAATAGAAGATTTTTTAGTCCTTGCAAATTTACAATACAGAAGTAGCAGAAAAGAAATGAGATTTATATTTATGTTACCTATGCTATTTTATATGTGAATCTGATCTAATTTTATGAGCATATTTTAATATTTTATTGAAGACACTACACATAACCTGTTTTTGAAGGTGTCTTTATTTTTAAATTAAACGGTTTACCTTTTTACTTTTTATTGATTATAAATTTTAAAAATAAATGTTTATAATTCCAAAGGCTCAAGCAGGTCAGCTTCCCATCCTATATCATATAATTCGGACAAATCTGCATCCTCATCACGCTCTTCTTCATCCTCAGGATTTAAATCATCCAATGGATCAACATCCACTGATGTTTCAATTACAAGTTCAATGATGAGGTCAAAATCAACTGATTGCAGATTGTCGCTCATGTTGAGGTTGTCTTTATCTTTAAAGAAAGACAACAACAATGAGATGTTGCAGAGTAAGAGACAAATCTCACAGATTATAATAGTAAAATTATTTAACAAGAGTAACATTTTGCAGCTATTATTTAGCCATGTCCAGCGATGCTGAGCAGGTGAAGCCTATGTCTAATTTTTCACTGAACAGGACTCATCTGTTCTTAACCTTGGATAAGCCTCAACGACTCTGTGTCCCCTGCACATACTCAAATGTTAAAGTGCAGATTTATATTAAATGGCACATCCCCAGGCATGCACCAGTTAATGTGCACCACTGCTTTACCACCCATGGTGTGCCGCATTTACAATCAGATAGGAGAAAGCTGCTTCAAAACCCTGCACCTGCTTGAAGCTGGCATAGGTCTTGACGCAGCATTGTATAGATGGGGCACCCCTGATCCTTGCTGGAGCTGCATCGCACTTACGATACAACTCCAGCAATGCGCCACCTTTACAGCACAGATGCGTCACGCATCTGTGCCTTTTTTGCCCCATGCTGCGCCGCATTGTAAATGCAGCACACCATGGGTGGCGGAACAGTGGCGCAGGATGACTGTCACATCCCTGGGGATGCGCCACTCATCATAAATCTATCCCTAAGCTTCTTATCTTGTTACAGATGAACTGCCATATGTATCATCAAAATATTTTACATATTATAAATAGCAAATTTTAAGGAATAAATAGCGATTCTTTACTATTCCTAATTTGCAATGAGCAAATTGCTAATTGCAAATTACCCATTCATTTCCATAGGCTAGGAGGCTCATAGGAATTAATGTTGCAAGTTGTGATTAGCAATTAGCTCATCACAAAATAGGATTTTTTTCAAGCGTGCAGGGGTATCTCAAGAACACCCTGCTGCACCCCTGAAAAAGAAATTTGGGAGCACATGGCACACCTACATGCCCTAATGGCATGTATGGGCGTCATATGGGACCTTTTTTTTTTAAAAAAAAAAATTCTTTTTGAAAAGAATTCGCAAATTACCACAAACTACAAGTTGGTGGTAGTTTCCAAATCCTTAATATCATTTTTTACATATTTTTTTTTTATACATTGCATTTAAGGAATCACTATTTTTTGAATTATTGACATTTTAAGTAATTTCCACATGTGCACTGTTTTCTAAATATAATTTGAAAATCGTTTTTGGGGAAAAGTAATGGTTTGCAAATTTATGACAAGGACATAATGGTGTATGCTTCTCTATAAGGCATTTCAGTATCTCTAATGTCATTTTTCCCATATTACATTATAAGACCTTTCCCCATGAAGCACATTCCTTGTAAATATGCTCCCACCAGTGCATTGCAAATTTAGATTTTGACTGTTTCAGACACATAGCCATGTTGAAAGTGACCCAAAAAAATTGCAAACGTTTAAAAAAAACACATTCATGTGTCTTAATGACATTTTAAATCATTTTCCCATGGACAATGTTTTCTAAGTGGCACAAAAGAGGTATACACCTATCATAAATCTGTCCCTAGAATTATAAATGATTAAATCAGGATGACAATAAGATGTGGCCTATCCAGAGGTTTGTTTAAGGTGAGGCCTACTCAGGATTGCAGATTAAAGTTATGCTTGATGAAGAATACAGAGGAGATAATTTATTGTAAAGGCCTACCAATGAAGTAAGTGATTTCTACTTCATTGCACCAGTCATCATAAATGTATCCATAAGCTTCTTATCTTGTTAGACATCAACCGCCATATGTATCATATAACTATTTTGCATTTCCAAAAAAGCGAATTTTAAGGAATAAATAGCGATTCTTTACCATTCCAAATTTGCGATGAGAAAATTGCTAATTGCAAATTACCCATTCATTTCCATGGGCTAGGAGGCTCATATAAATGAAGGTGCAATTTGCGATTAACAATTTGCTCATCACAAATTAGGAATTTATTCCAAAAGTGCAGGGGTGTCTCAAGAACACCCTGCTGCAACCCTGAGAAAGAAATTTGGGGGCATATGGCGAACATAAATTTTAACAACATTCCTTTACCTCAAAAACGATTTTCAAATCATAACTTCAAAACACTACACATGGGAAAATTACTTAAATTGTCCTTAAGACACATAAAAGCGTATTTTGATTGGCTTTCCTGCATGGTAGGGTCACTTTTAACATGGCTATGTAACATAAACATTCAAAATCAAAATTTTCAATGTACAGGTGGGAGCATATTTACAAGCAATTTGCGCCACAAAGAAAGGTCTGACATTAAAATGGGAAAAATAACATCAGGGACAGTCAATTGCCTTATAAAGAACCATACACCATTATGTCCTTCTCATGAATTTAAAAACAATTCCTTTTTCCCAAAAACGATTTTCAGATCATAAATTCAAAAAACTGCACATGAGAAAATGACTTAAAATGTCATTGAAACACATGAAAGCGTTTTTTTATTGGCTTTCCTGCATGGTTGGTTCACTTTTATCATGGCTATGTAACACAAACATTGATAATTAAAATGTTCATGCACATGTAAGAGCATATTTACAAGCAATTTGCGCCACAGAGAAAGGTCTTACACTAAAATGAGAAAAATAACATCAAGGACAGTCAATTGCCTTATAAATAACCATACACCATTATTTCCTTGTCATGATTTTAAAAACAATTCCTTTTCCACAAAAACGATTTTCAAATCATAATTTCTAAACACTGCACATCAGAAAATGACTTAAAATGTCATTAAAACACATGAAATCATTTTTTGATTGACTTTCCAGCATGGTTGAGTCACTTTTAACATGGCTATATAACAGAAACATTCAAAATCAAAAATTTCCATGCACATGTGAGAGCATATTTACTAGCAAATTGCGCCACATAAATCATAATTTTCTCCTTAAAGCACACTATTCTCTATCTAAAGTAAAGAAATATTTTCTCACCTTAGCAAATACTTTGAGTTTGAAAACAGTCTCAGAAACACACCAATTTGTCTTCAGCAGAGCAAAAGGTATGCACTCCAGAGTCTGCAGCTATCAAAAGCACAGAAATGGTGTAATTCTTCACACATATTTCTCATGTCACCCAATCAAAACTCTTCCCTCACTTTTTTTCAAATGAAAACCCTTCCCCCTCTGCCCTTTCTGCCTATTTTCCATAGCAACCACCTCTTGGAGAAACTCTGGTGTTTGCAAATTCACACAACAATGTTGCAATTGAACTCTGAACTCTCAGTGCACCTGCATATCCAGTGCTTTCTTTCATTTAATGATTTTTTATTGACCACTCAAAATACATCTTTCAAAGAACACATCTCTACACCCTAACTTTCTGTTTTCATCAATCAAAATCCACCAATCACTGTTACTACTTCATGAACACAGAAACTCCACAGTTTTTTTCATTTCAAACTCACATTTTTTCAACTGCCATTTCATTGCCACACTTCATCTGACTGCAGGAGAACCTTCTCTCACCATGTTTTCTGTCTGGATTGTTGGTCATAGTTATATTCACTGGGCTCAAAGGTACGTTGAAAGCAGGAATTTACCTAACCTCAATTTACAAGATGTGGAAATTAAGTGGTTTGGCCAGAGAGGATTAAAATGTCACCAATTGATACCATTGGTGAAAACCTTTATGCATTTGCCAAAACCTGACCTGTTAATTGTGCACTGTGGAGGTAATGACTTGGGCACTTTGACTGGTGTAGGTCTGGAAATGCTTTTAAAGGACACCTTTGAGCAATTAATGGCACTTTTTCCTCAGACTGCCTTGGTATATTCAAATATATGCCAAAGACAGAAATGGAGGTGGTCAAACCAATTTTGTCCACAAATTGAGAAGTCGAGGAAGCATGTAAACAAATCTGTTTCAGCTTACATGAGAGACCATGGAATGGGCTCCCTGTACAACAATAACTTGCGTTACTACATGCAAGATATCTACAGAGGAGATGGAGTTCACTTCTCAGATGAGGGCAACAGAGTTTTCACTCTGAATTTAAAAATGTGCATTGGTACCTACTTATAAGTACCTAAATGTACCATAAACCCAAAAGCTCTTCTCAGAGCTACCCTACATCTAATCACTCACAATTATTTTTTTACTCTAACTATTTTCACTAATTTTCAACAAAATACGCTCCCTGGTGCGCTACCCGGTACGCGTACCGGGAGCTAACCTCGCGAAATTTTAAAAAAAAATGTTTCTTTTTCCGCACATATGGGCCTCCTCAGCCACCCTCACAAAACCTAGGGGGTCAAGATAAGTCTACCGTGCCCCCTTCTACCCATTCTGAACATTATTTGCCCTCCATCTTGTATCATAATTCGACCGAAACACAAAATGGTGAACTCCCGTTACGCTTAAGGTTCGCGTACCAGGGCGCTCACCGGCGCGCACCATCAAAAAAGGTGGGAAAGTAGTTCACAGAAAAGCCACTGGAGACAATTTCACCAAATATAGAATAACTCATACTACATACCAATCCCTACCATTTTCACAAATTTGATTGGAATTCCATTTAGCCATTTAGCCTGTAGTCCTCTCTAAATACCGTGAGGTAAATTACTTCATAAAACACATCTGAAGTTTTGGAATTGACAACCAATTAAAATGTTACTTTCATTTTCTACTTTTTTTACATGATATTTGATTGGTTATGTACCCGAATATATATAAAGGAAGAGAAGGAAACACAGCCATTTTGACTACTACTTCCTGGTGTACATTTCATTTGGATTTTCATTAATAACTTCAACTTCTTTTTAAAGGTAAGTTGTTATTTTTAAAACTGAAGTATATTGTGCACTTTAAGTTAATATGGCAAACTTTTTCTGTTAGTTATATACTATCCCTCTGTAGTACTTATAAATTTAGATACACTTTTTTATATTCCTACTTCCACTCTGATACTATACACTGCCCAAAGATAAATTCTCTGATAAAAACTGCCTATCTAAAATTAATCCCAACAGTGCCCTACCTCTACTAATATATATTTTTTTTATGCAAATTTCAGGAAAAATGGAAAGTGAACAAAACATTTCATTTGAAATTGTCCTTCCAGAGTCCAACACAGAAATAATTGATCCAAATGAGATTGAATTTATGGATGAAACATGGGACCAAGAACTACTGCAATGTGTGCAAGCAGTAGATAACCTCCTTGCAAATGAGGACATTTTACAACCTCAGAGACTACAATCTATATTCCATGATTATGAAATTTCTGACAATGAAATGTTAGAAAGTTTAATAAATTATGAAACACAATAAAAAAAATTAAAAAAAAAAAAAATAATCAACAAAACCAACAATCAATTAACATACAGCATTTGAAAGGTCTATCATTCATTTTTTATTGTGATACGCTCCCCAGTACGCTTCCCGGTTCGCGTACCGGGCGCTAACCACGGAAAAAAAACAAAAAAATTTTTTTTTTTTTTTTGCTTAGCGGGGCCCCTTTAAAGCCTCCACATCAAACCTAGGGGGTCAGGGAGTATCTACTATGCCCCCTTAAGGTCATTTGCCCCTTCGCTTTTGACCTCCTCTTGTCTCTCGATCCTACCGAGAGACAAGATGGCGGCCGCTCCGGACTGTTTAGAATGTTGACAGACACCACAGAGCCAATCAACTTCGCTACGCGAAGTTCCGTTACGCGTCAAGTACGCGTACCGGGGCGCTGCCTGGTCCGCGCTTACAGATATATATCTTTTTTTGAACGTTATTTTCTCAAAATCCACTGCAGCACATATATTAAGACCTACAAAAGGCACATCGGGCTACCAGTCCCTACAATTTTGCCAAGTTTCGTGCAAATCCATTCAGCCGTTCGGGCTAAAAGTGAGGCTAACCGCCCTATGGAAAACTCAATGTTAAAAACACGTTTTGGGACCCCCCTTTTTTCTCGGCCCCCCCTGGACCAACTCCCCCCAAATTTCCAGTGGCTGCTCAGAAACAAAATGTTCCATTTTCCAGAAAATTTCAGCCAATTCCGTCCACAAACGCCAAAGTTATTAGACATAGAATTTTCAAAAATCCCATAGAGAAAAAATCCTAACTATATATACCTACTGGCGACCGCCAGTAGGTAATAATGAACAATTTTACCACAAACATAATCAGCTCATCTAAATATTGGTTCTTCCCTGTCTCCGGTGGCAGCTCAGCTCAGCTCAGCACCATGTGACTCTGGGCAATAGCTCACATAATCTCTACGGCAGCCCCCAGCGCCTTGAGACCAGTAGGGGTGAGTAGTTTGAGCTTTACAAATACCAGATTTACAGATTTACATAGTGTTGTTTTTCATATTGTTATCAAACATATTGTTTATTAAAATATCGTTGTTAAAAATATTGTTTTTGCGAGTTAATTTATATGCATTTTTTTAATGAGTTTTATTTTATTTGGCTATTAGTTTTTGTGTTAATATGTTTAGTCAATTTTAAAGTACTTTTCACAAAATGTTCAAATTATTTTATTTTACATTTTAATAAGGTTTTTCATTGTTGTATAATGTTTTTACGAATTTTAGGAGTGAGATGTTAGGTTTTTAGGGGAAGTGTGAGGAGATTTTTAAAATGTGTTCATATTAATTTATCTGCATGTTACATTTCATTTCATTTATTTATTAGATTTTTATTCACTTGTAAAATATAGATATTGGATTAAAATATTGATTATTTAAATGTTAGTTTGTTTATTTTAAAACATGCTCATATTTGTGTGTATGTAATAGAATATCTACTGATTTGTTGATAAATATTTATTACATTGTAATTGCAAAATTAATAATTTTTGGTATTATTATTGTATTAAGTTTTGATATAAGAAATGTCCCCCTTGATGTATTGAGGGAGGGTCCGGGGTTCTGGACTCCAGTGATCACCTGTGTATTCAATTCTGTTTGTTGTTCAGGTGTGCCTATGTCGTGGCGCACCTCAACAATTGTTCATAGTTTTAAAAAAGGAAATGTGCATGATGTGAAGTGTCCTTGCTAGGCCTGGGCAGTAAATTTCGTTCCGCTCATGGAATTTGTGGAATTTGGGTAATTTCGCGTTCCGCGGAGAACGCGGAATTGCCAAACATTCTGTGATTTCAAGGAATCTTTTGCTTGTTCGCACTTTCAAAATGCGCGTTTGCGAGATATTTCTCCCCGAGTATGAAAACAGCATTCGCGAACAGGATATGAAAACAGCATTCGTGAACAGGAAAAAAGCATCACGAACGGGCGCACAAGCAATTCCACGTGTTCGCAGAACCTTTGCGTCCTCGTGGACATTTTTACCATTTCGCGGAGCTTAGCGTAGCGTGACTACGCAAATTCCGCCCACCTCTAGTTATTGCCCGATATCTCTTATAGACTCCCCAGCCAAAATCATTGGGAGAGTGGTTTTGGACCATCGTTTCATCTGGATAAATATGAATAACATACTCTCCCCAACTCAGTGTGGGTTCAGAAAGGGGCTTTGGACTATTGAACAGTGCCCCAATCTCCATCTAATTGTGGCAAAATACAAATATGCCAAAGGTGCCTCTACTCAGCTGGCGTTTATGGACTTGTCAAGCAACTTTGATTATGTACGCAGGTCTAAGCTGTGGTCTATTTTAGAGAGCACGGGTGTTGATGGGGGGAGCATCTGTAAGATTTGGCAATGCTGGTGAATGCATAGAACATTGCATACTAATGGGTGGAGTCTGCCAGGGATGTGTCCTTGCCCCAATCCTTTTTCTTCTCTATTCATATGATTTGGATAGAACACTGGTATCTGTCGGGCGTACTTTTACAATTGCTTGTGGACCTAGTAATACAAAACCCTTCATCTTAAATATTGATGGCAAAAAATTGGGAAGGGTACGTTTATTTACATACTTAGCTTGGAGTATGAAGATGGCTGCACTTGGTCAATTTGTATGAAAAATAGGATAACTTGCCATACTTGAGCATTAGGCACTACATCTTCACTCGCCATGTCTATTGGCAAAAAACCTATTGCTCCAATCCCAGAGATATATAATTGGAAATGTTTGCCAATTTTAACTTATGGAATGGGTATTTGGGGATGCAGGGATGTTGGGTTATGCTGACAGAGGAGAATAGATTCTGTGTCTGGTTATTAGGTGTTCCCCCCGCAGGCCCTGCGTTTCTCCCTGCACCTTTACCTAGGAATGGAGTATGTGCAGGATACTATTAATGCTGCCCTTTGGTCCTCTGGTGCTCAATTTGGGCTTACAAGGGAGCTGGACTCAACCGGCAGTTATTAGAGATTGTTTGCCCTGTGCCCTTTGCTTGGCAATTCCGTGGCTAAAATAAACCAAAGACTGCTTCCTAGCTCTTAGTTGTGTCCATTTATTTGAGCACCCCGAGATCTTTATGAAAAAGGATAAATATTTGGTTCAGGATAGTTTCTGTAAGCATAGACAGGTCACCAGGAATTAGGTGGCAAACCCCTGGTTAGAAATTATTGTATTATCCAGACGGTGCCAGCGATTGGCCCTTATTTATCACATGTGACCAATGTGTATGAGAGAACTTTATTGGCTAGATTTAGGGTAGGCTCCATTCGCTGGCTAATATTTTTTCCGTAAGGCCAATACTCCTCAGCAACCAACTGGTACCTGTCCATGTGATGAGCAATATAGACAAACTCTATTACATTTTGTATTTTTCTGTCAATACTATTTGCCATCTACAAGGAGGATTTTATTACCATTGTTGGGTAGATATAAATTCTCTAATTGCAAAGCTGCTCTATTTTCTGTATTGCACCTCTAATGATTGTGACACATTATTCAGTTTCTTGCTTTCTGAAGAGCATCTTAGCACAAAGGAGTACGCTGTTTTAAGAAAAACATGTTTATATTTATTTGTATCATGAATTGTTGGTCTCTTACCATGATGTGAATTTTGACCTATACACTTTAATTGCCTTAAAGCTGTTGCTGGGGGATGTGAGATATAATATGCTGCTATTCTCACCTCAAGTTTTTTAACTAAGATCTAAGCACTTTTATTGCTCTGAATGTAAGTTGTCAAATGTTTTATACAGTAGATGATTTTAATATTTTTGTTTTTACAGTATAATTTCTTTTGTGTATCTTGTATGATCTGCCTTTGGAAGATCGAATGAAGAGAAATAATTGTATATTTTTTACAAATGTATGTTTTTATGTTATGTATATTGAAATGGATGTATGCTGAATTACATATATAAAAGGCAATATTTTTATGATATTGTTTTGATAATGAAAAGTAATGCTTTATGTTTATTTTTTGGTACATATCTTACTTCATACATTTGTAAATTAAATGTAATTTATAAATATTTATTTTGCATTGTAATGAACATGTTATGAAATGTAAAAAATGTACTATGCAGGATTTATTTGTTAGTACAGTTTTGTTTATTGTACATATATTTGTCATATTTTCCTATTTTTGGGAAATTTGTATGATAAATTTTGCTCTTTCCTTACCAACACCTTTTCCAAAATGGTTTATATTAGAATTTGAATAGTAAATGTTACACCTTTAGTGTTCATGACCTTACCCAAAATGGTTTAGATAGTAAATGTAACCCCTCTAGTGCCCAACCCATTCACCAAAAAGGTTTAGATTGGATTGGAAATAGCAAATTGAACCACTTTAGTGTATAACAACTTACCAAAATGGTATATGTTGGTGTTGTAATAGTAAATGTAATCCCTTCAGTGTCCCAAAATTTCCCCGAAGTGGTTTAGATATGAGTTGGAATAGCAAATATAATCCCTATATTATCCATTACTGTCCCCAAAATAGTATAGATTGCAGTGGGAATAGTAAATGTTACCCTTTTACGCATCGCAACACTTTCCCTGAAATGGTATAGATTGATGTGGGAATAGTATATGTACCCCCTTTATTATCCAACACCTTTCCCAAAATGGTAAAGACTGGAGTCGGAATAGTAAATGTAACCCCTTTAGTGTCCAACACTTTACCTGAAATGGTTTAGATTGGAGTAAGAATAGTGCATTTAATACCATCAGTGTCAAACACCTTGCCTGAAGTGGTATTGATTGGAGTGAGAATAGTAAATGTAGCCCCTTTATTATCCAACACCTGTGCCAAAATAGAATAGAGATTTAAGTCGAAATAGTAAATGTAACCTTTTATTATACAACACCTTTCCAAACATATTATAGATTGGAATAGAATAGTAAATGTGACCCCTTTAGTGTCCAACACTATCCTTGAATTGGTTGAGATTGGAGTAGAAGTAGTAAATGTAACTCCTTTAGTGTCCAAAATCTTACCTAAAATAATTTACATTGGAGTAAGTATTTTATTTTCCATATTCATAGTTAATTTGTAAACTTTTTATGATGATACAGATGCATAACGCACTTTGGGCATTTTATGAGTTTGGCGGTCCTCTTGTAGGCCCACCACCACCGTGCTAACAGGAGGACCACCAAGCCTGTTGAGCATCCACCTGCCAGATCACAACTGTAATCCACTGTGGGTGGGCTGTGCTCTTTTGGTCTCACACGGTGGCTGTATAAGGCTCATAGGTGAGCCTGAATTGGAGACGCTGCTGTGACAGCACCTGCAGCACATTCCTGCAAGATGTGGCATGCACACGTGCAGGAACTGGGATGCAGTTCCTCTGCCATGAAGGAGCGGTGGACAGGCAACTCGTAATATGCACATCCATCATTTGTTGCCACAGCACTTTTTACCCTAAGTGGGATAGATATTCCCAGATGTGGGTCCCTTCTCGCTGTACCCCTGGATTTAAGCTAGTCTGGCTGATGAGGGGTGATACCCTGAAACCGGTCCCAGGATGCTAGTTTTTGGTCCAGGGAAGACCCAGCTTGGCAGTTCTGGATGGATTTTTCCGACGAGGAGCAAGGTCAAGACTGATTTTCATATGGCTGGTTCCAAACTGAGGTGGTGTAGTGAGAAATGTAACGATTGATGTAACCCAGATCTCTTGACTAGGGGTGAGTGTTTGATGTATTCAGCATTCCATCCATCATTTGTTGCCGCAGAACTTTTTACCCTAAATGGGATGGGTATGCCCAGACATGGGTCCTTTGCTCGCTGTGCCACTGAATTCAAGCTAGCCTGGCTGATGAGGTGTGATACCCCAAACCCGGTCCCTGGATGCTTGTTTCTGGTCCAGAGAGGACTCGGCTTGGCAGTTTGGGATAGACTTTCCCATGAGGAGCAGGGTCAAGACTGATTTGCATATGGCTGGGTCCAAACTGGGTTGGCGTAGTGAGCAAAAGAAGAATGGATTTAACCGAGATCTCTTGACTTAAATATGTGAATGTGAGACCCACACAGTTTATAGTGGACATAACATAATGAATTCATAGCAACATTAATAACTCGCTATTTAACATTGTATGCCCAAAGCACACAACAGAAGCCCTCTTAAGCTCTTCTTTTCATGGTTAGTTAAGCAGTGGACATGTTTTGTCTCTGTATTTAAGTGCCACCGTCTTCAGGACAAAATAATCTTCATGTTTCATATAGACAATAAACATCTGTCACAGGATGTGTGTAGTCTGAATAATAAATAAGAAAATCGCACATCGTGAAAATCATATAAACACATTTCGAAATTAGTGAATAGGGAGAAATAGAATTTCAATGCATTTAAATCATCACTATAAATTAGCATTAGAAATTGCTTGCAAGAAGCAAAGTAATCAATGCAACAAAGATAAATATATCTCCACATAATGGAGCTATACAATTACACATCCCAAGTCAGTATAATCTCACAGTAAGACACTACCAATCAATACTGATCAAGAGATAAGACATCCAATACTAGATAGGTAATGTAAATGCACTGTAACCTCCTTTGAGGCGTCGGTAAAATATCAATGTTTTACAACTGGATTTTAGTTGAAAAACATTGATACATAAGATACCAGTTCGATATTTGGATGGGCTACTCATAACATGCCCAAATTGGTATTCATTCGGAATCACATTTTAGGGTTTGGGAAAAAATGTCCGACTCCTTAAATGGGATTCGCAAATACACCAAAGTATGTAAACTGTTGCAAATGCTGAATACCGAATTGGAGCACGTACGATGATTTAAACTCTTTGGGCCAGATGTAGGTAGCCCAATACCGGTCGGTAACAGCTGAAAATACAGACTGTCGTCCGTTACCGACCGGTATTAGGCTATTGAGATGTAGGTGGCTAGATTTCAGATTCGGTAATTTACCGAATCAGTAATTTAAGGAATCGGTAAATTACAGATTCCTTAAAATACCGAATCTGAAATGTAGGGAGCACTCAAATGAGTGCATTGCATGGTTAAGGATTCGGTATTTATCACCAAATAAAAGTTGGTGGTAAATATCAAAAACCTTTGAAAAAGCAAATTTGTGCCTTTTTCAAAAGTGCCCTGTGGCAGACATACATGCCCTTAGGGCATGTATGTGTGCCACATGTGTACCCATGCACTATTCAGGGGTGCAACAGGGTGTCAATGTGACACCCTGCCACCCTTGAATGTGTTCCCCCATTACCGAATCGGTAAATACCGATTCGGTCATTCCCATTCATTCCTATGGGCCTCCAGGTCCATAGGAATGATTGGGAATTACAAATTCGGTATTTACCGAATCAGTAATTACCAAATATTACTGATTCGGTAAACTTTACCGAATACTTACCTACATACCATTTACCGATTTTAAAATACTGAATCGGTAAAATTCTGTATTTTAGAATCAGTAAATGGAACTTACCTACATCTGGCCCTTTGATTCTTAGTACATCTGGCCCAAGGTTCGCTGAAGAAATATCTAATACTTTGAAAACTTACATCTAGAATATTCAAACGATCATAATATCCTTTGTAATCAGACCTAGCAGAGTTCCACTCACAAAGCCAAACCTAAATCTACTGTTGAGGATAGAAATTCATCTGTCCATTTGTAAATCACTTGCAGTCATTTATCGTTTTAAAAAATGTAATTTACATTACAAACAAAGGATGCAATTTGAAGATTTCGATCTCACAATGTTGTGTTAGGGGGAGATGAACGCAAAGCAGACTAAACAATACTGAATAATAAATATGCTGCTCATGCACGATATGAAAGCTGTTACACACATTTTAACAGTTATTGGGTTCCAGGACAATTTTCTGGCTTCGGTTGAATGGCTTCTGAATACAAAGGGTTCATTTTAAATAGTGTGCACTTTCATGAATGCCTCTACTGTTCACCACCAACAGAAGCTGAGGGATTCAGTCATTTCACATTTGCAACTCTGACTTCTAGCTGTCAAAAGTCACACTGCCTGGACAGTGTTATTAATCCTCATTGTCACTGGCTCGTGGAATCATCAGTCATATGTCCATGACATTGCTGGCACCTATTATTTGTTGTTGTTGTACTGGTCGTAAAGCATTTATCCTTTGTGTTTGCCTCAAGGAGGAACATTTTTGAAACATCATAAAATAAATTCAGAACATTTCTTTTGGGGAAAATCTCTTACCTTTATGTTGCATTACATTTGGAACAAAATAATAACTAACAAGTACAATTTTGTCAAATAAAGACTTCATTGTTTTCCTGCCTGTCATGGGCTGCAATTTACCTTTAAAACAATGTACACAAAATAGATAGAAATTCAGATACGAAAATAGATATTTAAATGGGATATTTGTACATACATTTTCCTTCTAAAATTTGTAATTCTAGAAACCTAGCAACATGGTACCCTTTAGACCTCCACACATTTTGCAGACCAGTGCCAGACTGCGGATCCAAAGCAGCCCTGGCAAACATGATCAAACCAGCACCCTTCCTTCCTCTCTTCTTGAAATCTCTCTTTCTCTTTCCATCCATTCATTCATTCTTTATTTCCTCTCTTGTACCTCTCTGATTGCATTCTCACTACCTTCCCTCTTTTTCTCCCTCTCTTTCTGTCTCTCTTGATGTCTCCCAGTGGTTCCAGCAATTAACCTCGGCGAGCTGGGAAATTGACAGAAGCGCCCTCTGCCATAAAAACGGCCTCCATGGGCATCAGCCAACCGGTCTACCCGCTGGAATACAAGAATGGTGTGGACATTTTGTGGACTGAGAAAAATGATGTGAAAAAAACGTGCACAAAATCAGGCAAGTTCCAGAAGACATGGAAAACATGTAGGAAAGAAGTATTCCTGTCGTTCCCCAAAGCCTTTTACTTTGTGGCACGTTGGATTTTGACATACACCGACGCTATTCACCTCAGCAATGTTCTGTGTAATTTATGTATCATTATCGTTCGCCGTTAATAATCGCGCAATAAACAGACCACGCTGATGTCTTAAGCGTAAAAGGCCATTTATTAGGACCAGGCTGCACAAAATAGTCAATACCAAATAACAGCAAACAACAATAAACAAACCCCCAACAACAACTCTTCATCCCTTCACTCTCTTCACCCACTCCGAATTGACTTCTCCTACCACTACATGACCTGTTCCGTTCTTCATCCATTTCCACAGCTCCACTAGCATCCTCCCCGGTATCACCTGGCATTCCACTCATGCCTCAAGCTCCCCCCATCATTCACTCTTCCTCCCCGAGGGATGGGTGCGCCCCCTATTGACTCCCCCACCCCTCCAAAGTATCGCCAACCCTGTAGCCCATCCTAAACTGGCACGCTCCACCAACCCTGCTCCTGAACCCTAGTAACTGCAGGGTGGGTGGGTGGCCTTCGCTAACTATACCCTCCCAATGGTGCCGAGAATGCAGGAAGAGGAAGTTGTCTTCCTCCCCTGCATTCTTATACCCACCCCCTAAACTCCACCCCTTGACCCTGCCTGGTCCTCCCCTGCACGAAATACTCCGGTGGAAGACTAGTCTCCGACTGTGCTTTCCCCTGGGCCCACCAATGTGCAACATCATGGCCCCGATTCCAAGTGGCGCAGGAGTCCTCTCAGTAGCTCCACCTCCCAGAGCTCCAATACAAGGGTATGTATGTATTTCTTGGGGCTTCTAAATTAGATTTTTAAGAACCCCCTAGAAAATAGGAATTACTGGGGTTCGTCTCAAATTTCAGGCATTATTTGCTTGGCAGTTCATCCCTTCTCTCATGTGTTCCATCCCAAGCTATTGGTTAAATTGATTCTAAACAGATCTGAGAAGTTCCTGCAGATCCATAATTCAGGTGGGGCTGGTACCTGCCCTTAATGTCGACAGCTGCAGTATCATAGGAAGGATATCATGGGCCCTGTTGCAAGCAAGGGCATTTTCTCTATGATGCTGTTGGGGTAGTAAAATATAGAGGTTGTCAGCATTTAATGCTCTCCCTGGGACTGGACCCTGGTCCTGCTGCACCAATGGTAGCTATATCCTTGCCCAGCAGAATTAAGAGAACATTTGTAAGGAGGGCCCAGATATATACTGTGATATTTAAATTGTCCAATGCATCACAACAGCGTATAAAATATATAAACCAAATGGCATATCTTAATTTATTTCTTAATATTCAAGTTTGATTACCAACTATACTTATACAGACTTTAGAACATAAACATATTTATCAACTTTGTTAATCAACACTGTATCACACGCATACCTCCACCCCCACTTCCTCTCCCTTTTCATTCCCCCTCTCCCCCTTTCCGCTCTATTTTGTTTCTCCCTCTCGCTCTTTAAGGTGTCGCATATATTTGATGTAACTTGTAATTGTTATCATTGTTGTAACATTGTTGATCCTTATGTAAAGCACTCTGATACCTAAGGGTCTCGCCAGCGCTATATAAAACTCTTAAATCAATAAATAAATAAACCACACAGTGTTGTTTTCCGGAATATATTGCAAACATTTCAACAATACATAACAATGCTAACTATTTTAGACACTAATAATTTACTTCCATTTGTCTTGGATTAATAATTAGGAGGATTTACTATTTATGTGTTGCTATTGTTCTATTCTGGAACCTTTTAATATTGTGATGAATGTGGCTGTTTGGACTGCATTAAAAAAATAATGCATAATGTCAGCCTCCGTGGCTTTGATGAAATCCAGATTCTCTAGTCATGTTAAAAGGAGAATCACAATTTACTACTGTCCATGCAAATAGGGACCTGTGATTAACAATGAGATTGTTTCTTACTACATATTTTCCACAATCACAAAATGTCCCTGCATGTTACAAGGAGTCCCTACAATTGAGAGTGAAGACCCATACCTTTATCTGATCCAGTTGTGATCACAAACAAAATGGAGGATACTTCTTGGATTCACTCGAAAATCGCAATATTTTGGTTGATTTGTAGCCAGACAGCATTGCAATTCGAATGGGCTGAATTGCTGGTCAGGGGCAAAGCATTATTCCTTTTAGAAGGTGCAAGAAATACAGATTTGCCCCTCCTCCTAGAAGCCAATATAATGGCTTTGTCTACAAGTATTCAGCCGTTTTGGTTAAAAAAAAAAGGGTCTGACCCGTTGATGTCTACCGTTGGTCTTAGGTTGTTTGAGCCCTAGTTCAGTGAGAAGTTGGCTTGGCCATTCCCATTGGAGCAGGGCCAGGACTGAGTTGCATATAGCTGGGTCCAAACTGAGGTGGAATGGCGTGCAAAATAACAACGGATTGGAATGTGCCCCAAGTATTTACCAGTGGCTGAGATTAATTCAAGCATTCCATCCATCATTTTTTTGTATGCTATATTATTGACTCATGGTAGCTCAATCCATGCTATATGCAAATATCATACCTTTACAGATAGTTCATCTATGTAAGAAAAACGGGCTATTAGTAGGGCGCCTGCACAAGTAATGGATCCACATTTCTGCTCTGCTGGGAACCAAACACACCATTGTAGCGCATGACTCTATCAGGGTAGTGAAGCAGAGCAATTCAAGGCCTACTCAAGGTAAGTGGTGTAGGCTAGTAATCACCCTTCGCAGGTACACAACAATAACATTCAATACATGATTATCCTGAATGTGCTTTTTGTTTTGAGAAAAGAAAAGTACATTTATTACCCACACAATACTTACAAATATACCTACGTTGATGGAAATACTTCTTGAAATACATCTTGATGACATCTCGTAATCACTCTCACCGCTCTCAAAGGGGGTCTAGTTCAACAAATCATGTCAAAACAGTCACTCGTACTTAAATACAATAACTGAATATAACTTTGAATGACCACACTAACTACTGGCAATACAGTATGTGCATATATATGTCTGGATGATTTGTGTACTGATAATAACTTTTAGCATAAAAAATGAATAAAAACATACTGCCAAATGCATCAACAATGCCATTTGCGATTCCTTATTAGCGAAAAATAAGGATTCGCTAATAATGAATAGCAAAAGGTTATGCATGTAGAAATCGCTTAAAAAATAGCGATTTCTAAATATTCCTTAATTGCGAATCGCAAATTGCGAATCGCAATTAAGGAATACCTCCCCATTCATTCCTATGGGCCTGGAGGCCCATAGTAATGAATGGGAAGATATTCTCAATTTGCGATTCTCAATTAGAGAATAGCAAATTGAGAATGTAATTTCAAGGGTACCAGGGTGTCAAAAGGACACCGTGTTACACCCCTGAAATCTGCATATGAGTACATCTTGCACACACACATGCCCCAAGGGCATGTGTGTGTGTAAATTGGAACTTTGAAAAATGCACTTTGGTGCATTTTTCAACGTTTTTGCAAATTACCTTAAAGTTCAATTTCACGGTAATTTGCGCCCCCTATTAGCGAAATCACTAGTTTTTTTACTTTAATGCATTGCATTTAAGGAATCTCAATTTGTGATTCCTTAAATGCAATGGCAATTTAAGGAATCGCAATTTAGAGATTACTTAAATTGCGATTTTTGCATTTGGGATGGTGCATCCCAAATGCAAAAATACTGGTCGCAAAGGCGCAGATTCTGAGAATCTGCCTGTTTGTGACCGGTTTTTGCTTTGGTGCATGTGGGCCATAGCCCCTAGAGGGCATCACATTTCTGATCAAAACACTTGCAATGACAGACCTTCGCCCCTTGAGCGTGTTTCACAGCATGAAAACCCATGGAGAACCCCTTCAGGCCACATTGACTGCACCCAAAGCACTTGCCCCTACAGGGCACTGCACTCCCAGCTAACGAACACATGCTCCACCTTGGGGAGTGATGCAAACTCAAAGGAAAATTCAGGGATAATCAATCTTTTGGAGTCCCAGCCAATTTAGGGTGAGGACTCCTAAAAAATATTATGGGGGAGGCTAGGCTGCTCCTGCAACTCCCCAAGCACTCCTTATGTATCCTGGTGGTGACCCTCCATCCCGGGGCCACCACAAGCCTGAAAAAAAGTTGAATTCAGGTAAGCCCTAAAGGGCACTATGGGGCACTCCCTCCAGAGCGTGCATATTAGATTGGCGTCTCTCTTGCTGCCTTGGGGGAGCCACTTCCTTTATTCTTGGCCACGTGGCATCTTGGCATGCCGGCTCGTACTCTGTTCCAGGGGTGCCCTATCCCACTAGGGCACCCTGCACTGTACAGTCATTGGGGGCAGCCCAAGGAGCCCAGCCCTGGCTGTCCCCACTGACTTCCCACTGAGTCAGCTCTCCAGCATGTTGCAGTCGGAGCCGGCAGTCCTCTTCTGCCCTGCCCGTACTTGCGGGCAGCGTGCAGCACTCATAGCAGCCTACCGCTCCCCAAGTCATGGGCAAAGGGGAGCGGGGCGGGCTGGCAACAGGGGGGAGTGCCGCACTGCTCGATCTCTCTCCTGGTTTTCTCGGACCCAGCGATGCGATCATGGGCCTCTCTCCACACTTGAGGGGAAGCTTGACAGTTCTTCCTTGCCTTGTCCTTCTTCTTTGGGCCCAGGGATGAGGTCCTTGGCCCCATCTGGCAAATTAAAGCATGGGGGAAGAACGACAGTGCTTTCCCGACATTGTAGCCATCAGGGGCCAGTAAATGAAGTCTGCGGTGCTCTAAATGTGAAACTGTCCAGGGGGTTAGGGTCCTGAGGCCCTCAGGAGCGATTGGGAGGGAGCCCCATGCATGCCCTCACCCAGGCTCCCATTTTGACTTGTCCAATATCTTTCCATGTAGTGACCGCGAGGCCCTAGCCCACCCCGGTGGATAAAAATCTTCTGACAGTGTAGCTCCACACGCTCTAAACTCACCCTGTGGTGTTAAAGGTCAGGATCCTTCTTGTGTGAATATCTCAGGCCCCTATGGGCCATTTTGCTTGGTCTTGTTTTGTTTCTGAAGGCATGCCCTAGCCAATTGCAGCACTTTCTGAAGGCCTCCTGGCCCCAAAGGCAACATCATGTGCAGAGATCTGGTTTTACTGACTCCCTGTGCCAGATTTGTTTTGTTTTTTCCCTGGGTCTCTTTCCTCCTTGGCAGAGAAGCCCAGTCTTTCCCCCAACTAGTCTTCAGGGAGTGTAAGGGGACAAGCTTCCCTGGGGAGAGCCCCACTGGTTCGGGGTCAATTAGAGTCAGAGTTGTTAGTCCAGCTGGCCATCAGGAAGTTCTTCCAATTGCCCATGGTGCCTGCCTACAGTTCCAGTGTCCAGTAGAAAAGCACACCCCAGAGTGAGCTCTCCCTCTAAGCAATAACTTTTAATGGGGTGCAAGAGGGATGCTCCTCTGGCCTATCCTGGGGTGTCACATCACCTCACACCCTGCCCCAACCTTCCTGCACAGCCTTCTGGGACATTTCAGCATGGAGTCAGCTAGGAGTCACTTGCCACATCTGCTCTGGGGGCTTCAGCTCCATCCCTCACTGACATATCTGCCACAGCCTTTCCCAGCATATCTTTAAGGAAGCCCCCAACTGGGTTGGCTCCAGAGGTCTCGGCTCTCTCCTTCGTTTAGTGGGCATGAACAGGCCCACACCTGGCACAGCTTGACAGCTGGGTGATTGATGCAGAGCCTTCTGCCCCAATGCTTTCGTCTTCAGGAACTGTGTGAAGCACTGTTACTTGCCAATTTGTAAGGGGATGCCTTTGATCCTGGGCTGGAAAGAAATGCAATTAACTTAGCTCAGCTGGATGCCAAAAAGCCTGGGCACTGATCCTGAGTTGAGCCAGAGAACTATAATAATCCGAGATGACACATTAGTTGTGTATATATGCTTATGGACTTTGCAGAATTGATTTTCTCATACAGGTTATGCCCTAAATTGGTATGACTCTGATGTCTGCAGATCAAGGGGAAGTGAAAGTGCAGTCTGAAGCAGCCCTTCCCATAGGTGTGTCACCACAGACAAGGCAGTAAACCACACTGACTATTCTTATGAGTGTACACTAGCATTATGAGCCCGTACCAGGTAAATTCCCAATCCTGCAGATTCCCCGCTGTGCCAGGATACCTGTTCACAGTTACCAGGCTGCACATGACAGGAGTCTCTCAAGTGCAGCCCACACACGTGTGCACACTGGTTCACATGTAACCAGCCAAGTGCCCCTTACTCTTGCTGCATCCCAGCGGCCTTATCTTAAAAGGTGTACACTGTGGTAAACATGTGCAATCCATTTACCATGAGTATACCGTGGGTGAGTCACAGGTTATGATGCTCTCCCACAGTAAAAGTCCAAAATTCACATGATCAAAAAACAAAAAGTTGGGGTGGATTAGATGGTCAATACCACCTTCTAACAATCTACAGAGGAATTATTTACTTCAGAGGTGTCCAACATAGGTTCAAGAGAGGCAGATATAGGGATGGCTATTGGCACCTGGGCTACCTGTTCCAGCGCTTGGACAGACTGTCAGGGAAGGAAGGAGGAATAGCAATAATATATGAAGACCACCTGTCTTGCCGCCTCATCAACAGTCCCATCTTAGACTTTCTCCAATCCAAAACATCCTTAAGCTCCTTCCCCCCTCCACAGAACTCCCCTCCAGTATGCAGCAACAAAATGATCCCTGCCTAAATTCATTCTCTCCCATTACTGAGGAGACTCTTCTCCCTATCTTTCTCTTGATCAAAAGCGGTTCTCCATTTGACCCAGCTCCACCAAACATTTTAAAATTAGTTGCCCCCACCATCCTTCCCCCGATGGCCAAACTTATTAACACCTCTTTACTACAATGTGTTGTTTCCCCTGGCTGGAAAAAGGCCATAGTAAAAGCTCTTCTAAAAAAAACCACCTGGATCCTGCCGAACTGTGTAATATTCGCCCCATCTCATTACTGCCCGTAGTCAGCAAAGTTGCTGAACAATTCGTCAACCAGCAGCACTCAGCCTACCTGGAAACCAGTGGACTCCTACACCCCTCCCAGACAGGCTTTCGTCCGGGCCAGGGCACAGAAACCGCTATGATTGCGGTGGTGGAGGAGGCGAGAAAGATCCTCGATTCAGGAGGATCAGTGGCAGTGATCCTCCTGGATCTGAGTGCAGCCTTTGACACGGTGAACCATTTCACTCTGATTCACCGGCTCAGGGAACTGGGAATTTCTGGGTCCGCGCTCTCTTGGCTGAAATCTTTCCTCCACAATCGCTCTTTTCAAGTTTTTGAGGGAAATTCTAGATCCCATGTCACTCCTGTACATTGTGGAGTCCCCGAGGGCTCTTCCCTGAGCCCCACTCTTTTTAACGCCCACATGTTCCCCTTGGAGAAAATAGTTACTCCCCACGGTGTTAAACTTGTGACTTATGCTGACGACACCCAGCTTGTTGTTTCTCTCAGCCAGCTCGACCGCCTCCCCCCCGATAACCTTCACTCCTGCCTCTAAGACATATCACACTGGATGGACAGCTCACATCTCAAACTCAGCAGTGACAAAACTGAGCTATTGGTATTGGCCAATTATTCATTCCAAAGGCTCTGTGGCCTCCCTGTATAGGGCCTGCTCCGGCCCCAAAACAAACTATCAAGAGCCTGGGCATGTGGCTTGATCAGGATCTTACGTTCAATACGCAAGCCACGAAGTCAGCAGGGGCCTGCTATGGCATCCTCTGGACCACTCGCAAAATCCTCCCCCTGCTCCCCCAAGACTCCAGGAAGCTCCTCATTCAGAGCCTTCTACTATCCAGAATGGATTATGGCAATGCTCTGTATCTTGGGGCTCCTAAGAAAGTCATTGCCAAATTGCTAGCAGTCCAAAATTCCGCAGCCAGGCTCCTAACAGGCACTAACAGCAGGAGCTCTGCAAAACCGGCCCTTAGATCGCTACACTGGCTGCCCATCCAGGAGCGAGTATACTTCAAAACCCTTTGCACCACCCATAAAATCCTTCATGACAAGGGGCCCCATATTCTAAAAAATGTTATTAGACCTCACGAAGTCCCCAGATATTTGCGTTCCGCACACTTACACCTAGCCTACATACCCAGGATCAAAAAGGCCCGCACAGGGGGTCGCCTCTTTTCCTATAACGCCCCCAAGCTGTGGAACTCTCTGCCCCTGACTGTGCGCGCCGAACCCAACCTTCTTGCTTTCCGTAGGCTCCTGAAAACTTGGCTTTTTCCATAATTCCTCACTTCCTTTCCGCTAGCTCACTCACTAGCGCTGGGACGCTCACGGGCAGCCATGCACTTTATAAAACCTGTTTTCAGTTCATTATTGCACGTGCAACAATACTGTTTGAAATCTCATCTTGCATCATCTTGGCCTAGCAAGGGGAATTAGTCACTCACACAAGGCACAGTCCGTGACTATTATCTCCACTGCTAAAAAAAAATTTCAATATTGGATACCTCTGAAGTAAATGCTTCCTATGTAGATGAATTGTCTGTAAAGGTAGGATATGTGCATATATTATAAAATATGGCATGGATAGGGCTGTCAAGAGTTAATAGTTAGGCATACCAAGAAATAATGGATCAAATGCTTGAATTAATCAGAGCCACTGGCAACTAGACAGCCACACATCAGTCCATGGTTATTTTGCACAGCATGCCTCCTCAGTTTCGCCCCAGCCATATGCAAATCAGTCCTGACCCTACTGCAATGAGAGCAGTCCAGCCCGAACTTCTTGTCTATGTCTTGCCTGAACTACAATACAAGCAACCTAGCACTGGCTTAACCCAATTTAGGGTCCATCAGCCAGGTATCGCTTGATTCCAGTGATACAGTTTGCACAAGGCCCAGGTCTGGGTATACTGGTCCCACTTAAAGGGACACACTAAAGTATATAAAAAATTATGAATGGAATGCTTGAATTGTTCTGAGCCACTGGTAAATACTTGAGCTGCATCCCAGTCCATTGTTATTTTGCACACAATGCCACCTCAGTTTGGACGAACACATATGGTAATCAGTATTGACCCTACTCTAATGGGAACAGCCCAGCCCAAACTGCCAGGCCCTCCTTGAACTGGAACTCAAGCAACCTAGGACTGGTTTCACCCTAGTTAGGACTCATCAGCCAGATATGGCTTGATTCCAGTGACACTGTGGCACCTGATATCATGAACAAGGCTAACAATAGCTGAAAAGTGTTGATGGTGTCTCACCTCTGCAAGATGAATCACAACTGCAAAAGCTACTTTTCTGAGTGCCAGTCTCTCATTTGAGCACAGTAAGACTGAGTCTGGAAAATTAGCCACAGGGCACCGCAGGCATCCAGGTGCCCAACGGAAACTGCCAGCTCTTCCTTGTTGGGTAACAATAAAGTCTCCCACCAGGTATAGTAGTGTATAATACACAAGATACTGGCTGGTGGGGGGGCGGGGGTTGTTATGCTCACCCCTAGTGGGTATACCGGATACTTTATTGTTGTATTGAGTTTACAAGGGAGGATGTATCCCCCCACTCCTCTTCAACTGTTGAAGAGGCCTCCCAACCCTTGGGGTCCCACAGGTCGCTTCCTTTGTGAACGTTATTTATTTATCAGTTACTGTTGGGCACCTGCAAAATATATATATGTATATATATATATATATGAATTACCAAACGCCCTTTGCATTTAAGAACGCACTCAACTTCGCTCCAAGCCTCCGGCATAAATTACAGCTCACCACTTCCAAATTGTCTTTTAATATCGCCGACGCGTTTCAGGGCACATGGCCCCTTCTTCATGGGCAGCTTTACAAATCACACTGAAACACACAGCAATTGTTTGTCGTTTTTTTATCGTCCACATGTCCCTGCAGCAACTACCTCCAATCACGTGATGCTGCAATTTTTGTTGGGGCATGTAGTCCCGTTGTTGTGTGTAAGTGTTTTTTCCTTATAGTAAGTTCAGTGCGTATTTGTTCATTAACAGCTATTTTTAATCCTTCGTAGGAATGGAATTGTTGCGGCGGGCTGCTGAATTAGTTGCTTCTGAAGCGATGTGCTTTTCGGAGAAGACCAGTTCCTCTCACAGCCTCCCCTGCTCCGGGATGGGTCTTACAATATTTAAATGTGCACCACTACAACGTTGCCATTAGGAACCATAGGGACTTGATGACCCTATTTTTTACATACAACTTTAAGGCTTGCTTTTAAAATATCTAAATTAAATTTGTCCGTTTTGAAACAGTCTGCCTTTCAACTCAGCACTCCTCTTTTGATGACATATGTTCTTTATGTTTATTGCACATCACCATCATTTCCTTTGGTTTGATTCTACTGCCTACCTAAAGTTCATAAGAGCAGAGAAAACCCCCCAGGGAGACCGATCCTCTCCACAAATGGCTCATTATTAGAACGGATTTCAAATTATATCGACCACTTCTTGGCACCCTTATTCAAAGATCTCAGCTCCTACCTACATGATACTACTGATCTTTTACAGAAATTAGAAGGAGTCACATGGCAATCAACCTTTACACTTGTTACGATGGATGTGATTTCATTGTATACAAACATTGAACATTCAATTGGAATCCAGGCTTGTATACATTTCCTAGGTAAAAGAAATATTCAATACTATCAGCATAACACCATGCTAATGGAAATGATCACCTTATGCTTGGACAACAATATCTTCTTGTTTAATAAACACATTGTTAAACAAATCAAGGGGTGTGCCATGGGCTTTTCCTTCTCCCCCAATTAAGCTAATCTAACAATAGGATGGTTCGAACAACAACTGGCCTGGGCCCAAGAAAATGACGAATTCTTGGAGAAAACAGTTTTATGGCTTCATTTTATAGATGATCTCCTGATTATCTGGGATGGCACACAATCAGAATTCAAAAGATATTTTGAAAAATTGAACAACAATGTATCTAAATTGAAATTCACCTTTGAGATCAGTGCCAAAAAAGTTACATTCCTTGACACAAACATTTATGTGAAAAACAACTCCCTCCATACAACACTACACTGCAAAAAAATTTTACTAATGCGATATTACATGGTGAAAGCTTTCAGAATGAATCGTTGAAATGGAGCATCCCCTATGAGGAGTTCTTGAGACTCAGGAGGAATTGCTCTGCCAATATTGAATTCACGAAACATAGCATACAAGCAAGCAACAGATTCAGCAAAATCAAATATCCCAGAAAAGTAATTGAAAAAAGTTTACAAAGCGTGTTAAACCAACAACGAAGGGATATACTAAATAAAATAAAATCAAACACGAATGAATCTGAAAAATTACAAACAACAAGACGAATTACAACATTCAGTGCGGAAAACAAGAGCTTGATTAAGATCATCAAAAACCATTGGAGAATCTTACAACTGGACCCAGTTTTTGCAAAAAATCATGGGTGATCATCCAAATTTGACATACCGCAGGGCAAAAAGTATCGGAGACAAAATCACACACAGCCATTTCAAAGAAGCACCAACAACAACATGGCTACAAAGAGAAGACTTTTGGCAATGCAAACAATGTAAGGCGTGTAAAACACACAAGCGAGAGCTGAACATCAAAAAGGGCACCAAATGGAAGATTAAGCAACATCTAACTTGCAAAAGCAATTATGTAATCTACATGGTGGAGTGCCCATGCAAGTTACACTACATTAGAACCACAATCATTGAAGTTAAGAAAAGAATTCTCGAACACATCCGAGCCACCAAACACAAGGATCGCTCGAATGCCATAGCAAAGCATATGGAGAAAGAACATAAAATCCAGTGGAAATGCTTAAAATATAAGACCATTGAAAAATCCCACAGTCAGAAAGGGGAGGCAATTGTGAAAAAGCTTTGCGACAGAAAGAATCCAGACATGTAGTAGAATTCAGAACTTTAGATCCCAGACGTCTCAACCAGGATGAAGAACTCTATGTACACCTCTAACATGAGGATAAGAAAGTGCAACAAATGAAAATAAATATACAACAAATATCTAACAAAGATGTGTCTACGAAATCACTCACCAGAGAGTTGTAAAAAGGGAAACAAAATTGGAGATCAGTGTGAGCAAAGAAATTTAAATGAAAAATACCAATTGGTACCAGAATCGCATTAAATTCGGAAACCATCAAGAACTGCTCACCAGAGAGTGATAACCACATGGAAGTGTAATTGTCACGGCTGCTATTCCTCAGGATCGGAAAGATGCTCAATAGGGGTCCACCTCCTGACGTCTCCACACTCTGACTGAGTATTTCCAGAGTATAAAAGCAGTCAGGCGAGGGAAAAACAGGGAAGGGGAAGGGAACAGCAGGGATAAGGACCTGTAACGACAAGGAAGGACACGTTAGTTCCTTGTACTCTAACTCCTTAACTATGTCACAAGTGCTGTTGTGAATCCTCACCTGATAACTCTCAGGAAAATAGACCCTTCCCTCTGATGGAATCTTCCTCAGACTAAATGAAAGAACAGTTTGTTATAGCCTGTCTATTTCCTGATAGAGACACACACATCAACCTCCCACATGTATCACCCTCATTCACTCACCAGTAGCCTGTGGAAATCGTGACTGAACATGGGGTTCTCAAGAGGCGTCTGGATAGATAACAGTCTCTCCCAGCCGCTTCTTGTATGGTGCACCAGCATCCGCTGATGGAAAAAAGAACAACAAACTGTAAACGACCTAGAAAGCCAGCCGGCTTCTCCTGCTCACAGTTCAAGGATGAAAAAACACAACGAAAATAAAGTCCCTGAAACAGGAGGGGGCAATCCTGCGTCTCCCGTTCAGTGTTCTCAGCCGAGAAACACCATTCAAACATAGATAAGCGTGGAGGGTGAAATCCCGCGTCTCCCTCGCCACCTATGAAATACAACACCAGCCGGTGTTTGCTGCACAGATAAATCCGCGTCCCGTGAGTGACAGTGAGGGGGAAATCCAGGCGTCTCCTGCTCACTCACATAAACAAATATAATCAGGATCGCAAGAACGCGGAGGGGGCAATCCTGGCGTCTCACGCGTCTTGCGGTAGTAACCTCTTGACAGTACCAGCCGGTACCTGTCGTCACGTGGATCACTACAGCTTGCTCTGCAGCCACAGAACAAAACGAACCACACCTTCCCTGGAACTCCGCGGGGACAGGGCGTCCGCAACCATCGGCTCTACAAGACAAATCACAAGCACCAGTAGATGGCGTCCAAGAGAATATATGCCTTCTGAGGCCCTCCCCCTTCATGCTAGGCATTCTGGGAGGTGTAGTCCAATTCTAGGTAGGCACGTTAGTCAGACCCTGACAGTATGCCCCCCTGCCCTGTGCCTCCTAGCGCCCGGCTTCGTCGGGTTGCGAGCAAAGAAGGAACGGATCAGGCGCGGAGCGTGGACATCACAGCAGGGCTCCCACGAGTCATCCTCGGAACCATAGCCCTTCCAAGAGACCAGAAACCATAGCTTCCCCTGACGGATCTTGGAGTCCATGATACGCCGGACCTCGAACTCCATCTGTCCGTCCCTCAACACCGGTGGCGCGGCCTTTTGCTGCAACGAACCAGCTGGTTTCAGCAAACTGCTGTGAAACACCGGGTGTATTCGCATAGACATGGGCAGTTTCAGCTTGTACGCCACTGGGTTGATTCTCTTGATGACAGCATAAGGACCGATAAATCGTGGATGGAAAATACTGCGATACCTGAACCGAATGTTTTTGGTAGACAACCAGACCTTGTCTCCTATCTGGTACACAGGACTCTCCTGTCGATGTTTGTCTGCCCATTTCTTATAGGAGCCTTTTGCTTGACCCAGAGACTTTTGGATCTGTTGATGAGTCTCCAGCAACGCCTTTACATGTGCCGCCACATTGGGTTGATTCTGAACTTCACCGGGTACTGTCAAGGGTAAGGTGTTAGCGTGGAACCCAGTGTTCGCCTTGAATGGAGATTCTTTTATAGCACTGTGCCATGCGTTATTGTATGATAGCTCCGCCAACCAGAGAAGAGAAACCCAAGAATGACTGGCTTCTTCTGAATAGCACCTCAGATATTGTTTGAGTGTTTGGTTCAGCCGCTCTGTCTGACCGTCTGTCTGGGGGTGGAAACTGGTAGACAGAGCGTCTTCCACTTTCAGAGCCTTACACCACATGTGCCAGAACCTGGCCACGAACTGCGGCCCCCGATCCGAGATTATCACCCGTGGGAATCCGTGTATCCGTACCACTTGAGTCAAAAGCATTTGAACAGTCTGGCTGGCAGTAGGTAAGTTCTTGCAGGGAACGAAGTGCCCCATTTTGGTCAGGCTGTCCACAACTACCATAATCGCGTTGTACCCTTGGTCCATGGGCAACCCCACGATGAAATCAAGGCTGATGGTGTGCCACGGACGTGACGGAGTGGGCAGTGGTCTGAGTTTCCCACGACTCATGGCATGGTCCCCCTTTGCTCTTGCACATGTGTCACACTGTCCTATCCATTACTCCACGTCTTTCACTAGAGTGTCCCACCAAAAATGGCGTTTCACGAGGTGAACTGTTTTTCTCACCCCAGGATGGCCTGCCATAGCGTTCCCATGACACCAGTTGAACGCCTGGAGACGCAGTTCGTGCGAGGGCAAAAACAACTTCCCTCCGTGCAAGGGCACTCCATGGTGGATGGTACGGATGTCGTTCTGGCTTGCCCAATATCGCCATTGGCCTTGATCTCTGTCCTTTTGTACTTGTTCAATGAACCGGTCAGCTGTCACCAGACACACCACTTTCTCTGGATCGATTATCGCTCTTGTTTGTTCCTTTGCTGGCACCGTATCCCCCCCTTGACAAGAGAGTGAATCTGCTTTTCTGTTTTCTGTTCCGGGACGGAACGTAACAATGAAATTGTATTCTGCGAAAAACAGCATCCACCGCATTTGACGTTGGGACAAGTGGCGAGCGGTTTTCATGAACAACAAGTTCTTATGGTCGGAAAATACAGTCACTGGGTGTTGTGAACCCCATAAATAGTGCCTCCACTCCTGAAATGCTCGCTTGATGGCCAGCAGTTCCTTCTCTGATATAGTGTAGTTGGCTTCAGCAGCATTCAGTTTCTTTGACAGAAAGGCCACCGGATGTAGTTGACCCGTCTCCCTGTCTCTTTGTGACAGCACAGCTCCCAATGCTGTATCGGAGGCATCCGCCTCGACGATAAAGGGCAGATCCAGTTGAGGGTGCGTCAAGATTGGGGCAGTGACAAAGGCTTCCTTCAGTGACTCAAACGCTTCCATGGCTTCAGCGTTCCACTGGAACGTACATCCTTTCCTTAGCAGTTTGGTAATGGGAGAGGCCAACAAGGAGAACTGGGAGATGAAACGTCTGTAATAGTTGGCGAAGCCAAGGAAACACTGCACCTCTTTCACACAGGTAGGTACTGGCCAGGCACGCACTGCATCAACCTTTCTCTCTGCCATGTGGAACCCTCCTGGTGTCAGGATAACCCCTAGGAACTCCACCTCCTCCACACCAAACTCACATTTACTGAGTTTACAGTAGAGTCGGTGCTCCAGCAACTTTTGTAACACCAGGAGGACATGACTGGCGTGTTGTTGACATGTATCCGAGTAGACCAGAATGTCATCGATGTACACGATGACAAACTGGTCCAGATACTCTTTCAACACATCATTTAAAAAGTATTGGAATGCCGCCGGGGCATTACAAAGCCCGAACGGCATTACCAGATACTCAAAAAGGCCATAACGGGTTTTGAAGGCCGTCTTCCACTCATCACCGCTGCGTATTCTGACCAGGTGATAGGCCCCACGAAGATCCAACCGTGTGTAGATCACGGCCTCCCTCACCTGATCCAACAGCACGGGGATGAGCGGAAGAGGATACCGATTCCGTATGGTCTGTTTGTTCAACTGGCGATAGTCGATGAGGGTGCGCAGCTCCCCATTGGCCTTCGATGTAAAGAACAGAGGGGACGCTGCTGGTGACCGGGAGGGCCTGATAAAGCCGATAGCACTAAAGTGCGCCAGGTATTCTTGTAGATGTTTGGACTCGGGTTCTGACAACGCGTATACCCTACAAGAAGGAATAACAGCACCTTCCACCAGGTCTATACGGCAGTCATACTCCCGATGTGGGGGTAGCACCTCGGCCTGACTCTCACTGAACACCTCACTGTACTCGTGATACTCTTTGGGCAAGACAGTTAACTTTTCCGCCGCGGTAGCGACGTACTTTGTCTGAGTTAATGCTACAGTGTGTGCTGTGGATGTATGTAAACACAAGTCCTGGCACTCAACAGACCGAAAAGCCAACGTTTTCTCTCTCCAGTCAATAGAAGGATTGTGTTTCTCCAACCATGGAATACCCAATATCAGTTCGTACTGCGGAGCTTCGATTATGTTTAACACTATGCTCTTGACATGGGAAAGAGCACTGTTTTCCAGTATCAGTACCAGTTCCTCCGTACGCTCAATGATGGGACCAGATTTGAGGGGGGTGCCATCCACCGCCAACACGGTCTCCGGGTTGTCGACGGACACTCTTCCCAACCCTAGACGACGCACCAAACCGTCGTCCACAAAATTCCCTGTTGCCCCCGAATCCACCATGCTCCACACCGCATGTGTCTTTCCCTGAGATAACAGGGAAGTGGGCAAGGCTACGTGAGTGATCGGGGCTTCGTTCTCAACCGAAGCTAACGATGTCAGTCTCCATTCCTTAGTTTCCCGGCCCTTAACTGAAGGAGTGTCTTCAACGTTTCTCTCGGACTCAGCTGTGGTGAGAGCCACTTTCTTACCCGAGAAAAAGGTCTTGGATCTCTTGGGCTTAGAGGGACACTCCTTAACGTAGTGCCCCTTCTTCCCGCAATACATGCACAGGCCCTGTGTGCGGCGGGTTTCTCTTTCTGCTCTGGTAAGTGGGGACCTGATGGCGCCAACATCCATTGGCTCAGACGGGCTATCGCTAGGTCGAGGACCGGATGGAGGTCCTTGTCCCATAGAACCTGAAGGGCCATCATGTCTCCTACGGTCACCTCCTCGCTCGCCTAGACGATGATCCAAGCAGAGCGTGAGGTTAATTAAATCGACACAGGTTGCTGGTTGAGGATCGATCTGAGCTATTACATCCTTCAACTCGTCTGACAGGCCTTGGTAGTACAGCGCCATACTTTTTTCTTCGGGCCATGCTGTTTCGGCCACCAGACGGTTGAAAGTAGTCATGTATGTGACCAGATCTTTCTTCCCCTGTCTAAGACCCAGCAGCTCTCTGTCTGCACTCAGGGTTGTCGCTCTGCGATCAAACACCCGTTCAAACTCACGGCGAAAGGCCGTCCAATCATTCAGGATAGGGTCGTCGTTTCTGACGAAAGGGACCGCCCAGTTCGCCGCATCTCCGGATAAATAAGAGATGGCGAAAGCCACTCGAGACATATTGTTAGGGAACGACGCTGGTCGACACGAAAAATGCAAGGTGACTTGTGTCAGGAATGCTTGGATTTTTTGAGGGTCACCTGAATATCTTTCTGGGCTAGCTAAAGGTATCGGGGGGGGAACGGTTACTTGGATAGCGCGGCCACTGGTAGCAGCATCGAAAGGATTGGCCTGTTGCCGATCTAGCCTTTCTTTTAAGGCAGTAGTCTCTGCCTTCGATGCCGCTAGTTCCCGTTGGACTAATACCAGGGCCTGGAGCACGTCGTCCATTGTCGCCATGGTTTGAGCAAGTTTCCGACCAGGAGGAGTAATTTCTTGGGCTTGTGATTCTGTCACGGCTGCTATTCCTCAGGATCGGAAAGATGCTCAATAGGGGTCCACCTCCTGACGTCTCCACACTCTGACTGAGTATTTCCAGAGTATAAAAGCAGTCAGGCGAGGGAAAAACAGGGAAGGGGAAGGGAACAGCAGGGATAAGGACCTGTAACGACAAGGAAGGACACGTTAGTTCCTTGTACTCTAACTCCTTAACTATGTCACAAGTGCTGTTGTGAATCCTCACCTGATAACTCTCAGGAAAATAGACCCTTCCCTCTGATGGAATCTTCCTCAGACTAAATGAAAGAACAGTTTGTTATAGCCTGTCTATTTCCTGATAGAGACACACACATCAACCTCCCACATGTATCACCCTCATTCACTCACCAGTAGCCTGTGGAAATCGTGACTGAACATGGGGTTCTCAAGAGGCGTCTGGATAGATAACAGTCTCTCCCAGCCGCTTCTTGTATGGTGCACCAGCATCCGCTGATGGAAAAAAGAACAACAAACTGTAAACGACCTAGAAAGCCAGCCGGCTTCTCCTGCTCACAGTTCAAGGATGAAAAAACACAACGAAAAAAAAGTCCCTGAAACAGGAGGGGGCAATCCTGCGTCTCCCGTTCAGTGTTCTCAGCCGAGAAACACCATTCAAACATAGATAAGCGTGGAGGGTGAAATCCCGCGTCTCCCTCGCCACCTATGAAATACAACACCAGCCGGTGTTTGCTGCACAGATAAATCCGCGTCCCGTGAGTGACAGTGAGGGGGAAATCCAGGCGTCTCCTGCTCACTCACATAAACAAATATAATCAGGATCGCAAGAACGCGGAGGGGGCAATCCTGGCGTCTCACGCGTCTTGCGGTAGTAACCTCTTGACAGTACCAGCCGGTACCTGTCGTCACGTGGATCACTACAGCTTGCTCTGCAGCCACAGAACAAAACGAACCACACCTTCCCTGGAACTCCGCGGGAACAGGGCGTCCGCAACCATCGGCTCTACAAGACAAATCACAAGCACCAGTAGATGGCGTCCAAGAGAATATATGCCTTCTGAGGCCCTCCCCCTTCATGCTAGGCATTCTGGGAGGTGTAGTCCAATTCTAGGTAGGCACGTTAGTCAGACCCTGACAGTAATAACTGACATAATAGCATAAGTTGCTAAAGAACAATGACTGAAAAGTAAATTGTTCCAAAAAATAACACAGAGACACGAGCACAGTTGAAAAACATTGTTAAAACTGCATAAAGCATGTTTTTTAGAATTGTACACTACACTAACCATAATGCACCATAATATAACAGGAAGTAACTGTGGGCAGATAGAAATAAAAGACGCCTTTCCTCTGTAACACATTATCCCATGATCAAGGTCCAAGTGACTGGAAAACGAGTGGGTGCATTCTTTCTTCTTGCTGCAAAGCAAAACTGGTCTCATACATACCGCCCCATCTAAGAGCGAGGCGTCAAACTACTGGGCTGGATTGTGGTAATATATATATATATATATATATACTCCAACTTGCCTTCACTTCTTACTGTACTCGAACAGACAATCGTGGACCCAATCTTTTTAGTGCATTATTTTATTTCGCCAATGCCGCCATAACGCGTTTCGGGAGATCCCCCCCTTGATTTTATATATATATATATATATATATCTATATATCTATATATATATATATATATATATATATATATATATATATATATATATATATATATATAATCAAGGGAGGGATCTCCCGAAATAAATATATATAGGCGTGCACCGATCAATCAAGGAGTGCTACAGAGATAATTACACAGCTGGGCGCACGTTCCAACAGTCGGGCAGTGGCGTCTGAGGAAGGCAAAGCGCCGAAATGCATCACGCCTTATCTGCTCATACCAATAAAGAACCTCTGCTTACAATCCCCGCGTGTGGCTCCTTCCTTCGGTTTCCCTGGAGATGGAGTGTATATATATATATATATTTATATATAATCAAGGGAGGGATCTCCCGAAACGCGTTATGGCGGCATTGGCGAAATAAAATAATGCACTGAAAAGATTGGGTCCACGATTGTCTGCAACAGTACGTTGCGAAACGCGTTGGTACTATGCGAGGAATGCTGCCTTTTTGAACAATAAAAGGAAAATTTGGGAAATATATCCTTTGTTTGAGTGCTGACTTATGCTATCATTGATAGCTCTTTGGAGAATATATATATATATATATATATATATATATATATATATATATATATATTACCACAATCCAGCCCAGTAGTTTGACGCCGCGCTCTTAGATGGGGCGGTGCGTTTCTTTCCAGCAGAGCCATGCCGGTGATGTAAGCCTGCTGAGTATCAGAATATTGCCTTGATCTAATGTTGAAGGCATTTTGTATTTGCACTTTAAATATATCCTGCACTTTATAAACTCATTTGTCAAAAAGCCGGTAAGGGATTATCCCAGGATGTGAGCTTTTCTTGGATTACCGACAATGTTGTCTATGTCCATTACTGAGGTAACCTCACATGTGACTGTATTCCACCAACAACGTTACATTTTCGATGGCATTTGCACTTTAAATTTTGCCTCCTCCCTTGCATGCGTCATGTGACCAAGGGCTCCGTGAAGCCCGAAACGTTATGCTGAGGTGTGCCGTTTTCTTTACTAAATAAAAACACTGCTCACCTGCACTCTGGGTCTCCTCTCTCCTTCTGCGCCGACGGTATCCAGGACTGGGCTCCAGGCGAAAGAAAGTTGAGATTGTTTTCATATATATATGTATATATATATATATATTCACTGAAAAAACCATAGGTTATAGACCATATATAGTTAGGAATTAGCATTTAAAAAACCTTATTTTACTCACACAAAACCATTGAAATTCCATATATCGTTAGTTGCACTAACTATATATCGCGCACCCGCAATCCACTGCTGATGATGTCACATATTACATCATTCATGACATGGTCAGTGACATCACTGATGACATCACTGATGACATCTCAAATGACATCACTGATGACATCACTGATGACATCTCATTTGACATCAATGACCACATCACTGATGATATCATTCATGTGACAATACAATGCATCTCCTCACATTTTAATATAACCTCTGTTTCACCCAGTGTTAAATACAGAGTATAATTTTTGAAACCATTGACACACCAATACTAGTTACTACATATGTACTCACTGATTCCTACGTCTACACACACATTCACTCATTCACCCATACAATCATCGTTATTCGGAGCAGTATTGTAGGATGGCCACACCAGTGCGGCAACTTGCTAGACATCACCTCGGTGGTAACCGAATCTCAACGCCTTGTGGTGTCTTCTATTCAGAAAACATTGTTATGCTGCCTTCGACCTATTCGCCGCAAGTGCGCACGCAACTCAGCTGCATAGCTTGCTAGACACCACCTCGGTGCTAACCGAATCTCAGCGCCTTGTGGTCTCTTCTATTCCAAAAAAATTGTTGCGCTGCCTTTGGCACCATTCGCACATCGGTCCGCTACTGACGCCATCTCACAGGCTAATGGGGCGCCCCACGCCGAGTTTCAGCATTGTAGGATGACCACACCAGTACAGCAACTTGCTAGACATCACCTCGGTGCCATCCGGATCTCGGCGCCCCACTGCAGATGAAGTGCCTCTCAACTATGAAACCACCACGGTGACATCCGGATCTTGGCGCGTTGTGCTGCCTTCGGCCTATTCGCACATCGGTCCGCTACTGACGCCATCTCACAGGCTAATGGGGCACCCCACGCCGAGTTTCAGCATTGTAGGATGACCACACCAGTACAGCAACTTGCTAGACATCACCTCGGTGCCATCCGGATCTCGGCGCCCCACTGCAGATGAAGTGCCTCTCAACTATGAAACCACCACGGTGACATCCGGATCTTGGCGCGTTGTGCTGCCTTCGGCCTATTCGCACATCGGTCCGCTATTGACGCCAGCTCACAGACTAATGGGGCGCCCCACGCTGAGTTTCAGCATTGTAGGATGACCACACCAGTGCACCTTACTAGACACCACCTCGGTGCCATCCGGATCTTGGCATCTCAGCGCCTTGTGGTGTCTTCTATTCAGAAAATATTCTTGCGCTACCTTTGCCCCATTCACACATCGGTCCGCTACTGATGCCATCTCACAGGCTAATAGGGCGCCCCACGCCGAGTTTCAGCATTGTAGGATTACCACACCAGTACAGCAACTTGCTAGACATCACCTCGGTGCCATCCGGATCTCGGCGCCCCACTGCAGATGAAGTGCCTCTCAACTATGAAACCACCACGGTGACATCCGGATCTTGGCGCCTTGTGCTGGTTCCGGCCTATTCACACATCGGTCCGCTACTGACGCCATCTCACAGGCTAATGGGGCGCCCCACGCCGAGTTTCAGCATTGTAGGATGACCACACCAGTACAGCAACTTGCTAGACATCACCTCGGTGCCATCCGGATCTTGGCATCTCAACGCCTAGTGGTATCTTCCATACAGAAAATATTGTTGCGCTGCCTTTGGCCCCATTCGCACATCGGTCCGCAACTGACACCATCTCACAGGCCAACAGGGTGCCCCACGCCGACTTTTACCATTGTAGGATGGCCACACCAGTACAGCAACTTGCTAGACATCACCTCGGTGCCATCCGGATCTTGGCATCTCAGCGCCTTGTGGTGTCAGTCAGAAAATATTGTTGCGCTGCCTTTGGCCCCATTCGCACATCAGTCCGCTACTGACACCATCTCACAGGCCAACAGGGCGCCCCACGCCGACTTTTACCATTGTAGGATGGCCACACCAGTGCCACAACTTGCTAGACACCACCTCGGTGCCATCCGGATCTTGGCATCTCAGCGCCTTGTAGTGTCTTCTATTCCGAAAATATTGTTGCGCTGCCTTTGGCCCCATTCGCACATCGGTCCGCTACTGCCGCCATCTCACAGGCCAACGGGGCGCCCCACGCCGACTTTCAACATTGTAGGATGGCCACACCAGTGCGGCAACTTACTAGACACCACCTCGGTGCCATCCGGATCTTGGCGCGTTGTGCTGCCTTCGGCCTATTCGCACATCGGTCCGCTACTGACGCAAACTCACAGGCCAACGGGGCGCCCCACGCTGACTTTCAGCATTGTAGGATGGCCACACCAGTGCTGCAACTTGCTGGACACCACCTCGGTGCCATCTGGATCTTGGCGCGTTGTATTGCATTCGGCCTATTCGCACATCAGTCCGCTACTGACGCCGCCTCACGTGCCAACGTATTTTCTCCGCATTTTATACCCTATGCCGCCTAACAGGTCATGTGACTTGTTTATAAAACTTTTCATTGGTTCATTTTACTTTTGGTTTCCTAATGATGGAAGGCTTGATCATATGACCTAAAAACAACACTTTTCATTGGATGAAAACTTTTTTTTTTTCCCAAACGATGAAAGCCCCACCTTGTTTCTGGATGTTTCAGACTGAAGCTGGCGTCAGCATGAGAGCACCACCATCTCGTAGCTCCGTCGTGGTCATTCCGCGAGCAATCATGGCAGCCGCTCCCCACCATAAGCCTACAGGAGTCGGGGGCCCCCAAAACTTTTGATGAATCCTCAAGGCGGAGGGGACGCTTTCGAGAATGGGGTCCAAGACCTAGCAGACAAGCGTCCGATTTCCAAGGTGTCCCAGGGCCATTTCAGTGGACCAGGCCCAAAAAGGAAACAGCCTGCCGCCATTTTGAGAGTCCTGTGACAGCCGCCTATCGCTGCACCGCAAGAGTGGGCGCAACTCAGCTGAATTGCGGCTTTTGACACAGTGGACCAAAAACGGACGGAATGGCAACTGAAACGGTAAAGGGGCGCCCCACTACAACAGATGACACTCCACCTGGAGAGGCCCGTTCACGCCGCCTCCCCCGGGGCGCCCCACGCCGTTATTCGGAGCAGCATTGTAGGATACCAAAACCAGTGCGGCAACTTACTGGACATCACCTTGGTGCCATCGTTCTGCTGCCTTGGAACTATTCGCACAACAGTTTGCTACTGATGACCCACCCCCCGCGACGCCCCACGCCGGAAATCTGGACGTTGTGCTGCGTTGGGCCTATTCGCACAGCCGACCGCTACTTCGTTGTTTTTCCCTAAAAATGTTTATATGTTATTACTGTTTTTGTTTTCTTGTATATATTTATAAGTTATTAAAGTTTTATAATCTTACTACTTTGTCGGAGTGCTATATATTTTTAATGTGACACATAATTGTAAAAACTTTGATGTACAAAGAGTCATCCCTGGAATCTTCCGCTTCAGGCTCGGTCCCCTCCCCAATCACAATACAGGATGGTTTTCAGATAATAGGAACGCGTCTGCTGTGACGGATCTCATCGAGTGTGGGCCTTGATCTACTATAACTCCTTTGAAGAGGGGTGATTCTTTACAGCTGGGGCCATAAACTACATCTGCAGGGCTAGCTGATACCCTAGGACCGGCCTGGACAATAGGACACAGAGGAAAAGGAGTGTCAGAGGGTGCGGTAGTGAATAGGGTGAAAGGGAGGTGTCGGGCGGGCACAGGGTGTGATTCTCAGGGAAGAGCAGCGCAGATGGGGGGAGGTTTATTACCCATGCATAAGACAGAGAGCGGGGGTAACCACTGCCTGGGGGAGATGCTTGCGAGGGTGGGGAGCCATGCTAAGGATCGACAGCGTGCACAGAGTGGGTCTGGTCAAGGCATCTAAAATGGCTGCCGTGCACGACAAAAGTGTGGCATTTGAAAAAAGACAAGATGGCGCAGACAATGTTTTTCAACACTTCCTGATTTCCTTCGAATCGAACGTTAACAGACGTTGGGGCATATTACCAAAGTTAAGCGATATTTATCCCTAACGATGCTTAGCAACGATTTTTTTACCGCTAAGCATCGTCAGAAATTATCGCAGATAAACCTTGCTATTATCAAGGTTTATCGCAAATACGATAAAAAACGACCGCAATGCATTAATATCGCTGAAAACTCAGCGATATTCATGCATTACCGAGCTAATGCTCTTAGCCATGTTATCCACCTCCCATTGGATAACATGGATAAGAACTGCTCAGGGCAGGTGCTAGCTTTTGGAGATATTCGCGCTTATCGCGAATATTTCCAAAAGTTGATAATAGGAGATAGCGATGTTAGCGACTGTTTCCAGTCGCTAACATCTTGGCATGCCCACTTTGCATGTCATTAGTGATAAATATCACTCACATGCAAAGTGGGGCCCAAGATGGTCGCTATCTCCTACTAGCCGTCGCTAACTGGTGTTAGCAACAGCTAGGTAATACAGATATAATTTTATCTCCGCGAAGCGGAGCGCTGTTACAGATATATATCTTGTTTTTGAACGTTAATTTCTCAAAATCCACTGAAGCACATATATTGAGACCTAGCAAAGGCACATCGAGCTACCAGTCCCTACAATTTTGCCAAGTTTCGTGCAAATCCATTCAGCCGTTCGATTATTATTAATATTATTTTTTTTGCCCCGCGGGGCCCTTTTAAAACCTCCACATCAAACCTAAGAGGTCAAGGAGGATCTACTATGCCCCCTTATGGTCATTTGCCCCTTCGCTTTGGCCTCCTCTTGTCTCTCGATCCTACCGAGAGACAAGATGGCGGCCGCTACGGACTGTTTGCAATGTTTACAGACGCCGGAGAACCAATCAGCTTCGCAAACCTCCGTTACGCGAAGCGGAGCGCTGTTACAGATATATATCTTTTTTTGAACGTTAATTTCTCAAAATCCACTGGAGCACATATATTGAGACCTAGCAAAGGCACATCGGGCTACCAGTCCCTAATATTTTACCAAGTTTCGTGCAAATCCATTCAGCCGTTCGATTATTATTATTATTATTTTTTTTTGCCCCGCGGGACCCTTTTAAAACCTCCACATCAAACCTAGGGGGTCAGCGAGGATCTACTATGCCCCCTTATGGTCATTTGCCCCTTCGATTTGGCCTCCTCTTGTCTCTCGATCCTACCGAGAGACAAGATGGCGGCCGCTACGGACTGTTTGGAATGTTCACAGACGCCGGAGAACCAATCAGCTTCGCTTCACAAAGCTCCGTACCGCGAAAAGTCCGCGAACCGGAGCGCTTCCCGGTCCGCTGTTACAGATATATATCTTTTTTTGAACGTTAATTTCTCAAAATCCACTGGAGCACATATATTGAGACCTAGCAAAGGCACATCGGGCTACCAGTCCCTACAATTTTGCCAAGTTTCGTGCAAATCCATTCAGCCGTTCGGGCTAAAAGTGAGGCCAACCGCCCTATGGAAAACTCAATGTTAAAAACACGTTTTGGGACCCCCCTTTTTTCTCGGCCCCCCCTTGACGAACCCCCCCCAAATTTTCAAGGGCTGCTCAGAAACAAAATGTGCCATTTTCCTGAAAATTTCAGCCAATTCCGTCCACAAACGCCAAAGTTATTAGACATAGAATTTTCAAAAATCCCATAGAGAAAAAATCCTAACTATATATACCTACTGGCGACCGCCAGTAGGTAATATATATATATATATATATATATATATATATATATATATATATATATATATATAAATAACCAAATCGCCCAAGAGCTTGTAAGAGCTCTCGCAGCAGGAAGTTCAACCATCCGGCTTAGTTACAAGGGAAGAACCACCCAGTGCTGCTCCCCGGTTATCATTTCTTATGACCTGACGTGTTTCTCGGCTGTTGCTGCTTTTTCAAAGGTCGATGTAGAAATGGCACTCAAAGGAGGTTTCCTGAGTTCACCAATTTATTGCAAGCCCTGCCCTCAGTTAGCCGTACTTAGTGCACGTCTCGCATTCTGGGAATCGTAGTCCCTTGGGAAACATAAATACCACCTTTAGTAGGTCCTGCAAGCTGTCATCACAACAAATATATTTCATCCTCAGTGGGCCCCAGAGGAGCACGTTGGTTCATTGTATCCCAAATTCCTGTGCCGTATTCATGTCACGATACAGTTCAGACCCGCAGCCTCCTTAGCATTGTCAGGATGTTGCTGCCCCTCACGGCAGGGCCGCCGTGTCATAGATTAATCACCAAATCGCCCAAGAGCTTGTAGGAGCACTCGCAGGAATTTCAACCATCAGGCTTAGTTACAAGGGAAGAACCACCCAGTGCTGCTCCCCGGTTTCTTCTGACCTGACGGGTTTCTCGGCTGTTGCCGCTTTTTCAGAGGTCGATGTAGAAATGACACTCACAGGCGGTTTCCTGAGTTCACATAGTCAGGATGTTGCTGCCCCTGATGGCAGGGCTGCCGTGTCATAGATTAATCACCAAATCACCCAAGAACTTGTAAGTCAATAGATGAAGTAGACACTTGTCTAAACTCCAGCTCTTCCACATGCTCATAGAAGAAATGCTAATAATAATTGCATATAATCATGTTTCTACTGAATGTAAAACATGAATTCAAAATGTTTTAAGAGGTTTGACGCAGTAAAACATCTTCTTACCTGGGATCAAAAAGGATGGAGAGTGGAGTCTGTTTTCCATGGCAATGGAAACAGCGACCCCCGTGATCGGGAACTTCTAATTTTTTTTATGAGGAAATAGTAACAGCATAGTTGGTGTGAGCAAGCCTGTGGATACAGGCGAAACGCATTACCAGAACCGAAACTAAAAAGAGAATCTTTGTAATCCTTACCGGAGTCCTCATGTTGGTGTCCAGAAACAGGGAGGTAACTGGAATCGGTGCAAATATATATATATGTATATGCTTATGTTGGGGGGGCGTGCCAAATAGGGCCAAGATTTCTCGTAACCAAACTGCTGCTACTCGCCTATTTCAGCACTCCATCCTGTCTTCATTGTTCCATGGGAGCATGAATAGGGCTAAAACCTGAGCACTGCCACCCCCACTTAGCCACTGGGCTTGAAGCGGTGACCAAGGTTGTGGCCAGTAGTGGATATTAGTTGATGAGGTACCCCTGCATTTCGAGGGCCGCAGAGTGATACAGCTGCCAACGCTGGTGTCATGTTGATAGGATGGGGCCCCCCAAAAAGATCAATGAGTTCAGCCTTCAGGATGGAGAGTTTACCTTGCAGTTGACACACATGTTTCTCCGTGGCCTGGGAATGCTCCGTTACAGCTCACAGATCAACCATCTGGAGTCAACATCTATCTTGGCCTGCACTGCCATGCTCGAAGCCTCTATAGCATACATCATATTTAGGGTCTGTGAGCAAAGGGGACTCCTGTGGCCTTGCTCACTGCTTGGTTGCACTTTGTACAAAAGATGCTAATGTTCATCAGGGGTGAAACAAAAACTGATGGCAATGGGTCTCCGATAAATGCTTCTCTACCCTCCCAAGTTTAAAGCGCTGCATGCAGATTTTGTACATTTCTTCACTGCCCCAGAGGCAGCCTAGGACTGGCTGGAGGTGCATGGGGGGGTACAATTCCTACCCATACCTCGTGCGCTGCCAGAGACTGAACTCTGGAAACCTTCAACGCTTGGCCGTTGAGGGGGCAAGGCTTCCCAGTCTTTCTAGTGTGTGGTGGTCCACCAAGATGGCACCCTGTACCTTGCATGTCAGAGTTCGGAGCATGAAAAGGCCAGAGCACTTGCATTGGACCTTGAATGGCAGAAATCAGAATGTTCAGAGGCGAGGTCGTTGGTGGAAGTGGTAACTGCCTCTATTTATTTTATTGATTTATTTGGTGTTTTATATTGCGAACTTGACCCTAACAGGGTATCAGAGCTCTTTACATTCACATAATGTTTTCCACTTATAAAAACACGAACACCTTGCAATTTCAGTAAACCAAATCATTATAAAAAGTCATCAATTAGTTGTACATTGAATTGTGATAGAGACATTTGTGCATGTCCTACAAATTTACAAAATCAAAATCAAGTGTCTGTATTAAACAAGAAGGTCCTCTGATAATGACCAGACTGCTGGAGTTATGGCAGGAATTTGCTCATAAGAAAAGTTTTGGCTACGTTTTTAAAAGTCGCGATGGACGAGATTTTTCTAATGTTAGGGGGGGAGCATTCCAAATTCTTTTGTGATGTGCCAGAGAAAGCTCAATCATAAGTTCTTCTCTTTCGGAAGAGGGCTGGTTTCAGTAATAGATCTCCATGAATCCGGGAAACCCGGCAACCTCCTGTTAGAGTGATTTTCCTAGCTAGGTACATGGGTGTATTGTAATGTATCGCTTTGTGAGTGATACATGCAATTTTTACCCATATTCTTGCTTCGTAGGGCAGCCAGTTGAGTGCATTCAGGTGAGGAGTGATGTGGTCGAACTTTCTCGATCCAGTTATAAGTCTTGTAGCCGCATTGAGACAGGCTTTTAGTGGAGCTGTTGAAATCTTAGGAAGACTGGCTAGTGTTGTGCAACCGTATTCGATCCTTGATATGACTAGTGCCTGGACTGCAGTTTTAAGACCTGCATTATTTATGAAAGGTTTCAGTTTCCTGAGGTAGCTTAAATGGAAGGGGCGTTTTTTGCCATCATGTTGATGTGTGCAGGCTTGTTCAGGTTTTTGTCTAGTATAATGCCCAAGGATTTGGTTGAATCTACAATCCTTGGGATACAGTTTAGCGCTGTGATTAGTTTGGTCCACTCTGTGATATTTGTGCTGCTTTCTGGGGGGAAATCAAGAGGAGTTCAATTTTCTGTGGGTTAAGCTTGAGGTGATTACTGGTTAGCCAATAGAAGGTTTACTTTAATGCCTGGTTCATGATACCGATCTCTTCTATCAATGTGATCTTTATGTAAAGCTGTGTATCCTCAGTCTTGAAGCACCTTTACTGATGATTGGCACTTGGATATGGATTTCAGTGATGATATGGTGGCTTGGCGCTGCGTGGCAGAAGCCATGCCCAGGGAAATGCAGCTCATGTTTTGGACCCTTCAAATGTAATGATGTTGGGCTGCTCCTTGTGAGTGAGAGATGGGAGTGAGATACTCAGGCATGGCCACTCCCCCTTGTTGGGGTTAGGGCAGTCGAGTGGATGAGTGTGTGTGCTGAGTGACGGACATTGCATTTGGAGTTGTATTGAGGTGGATTCGCCTCAGTGTGAGTGACTGAGCTGGGTGTGAGCAGCCTGGAGTGGTGCCGTGTTGTCGGGTGCTGCTGCAGCCATGACAGGCATCAACACACACCCCCCTTGGTGCCTGATATTTCGTGGGTCTGTGGAGGGATGGTTAGTTTGGGTTAGTGTGGGGTGACATGTTTGGTGGTTTCACATCTTTTTTTATATCACCCCCGTTTTCCTCCTCTTTCTTTTCCCTCTCCTGTGTGAGGGCGGATGTTGATTGTGGGATAATTGTTTAAGAGGGTGGGTTCCTGAGGAGCTGCAATGTTTGGGGAGGCACAAGTTGTTGATTTTCTGTGTTTACCTGGTGGGAGGGGGATTTTGTTTTTGTTTTTATTAGATATTTGGCAGTGGCACTGATGTGGTTACAGGATGTGGCGCTTGGGGGGAGGGTGGGAAGAGTGGGAGATGAAGTGGGATGATAGCATACTTTAAATTTGTGACGTAATGTTTGTGGGCTCAACTCCACCATGAAACGATGCAAGTGTACAGACATATATTTGTAGGCATGGTGTACAGATAGTAATATCAGAGGAGACACACTTAATAGAGACTGAGGTATATAAGGTCCAAAAGAAGTAAAGGGCACAATTGTATTCCACCACATACTCCAACTATGCCAGTAGTGTGGTCATTTGGGTGGCACCACTGGTTCTCTTTTGTGTTTGTACCTTTAGGGCCGATGTCAAAGGGTGGTATCTCCTTGTTCATAGTCTACTGGATGGTGTGGGAGTATGTCTGTTGAATGTACATGCTCCAAATGTGAATGATGGGGCTTTCTACATGGAGCTGGAAAAGGATTTGCTCCCATATGTTGGTGTGCCTCTTTTATGGTCTGGAGACTTTAACTGTATGCTTTATGGGCTTTTGGATATACACCCTCCATGGATTTGCACTAAGCTGCTAAGCTGCACCTGACTGATGCCTTGCGCACAGTGATGGAACACTCCCACTACATAGATATTTGGCGCAAGACACAACCCAGGACACAGGTATACACATGCTATGTCCCCAAACATGAGACTTCTCAACAGATTCTTGATTTCTAGCGATGTGGCAGCTGACACATTGCAGATTTATATTTTGGGTCAATTCCTGTCAGACCACACTCCGCTGCAGCTGGAGTGGGGGTAGCACCAGACCACAAGTTCCCCCCTGGCATCTCCCGCAGGAGGCACCGGGTTACAAACTGTTCCAGGAGGATCTTCATGATGTGACTGCCGGATATTTTCCTACAAATTGGCTGGGCACGGCTCAGTGAGTGCTGGATGGGATGCTCTGAAGCTGGTGACGCATGGTGAGTGCTTGTCCAGGGTTGAAGATATGCGATGGCACCTAGAATGGGAACTGGCGGTGGTGATCCTGACGGACCTTCAACATGCAGTCCCCAAGCTGAGGGCTACCAGGGTTCCTTATTGATAGCGCAGTATAGAGTTGGGGAAATATGGGATATACTGAATTGCCTAATTAGACCCGAATACCCACAACTGTTGCATCAGGAAGGGGATAAGTCGGGGAGACTATTGTCCTGGTTACTTAGAGGGCACGCCCACCCCCGCTCATACACTCACTCTGTTGCCTGGTTTGAACGGTGGACAGCACGCAGGCCGGCATTAACTCACTACTCCGAGACCACTGCGCAGCTGTTTATAGTTGAGGCCATTGGTCCCTCCAAATGTGACTGGGAGATTCCTGGATGATTTGATACTCCCAGAGGCACTGGGACAGGGCCTTCAGGTAGACATTTGAGTAGAGGAGTTGCAGGAGGCTATTGGTGCTATGGCAAGCTGCCAGCCTCCAGGCATGGAGAGGCTTCCTGTGAAATATTTGTAGTCTTTTACTGGCCTTTTACTGCTGTGATTACTGGAGACCCTTCAGAAAGTCAGCTGCGTCGGTTCCCTACCGCAATCGATATGGGAGGCCCAAATATTCAATATTCATGCTTCGGAAATGTGGCAAGGATCGGATGGACCTCAGTTCTTACTGCCACCTGTCCATGCTAGGAATTGCACTAAAGTTCTGGCTAAGACCCTGAAGACGTGCTTTGGGCATGTGGTTGCTCATTTGCTAAACGATGACCAATGTGGCTTTATGTCATGTATGGGAAAACATATGAATCTGCAGTAGTTGTACGCGCGATTGACCAGAACAGCTCTTGCTTTCCCTGGTATCCTTTCTAGCAAATAAAAAAAAAAACTATGATTTAGCTGAATATAATCGCCGCATTTTAGACATGTTTTAAATAGAAATTTCTGACTTACCTGCAATCCTGCACCATCTGACGCCCGGTTCCCCGCACCTCCCCGGTCCACAACAGGATTTTTCCGGATTGTTGTGGAGGGAGGAGCGGAACATTGAGCACTTCCGGGTTAGAGGGGAGGAGGGGGCAGCGCTATTGGCGGATCTCACTGGCAGCGCCCCTTAAAACCGGATGCCTTTGACTCGCGCAGCAGACGCGCGCTCGACCAGAACAGCTCTTGCTTTCCCTGGTATCCTTTCTAGCAAATTTTTTTTTAAAACCTATGGTTTAGCTGAATATAATCGCCGCATTTTAGACTTGCTTTCAATAGAAATCTCTGACTTACCTGCACTCCTGCACCCTCTGACGACCGGTTCCCCGCACCTCCCCGGTCCACCATGGGATTTTTCCCGATTGTTGTGGAGGGAGGAGCGGAACATTGAGCACTTCTGGGTTAGACGGGAAGAGGGGGCAGCGCTCTTGGCGGAACTCACTGGCAGTGCCCCATAAAACCAGATGCCTTTGACTCACGCAGCAGACGCGCACTCGACCAGAAAAGCTCTTGCTTTCTCTGGTATCTTTTCTGTCAAATAAAAAAAAAAAAGCCTATGTTTTAGCTGAATATAATCACCACATTTTAGACTTGTTTTAAATAGAAATCTCTGACTTACCTGCACTCCTGCACCCTCTGACGCCCGGTTCCCCGCACCTCCACGATCCACCACGGGATTTTTCCCGAGTGTTGTGGAGGGAGGAGCGGAACATTGAGCACTTCTGGGTTAGAGGGGAGGAGGGGGCATTGCTAGTGGTGGATCTCACTGGCAGTGCCCCATAAAACCGGATGCCTTTCACTACGCACAGCAGAAGCGCGCACGGGCGTGCCGGCGGCGCGCCAAAAGGGTGCCAAATGCGAGCCCATCTGCGCCCGTCCGCAACCGGCCGGGGCCAGGGGCCACAACCCATGCCCGTTCACCTTCCCACATCAGGAGTTACAGCCCAAACTTTTTGCACAAGGTAAGAGGGGAAACTCCTTCCACATGCCACTCTTCTTGGGACCTTGCAGCCCAACACACTATCTGCCCTCAGTGTGGCTTTCGATTCCACCCCATCTTCCCACCCAAAACTTCGCAGCATAGTATGCACCTTTTAAATTGTAGGTCTCTCCACAAACATTCTCTAGAAATCTCCATGTTGCTAGAAGAGCCAAAACTTGATGCTCTATTTTTGACAGAGACATGGCTGCATGCTGAATAAGAACCCGACCTCATTCAGGCCCTCCCCCAAGGCTATCAAATACTACGCAGTGACCGCAAAGTGGGAAGGGGTGGAGGCTTGGCAGTCATTTACAAAGACTGCTACGGATGTCATAGCTCCCCCACTTCTATTCCAGACTGCGAAAGTCTCCCCTTCACCGCGCCAGATTTTCCCGCCGCCCTAGCCCGCGGCCCCGCCCCCCCGCCAGCCGATTGGCTCCTGCTCCCGCCCTCCCGCAGACCCTCCCGACCGGCTCCCTTTTTAAGGGGAGCCCGACCAGAGCCAGGGAGTGACCACTGCGCCTCCTGGCCTGGTCACCCCCACGCTCCTGTGCCTGCCTGCTCAGCCTCAGCCACCGAGGGCCGTAGAGCACTCCAGCCTCCAGCCACCCGAGGGCCGCCGAGCCCACCAGCCTCCCGCCACCCGAGGCCCGCCGAGGCCGCGCCAGATTTTCCCGCCACCCCAGCCACCCGAGGCCCACCGAGGCGGCGCCAGATTTTCCCGCCGCCCTAGCCCGCGGCCCCGCCCCCCCGCCAGCCAATTGGCTCCCGCTCCCGCCCTCCCGCAGACCCTCCCGACCGGCTCCCTTTTTAAGGGGAGCCCGACCAGAGCCAGGGAGTGACCACTGCGCCTCCTGGCCTGGCCACCCCCACGCTCCTGTGCCTGCCTGCTCAGCCCCAGCCACCGAGGGCCGCCGAGCACTCCAGCCTCCAGCCACCCGAGGGCCGCCGAGCCCACCAGCCTCCCGCCACCCGAGGCCCACCGAGGCCGCGCCAGATTTTCCCGCCACCCCAGCCACCCGAGGCCCGCCGAGGCCACGCCAGATTTTCCCGCCGCCCTAGCCCGCGGCCCCGCCCCCCGCCAGCTGATTGGCTCCCGCTCCCACCCTCCCGCAGACCCTCCCGACCGGCTCCCTTTTTATGACGCCCCCAGAGCGACCGCGCAGCGGACGCGCGCAGCAGGAGCACCGACTGAGCGCCGAAGGTGCGCCAAAGGTAAGCCCGTCTGCGCCCGTCCGCGCCTGGACCACGCCCAGGGCCAAGACCCCTGGCCCCCGCCGGAGGTACGCCGCCGCCACCCTCAACGCACTCAACACCGGCCGAATCCCGGGATGCTACCGAGCCACCCCGATACGAACCCACGGACCCTTCAGCTGCCACGCCTGCAAGTTCACCTGCATCCGGACCTGCTCCGCACCAGCGCCCGCCAAGCCGAACACCAGCAGCAACCACCTCAAGTGCATCCTACTCAACACCCGCTCCGTCCACAGACACGCCATCGAACTCTGGAACCTCCTCGACACCACAGCTCCTGACGTCGCCTTCCTCACGGAAACCTGGATGAACGACTCCTCAGCGCCCAACATCGCCATCGCCATCCCAGAGGGCTACAAGATCACCCGAAGAGACCGCGGCAACCAGACTGGAGGAGGCATTGCCATCATCTACAGAGACACCATCCGCATCGCGACCAACACCGATGACACCCTGACAACCGCCGAACACCTGCACTTCCAGATCCACACGGACCCCAAAACCACCCTCAGAGGCACCCTCATCTACCGACCCCCGGGACCACGCACACAATTCAGCGAAGACATCGCCGACTTCATCAGCCCGCACGCCCTCCCCTCCGCTGACTTCATCCTCCTGGGGGACATCAACTTCCACCTGGAGAACAACAACGACCGCAACACCACCACCCTGCTTGACAACCTCGCCATCCTCGGACTCAAGCAGCTGGTGACCACCCCCACCCACCTCGCCGGACACACACTCGACGCTGTCTTCTCTTCCAGCAAGGACATCGTCTTCAGCCACGCCACCGGACTCCACTGGACGGACCACAGCTGCGTCCACTTCACCTTCAGAAGATCCACGATCCACCACCACCAGCAACAGGCTGCTCGAAGAAACTGGAACAAGATCACAGCAAACCAGCTCGCCACTTCCTTGAGCCAACACCCTCCCGCCAGCTCAGCGAACCCCAGCCAGGCCGCCGACAACCTCACGAAGTGGATCAGCAACTGCGCAGACGACCTCGCCCCACTGAGGACCCCGCCTAGCAGACCCGGCAGCAAGAAGGCCCCATGGTTCACCGACGAACTCAAGAGCTCCAAGAAGAACTGCCGAGCCCTCGAGAAAGCCTGGAGAAGGGAGCCAACACCGGACAACATGACCACCCTCAAGCTCGCCACCCGGAAGCACCATCAACTGATCCACGCCACCAAGAAATCAGCATTCAAGGACCGGCTGGACAACAACGCACACAACTGCAAGGAACTCTTCAACATCGTGAAAGAGCTCTCCAACCCCAACGCCGGAATCAACGACATCACCCCGTCGCAAGACCTCTGCAACTCCCTCGCCTCCTACTTCCACAACAAGATCGCTGACATACACAACAGCTTCAGCCCACAAACAACGCTCCCCACGACCGCACCAACGCCCCCCACCACCACCCTCAGCGCCTGGACCCAGATCAACACAGAAGACACCATCTGCACGATGAACTCTATCCACTCCGGATCTCCGACAGACCCCTGCCCTCACCACGTCTTCAACAAGGCCGACGCTGTCATCGCACCCCACCTGCGGGACATCATCAACACCTCCTTCGACACCGCCACCTTCCCTGAGAGCTGGAAGCACGCCGAAATCAGCGCTCTACTAAAGAAACCAACAGCGGACCCCACCGAACTCAAGAATTACCGCCCCATCTCGCTCCTCCCGTTTCCAGCCAAAGTCATCGAGAAGACCGTCAACAAGCAGCTGGCCGCCTTCCTCGAGACGAATGGATCCCTCGACCCCTCACAGTCTGGCTTCCGAGCCAACCTCAGCACCGAGACCGCCCTCATCGCTGCCACCGATGACATCCGAGCCCTGCTGGACAACGGCGAAACAGCAGCCCTCATCCTCCTAGACCTCTCCGCGGCGTTCGACACTGTTTGCCACCGCACCCTAGTGCAGCGCCTCAGCAACATCGGAATCCAGGAAAAGGCTCTGGAGTGGATCATCTCCTTCCTCGCTGGAAGGACACAGAGACTACGCCTGCCACCGTTCAGATCTGCAGCCACGGAAGTCATCTGCGGCGTTCCTCAGGGCTCCTCGCTCAGCCCCACCCTCTTCAACGTCTACATGAGCCCCCTTGCGGCCATCGCACGCCAACACAACCTCAACATCATCTCCTACGCTGACGACACCCAGCTGATCCTCTCCCTGACCAACGACCCCGCCGCCGCCAGAACCAACCTCCACGAAGGGATGAAAGACGTAGCCGAGTGGATGACGACCAGCCGCCTGAAACTGAACTCAGACAAGACGGAAGTCCTCATCCTAGGCTCCTCGCCCTCCGCCTGGGACGACTCCTGGTGGCCCCCCGCCCTGGGCACCGCACCCAAACCGACAGACCACGCACGCAACCTGGGCTTCATCCTGGACTCCTCCCTCTCCATGACCAGACAAGTCAACGCCGTCTCCGCGTCCTGTTTCAACATCCTGCGCATGCTACGGAAGATCTTCCGGTGGATCCCCACTGAGACCAGGAAGACGGTCACCCAGGCCCTCGTCACCAGCCGACTGGACTACGGCAACGCCCTCTACGCCGGAACCACCGCCAAGCTCCAGATGAGACTCCAGCGGATCCAGAACGCCTCAGCCAGACTCATCCTCGACATCCCCCGACGCAGCCACATCTCCGGACATCTGAGAGACCTGCACTGGCTCCCCGTCAACAAGAGAATCACCTTCCGTCTCCTCACCCACGCACACAAAGCCCTACACGACCATGGCCCGAGCTACCTCAACAACCGCCTCAACTTCTACGCTCCCAAACGCCACCTCCGATCGACCAACCACGCCCTCGCCGCCGTCCCCCGCATCCGAAGAGCGACAACAGGAGGAAGGTCCTTCTCCTACCTGGCCGCCAAGACCTGGAACACCCTCCCGACCGACCTTCGCCTGACCCAAGACCACCTCTCCTTCAGGAAGAAGCTCAAGACCTGGCTGTTCGAGCAGTAGCGGCACCCCACCCCCCCCCCCAAGCGCCTTGAGACCCTCCGGGTGAGTAGTGCGCTCTATAAATGCCTTGATTGATTGATTGATTGACTGTTGACTTCTCCCCCACCTGCACCTTCTCGGGGGTGCTCCTATACCGCCCACCCGGCCCACCAGGGCAATTTCCCAACACTCTCCCACCCATTATAACTAATCTTGCGTACAGCCCATCCAACTATTCCCTCCTAGGGGACCTCAACATTCATTTTGATGACTCCACAGACCTCAACGCCGGAGAAGTGACCACCAGCCTTTGAGCTCTTCAGCTCAAACAGCTAGTGCCACCGCCGACCCATCTTAAGGGCCATCTCCTTGACCCCATCTTTAGTAACTGTTCAGATCTTCAAGTATGAATTCCCTCTCCACTTCCATGGTCGGACCACTTCCTTATCCCCCTCGCTTGGATCACACCAAATCCATGCCCTCCCAGGCCCACAGAAATTCGCAAAACTCGTAAGTGGTCGAAACTCCCCCAAACCGAATGGCTAGCAGGTCTCGAAATCTCCAAACAACCCAGCACCTCCGACCCCATTCTGGCTAATGAGAACTATAATAAATGGATCTCAAATTCGCTCGCTCTGTGCTCCCTATCAAATCCACCGAATCTAAACGCAGCAATACGACCGCCCCCTGGTACTCCTCAGAACTACGGCAATTGAAACGCACCTGCAACAAGATGGGGAGGAAATGGCGCCTTGACTACTCTCCCTCTAGGAAAACTGCTTACAGAGCAGCAATTAAATCTTACAAGGCCAGCATTAAATGCGCACAGTCATCCTTTTTCGAGGAAAAAATTACCGAAGCATCCTGAAAGCCCAAGGAAATTTATCGCATAGCAAAAACCCTACTTCAGCTACCAGAAAAACATCAAGACTCCTTGAATGCCCAAACCCCCTGTGACAACTTAGCAGATTTCTTTCTCCGTAAAATCAAAACGATCTACGCTTCTTTTACCCATCCCGTCATCCCATCCGAGAATCCTCTTGAACCTGGGCTTCGGCCCCCAGCCACACTTGATCACTTCCCTCTTCTAGACCCCACCAATCTAGAATCTATCGTGCATCAGGTAAAATCCAGCTCCCCTAATGACCCCGCACCACCATGTACCCTACTCTCAGTCTTTAATCACATTCTACCAACCATTCTAGAGCTACTCAATGTTTCCCTATCCACCAGCATTGTCCCACTCCCATGGAAGTGAGCCAAGGTCAAAGCCCTCCTAAAAAATCGAACTTAGATCAAAACAACCCCTCCAATTACCGACCCATCTCCCTGCTGGCTTGGCTAAGTAAAATCCTGGAAAAACATGCCAATACGGTGCTAACAGAGTTCCTAGAGTCCAAGAACCTCTTAGACTCCAACCAGACGGGGTTCCGCCCCCTCCATGGGACTAAAACCATCCTGGTCGCAATAACATAGGAAGCCAGGAGGATCCTGGACAATGGAGGCTTAGCAGCCATCATCCTCCTCGACCTAAGTGCCGCCTTCGACACTGTAAGCCATAACATCCTACTGCACCGACTTAACAGGAAGGGAATCTCAGGAACGGTAATCACCTGGTTTAAGTCTTTCCTTTCCAACCGTTCTTTCCAGGTTTTTGAGGGTGACTACACCTCTCCCAGGTAGCCCCTTAGCTGTGGCGTCCCGCAGGGCTCCTCCCTGAGCCCCACACTATTTAACATATACATGAGCCCCCTAGCTGAGATTGTCCGCCCCTTCGGAGTAAAAATCAACACCTACGCGGACGACACTCAGCTAGTGGTGGCTCTTAATCCTCTTTAAACCACACCCTTCAGCCTGAAGAATTGCCTGGAAGCAGTCGCCGAATGGATGACATCTTCCCGCCTTAAATTAAATGGGGACAAAACAGAGCTCATGCTCCTTGGCAATTCCATCCACAACACCATTGACCCACTCTGGCCCCCCTGCCTGGGACCTGCCCCTGTGCCTAAAGACTCGATCAAAAGCCTGGTCATCTGGCTAGATAAGTCCCTTGATTATAACCATAAAGCGACCAAACTTTCTGCCACCTATTTTGGCCTGCTAAGACTTCTGCGTAAAATCCTTCCCCTGCTACCTTTTCACGCTAGACAGATAATGGTCTAGGGTCTGATCTTGTCTCGTCTAGACTTTGGGAATGCTCTGTATATAGGGGCACCCCAGACTACTCTAAAGAAGCTGCAGATTATTCAGAATTGTGCAGCTAGAACCCTCCTCTGAATTCCCCGCCGAGTCCCAGTCAAACCCAGACTGAAGGACCTCCACTGGCTCCCAGTGAGGGCAAGGATCGAATTTAAGGCAATGTGCATTGCACATCGATCCTTCTGGAGAAGAGGCGCTATCATTAACCAACCCCTGATAACCACCTACCATCCAACCAGACAGCTCAGATCTGGGTCCTCCTTCTTGGCCGTAATACCTAGGTTTAAGAGAGCCAGGTGTGGAGGCCGCTCGTTCTCCCACAATCTCGCCAAACTCTGGAACTCCCTCCCTCTTCAACTCAGATCGGGGCCCAAACTACTCACCTTCCGTAAACTCCTAAAAACCCTGATTTTTAATAAACCAGAATAGCTATCAACTGTTTTGCAATAAGCGTGATTTCTGCAGCGCTAGGACACCTAAGACTAGCTATCGCACTATATAAATGGTCTTTTCATTTCATTTCATGTGCTCCACTCCATGGCAGGTTGTGGCATTGAATATAGAAGAAGCCTTCGACACTCTTAGATGGCACTACCTTCAGAAGATACTGCGGAGGATGGGACTGGGCCCTGGGTTTCTATTGTGGATCGGACTGCTTTACACTCAGTCTGTGCCACACGTCTGTAGTGGAACTGTAGTCTCTGAATGTATACCTATAGATTGTTATGGTTAGCTGGACATTTCACTCGTACAAAACCATTGAAATTCCCCCATTATAGTTAGTTCAGCTAACTATAGCCCGCAATGCACTGCTGATGTTGTCACATATTACTCATGACATGGTCAGTGACATTACTCATGACATCACTGATGACATCTCAAATGATATCACTGATGACATCATCCAGTGAATGTGTGTCTTCCTAAAAATTAAATATTTTTTATATATGTATATCTCAAGGTCGATGTAAGAATAAATGTGTAAATAAGTGTCTAAAAGGATTTGTTTGTATAACTGACTGATTAAGTGTATCTTAGTGAATACATGGGTTAGCGAGTAATGTTTAAATATGTAAATATCTGAATCAGTCTCTCACTTTGTCTATAAGTGGCTACATGGGTTGCTGAGGAGCTACATGAGTGTCTATATGGGTTATTAGTTGGTTTTTGAGTATCAGTATGACTGTCTGAGTGTCTGTATGGGTCGGTGGGGGTATTACTTAGCGCATAGATGCATGAATGAGTGACTCACTGTTTGTATGTGTTTTGAAGAAAGCATGTGTGCAGGACTCTATGGATGGATGGATGAGTGTGTATGGGTGTGTTAGTGATTGAATGACTGTCTCAATAGTGTCTTTATGAGTAACTACATATGTTTCAAACAAGTATATGTGAGTATTTGTGTATATAAGTGAGTATATGTGAGAGTGAAACATTGGAAGATTTCCTGTATAAATAAGTATGTGTTTCTATAAGTGATTGTTTAAGAGAGTAAGTATGTGTACGTTTCTGGAGCATGAGTGACTATGTGTCTGAGTAACTGTATGAATGAGTGGCAGTGTGTAACAGGATGTATAGGTGCATGAGTACATATGATAGGTGAGTACATGTATGAGTGACTTTATAGGACTGTTAGTGAATGAGTGGATGTGTATGTAGATCTTGGAATTACTTTATTTGAAATGGTCATTTAAGATGTCATCATTGATGTCATCAGTGATGTCACTGACTATGTCATGAATGATGTAATATGTGACATCATCACCAGTGGATTGCGGGCGCGAGAGTTACAGTTAGTACAACTAAGTATAACGGAGGAATTTCAATGGTTGTGTAGTGAAATGTCCAGCTAACTATAAAACCCATAAAACCTATGGTTTTTTCAATGAATTTCCAAGTTTTTTTAAAGGATAATTCCTAACTATAACCTGCCTGAAACCTATGTTTTTTTCAGTGAATTTCAAATGTTTTTTAAATGAAAATTCCTAATTATAATGTTCACCACTTCCCCATATTTTCACCAAGAAGCCAAATCTGTAATGCTACCTAAAAAAACAGGCAATAGTTCCACTTACAACTAACAAATTAACATAAAAATGTAACTACTGTAAGGATGTCGACTATGTACTGCATGAATTACATCCAACCTATACCCATATTTAAACAGGACTATGTGATAGTGGTACTAATTATAAACTTTCGACACCCAACAAAATCACAATACCCAGCGCCACCACCACTACAACCACCCCTCCTGACCCCTCCCCCACTACTACCTCAGAAGCAGCGTAAAACAGGACAACGGACCTTCCCAAAATAATATATCCCCCTCAACAGTATACTAGCTCAATGTTCAGAGATGTGGCAATCAACTATGTATAAGGAAAGGAACTCGCACATCAACAATAATGTACACAAGTATAGCATATCACTACCCGTGATATGCTATACACAACTCACTATACAAACCAAAAACCTTTCTGTGTGTAGATATACTATTAATACGTGTAGTGTATTGCACAGTGGATGCAACCATATTATCTCAGACACTGGGGAATATTTCGGTCATGTAGCTGTGTTTTCTCTTCCCCCCTTGAAGCAGAAGCGGAGTGGGCTGGTCCAACGTACGCAATGTCAGCATAAGACTATAAATAATTAGCCTACAGGAGAAGTGTGGCTCACTGGTTAGAGGAGGCAGACCTGGAAGCAGAGGTCAGCCTGGGACCAGGGTTCAATTCCCGGCTCGGCGGGGTCTTGAGTCCTAAAATGTCCATGGACTCTACAATTCTCGCTCCGGTGCCTACTCGATTCACGGGTTCACACTCTGCGACTCTGGGCAATAGCTTGCTTAATCTCCACAATGGCCCCTCGCGGCGGGATGCCTGGCTTTCACCTTGCGGATACCCTGCCGGGGTTATCTCACAGGGGAATACCAGGACGGGTTCCCTAAGCAAGCGCTTAGAAACCGCTTGGTGATTTGCGCTATATAAATTCCTGTACATTTACATTTACACCTTGGACGTGGTTCACTTCTGCAAAGAGAAGAGACTACGCCACAGCGAAGGTCCTCACCCTGCCATGTGGCTGCCGCCATGACCACGTGCCTCCTCGATACAGGTCCATTGCGAACTACTGCCTTTGATCTACACTGCGGACAGCAGGGTTCACACCTTGAATTCAGCTTTGGATCTACACTACGGACAGCATTGAAGTTAGCCTTGATTTATGTAAGGCAAAGACAATTGTACTCTATGTCCTTAGACTTTGTTAAAATAAGTGACAAGAATTCTTCATCGATATCTGCGCTGACTACTGCCTTCGATCTACAGTGCGGTCAGTAGTGTTTACAACTTGATACCAGATGCGGTTAAGCACTACAGACAACATTGAATTCAGTATCCATTTATTTAAGGCAGAGACAATAATACTGTGTCTTTAGATTTTGCTAAACTATGTGACAAAAAAGCATTCCTCGATGTCTGTGTCAACTACTGCCTTCGATCTACACTGCCAGCAGCAGGGTTCACAACTTGAATTCAGCTTTGGATGTACACTACGGACAGTAGGAAATTCAGCCTTGATTTATTTAAGGCAGAGACAATTGTACTGTATGTATTTAGATTTTCTTAAAAAAAGAAAAAAAAATCATTTGTTGATATCTGTGCTGACTACTGCTTTCCATCTACAGTGCAGACAACAGGGTTCACAACTTGAATTCAGCTTTGCATGTACACTACGGACAGTAGGGAATTCAACCTTGATGTATTTAATGCAGAGACAATTGTATTGTATGTGTTCTGATTTTGTTAAAATAAGTGACAAAAATCATTTGTCGATATCTGTGCTGACTACTGCCTTCGATCTACAGTGTGGACAGCAGGGTTCACAACTTGAATTCAGCTTTGAATCTATACTACAGACAGCATGAAATTTAGCCTTGACTTTTTTAGGGTAGAGATAATTGTACTTCATGTCCTCAGATTTTGTTAAAGGATATGATAAAAAGAATTTCTTGATGTCAGTGATGACTACTGCCTTCGATCTACATTGTGAGGGCTCACGATTCAGGTAGAATGGCGATTGCACATGACGCATTCCACTAGGCAAGAGACATTATACTACTGCTACCCCCCCCCCGAACCATGAATCATAGCAGGGTGCGCACACGCTGAGTTTTTCAGGTACCACTAACTCACTGCACCACAAGTCATCTCCCCGTGGCCTTATTAAGGCATAATTCACTAGGCAAAAAACATTGCTGCCAGTGCGGCACCCCTGTAGTACGCATTATCGCAGGATACGTACAAGCTCAGCGCCAAAGATACTACTAACTCAGTGCACCATAAATCATCCCAAAGAAGAGTGAACAGTTTTATGGCCCAGTGAGACATACTGTCCCTTTTAAATAGAATTCATGCAGAATTCAATTGACAAAACACATTACTCCAATTACTGTACCCCCGACCACGCATCATCGCAGCATACATACACGCTAAGCGCTAAAGGTACTAGTAACTCAGTACGCCAAAAATCATTGTCACGTGGCATTACTAAGACAGAATTCACAAGACTAAAAACATTACTATAAGTACTGCCTACCCGGGCCACGCATCAGCGCAGGCTCCACAGAAACTTGCTGTTTCAGGTACCACTAACTCAGTGCAAACTAAACTAAGTATAACACCTATCAAACCTATACAATATCCCTTTAGTATGCTTCCTTCAAAAACTTATTTTATATCACTTATAGATTTAGTTGATTAATAAAATTCATGCTGCAAGTGCATACTTAGGGGCCGATTATGATGGCGGACGGACCTGAGTCCGTCCGCCACCATAGAGTAGGAGGGAACCTCCGCATGGCCTGCGGAGTTCCCTCCTGTGCAATTAGGATGTGACCGCCACCCTGGCGGTCACATCCTCTATTTTTACCATTGCGGCGGGTGCGGCTTTAAGCTGCATCCGCCGCAATGGTAAAAATGCATACATTGCATTTGTATGCAGAAAGCGGCAGGAACCGTGCGGTGCCTGCCGATTTCTGCATACAAATGCAGGGGGGTACCCTAGGCATCCCCCATGTGCACCCCCCACACCCCCCTTCACCCAGGGGGCCCGCAACGGGCCCCCGCAGTGAAGTTACACATGCTTTTCCACGGCGGAAAATCCGCCGCGGAAAAGCATTTTTAACAGCCCATCCTAATATGGCTGACGGTGTCTGAGAGACACCGTCACCATATTAGAGCTTTTCCGCCACGGTTGTAAGCCAACCACGATGGAAAAGCTGCGGACGTAAACCAGGACCCACCAGCCATCCTAATGTGGCGGTGGGTCTTTGGTGGGTTCGCTGCGGTTTTTCCGCATCCTCCAGGCCGGCGGTGGCTTCCGCCGGCCCGGAGGATGTGGAAAAACCGCAATCGTAATAGGCCCCTCAATGTCAGTCTACACTGCAGACAGCACAGGGCACAACTTGAACTATAATGTCCCTGAAACATACATATTTCAATAATGTATTCCATTCATGTTCTATCTTTCACTTCAATCATGATTACAGATGATGCAGTCCACCCTAAGATCTACACTGCGGACAACAGGGTTTACAACTTGAATTCAGCTTTGCATCTACACTATAGACAGTAGGGAATTGAGCCTTGATTTGCTTAATGCAGAGACAATTATACTGTATGTATTCCGATTTTGTTAAAATAAGTGAAAAAACGCATTCTTCTATAACTGTGCTGACTATGATGTACACTGCGGACAGTAGGGTTCACAACTTGAATTCAGCTTTGGATCTACACTACAGACAGCAGTAAATTCAGCCTCGATATATTTAAAGCAGAGACAAAAAATAGAACTGTTGCACTGCTAGTATGCGCAAGCACCTTCAATCGCTGCATCCTGTGAACTATGCTCACGAAAGATGTAGAAGACTGCGCAAAAATGTACCTCCACCACCGGCAATACCAAGTACCTCTGGGGTATCACCTTCAACATTGCCACCAGACATACGTCCCAAATTTGGGAAAGTTAGAATGCACTGATTTAGTTAAAGGATGCGACAAAAAACCTTTCTCAATATCTGTACTGACTACTGCCTTCGATCTACACTGTGGTCAGTAGAGTTTACAACTTGATACCAGTTCATGCAGTGCAGTAGGCAACAGACAATACTTCCAGTGCACACCACTCGGACTACGCATCATCGCAGGGTGTTCACACTCTGAGCACCAGACGTACCACTAACTCAGTGCACCATAAATAATCACTATGTTGCCTTATTAAGGCAAAATTCAATAGTCAAAACACATTTTTACCAGTGCAGTCTGCCTGAACCACACATCATCGCAGGCTCCACACAAACCGCCCCTACCTCAGTGCACCACAACTTATGAACCCTTTAAGATAGAATCTTCTGTGTATTATTTCACATACAGTACTCCTACCTTTGTACAGTAGAAGTCATAAACTGTTTACGATTGAATATCAGTGTATGATATCATGATTACTATTCTACTTGTTACCAACAGCAATTTAATAAAATGGAGTGGAGCACACATGCCCGTACCCTCTTCAACTATCTATCCGTGTCTGTGTATTTATTATGTTTGTAAAATGATGCTCCTGGGCCCTACCACTTTATATTGTGCTATAAATAGCGTATACAACCATCTTACCTCTGACAGTAAGTGTGGGCTATTCCTCATTTATTTTTATTTTTTTTGCATATTCATATAGGGCGAAGTCAACCCAAAACTATATCAGCAATTTACATGAGCACTGTGTTTACAGTACATTTTTAGGCACGCATAAATTACGTAATTTCTCTACAATAACAGGATATGGACGCGACTCCGAGCCTCCAACACTGATTTACAGCACTAAATTTGACAGTATACCCGAATAACCACATACGTATATATATTAGCTGCCCATCATGTGCCAAAAACTACATCCTAAAGCTTTCATAGCCGTATATTAGTACAGCTACAACACTCTACTGCATGTACAACAAACATTCATATTCGCAGAATTGTGTCATGTCCACCCTCTTTTATGTGTACAACTATGAATGAATATAGAGTCAGTGATACCCTGTACCTTCCATGTTGGCCATGTTGTGGTACTTTACAGATTCAATGACACATTTGCGTTTAAGACCCGGGTGACGTGAGCACTATAATATGGACAGAAGAATCACTTGATTTCTCAGATAGCTCATGACGGAACTACGCCCATAGCTCTGGAATCATGGTTCATAGCCTCGCGCAGCACTGAGATACGCTAGTCCAGCCCACACCGCTTACGCTTCCAGAAAAACACAACAACGCTACATGGCCCAGATTTCCATTGTAGTGATTTCTTAGTTTCAGGTCTAGTTGTCAGAACAGCACAGACACACACACTCCCTCATGCCTGGTATACACCCACACCACACCCATCCAGCACATGCGTCGCTACACACGTGACCCTACAAATAAAAAAGACGGGGCGCACGTGCACTACGCCATTTTAGAGTTTCTCCCATCGCAAGCGCTGTGATGGCCCGTCCTGGTCTTTCGGACGCCTCATGTAGGCCCGAACTACCGAACAAGAGGCCGACCACCACGTGCTTGGCCTCCTTGGTCATTGAGTTAGTGGTAGCGCAAGGACTAACCGGGTGAGGTACCTGCGATGAAGATTGGTGCACAAATATCTCTTTTGCCATAGAGATATCAAGACTCAGCACCAAATGTGAGACTTCTTGGTTTGAGAACAAGACTGCATGATGTAGAACGTACCCTGTCCACAAAAAAGGTGAGCAGTGAGGCCTGGGTGCGCAGCGGAGGGAGTAGATGGGGTGCAGCAGACTGGATAGAAAAAGACGACGCAGCGATTTAGGTGTACACAGTCTTATATACCGTATCGTATTGCATTTGTATTTTTTCTTCCTATAGCAAGAAACTTTTTATAGTCAGTCAAAAGTCCGTCGCTTGTGATGATTGAAACCACGTGTATCACTGTGCACCACTTCTTTTCACAACCGGATAGAAAACATTACAACTGTAATAATTGTTCATAAATCGAAGACCATTAAACAAGTCGAACTGTACAAATAATTGTAGTTTTAAGAGGAAGAGAATGGTGTGTGAAAGAGCGATGTTATTCTACTCCACATTAAGATAGTGGCAATTACCAATCATAACATCTTTCTTTTACTATCTTTTAGATCTAGAGCTTCAAGGTGCACTATGTCCCGGCACATGGAATTCTCACAAATTCTCAAAAGCCTATTATTAAGCCATTGTGGCCGCTTTAACAACACTTTCCTAACGCTAAAGCGACGATAATGTTAACGCTGTCCTTGTAAATATGCCCTATATATCGGGAGAAATACAGCGATAATTTATGTTCGCAACTGAAAAGATTGTTAATATAAAACTGTGGACTGAACATATCAATCCACCTCGCATATTAAGCATGCTTAAGTCTACTGCAGAAACGTTGTTAAGATCCGACATAAACTGCAATTAGCAAGAGTTTTGCTATCTGTCCTCAAATCCAGGGCAACCTTGTAAATACAACGCTGTTATCATACCTCCCTCTTCATTTTTATAGTCTCATAGAAACACGTACCTTGCAACTGAGAACACTTACATTGCAGCTCATTGCAGATACGAGGCGAGCCCTTAGCAAACCGGCTGCTAACATGCATTAATGCATCTTAGCGTTACCTAGTAAATAGGGTGATATCATTTTCACCGTATTTTTGGCTTTTTAAAACAAATTGCAGCGAAATTGCACTTGTTAATATGCCCTCAAGTTTGCTATGACACAGCAGGAATCTCGACTCCCTCACTGCCATAGCAAACAGCAGTGTCCCGGGGGTAGACACCCCGAGGCACAGCAGGATCCGATCCTGGGAGGTGGTGATCCCCAAGGCTTTTGACTGCTCCAGAATGGAGACCAGGGGGAACTCTCCCAAAATATAAAAAGACCCAGAGGGTGATAATCCCTGGGGCTTACACGGACCTTTGAGCTCCCTCGCCCATTTATTTTGTAGCACAGAGGAATGACGGTCCCTGGGCTACAGGGTCCCTCTGAACCACCATCAAATGTAATATTTTAGACCCCGGGATTTGGCCCTCCCAGGTAGCTAATTTTTAAACAAGCACAGGAGCCCTGCTTCATTTTTATTTTTTATTATGGCTGATCCATGCACCCAACCCACATTTCTCAGTTTCCCCCACCAAATATTTTTGGGGGGGACCCCCTAAGCAGGTCTAGATGATCAAAATATTTTTTGCATGCCCCCTTTATACGTTTTGAACACTTGTCCCACTATTTTCTAGATACTCACTTCTGGCACAAAATGGCTGCCAAGACTTCCTGGTTTAGAATGTTGACAACCACTTCACGGCCAATCACCATTCAGCGTGTGATTGGGACGGTGCGCTTAGGGTGCGTGCAAGATACGCACATCCACTGAGGCCATAGATATAAATGAACTTTTAATTGTAATTTTCTCAGGAATTATTGAACGGATTGACACCATTTAAGCAAAAAGCAGGAGTCTGAACCAAAGACTACCACTTTCCCAAATTTGGTGTAATTCCATTCAGCCGTTCGGGCTGTAGCCACGATGAACGGTTCCTAGGGAACATTGCATGGGGAAAACACGTTTTGGGACCCCCGTTTTTTCTTGGCCCCTGCTTCAAATGCAATATTTTAGTCCACAGGATTTCTCCCGCCCAAGTAGCTAATTTTTACACAGTAGCCCGTGCTTCGAATTTATTTTTTTTATGGCGGATCCATGCACCCACCACACATTTCTCAGTTTTTTCCCAAAAATTAATTCTTTTTTGGGCACTAGGGGGTCCTTGTGGGACCCCCTAAGCAGGTCTAGGCGGTCAAAATATTTCTTACCTGCCCCCTTTATACGTTTTAAACACTTGTTCCACTCATTTCTACATCCTCGCTTCTACCGAGGCACAAAATGGCTGCCAACACTTCTTGGTTTTGAATGTTGATAACCACTTGACAGCCAATCAGCATTCAGCGCGTGATCGGGACAGTGCGCGTATAATCCGCACAAAATGTGCAGACCCACCGAGGCCATAGATATATATGTACTTTTAATTGTAATTTTCTCAGAAACTATTGAACAGATTTACACTATATGAGCAAAAGGCACGAGTCTGAACAAAGGACTACAACTTTGCCAAATTTGCTGTAATTCCGTTTAGCCGTTCGGGCTGCAGCTGCGATGAAAGGTACCTATGCAAAATTGCTTGGGGAAAACATGTTTTGGGACCCCCCTTTTTTCTCAGCCCACACTTCAGGAATCTCCCCAAGACTTTCAGGACCGGAGTGGACCAGAGCGCCTCACCAGTTTTGAAAATTTTGCAAAGATGGCAACCGCCAGTAGGTAATATATATATATATATATATATATATATATATATATATATATATATCCAAGAAAAGTCGCCTCTGAAAGAAACAACGGGAGACTCAGCAGGCAGTACTCAGGTAGGTTTATTAATTCATTCAGAATGGTGTTGGCATAACGCGTTTCGGAGTATTGTCTCCTTCATCAGATGCCTTCATTCCCCCAAAAACTGGCGCCAAATGCAGTCCTTCATTGATATGCAGTGCATCCTCCCCATTGGTGGTAATCCAGGAACTGCAAGTTCCAGCATCCTTCGAGGCGGATGATGGAAAGGGCTGTCAGAGTCCTGAAAACAATTCAGTGGGGCTGAATAACCTTTTCTGTGCTGCCCTACGCCTTCTGCAGCCAACGTTTCGGGCGTGTCTGGGAAACGCCGTGCCAGTGCTACGTGTCTCGCCGTGAAGTCACGGTCCTGTCTGGGCCAGAGTTTCACCCTCCCGTGGCCGCAGCTCGCCAAGCACACTACCGCTACCACGATTCTCCTCCAAAATTGCCACAAAGTGCTTGGTTCGTTGGGGCGGGTCTCCTTAATGGCGTTGTGGCTCCGCAAATATATATATATATATATATATATATATTGCAGCTCAAATAATCTCTCGTAGTTTCAGAAAGAAAATTCGGCACTCGCAAGGGAAGTGTTCACGTTGGTTTATTTCATGCAAAACACTCAGCAGACAAACGCGTTTCGGTTTTCCTTCATCAGTGTCTAATAATGTATTTAATTTATCTGAAACTGTGGTATGAAAACGTATGATATATTTCATCCATATTGCCATTTATCATGTATCACAATATGTAATAGAAAAAGTAATATACTGTGTAAATAATTCTCTCACGGGGCTTAACGTCAGTCCTCTTTCTACATACATGCCAAAACACGAGGAAATGTTTTTATATCCGCTTCCTCCGTGTCAATGGTAGACACTGACGAAGGAAAACCGAAACGCGTTTGTCTGCTGAGTGTTTTGCATGAAATAAACCAACGTGAACACTTCCCTTGCGAGTGCCGAATTTTCTTTCTGAAACTACGAGAGATTATTTGAGCTGCAGTCTGTGACGTGGTGCGCCACCACGAAGAGGCACCCGTCTGCGAGTGACCCGGTTCCTGGCGTAACGGAGCTACAATATTAAACGGGGCACCGCGCTCACCAAATCGAGGACACACCAAAGACCACGCCGAGAGGAGCAACCCAGGACGAGTGAGGCTTCACTACCGGGTAAGCTCGAGTGCGTGTAGGTGTGCCGAATGTAAGTGTGAGAGGCAAGACGAAGGGGGAGTGAATCACGTGTCGCCAGCCCAGACGAAAACCATGGATGATGAAATGTTTGGCGATAAGGCTCGGCAGGAAGCAGCAATGGGCATGTTTCAAAAATGTTCAAAAGAGGCAGAGGGCGCAAAACCAAATGAGAAGAGGAATAGCAGTGGCAAAGACACGCTGAATAATCTTTTCACTCGATTGGAGAGACTGCGGGAAAGAGAGATTAGAAAGTGGTGGGAAGCCACCTCTCTAACAAATTATGTGGATGTTGATAGAGTGCCGAGGGGACTTAGAATATACACTGTCCCGGCATACGAAAATCCAGACCCCCGACTGTTGGAACTATGGGCAGAACATACAGCCCTATCCAGTCGAGGCATGTTGAAATTGTTGATACAGTTCGCATGGAGCGACAGGGAGAAACCAATTAATGAGATCAAATCATTGGAAGAAGAAATTGAAAAAGAGACGAATACAGCAAGAAAGGATGAATTAAGATCGGAAATGAGAAAACGGTTGGAGAAATATGAGTTGAAAATTCACCAAAGGAAGCAAGAGAAATTCGAGAGGGATGAAAGGGATTATTCCCTAGGAAGAATATTGACATTCGCCAAAAAATTCGACGCTCCTCGGAAAGAGATGAATAAGAAGAAAGCCTCTCATATAGCCACGCCAACAGTAGAAACTTCGGAATCGGAAGTGACCGAAAATGAATTATCTGGAGATGAGGCGGCAGGCACATCACAAACAAAAACCCCTTTTCACATGGAATACGACCTAGTCCGAGCAAATTGGCTCAGGGGAGGAAAGAGCAAACCCCCGGAAGCAACCGAAGAACAAGAAGAGGGGGCTGGAAGGGGCCGAGGCAGAGGCAGAGGGAGAGGTCAGATCAACATCACTCCCAGGATCACGAGGAGCAAAAGAGGTGCGAAATGGTAGATAATCTAACGATAATAAACCTAACAAACAGAACTTTGTCATCATTAGAAGAAGAAACTCTGAAATTAGGTTTATCGTATTGCCCTAATGAAAGACTCGAATTTACCCAAACTAGAATTGACCACTTTACCTTTGTGCGAAAAATGAAATTACACAAATATTTCAAACTGAAACCAACGATGAAAGAAAATAGACAACTAAAAACAAGAGAGACTGATATCCTTACGACAGATGACATCTCAACTTGGGAAATTCTGGAGGAGTTGAGAATTGAGGAAAATGTCAATGAAGTAGAACTGGAGTCTGTCACGCAGAAAACTCGAAGGATAGGTGTTGAACAAGAAGCACCGACAACACATTTCAAACCTCCGTCATCATTCGTACCAATAATGCCCTATGATGCGATTGATGCTTTCTCAGAGGCTGTGATAAAGGACCTGATAAAATTCAGGACACGACAAAATCGATTGAGGAATAAAACACCGAACATGACAAAGGACCAAAGAAATATTCTGAAATCTCTAGACAATGACCAAGACATCATCTGCAAGCCATCAGATAAAGGTGGTAACATCGTGGTGATGTCCAGAGAACAATACTGTCAGGAAGCACTTAGACAATTGGAAGACCAAACATCGTATGAAAAAACAACCAAACAGACATATGATGAAAGTATCACAAAGTTCCAAACATTGATAAATAAATGGCACAATGACAACATGCTGGACACTGACGAGTATTTCTTTCTAAAAAACAATAACCCAACTGTGCCCACCTTCTACCAGTTACCAAAAATACATAAAGACAATAAAAATCCCCCGGGGAGGCCAATAGTCTCCTCCATAGGGAGTATATCTGAAAATATGTCCGTATACATAGACCATTTCCTCTTTCAAAGCGTGTTACAACTGCAGTCCTATATTAGAGACACGAAAGACTTTGTAAATAAAATTGGGAATGTGGACTGTAATTCATCATGTATACTAATAACAATGGACATTACAAGCTTATATACAAGCATAAACCATTACCAGGGACTGTCAGCCATCAAGTACTTCCTTGATAAAAGACCAATGAAATTTGCACAACATAGTCAAATGTTGTTAGAATTTATAGAATATTGTTTATTCAACAATATATTCTTGTTCCAAGGACAACTGTACAGACAAGTCACTGGTACGGCGATGGGAACCTGCTTCGCCCCCAGCTACGCGAATTTATTCGTGGGCTGGTGGGAGGAGCAGGTGACCAGAAGCCCGGGTTTCAAAAAATGGGTCGGAAACCTGAAAGTCTGGTATAGGTATATCGACGACCTCTTCCTAGTCTGAGAAGGGTCAGTAACTTCAGCAGAAGAGTTTGTGGCCTACTTAAACACCAATGAACTAAATCTGAATTTCACAGCTGATATCAATGCTTCATCTGTAAATTATCTGGATTTGAGAGTAAATCTGATGGGTACCAAAATAGAAACTGAACTGTTTAGGAAAATAACAGCAGGCAATTCAGTTCTGCACGCTGAAAGTAGCCACCCCCCAACCCTGATCAGAAGCATCCCTTATGGAGAGCTTCTGAGAATTAAAAGAAATTGCTCTAAGGATTCCGACTTTGCAAGAGCAGCAAGAGACAGCATCAGCAGGTTTCGAGCGAGAGGTTATAACAAAAACCTCTTAGAAAACACCTTAAAAAGAGTAGAGAAGATACCTTGAGATCAATTGTTAAAAGATAAGATCAAGAAAACTGAGCTGAATATGAAAAATGAGGGAAAATTCAGATTGATTACCACTTTCTCGGATGACTCTAATCATCTAAGAAAAATTCTGAAGAGGAGCTGGCATATCCTAAAAACAGATCAGATTATAGGAAAAGAAATTCCTGCATCTCCTCTAATCACATTCAAGAAAGGAAGGTCTATCAAAGATAAAATTGTTCATAGCCATCTTCCTGATAGAATAACAGTGACAGGGAGGATCAGAGATATGCCAGGGTTTTTCCCATGCGGAAAGTGCAAAGCCTGTGAAAAAAGCAAAAAGAAAACATCATTTGAAATACCAGGGTTGAAAAAGACAAGAAAAATATCTAAGTTTCTTACTTGTACTACTACCCATGTTGTGTACTGTCTATTGTGTCCGTGCGGACTGAAATACATAGGTAGTACAGTAAAGAATGTCAAGTTACGCATATTAGAGCACCAACGCGCTATTATGAATAAAGACTTTAACTATCCCGTAGCTAAACACTTTGCCCTCAAGCATAATAGCAACAGAGAACTCCTACAGTATTATGCTTTAGACCATATACCAGTAGACCCAAGAGGTGGAGATAGATTACGGAGACTAAGAAGGCTAGAGTCCCGTTATATAATAGATCTTCAGACAAAGGCCCCTCTGGGATTGAATAAGAACGAGGAATTAGCTTCTCATTTGGGAAATGCATAGACCCTTGTAACTGTACTGAATTATGAACTCAATGAGTATTTCTCACCCCGTGAGCATTGCCGATCCACGGCTTGATAGCATTTATAACATGACAAAGGGCAACTCAACAAATTGTACATATATTGCAAATAATTTCAGAAATAATGTATTTAATTTATCTGAAACTGTGGTATGAAAACGTATAATATATTTCATCCATATTGCCATTTATCATGTATCACAATATGTAATAGAAAAAGTAATATACTGTGTAAATAATTCTCTCACGGGGCTTAACGTCAGTCCTCTTTCTACATACATGCCAAAACACGAGGAAATGTTTTTATATCCGCTTCCTCCGTGTCAATGGTAGACACTGACGAAGGAAAACCGAAACGCGTTTGTCTGCTGAGTGTTTTGCATGAAATAAACCAACGTGAACACTTCCCTTGCGAGTGCCGAATTTTCTTTCTGAAACTACGAGAGATTATTTGAGCTGCAGTCTGTGACGTGGTGCGCCACCACGAAGAGGCACCGGTCTGCGAGTGACCCGGTTCCTGGCGTAACAGAGCTACAATATATATATATATATATATATATATATCCAAACAACTGCAGCTCCTACCACTTCCACCACAGCGGCGAGGAAGGAGAGACGGACCACTCGATTCAGGCAAGATGTTTTATTTAAACCTTCACATCCAGTTCAGTTATGGCAGATGACGCGTTTCGGGCTGTGAAGCCCTTGATCACATAGAGACCGCATGAAAATTCGCCATTTTTAAATAAAGCTGCATACCCGCCCATAATCACATGATGCAATCACATGTTCATTAAACTAAAAAACAGACTTATGGCAACAAAGTTAATCCATCGCAAATCCATTCACTTTTTTTTGTGGTTGTTTTGTGTGATTGTGTACCAACTGTCTGCTGATTACGTTTTACAGTGTACAATCACATTTATAAATATATAAAAATATAAAAACCATGTAAAATCGTGTGCAAACTTTGTACGATTTCAGCATAAATGCGATTATTACAAAGCGACAAAGTGCAGCAAAAACCCTAGGGCTGCCTGATATTTCTGGTTAAATCCACAGAAAGTCAATTTCTTTACACTGTTTAACATGAATGATTGTAAAAAAATACTACTTTTATATAGCGGATGTGCAAAACTATGCATAGCAGCAATAAATGATATGTGCAAAAAGTGCTGATATAATCTCTAAAATACTAGAGAAATAAATAACATGTTATAGTATGCAACAATATGAATAAATAAATACAGATAGATAAAACCATACATATTTTAAATTTCATATTGAAAAAAATCATTATAATTAAAACAGACAATACATGCATACTAAAAACATTGTGCAAAATGTGTGTTTATGAATAAAAAGAACCACTATTTCAGTGTTATATTTATATATTTACATATATATATATTACCTACTGGCAGTCGCCAGTAGGTAGTTATAGTTAAAACCCAGTTTCCATAGGAAATCCACAACATTCTATTTGGAATAACTTTGGCTCTGGTGGACGAATCTTTGCGAATTTGTCCAAGAAAATGACCTGCTCGGTTCCGCTCCTTCCCTGAAAGATTGGGGATGATTTGTCAAGTGGGGGCTGAGAAAAAAGGGGGTCCCAAAACATGCTTTCCCCATGCAATTTTCCATAGGGACCTTTAGCCAGGGCTATAGCCTGAACGGCTGAACGGAATTACACCAAATGTGGCAGAGAGGTAGAGTTTGGTTCACAGATTGTGCTTTTTGATAAATGGTGTAAATCCGTTCAGTAGTTTCTGAGAAAATTAAAAGGAAAATCATAGCGATATCTAGAGACGGAGTTCTACATGCGTACGGAGATCCGTTCAATTATGAGCGCAAGCTGCATGCTGATTGGCTGTCAACTGTCTGTCAACTCCCGAAACCAGGAAGTGTTGGTGGCCATCTTGTGCCTCAGTAGAACCGAGTCACAAAAAAACGGGGAAACAAAGGTGAAAACAAAGAAAAGGGGGCAGGGTAGACACACCCTGACCCTCTAGGCCTGGTCAGGGGGTCATACAAGGCCAAAAAAGTCTATATATTTTTTATATAGCAGGTCCCCGATCCCCCCCCAAAAATTAAGGCACCACTCTGCAAACGCGCCCCCTGGCGCGTTTGCAGAGTGGGAAATAATTCCCCTTGAATACTGGGGGTCCCTGGGGGCCAAGTAGCCCACCAGGAACCTCCAGTATGTGCTAGGGGGCTGCCTTGCACAAACATGTAAAGAGGCCATGCCCCTTTTTACACCTTTCTGCAACGCAGCCCCCTGGCGCATACTGGAGGTTCCTGGTGGGCTAGTTGGCCTCCAGGGACCCCCAGTATGCAAGGGGACTTAATCCCCCAACTTAGAACGCGCTACGAGGCGTGTTTGCACAGTCGTGAAGGTAGGGGGCGGGGCTTGAGGTGATATGTGTGCAAACATGCCCTGTGGCACGTTTTAAGTTGGGGAATTAATTCCTCTTCAATCTAGAGGTTCCCTAGGGGCCAACTAGTCCAACAGGTACCTCCATTAAGCACCACAGAGCTGCGTTGCAGCGTGTTGTAAAAAGGGGGCGTGACGTCTGAACACCTCTCTGCAACACAGCTCCCTGGCGCATACTGGAGGTACCTGGTGGGCTAGTTGGCTCACAGGGGACCTCAGGATTGAAGAGGAATTAATTCCCCAATCTAAAACGCGCCACAGGGCGTGTTTGCACACGTCACCTCAGGCCCCGCCCCCTTCCTTCACTATTGAGCACAATATTCCTCTAAAATCAGCGGAACTACAACATCCTATTTACTCACCTGTTATCACGAGAGACGTCAGTGCTGCATCTTTCATCCCACTACTGATCTACCGATCCTGAAAAGTAATTCTAACCATACTTACAGTAACCTGAATTTCTTTCATAGGCTAACATTGACTGGTTTCACTTGGAAATTCTTCTAAGTGTGGAGTTTTGGAACTTTAAAAAATTCCTCAAAAATCAGCCAAACTACGAATTCCGATTTACTCACCTGTTATCAGGAGATACATCAGTGCTGCATCGTTCAGCCCACTACTGGTCCTGAAAAGTAATTCCAACCATACTTACAGTAACTTGAATATCCTTACATAGGCTAACATTGACTGGTTTCACTTGGAAATTCTTCTAAGTGTGGAGTTTTGGAATTTTAAAAAAATCCTCAAAAATCAGCCGAACTATGAATTCTGATTTACTCACCTGTTATCAGTAGATACATCAGTGATGCATCGTTCAGCCCACTACTGATCCTGAAAAGTAATTCTAATCGTAGTTACAGTAACTTGAATTTCCTTTCATAGGCTAACATTGACTGGTTTCACTTGGAAATTCTTCTAAGTGTGGAGTTTTGGAACTTAAAAAAATTCCTCAAAAATCAGTCGAACTACAAATTCCTATTTACTCACCTGTTATCAGGAGATACCTCAGTGCTCAGCTCACTACTATTCCTGAAAAGTAAATTTAACTGTACTTACCAGTAACTTGAATTTCCTTCCATAGGCCTGCTATATCAAATGTATATAAATTAAAAAAATATTAAATAAAAAAAATATATTACAATTTCAATATTTTTAGAACATTTTTTTCAATTTATATTAAAAATATGTAATGTAATTTAAAAAATAAATACTTTAAAACAATGTAGTAAATCATTATAAAAAATATAACAATTAATATATTTAAAAATTATCATTTACAAAACCTTTGAAATTCACTGAAAAGAACCATAGGTTTCAGCCACGTTATAGTTAGGAATTAGCATTTAAAAGTAGCATTTAAAAACATATGGTTTTTTCAGTGAATTTCTAAGGTTTTTTAAATGCTAATTCCTAACTATACCGTGGCTGAAACCTATGGTTTTTTCAGTGAATATATATATGTATATATATTGCCACGAGGGAAATCCGCTGGAACAGATATCAGGCGAGCCCACAGACTGATTTAGCAGGTAAGGTCTTTATTTTTTAGCAGCTAAGGACGACACGTTTCGATTACAGCCGTAGTCTTGGTCACATGACCCACGCCTCCATGTTACATCTTTTAAAGGAACAGTGTTGATACATCATCATAGACATAGAAAAGTTGCATTTTCTTGGGTATATTGAAAACGTCTCATATTTTTAAATTTACTTTTTGTGAAAATAAATGACATGAAAGTGTATTACAATACAGTGTAATCATGCATCTTTGCTGCAGATTGAACCTCTCATGTTTGTATGGCAGTAAGACAGGGATTTAACATGTAGTATGTTTAATAAATGTCGTGTCTGACCGATTGGCTAGTGTGGTATAGCTGTTTTTCCTGGGTATAGTGCCCTGTGTGTGCCAAGTTACCTGTGTTCAGGGATACCAGCGTTTCTGTGAGGACTAAACAGAGGTGAAGGTTAAGTACCATAATGTTTTAAAGGTGACTGGAGTCTTGTGTTCAGAGATGCCAGCGTTTCTGTGTTGACTAAACAGAGGTGAAGGTCAAGTACCATAATTTAAAAGTGTCTAGAGACTTGCAAGGATGCCGTCCAGGACTTAGGTGCTCATACTGGTAACTCTGATGTGTCATTCCGGTGCGTAGTGTGTCACCATGGTCCTACAACAAGAAACATATGCGTTTAAAGCAGTGAGTTTTAGGTACATGAATATGGCAATATTACAGGCATAAGTCATTATATACAGATATGATCCATCGAAATGTACACAAACAATAATAAGACCTAAGTTCAGCAGCAATGACGTTCTTTCAACAAGATGGGGATGTGGGAGGTGGGGGGGTCAGGAAAGGTAAAGAGATTAGGGGTGGAGGTTTCCACTAAGCAAACAGTATATCAATAAACTATATATGACTTTGTCTTGGATAAAAAACAATTTACAAGTGACTGTACATTTCTTCGTCCTGGTTAAGGCCATACTGGAACTTAGTACCAGCTAAGAGAATAAAGCGTGATTCGCGTTTGCAGAGGGTGGCAATTCGATTGCCTCATCTCGGGTTGGGGTTAACTGTATCCAGGCAGAAGAATTTGGCCTTGGTCCAATCACGTTTGTGTTCTTTAGTAAATTGCCTTGCGGTACTGCAACTAAGATCCCCATTTGTTATGGCGCGCCAATGCTCGAGGACACGTTTCCTGACTGCAAAGGTGGTAGAACCAATGTACCAAAGACCACAGGGGCAGACGATGGCATAAACTACAAATTCTGTATTGCATTTTATTATTTGTGGTATTTTCCATTTGGTCTTGGTTCTCTCTAAGATAGTTTATGTGATGTTGGTGCTGTGTCTACATGCTTTGAATTTTCCGCATTTGCGGAACCCCTTGTTCTGTTTGAGCCAATTCTGTTCTTTGGGGCGAAAGTGGCTTTGAACTAAGATGTCCCATAGTGATGTATTTCTTTCTAATGTAACGGAGGGTCTCAGTCCTATCTCGTTCTGTAGTATCGGGTCCTGTCTCAGGATATCCCACCTGTTTTTTAGGATTTTTATGATCTGATTTGATTGACCACAAAACTTGGTAATACATCTGGGGCCTGGCTTGGCCTTATCCTTGCTGGGAATTTCTCTATTGGGTCTCAGGATTTCCTCTCTATGTTGTGACTCAACTCTGCTTTCAGCTTGGTGTAAGGCTTTCTTGGAGTATCCCCTGTCTAGGAATCTAGCTTTCATTTCTTGCTTGGCCTGTATGTACGTTTCCTCAGAGCTGCAATTACGTTTAGCTCTGAGGAGTTCGCTGTAGGGTATGCCCCATCTGATGCTCGGTGGGTGGGAGCTAGTAGCATGGAGGATGGAATTTCCAGCTGTGCTCTTTCTAAATAAGTTGGTACTTATTTTCCCTTTCTCCACTGTGAGTTTGAGATCGAGGAATTCAACAGAGGTCTGGCTGTAGTGTCTTGTGAACCTGAGATTGACATCATTACAGTTTAGACAGTCAACAAATTCATTAACATCTTTTTCAGTTCCTCTCCATACAAAAAATATATAATCTATGTATCTTAGCCACTTTGATACACTATGGGCCCACTTTTCAGTCTAGTCATTCCAGAGCACTTGCTTCTCCCACCAGCCCACCATGAGGTTGGCGTAGCTGGGGGCGAAGCAAGTGCCCATTGAAGTTCCCTGTAGGTGTTTGTAGTGCATATTCTCAAACATAAATACATTTTCCCTCAGACATAAGGAGATCATATCAAGGATCATGTTTGTGTGTTGTAAGTACATGGCTTGGCGTTTTTTTAGGAAAAAATGACAGGCCTTAAGCCCATCTTCATGTCGGATACTTGTGTAGAGTGCGTCTACATCTAAGCACACCAACCAATCAGACTCATTAATTTTTATGTTGTTAAGCTTCTGCAAAAATTCAGTAGTGTCGCTCAGATAGGATTTCAATTCCTTAGCAAACGGGAATAGAAAATGGTCTACATATGTACTGGCATTTTCAAATAGACTGTTTTTGGATGAGGGTCTCCCTGGTGGTTCCCTTTCATTTTTGTGTACCTTTGGTAGAAGATACAGAGTGAGTGTTGTTGGTGTATTGTTTTTAAGGAATTGTCTTTCGTCCCAGGATATCAGTTCTTGTTCATGCCATTGGTCCAGTTTCTCATGGTATGAGGTTTTTAATATGGTTAGGTACTTTTTATCCACCCTGCCATAGCATGTGGTGTCTTTTAACTGACAATATGCCTCCTTCATGTACATTTTGTGTGTCATAATGACCATGTTACCCCCCTTGTCTGAGGGTTTTATAACTATATTCTGGTCTTTCTGTAATGTGTTTAGTGCTTCCCACTGCTCTTTGCCGAAGTTGCTCCTGCCTGTGTCTTTTCCTATTAGTGTCAGTAAGTCTTGGGCAACTAGGTCACTAAATACATCAATGTTATCTCTTGGTAGTGTAGGGACAAATCTAGATTTAGCTCTAAAGCTGGTTAGTGGAGTTGCATCTGTGCCCGTGTCTAGAAGTGTTGTGATTTCTGATGTGTGTGAGGGGTCAAAAGGATCAAGGGTCATGTGGGTGAGTTCTACTGGTGTTTGTTGTGCTAGATGTGTCATGGTCTGTAGTGCGGGAACATCCCAGATCATAAAGTCTGCATTACTGGCACTAGATTGGTTGGTGTGCATGGGTTTCTCATTTTTCTTGCATGCATGCATTTTACACAATTTCAATTTGCGCTCAAACTTGTATAAATCTACTCTGGCATCAGCATAGTCAAGCCTCTTGTCAGGACAAAATGGCAGACCTAATTCAAGAACACCCTTTTCAACATCAGATAAAGTTTTATCACTGAGGTTCATTACTGTTAGCTTATGTGTGGCCTCTCCCAGTATTGGTTCTTCGCTTTCTGCTGGCCCCTTGTTCCCATGCCAGTGGATCTGATGTTTTATGTGCCTGAAGTTCCTTTTATGGTATCTTCTGTGTCTGCTTGTCTTTTCCCTTTGGGCCTCCCCCTGTTCAATTGTTCTTTTGCTTTTTGTATGACCAGGTGCTCCCGGGAAAAACTGTTGTTCTAGGCCGGTAGAGGAGTTACTGTCCACTGATTCTTGATCTGAGCTGAGATCTGTTGCAGTGTCGTTGTTGCTTAGTTCAAGGGATTCCATTGCCTTTTCTTTTCTTAGATCAGTTCTTGCTTTATCATATTTCCTTACGAAGGTTAATATGGTTAATATGCGGCCTGCTGCGTAATCCCTTTCATCTCTTGTAGCGGGAATTCCGTTCTCCTACAGAACTGTGCATAGAGATTTGGAACCTCGGTGAATTAGGGTGGCCCAAAACTCACCTCAGAACCCAAAATCCCCTTACCAGGCTAGCTACAGTGTCTCATTGGTCATAACAAACTCCCAATGTTTAGACAAACCAGAACATGAACTTACGATACCTCAGGTCACGTGGAACACATGGGCACTCTTTCATTATACAATCATTTCAAACCAGAACGTGGAGTAAATGAGGACACATGCACATTTGAAATATTTATTTACTAATGCCGTTTTCTCAAACGCAGTATCTTAGATAATACAAGGAAACAAATTATCAGAAGCAAAGTTATCCGCATAGTTACTAGTCCATAAAAAGAAAATGGTGACAGCATACTAAAATGCTGTAATGAATAAGGGTTAACAACACCTAATTCTCACCCTCCCTAACTAGCATATTATATTAATATCTAAGAAGGTCTCTTTGGGTTTTAGCAGGGCGGGCCCATACCTCAAGATCCTAGTATGAAGAGATCACATCAGCTTCCACCAGCTCTCTGCATGCGAACAGCATCAAGTGTGTGTGTGTGCTCTAAGCAAAGCAATATAAAACGCGCCTAAAGCCAGAATTTGGCAGGAGCTGCACTTATGTTATGTCTATGAAGGTGCGGAGATCAGACCTCACAACAATTCTGTGTCGAGTTATCCTTGAAGCTTCAGCACTCTCTGTACAGACATAGTTTACTAAGCAAAGCTGATATCAGAGCAATAACATATTATTCTCATGTAAATAACAACGCTCTTGTAGGTTGAAAGCTAAATCAACAATTAAGTGTCATGTGCAGAAGCAGCAAAAGGAAAAATGGCGTTTAAGCATTTAATAAGCTCATGCTAACTTAACACAGTATATAGATAAGCAGTAACTATATGACACTCTGATAAACGTCTGCTGTTTTCTGGCAACAACATCTTTTTCAAATTTCTTCATCTTTTCTTCCACGGTTTTAACCACTTTGTCCACTTCTGTTTGGTCTCTTTCCTGTTTTAAATGATCCAAGGCTTCTTGTATTTGTGTTAGCAAAGCGTCATAACAGCACAGGTGCACCACAACATTTAGCATTTAGCATACAATTCCAATAAGTCACGGAGAATGAAGTTTCTCTATTTAATTTCTTTATTTAAAAAAAGTGAAGCACCATACAGCCGACGCGTTTCGTCCCAAAGAGGGACTTCTTCAGGGCTTCTGCTAAGAGAAAGACTTCAAGTAGAGATGGTGAATGAAGATCTAAAGGTGTAGCACCGCAGAAGACGGAAAGGCTTGTCTCAACAAATTGGGGACAAGCGGTCCAATGACTTCTACTAAATATATCCGCTGTATTCAAAAAGAGACAGTATCTGTTGGTCCAGAGATTATATAGATCTGCATGTGGTAATAGGTCTATCTGTCATCCATTACAGATGTATGATCCCACAGCGTGTAGTCAATCAATGGTTAATTTATATGGGTTTGAATGCCCCAATCGTAATCTCATAATAACGAGCGTCAATAATCCACCCAGTATTGACCGCGATTAGTCCTCCGGCAGCGAGTGTGTTAGCAAAGCTTTTTGCTCATCCCATGCATTTGAAATCAGGATCTCCATCATGCGTCTGGAACGGGAAACATCACTTACAACGCAACTTTTACCACACAGTGCTTTTACATCGCACCTTTTACAACGCAAACCATTACAACGCATTGCGCTGGGGGGCGCTCTAGGATAGGGAATAGATTTAATTTACTATCGAACACTTCCCTACTATCCACGGGGACTGGAGTTGGAATAGTAAATTAAACTATTCACTATCCAGCACCCCAAAGCGCTATGCGTTGTAAAGGCATGCGTTGTAAAACTTGCGATGTAAAAGCATGCGTGGTAAAAGCATGCGTTGTAATGTCATACATCCGTTAGCAACATGTTGTTGTGTTCTCTACCCAATCTTGTAATACCTTGGGTTTTGGTTTGGCAAGGGTAGGTGTAATAAAGATTCGCAGTCCTCTTGGTATTCGGTTGTTTTCCAGGTAACTTTGTAGGGAGGTTGCCTCCCACCATCTGCTTATTTCTTTGCAGCGCAGACGTTCTAATGCATTGCCTTTTTGACGAAGGCTTGCCGGTGTCACTGTTTGCGTGCTGCTCCCTGCTGGCTGGGAGTCTCGCTGTGTGTTTGTAAATATTGCTTTGGCGGATTCCTCACGCCCCTTTAGATACTCATCTGCCATAGTTCTCAATGTTTCACCAAAGTGCCCGATGCGCATTTATATATATATATATCAAAGCTCCAAGGTTCCCACCAGTTGGAGACGCACTCTGACATCCACTGCAGCAACCTTCATGAGGTAAAAGCCGGATCGGCGGGTGGATCCAGTTTACAGCATGCCTGTCGATTCACGCCGGACGCGTTTTGTGCTCATTGCACTCTTCAGCGGCACAACAGTCATTTTGGCATAGAGGCCACGCCTCCCACTTAAAAATATGAGACCTCCAATGGGCGACTCCAATGAGTCCGATTTGGTTTGTGGGTCTTGTAGTTTGTGCTTCAGTTATGTGCCGCTGTCTGAGATGTTTCAATCCCACCAATGGGCCTCATGGCTTCATCCCTGGCTTATTCCATAGCAAATGCCAGCCAGAATCCACCCGTGCATACACACACACATATGGTCTGCAGTGAGTAGTTAAAGTTAGGACCAAGGTATAAATCCATGCAGTAGTTCCGGAATTAATAAAGAAAAAATAATTAAAGCTATCTAGGGACACAAACTCTCCACAGATCCCGCAATCTTGCGCTTGGCATCTGATTGGTTGCCAACACTTCAGCCAGGAAGTGTTTTCAGCCATTTTGGGACTCAGACTCAGCCGGGTCCAAAAAATGAGAAGGGGGCAGAGTAGGAATCCATTGGCCAAAGAGCATTTATTTCCGAATCAGCAGCGAAATTGGGGTGGATCAGCAAATAACTGCAAAATTGAAAAAAAAATGAAGTGCTTCTTTCTAGTTGAGCCCCTGAGTGGGCCAGGTTGCGGTGGTATATATAAACATAAAGTTGGAGGAGGAGGGTGCACGTGGCCTCCATCTCCATGACCAATATCAGCCATGTGGACCGCCACCTCTCCAGGGCTAGGCCAATAAAATGTAATGGGGAGGGGTGCCGAGTGAAATTCAAGAGTTAAGTAAGCTATAATAACCAAGTTTTAAGATTTCCAAAAGTCAAAAAGTTCTTGATTTTACTAAGCTTAGGTGGATGTGAACTCCAATGTTTGTTCACAAGATAAGAAAAAGATCGGCAGGCGAGGCAGAAAGAGGAGATTGGCTGTAGAGTACTGCAGAACACATGATGGAACATAGGGCTGTAACCTGTTTTTAAGAAAGGTGAGCCAAAATTATGAAAGGCCTGATGGCAAAGGCAAAGAGTTTTAACAAAGGAGCATTTGACCATACAAAGCCAATGAAGAGATTTAAGATGACTGGAGGTGGGTTCTGTGAGTGATGAGGTTTAGCCCATGGCAAGCAGCTGTGTTTTAAACAATTTGAAGACAGTTGGAAGAGACCTGAGAAGATCAGAAAACAAAGATGTGCCTTAATACAGCAGGGAATGTATAATGGTCTCAATAACAGATTTCAAGGTACAGGTGAGGAAGAGGAGTAATTGTATAGAGCATGTGAAGATTAAAGAAGGAATATAAGGCAACCCATCCAATCCAATTCACAAACGATAGTACAGCATTGGATATGAAGCCCAAGTTCTTAGCAGAGGTGAAAGGAATTGGCATACAGTCAAGCTTAGTGGGCCACCAGGCAGTTGACCAGGGAGAGCTTTTGGTGGCCAGAATAATAACTTCAGTTTTGTCTCTATAGAGCTTGACACAAACCACTTGCATTCATCTAGCAAACATAGTCACACAGGATCAAACCTTTGGATGGGTACAAAAAGAAGGGTATGGGGTGGGTACTTTGAAGAACAGGACAATTTATCAAGATAGGGTAAAATTATATGGGCAGTTTGGGTGGGGTTGGAGATCATTTGTTGAAACCCAAGGAGGAGTAGGGCATGAATAAGAATGGCCATTTCAGAAGGGCAAGGTTCAACAAGTGGAAGTTCAGATGACCCACAATAGTGAAACTAGAAGCACAAAGGATATAGTGGTCATGAAGGTCAGCAGGAGAGTTGAAAGCAAGGCTCAGTGGGTAATATATCAGTACTCCAAAAAAGTATTACGTATAATTCAGGTTGAATCTAAGCAGTTTAAGTTGAGCTAGGTCCAAGTAAACCAGGTCATTAAAATGACTGTGGAAATTCAGATTTAACAATTATTTCAACCCACTGAAATGATGATTGGAACATTTGTGACAAGAGATGTTGTAGACTGGTGGGAGGACCAGGGCAATATCTGGCCCAGAGAAATCCCATTTGCCTGCAGCAAAGGCTCCTTTTTATGCAGATCTACTGGGAAAGAAAATGGAAATAATCAAAATATGAGAGCACTACAGAAAATAAATGAAGATAATTAAAATGATAAAGCCTTGAGTCCAATAATTAAAAGAACAAATTAAACAAAGGTGCATAGGTGGTGGAGAGCAGCTTCTCCAATAGAAATGAAATAGGGAAAATAAATTATAAACCCACAGCTCTTCCTCATTGGTAGGAATGAATGGAGTGGCGTTACCACCAGCACTGGAGTCAAATTGACGAGGTTCAAACAGCGTCCACATTGAAATAGCCCCTCATGAGTAGGCGCATAAGGAGGATAAAAACACAGAATGCTGAGTATTAAGCATCTCAATAGATGATAGTCCGGGTGTATAAATTCAAACACTGGAGCCCAGTTAATAGTGGTAGCTGTAGTTCTAATGGTATTGGAAATTATGCTGATAGTAGTTGTGGTGCTTGTGACAATGATGGTAGTTGTGTAGAAGCTGAAATAATAAATAATACCACACATACGACTCTCTGTCAGTACAAAAAATTGCAAGGTTTATTCGGAGACCAACAAATAGTGGATTAACGTGCAGCACGGAGACATCAGCAAAGTCATTGAATGTCCAAAGTGTTGACGTGTCTTACAATTTTTATAGGCCCAAACCGCAAAGGATGTAGCATCATAACATACGTAGCACAAATTAAGAATACGCTGAGAAAACTCGAGACCCGACACTTTGCTTCGAGCTTACTGTGGCCCTTATCATGGAGGCTACAACAACCGTTGTATAACTGGATGGATTACGAGACCAGACGACTGTTCTGTATGTAACACTGTGATATACCGTGCTTCTAAATTCCTTGCCCTGACGAAGTTCACGTCTAGAACGAAACGCGTTGGCTGAGGTTTTATGTTCATATGAAATTTTGATGAGCTTCAATAAAAATCATTTCTTAAAGGAAGAAGATTGACTGTGCTTCCTAATTGAACATTATTGACCTACGGTAGTGCACCACTCCACCCAGTTTCAAAGTTTATTTTCCGAGTTAAGGATTGCATCTTTCAACGGCAGATGCAGGAGTAGATGTGGCACACCATCCACCTAATTGGAACTTTTCGACACTTTTGGTTCATATCCGAGGTTTGTGCGGCACGTTGAGTCCGCCGTTGGTTCTTGTGTTTGCACAAATTAAGAATAGTTCATGTGACCAATTAGAAAGTACCTAAGCAGTTATATACTATTTAAGGTCCGAAACATACTGTTGCTGACCACGTGACCCAAGCGGGTAGCTTCTGGGACTTTCCACTGTAATGTAAGATAGACGTCTGGTGCTTTTCCAGTTAATAATTGCAACATAATAGTAATCAATCAATCAACCAATGCATTTCTAAAGCGCACTACATACCCGCGAGGGTCTCAAGGTGCTGGGGGTGGGGAGGGGGCCGCTACTGATCGAAAAGCCAGGTCTTGAGGGGTCTTCTGAAGGTCAGCAGATCCTGAGTCTGTCGCAGGCTGGTGGGGAGAGCGTTCCAGGTCTTGGCGGTGAGGTAGGAGAATGATCTGCCGCCGGCAGTGGTTTCCCGGATGCGGGGGACTGTGGCGAGGGCGAGGTTGGCCGAGCGGAGGCTTCGGGTGGGGGTGTGGAAGCTGAGTCGGTTGTTGAGGTATGTAGGTCTGGTGTTGTGTAGTGCCTTGTGTGCGTGGATGAGGAGCTTGAAGGTGATACCCTTGTTGACGGGGAGCCAGTGCAGGCTTCTCAGGTGGGGTGTGATGTGGCTGCATCGGGGGACGTTGAGGATCAGTCGTGCCAAGGCTTTCTGGATTCGTTGTAGTCGTCTCAAGAGCTTGGTTGTTGTTCCTGAGTAGAGGGCGTTCCCGTAGTCGAGTCTGCTGTTGACGAGGGCCTGGGTGACGGTTTTTCTCGGGTCGGAGGCATCCATTTGAAGACCAGAAACATATTGTGAAATGAGATATGCTGAAATGTTTGTGCCTAAGCGAGCATCTTCCTTTGCCACTTATCTCTTTTGAGCAAGTCTTGCGTTACTAAAGCTGTTTCTCGGAAGCGAGGGTACAAGCATTTTAGGGCAGTGAATATTATGTCAACTTAACATGGCCTAGAGGCTTACTGCATTTGGTATCATAAAGAAAGATGGCTTCTACTGTTGCAGTAAGGCTGGCGTGGTGGTGATGATTGTAGTAATAGTAGTGTGGTGGACATGGTAATGGTAGGACTAGTAGTTATGATGGTGATAATGGTTCTGGTGGTGAAGTTAATAGCAACTGTAGAGAAGCAATTTTCTTGCCAATCCTTGAATAAAAAAATCACTTTTGGACCGCCAGATTTTGGAATTCTGCTGTATGCGAGTCTCCTTACTGGAACCTCACTCACTATAAGCTGCAGGTTAAAGTGCTACCTCCAGTGCCCACCTTTTGAAATAAGGCTCTGCACAGGGTTACATGTGAAAATGTGTACACATGCATGTTTATATGTGTGCAGGCTGATCGAGGAAGACTATTGTTTGACTTTGCATGGCATCTGTGTGCAGGAAGCACTGTGGAAAATAGGACCCTTAATAATTGGGCTTAAGTGTCAAATCTGTAGTGTCTTAACACTTTTTATTATTCAGGTAAACTATGACTAAATCATCACTCTGGATTAGCATAAGTTAGACAGGCAATTGAAATGTGCTTTCGTAAAAACAGTTAGACCCTGAATGCAAATCCAGTCATTTAGTGTTACGCTATTTAAGTATGTTACACAATTTTTAAATAGGACATATTTTCCTGGGCTAGTGCTAAATCAGATAATATTTTGCACAACCCTACCAGGCCGAGTTAATTACTTTGCTGGCAGCTGGTAGTTCAGAGCTCCCCTGAACAAGATAACCTTTCTGAAAGATTAACCTTCACCACGAAATGGAAAGGAGTGGGAACAAAATCACCATAAGGTAAACAGTTACACCTCTCTGACAAGCGCTGCCAGATTGATATCACATTGGATAAAGGAGGAGCAGACAGGCCTTTGGCTCCAGTCACCACAAGGGCAATTTGTTGACGGTTGGAGAGAAGAAATCAGACCTTAGTGGATATAGCTTTACTTAGACAGAGGAATATTTTTCAACATTTCTTCAAGCTGCCACTATTACATTTCTGAGAATGCTGTGCAGGGGTTGTTCAGCCAATAAGTTGCTGACAGGAAGTGTCACTAAAGAGGCCTGGGGTGATATTGCATCTCTGGATTAGGTGGTGGTGTTGTATCCTTTACAACTCTCCACCTCCTTATACTTGGAACAACCTTTGAGAAGAAGAGGATCAACAGAAGAGGAAAAAGACAGGCTAGCTTGATGATGAATCCCTGCCTGAAGTGTGAACTTGTGCCCTTTTCCTCCAGAGCTAGTGGGGCTAACTTCCCACCTCACCTTTGAGGCCAGTAAAGGGTTGACTTGCTGGGAGAAGGGGGGCCCTTGGACTTCAGCAGACTGGTCCTGGCTGTGAGTGGCCTACAAGTGGCTACAACAGGCTTCTGGATGACACACAGGCACCCTCCAAGTGGTGAAAGACCTTGGATGTATGGGAAGTTCTGAGTTGACAGGGAATGTGGCTGCCTTGGTGAACATGGATTTCTGATGCAGGAAGACCTGAGCTTCCCAGGATCCCAGGAGACTACCAATTGTGGAACAGGCCCTTAATTATTTTCAACCAGAACCATGAACACAAGCCTTGAATCAGGATTTCCACATACTTGGATTGGTGCCACTCTGGCTATTTGGACAATGGCAGGCATAGGTGTAAGTTACAACTGAATGTGACAGGAGCTGCCCTTTTAAAGCTTGTAAAGTTGGTGGGCACACCCCCCTAGGGCATCCTGTCAGAAGCAGGACACACCCACTTCAACATTTTGAGAATAGCCCCCAGGGAGAGATGTTGAATGAATTTGTGATTGCAACCTATCCTTTCACTGGAGCAGTTTAACGGAAAGTTTCGATAAAAGCATTTGCTCTCATTCACAGGAAGGGAGGCTACCATGGTGATTGATTATGTAATCCTCTCTGCATACTTAAGGCTATTAATAACTAATTATACAATTTTGAGTAAGACTTGGAGTGATCATAACCTGATTTCTATTTCCATTGGTTGGGATATTGAGACTGGTCCATCTTGCCACATGTTGCTAAGTAAATAGCAGTGGTATGGCATTAGCTGCCAGGGGCGAAGGATTAATTTGATGAGGGTTTGTCCTGAGTCATTTTTAAAAGAACTGATCTGTATTTGTATAATGGATTTTGAGGCTTGTCTTTCAATATACCTGCCTAGTGAGTGAATTCTGACAGCCTTTCTCAATGCTAGCTCTGGTGTGAAAATCATGCTAACCAGGCTGGTGTACAGCGGGAATAGAACTCAGCCCAGCTGGTTTGATAAGGTTTGCTCAAAAGCTCATCAAGATTTGTTACGGCCCTTAAATGTAAACCAAGAGTGGTGGCAGATGTGGCCGATTGTAGGCAGACCTATAAATTAGCCATTAAAAATAGGAAGTATGCTTTGAGGTACGAAGCCTGGGCTGACTTGGTAGATCCTTGTTACTTGAAATGTAGTGCCAAACTTTGCTTATTTGTCAACCAACCTGTTATTTCCAGTAATAAATTACCAGCTCTTTATGATCATATTTCCCCTGACAAATGGGTGGCTCACTTTAGTGACATTTACGAATCTTTGGCCAATGAGGCATTAGTGCTGATTCCCTCTGTGAAGCAAACAAGGACCCCCTGATTATGGATCAATTTCCTGGGTCAGGGCAAAGCAATTTGTGTGAATATAATACCCAGGCAAATCTCAAGTGTACACTAGCACATGAACAGTGGCATTTGCCAAGCAAATATGAAACAAATAAAGCTCAAAAAGCGTTTTCAATATTTGATAAATGTTTAAACTTATGCATATGCTATAATGCTGAAATACTTTATCATGTATGTATATTATTTTATCATTGAATTATGTTTTTAGAATAGTAATTAAAATGTACCAAATGTGCAAAAATGCTTTTTGAGCTTTATTTGTTTCATATTTGCTTGGCAAATGCCACTGTTCATGTGCTAGTGTACACTTGAGATTTGCCTGGGTATTATATTCACACAAATTAGTGCTGATTCCTTCATAGTGTATGATTATTTGAATTTATAATTTGATTTGGGGAAGATTTGGGCTGCTATTGAGTGATTAAGTAGTAATAAAGCTCCTGAACCTGATTGAGTTCCCCCTGACTTGTTAAAATCCAATATTACCTTGTAGGCCCCATTTTTAACTATGTATTTCAATGCAGTGGTCAAAACAGAGATTCATGCGTCATGGTGGCACTCCATGATTATCCCCATTTTTAAAGAGTGTGAGATCAGGACCCAAGTACTATAGGCCATGTTTCTTGCTTGAAACAATGTGTTACGGCTATTGTGATGGTTATTCTATCCCATCTAGAGTGAGTGGGACAACATCTGCTACTTTCAGATATTCATTTGGCTTTAGTGAGAGAAAAGTGCCATTGATCAGGCATTGAGACTATATTTACTCATCAATAAATTTACTGTGGCAAGATTGGGTAGTATTCGCTTAGATTTCATGGATCTAAGATCTGCTTTCGACAGCATGAACAGGAATAAATTATGGCCGGTAATGATCTACATAAGTGTTTATACTGATATTATATAATTTCTGACCGACCTACACCAGAATATGACTAGCTCTGTCAGGTATAGTGATAAAGGGGAGTGTATGGACCACAGTTCCATCCTTCGTGGAGTCATGCAGGGATGCTTTCTAGCCCCTTTCTTTTTCCCATTGTATGTCATTCATCTTGAGAGCCATTTGTTACATGATGGCCTTGATCTGCCACAGGACAGTTCTTGAGCTAGCACAGGTTTTTGATTCTTTTGTGAGTTTTATGGCCTCACTTGAGCTAGTAACAAACCTGGATAAATCACATGTTATGGTCTTGGGCCCAAAATCGACGAAGAGTAGGAAAATATAATTTAGGGGTGGAAATGTCTAGGGTCACCTCTTTCTCTCATCTTGGAGTCTTATTTGATAATAAAAGTTCTTGGTGAACCCTAATTCCATCTAAAAGGCTTACATTCAGGAGGTCTGTGGGGTCTTTTTGATTCTGAGGAGGCAGACACTGAAACAAACTGATTCAGACCCTTTTGAAGATCTTTAATGCAAAATGTGAGACTGTAGTCTTGTATGGCAGTGAATTGTGGGCTACATGGACTGTTCATTTTAGCAAGTAATTGAGAACCCTTTTCTCAAACATCTGCTTGCTTTTCCACGTGGTACATCATCCTTTAGTGTGCATGAGGAATAAGGCAAGGGATATATTGTTGATACAATAGACCTTCAACCTATTCTAAAATGGCTTTTGATCTGGATTAATGAAAATCTGAAGCTTAATATGATTTTTTAATGGATAGTCATTCCTTGGACTATGTAAAAAAAAAGCTTGGCTCAATTACGTCCAAGAGAGATTTCAGGCATTTGAGCGACGAGAGCTATTTCCCACACCGCATTCTATTACTAAACATGATTTAGCCTGGATTAAATATAGGTTCCTTTCCCTAAGAGAAAGCCACAGAGAGGTTATTGAAACCCAGAAAGGGTCAGTTTGTGCCTAGGCTATTCTTAAGACAACTCTGTATATTAAGCCTTATTTAACTTTTGCAACTGATTGCTATCATCGTTATCTTTTAATTAGATTCTGCCTTGGGATGGCACATCAATTATTGACTGTACCCAAGGGCTGGTCCGGTGGAGAAACTTCAACCCTGTAGCTGTGATAATTTTTGGAAACAAGGCACCCTTCATGTTATGTTTTGTGAGTTTTACTCTGACCCAAGTTGTAAATTTATTGTTCCCTTTTAAAAGTATACATTTTATACAAGCTAGACCTACTGTTTGGTTTTTACAATTAATATCCGCAGATCGTATTTGTTTTTATATCAATGGGTTCTTAAAGAGTACTTTAAAGAGAAGACTGAGCTGGGATATCTAATATATACATTTGTATTATCTTGCTAGCACTGTAATTCTGGTTTTAACCTTTTTTATTCTGGACTTTCTGATCAGGGACAGAAGAGATTCCATCCATCTTCAGCCCAACCCACAGCTGGACCCAGCCTGAATGAGTCCTGACCCTCCAAGTGGTGGCACTCCAGTCCTGGATCATTGGAAGTTGTGCTAAAGGTGCCCAGATGGCCAAAATCCCAAACTTGAGACTTTAAACATTTTTGGCTAAAAAGTGCTCTGAGAACCGAGAGACATGAACCTACCTTCTCCTTTATTCGCCCAAGGTACACCACCAGTCAGACTGACTTTGTGGCAGCTCCTGCTATGTTTAACAGCAGATCCTGTGCAGTGATCCTTCACAGAAGGGGGTATACAGCCTTGTGGAGCCCTCGTCGGCTACAGCTTACAGTTTTCTCCTGCTGGGTGTTTTCGACTTACAAAAAACCGGCAGTCTGAACACAGAAATTGTCACTTCGATCTTGCCCAATGGCTCCCGGACGATGACGGCTCCTTCTTAGACACTACCTACATCCTTGCTATGATGAACTTTACCTTCTAATACAGTTTTTCTTTCACAAAATGCTCTGAAGGTAAGCACCTACTGGGCTCAACCCACTTCTTGTATCAGACCCACGATCCCTCGTGGTCGGCCATATGTTTCTACATTGACCCACTCTAGATGTCGGCGGTTGGCCCTTTGATCGTTAAGACACTAGTTTTTACCATAAACTTTTAATTTTATAACTCCGGGTCTAATGATTGGATATTAGTCATTTAGGTGTCAAATAATTTGTTAAAATGTACTCTATGTTTCAAAATTGTTATAGGATTTTCCTTGTGTTGTCTTTTCACGTTATTGCTGTATGTGAGCTGCATGAGATTTTTCACATCGCCTCTAAGTTAAGTCTGACTGCTTTTGTGACAAACTTACAGAGGGTTAAGCATTGGGTACTTTAGTGACTTTAGTGCTTCACCCTGACAGGGGTTGTGGATGTTATTTGAGCAGGATTTTAACCCACTCAACCAATAACCCAATTTCTAACATGAGTGTACTAAATAAACTAAATATTTTGGATCAATAATATTTCTTTGACTTTTGTAAGTTATAAATGTTAGTTATCGTCATGCTATTTCTTTCTAAAGGTGTGAAAGCTATCTCAACTTTTAGAAAGATCAGAATGATGAATGATTAGAAAACTATTTATCTGTAGAAACAATTGCTTTGTAATACCTACAGCCTTTAAAGAGTTGTAATAGGCTTACTTTATTTAACATTATACCCAGTACTGATTGGTTCATTATTACATTTAAAATGTATTAATTTAGCAAGCTCAAAATAGAAACAAAATTATCTCTTGGCAATTCAGACCAGCTGGGATTGTATTAACTAAACAGAAAACCTAACGATAACCATATATTCCAATGCAACTTAAAAGCATTTAAAGAAAATTAGCAAGCTGCCCAAACTTGGCTATAATGTACCCTAATAAGTAAATTGGTCTATACGTTTGGGCCATGACAAAGAAACAGCTTTCTTCTCTTCCAGCTCATCTACCAAAGAGTTCTGCGTCTGCAGCCTTGTGCTGACAAACAATTTGTGTAAAGTAAAAAATATAAGGTACCTTTAGACATTTGCACAGAAAACAGAGTAACCCAAAGGTTTTACTACAGCAAGCTGAGAGCTAATGAAGTGTTTCAACATACAGTATCCTAGTCCAACACAAATGGAATAAGTGACATTTTGGACACATGCTATCTCTTCATAACCTTGTAGGGCAATAAGGCATCCTCCTAGTGGTGAAGCCCTTGTCAAGAGTGATTACTGTGGCATGGTAGCCCACCGCCAAGGGCTATACTGGTCCTTGGAGGTCCTTTACCAGAGTTACAGGGCCAAGTCAGAGGCCCAGGACATATGACAAAATGAGGCCTTTTAACAATCAGTATAGCCCAAGGTAGGAGGGCTATAATACTACTAGAACATTCAAATGACTGAGAGCAGAATGGTTTTAAATTAAAGTGAGAGAAACAGAAAGACAAAGATTAGCATGTTGGAGCAGAAGGGCCATACCACCCATTTTTGGCCCTTTGCGTTTGGATGCCTTGCCCGGATTTGACAACTCTAAGACAGATTTCAGTGACAGTTGCTAGTGGCTCCCATGCACAACAATCAAAATCTGGATCAATTAAATGCTGGTCTACTTATCTTGGAGTTTTACCCTATACCCAGTGGCAATGTAATAAAATGTGGCATTTCAGGTGCTAACATTGGGGTGAGACTGTGTTAGCATGTGGAAAGCCAAGAGGTAATTCTATCCTCCTTTAGCAATCCAGTTGCTGTGTGATGGGTGGTGCCTCCCGCATGCGTGAATTTCCTGCTGGACAGAGCCTCTACAAATCAGAAGCGCACATTTTATTGTTGGTGATCCGTAACACTTGATGGTGGGATGGGGAGACGTAAAATCACCTCACACTTCCTACTCTTTTCTTTATCTATAACTAAGTTACACATTTGTTAAAGGGTAATGAGGCTGGTACAATACATTTAGGGCCAGATGTGTGAAGCCTTTTTTTTATCTCAACTAGACGGTTTCGCAGAATCAACAAGTTTGCAACAACAAAAATGCCTTTTGTTATATAAAACACACAAACTGTGAACTGGAAACACGTTATAGAATCACAATTTTGGTTTGCACTATTTGACAGGGGCATGTTTAGGGTGTCCCTTTCAAATACCGAATCATAGTGGTATGTATTAATGTCTTGCAACTGAAATCCTAGTTGCAAAACATTAATCTTTTACCGACTACGAAAGTTATTAGTAAGACATTCGCAAATGATAAGATGTCCCCTAAAGGCTCTTTCCCCTTTGAGAATGTTGAGAAAAACATTTCTGAAGAGTAGGCAGTTGTCCTTGGGCCACTGCCTACTCTTCAAAAATGTTGGTTAAACATTTCATTTTTTAACTATTTTTTAATGCATCCTCTTTACCTTTAGGGAAAATGGGCTGCATTTAAAAAAACGAAAAAAGAAAAAAAAGAAACTATCTCTTAATCTAAAAGCAATTACAGACATGGTGGTCCACTGACTCCAGCAGCCCACCATCCCTGTGAGAGCAGCGATTCATAGTGGCTCACAATTTTGCAAATGGCTTTCATTAATATTCCTGAGGTAGGTCGAATTATAACCCACTATGAAAAAGGTTTTTGCAAACTGACCTATTAATACATAGGTCGGTTCATAATAACAGAATGGATTTAGCAATAGTTAGTGTGCAATTTGCGACCAATTTTTCTGACTCCATTCGTCGTATGTCTGGCGCTGATGTATGACTTTTCCATTTGAAAAAAGTGGTCACAAATTGGGCACCAAATTTTTGCGACCTGAAAGAAACTTTTCTGACCAACCTCTATACTAATAGGTTGGTTCACAAAAGGCCAAATCTTAGTGAGTCGCTACAGTGCGACCCAATACAATTGGCTAGATAAATTGCAGTCTGTTTACCTAAAAAAGGAAAACATGATGCCTTTAAAAAAACACAAAAAGTTAAACCATATTTTTTTCAGGAGTCCCACTCTTAGAAGAAATCATTTTAGTCAACCTTCTCAGCATTCTGCAGCACCCATAGAAAGAGGAATATGCCTCTGAGGTCTCTTTTTGCAAAGGAAGGTACCCCTCCCTGCACAATAATCCTACCTCTTGTGCAAGGGTGCCTGGGCTAGCGCTAGGCAGCACACAGTGTTCCTGCGTGGCGAGAGAGTAGAAATGCTCCATATATTCTGCACTCTCCCTTTCACTCAACCAGAGCAGCAAGTTCCCTTGCTGAGTCACGTTGTTCGAATTAATAGTAAGTGTGCCCCTTTGTACATTAGGCCCATACGGTGATATGATGCTAAAAATCCTAGAATCCTGAAACTATTATGTATTGAGTTGGAACTGAAAAATATTTTCTTCTGTAATTTAAAAGTAATTTGTATAAAAAACTATTCATGTAATTAAATATTTTAGCACATTAACCATATTATAAAATATGTGTACGCTTAAACCTTGTTCTCTTTGGTTCTGCTGGGACATATGTAATCTTTGACAACTTAATTCTATTCCGTGGAACAATTGTTAAACTGTGTGTGCTTTTTACAAGGAACCAAAGCTTCTTGGAAGGCCATCAGAGCTCAGATATACATTGGATAAATGGTATTAAACATATCAAATGCCTACTCAAAGCCACTGCTTGCCCCTGTAAATAGTTAATTTCTAAAGTAATTTACATTCATACTGTGATTGAAAAAACAAGTACTGAATTTCATCTTGTGGTTTTAATGCCATTGATAAACTCGAAACCGTTTAGACTTGTGGTTAATGATATGAATATGTATCTCAAAATGGAATTACAGGCTCCTGTTTTCGAATTGCCTGTCTACTCCTTCAGACTAATCTCTGTCAGATTAAATTAGATTACATTACATTTGACATCTGAGTGTCACTTGCTTGTTGGATCCCCTTCTGTTTTCATGAGGGCACGTTTTATATTTTTGTGTCAACTCTTTCCAAAATGGACAAATAAGCCACACCTAAATTCAGCTACAGATATATAATCTGCTTCAATATTGCAGGTGCTTCTAAAAATATAAAATACATTGTTAGACCACTGCTATGGATAACAATCTCCATCATATCAATTTCTAATTGTTAACTATGATTTATATTTTATATGTATGTAAACAAAGTGAAAAATATTATCTTCTTAAATTTGGTGGGATCCATTTTAGAATGTGGTTTAATTCGTTAAACAATATGGGTCAGCTTTAGGACCGTTTTTAGTGGTTGCAAATGGAAAATCAGGCCGTTCGCGACAGCTAAAAAGGATTGTAGCATGTACAAACCCTATTTTGCGAGTCGGTAACCTATTACCATTCCCAGTCGATATTAGGATAGGGCGTGCCAAGAGCAGCCTTTCCCAATAGCGAGTCGCAGGGGGATGTGCCATTGTTTTCCGATTGCAAATGCGGTCGCAAAGGAAACACAGTTACCACCAATTTCGAATTGGTGGTAAGCCGGTCAAAAACAGAAAGGGGTCCACATGGGACTCCTTCCCCTTTGTGTTTGGCAGTGATTTTTTTTATAGCAGGCAGTGGTCCCAAGGACCATTGCCTGCCCTTAAAGAATGAAAAGAAAACATTACAATTTGTTCTTTTAAATGCATCCTTTTTTCCTTTAAGAAAAATAGGCTGCATTGAAAGAAAACAACTATTGCTTTATTTAAAAAGCAAACACAGGCATGGTGGTCTGCAGGTCCCAGCAGGCCACCATCCCAGTGATGGTAACGCATTCCCAATGAGTCGCAAATTGCAATCTCTCTCATGAATATTGATGAGGCAGGTCATTTGCGACCCCATTGGGAATCGCTAAATGTGTCTGAGACTGGCAAAATGTAATGGTCGTACATCTGTTGCTATCCCCCACATGCATCAATGTAGGATTTTGCATTTCTTAAATAACGAAAATTAAGGAATCGCTAATTAGGAAATGCAAAATCCTATGCATCAAGAAATCCTAAAAGTTTTTAGGATTTCTTAATTTTCGGAAATTGCGATTCCTTAATTGCGAATCGCAATTAAGGAATGGCATTACATTGATTCCTATGGGCCTAGAGGCCCATAGGAATCAATGCCGTTTTGCATTTTTATTTTTTTGCACTCGCAATTTGTTGATGCATTGCAAGGGTGCAGAGGGGGGTCCAAAGGACCCCCCCCTGCACCCATGTAATGTATTTTCAAGTGCATGTTTCACACACACATGTCCTAAGGACATGTGTGTCCGTAACATGCAAGTTTAAAAAATGCATTTTTTTGCTTTTTTAAACATTTTCGCAAATTAACACGAGGGTCAACCTCGTGTTAATTTGCACTTCCAATTTCAAAATTCACTATTTTTTACAAATTGATGCATTGCATTTAAGGAATCACACAAATGCGATTCCTTAATTGCATTTGCATTTTTAAGAAATGCAAAAAATAGCGAATTGTTTAATGCATCCCAAAAACGTATTTAGGAAGTGCAAACGGCCGAATTTACCGATTCGCACCGTTTGCACTTCCTAAATAGGTTGATGCATATGGGGGTATGTGTACTGTTTTCCTTGAGAGGTACTAATTAAACATGCAAAAAATGTGTTGTCTATAATCAGCTACTACATATTATTCCATGCATGTAATGTGAGGAATTATACAATGAGTAATATAAAAGCTACAATTTCATAAGAACATTTTATGTGGTGTCAGAATCATGAATCCAAAACCATGGACCCGATTCACAAAGATTTTGCTTTGACCTTCAATTGTAGTACTTATGAGATTCAAAAGTATATTAGTAATAAGCCAAGAGCAGTCATGAAGTTCTTGAAGTCAAGGAGTATTATAAGACACCATTCTACAAGTACTACACTGATACCAATGTTTGTGAATCATACCCTATGTTATTTTTCTCTCTCCATTGTTTAGTCTGCACAGTACAACTGATCTCAATGAAAGTGGAAGCTGTTAGGATAATTGAGAAGACCTTGCTATGACCACTGATGTGCATGTTGCAGTGGAAAGTGCTAGGAAGGCTGCAAGTAGTGGCTTCAATGTACTTAGGAGCAAATATTGTGCCAATAATTAGGGGATTGGTGTAACCACTATGATGTTTCCAGAGCTTGTTTCTAGCCAAAGCAGTTAAAATATGATTGAAGAACAGACAGGTAGATGCCCTGGTGCTTAAGCATTTGCTGGGGAAGATCTCATGTGAGAAGCCAAGAATCGTGACAAACCAGATACCACCTGTAAATGTTCGAGAAGTTGGATCAGCTTCTACAATGAAGATAATACTAGAAGTATCAGATGCTTCTGCAAATGCTTGTCCTGTCTCTCATGAAGCAGCCCATTTTAGGCCCGCATCTTATATTGCAAGCCCTGATCCCCTAGCAAACTCGTAGATGCTCAACAATTACACTGTGCCAGACATGTCTGCCCCACTATTATATACTTGCTTGAATTCTTCCCTTTATAATTTTTTTGATTGCAAAATTATGAGACTGCCTACTCCCTGACAAGTTATAGAGAGCGATTTATTAATGAAAACCTCCTCCTATCTGTCCTCTGACATAGGGGACTTCCCAGATGGCAGCTTAACCACGCATAGGTAACTTCCCCAAACGAACCAGGATACTATGATCTCAAGGTCCTTACAAGCGATTGAGAGGATCCTGAATGCGGGATATGGATCATAACTTGGAACTGCTTACCGTACTACTGGAAGCAATAACTATCAAAACATAAGAGAAGAGGCTTCAACTCAGGTAACTGACAATATATCACCCCTGTGCTCAGGAAATTAGGAAGGCCCTTCAGGTCAACCAGAATCCTAAAAATAGAAAAAAGTCCTTACACTGTTGGAATGCTCACCACAAGTAAGGATTTTGTTTGCTACAACTTCAACAAAAACTTTAAATGATGTAATTTGTTTAGGAAACGTAAATGCTGCAGTACATGTGAGTACAGTGCTGCAAGGAGAGGACAGCAACTGGGCCTGGCTTCCCGTGTCCCTAAATGGTGCTCGCCATATCGAGAGTGCTAATAGACCAATACGTCCATGTCCTTCTTCTTTGTTTTAACATAATAGGCACCCTTTCTCCTGGGATTATATTGACAGAAACTTCAGACCTAACAGCTCAGACCCGGCCCCTGGAATTATTGTCTTGTCCTGGAATATTACTAGGCTGCAGATAAAGTCTCAGGATGAGGACTGGTGAACTTGTGTCAAATCCCATGGCATTTGCTGTTTCCAGGAAATGTGGGTAGTGGATAGCAATGCACCTGAGCTTTCCCCAGCAGATTATCTCGAATTCTCAATCAAAGCAACTAAATTCAATAGAGGTAGAGTGATGAGGGGCTGTCAAGCAAGTTGATCCTTAGCACCATCATTTAGGGGCATATATTGATCCTTGGAATCCAACCTCACTCCTCCATAAGGTGCCAATCCATCAGGTCAATCAGTGGGGGTACACATCACAGTCCATGCAGTGGATGCTGCCAAGGGGGGTCCACAAGCCCGACCGGGGCCCTGCTACTTTGATTTCTGTGAAGTTTGATTACACAGTCACTTTGATCCCTTCAATAGCTATGTCACAAAATTCTTCTATACAAGGCTGTCAAACAAGTCTGAATGATTGCAAATAGAAGATATCATCAGTGTTTATTTTCTGCCTACTCGGCATACAAACAAAAGTAGCCACTTTGAATGCCTTAATGAAATACTTGATGACATTGGTGTATGCCTGATTGGCATTTATGTTCTACTGGTAGGTCCCTTGTAAATGGTGTACCATATACTCATGGCCTGTTCTTCAAATACTGATTGTGCCACCCACAGAAGTAGCCTTTCAAACCTGTCTCTTGCCTGTCACTGCAGTGACTGTGTGTGCAGTTTGCTGCCACTTCGACTTGGCATTTAAAACTACTTGCCAGGTCTTAAACTCCTCTTTTATTACATATAAGTCACCCCTAAGGTAGGTCCCAAGTAAGCCTAGGGGCAGGGTGCTATGTAAGTTAAAGGTAAGACATGTACTTTGATGTTTTGCATGTCCTGGTAGTGACAGCCAGCCTATTTCGTGTTCGATTACTTTGAAGCCTAACCCTCTCACAGTCCAGCATTGGGAATTCCTTATTACACTTAATACATTATGCTGTAATTCCTGATCAGAGACGAGTAGCTTTTTCATGTTTCATATCTTTGGCATGGTAATGATAAATCATCCTTACTGGTGAAGTTGGATTTAACGCTACTGTTTTAGATATTGCTCTCTTATAAAGTAGACATTCCTCTGCACTTACTGCTTTATGTTCCTGAAAGCCTGTCTCAAATACATATCTGGGTTGGGTGACATCTACACTTTGTGCATTCCCTCTAGACAGCCCCAACATAGGAAGGTGAGGCTCATCTACATACTGATCACTCATCCGCATTGATCTGCATTCTGAAGGATCATCCTGGGCATAGAGGAATGGGAGAGACGGACGCCTGCACTTTAATAGGTAGTGTCCTATCCCCACTCACGGCACTAATGTACCCCCCCACAAATAGCTTAGCTGACAGGACTAGGTTAAAAGGGATCCTTGTTCACTTCAGAAAGCTGCTTTGCAGTCACGCCTACATCAAAGGACGTTTCGGGTATAAGTACCGGGTTTCTAACCCCCTAAATCAGACACTTGTGGAATTTGAACTGAACCTATGTCAGATGGATTGCTGGACTGCTTAAAGGATTCAACTGGACTGTTTTTCTGGAAGGATTGCTTTTCTGCCTGTTGCCCTGCGGTCTACTGCTCCCTGACACTGCTGAAGGAGAGACTAACTCTGCCTTCCCTCCAACTGATCTTCAAGGGCTTGCTGACTTGCCTCATATTTTCCTATGTATCAGGGAATCAAAAGTCTTCATGCAATTCTGCTTGTGCTGCTTGACTCTGCCTTCTGTGAGTCCTACCCTTGCCTGAGGTGCCCTCTCCAAGTTCTGGGCCACAGAAGTGGGTGCTGCAGCTGCTTTGCACCAACATGTATGCATTGTCACCACTGTGCCAATCTGACCTGACACATCGCACTTCGACACAGTGCAGAGGCTGTTCGACTACATCAGTTGTACAGCTTACGTGGTCCGACAACAATGCTCTGCACGGCTTAACTATGACCCATTGCCTTCACCTCAGTGAAGCACAGGGTAATGCAGCGACCCGACTGGAAAAGATCGACCCATTGTGCCCTCAACGTTGACGGTTTGCTCCATTCAAGGTACTTTCTCAGCAGGATGGGAATGGATCCTGTAGCCGCTTTGCTATCAATTGCAATTGGTCTGAGCTTTGGATTTGCACAGGTCCCTCGCAACCTCAATTAACATTTCGACCGTTAGTGACTTCTGAGCACTGTTTTTGCATTCCATCTTTAACAATTCCTATCTCGACTTCTACTGACTGGATTTTTTTTATTTTGGTCTTATGTTACTCAGATAAATATTCTCTATTTTCCTAACCCTGTCTGGAGTCTTTTTGTGGTCTATTAATTGTGTTACTGTGTGTGTATGTGTTGCCCAAATACTTTACACATTGCCTCTTTAGATTAGCCTGACTGCTCTGTGCCAAGCTACCAATCAATCAATCAATCAATCATGCCATTTGTATAGCGCACTACTCACCCGGGAGGGTCTCAAGGCGCTTGGGGGGAGGGGTATGCTACTGCTCGAACAGCCAGGTCTTGAGTTGTTTCCTGAAGGCGAGATGGTCCTGGGTCAGCCGAAGGTGGATGGGTAGGGAGTTCCAAGTCTTGGCAGCCAGGTAAGAGAAGGATCTTCCTCCGGCGGTGGCTCTCTTCGGATGCGTGGTACGGCTGCGAGGGCGAGGCTGGTGGACCGTAGCTGGCGGGTGGGCGTGTAGAAGGTCAGGCGGTCGTTGAGGTACTTGGGGCCCAGGTCGTGGAGAGACTTGTGTGCGTGGGTGAGGAGCCGGAACGTGATCCTCTTGTCGACGGGGAGCCAGTGCAGGTTCCTCAGGTGGCTGGAGATGTGGCTGCGTCGGGGGACATCCAGGATGAGTCGGGCGGAGGCGTTCTGGATGCGCTGGAGTCTTTTCTGTAGCTTGGCTGTGGTTCCGGCGTAGAGGGCGTTTCCGTAGTCCAGTCGGCTGGTGACGAGTGCCTGGGTGACAGTCTTCCTGGTCTCGGTCGGGATCCAGCGGAAGATCTTGCGAAGCATACGCAGGGTGTTGAAGCACAATGAGGAGACGGCGTTGACTTGTCTGGTCATCGAGAGGGAGGGGTCCCGGATGAAGCCCAGGTTGCGTGCGTGGTCGGTTGGCTTGGGTGCGGTGCCCAGGGCTGGGGGCCACCAGGAGTCATCCCAGGCGGAGGGCGAAGATCCCAGGATGAGGACTTCCGTCTTGTCCGAGTTCAGTTTCAGTTGGCTGTCCTTCATCCACTCGGCGACGTCTTTCATCCCTTCGTGTAGGCAGGTTCTGGCGGTGTCGGGGTCTCTGGTGAGGGAGAGGATCAGCTGGGTGTCGTCGGCGTAAGAGATGATGTTGAGGTTGTGCTGGCGTGCGATGGCTGCGAGAGGTTTCATGTAGATGTTGGAGAGGGTGGGGCTGAGTGAAGATCCTTGCGGGACGCCGCAGATGACTTCGGTGGCCTCGGAGCGAAACGGGGGGAGGCGGACTCTTTGTGTTCTTCCGGCGAGGAACGAGATGATCCACTCCAGTGCCTTCTCTTGGATACCGATGTTGCTGAGGCGCTGGACTAGGGTGCGGTGGCAGACCGTGTCGAACGCAGCGGAGAGGTCCAGGAGGATGAGGGCCACTGTTTCCTCCTTGTCGAGCAGGGTCCGGATGTCGTCGGTGGCTGCGATGAGGGCGGTCTCGGTGCTGTGGTTGGCTCTGAAGCCGGACTGCGAGGGGTAGAGGGATCCGTTCGTCTCGAGGAAGGCGGTCAGCTGTCTGTTGACGATCTTCTTGATGACTTTAGCAGGAAAAGGGAGGAGCGAGATGGGGCGGAAGTTTTTGAGATCGGTGGGGTCCGCTGTAGGTTTCTTCAGGAGGGCGCTGATCTCGGCGTGCTTCCAGCTCTCCGGGAAGGTGGCGGTGTTGAAGGAGGCGCTGATGATGTTCCGGAGTTGGGGTGCGATGGTGGAGTCGGCCTTGTTGAAGACGTGGTGTGGGCAGGGGTCGGTCGGTGATCCGGAGTGGATGGTGTTCATCGTGCGGGCTGTGTCTTCGGTGGTCACCGTGGTCCAGGTGCGAAGGGTGGCGGTGGGGGGCATTGGTTCGACGGGTGGGTGCATGGGTGGGGCGCCAAAGCTGTTGTGGATGTCGGCGATTTTGCGGTGGAAGAACGAGGCGAGGGAGTCGCAGAGGTCTTGTGACGGAGTGATGCCGTTGGTGCCGGTGCTGGGGTTGGAGAACTCCTTGACGATAGTGAAGAGCTCTTTGCTGTCGTGGGCGTTGTTGTCCAGTCGTTCCTTCACGGATTTCTTCTTGGTGGTGCGGATGAGCTGGTGGTGCTTGCGGGTAGCGTGTTTGAGGGCGGTCATGTTGTCGGTGGTCCGGTCGAGGAGCCAGGCTTTCTCGAGGGTGCGGCAGGTCTTCTTGAAATCCTTGAGGTCGTCGGTGAACCAGGATGCCTTCTTGCTTCTGGGTCTGCTGGGAGGGTTCTTTAGTGGCGCGAGGTCGTCGGCGCAGGCGGTCAGCCACTGTGTGAAGTTGCGGGCTGCTTTGTTGGGGTCCGTTGTGTTGGCGGGTGGGCTCTGGCTGAGGGAGGTGGTGAGCTGGTCTGCGGTGATCTTGCTCCAATTCCTGTGAGGTACCTGTTGCGGGTGGTGGTGGGTCGTGGATCTTTTGAAGCTGAAGTGGACGCAGCTGTGGTCGGTCCAGTGGAGTCCGGTGGAGTGGCTGAAGGTGATGTACTTGCTGGAAGAGAAGACGGGATCAAGCGTGTGGCCGGCGTAGTGGGTGGGGGTGTTGACCAGTTGTCCGAGGTTGGCGAGGTTTTCCAGCAGGGCGGTGGTGTTGCGGTCCTTGTTGTTCTCCAGGTGGAAGTTGAGGTTCCCGAGGAGGATGTAGTCAGTGGAGGGGAGGGCGTGCGGGCTGATGAAGTCTGTGATGTCTTCGCTGAATTGTGTGCGTGGTCCCGGGGGTCTGTAGACGAGGGTGCCTCTGAGGGTCGTATTAGGGTCGGTGTGAATCTGGAAGTGGAGATGTTCGGCTGCGGCGAAGGAGTCGTTGGCGTCGGTCGTGATGCGGATGGTGTTCCTGTGGACGATGGCGATGTCACCTCCGGTCTGGTTGATGCGGTCCCTCCTGATGATCTTGTACCCGTCCGGGATGGCGATGGCGATGTCGGGAGCAGAGGAGGCGTTCATCCAGGTTTCCGTGACGAAGGCGACGTCCGGTGATGTAGCGTCGAGGAGGTTCCAGAGTTCCACGGCGTGTCTGTGGACGGAGCGGGTGTTGATCAGGATGCACTTGAGGTGGTTGCTGCTGGTGTTTGTCTTGGCGGGTGCGGGACAGGTTCGGAGGCAGGTGAACTTGCAGGTGCAGCAGGTGAAGGGTCCGTGGGTGCGTCTCGGGGTGGCTCGGCAGCAGGCGTGGGTCAGGCCGGCATTGAGTGCGTTGAGAGTGGCGGCGTTGTAGGTCAGTCGGGCGTCTTGCCTCGGCGGGGAGGGCCAGGGGTCCTGGCGATGGGCGCGGGCCAGGCGCAGACGGGCGCAGACGGGCTTACCTTTGGCGCACCTTCAGCGCTCAATCGGCGCTCCCGCTGTGCGCGTCCGCTGCGCGGTCGCTCTGGGGGCGTCATAAGTAAGGAGCCGGGAGGGAGGAGCAGCTGGGTGGCGGGAGCGGGGCGGCGAATGGAATCACAGGGGGGCGGGGCCGCAGGGAGGCAGCGGCGGGAAATTCCAAGAAGCAGCGGGCAGCGGGAAATTCCCAGGAGCAGCGGGAAATTCCCAGGAGCAGCGGGCAGCGAGCGAAGGAATCTGCAGGCAGGAGGCGGCAAAGGCAGGCAGGAGCGGCAGCGGTGAGTGGGGCGACCAAGCCCTGTGGAGGGCTGAGCGGTATGCACAGTTTATATTTAGTGTGGATCTAGCTTCCCCTGACTAGAGTGGTGGTCTCAGCCTGGCCTGGGTGCATACCTCAGCCAGGCAGGAATCCCTTTTCTAACAGGCATACCCTGGAAGATCAAATTAGTGGCATATGCAGTACCGAGACACAGGATCCTAAAACTATACTGGGTCAATTCAATATCATATCAGCAGTCCTGTCTGTGTTTTGGTCACCTTGCCGTAGTCCTATGGCAGTTAGACAAAGGAAGTGTAAAGCTGGCTGGTTTTGACAAGGCATATAGAGATATGAAGGTTTATTTATCAAATACACAATATTTGTGTCATATTTCTTCAACAAATGAAAAATATTTCTGGAGGCTGATGAGGGAAATAACGCTCTCAGTAGATATAGGAGGACATCCTATAGCCAAGCCATCTGGGGACTTGAAACTAGCATAGGTCGGAAAGAATAAAGTGAGAGATTGGGTTATTGATTGAGGGTAGTGATAATCTTACTCAAGCAACACCCACAATCCTTGTTAAGGTCAACCACAAAAGTCAACAAATTAACTTATGCTTAACCCTCTGGTAGCCTGGCACAAAAAAACAGGCTTAACTTAGAGGTAATGTGTAAAGTATTCATGCCGCACAAAAACAGTAATAAAGTGAAACCACAACACAAGGAAAATCCCAAACAATGTAATAAAATAGAGAAAACTGTAATAAATAAAATGAGACCAAAACAACAAAAATCCAATCAGTTGAACCTAAGGTTGGAATTTCAAAGTATTAGGTAGGTACCTCAAATCACAAAGCACCACTCATGGTCTTCTGATTGTGCTAGACCGAAGCAAAGTCACTAGTTCAGGCCAACCACCTTGGAGTGTGGGTCATAGACAGGGACCAGGTTACTCCAGCTGAAAAAGTTACCTTCTCAAAGTCTAGCGCGAAGAGTCAAACATTTCTGGATTTTTCCTTTTCTTGAAGAGTAGTGCACTCCGATGCCAGCCAAGTGTCCTGGGCCCAGGAAGGCACCTCTAGGGGATCTGGGACTCACTCTAGCAGAGGTAAATTCAGTTGCAGGTCAGTCCTCTGAGAAACAAGGTAGGCCTCACACAGCAGAGCAGTCACCAGGTAGCAATAGGGAAGTCCTCTGGTGAACACGGCAGGCCTCAATCAGTAGGGCAGTCTTCTGGGGAACAAGGCAGCCTTTATTCTCTAATATCCAGGAGTGTATTGAAGAGGTGGTTCAGGAGGTCCAAAATGTATACCTGATGCCAGCCTATGAAGTGAAGGTGACATCCTGGCTACTCCCACATCTAGTTCTGGAATGTTCTTCACTTCTCCAGCTGTAACATAGTCTGGGGTGACAAAAGACTGGTGGCAGGTCCTTGTGTATGTGGGCTGGAGGCAGCCCATTGAAATGTAAGTAGGGCAGGGAACATCTCCCTATATGTGCTCTCTTTTCTTGAACAATGATTAAAGGTTCCTAAAGAAGGCGAAACAACACATGCCAAAATTAATAAATAAAAAGATAGTTATTCCACTATTTGCTGATGACACAGTTATTTTATCAAGTACACAAAATGAAATCCTCAATTCGCTATCATGCTTTGAGGACTATTGCATAAAGAAGGACCTCTAAATCAATTAATCAAAAACAGAATCCTGACTATGCACCAATCTCTGCCTGTTAAGAGTTCTCTATGATAGGGAGCCAACATGTGGCATCTGTCACATCATATGATTATCTCGGTAATCATTTCTATCATAAATTGAACTTGAACCATCAAATTAAGAAGGTTGCAGCTATTCTGAACAGTACATCAAATGCCATCCTGCTTGTTTTTTACTTCAAATCGTTTTTATTGAAGACAAACAATAAAATACAATAAGAAGGTGACAGAAATAATCATAGTAATAATTATAGTAAAGCTAAACATGACAATAATGATACAAAAAATGATGATAGTAAAAATAATAATAATAATAGTAATAATAATAATGACTGTGCTCAAGTGCCAAGTAATACCTTCTTCACTGTGCGCAAGCTTAATAATATATAAGTGGTCAGAACAACCAATCCACACAACAGAGCAAAAGCAAATGTTTTACCTCCATTTTGTAAGGAATAAAAGGCCTTCTAGACATAACAGTGCTTGTGGAAGCAATTATGGTGGGTCATAAAATGAATTCGATGTGTCAAGGGATTTCCACAGTTTCCTATGCGATCTACGCCATGGAGAAGTATGGAGAGATTCATTATCAGCACCTCTTAAAGAGTATAGCCAGTCCTGCCACACGCTAAAAGAGACTTCACCAGCACTTTTCCATTTGCTTAGAATGACTTTACAAGCTAGAGTGAGCATGAGGTCCATCAAATGCCGATCCTGCAAGTGTACAAGTTGAGGATCCAATGCCCCTAATAAGATGTAGGAGAAATCTCTTGGAGGTAAGATATTAAAGGTTTTGTGTATATAATTGTAGATCATGTCCCAGTAGGAAATAAAATCTCTCAACCTGAGCAACACTTGTAAGTAACAATGTCCCAATCAATTACAGCCTTTTCCAGATATTGTGGATTCCGTATCTTCTTTATTTATTCCAATCCAAATTTCATGATTCAATTCAATCAACGGGTACAAATTATAAAGGGTTCTTCAGCATTACAGATAACCAACAGACTTTGCAAACACGTTTTTCGTCTGGCTCCTCAGCCAAAAGACTTCGTCAGGGCAAATGGATTGTATTTAAGGAGCGATATCAAAATTAAGATAAGATTCCAATTCAAAGTTGACCAATTGTTTTAAGATTCCTGAATGGAAACAATGTATCGTTTGTTCCTCTCTCTAGAGTACTAACTGTCCGTATTCCAACCGATATATTGTATTTATAATCCAATCTCAAATTAAGAAAAGCATTGCATATTACTAGAGACGTAGAAAGTTCTTAGTAGTTCGACTGCTACCTTGTATATGAGCCGATAAATTCGGAACTATCCGTATTCCAACCGATATATTGTATTTATAATCCAATCTCTAGCTAGACGCCACCGCAAGCAGATGCCGGATACAATATTGCTGACTCAAATTTATCGGCTTTTCTTAATTTGAGATTGGATTATAAATACAATATATCGGTTGGAATACGGACAGTTAGTACTCTAGAGAGAGGAACAAACGATACATTGTTTCCATTCAGGAATCTTAAAACACAATTGGTCAACTTTGAATTGAAATCTTATCTTCATTTTGATATCGCTCCTTAAATCCAATCCATTTGCCCTGACAAAGTCTTTTGGCTGAGGAGCCAGATGAAACACGTGTTGGCAAAGTCTGTTAGTTATCTGTAATGCTGAAGAACCCTTTATGATTTGTACCCGTTGATTGATTGAAACATGAAATTTGGATTGGAATAAATAAAGAAGATACGGAATCCACAATATCTGGAAAAGGCTGTTATTGATTGAGACATTGTTACTTACCAGTGTTGCTCAGGTTGAGAGTTTGTATTTGTAACTTAGGATAGAATCTTATCTGTCCACTATTACAACCCATGGTAGGGGTCGTATCTCTTCCTTAGAGCATAAACTAGTTTAAGATATACAAAGAGTGAATATATAGACACTATTTTGCGCATTATTCCCTACTACCAATCTGTTGTGGAATGTCATGTCCCAGTAGGATTGTAAGGAAGGGCAATAAAAGAGCATGTGGGCCAAGTTGCCGACTTGAGATTTACAGTTCCAGCATGTGGGGCTATCGCTGAGTTTAAGCTTACAAATGTTCTCTGGTGTCCAGTACGACCTATTTATTAACATAATCTTGGTCTCTGAGAGTATAGCTGATATTTTGTTAGAGAATGGGGTCAGGTGAATCTTTTCCCAGACAAATGGGATATTATTGGAGTTGACTTCATTTTCCCATTTCACCTCACATTTTCGATGTGATTTCCGTGAGTTAGGAGAAAGAAGTTTATATACTTTGGAGACGGTGTGCCCAGACTTTACGAGCTGTGTTAACAGTGGCGACTATCGAGGGTTCAGAGGATGTGATGGAGCGTAATGAAAGGAGCGATTTGAGTTTTAGGAATTTATAAAAATCTAATGGTTTAAGCCCATGTCAGGTCTGAAGGTCGGAAAAGGGTAGAGTTAGTGAGCCAGTAAAGAGATTTTTGGCTAGATTCACTCCGTTTTAGACCTGTTTGCCCTAGTGATACTCGACAAAACATATTATCAGGAAATCATGAGAGAACATCTTGGAGACACCAACCTATACATGGAGATTGGCACAGACCCAACAACAGAAATCAAAAAAATATTGCTAACTATAGTAAACAGAGCACACGACCAGGGAACCATCACAGACAAAACTCTCAAATACCTGATTCAAGAAAACTACAGAACACCAAGTATTTACCTAGTACCTAAAGTACATAAAAATTTACAAAGACCTCCTTGTAGACCGATAGTATCTACCAAACAAAGTATTCATGAGCCAGTAGACAAGTATTTGGACAGATATCTTCAACCGTTAGTATTACGAACCAAATCATATTTGAAAGACACTACAGACTTTCTTCTCAAACTGTCAACCATTGAACCAGAGGAAGACATGATCATGGCAACGATCGATGTAAAAGCACTTTACACCTCGATACCGCACCAACAAGGATTGGAAGCTATCGAAAGGGCTCTTTTAGATAGCGATTATTCACAAGAACAACAAATATTTATATTAGAATTGATGCAATTCACGTTGCTAAACAGCTATTTTGAACAGGACAAAAAATGGTATATGCAACAAAGCGGAACGTCCATGGGAAATTGTGCCGCGCCGGCATATGCTAATTTATTCATGGCATCATTTGAGGAAAAATATGTATACCAAGACTCCATCTGGAAGAACAACACCGTCATGTATGTACGGTTTATTGATGATATCTTTACAATATGGAAAGGCCCCAAACCCTTATTGGAGCAGCAATTAGGAATCCTGAACACAAAACTAGACCAAATAGGTTTTACTTGGAACATCAATGAACGGCAAATTCAGTATTTAGACGTTGAGATCACAAAACAGAATACAGTTTTTTCCACGAACTTATATCGAAAAGACACAGATAGAAATAACCTGTTACAATTCAAAAGTCATCACCCTCCGGCTCTCAAGAAACACCTGCCATACTCCCAGATGTTACGGGTGAAGAGAGTGGTTTCAGAGGCCTCACAATGCAGAGAACAAATGAGTGAAATGACTAAAAGATTCCAAGACAGGGGATATCCCCCAGATATCACGCAACAAGCCCTAACTAGAGCGCAACAGAAAACCAGACAAGAACTCTTAAAACGGAAAGTAACCCAACCAAGTAACCGCATCACATGCGTGAGCAAATTTTCCAGTGTCAGCACACCTTTTAAGCGGATAATTAAAAAACATTGGCCAATGCTAAAAATGGAACCAGATTTTAATGGTATTTTCTCTCAAGAACCAATTTTTGCACACACACGTGCCAAGAACCTAGCAGAGTTCTTAAAAACAACGGATGAAGTAACCATCAAGACGCCTTTTCGAGGAACCGTACCTTGCTATAACTGCAACACGTGCAACAATATTATGAAAGGCTCCATTATAACACATCCGCAGAAGGGGTACCCCATACCGTTGAAAGTGAATGCAACGTGTGACACAAGTAACTTAATCTATATGATTAAATGCCCATGTGGAGACATTTATGTGGGACATACTGAAAGAAAATTGAAAGTGCAAATAAACGAACATAAAAGCACGATAAGATTAAAATCTGAGAAAACTTCCATAGCTGAACATTTCACCAAAATGCAGCACAATGTGAGCCAACTGAGAGTGTGTGTTTTAGAAACTTTATCTAAATCAGAAGGAACCATGAACAAAACGAGGTTACTAAAGCAAGAAAACTACTGGATTTATAAACTGGGAAGCCTGAAGCCAGGCGGATTGAACGAACGGACAGAATTTTTGTGTTATCTGTAAACATGTCATTTATATATTTCATTCATGGTGTATAGATCGTATTCTAATTGGACTAAGATGTACATAGCGGTATTTAAACAGGTAGCAGCGAGCTCTGCAGCAAAACCCACCAGTTAATAAGATCGCAATAAAGCTTGAAAAGAAAAAAAGTAGAAGCGAAAAGGTTAAATAATGCGCATGCGTGTATTCCGACATACCGGAAGTGAGTAAAATCAGAGAGAGGAGCAGAGGAGCGGCATAAACGCCGAGGTGAGCGGCTAAATGATTATCGATTTGATTTAAAAGCGCGTAAATAGACCCAGTTCACTGGCGATATGAAGTTTTATAGAATGTAGTTAGCGCATTAAGGCGACTTTGTTAATACCGAGCAAAACGTTAGTTTAACGGAAACCACGGTAATTACTTTTTGATAATCAAGTCGAGCCTCACCAGAGCACAGAAACCGACTAGAGCAACTTAAATTTGGTTAATGTGTATATACAACAGCGATGTTATGAAGTGTTAAATAACTAAGTGAAACAACCACATAAGCATATGAAAAAATTAACTTTTTGACCGAACGAAGGTTAATATGATGTACGTTTTCTTTGATTGTTTGTAGATTTAATATTTCCCTGATGAAGGCAGCTAGCACTGCCGAAATGCATTGGAACTTATGGAAAATAAATGAAACACAATGAAATAACGGAACAATCGATTTATTTTGAAACAAAGCATTATGTTCTAATAACTTAAAAATTGAAATGCGAATGAAACAAAAAGCTGGGAGACAGCACAAATCGGTGCCCAGGGGGACAACTATACCCAATTAGGTATAGAGGCAACAAAAGGTTTATTACGTATCACTCCAGACAGGGAGTGAGCCCTGGAGCACGAAAAACAGTATACTAAGGATAAAAGCAGTGCACGATCCTATATACACAGAAAATTACCAGTATAGTTTCCTGCCATCTATCTTTAAGCTCTGGTTGTACCATAAGGAGGCCAAGTTGGATTTATTAATTTTGATTTTGGCTTTGGAAACCCGTACCAATCTCAGCAGGGCCCTCTTAGTATTGAGCAGAATGTATTTTGAATGGGGAAAAGCAGAGACATCGGCTGTTAGAAGAGCGGAAAGAGGCATGTCATTGATGATCGATCTTTTTATATCCAACCAGACAGGGGTATAGTCTGTTTGGGGCAGTAGCCAGTTAGAACCCTGTTTACATAAATACGCATTCTGGTAGTTTCTAAAGTTGGGGAGACCCAGACACCCTTTTTCCTTGGGCACCTGATATTTACTCAATGAGATTCTGGGTTTCTTGCCTTGCCATAGAAACGTGTTAAAAAGTTTATAAACCTTCTTCAGGAAGTCATTCGATAGTTACATTGGGAGCATGCTGGCAAGATAATTAACTAGAGGGGTTATCATCATTTTTAATGTCTATGCCCTAACCCACCATGATAAGAATTTCGGGGACCACCCATCCAGCAGCGTAGATATCTTTTTGTGAAGTGAGTTCTCATTAGTTTTTAAGGTGGTGATCAGATCTTTCTCAAAGTCCAGGCCCAGGTTCTTGAAGCATTTAGGTTGCCAGAATACGCCTGAATCACCAATAATGTCTTTGTCACTAATGTTATTCAAGAGTTTCACTTCCGTCTTGTCTTTATTTAATTTCTATCCAGAGACTCTAGCGAAGTCTGCTATTGAAGACATTAGAGCCGGTATGGCGGTTTCAGCATTTTCAGATATCACTAAGACATCATTGGCGTAGGCCGTTATTTTGACCGTACAATTGTCAAAGCATATCCCTGTAATCCGATCGTTATTCCTCAGATGATAGAGGACGGGTTCAATAGCAAGCAGAAATTGAGAGGGGGAAAGAGGGCAGGCCTGTCTAGTACCCTGCTCTAGCTTGAAAGAGGATGAGAGACAGCCTCCCTCTCTAACTCTGGCTGAGGGATTGGAGTAAAGCACCATCACCATTCGCGTGAAATTGTCCCCTAAATTAAATGTATCCAGCGCTGCCTTCATGTAGGACCAGTCCACTATATCAAAGGCCTTTTTGGCGTCCAGGGTAATTGCAACTGTTGGGGAGTCGGTGGATTTGGCTTTTCTAGTACATGAGCTAATATGCGCGTATTGTCACTAGATAGTCTATTTTTTAAAAAGCCCACTTGTGAGGGGTGGATGAGTTTGGGTAAAAATAATGTAATTTGTTTAGCGAGAATCATAGCATAGATTTTACCATCTAAGTTAATTAATGAAATTGGTCTGTAGTTTTTCGGGAGTGACGGGTCTTTCCCATCTTTGGGAATTACTGCTTTGGTGACTTCAGCCGGTGTACCACTAACTTTGCCGGTATTAGCGAATTCATTATATAGGTTGAGTAATGGCTGGGTCAGTGTAGGGGCGGAGCATTTGTAGAACTTTGCGTTAAACTCATCTGGGCCGGGGGCTTTCCCAGATTTAAGTGCTTTGATTATGAGCTCAATTTCTGAAGCAGTGATCGGCTTATTAAGTTCTGATTGATCTTGGACCGATAACGTGGGAAGCGTGCAATTGTTTAGATAATCATGTGTTTTAGAGCCGTCAATGTCTTTGTTTTTGCTGTATAAAATGTTATAAAATCCTTTAAAACATCAGCGATTTTGACAGGGTCAGAGTGAGTCACCCCAGAGTGGTCTGTAAGTTCTTTATCACAGATTTCTGTTATTTAAACTTCAGATAGGAGGCAAGACTCGTGTCTGCTTTATTGGATTCACATAGTTTGGTATTCTTTTGTGACTTCAGCCATATCCTCGCTCTTTCGCTGACTATCTTATTGTATTCATATTTCTTATTCATTATTTCATTCAGGACGAGGGTATCTCTAGTGATTATATGTCTCTTCTCTAGTGTAGCAATTTCTTGTTCTAAACGTACAAGGTTGTTATTGGCATCTTTGTTCATACCCGCCCTTATTTTTATGATCTCTCCTCTAATGGCACATTTAAGAGCTTCCCAACGCGTAAGGTCAGATGTTTCGCCTTCTTTATTGGACTTAAGGTATTCCTGTATTGCATTTTCGATGCCTCACTTATGGGTGTCCTTCTCTAACACTTCATTGTTAAGTCTCCGAAGATTGTTTTTCTTGACATTACTCACCATGGTTAATGACAATGTGATACATGAATGATCCGAAATTACTCTAGGTTCAATTGAGGTTTCCTCGATGTTAGTAGTAGCATTCCCAGAGATGATTACATAATCAATGCGTGAATAGAAGTTGTGTGGTGTCGAAAAGAAAGTGTAGTCTCTCCCTGTGGGGTTTTGTAGTCTCCATGAGTCTATCAGGTTAAAGCGTGAGCAGAGATTGAGAAGGGTTTTGTGGGAGTTGTTGGGGCGGAAAGGACAGCGGAAGTCCCTATCTAATGTCGGGTCAAAGGTAAGTTGAAATCACCGGCCATTATGTGTATTGCATTATCTGGGATCATGCAGATATGTTCACTCAGCTCATTCCAGAACTCCGGGTCTCCCTTGTTAGGATGGTATATGTTAGTCACATAAAATTACTTATTGTCCTTTGATAGTTTTGTGGAAACCCATCTCCCTTTAGTGTCGGAAGTACTATTTAGTACGTCAATATTAGATTTCTTTGCAATTAAGGTCAGAACCCCATTCTTTTCCCTAGTGCGTCAGAACCCACAACTTCGCTATATAATCTGTTTCTAAGTGAATTGAATTGTGTTGAGTCAATCTTCGTCCTGGAGTAAAATAACGTCCCCTTTTTGTTTATGAATATAATCAAGTATCTTCCTCCATTTGATCGGGTGGTTTAAACCTTTTACGTTTAGTGAGACAACTTTGAGATTATTATTGTTGTGTGCCAAGGCACCTGGTGAAGTTAGCGTTGACAGGAGAGCGTTTTGTTCATGTAGTGTGTGATACCGATCTTGTATTGAACCGTGAGTGGTGTACTATAGACAAGTTTATAGTTAGTAGAGTGACAGTGTGTGGACCACAACATAAAAGGGGAATTGAGTGATATGCTATTAAGCAGTCGAACACGATGATTGTATGAGACCATCCTACTTGTATGAGGCCATCCTGCTTCTTAAAAACAACATTGGAAGTTGCTCTTTAAGCATAATTTTCGGTGTCTATAAAAAGAAAGCGGTGGCATCTACAACATATAGCGTCGAATTAGGGCGCTGCAGCAGTTGTAAATAGCTCCAAGTAGTAGAGAAGAACTTTTAAAGATTATTGCTGAAGTTAGCTAATTCCATTATCTCTGAAGCTTGGAATTCACCCCATATTGGATGCTATTGCTCTTGCTTCTGTGGCTTCTTCTAATTAGAAACCACCATCAAAGGATTTATTTGAAAGCACTAGTTGAAATGACCAAGCCTACTAAACCTAAAGTAATGCCTGGGCACTTCATGTTAGACACATATGAATGAAATAGAGTTTAGTTTCTACTGTACTAACCCAACCACTGTAAGTTTGGATAGTATTTCTAAAGTAAAGGCTGCTTTCAACGAGCATACGACGAAAGTATATATTAATCATACAGAACGTTGTCACTTGACTGACAGCTATCTCTTGATTAAATACATGGGGTGTTAGAGGTAGAGCCCTACCTTAATGTTGTATCCCTGGAGGCACACAGCAACTTAAATCTCAAATTTAGGGCCCGATTAGGATGGCGGACGGACTTGCGTCCGTCCGCCATCCCAGAGGTGGAGGGACCGTCCACATGGGCTGCGGCGGTCCCTCCGTGCAAATTAGGATGTGACCGCCACCCTGGCGGTCACATCCTGGATATTTAACATTGCGGCGGGTGCTGCTTCAAGCAGCACCCGCCGCAATGTTAAAAGTGCATGTTTTACATTTACATGCACAAAGCGGCAGGCACCGCGCGGTGCCTACCGCTTTGTGCATGTAAATACTGGGGGGTACCATAGGTACCCCCCATGTGCACCCCCCACCCGCCTATACCCTGGGGGCCCGCAACGGGCCCCCAAAATCAAAAGTACACATGCTTTTCCACGGCTGAAAAACCGCCGCGGAAAAGCATGTTTAAAAATGCATCCTAATTTGGCTGGCGGTGTCTGATAGACACTGCCAGCCAAATGAGAGCTTTTCCGCCGCGGTTGTAATCCGACCGCGGCGGAAAAGCAGCGGACAGAAACCAAGACCCACCAGCCATCGTAATGCGGCGGTGGGTCTTTGGTGACTCTGCAGAGGATTTTCCGCCTCCTCCGGGCCGGAGGTGGCTTCCGCCGGCCCGGAGGAGGCGGAAAATCCTCCATCCTAATCGGCCCCTTAATTTGGGGTTCTTTCCTACTAGAATGTATATGTCCAAATTTTCCTCAAATCCATCTATTAACAAACTTTGTGAATGTGATTTCAGGAGCGTGAGACCTTGTTACACTTTTGATTATCCTGTATTAAAACTAGATATTTACTTTGCAAGCAACTGATGCCTTTTTTAAACTATTTTCAATTGAAACCTGTAATAACTCACTCACACTTTATCATAGAATAGACATTCCATTGAATAAAGAGAAGGTCGCTCACTACTACTGTATTTGCCCTTCTTATGCTAGATGCCCAACATCAGTCTCCTATTTAAATCTGATTTTATGATGTATGAAAATGGAAATATGGTTATTATTTTTCATGTGCCTCTCCATAGTGGATTTTTTACTTTTTAACTTTATTCTCCTTTTTTGATGGTCTTTTGTTGCTTTGTTAACGTATTTATTATGACTTTGGCTGAAAACAATAAACAATGTTGGAGAACATCACAAATCTAAGACAGGTCTAGGTCTGTCCATCTCATTTGCCATCACACATTTGATAAAAGGTACAGCTCAAACAAGACAAGGGTAATAAACTGAATATGAGTCAGTGTGGAATGAAAGATACTAACAGATCCAAGCTGTGGCTGCTGTCTTGAATTGGCTTGTCACATAAATGAGCACAGCCGGGGTATTCATGTCTGCTACAATGCCTTGAGTATAACTATGCGAGAGCCTGGATAAACTTTACAAATTTAGATGAAAAGGTATAAAGAAATTTCTTAGGAGGGTAGTAGATACTAGCACAAAGATAGGAGGATGTGCTGGTTAAGTATTACACCATAGGGAGATTGAAATGAGTCAATACCAGGGCCATCAACTGTTTCACGGGAAAAGGGAATGCTAATAACTGGGCAACACTACTCCGCTTTACTTATTCACAATCTCTGCATTTACTGCTTCAATTAAGTAGAATATTGTCCAACAGACCAGGAGCAAATGTGTGAAGAAGCCAAGACTCAGTGTTAGGTATGATTTTCAGGGAGGTGTTAGTGATCATTTTTGGGAAATTGAATGCATTTCTTATCTGGTTGATCTGGCATTGGTGAGTGTGCGTGATGCTGATTTTTCTAGCAGTGTTATTTTTGGAGGACACATTTTGGGGGCATTGTTATTATAAAAAGTGATAAGGAGAGAACAATTGTGTTGGGAATAGTGGAAGACTAAGAACTGAAATTAGTTGTTGAACGAAATCACAAACTTGTTCCTGATGAAGGACCCGGCTGTACAGATCCTTGAGGTTAAGCAATGAGGGTGAGGATTTTGTTTTACAACAGCAGACAATCGAAATTGCTGGAACAGAGTTAGCTCGCTTAAGAAGAGGAAAATGCCATGGTTTCATGAATTTCCAGTGCACAGGAACCAATGGTCTTTTAGTATCCCCAATTTAAAAAAATTATTCCACATAATAGGTGCACAAAAGCTCAACTGCCACACCCCTGGCCTTGAATATGTTACACCAATCAGCAACAGTCTTCTAACAATACAGCACCACACCCCAACCGTAGCCATAGTTGATAACGATTGCACCCTTTATTGCTACCCTATTATACTAGTCGTGTTTCTTGGAATCCATTGATTGACTGGCAAGACACCCCCTGCCTCTTTTTTTTTTTTTGATTTCAAAGCATTTTATTTTATAAAGAAGTGAACAAGAATAAGAAGTACATAATATAATAAAAGTGATACAGTTGATCCAAGATAAACAAACAATCAGAGGCTAAACTTGAAGCGTAAGTATAGGAAATGCATTCCTAGATAAAAGTAGCCTGTTAAATGAACTAATTAGGTAAAGGCTAATATCAAATCAATAAACAAATGTATCACTCTCAGTTGTTATAATCGGGGGCAGGGAAGGATATAGAGCTAAAGAAAGAAGAAAGAAAGAGAGAACAAGAGAAAAGATGGAAGGGGACAGAAGACAGGAAAGAGAAAGAAGAAGAAGAAAAAGAAAAAAAAGGATTCCCAACGGACTAACCAAACACGCAGAACACAAGACGCCACTCAAACAGACACATCAAAAGGAAACTGAGCAACCAACCCTTTTGATGACAAATCCATATAATCATCCAAAGCTTTCCAGACCCTACTAGAGATAGATGGAGAAAGGTGAGCTTGATCAACCGAGGTGTGAGCACTACGCAAAAAGGAGACCCAAGCCCACCAAGTATGATAGGAAACAGAGGAAAAGGATTTCCATTCCATAAGTATGACTTTCACCGCAACAGTCAAAAGGAGATCCATCAACTGTAATTCCATTGGATCCAAGGGCAGAGGAACAGGGGCAGCCAATGGACCCAATAATATTAATGGAAAAGAGAGATGGAACTCAATACCAAAGATGAGAGAGAGATGTTTATGAATGAGGTTCCAAAAAGGCTGAAAAGGGAACATTCAAAAAACATATGCTGAAAATCGCCCATCAACAATCCACAGCTCCAGCATAAATTGTTGTCTTTGAGATTGAGCGAATGTAGACGAACAGGCGTCCAATGAAGGAGGTTGACAGAGAACAATTTAGATTGCATTAATGATGGGGCAATTTTATTTCGAAGAGAAAGTTTACTAATCAATTGCCAAGTGTCTGAAGAAATATGATCCGTAACTCCATGATCAAAATGATGTAACCATTTTTGTTGAGCAACCGTATGTGCGGGCAGTGAAACAGAAGATAACAAATTATAGATTTTGGAGGCTACGTGACCAGATTTAGTCCAAATATGAAAAAGAGAAATGGTAGAAGAGGTAGGATGAAGATGTACCTTAGCGAGTGCCACTTTAATTTTAAGAAAAGTATAAAAATCTAAGTTAGTTAAAGAATGCTTTTGAGCCAAGGTGGAAAAGGGTAATGGCTCATCATTAGCACCATAAAGATGGTGAACAAGGGAAATCCCTGTAGCCGCCCAATAGGACATGAGAGTGGGAGTAATATTAAGTTTAATTTTAGAATTCCGCCAAATGGACGACCATCTAGTTTTATGTAATGGGATTGCCACTTTCTTGTCTACACTCCGGACCGCAGCAATTGTATCAAGAATTATAGAACGAGAAAACAGGATATGCAAAGTAGATGTGGTGCAAAAAGAGGCAGTCGGCAAAGGAGATGCTAATTCCTGTTCTATTAACAACCAAGAGGGAACAGGAAGAGGTGGAGGAGAGAACCATAGAGCACCTTGAGAAGCCAAAAAGGCAGTTTGGTACTTTCCCCAATCAGGAAAATTGCAACCTCCCATATCACAAGGTCGTCTCAAGAATTTGTAAGCAATTCTAGCACGTTTGTCATTCCACAAAAATTTAGAGGTCAGAACATCAAGTTCACGAAAAAAGGAATCTGATAACTTAACCGGAAGCATGGATGATACAAAATTAATAATAGGTGTAATCATCATTTTAAGAGTCTGGAGGCGATCCCACCAGGAAATGTGTTTCGGAGACCATGTATACAAAAGACGACGCACTTTAAGAAGAGTCTGGGATTCGTTATAGGCAGTAGTGGCGTATAAGGTAGAACAGAAATAAATACCTAAGTACTTTAAATGTGTAGACTGCCATTTAAAACCCGCAGAGCCCATATGTGAAGGGAAACAATAGGCATTCAAAGGGAACATTTCCGTCTTATCTTTGTTTAAGGTATAGCCTGAAACCTTTGAGAAGAGGGAGATGGTATTTGAAATAGCAGGGAGTGCCAAGGTGATATCGTCTGAGAAAATAAGAACATCGTCCGCGTAGGCAGCAGTTTTAATACAGTGAGGCCCAAAAGAAAAACCTTTAATGTCTGGGTGTAACTCAATCAATCTGAGAAGAGGATCAATAGATAATAAAAACAAAAGCGGAGATAAAGGACAACCTTGTCTAGTGCCCTGACGAAGATTAAAAAAGGACGACGTAGCACCATTAACTCTGATGTTAGCTCTAGGTTGAGAATATAAGGACATTACCATATTAATGAAGGAGTCACCAAGGTTATGTGCATACAAGACAGCACGAAGAAACGGCCAAGAGACCTTGTCAAAGGCCTTTTCAGCGTCAAGAGCCAAGGCCTCGGCAGGGAGTTGAGATCGTTTAGCTGATCCAAGAATATGACAAAAAGTGCGTATATTATCGCGCGCAAGACGACCCTTCACAAAACCAGTTTGAGAGGGATGGACAAGTTGGGAAATAAAGGATTCCAGTCGTTTGGCCAGGATTTTGGCAAAAATCTTAGCTTCCATGTTGAGAAGAGAAATAGGGCGGAAATTTTTGGGATCTGAATGATCTTTCCCTTCTTTTGTAATCACTACAATAGTCGCTTCAGCTGCAGTACCAGAGACAGACCCATCTTTGACAAAAGAATCAAAGACAGATTGCAATTTGGGAACAAGCGCAGGGAGAAAAGTTTTATAAAACAGAATAGGGTAACCATCAGGGCCCGGGGCTTTGCCAGAATGAGTAGCTTTAATTGCGGTAACAATTTCCTCAGGGGAAATCGGGGCATTTAAAAAAGTACGAACATCCTCAGAAACCGTCTGCACCGGAACAGATTTAAAAAAATCTTGACAATGCTCAAAAGAGGTTTGATTAGAAGGAGTGTATAAGTTATTATAAAAATCACGAAAAACTTGAAGAATTTCCCCAGTCTGAAATTTTTTAGAGCCCGAGTGGTCCGTAATAGAAGAAATTTGAGAGGACTTAAATGAGAAATCTTGAAATTTTAATGTAGCTGCAAGAATCTTCCCAGCTCGATTCTTCAACAGTAATCTTTTGGATTTCTGCACTTGTACTCCAATATGGGCTCTTTTGGTAACTATAGTATTATATTTGTATTTTAATTGTTTTATTAATTGTAGACAGGATGCATCTCTAGATTGTCTAAAGGTAGATTCCAAAGTTTTAATTTCAGTTGATAAATCTGTAAGCTCTTTTTTAATATCAGAATTCCGTTTGGACATACATTTAATAACCTGACCACGGAAAGTGCATTTAAACGAATCCCAGAGGACAATTGGGGAAGAGACTGAACCTTCATTCTCATGGAAAAAAGTTTCTATTGCATTAGAGAATTCATTAACCTGAGCAGTATCATGCAAAACGTCTGTATTTAATCTCCAGGAGCGAGCACGGGATTTAGGAGCAAAGGACAGCAAAGTAAAAGTAACCGCCGCGTGATCAGAAATCAAAATAGGATGAATAAGCGGAGAAGAGGAGGACGAAACAAGAGAAGAGTGAAAAAGTAGATAGTCAATACGAGAAAAGGAAGAGTGAGGTGAAGAAAAGAAAGAAAAGTCACTACCAGTGGAATTGTGAAGACGCCATATATCTTGAAGCTGAGTGAGGGAACACATGTTCAGCATTTGTTTATGGGATTTTGGAGGACGAAACTGAAAAGCTGAATTCCTATCCAAAATGGGATCCATCGGTAAATTAAAAGCACCGGCAACAATAAGATTCCCAGCATGTGGGGTATCATTTAATTTTTTGGTAATCGATTTCCAAAAGGTCGGATCGTCAATGTTAGGGGCATAGATATTCATCACATAAAGAACGTTATGTCCATCAGACAATTTAGTTAACAGCCAACGACCTTCAGAATCGTGATCAGAAGAAATTATAGATAAACCTGAAGTCTTGGAAATTAATGTAATGACCCCATTTCGTTTGCCAGAGGCATCAGAACAGCAGACATCAGAAACCCATTCTTTTTTCAAAAATAACGCCTCTCTGGTAGAGACCTTGGTCTCTTGAAAAAGCATCAGGCCAGAGGAAAGAGATTTACAATAATCTAAGACTTTTGACCTCTTCACCGGATGATTTAAACCCTTAACATTAAGGGATAATACATTCAAACCCGGCATGGAAGTACATAGAAAAAAAAGAAAAAAGACACCCTAGATGACAGAGAAACAACCAACTGCACAGAGACAAGCAACCAAATAGCAAACATAAGGAACGAAGAGGGAGAATCCATGTGGGAAATCCGAAAGAAGAAAAAAGACAGAGAAGAAGAAAAGAGAAGGAAGAGAAGAAGTAGCAGGGGAGGCCTGAAAAAGACCAAATTCATACTAGGGAGAACGTCGAAAGGCGAGCAAGGGACCCGTACAAGGAGGGATAATAATTGATATCAATAGCCCCAATAGATTACCTAGTTGATGACAATAAAATAGGAAAAGGGAACAATCAAAATATAAACAAATATCAGCATGATAGTATAAAGAAGAACAATGCAACAAGTAAATCTATAAAGTCACACTGAGTTAATAATCTAATATCAAGTGTCATACATATAATATGTAATAATACCAGTCATTTTGATACTGAAAAATACAATGTGGTAAAGTAAAAAAGAATACACAATTCCATGAAGATAACTATGTGTATCCTAAAAAGAAACATTCAATGAATGAACAATCCGTAACTGCATAAAACTTACAATATGTAATTGAAATTGAAAATGCACGAACATATGAAAAATATAAGAAAAGAAAGGAAGAGAATAGGAGAATAGAAAACGAAAAAGAAAGAGAAGAGATGATACATATCAGAGAAAGGCAGCTGTTATTAATAGACAAGCATCAAACAATGAAAACTGACCTGAGATGAATATTGACATAAAATATAAACCACTAGAGCAGAGGACAAGAAAATGAGACTAAAATAGTGACCAACTAAGAAGCAAGCAATAGAGACAGAGTAGTAAAGAGTACAAGGAGGAAAAATGATATAGGTAAATAGAGTAAACAACAAGACTCAGAAAGAAGGAAAGAATACAGAAAAAAGATATACTAAGGAGAGGAGTGAAATAGAGCACAGAGACATAAAATAGAAAAGTAAACAACAACAATAGTAAGAAAGAGAAGCAGTCAAGAAATCTAAAAGGAGAAATTAATTAAAGGGGAAACGAAGAGAAGACAGTGCAGACATGAAGCAGAACGGAAAAACTCCAGTAACGGAATTAGAAATCAATAATGTAATATACGATCAGCAGGAAAGAGATGAGGAACAGAGGAATACAGAAAACCACCATAAAGGAGACAAAAGGAGACATTTCAAGTGCCCGAGGCACCAGGATCCCGCGAAGTCGCTCTTTGAATCTCCATCTGTATCTCCATCTGGTTGTCTAGGAAGGTAGCTAAATCAGCCGGCTCATCGAAAATTCTGGAACGACCCTTGTAAGTAATGCGGAATTTCGATGGACCAGAAAAGGAAAAGGGAATGTTCATCTCAGAAAGACGTTTCCAAAGATTAAGGAAGCCCTTCCTCCTTATGACTGTATCCCTGGCATAGTCCCCCTGCCTCTTTTTAAGTTATCTCTGACCACTGTGAAGAAAGCTGTCACTGCTCCTTCTGTGCTGTAGATTATATCTAAGGAAACGCTTAATGTTGTTGACTACTTCACCTATTCTGTGTGTAAATGATTCTTGCACTTCTCTTGTTGTGCTGTAATTTTCCTGAGGGAGGTTTGAAATTTTGGAGACACTGGTGTACCTGTTCTGAACTTGAAGCTAACTAGAGCTGCAGATCACTATATTCTCCTTGAGGCTATATCATGAACGTGTGCCCTGGCAGCAATCACAGATATTACGACTGTTTTTGTTAAAATACACTGCTTAATTCACATGCATTTAACTATGAATTTCTCCAAGTTAGTGTTTGAGATGCAGAAAGCACAATTCAGACCAGGTGAACAGTGGTCGTTCATCTCTGCTTCTGAACTGGTCTGTGGCAGCTCATGCACTAATTCAGATAAATTCTGAGTTAAATTTATGTGCTTTAGCAATCCCCTCCCAACGCCCATCCCCCAAAAGATTTCACTATGGCACAAGACAATGGACTTGTGCGCCAAGAGAGAAAAACCCATTTATATGGCAAAGGGTGCCCTCACAAAAACAAGAAAATATGTAACAAATGGAAGGAATTTTAGGGGATGGAAGGTATTTGATCTCTGTGTTGTCTGTGATACTCTATAATACATGTACTGGACTCTGAGTACTGTAATTGCTATTGTTCATTGTTGTACTTCAAGAAATTCAATAAAATGTGGACTATCAAATAATATGCGCTTTAGACAGTGCAGTTCTGCTCTTTTTGTGCCACCATCACCTGACATAATAGTGGTAGAGTAAAAAAGCCAAAACGCATGACTTTGTTGCTCAGATATGAATTTACCTTAAAGAAATGAAAAGACAAGAGACGTCTAGCAAAACCGGAACAAGTTGGTTTATTTAAAGGCAGTGGCTGGGAGAGTCTCCACGGAATGCATCTGAAGAAAGTCTCTCATATAAAGTTTCAGCCAATAATATATCCATCTCCTGAGGTACAAAAAACAATTCTGGATTCTTGAAAAAGCATCCTAGTTGTAAATTAACAAGTTTGGGCATCTGATAAGGACACTGATGGCTCTCGACCTCTGGGAGAGGTAGTGGGCAAGTGTGTATATATCCAGATGTCTGGTGTGGGGAACGTGTGATCACTACGTGTGGGGTGCATGTTGTGTCTTGATTGGCTGAGTGTTTCTATCTACATGTGACATCTATCTGTGTGGTATTTTTGGCCAAACATGTTTTATTGGGGCCAATTTCCCCGGACCTGCTCATGGTGCAACTATCTATCTGTGGGATCAATCAGGGTTTTCTCTGGGTGTGCATTTGTCTTTGAGCTAAGTGAGACCCCACCTGTTACTCGATAGGCATGGGTTGGGGTCTTAGGGCCTGTCTGACCAGAGATCTCTGACTCAGGGTTGATGGGGAGGTCACCGTGGGTGAATTCAACAGCAATGATGTGAGTTCATTAGATCTTCTAAAAATAATATAGCCGTCATTTATATATTTTTTGATGATATTCTCAACTTTGTGCGTAAATCAACATTGTCTTTACTGATATTGACATAGTTATGCGTGCCTAGATCATTGACGCTGTTAGTACCGGCATTGACATTGTATTCACCCATTCCAACAACTTTGTCAACACTGGTTTTACCTGTAACCGGTCTGATATGGAAAAGTAGCAAATCTGTGTTTAGTATAAAACACCAGCACAAAAAAAACACGTTTATGCATTATTTACTAATAAGCGAAAAGTGGTATGTCACCCAAACGTGTGTCATTTTTTCTGCTGGTCTCTAGCTTCAGGTGTTTATATCAGGCACCAATTTGTAGTAACATAAGAGAAAAATAAAGGCATATTCCCATATTAGCTATGAAGAAGATAAAAGTGGCATGCCACCAAAAAGTAGTTCATTCTTTTTCGGGGTCTCTATTTGAAGTTGATATCAGATAATGTTTTTTCACATGTGGCACTTACAGCTGGCATTTGTATTCATTTATTTATCCATTTCACAATCATTGGTGACTCATTACAATTTTGTTTACTACACACGCTTCACTATAACAAACTACTTTCCAAAGATGTTTCAGGAATTTCTGCAACAGTGATGAGGTGATAAACGCTCAGTGTACTTCCCCCAGACACATTGCGTGATAACGTCTGGGTTCTGAAATCTGAACAGCTCTGTCAGTTCTATTCGCGTCAAGCAGGTGCTGAGTGAAAAGTCATTCAAGGGTGGTGTTATGTACCCTTCATGAATTATGCATCTTAAACAAACTTACATGATCCGTAGCACTCGAGCGGAAGCCTTTTAGCTAGAAGAGGGCCACGGGAGAGCTCGGCTACAGGCTTCCTATGAGGGATTAAAATAGCGCGCTGTAGTATGTCTGCTCCGACTTTCTTTCCCTCGCGCGCTGGCGCATGAATCGGTTCATTTGATTGCAGCAGCTGCAACGGGGCCCTTTAAATCCCACAAGGGTCCCACATTACAGTTTTTCTGATGGTTAAAACGGCCATTCTCTTCCGAGTTGGGTTTTGGTTTTGCAGCATGGTGAAAACTCATACCAAGGTCAAACTCTGACAATCAGGAAAAGGTAAAGACGGGCTAGGAAATTCATTTTGTGAAGAGTTTCTTGTGCTAATAAGATGCTCGATTTCCTATTTGGGTCGGGGTTTAATATAACTGTGTAAAACATCCGAGCATGTTTATTATTGTGTTCACACATTATCTGCTTCTATTCTGAGTTTACATTATTACGACATTCCCACAATAAATAAGGCAGCTTCCATTTTGCAATTGCTGCGTCTAAACGTCTTAAGTAAAAACGTTTACTCTATCGGTAGGGTTAGTAACACTTTTTAATGGATTTGGGTCAAAAGAGTGACTCAAACTGACGGAAAATGGAGAATTCAAATTTACTGTCTAGTTCCAAATTTGTTTTGGATTGGAAAATAGTCCTAAAGTAATGCAAAGTAGAGTATAATAACTTTGGGCTACTTTGCATCAAGGTGGTATACCATGCGTGGTAAATGGGACCTCCCATGCAACCACCGTTGGATTTTGATGTACATCCCTATATACTAAAAAACATAAACAGACAGAACTTTGTGTCAAAAACGGCACACTTCCTGAAGTCTGAAGATAATGTCCTTTTCTTTAAATCGTTCCAACTTTGCATGTGTGCTGTACTTTATAGTACACATGCAAAGTTGGAAACATATTAAAGTGTGACTAGGAATAGTTTTTAGCTAGGAGGGTTGCACTTTCAGTACAAAACCTGTACTAGACATCATGCACACACACTTGTACTATGGGGTAAGGGCATGTAGGTGGTTCAAGGCTGCTTAAAGTGTGTCAGCCAGGGGGAGAGGAAGCAGTGCCACATCCTATCACATATTGTGCGGTTCTGCTCTCTCCCTTTAATGCAACACAGTAAATCTGCCCCTGTGTACATTGTAACATGTTTAAACTCAGCAGCAAATGCAATATTTATTGTGCCCGCCTTTATTTTAAGAACAATAATCAAAGTGACATTTATAAATACTGTGGACAACTTTTAATTTGGTTTAATGTGCAAACTAACATGTTATATGATTGTAATCCTGGGATTTTTGGATAACACTAAACGCAAAGCGATCTCTGCCATGGCTCTATTGGGTGTTAGAAGAGGCATGTTGCCGACAAATGGTGTGCAGGTCATTGTGGCTGTCCTGTTAAACTGTACTTTTGTCAGCTTTTTCAAGGCATTTCACTACATGGATCAAACAAAGTTTTGGTGAAAAAAAATACTTAAAGTAGGATTGCTCTGGTTTTAGCCACATACTTCTTAATTTTTATACTAATACCAGATTCTTAAGTGTTTAAATCCATTACGCTAGCAGGTAACTCAAAGATTTTCTTCTATAGTGGCATTTCACACAGCAGTATCCTTGCCCAACCTTTTTTTAAGGAATCCATGATTGATTTGGGTAACATTGAAGCATCAGAAACATCTTTTCCTCCAATCCATTGGTGCAAAGGGGGGCATTGTATAAAGCTGGCAGTCTGCTACTTTGCAATCAACTTCATTACGATTGCTGAGGAAGCGCGATGCAGTACCAGGGTTGGCTCGTTTTAAAGCACTTTAAAGAATTACAGCAAAAATCCAACAATATTGTTTGACAGCAGCAACTTAAGAGGAAATTAATTCATTGACAGGCCATTTTTAAACCAAAGTTAACAACTATAAGTAAAATAAGAATCTGAATATTTTATTTGATTGTAAACAGCATTCCAAAAAGACATTGGAAATATATAACTATGAATAGTTATGTATACTGCATAATAATAAGTTGAGTTGGGGACCTTTTAATGAATCCCAAAATAATTCTATGATTTAGGTAACTTGGTTCCTCATGTAAAATGATTCCATTTAGGAAATAGTAAATTGCGACAAATAATGATTCACAATTTGCGATTCCTTAAATGCAATATGCAAAAATGGATTTGTTAGAAATGGCTGCAATTTGTGCCTGACTATTAACGAATCCTTTCAAATTTTGCGAACTGACCTATGTATCATTAGGTTGGTTATCAAAATATTGATTTGTAGAGGGTAGCAATTGGACTGATTTCATTATTATGTCCGAGGTAACATAACATTAGATAACATGTGTATTTGTAAAGCGCACTTACCACCTCCTAAAGGGTATCAGGCGCTGAATAAGAGACATTCATTTTAGGTTGGTAGCAAATTGTCAATTGGTGATTCAGTAACATTCGGTAACATGTTATAGAATCGCTATTTGGGTTTGTTGAATTAAAAAATGCATTTTGCAGTCTGAAAGGCTCTGATTTTATGGATCAGAGTCTTACCAACTTTGATACTGCAGGGCTTTAACCATAAGCAGTCAAATGAGGCTGATTTGATTTCATTATCTACTTCAAAGCTTCGTGCATACATCATTGTTTAAATGCTGCCAAACCTATCTTAATGAATTATGAAATTTCGAGATGCCCTGAGAGAATTAAATACTTGTGAGGATTAGGACCTGTCACCAAATGATATTAGAATCCATAGGTACTCAGTGTACTTCATCTCACAGCAACAAAATATGTCAATAAGACAAGAAATCACTTGAACAGTTAGAACTAATTTTCCACAAATAAGTATCCCATTTAGCAGAGTGTAAATGTCTGTTCTGCTATTTTATTGTTCTCAGGCAATATCATGATGAGCTCTGCTGCATCAGTGCAGAGCAGAACACCTGCTTTATTCGCTTGTAGTGTATAAACTCAACACTTTTAACCAATTATTTCTCCAAGTAAAGGCTTCATTTTCAGAAAGTACGGCTTGGAGACAGTGAGCAAGATTTGCCTCTTTCTATTTCTGACTGTGCTGTCTGAAAATAAAGTTTCAACTCTGAAAAATATGGGGTTCATTTTACTGACTTTACACACTGCAGGTGCACAAACTCAGGAGTTTGGCTCTGCACTGAGGAGGAGTTGGAACCCATCATGGAACGGCCCCTGATGTTAACACAAGAAGTAAGCTGATCCTGAAAAGGAATGGTACACATACATTTTCAGTGAAATCAGATAGAAAGGCATTCAGAAATCCGATCTCTTCTAAGCTATTTGTACCAAAGTACACCATATACAATTATATATATATATATCGATATATAGTATTTTCGGACCAGATGATGAAAGTAATATAAAATCCACATTTTTTGCTGTAAAAAAATACCATATATGAATCTACCTACCATAATGTCTGCTTGTGTTGAATTCATACTAAACTAACACCACTCTACCAACAGCATTTTTCTAGATACATTACAATTCACACTACATTTTGCATGTCACAATCAAAAGATCTGAAAAATTACCAACATGCGCAGTTTCGTGTTTAGTTCTCGATTATCCATTGTCATGCTGATCGACCTCTAAGAAGCACAAACTCCAGAAGAATTAGGGGCATTCCGTTTTGCAATAATTTCACCAGAGATGACATGGATTAGAAGTGACATCCCTCTCCAAAAGCGACATAACACATAACTGAACATGAAACTGATTTCCATTCAAAGCTCATTTGATTGTTGGCATCTTGATGAACTGCTTTATGATAGAAAGTTTGCTTCTTTCTGATGAATTTTCACCCTGATGAAGTTCCTGTATGGATCAAAATGTGTTGCTCCTCTTAGAAAACCATTGGTTTACGCTCCAATATTAGAAATATCAGTTTATAAGTTTATAGTGTTTCTGTTTATTTTTCAGATCACTTAATTATGGACATATTTTTTTCGTTCTGTCTCAAGAATTTCAGTATGTCGATGCATATCAGTGATATAAAATCTAAAATATTGCGAAGTTTTAATCTTGTTTCAGGCACAAACTTCAATTTGGACACTGCCAAACTGCATTAAAATCAGATGCAAATTGTACATACACCTTAATTTCTGCGGGAAAGGGAGGATGGCACAGAATCAGGGGCAAATTGGTTTATGAAGTAATTAGTTAATTTATCTCAGTGATTTAAGGCCCTCTTAGATTTGTACTGTTAGTGAATTGAACGATTAAGTGGATCTGTGTCGGGGTTTTATTCTTGTTTGCATACTACCTGCAACAAGAATTTACTAATCTCTGGTGCATACATGAATTCTACAGATAAGTGTGTCTTCACTCCAATGGCCTCATTTAGATTTAGGTACTCCTATGTTAAATGGGGAACGTGCTACACTTGAATGAAAATCCTCTGGTGGAATTTCCTCCCCCCACATCATCACTGTCATTGAGGAAATTTCACTAGAGGATTATCCTCCATATTTGGCATTCCGCCAGAAATTAAATCAATTTTCCTTAATCGCTGGTTTCTAAATTCAGCCTAATTGTTTTGGAATTCTGTGCCAATTAGCACCGATCTCCCTGTTCCAGAACTGATGAATCTAGGGTAGATTCTGAAATCAACAGGCCACAACAACTCCTTTAATTTCCTGAGGTAGTGTGTCTTACACCGACTTACCATGCATTGGCACATCCTAGTTCAATCCATGCCAACTTATTGCTTTGCCTAACACCTAGCCTTAAGTTTTAACTGTAGAGAGTCATCTGATTGTAGTGTGTTGGAAAATGTTAAGAAACCTCCAGTTAATTAAACGAGCAGATAGTGTTTTGAATTCCGAGCCTGGAAATGGAGATCATCTAGAGCAGCGTGTACCAGAAATATACACTTACATGTGTCAGAAATCTCTTTGAGGGTATTTCTAAAGAACTTCCCTTTTTGAGGGTATTTCTAAAGGAACTTCCAAATGGCTACTAACTATTTTTTTTAAAACCCACACATCAGAGTAAATGCTAATGGTATTTCTAATTTAGTCGTATTTTGTGCAGCAGTTTTTGCATTTTCAATTAACAACCGATGTCTGTAGAAGATACACTGGAAAACATTTTACGGCAAGTGCTTTTAGTTGTGTCCCTTTTGGTCAACCTCCCCAATCTCAATATGAATATTTTTAATTGACCAACAATTTATTTTAAAAGTTTGGTTTAGGTGGATTGAGAGGACCGTGGTCAAATCACTTTAAATGTGTTTTTATAAAGGAAGTGAAGACATAACCGTAACTAGCGAGTCACCACCCCATATCTATATAAAAGGATCAGTCACAGAATTGACCAATGTCACAAAAACAATACAAATTGGTAACAGGTCATGACAAATAAGTATTCATTCAAAAATAAAAGCAAAATGGCAGGAGCAATGTAATGCTTTTATGTAGTGATGGAAATGCAGTGGGGCATATTCTCAAGGACTCATCGCCGATTTAGCAGCCCCAAAAGTGCCGATAGATTTATCGCCTATTCACAAGCCTGCGCTAACAGCCGACATCATCAGTTTACCTGCGATAGCTGCCGCTAAAAACATTGCCAAGGCTGACAACTAACGCTAATCATATGCAGAGTAGGCACTCCCACCGAAAAAACACCACTTCGCGATATTTTCAACGACCAGCCAGATCGGCGATAAGGGCCAAAAACAGGCACTAAAGCACGTTAGCAGCAGGGACTTAAGACCTGCTTTTTTCTGGTCTTAAGTTGGGCGAAAACCTGCAGTAGAAAGGGAGCCCAGCCCAGGGCCACATCTGAAGACCATCAGATGCCATGGAGCTACTAATCATGTAGCTTGGAGACCCAAGAGGGCCACAGCACCCACCGCCATCACTCCCAGGACCACCCCCACCCCATGGACCACGCCCCCGGACTACCACCGAGGCAGCGCAGAGCAAGACAGCGGACCTTCCGAAAATGCACCAGCCTCATAGAGGATGTCATTGCCAACTACAGGCTCAAAAGGATAACCATCCTCTGCCTCCTGACCCACATTGCCCACAGGCTGACAGTACCAACACAGCAGACAACCAACATCCCTCTGCAGACAAAGCTGCTGGCTGTTCTGCACTTGTTGGCCTCTGGTACCTTCCAACCAACAACTGCCAGAGTCGGAGGAGTCTCACAGTCAGCCCTATTAAAGTTCCTCACACCTGTCTTGGATGCCATCATCAGCTTGATACCCCAGCACCTTCACTTCCCCCACACTGCGCTGGAACAGCCTGAGACCAAGCACGGCTTCTACGCCATAGCAGGCTTCCAGCATGTGTTGGGGGCAATTGACTGCACACATGTCTTACTTGTGGCCCCTGCCAACACTGCACACAATTACCGCAACAGAAAGCACACGCATTGCATCAATGTGCATGCACCACCAATATCATCACCAACTTCCCAGGCAGTGTGCATGATTCCTAGATCTTCCGACAGTCCATCATCAACCAGCACTTCCAGGATGGCACCTATGGAAATGGACTGCTCATTGGTAAGTACCAACAGAACACACCACACACCTCAACTCTACAATCATATAACTCACAACTGTGGGAATGCACACGTAACAAAATCACATGCAACATGTCAAACAACATGCCCACCCACCAGACATGACAACACAAGGAACTGTGGTAACAGGGGCCAGACATGTAGACAAACCATCCACAAAGGCATAGCCCTCTGCCACACAATTGCAGAATGTGGGGAGAGGTGGGAACCAATAATGTGCGAAGGAGGCAAGTGACCCATGATTAAGAATGTACACAATGCCAAGTGTGGCAGTAATGTGCTGGACAGCCTTGACTATGCAGAGCACAGACATACCCAGGTGGATTTATACTGCTGGCGTTTGTCGTGTTGTGGACAGTGGACGCAACCATGTTACCTCAGGCAGTGGGGAAGACCTTGGACATGTAACTATGTCGCCCCCCTGTAAGCTTAGGCGTAGTGGGCTGGGTCGGCATACGCCAGTTCAACGTAGGAGTGTGAATAAATAGCCCGGGTCTCTGGGCGTGGTTCACTTCTGGGATGGTCACCAAAGTAACTACTGTGTGTGTCTCTGTGTCCGCCATAGTCCTACACACACGTGGCCGACACCTTCAATGGACAAATCTACACCAGCAACGCGGTGGCTACGTCACACTCCACCCGGCGCAGATCCCGTCATCGCCATCAGGGGCTTGTCTGCCATGGCGGCGCCCCTCAACCTGCCACAATGCTGCCACCGTGATCGGTGCTGCCTGTGGGATCCTGTGCGCCTGCTGCACCCCAGCCCGCTGGTCCCCAGACCCATCCGGAGCCCAGCTGTGATTGCCCACCCATTCGCACCCAGGCCTCACTGCTCACCTGCCGCCACTGGCGTGTCTCCAAATGGGCCCAACATGTGCAGGTGCAATCTTCAAGCCTGAGGCCCGCGAGCTTGGCAGCCTCCTCAACCGATCGCTGGCTTCCATGCATTAGGCCCCTAGAGCACCCAGCAGCACCGCACCGCAGAGTTCTGTGTGTGCTGACTGCTCCCTTCCGCCTATACTGCGGTCCAGCAGGTATCAGACAAATCCATTCCAGTCTGGCCCAACAGGTCTTCTGCATCATTGCAGGCTGCACACCCGCTCAGCTCTTCAGGTGGGCCGACCTCAGTGCACCGCAAGTCATCGCCACAATGCCTCAGGTGCCACTACCTCTGTGCACCACAAGTCACCATCCAGCCTCCAGGCCTACTGCATCATCGCAGGCTGCACACCCGCTCAGCTTGTCCAGTGAGCCTACCTCAGTGCACCTCAAGTCACCGTCCAGCCTCCAGGCCACTGCATCATCGCAGGCTGCACAACCGCTCAGCTTGTCCGGTGGGCCTTCCTCAGTGCACCGCTAGTCACCGTCCAGCCTCCAGGCCACTGCATCATCGCAGGCTGCACACCCGCTCAGCTCTTCCGGTGGGCCTACCTCAGTGCACCACAAGTCATCGTCTCGTGGGGCTACCCCACAAGTCCGCCTCCAGCAGCCAACAGCATGTCCTCTGTAACACCACAGTAGCCCTTCACAGTCACGGTGCCACCGCTGTACCAGGCAGGCCACTGGAAAGCACGACATCCCAGCACTGCAGAGGCGGCCCACGTGTAGGCGTGTGAGGAGTGTGAAGAAATGGCCCTGGAATCTGGGCGTGGTTCAGTTCTAGGCTCAGGGCGTGGTTCCGTTCTGGGCTCAGGGTGTGGTTCAATTCCGGGCTGGCGATAAAAGTAACTATGGCATGTGTCTCTGTTGCATTTTTAGTTGCCAATGACACAGTGGAGGTGATGAACAGTTGTTGGTGGTGTTCTATCACCTCCGTAATCAGGATCTTGTTTTCCTGTGGACTGAATCGTGGCTTCCTCTTCTTCTACTCATTGCCCATCTCCTTCCCGGAGGTCCCTGTCTGGTCCTCTGGGGGGTTTGTGGGGTTCTGGTTGGCCTCTGTAGTTGCTCCAGCTTCCTCCATGGTGCTTCTCAGTAGTTTTTTTTGCAGCTTTTATGGTGATTTCCCCCGCCTGACAGTGAAATTGCAAGCCTGGCACTGCTTAGCGCTGATGTTTTTATCACTGTTGGGCCCATCGCAACTTTTTTCACATTCGGGTTTCCTTTTTTATCGGCGTCCTGGTAATTTTAACGTGGACATTTTACGCTTTATCGGGAGACTATCACCTGTCCCCCATTTTATTTGGAACGCGCAAACTCTACTATGCAGCCACCACATCCCACATGAGGTGATTGATCAAATTCTAAATTGATAACAGGTTATAACAAATATATACTAATTCTATCATAAAGAAAACTGGCATGAACAATGTAATATATATATATGTTACAACAAAAATGCATTGTGTTTACATTTGATTTTATTTGCTATTGTTTTATAGCATGCACATTCCTTTGAAGAAATGATAGATTTTTCAGTAAGGTTCAGAACTGCATATTGCAAAACCAGTATATGGAAGAGGTGTGGCGCAGCGGCCAGGGTGCCTGACTCTGGACCACAGGGTTCACGGTTTGAACCCCGGCTCCAGTGGCAGGTTAACCCAGCACCATGTGACTCTGAGCAATAGCTTGCTTAAACTTCCCGACTGGCCCCCAGCGCCGGGACACCTCCGTTGGAGATAGCTGTGCACTTTTCAAATGCTGGCATTAATACAAACCCTATCATCACCCTATAAGAATATTGCAAGGCACCAAATATTTCAGAATAATAAAATAAAGGAATGAGACTGAAAGTTGAGTCTAATTGTAAATCAAAGAATTCCTAGATGTTTTGCAATATCCTTTGTGTGTATAATAGGTGATTTTCGATTCCTTGTAATAAATAGTCATGCCACCCCTCTAGAACTCCAATCCTTATTAAATCCCTAACCTGTTGTTCCTTAGAGTCAACTAGGTCTTCTGCGCCATCACCAACACGTTTCCAAAACAACAATCCAAAATACTCTAGCCCAGCCTCTCCATTCCTTCTAACATCTGAATGACTTTAAGAACACAGTTTACTGCAACGGAATTGCTGTGCTTCTTCTCTTGGACCTCTCTGTTGCCTTTGACATGTTTGACCATGACACTCTGATACAAAGACTCTACGAAGCCAGCATAGAGGGGACTGCTCTAGACTGGATCACATCCTACCTTCACAACACAAATAATGTCATCCATACCTCCCTTTCTCTTCCAAACCATACTTCACAAAAGTTGGGGTCCCTCAAGGCTTTACCATCTCATCCATGCTTTTCAAAATCTACGTGAAGTCATTTCTGGCACTGATCAATCAATTTCACCTCACGTGCTAAAACTATGCAGATGACACGCAAATACTCCTTCAACTGGAATGCCCCAAAGACATTGGAAAATCACCAATTTTCAGTTGTCTTAAAGCCTTGGATCAATGGATGAATATGGAGCCATCTCAAATTGAATGCTTCCAAAATAGAAATACTCACATGTGCCACTCACCGCATGGCCTGATGAACTCGGAACCGCACCTAAGGTATCAAAGAAAGTAAGAAACCTCTGAATGACCTGCGGCTCCAAACTATCAATGAATGCCCAAGTAGACAAACTGTCAGGATCAAGCTTTGTTACTATAAAAACTCTGCGACGCATCTTCCCTCACCTCGGATTTCCACACAAGGTCCAGGCTACCATCACCCTTGTTCTGTCCAAACTTGATTATGCCAGTAGCCTCTACCATGGATCACCTTTAACAACTATGAAAAGACAATAATGGCTTCAGAATTCTGTGGCCAGACTACTCTTACATATAAAGCTGCAAGCCCACATCTCCCCTCCCTTGAAAGCCCTTCATCGGTTACCGGTTGCCAGAAGATCCATGTTCAAGCCAATTTGCATCACTCACAAAGTGATACAGGGACCAGGACCACTCTTCATCAGGCACCTCACCTCTCCCCCACATAACCACCATACTCAAACATAATTATACAGCATATCCCTGTGTATAAAAGCATTTATTTGGACTATTAATGTGTCCCTACATAAGTGCATTGCTTTGTATAAACGTGTATAATGATTATGTTTTTAAAGATATAGATGTCCGTTAGTTCTGCTTAAAAATGTACATATTACTTATAGGTACATTGTTCTATGTTTAACATGTATATAAGTGACTGCATAAATAAGTACATACGTTTATCATAACTATGAATCTACAATTGCTTCACTAGTGAATTACAAAAAATAAAATAAAATAAATTAATTTAAAGTACAATAACACATGAAAGTCTGAGTTTTTTAAATGCATCTTTAATCTACATATATTACCTACCGTATGTATTTGTATATATATATATATATATTTCCGCTCGATCCCCACCTCAATACAGAGCACTCTTCGGCGGGTGCGGCAAGCGGCAGTGGGAATCCGCTAGTATACAAAGCTCCAATTTTCGCCCCTATCCAGTGGCAAAGAATAAACCGCACTCACACGGGGGGAACGTTTGGTTATCGCTTCTTTAATGGAATGTAAACAGATGCGTTTCGGCTGGAAGCCTTCGTCGGTGTTTACTACACCAGGAAGTTACATCATTGATATAGTTTCAGTGTGGTCATGGACACTAAGAAGGGACTAACCACCCCTATGTTAGTGCGAATGCCATATTGGAATTCGCATCCACGCTAAACATTTCTGCAAGTGCAAACATTAGCATACATGAGGTTAAACCATCCAGCCGTGTATCGGCACAGGATGTATGACGTTATAACGCATACTTTTACAACGCCTACCTTTACAACGCAATTTTTACAACGCAGGATCCATTACAACGAACTACCATTACAACGCATGTTTTTACATCGCAGATGCCTTTAGAACGCATGCCATTACAACGTAAGTATTGGTAAGTATATAATATTTATAAAAATGTAATTAATTAAAATTAATATAATTTAATTTAATTTAATTTTAATTTTACCTTATTTTTACCCTGTACCCCTGTACCCCAAAACCCAAACCTAGCCCAGAACCTTAAAAATACCCCTGTACCCAAAAACCCAAACCTAGCCCTGAACCCTAAAAATACCCCTTTACCCAAAAGCCCAAACCTAGCCCTGAACCCTAAAAATACCCCTGTACCCAAAAACCCAAACCTAGACCTGAACCCTAAAAATACCCCTGTACCCAAAAACCCAAACCTAGCCCTGAACCCTAAAAATACCCCTGTACCCAAAAACCCAAACCTAGCCCTGAACCCTAAAAATACCCCTTTACCCAAAAACCCAAACCTAGCCCTGAACCCTAAAAATACCCCTGTACCCAAAAACCCAAACCTAGCCCTGAACCCTAAAAATACCCCTTTACCCAAAACCCCAAACCTAGCCCTGAACCCTACAAATACCCCTTTACCCAAAAACCCAAACCTAGCCCTGAACCCTAAAAATACCCCTGTACCCAAAAACCCAAACCTATAACATTTTTAATAAAATGATATACTTACCAATACTTACGTTGTAATGGCATGCGTTGTAAAGGCATCTGCGATGTAAAAACATGCGTTGTAATGGTAGTTCGTTGTAATGGATCCTGCGTTGTAAAAGTTGCGTTGTAAAAGTAGTCCGTTGTAATAGTTGCGTTGTAACGGTTGTATACCATCGGCACATATCCCAGTTGTTATTATACTGGGAATACCTGCAGATCAGGTTCAGAGTTAAAGTTCGACATTTAATGGTCGTTTTATTATTGCACTAATATATACATAATAGGTTTGCTGTCTGTTGCGGGGTATTCCCAGTATAATAACAACTGGGATATGTGCCGATACACGGCTGGATGGTTTAACCTCATGTATGCTAATGTTTGCACTTGCAGAAATGTTTAGCGTGGATGCGAATTCCAATATGGCATTCGCACTAACATAGGGGTGGTTAGTCCCTTCTTAGTGTCCATGACCACACTGAAACTATATCAATGATGTAACTTCCTGGTGTAGTAAACATCGACGAAGTTTTCCAGCCGAAACGCGTCTATTTACGTTCCATTAAAGAAGCGATAACCAAACGTTCCCCCCGTGTGAGTGCGGTTTATTCTTTGCCACTGGATTGGGGCGAAAATTGGAGCTTTATATGTATATATATATATATATATATATATATATATATATATATATATATATATATATTCACTGAAAAAACCATAGGTTATAGACCATATATAGTTAGGAATTAGCATTTACAAAACCTTATTTTACTCACACAAAACCATTGAAATTCCATATATAGTTAGTTGCACTAACTATATATCGCGCACCCGCAATCCACTGCTGATGATGTCACATATTACATCATTCATGACATGGTCAGTGACATCACTGATGACATCACTGATGACATCTCAAATGACATCACTGATGACATCACTGATGACATCTCAAATGACATCACTGATGACATCACTGAAAACAACATCCAGTAATTTTATGTTTCTGTAAAGTTCAAATATGTCTTACATATTGAAGAATGAGTGGATGTATAAGTGTCTGGATGAATGATTTAGTAGGTGCATGACTGACTGTATGAGTGAGTGATTAAATATGTCTCACTGAGTGCATGGGTTAGTGACTAAACTGTCTTAATTTGTGCATCATTATGTCTGTTGTTCTGTAAACTGCTGCATGTGTTGATCAGTAGCTATATGAGTAACTATATGGGTTATTGATTGATTGCCCAAGTATTTGTATGGGAGACTGAGTGTGTGTGTGGCTGGCTGGGAGGTGTGTGACTCTGTGCAGATGAATGTGTACTTGTATCAGTGATTGTATAAGAGAGTAAGTATGTGTGTAGTATATGTTTGAAAATGTAAGGTGTTCTATGTTTAACTGTATAGATGAGAAAATGGAAGTGTGATTGATTCTTTACAGGACTGACTAGGTGTGTGAGTAAGTCCATGGATGAGTGGCAGAGTGTGAGTGTCTGTATAGGTGTATGAGTGCATATGATAGTGTTGTAAAGATGAGTGTGTCAGGCCTGTCGTGGATGCTCCTCGGGATTGGATTGATGCAATAAAGGGGGCCCACCTCTAGATCATCCCAAGTCTGGCTATCAGTGTCACAGACTATTAAGGAGATCAAGCGGGGGAAAAAGATAGGTCCGGAGGGGAACAGCTGGGCAACTGGAACCGAAACCTGCAGATAGAGAAAGCAAGGGATGAGTGGAATAAGAACCCTCAGCTGTAGCTAATTTATACACTGCGTTACTCCTTTCCTCACCTGCAATAACCTGCAAGTATGCGGAAACAAAGGGGTGATATAAAGGGCTCTTCTACGTCCCCTGGTGTTCCTACTAGAAGACACAACAAAAGAAAATATCAATACACCACTGTTCTCTCCCTTTAACAGTATCTAGATGAGCATATGTGATGGATTTACACCTACCCAGAATGAGGATGTAGAATACCAGGATGCCACTAGTAACAAACAGTTAAATATCACTCCTTGTTCGGTAAGTTCGTAATGATAGGCAAATTCCCCCCTCCGAGGAGATGTATGGTTTGCAATATCAAAGGTCAGTGTAAGAAGCAAACAAGTCATCCCCTATAATGGGTCACCAAGAAAGTTCCTGATACCAATATAGCAATAACGCAATTGCCCAATGTCAAACAAAAACACAGCGTCTATGCAGATACTTCTCTGCATGCGCCAAACAGCGATAAAGGAGGTTCCTTGAAGAGAATGCGGCACCTAAGCCTAGGTGTCCGGCAAGGGTAGGAACTTCCCACTCCCAGTGATTGGTTTGGAGCAGAGAACAAATGAACACAGCACTTCCTGGTGAAGCACAACAACACCAGCACCCCCCTGGTAGCGGAAAACCTGAAAACCGCGTTGACTGCTCTGGATTCGGGCGCTTCCTAAGCCCCTCCTGAGTAATTCGCAAGGCTGGGGGTAGCGGACCACAAAATACTGTTCTCACAACGGGCGCTTCCTAAGCCCCACCTGAGTACTCCACAAGGCTAGAGATGAGACCCCAGGAACACGTCTCACAAGAGCAGGCGTTTCCTAAGCTTCTCCAGCCTGAACAACGGATCAACGAAACTGTGAGCTAGACTCCGCTCACCTCGAAAGAACACCACAGGAACTGCAAGTACCACTTGCTCGCCAAGAGGAATAATCGGCAGCGTCTCCCTCTGCAAGCGCCCTGTTATTCCATCCGGTCGCACAGCGTCATTCCAGCGCGCCGCGCTAAGGATCATGGGGGTTGTAGTTTTTGCGAGTTTTTTCGCCCGCGCTCGTTGCAGTCAGTGATTTACCAGCGACCGGGGAATCCTGACAGAACGCCCCTTCACACAAAACTCACTGACTGCCACCAGGCTTACCGGGATGGAGCGAATGGAACTGCCGCACCAGTCTAGGTGCATGTACAGCCCCCACAGGCTCCCAGGAGTCCTCCTCCGGTCCATACCCTTTCCAGGATATCAAGTACTGGAGTTTGCCCCGCACTCTGCGGGCATCCAAAATGCGCCGTACTTCATACTCAATGTCCTGTTACACTCTCACAGGCGCAGGGGTTTTTGAGCGGGGACATCTCGCCGGTTTGAGCAGTGAGACATGGAACACCGGATGTATCCTGAAATGTGTAGGAAGTCTCAGTTTCACCGCCACCGGGTTGACATGGCGAATCACTTGGTAAGGGCCAATGAATCGGGGGTTGAACACGCTATACTTGCGGAAACGGATATTACGAGTGGACAACCACACCCAATCCCCTTTTCTATACTCCGGACCACCCCTCCGATGTTTATCAGCTTGTGCCTTGTACTTCAGTTTCGCCTGCTCTAGATTTCTCCTTGCTTGTAGCACGGTTTTCCTCAACTGCACCAATCTAGACTGCAACTGTGGGATTGGTGCCTCAGCGACAGACACACTCTAGGGTGAAACCCATAGGTACAGAAAAATGGGGTGTACGAAGTGGAGGAATGGGCAGCATCATTATATGCAACCTCAGCCGTCCACAGCCAGTCCACCCAAGCCTCAGTAGTGGTATCCACGAAACACCTCAGGTACTGTTTGAGGGTTTGATTTAACCTTTCAGTCTGCCCGTCCGTTTGGGGATGAAAGCTGGTGGACAAGGACGAGGCAATGCCCAACCTGTCACACCATACCTTCCAAAATCGAGCTGTAAATTGGGCCCCTCTGTCCGACACAATAACCTTGGGTAATCCATGCAACCGGATGATATGAAGGAGTAGCAAATGGGCAAGCTGACTAGCTGTGGGAACCCCTTTACAGGCAATGAAGTGACCCAGTTTTGTTAGATAATCCACCACTACGATAACAGCAGTCATGCCTTTCTCTTCAGGGAGACCTACCACGAAATCCACAGAAAAGCTCTCCCAAGGACTCTCAGGAGTGGGCATGGTTTGCAAAAGCCCTTGTGTGGGACGGTGATCGCTCTTAGCCTGCGAACAGATGTCACACCTCTGAACCCAAGCAAACACATCTGGACGGATGGTGGGCCACCAATAGGTTCGTAGCAGTTTCTCCAAGGTCTTCTTCCCTCCTGTGTGTCCCGCACATGGCAGATCGTGACACCACTGGAAGGCTTGTTGTCTCAAGGCTAGCGTGGGAAGAAGCAACTGAGGCCCTTTTCTCGGCAATCCTTGACGGATTCTCCATTCCGGATGAAGGTGAAGCCACGTCTTCCAGGCAAAGGTTTGGATTCATTTCTTGACTTTGTGGAGGAATTCGTCGGTGTGTATCACTCCTATCACCTTCTGAGGTTCGATGATGCTAGTCTCTGGGGATGCTGCCACTGCTGGGTTGTTTTCCTGCCGTGTGAGAGCATCCGCCTTCTGGTTGTCACATCCTGGGCGGAACGTAACTACAAAGTGATATTCAGAGAAAAAAAGCATCCATCGCAGTTGCCTAGGGGTGAGATGGCGTGCCGCTCGCAGAAACTGTAGGTTACGGTGGTCAGTATACACCGTGACTTGCTGAGAAGCGCCCATCAACCAATGCCTCCATTCGGTGAAGGCGTCCTTAATTGCAAGAAGCTCTTTTTCAGCTATGGTGTAGTTACGTTCGGCGGTATTCAATTTACGAGACATGAACGCGATGGGATGGAGATGTCCTGTACTCACGTTCCTTTGCGAGAGAACAGCCCCGACTGCAAATTCGGAAGCATCCGCTTCCACCACAAAAGGGAGCGATGGATCAGCATGGGTTAACACAGGTGCAGAAGTAAATGCGATCTTCAATCGGTCGAATGCGTTTTGTTCAGCCAAGCCCCACACGAAAGGGGTGTTCTTTCGTGTCAATTTGGTGAGTGGGGTTACCATGTCCGAGAAGTGCGAGATGAACCTCCGGTAGAAGTTTGCGAATCCTAGGAGCTTCTGGATGTCTTTGACACATGCGGGTCTAGGCCAGTCCACAATGGCACGTACCTTTCTTTCTGCCATTACTTGTCCTGACGGTGTGAGCATGACTCCTAGGAATTCAACTGTGGTAACGTGGAACTCACACTTTGTTAATTTGCAGTACAATTGGTTTTGTTGTAGGGCCTGCAGTACTCGGCACACATGTCGTTGGTGTTCTGGTTCGCCATCGGAATAGATCAAGATGTCGTCGATGTAGACGACTACGAATATGTCTAGGAATTCTCTTAATACCTCGTTAAGGAAGAATTGGAAGGAGGGCAGGGGCATTACAGAGCCCAAAGGGCATCACCATATATTCGAAGAGGCCATACCTAGTTTTAAAAGCGGTCTTCCATTCATCGCCGCTTCGGATACGCACTAAATGGTAGGCCCCTCTCAAGTCCAATTTCGTGTAGATCTTAGCTGATCTCACCTGCTCCAACAATACCGGTATCAATGGCAACGGATACTGATTTTTTATAGTTATTGCATTAAGAGCCCTATAGTCAATGCAACAACGTAATTACCCGTTAGCCTTCGGGATAAAGAACAGCGGGGACGCCGCTGGAGACCTGGAAGGTCGGATGAAACCCAAAGCAAGGAGGTTATCCAGGTATTCCCGGAGATGTTCTGTTTCGGGTTGTGATAGAGCATAAATCCTGCCACAGGGAACGACAGACCCAGGTGTTAAATCGATACGGCAATCGTATTCCCTGTGGGGAGGGAGTACTTCTGCTTTCGCTTTACTGAAAACCTCCTCGTATTCCTGGTAACAACTAGGTAATTCCACCTCCTTTTCTGCAGCGGTAGAAACACGGTGGGTAACTGCCAACACCCTGGAAGGTCGAGGATTCTCTCCCAGGCAGTGTTCCTGGCAATAAGGGGAGGTGAATTCCAAAGACTGTTCCGTCCACTTAATGACTGGTTCATGCTTCTTCAGCCAAGGGAGTCCCAATATTACACCATACGTAGGGGCCTGGATGAGATTGAAGGAAAGCCTTTCCATATGGTAACCCTCATACCACAGCTTGTATTCCGGAGTATGTTGGTTGATGGGACCAGATTCCAATTCATGACCGTCTACTGCAAACACGGCTTCAGGGACGGATTTCGTGTCTGGGGACACCCCCAATTTACGAGCTTCTGCCAAGTCCATAAAACAACCCGTTGCTCCTGAATCTACCATGGCTCGGATGTTCTTAGGGTTATGGTCTATCCACAATTCCATTTCCAGAAAGAACAAATGGTTTCCTGCGGAGTCCTTGTCGGTTACTGAAGGGATGAAGTGCGTGCTCGAGTTCCTCCCTTCCTTCGAACTCAAGCGTTGGAGTTTTCCGACCCCTTGTCAACAGTCGATACCGCTGCTTGCCCTGTACGATAGCGCCCTCCCTTAGGTTTCACCGGGCATTCCCGCAGGAAGTGTCCTTTTTTCCCACAATAAAGACAGAGACCGAACTTTCGGCGATGTTCTCTTTCAGTTGCCGTTAGTGACGCTCGTACCACTCCATTTTCCATGGGTTCTGCTTTGCCTTCGTGCTTTTCCCCACTAGTGGTTTTGTCCCCCAAGAGTAACGGTCTTTCTTTTCTTCCTTGTTCTCCTCTTCTTTCCCGTAACCTATGGTCCAGACGCAAGGCCAGATCAATAAACGCCGCACATGTTGTAGGCTGGGGCTCAACCTGAGCTATGACATCTTTTAGATTTTCTGAGAGTCCTTGGTAGAACAAAACCATTTGTTTCGCCTCAGGCCAATCAGGTTCCGCTATCAGCCTCCTGAAGTGGTTCAGGTATGTAACTAAATCGGAACTGCCTTGTTTTAGGACAAGCAATTCTTTATCAGCAGAAAACGTTTCTGCTCTCCTGTCAAAGGTCTTTTCGAATTCTGTACGAAACAATTCCCAATCGTACAGGATCGCGTCATTGTTCTTGACGTTAGGTACCGCCCACTGAGCCGCCTCTCCACCCAAGTAAGATATGAGAAAAGAAACCCTGGATTGGTTTGTAGGAAAACATTTAGGTTTACAGGTAAAATGTAACATTACCTGTGTCATGAATACCTGCACTTTTTTCCTATCTCCCAGAAATCTTTCAGGAGGAGCTAACGGTACGGGAGAAGGCATTTCTACCACTACTGAGGCTGGTGGAAGAGCGGGGTTTCCGACATCGAACGGATTCCTCTGCAAGGCATCCATCCGTGCCTGCAGTGCGGCTGTTTCCTGACGGGAGGTGGCTAATTCCTCCTGCACTAAGACTAGAGCGGCCAGTACGTCATCTAAGGTGGCCATCCTTATACCAATCCAACCAAGAGGAACAGGACTCTTGGGCCGATTATTCTGTCAGGCCTGTCGTGGATGCTCCTCGGGATTGGATTGATGCAATAAAGGGGGCCCACCTCTAGATCATCCCAAGTCTGGCTATCAGTGTCACAGACTATTAAGGAGATCAAGCGGGGGAAAAAGATAGGTCCGGAGGGGAACAGCTGGGCAACTGGAACCGAAACCTGCAGATAGAGAAAGCAAGGGATGAGTGGAATAAGAACCCTTAGCTGTAGCTAATTTATACACTGCGTTACTCCTTTCCTCACCTGCAATAACCTGCAAGTATGCGGAAACAAAGGGGTGATATAAAGGGCTCTTCTACGTCCCCTGGTGTTCCTACTAGAAGACACAACAAAAGAAAATATCAATACACCACAGTTCTCTCCCTTTAACAGTATCTAGATGAGCATATGTGATGGATTTACACCTACCCAGAATGAGGATGTAGAATACCAGGATGCCACTAGTAACAAACAGTTAAATATCACTCCTTGTTCGGTAAGTTCGTAATGATAGGCAAATTCCCCCCTCCGAGGAGATGTATGGTTTGCAATATCAAAGGTCAGTGTAAGAAGCAACCAAGTCATCCCCTATAATGGGTCACCAAGAAAGTTCCTGATACCAATATAGCAATAACGCAATTGCCCAATGTCAAACAAAAACACAGCGTCTATGCAGATACTTCTCTGCATGCGCCAAACAGCGATAAAGGAGGTTCCTTGAAGAGAATGCGGCACCTAAGCCTAGGTGTCCGGCAAGGGTAGGAACTTCCCACTCCCAGTGATTGGTTTGGAGCAGAGAACAAATGAACACAGCACTTCCTGGTGAAGCACAACAACACCAGCACCCCCCTGGTAGCGGAAAACCTGAAAACCGCGTTGACTGCTCTGGATTCGGGCGCTTCCTAAGCCCCTCCTGAGTAATCCGCAAGGCTGGGGGTAGCGGACCACAAAATACTGTTCTCACAACGGGCGCTTCCTAAGCCCCACCTGAGTACTCCACAAGGCTAGAGATGAGACCCCAGGAACACGTCTCACAAGAGCAGGCGTTTCCTAAGCTTCTCCAGCCTGAACAACGGATCAACGAAACTGTGAGCTAGACTCCGCTCACCTCGAAAGAACACCACAAAGTGCACAGGAACTGCAAGTACCACTTGCTCGCCAAGAGGAATAATCGGCAGCGTCTCCCTCTGCAAGCGCCCTGTTATTCCATCCGGTCGCACAGCGTCATTCCAGCGCGCCGCGCTAAGGATCATGGGGGTTGTAGTTTTTGCGAGTTTTTTCGCCCGCGCTCGTTGCAGTCAGTGATTTACCAGCGGCCGGGGAATCCTGACAGAGTGATTGTATGTATGAATGATTGTATGGGTGAATGAGTGAATGTGTGTGTAGACGTAGGAATCAGTGAGTGCGTATGTAGTAACTAGTATTGGTGTGTCAAAGGTTTCAAAAATTATACTCTGTATTTAACACTGGGTGTAACAGAGGTTATATTAAAGTGTGAGGAGATGCATTGTATTGTCACATGAATGATATCATCAGTGATGTGATCATTGATGTCAAATGAGATGTCATCAGTGATGTCATCAGTGATGTCATTTGAGATGTCATCAGTGATGTCATCAGTGATGTCACTGACCATGTCATGAATGATGTAATATGTGACATCATCAGCAGTGGATTGCGGGTGCGCGATATATACTTAGTGCAACTAACTGTATATGGAATTTCAATGGTTTTGTGTGAGTAAAATAAGGTTTTGTAAATGCTAATTCCTAACTATATATGGTCTATAACCTATGGTTTTTTCAGTGAATTTTCAAGGTTTTGTAAATGCTAATTCCTAACTATATATGGTCTATAACCTATGGTTTTTCCAGTGAATTTCAATGGTTTTTTAATAGCAAATATCAAAAGCTTTAGAATGTATTCTTCTTTAAATCGAAAAATATATTTTATATGTTTTTAATACAATTTTTTTATATATTTTTTTTAATATTGTTTTTTGTTTCGCTTCCGGTCCGCGAACCGGGTAGCTTCCCGTTAGCTCAATTTGCTGCCGCGACCCGGTCCGCGAACCGGTAAACGTTCCGTTTGCGCAACTGCTGCGTTAGAAAACAACATCGTAACGCGTCGCTTAACCGCGACGTGTCGGTAACCACGACGTATCGCGTTGTCGCGTAATGCGTCTTATGACACGCCGCGTTAGCGCAGCCGGAAGTGCTCCAGTGCGCAAAGCGAGGCGCGAAGCGCAGCTTCCCGGAAGCGATCCGGGACGCGGCGCGGAGCGCGTAACGAAAGCATAACAGGTCATGTGACTTGTTAATAACACTTTTCATTGGTTCATTTCACTTTTGGTTTCCTAATGATGTAAGGCTAGGTCATGTGACCTAAAAATAACACTTTTCATTGGTTTAGAACTATTTTTTTTCCCAAATGATGAAAACCCCTCCTTGTTTCCTCACTCTGACTTTCATCTTTGTGAGAGGAAGACCTTTTTTCATCACTTAGCAATGGCAAGTGTTGTAGCTTCAGCTGGTGCACCCCCACCACCACCACCACCTTTTAGGAAGAGAGTACCACCTCCTAAGGTTATGGTTGAGCAAGAGGAGGAAGAAGAGGAAGAAGAGGAAGAGGAAGAAGAGAGGCATTTTTTGCGAGAAGAGCCTAGGAGGTCCCGTGTCAAAGTGAATTTTATTTGGCAATTTTTTAAATATCCCTAGGGCCAAAAAAAAAGTGAATGCTCGGTATGTAACTTGCCTTATTTGCAAGAAAGATCTGTCCAGAGGGACAGATAAAAAATATAGTTATGGCAATTATACGATGCATCGCCATATGGAGAGGTGGCACCCTAACAACTACAGTGCTGCGCAGGTACGTGACCTGCAGGATAACCCCCCTCCTGTGGCCAGAAGATCAAATGTAGAGGAAGTGACGGGACCACAGGCGAGGGAGACGGTCCCAAATATACAGATGAGGTTCGAGACAATCAAACAAGTGTGCGTGCGTTGCGGTCAGTTGATTTGCTACAGAGAAAGTAGCATCAATTTAATCAACTTAGCAATTGACAATCATGATTGTCCAAACCGGCACAGAAAATAAATGATCTTTTTTTTTTGTTGCTCCTGTTGAGCCCTTTAGAATGAATCGTTTTCCTTCCCCCCCCCCAAAAAAAACAAAAAAATATAAAACCGTTCAAAAAATACAAAAAAAGTTAAAAAATGTTCAGAAAAATAATAAAAAAAATATAAAACAACAAAAATAATAAAAAAAAAGTTCTTTTCAGAACTACCTCCCCTTTATAAAAAAATTGCTAGAATGTTTAGCACTCTAGCAACCTCTATTTCTTTTGGTTCGCTTCCCGGTTTGCTCGCCGGTACGCGAACCGGAAGCGAACCAAAAAAAATAATTTAAAAAAAAGAAGAGTATGTATAAGGGAAGGAAACAGAGAGTAATGATAAAAGAAAGACAGCTATAGGGAGTAAACCAGAGATACTGTTTAATAGATCTATTTACCGAAGAAAAGATGGAAGAGGGTATAATTGTGAAAAACAAAATAGATAAGGAAGTGAAAGAAAAAAAGCAGAGTAGAAGAATAATAAACAAGAGTTTCTTAGAGAATGTGAGTGAATGTTCAAAATAAGATTAAAACATGTGGAATAACAGAGAGAAAAAACAGAAAGCAGAAAAGAAGAAGTAACAGAAAAGGAATGATTGAAACAGCAAAGAAATGTAAATAAGATAGGGGCATATTACCAACATAGGCGATAAAATTATCGCTTCTTTTATCGGCAGAAATCTGCCGCTAAAGCCGCTTTTGCGGCAGAAAACTGCCGCTAAAGCCGCTTTGGCAGCTGTTTTCTGCCGATAAAAGCAGCGATAATTTTATTGCCTGTGTTGATAATATGCCCCTTAGTGTGCTTGAACTACAGGGAGAAAGCATAATGAACAAGTAGTGAAAGAGTGATCAGTCAGAGACAGTGAGAGTAATAGAGACGGAGTGAGTGAACAAGAGTGAGGAACTATGAGAACAGAGGGACTGAGAAAAGGAGTGGAAGGAGTAGAGTAAGTAAGTAATAGAGAAATGAATGAGGGAAGTAGCAAAGGCAGGAAACTGAGGGTTAAAGAAATGAAGCAGTGGAACTAATAGAAGTTAAATGTGATAGAAATGTAACGAAAAGAGTACAAAACACTTACCTTATAATTATCGTTAACTTAGTCACTTGTTATTTTTATACTTTCAATCTGTGAAAAAAAAAATTTTGAAAAATATTAAAACATGTATTTAAAAATTAGAAAAGACAAGGGAAAAGATTGACAATCATCCAATTTTACAAAGAAATAAAGTTAGAGATAAACATGCAGAAAAAAAAGAGAAAGAAACGGTGATAGACAGTCAGACACAAAAAGAAATTTAAATAGAGTAAATTACTTACTTTCAGTGACAGAAAAGAAGGATAGAAGAGTAAACTAAATTGAAGTTGTGTAAGCTACTAAAAGAAAATGAGTAAAGTAAACTATATAAGGAAAGGGTGAATAAGGAAAAGAGAGTGAGAGAGAGAGGAGACAGAGGAAGTGAAGGAACGAGTGTCAGATACAGACTGAGTGAGGCATCTACACAATGTGATTCGTAATGTTAGGAAACACAGGTAATGTATTTGAAAAACGTGCAATTTTTTTTGCTCAATCCACAATCACATCACTTGTGTTTCCTTTGCTTAGGTATCTCATTGTGCAGAAGTAGTCTAGCATATGAATGAGTACGCAGAAGATGAGCACTGTATGCAACAACTTTGACACTTACAGAAGCCTCAGCTTCTCCATGCCCCCTACACAGTCCTAAATATATACATTTTAAACTGACGGTATCTTGTTGCAGATGAAGTGAGGCCAATCTTGCAACATGGTGCATCTTTTGCACTGCTGCTGCGTCACAAAAGTGACGCAATGGCGGCGCAAAAGAGGCGCACGGCCATCATAAATCTGCCCCTAACATTTTAAATGATTGTTTCAGGATGCCGATAAGGTGTGACCTATCCCGAGATTTGTTTGAGGTGAGGCCTACTCAGGGTTGCAGATGAAATTTAGGCTTATTGAAGAGTACAGAGGAGATAATACATGTGCAGGCCTACCAATGAAGTTAGTCATGTCCACTGCACTCTTGAACAAAGGCCACACCTCCTCTGTGTCCCTGGACAGGCCTAAACCTCATCTGCACAATGTGATTCGTAATGTTAGGAAACACAGGTGATATAATTGAAAAACGTACAAATATTTTTGCTCATTTCACAATCACATCACCTGTATTTCCTCAGCTTAGGTATCTCATTGTGCAGATTTAGTCTAGCATATCCAAGAGTACGCAGAAGGTGAGGACTGTATGCAACAGAGCAATGTACATTACTCACCTCCCTTGACACTTACAGAAGCCTCAGTTTCTCCATGCCTCCTACACAGTTCTGAATGTATATCATAAATACAAAAAGGTACAGAAATAATTATACATGTTAAATGGTTTATTTTTGCTGTTCTCAGAATATATCAAATTTCACTAAAAACAGTGAGTTGAAGGTATTCATCATATAACAGCGGGGAAAAAAACACAATCAAAATGATTGTGTTTAAAAAACCCATATAACATAACCAATCAGAAATCAGAACTCCTGAAAAGTAACTTACTTTCCATGACGTCGAAGGATGTCCTATGAACAGCTTATACTCTGTTGTGCTGTTATTATTTTCTGCCCGCCACTTTCTGAAAGAAAAGCTCCATCGTATTGACAAATATGTTACATACAATAAATGACTTCTCGCTCTCTACCGCACTTCTCCTCAAGGCCAAATCGTGTAAGAGCCATTTATAACTCTTGGAATTCTTCTAAGCAAATCCCGTCATTTTCTTTTTCCGCAACTTTCAGAAAGAAAACGTCCAAGATCACTTTCACAATCCTGTACTAGTAATATCTCACCCTTCTTGCTCACTCATGTTCCACATTAACTTTTCACTCTGTACTACACTTATCCTCAAGGCCAAATAGTGTAGGAGCCATTAGAACCTCTTGAAATTCCTCAGAGCAAATCCCAAGATTCCTACCCTAAAATTTTGGTTGTAAAAACACCAGGTAAGAATTTTTAAGGTCAAAAGGCAATTTTTTTTTAAAAGTTAAAACAGAATCATTGCAGAATGACCAGCCGTGTCTAGACTTCAAATAAGCTGTGTAATGTCCTGATGTTGTTGAAGGACCGTCATGATATATAATTGCTGCAGTTACAAAAGTCCTTCCTGATATTGACAACTGCGAAGCCACAACATTTTTAATTAAAGTTGTCAATTTTGTTCCATCAGGCCTACATCGTTGGAACATTAAAATGACATACTGGCCATATGTTCGTATAAATAATGTGGACAGCATTGCAGACTTACATTGGCTACACTCCATGTTGTGATCGGCTGCTTTTACTAGCTTATGAAAGGACACTGATTTACTGTCTGGCAAAGTTAAATATATAAATCTTTCTGAGTCTACACTAGTAGTACTTGATACCCTACAGTTCTCGCAGTCATGCTGCCATTGATAAGAAAGGCCAAACAGATGATCTACATCTACACCTTCATCTTGCAATACATCAAGCATATACATTAAAAACTCCTGACAATCTTGCTGAATATTTTGAGGGAATTGCGTTTGACCTGAACATTTGTCTAACAGATTTCGAATTTCAGACACACTTTCTATTTTTGTTCTATCAGTGCTACATTTCTCTAACACAGAATTCAACAAACTGCATAATCTTTGATCCGAATTGACCACAATCTCTTCTTTTAAAGTTTCTAGAGAAAAGACAACATTAACCACTACATTAGCATAGCAGTTGACACCAGAACTATTTTCAAATTGAAAACCAACAACATCTTCAACAGAATCCATTTTTTTCTGCTTATAATTTCAGGTTCATCGACTTTGCGTCTGTTTGCTACAACCTTCCTACTATTGGTCACATTTCTTCGTTTCCGGCCTACCACACGTTTCTCAAACAAAGGATATTGAGGCAAATGTGGCGCATACTCTCTTCTTAACCTATTGTATTCCTTAACACAATCTAGATCCGCACAAATGTTTGTGACATTACACTCAATCAAGTACAATCCCGATAAACTTCTGACTCGTGACAATGCCACATATGCCAGACCCTCCTTGAACACAGAACTGCCAATATTCACCAATGCACTGTCTACACTTAAACCTTGTGATTTATGGATTGTCACCGCATATGCCAAGCAAACAGGAAACTGCTTACGGCGAACATATAAGTCTTTTACAAGCAAAAACCTAGCAGAGCAACAACCAATTAGCTGTACTTCCTCAATGCCATCAAATTTAATTTTTAAAAATTCATTTCCATCTCTATTTCTGTATTTCACAAAATCAACAACATTACCCATTGATCCATTTACCAGACCTCTTTCAACATGTAAATTCCTTCTTAAAATTATACGGCAATTTAAGCACACATTCAGAGTCTTTTCAAAACCTGCAGTTTTAGATATAGTCTTCTCTAATGAATCCAATTTTGATTTCAAATTCTCAGACAAAATAATTGTTGATCCCATATGCTCTACTCTGTCAATAGCTTCCAGTTTCACAATCTCTTGGTTTTCTAAATGCAACATTTTGTTGTTGAAGATGGCACATTCTGCAAGAGTTGGCATCAAACATATTCCAGATTTCTTCTCAGTAATTTTCCGAAAAATATTCTCAGGCACAACGTCTTCTTCTGGATACAAATTTGACAGTAATCGTGCATGTAAAGCTTCTTTCCCATGCTCGGTCACTTTTCCGATTCTAACATCTTGTAGAATATTCTTGTAATCTTCATCCTTCGCCTGACGCATATTTTCACGCAGTTCAGCATAATTGAAGTTTAACCATATATTGACGTTGCCAATGCTCCCTAGGCACTTCCTGGTATCTTCATGCGTGAGCATTTTGAACACAGGTTGTCCTTTCACTGGTGTCAGCTGCAGAAGATCACCGAAAACAATGATGTGTTTGCCACCAAATAACACATAATACTCTGTTTTGAGAACTTCTTGCATTCTCAAATGCACAAAGGCAAGCATGACATTGGAAACCATGCTTACTTCGTCAATGATAAGAAGTTTCATTTTCCTCAAGACTCTTGAAACTTCACAACAAGCATCTCCAGATAACTTGTGGTATTGTAATTTGTTATCATGCTCCACTGGCAGCATCAGTAGACGATGCAAAGTAATACCTTTAATGTTATGTGCTGCCAGTCCAGTTGGGGCGGTGACAACACAAGACAGCGATGACTCAGTCCTTTTCTGCAAATAACATGAAATCGCTTTAATGAGGAAACTTTTTCCAGTTCCCGCTTCTCCACTCACGTACAGTCGGACAGGCTTCAACGACGTACATGAGCACTCTTTCTTCTCATGACTTAATCCATGATCAATTTGGTTGGTAACTTCATCATATATTTTCCTCTGCTCAACGTTGAGTTGTCTTTCCAAGTCTTCTAAGTTAACCGCATCCTCCTGAGCATGTGCCATGGCTCTTTCCACTGCAATCATGGCAGTGGCAGCTTCATTTTCGATAACTGGTCCTCCTAGTGGATCCTGACTCAATAAAACAGAACTCTGACTGTCCTGAGAACTGTCTCTAGCAATCTCGGCTGCAATCATTGCTTCCTGCTCGATTTCCGCATTCAACATTTCTAGATATTTGGGAAAAACAGGACATTCTATGGTCTCCTTGGCGGCATTGAAAGAGTCTTCATAACAGAGGAAATCTCCAAGCAGTTCCTCTTCTGCACGCCAAGGCTTGAAAAGTTGCAAAAGAGCTAAATAGAAAAACTCTTTTCTTTCAGGAGATTCGCCACTCAATTTTCGATGGTTTACCAATTGGCATTTTCTTTGCTTGACCAGACATCCCTCACTTCCAATTACAGCATACACTCCTTTATCAATATCTTCTTTGATGTTACTCTTGAATATGTAATTTTGTAGAACCTCATACAGACAAACATTCTCGAAGGTGACTGCTTCTATTTGGATAATATGTATCCAACATGTTAGTCTTCAAAATATCGGTACTGTTTGGCTCCTTTTCCGCCAAATACTCAATTTCTCGCACAGGTTTCAGAACTCGATTACGCGTTGCAGCAAGACCAAGACTCGCCCAAATGATACTCCTAGATTTGGCATAGAGACTTGCTGAAGATAACCGGTCAGAACATTCGTAAGCTCCGAATTCTCGATGCGACAACATCTTCAGACTGAAACTGTACAACTACTTACTGAGGCTTTTTTCATGGGAAATGTCCTCCCACATATCCTTCAATTCTGTCTTTTCTTTTTTAGCGATGTAAGATGTCACATACCGAGCCACAGCCATACAGTTATCAGCCACAAACTGTATATCCATGTTAGCATTCCACATGGACAAAATCACTGGGTTGTAGTCGTTGATGTACTTGGACTCTTCGTTCCTTTTCAAATTGTATGTGTTTTTGGGTGATTTCCTCGTCACATTATGTCGCAGCGAAGACATCAAACTGTTCACTCTTCCTTTAGAAATCACCGGTCGTGGAAAGCCGAAACGACATTTTGTGTAGAACTTGTCCTTGTTTCTGAATTTACGACGACAGTACTTTCCGCAACGATGGCTTTGGAAGCGTAAAACTTGTTCTCTTATGCTTTTGTCTTCCTTTGTCTTTGGAACAGCACATGTAGAATACTGTTCTATGAAACTCATCACTAAGTCATCCGGATCTGTTCCAAATTTGGGTGCATCTTTGATCCATGGCAGCATATGTATATGAGGAGCACCTCTTGCTTGGTACTCCTTTCTCCAGAAGAAATCCAACACCTCTCCAAGAGGTGGATTTTTCTTGTTCATGATGAAAGCCATCATAGCTTCAAACCTATGATTGAAGTACCTGCATACATTCACTGGATCCAAAGAGCACAGTTCTCCGGGTGTCTTGAATTCGATATTTTCAATGTTTCCATTTGCCTTTCGTAGAAATTCAAGTAAGTCTTCCCAGCCATACTCGGCACAGCTGAGAGTGAGGAACCATGTGGGAGTTCCTAAGTTCCTCAGCATACATTTTAAATCACCATGACAACGGTACCAGTACTCATTAGTACCACGCTGGCACGCCATGAGATTAATCAGGTGAGAATCCAAAATACTGTCTTGCACATTGACTTTATCCATAAAGTCCCTTGCCGAGATATTTTGCATCTGTACACCACTTTTCAAGATGTGGTTCACTGCATATGACAGTCCAGACAGATCGCTTTCAAACAGGAGATGAAACAAATAGGGAATGCATTGACGAAACCTAGGATTTTCTGCATACAATCGTAAAGTACGGTATTCAGAAGCAGGAATTTGATCAGGTCGCTCATCATATCTTCCTCCTTCACCTGTTGGAAATAGCTGTGGGAAACACCGAGCTTCCAAACTTTCCTCCCAAACACTAATGGGACTCCCTTTGGCTTGTTTCATTTGAAACAACTCAATAGCATTCCCCATGACTTCCTTGGAATGCAAAGGATGAACACTATAATGTTCATATATTTCTTCATTTTTAGAGGCTTCTACTTTCTCAATTTGACCAGCACACAAATCGCTATCCTCTTCTTCACTTACTTCCTCTTCTGCAACATATACATTCTTATAGTACTTATTTTTTTTCTTCAAATACAATGTTGCCTTTTTGACTTTCCTAACATCCACTAAATCTTGCCATATTTTCTTACTCTTTGTCGGAACCCCATTAACTAAGATAACCAGAGGTTCCTCTTCCACTTTCTCTACTCCAATTGTATTAATGTTTTTCTTCAAATCTAGAGGCAAATAAACAACTCTTCCCTTTAATCCTCTCTGTAAATCTGATGGAGGCAATTTCCCTGTCTTTGGCTCCATTCGTACAATAGCCTGAAAGGGATGGACACTTTGAATCAAAATAGATTCATAAGTATTTAAATCCTTCAATTCAGAAGGAATCTCAACCAATTCCAGATTATTATGAACCGCTCTAGCAGGCATCCGGTTTTGATTTAATTTGTTACAACAATAAGTACACACACGTTGATCCAATCCCAAATCAAAACAATTTTCTACCATCAAGTATGTTGCGAAATCCTTCCATTCACTATTATTTTCTCTTTCACTTTTTGCATATAAATCCACTAACTTAGTCTGATTCTTATAATAAGTGCGTCGACAACACACACAAGTGAAATTAGGCCTCTCACTTGATTTCACCTGAAACGTGGCAATTTCCTTCTGAAAATTATCTGTACTGGAAATCTGTACACTCTCTTCCACATTACCTTCTTCTTCTGGATCAATTTCAACATTCTCCTCTTTACTTGCAAAGTAACAAAACTCAATTTCTGCACAAATATTCTTCACATCTACTTCTGAACCATGCAAAAGAGCAGTGCATAATTGTTTAAGCATAATTGCTGGACTCTTAGCATAATACAACATTCTAACTAATTTCCTCACTTTATTATGATGCACTGCTAGCATCCTGAAATGATGAAAAACACTCTGGCATACTCTCCTGGAAAGACAAGCCAATGAATGACCATGCAAACCTGTCAGTTCTCTCAATCTGCAAGGATCTAAGTCTTGCAACAACTTAATTTTTTGTTTCAGACTTTTCTTACTATATGTACGTAAGAAATTACAAAACAAATCAATTGATTCCTGTCGCACAGTGCAAATACTACTACACTTCCAGGTGTACACTGGACCCTTAGGACGTCTCCCTAAAACTTCATCACCTAACACCTCTTCTGCCTCTGTTGTCACAAGTTTTTCTTTTTCAACCACACATCCATCTTTCACCTCATATGCTCGACCACTGGTGTCAACTGCATGCACCAAATCATTATCCTGGAAATAACTCTCCTCATTAAAAAATGCCTCACAACTTGAACTATGCATCCATTCTCCTGTAAAAACTTCACAAAAATTACTACGATTAACTGTTCTCTTCCATCTACTATTTGATTTGAAATCATAAATTGCCTTGTTTAGTTTCCTAATTCTATTGATTATCAAAATAAATAACTTTCGCTTAATTTCGAAAACCTGATCAATAATTTTCTCTACATCTTTCTTTCTCTTATAAAAAGCCACTTTCTGTTGACTTTTCTTAATATTTTTTAACAAATTGTCAATTATCCTATTGCGGAACATTCGTCTACGAATGTCCCTAAACTGATTTTTCCTTCTACTACCATGCACAGAGTTATCTCCTGCTCTAGCAGTAACATTTTTGAGTGGCCTTTCCTTCCCATTTAAATTGGCTCTCTTTTTCTGGACTAAAACATGTTCTGTACTGATACTTTTTCGTCTGCAAATGTTTCTTAAAAAAGATTTCGTTGTCTTACCCGGAGCTTTCTTGGTGACTTGACAAGTTTTTATTGTAGAGGACTGCTGCAAGCATTTAGTAAGCTGCTGTGTTTGACGTTTTGTAGCCTTTTTCCTCCTGTCCTTCGAAGGCATCGTATAATTTTGAAATGATCTGCAGTTGAATCTGTGGTAAAATATAATAAAAATGTTATTAACCACTATTACCAAACAGTAAATCAATAACAGTCGTCAAAAAATTAACAGACTAGTTGTCAATTCTACATACAATAATTTTTAGTACATTAGCAAATTTAAAACTCACAAATAGTAGCAAAGAAATGGAATGCTTCTACATTTGACCTGTGCTCTTTTATATGTGAATCTGAACTAATTGTATTAGCATATTTCACTATTTTAATAAAGACACTTCACATAATCTGTTTTTGAAGTTGTATTTAATTTTAAATAAAACGGTTTACTTGGTTACTTTTCATTTTGAGTAACTTAAATATATTTTTAAAAGTCTTTATAGGTTAATAGGCTCGAGCAGGTCAGCTGCCCACCCTATGTCATACAATTCTGACAAATCTGCATCCTCATCATATTCTTCCTCATCCACAGGATATAAATCATCCAAGGGATCTACTTCCACTGACGTTTGAATAACAAGTTCAATGATAAGATCGAGATCAACAGATTGGTCATTATCACTCATGCTTGATGTTGTCGTGATCTTTAAAAAAAGAGAACAACAATGAGATGTTGCAGAGTAAGAGACAAATCTCAGAGACTATAATAGTAAAATTGTTTAACAAGAGTAACATTTTGCAGATATTATTTAACCATGTCCAGCGATGCTGAGGAGGTGAGGCCTATGTCCAAGTTTTCAGTGAACAGGACTCATCTCTTCTTAACCTTGGATAAGCCTCACCAACACTGTGTCCCCTGCTAATACTTAAATTTAAAGGAGCAGATTTATGGTAACTGGCGCATCCCCAGCGATGCACCAGTTAACGTGCGCCACTGCTCTGCCACCCATGATGTGCCGCATTTACAATGCAGAGCACCATTGAGCAAAAACAGCACAGATGCGTCACGCATCTGTTCCACAAAAACGGCGCATTATGACGTGATTCCTGCAATGCGCCCTTTTTGTGGAACAGATGCGTGACGCACAGGGGCAAGCCACACATTGCATGGTGCATCACTCCTTATGCCTTTTTCAAACAGGCGTAAGGATTTGATTCAGCAATGCCATAAAGGTGACTCAGTGAAATCTTCTTAATTTTACTGTGTTAGTTTTACGGGGCTTTCATGCAAATGACTGCCCACCCTACAACAAAACACTCACATGAAACCTGACGCAGGTTTCATGTGGCACAGGACTTTACAGCATGACACATCTGCCTAGATGCATCAAGTTGTAAATATGTCGCAACATAGCACATCTTTTGCACCGCCGCTGCGTCACAAAAGTGACACACAGCGGAGCAAAAGAGACGCACGGCTATCATAAATCTGTCCCTAACATTTTAAATGATTGATTCAGGATGACGATAAGGTGTGGACTATCCAGAGGTTTGTTTGAGGTGAGGCCTACTCAGGGTTGCAGATGAAATTTACGTTTGTTGAAGAGTACAGAGGAGATAATACATGTGCAGGCCTACCAATGAAGTGAGTCATGTCCACTGCACTCTTGAACAAAGGCCAGACCTCTTCTGTGTCCCTGGACAGGCCTAAACCTCATCTGCACAATGTGATTCGTAATGTTAGGAAACACAGGTGATGTAATTGAAAAATGTGGAATTCTTTTCCTCATTTCACAATCACATCACCTGTGTTTCCTTTGCTTAGGTATCTCATTGTGCAGATGGAGTCTAGCATATCAAAGACTACGCAGAAGGTGAGCACTGTATGGAATAATTTTGACATTTACAGAAGATTCAGCTTCTCCATGCCCCCTACACAGTCCTAAATGTTTACAGTTTAAACTGACGGTATCTTGTTGGAGATGAAGTGAGGCCTATCTTGCAACATGGTGCATCTTTTGCATCACTGCTGCATCACAAAAGTGACGCAACAGCGGCACAAAAGAGGCGCACGGCCATCATAAATCTGCCCCTAACATTTTAAATGATTGATTCAGGATGACGATAAGGTGTGGACTATCCAGAGGTTTGTTTGAGGTGAGGCCTACTCAGGGTTGCAGATGAAATTTAGGCTTGTTGAAGAGTACAGAGGAGATAATACATGTGCAGGCCTAACAATAAAGTGAGTCATGTCCACTGCACTCTTGAACAAAGGCCAGACCTCTTCTGTGTCCCTGGACAGGCCTAAACCTCATCTGCACAATGTGATTCGTAATGTTAGGAAACACAGGTGATGTAATTGAAAAATGTGGAATTTCTTTTGCTCATTTCACAATCACATCACCTGTGTTTCCTTTGCTTAGATATCTCATTGTGCAGATGGAGTCTAGCATATCCAAGAGTACACAGAAGATGAGGACTGTATACAACAGAGCAATGTACATTACTCACCTCCCTTGACACTTACAGAAGCCTCAGTTTAATATTTCTCAGTTCAATATTTATTTAAAGAAGCAGACACCATTATGACCTTCTCATAAATGTGAAAAGTGTTTTTTTTTTTTTTTAAACTATTTTCTGGTCATAATTTGAAAACACAACACAGGTCCTATGTAGAAGCACACCCTGTCAGTAGTTAAATTTGCCAAGCACACATGGGGGCGTATTTACAAGGACCTTGCACCACGGGGAAATGTCTTAAATTAAAATGGGAAAAATAACATCAAAGGGACTCAAAGGCCTTGTAAATATGCCCCAAGCAACCTATGAAACTCTAGCAGTACATATGAAGAAACATAATTGATTTCAAAAAACGTTTTTAAACACATCATGTTAAGCAATTATATACCTACATTCATGGGGAAGTGACTTAAAATGCCCTAAGACACGTGAAAGCGTTTTTTTAAAGCCCTTGCACCATTTTAGCGTCACTTTTAACATGGCTATGTATCTCAAAGAATCAAAATCTAAATTTGCCAAGCACACATGGGGGCGTATTTACAAGGACCTTGCACCACGGGGAAATGTCTTAAATTAAAATGGCAAAAATAACATCAAAGGGACTCAAAGGCCTTGTAAATATGCCCCAAGCAACCTATGAAACTCTAGCAGTACATATCAAGAAACCTAATTGATTTCAAAAAACGTTTTAAAACACATCATGTTAAGCAATTATATACCTACATTCATGGGGAAGTCACTTTTAACATGGCTATGTAACTCAAAGAAACCAAATCTATTTGTAAAACACTTGACACAAAGCAACATTTTAAATACACAACTTTCTTCATAATTTTCTCCTTAAAGCATACTAATCTCTATTTAAATTAAATGAATCTTTTCTCACCTTAGCAAATACTTTTTGAGTTTCAAAACAGTCTCAGACACACACCAATTTGTCTTCAGCAGAACAAAGGGTATGCACTCCAGAGGCTGCAGCCAAAAAAAGCACAAAAATGCTGTAATTCATCACACATATCTCTCATGTCACCCAATCAAAACTCTTCCCTCACTTTTTTCAAATCAACACCCTTCCCCCCTCTGCCCTTTCTGCCTTTTTTGCATAGCAACCACCTCCTGAAAGACCTCTCATGTTTGCAACTTCACACAACAATGTTTCAATTGAATTCTGAACTCTCAGTACACCTGCGTATCCAGTGCAATCTTTCATTGTGATGGGACCACGGCTCCGTTAGCGCGGAAACCACATCGCCCCTCCCGGTCACAACCACCATACCCTGTCTCCCGGACAACCAAAACATCCAGGACTCCACCCCTTTCTCTCTCCCTGCAGGAACCAGTCCCAACGCGGAAAACACAGGAAGGACATCCCCGCGACCCCGGAAGTTCCTCCCCCTTTACGGAGGCGGACCACAGAAAAGCAGGAAGAACCGAGACCTCCGCGTTCAAGCAGGAAGACTCGTGGCAGGAGACGGCGTGCGACGAACCCCCGGAGAAGAGAGGCGAACCCGAACCAGGAGACGAGGTCTGGACGGAGGACTGGTGGTGTCCAGAGGAGGACGCTGGAGAGCGGCCGCAACTCACGGACGGAGTTGCGGCGGGCCAAGTGAGTGCCAGTTCCGCGTGTGTGTAGATAGTAGGCTGTGTGTGTGTGTGTATAGTAGACTGTAAATACTACCCGTGTAAAAAGAGTCCCTTCCCTTCACGTTCCACCGCGCACTGTAGATAGAGTGTATATACGTGGGTGAGAGTGGCACAATCACGACTGTAGTTAACCCCTCCCCCACGTCCTGACACCTAATCACCCTTCACCCTGACCGTGCTATCTCTTCTCCTCTCGTACCTTCCCCTTTCCTCCCCTCACCGTCGTTCCAGCCCCCACACTCCGGTGAAGGAATCAGTCTCCTACCTCGGCTTGACCGACCGAACTAACGGCCCCTTTTCTATCTCTCCTTTCCCCCCCTCCGAGGAACCACCGTCCGGGAACGGAGCCGACTGCAGCCTCAAGGATCAGCCCCGACTCCAGTCAAGACCAACAGCTGTCCCTGGGCGTTCGGCGTAGGACAACCCATCACCTCGGAACCGCAACCTGCAATCCTTTGGGACTCTCTCTTTCCCGTGTGCCCCACCTTTGAGACTCTGTACTTTAATAAAAACCGGCTGCGAGATAGCCCAATACATAAGGCCTCCACGCTTGTTATTCCGGTCTGCACCCACCCCACGCTTACATTCATAAAATGATTTTTTCTTGACCATTCAAATTACATCTTTCAAAGAACTCATCCATGCACCCTAACTTTCTGTTTCCAGCAATCAAAATCCACCAATCACTGCTACTGATTCATTAGCACAGAAACTCCACCGTTTTTTTCATTACATACTCCTACTGTTTCAACTGCCATTTCATTACCACACTTCATCTGACTGCAGCAGAACCTCATCTCACTATGTTTTCTGTCTGGATTGTTGGACATAGTTACATCCATTGGGCTCAAAGGTATGCTGATAACAGAAATTTACACAACCTCAATTTACAAAATGTGGAAATCAACTGGATTGGCCACAGAGGATTAAGATGTCACCAATTGATACCATTGGTGAAAACCTTTTTGCATTTGCCAAAACCTGACCTGTTAATTGTGCACTGTGGAGGAAATGATTTGGGCACTTTGACTGGGGTAGGTCTGGAAATGCTTTTAAAGGACACCTTTGAGCAATTGATGGCACTTTTTCCTCAAACTGCCTTGGTATATTCAAATATATGCCAAAGACAGAAATGGAGGTGGTCCAAGCAATTTTCTCCACAAATTGAGAAATCGAGGAAGCATGTAAATAAGTCTGTTTCAGCTTACATGAAAGACCATGGAATGGGCTCCATCTACAACAATAACTTGCGTTACTACATGCAAGATATCTACAGAGAAGATGGAGTTCACTTCTCAGATGAGGGGAACAGAGTTTTCATCCTGAATTTAAGACTACGTATTGGTACCTACTTATAAGTACCTAAATCTACCACAGACCCAAAAGCTCTTCTCAGAGCTACCCTTACTATGATCACAATAAACAAATTTTAAATGTAACTTTTTTTTAACTAATTTTCACAATTTACGCTTTCCGGAGCGCTACCCGGTACGCGCACCGGACGCTAACCACGCGAAAATTTAAAAAAAATGCTTTTTTTCGCACATATGGGCCTCCTCAGCCACCCTCGGAAAACCTAGGGGGTCAGGATACATCTACAGTGCCCCCTTCTACCCATTCTGAACATTATTTGCCCTCCATCTTGTATCTCAATTCTACCGAAACACAAAATGGAGGACTCCCGTAACGCTGCCGGTTCGCGTACCGGGGCGCGCACCGGAAAGCGCTCGCTGAAAAAAGGTGGGAAAGTAATTCACAGAAAAACCACTGGAGACACTTTCACCAAATATAGATTAGCTCATACTACATACCAATCCCTACCATTTTCACAAATTTGATTGGAATTCCATTTAACCATTTAGCCTGTAGACCTCTCTAAATACCCTGAGGTAAATTACTTCACAAAACACATCTGAAGTGTTGGAATTGACAACCAATTAAAATGTTACTTTCATTTTCTACTTTTTTTACCTGACATTTGATTGGTTATGTACCTGAATATATATAAAGAAAGAGAGAGAAACACAGCCATTTTGACTACTACTTCCTGAAGTACATTGCAAGAGCATTTTCACTGACAACTTAAACTTGTTTTTAAAAGGTAAGATGTTATTTTGAAAACTAAAGTATATTGTGCACTTTAAGTTAATATGGAAAACTTTTTCTGATAGTTATATACTATCCCTCTGTAATAGTTATAAATTTAGATAGACTTTTCTGTTATAGTTATGGATGGATTTAGGCTTGTCTTGTATGCGCCCGTCCGCGTACGGGCGGGCTCGGGGGCTCGGACTCCTGATCATCGCTATACTTATACGGCGGAAGAGCTTCATTGTTTAGATAATGGTCAGTTGTTACTCGATCAAGGTGCTATTGCTAGGCTAAAAAATTATGCCATACTGCAGCCTTACAACAGAAGTTCTAGAACCCAATATCCGGTACTAAAGATAGCCAGTCTGAACACTAGGTCCCTTCACAGCCATTACGTGGAGATCTACACCCTACTTCAGGATAGAGACCTGGATGTCTTGACACTCTCAGAAACCTGGATGGGTGAAAACTCCATGCCGGACATCATTGCTGCCCTTCCTAATGGCTATGACGCAATATGGCAGAACCGCGCTGGGTCGGCACGGGGGGGTGGAGTAGCGATTCTGTTAAAAAAACCCTATCTGTGGAGAAACTATTATCAGAAACAGTGGATCTAGCTGATCCAGTAGGAGTAAATATTTCCCTAAACAACTCCTGCTGGGTGATTCTGTCGATTTATCGTCCGCCCAACTCATTCCCACTTTTTAACGATTTATTTGCCCCATCATATCAGACCTATGTACAAGATACAAGAAAATCGTGATATTAGGAGATTTTAATTTGCATTGGGATAGCCCTCAAAGGGACTTGCCAACACGCCAATTGGACACTATCATGTCCGCCTTGAGTTTTAGTCAACTCGTGGAAGCACCCACACACATCAAGGGTCATACGCTTGACTTAGTATGGACCACAGACCCAAATGTTCTTCTTAGGGATGTGGTTCCCTGTGTCTGGACTGACCATTACTTGGTGACTTGTGAGGTAAATGTTAAAGACCACTTAAAGCACTTACCCCGAGGTACTAGAAGGATCCGCAAATGGATCGAGTTTGATTTAAAAACCTTGACCTCGGTGTTCCCAAAGACGGCTTGTCTGACGAATACAGATAAAAGCATGGATGTAGAATACGTGGACTTAACCCAGAGCCTGAACAGAGCTATTGATCAGATAGCGCCGGAAAAAACTCAGTTAATAAAAGGACCTGGTAAAGAGGCACCATGGTTTACCCCATTATTAAGAGAACAAAAAAGAAAACTTCGAGCTCGGGAGAGAATCTGGAGGAAAACTAAACAGGATACAGCAAAGAACCAATATAAAGACTCACTCCATCTGTATAAAAAACTTATCTCACAAGCTAAGGTGGAGTACTATGAGTCTCGCCTACAGAAGGCTAGGAATACCCAGAAGGAGACTTTTCAAATCCTGTCGGAGTTGAGTAAAAAACAGGAGAATTCTGAGTCTCCCATAAACTGTAACACCGTCCAGGGGTATTTCTTAGAAAAAGTAAAGACCATCATCCTGGAAATCAAGAATAGTATGGTGAATAGTGACACTATACATTCTGAGGCCCATAATCCTGCTCACTGCTCTATAGTACAGTTCCCTGAGCTGGATGAGCTGAGCCTAGAGCAGCTAATGGGTAAAACCAAATCTGGCTCCCCAGCGGACCCATGTCCCCCGAATGTTTTCCGTGTGGCACGGCCGCTACTGGAAGCTCGGATTATCTCTCTCCTCAATAGGTCCCTAGAAACAGGGTATTTACCAGGTGATCTCAAGGAGGCGCGAGTTAGACCCCTGCTGAAGAAACCAGGCGCAGACCCGGCTGTCCTGAAGAACTACAGGCCGATTTCCCAGTTGCCTTTCCTTGCAAAGGTCCTAGAGCAACACGTGCTGAAGTCCTTGTCCCTGTACCTCGAATCCCATGGCTTACTGCATGAGCGACAGGCGGGGTTTCGAGCACACCATAGCACCGAGCTAGTGATGCTCTCGGTGTTAGACGAACTGAGAGGCATGGCTGACAGCAAAAAACCGAGCGCCCTGATCTTATTAGACCTGTCAGCGGCGTTCGATACCGTCAGCCATGACCTGCTCCTGGGAAGACTGGAGGCCTTTGGGATCAAAGGCTTGGCCTTTAAGTGGCTGCAATCCTTCCTTTCGGGAAGGACACAGAGGATACAACTGGGGGATTCGATATCTGAGGTGGGGTTCTTAGAGTGCGGGGTACCACAGGGCTCCGCACTGTCCCCACTTCTGTTTAATCTCTACCTGCAGCCTCTGATTGCATCCTTGGCCGAGATGGGCTGTAGAGTCTTCAACTATGCTGACGACACTCAGCGTGTGCTGAGTATCGATAACACAGGGACAGCACAAATCCAAGCTCAAAACATCCTGAGGTATACCGTAGGGTGGATGACGGAAAACCTACTAAAGATCAACCCGGATAAGACCGAGGTATTGGTAATTCCATCTACCACCTCACCGTGGAGTGATCTGTATTGGCCTGCAGAGCTTGGAGTAGCCCCAAAGCCTAGTGCCAACGTAAAGAGCTTGGGGATCAAACTAGATTGTGATCTGTCAATGTGCAGCCAAATTTCCACCGTTGTTGGAACCTGCACGAACATCAACAGACAACTAAGAAAGCTAGTCCCCTTCCTCTCTCATTCTATGATGCGCTCAATTGTAGCAGCAACCGTCATCTCACGGATCGATTATGGGAATGCCCTGTATCTTGGCCTCCCAAAAATACTGACCAACAGACTCCAGGTCGTAATGAATGACGCCGCACGACTGATCTTCGGATTGCCCAGACGAACAAAGGCCTCCCCTCTACTTCAAAACCTTCATTGGCTCCCTGTTAAAGAGAGGGTTGAGTTTAAGAGCCTTTGTATAGCGCACAAGGCGATCTACGGCCATGCTCCGGCCTACATCAAAGCTCGTCTGGAAGTATACAACCCAAAGAGAATACTTAGATCATCGGATTCTCAGCTACTGGTCTGCCCCTGCTACAAATTAGTGACTAAGGGAGGGAGAGCCTTCTCTGTTCTGGCCCCCCAGTTATGGAACAAGCTGCCTGAGGGGCTGCGCAGGGAGGTGAATCTCCTACGGTTCAGGAAGTCACTGAAAACTCTGCTGTTCGGAAGAGCCCTGATCGCAATGTAGCCTTGTAGCTGTGTCTCTCTGAGGAGTGAGCCAAGTTATTGTAATAACATCGATTTCCAAGCGCTTAGAGACCTGCAGGTGATTGGGCGCGCTATAAATCTAAAATAACAATAACAATAACAATAACAGTATAATTATGAATTTACTATGGTTTCATCACATACACATTTTTATATTTCTACTACCAGTCTGATACTATACACTGCCCAAAGATAAATTCACTGTTAAATTAATCCCAACAGTGCCCTATCTCTACTGATATATATATTTTATTATGCAAATTTCAGGCAAAATGGAAGGAGAACAAAAAGTGTCATTTGAAATTGTCCTTGAAGAGACCAATCAAGAAAACATTGAACCAAATGACATTGAATTCATGGATGAATCACAGGACCATGAACTACTACAATGTGTACAATCTGTAGATTTCCTCCTTCAAAATGAGGACATGTTGCAAGTTATGTTCACTCAAAATAAGGACATTTCGGACACTCAAATGTTGGAAGTTATGTTCACTGAAAATGACGACATTTCGGACAGTCAAATGTTAGACGTTCTATTAAATTTTGAAAAACAATCACAAAAATAAAAAAAAAAAAAAAAAAAACAACAAAACGAACAATCAATAAACATACAATATTTGAAAAGTCTATCATTCTTTTTTCCTCATAGTACGCTCCCCGGACCACTTCCCGAATGTTTTTTTTTTTTTTTGCCCCGCGGGGCCTTTTTAAAGCCTCCACATCAAACCTAGGGGGTCAGGGAGGATCTACTATGCCCCCTTATGGTCATTTCCCCCTTTGTTTTGGCCTCCTCTTGTCTCTCGATCCTACCGAGAGACAAGATGGCGGCCGCTCCGGACTGTTTAGAATGTTGACAGACACCGGAGAGCCAATCAGCTTCGCTTCGCGAAGTTCCGTTACGCATCAAGTATGCGAACCGGGGCGCTAATCGGGGCGCGCTTACAGATATATATATTTTTTTGAACGTTAATTTATCAAAATCCACTGGAGCACATATATTGAGACCTAGCAAAGGCACATCGGGCAAACAATATCTACAATTTTGCCAAGTTTCATGGAAATCCATTCAGCCGTTCGAGCTAAAAGTGAGTCCAACCGCCCTATGGAAAATTGCATGGAATAAACGCGTTTTGGGACCCCCCTTTTTTCTCGGCCCCCCCTTGACGAAACCCCCCCAAATTTTCAGGGGCTGCTCAGAAACAAAATGTTCAATTTTCCTGAAAATTTCAGCCAATTCCGTCCTCAAACGCCAACGTTATTCGACATAGAATTTTCAAAAATCCCATAGGAAAAAATCCTAACTATATATACCTACTGGCGACCGCCAGTAGGTAATATATATATATATATATATATATATATATATATATATATATATATATATTACCTACTGGCGGTCGCCAGTAGGTATATATAGTTAGGATTTTTTCTCTATGGGTTTTTTGAAAATTCTATGTCTAATAACTTTGGCGTTTGTGGACGGAATTGGCTGAAATTTTCAGGAAAATGGCACATTTTGTTTCTGAGCAGCCCTTGAAAATTTGGGGGGGGTTCGTCCAGTGGGGGCCGAGAAAAAAGGGGGGTCCCAAAACGTGTTTTTAACATTGAGTTTTCCATAGGGCGGTTGGCCTCACTTTTAGCCCGAACGGCTGAATGGATTTGCACGAAACTTGGCAAAATTGTAGGGACTGGTAGCCCGATGTGCCTTTTGTAGGTCTCAATATATGTGCTCCAGTGGATTTTGAGAAATTAACATTTAAAAAAAGATATATATCTGTAACAGCGGACCGGGCAGCGCACTGGTTCGCGGACTTTTCGCGCAACGGAGCTTTGTGAAGCGAAGCTGATTGGTTCTCCGGCGTCTGTCAACATTCCAAACAGTCCGTAGCGGCCGCCATCTTGTCTCTCGGTAGGATCGAGAGACAAGAGGAGGTCAAAACAAAGGGGGAAATAACTATAAGGGGGCATAGTAGATCCTCGCTGACCCCCTAGGTTTGATGTGGAGGTTTTAAAAGGGCCCCGCGGGGCAAAAAAAAAAAATAATAATAATAATTGAACGGCTGAATGGATTTGCACGAAACTTGGCAAAATATTAGGGACTGGTAGCCCGATGTGCCTTTGCTAGGTCTCAATATATGTGCTCCAGTGGATTTTGAGAAATTAACGTTCAAAAAAAGATATATATCTGTAACAGCGCTCCGCTTCGCGTAACGGAGGTTTGCGAAGCTGATTGGTCATTCTGTCACTGGGCTATAGTTGGGCTACATCTGGCTGATATTTGGGCTACATTTGTTTTTTTGTGTGTCTGGCGGCCATCTTTGGGCTACATTGGGCTACATTGGGCTTCATTGGGCTACATTCGGCTAATTAGCAAATAGCTCATCGCAAACTAGGAATGGTAAAGAATCGCTATTTATTCCTTAAAGTTCGCTATTTAGGAAATGCAAATAACTTTGATGATACATATGGCGGTTCATCTCTAACAAGATAAGAAGCATAGGGATACATTTATGATGACTGGCGCATCACCAGGGATGTGTTAGTCATTCTGTGCCGCTGTTCCGTCACCTATGGTGTGCTGCATTTACAATGCGGCGCATCATGGGGCAAAAACAGCACAGATGCGTGATGTATCTGTGCCGTAAAGGTGGCGCATTGCTGGAGTTGTATCGCAAGTGTGATGAAGCTCCAGCAAGGGTCGGGGGTGCCCCTGTCGCAGGGTTTCTGTTCTCACACAGAACTGTGGACAGAGGATTGGAACCTCGGCGAATGCATTGCTGGAGTTGTATCGCAAGTGTGATGAAGCTCCAGCAAGGGTCGGGGGTGCCCCTGTCGCAGGGTTTCTGTTCTCACACAGAACTGTGGACAGAGGATTGGAACCTCGGCGAATTAGGGTGTCCCAAAACTCACGTTAGTAATCAAAAACTCCTTAGCAAGCTAGGTACAGTGTCACATTGGATATAACAAACTCTCAATGTTTAGACAATCCAGAATATGAACTTATAGTACCTCAGGATACGTGGAACTCATGAACAGTCGGTCGTTATAGATTTCTTAGAAACCAGAACATGGAGTTAAGAAGAACAGATGTGTATTTGAAATGTTTATTTACTAATGCCGTCTTCTCAGGCGTAGTACCTTAGATAATAAAAGTACACATATTATCAGTAGCAAAATTACCAGCATAGTTACTAGTACATAAAAAGTGAATGGTGATAGTATGTTAACATGCTGTAAATGAATAAGAGTTAGCAACACTTATAAGCAGCCGCGGGCCGTGGAGGGAGTTATGGTGAGGCAGGGAGGCGGGGAGGGGGAGAAGCAGGGTGGAGAATACAAGTACACATATTATCAGTAGCAAAATTACCAGCATAGTTACTAGTACATAAAAAGCGAATGGTGACAGTATGTTAACATGCTGTAAATGAATAAGAGTTAGCAACACTTATAAGCAGCCGCGGGCCGTGGAGGGAGTTACGGTGGGGCAGGAAAGCGGGGAGGGGGAGGGGCAAGGTAGAGAGGGCTCCACCCTGCTTCTCCCCCTCCCCGCCTCCCTGCCCCATCGTAACTCCCTCCACGGCCCGCGGCTGCTTATATCTCACCCTCCCTAATACACATATTATATTATTTGCTAAGAAGGTCTCTTTGTGTTGGTTTAGGGCGTGCCCATACTTTAGTGTCTTAGATTTGAAGGAATCACATCAGCATACACCAGCTCTCTCTTCATGTGAACCGCATCAACTGTTGTGTATGTGTGTTCGGCAAAGCAATATAAAACCCGCCTCATGCCCAGAATTGGCAGAAGTTGCACTTATGTTATGAGTATGAAGTCGTGGAGATCAGACCTCATAACAATTCTGTATCGTGTTGTTCTTGAAACTTTAGCACTCGCTGTACAGATATAGTTTAACAAGTAAAGCAGATAGTAGACCAATAACATATTATTCTCATGTAAACCACGATGAACTACTAGGTGGAAAGCTAAAGCAACAACTAAGTGTCGTGTGCAGAAGTTGCAAAAAAGGAAAAATGGTGTTTAAACCGGTAATGAGCCCATGCTAACTTAACACGGTGTAAAGATATCCAGGACCTAGATGACACCTCCTCATGATCCGGAAACGAACTGAATAAGATAATAGAAGTGCCATCTCATGAGAGCAGATTGCAAGTTTATATGTGGACGGTCCGCAAGGTAAAGCATTAAAAACTAGGAAAATTTAATGCTAAAGAAAAATAAAACAGCCAAGTACTTTATCGAGTCTTAAGCCAATAGGCAAGGTAAATAATAAAAACTTGACAAATAAGTCAATGAATTGTCAATGAAATGCTAGTACTCAGCATATCAAACATGAAAAAGGTCTATGACATAACTGTGTATGCAAAATAAGCTGCAACAGCCTCCAATAGGAAGTCACCGTCTTCATCCGAAAACAGTTCAGCCATCCAATTTAAAAGCGGAAAAGAACATACGTGCTCTCCCAGCACCGGATCCTCTATCACCATCAGAGGACAGCTCGGTGGGTTTTCAAGAAAGCTCTGTTCCAAGAAAGACTGTGCTGCCGCCAGTAAATTCCAGGGACCAAGTAGTCCATGCATCAATGCCACAGCCATAATCCTTTCGCCAGGACAAACCAACTCGTGAGTAATGATAGGAGTCATCAGCTGATTAAAGTCGACGTCAGGAGAAACTGGTCCGCAGAGACACAAATCAATGGCCCAATCGAAATCACAGGTCAGGCAGTGAAATACAGGCTGGACACAGGTGAAGTAGGAGAACCGAAAAGATAATCCATATGCCGTGCTTAATATCGCCAACGGCATTGTGCCATAATATTCTAGCATGCGATTGCGGAACAGTGTCAGCAGCTGCAGGGTCGGAGGTTGCATAGGAGGGACATCCATATTTAAAAATGTAAAAAAGCACAAGAGCGTCCGCTGGTAATGCAAGTAAAAATGCCAATCTACGAACCAGAGTGCAGAAAATACAATGGAAGGAAGCAGGGATGACTCCAAAGATTTTCTCAAATGAAGTCACGAGACCACTGGTAACAACTTTAAAAAAGTGTGCCAGGGACTTTGTGGAGGATGCGTTAAAGATAGTCGGAAACATGTTGCTGAAATTGAAAGGCAAATCTTAATTGAAAAGGGTGTGCACCTCTGTATGGGTGTTCGCTATGTGAAGTACGAAAGTTTCACGGGCCGAACTCAAGGCCACCTCTCTCTGAGACAAAAGAGCTCTTATTCTTGCCATGCCGTTGAAACGTGTCCCAAGGTTGGTATTTGTGGCCAGATTGAAAACTCCCTATGTTCATGTGTGGGAGGAAATAGAACATTTCTGCAGCAAATAACCCGTTCACTTACTGTTACGATAAAAGGAATACTTTTAATTAACTCAGAACAATCTTCATTATTGAGCATCAAATAACTACCATTTTCCAACAACTTGAACGTGGGGATGATAGCAGGAACTGGCGTGCCTTGCAACACGCAAGCCATATTTGGTCGGTGTTTGTTGCATGAACCGTGTAACTGTATGTGCCTACACATTAGTGAATGATCTGGCGTCTCAGTGCATTCCTCTCCATTCAGATAAACTTCTTGATCATCTTTGAAACATCTGTATGTGTATGGAAGCGACCAGACCTCATGAAGAAAAGCACTACCTAAAGGTTCATAACGACCTATTGGTATATATTTCATACAATTTGAAAACTTATATAAAGCAAAAGGCAGCGTTATTAAACCGTGGATAAGGCATGTTGCCAAAAAACCCGCAATCCTCTGCTGATGATGTCACTGAGCATGTCATGAATGATGTAATATGTGACATCATCAGCAGTGGATTACGGGTAATGGTATCTCTAGTTTACTCCCTTATAGCTGTGTTTCTTTTAACATAAGTGTCTGTTTCCTTCCCTTATACTTACTGTTTTTGGTTCGCTTCCGGTTCGCGTACCGGCGAGCGAACTAGGAAGCGAACTAAGAGAAATAGAGGTTGGCACAGTTCCAAATATTGTACCAATTTTTTAATAACGGGGAGGTAGTTCTGAAAAGAACTTTTTTTTTTATTTTTCTGAACATTTTTTTACTGTTTTTGAATTTTTCGGAACAGTTTTATATTTTTTTGGGGTTTTCTTGGAGGGGGCAATGAAAACGATTCATTGTAAAGGGCTCAACAGGAGCAACAAAACAAAAAAAAGAAGTATTTATTATTTTGGGCGTTTCGGACAAACTTGCATATGATAGTCAATAGCTCTGTTGATCAGAGTGATGCTTTTTTCTCCGTAGGAAATGAATCCATCGCAAAATGCGCAGATGTGTTTTACATCACCAAATCTCATTTGTATATTTGGCACCATCTCCCTGCCCTCTGGTCCCGTTACTTCCGGTACAACAGATCTTCTGGCCATAATAGGGAGATTATCTAGGTCGTTCCGAAACTGTGCAGCACTGTAGTTGTTAGGATGCCACCTAGTCATATGGCGATGCATTGTGTAGTTTCCGAAACTGTATTTTTTGTCGGTCCCTCTGGACAGTCTATCTTGACATATAAGGCAAGTTACGTATCTTGCATTTACTTTTTTCTGACCTTTGGGAATTTAAAAAAATTGCCAAATGAAGTTTTCTTTCCGGTGAGACGTCTTGGGCTGCTCAGGCAAAAACTGCCTCTCTTCGTGCTCGTCCTCCTGTTCCTCTTCTTCTTCTTCTTGTTGAATTACAACTTGAGCAGGTGGTCCACTCTTCCTTGGATGTGGTGGAGGTGGTGGGGAAGCACCAGCTGAAGCTACTAAAGAAGCCATTGCTCAGTGATCACAAAGGGTCTTTCTCTCACAATGATGAAAGTCAGAGTGAGGAAAGAAGGAGGGATTTTCATCATTTGGGAAAAACAAGAGTTCTCAACCAATCAAAAGTGTTCATTTTAGATTATATGACCTAGTCTTACATCATTAGGAAACCAAAAGTGAAATGAACCAATGAAAAGTGTTATTACCAAGTCACATGACTTGCTGTGTTTACGTTAAGCGCTTTGCAGGGCCTCCCGGTTTGCTTCCAGAAACCTGCGCTTTGCGACTCGCTTCGCGTACCAGTTCGCTAACGTAGCACGTCATATGACGTATCACGCGACAACGTGAAACGTCATGCGGACGGGAGGCGTCACGATGTTGTTTTCTAACGCGGCACTTGCGGTAAAGAAACGTTTACCGGCTCGCGGTCTATTTCGCGGCATCAAGGTCAGCTAACGGGAAGCTTCCCGATTCGCGAAGCGGGAACGAAGAAAAAAAAATATTAAAAAAAAAAATTATTCATAAACATATAAAATATATTTTTGGATTTAAAGAAGAATACATTTTACAGCTACAGATATTAGCTGTTAAAAAACCAATGAAATTCACAGAAAAAACCATAGGTTATAGACCATATATAGTTAGGAATTAGCATTTACAAAACCTTGAAAATTCACTGAAAAAACCATAGGTTATAGACCATATATAGTTAGGAATTAGCATTTAGAAAACCTTATTTTACTCACACAAAACCATTGAAATTCCATATATAGTTAGTTGCACTAACTATATATCGCGCACCCGCAATCCACTGCTGATGATGTCACATATTACATCATTCATGACATGGTCAGTGACATCACTGATGACATCACTGATGACATCTCAAATTACATCACGGATGACATCACTGATGACAACATCCAGTGACTGTGTGTTTCTGTAAAGTTAAAATATGTCTTACATATTGAAGAATGAGTGGAAGTATAAGTGTCTGGACGAAGGATTTAGTAGGTGCATGACTGAATGTATGAGTGAGTGATTAAATGTGTCTCACTGAGTGCATGGGTTAGTGACTAAACTGTCTTAATTTGTGCATCATTATGTCTGTTGTTCTGTAAACTGCAGCATGTGTTGATCAGTAGCTATATGAGTAACTATATGGGTTATTGATTGATTGCCCAAGTATTTGCATGGGAGACTGAGTGTGTGTGTGGCTGGCTGGGAGGTGTGTGACTCTGTGCAGATCAATGTGTACTTGTATCAATGATTGTATAAGAGACTAAGTATGTGTTAGTATATGGTTGAAAACGTAAGGTGCTCTATGTTTAACTGTATAGATTAGAAAATGGAAGTGTGATTGATTCTTTACAGGACTGACTAGGTGTGTGAGTAACTCCATGGATGAGTGGCAGAGTGTGAGTGTCTGTATAGGTGTATGAGTGCATATGATAGTGTTGTAAAGATGATTGATTGTATGTATGAATGATTGTATGGGTGAATGAGTGAATGTGTGTGTAGACGTAGGAATCAGTGAGTGCGTATGTAGTAACTAGTATTGGTGTGTCAATGGTTTCAAAAATTATACTCTGTATTTAACACTGAGTGTAACAGAGGTTATATTAAAATGTGAGGAGATGCATTGTATTGTCACATGAATGATATCATCAGTGATGTGGTCATTGATGTCAAATGAGATATCATCAGTGATGTCATCCGTGATGTCATTTGAGATGTCATCAGTGATGTCATCAGTGATGTCACTGACCATGTCATGAATGATGTAATATGTGACATCATCAGCAGTGGATTGCGGGTGCGCGATATATAGTTAGTGCAACTAACTATATATGGAATTTCAATGGTTTTGTGTGAGTAAAATAAGGTTTTCTAAATGCTAATTCCTAACTATATATGGTCTATAACCTATGGTTTTTTCAGTGAATTTTCAAGGTTTTGTAAATGCTAATTCCTAACTATATATGGTCTATAACCTATGGTTTTTTCTGTGAATATATATATATATGTATACATATATATATATATATATATATATATATATATATATATATATATATATATATATATATATATATATATATATATATATATATTCACTGAAAAAACCATAGGTTATAGACCATATATAGTTAGGAATTAGCATTTACAAAACCTTGAAAATTCACTGAAAAAACCATAGGTTATAGACCATATATAGTTAGGAATTAGCATTTAAAAAACCTTATTTTACTCACACAAAACCATTGAAATTCCATATATAGTTAGTTGCACTAACTATATATTGCGCACCCGCAATCCACTGCTGATCATGTCACATATTACATCATTCATGACATGGTCAGTGACATCACTGATGACATCACTGATGACATCTCAAATGACATCACTGATGACATCACTGATGACAACATCCAGTGACTGTATGTTTCTGTAAAGTTAAAATATGTCTTACATATTGAAGAATGAGTGGATGTATAAGTGTCTGGATGAAGGATTTAGTAGGTGCGTGACTGACTGTATGAGTGAGTGATTAAATGTGTCTCACTGAATGCATGGGTTAGTGACTAAACTGTCTTAATTTGTGCATCATTATGTCTGTTGTTCTGTAAACTGCTGCATGTGTTGATCATTAGCTATACGAGAGGCTATATGTGTTATTAATTGGTTGCCCAAGTATTTCTATGGGAGATTGAGTTTGTGTGGGGGTGGCTGGAAGGTGTGTGACTCTATGCATAGATGTGTGAGCAGTTTATTCACTAGGTGTATGAGTTCAAAAGTGCATGTGGAAACAGCTACATGGGCAGTTGACTGTGTGCATGAGTGTAATGATGAGTGAATGGATATCTCAATGCTACATGTCATAGTAAGTACATATGTAAAACACAGTACATGTGAGAGTTGGCATATATAAATAACTGTGCATGAGAGCCACTGAATGAGTGAGTGGTTGTATCGATCATTGTGAACTTGTATCAGGGATTGTATAAGAGAGTAAATATGTGTTAGTATATGTTTCAATAAGTAAGGTGTGTTTAACTGTATAGTTGAAGAAATGGAGGTGAGATTGTTTCTTTGCATGACTGACTGGGTGTGTGAGTAACTCCATGGATGAGTGGCAGTGTGTGAGTGTCTGTATACACTGAGTGTATCTAAGGTTATATTAGAATCTGAAGAGGTTTATCGTATTAGCACAAGAATGATGTCAAATGAGATGTCATCAGTGATGTCATCAGTGATGTCATTTGAGATGTCATCAGTGATGTCATCAGTGATGTCACTGACCATGTCATGAATGATGTAATATGTGACATGATCAGCAGTGGATTGCGGGTGCGCAATATATAGTTAGTGCAACTAACTATATATGGAATTTCAATGGTTTTGTGTGAGTAAAATAAGGTTTTTTAAATGCTAATTCCTAACTATATATGGTCTATAACCTATGGTTTTTTCAGTGAATTTTCAAGGTTTTGTAAATGCTAATTCCTAACTATATATGGTCTATAACCTATGGTTTTTTCAGTGAATTTCAATGGTTTTTTAATAGCAAATATCATAAGCTGTCGAATGTCAAGTACGTGGTAAGTGAAAACATTTTCGTGTTTATGCACACTGATCTGCTTTGAATGGTGCCCCCCCCCCTCATTTCTATTAGGAGTACTCTCTCTTTGCAGATAGTGAAAGGTAGTTAACGCAGGCCTTTGCCCCCGTTGTAATCCGTCGTGCCTGCTTCTCTCTCCATTTGATTGATTGTTATCCAAGTATTTACTGTTTTAGAATTAGTTCTCTTTGGTTCATTCTCTATTTACAAACAAACACAGAGTCGCAATACTCTGTTTAGTCTTTGCAGATAACGAAAAATCGTGTAAAAAAAAAGAAAAGGAATCGAGCAAAATCAGTAGGCCACTAATGGGATCTCTTTTTGACCTCGCTAAAATAGAAACATTAGGAACAACCCCTCATGACAAATACAAAACTAGTGAGATGAACTGAACTCCACACAATGATGGCTGCAAAACAGCTCGGCTCCGCCACCCACCCCGCCCAAAATAACGATAAAGAACGGCTGCCATGATTGGTTGCGGAATGACCACGACGGAGCTACGAAATGGTGCTGCTCTCATGCTAACCCCAGCTTCAGTCTGAAACATCCAGAAACACTGTAGACTACCAATTCGATCAGTTCCGGTAGCGCCCCAATGTAACCCGGTAGAGAAGAACTAGCCCTCCCCTCTTTGACTGATGGTTCTTGTTGCCTGTCCCTTCTGTTGTCATTTAACAGAACTATTTAGCCTGCTGAAAGGGGTTGTGTTCCGACCGCTGGTTGGTGGAGACATTTTGACTATATTCTGGACCTGCGTTGTCGCGTAATGCGTCATATGACGCGCCGCGTTAGCGCATCCGGAAGTCATCCGGGGCGCGCAGCGCGTAACGTAAGCATAACAAGTCATGTGACTTGTTAATAAAACTTTTCATTGGTTCATTTTACTTTTCTTATTGTAATGATGAAAGGCTTGGTCATATGACCTAAAAATTACGCTTTTCATTACTTCCGAACATTATTTTTTCTTAAATATATGTTATAATGTTCCAGGCTAATGTACTTTCCCGGAAATTTTACAACTGTCCTGCAAGTAAAATATATTCTTTTTTCGAGAAAAAGAGCGTTTCTTCGTCCCATGACGGAGCCGTTGAGCAAAAGAGGGTCGACCTGCTGTCTTAGTCGCCGATACGCCTGAATATGAGATTCTTATCGATCACTTTATGTTGCAGGAATAGAAAACACAACAGCCCTTGACCATTTATCTTTACTGCGTTCCTTCGTATTATACCTTTTACCCTTCATGTAATTGGTCTGCTTTATTTCACTTGCCTTTTAATGATTCTAAAACAGTCACTATTATTAAAAACTTTACCAATGTATATACTACTACCATGTTTTCTTTTAAAAACCTTTATTGTGAAAATTTCATTATACAAATACGAGCCTATAACCACGTGGGCCTGCCACAGAGCAAACTGTAATCGTATATGATGAATAGACATTTACACTGTAGAGGAACGTAACGGGCGGGCCATTAGGTTGCAAGAACTAAGGTGTCTAACAGTTACGGAATCGGTGGACGTACATTTTATAATTAAAATACGACAGGGCCAGTTACAATAAAATTATCTAGATATACATTTGCGGGCAAGTACCATGGGTGACGTTAATTCGAACTTTCAACAGTACAGTAATCAATAACACATCAGAACTTAATATCAATAGGGATGTCGAAATAGTCAATCAATTCTCGTCCCCGCCCGCCATGTGCTTCAAAACTGCATACGTATCTCGTGATTTCAAGGTTCTGCAACCAGTACACAACAAGGAGTTACGAGTCCCATTTATTCCGGCGCCATTTTGGGCGAGGACGGGCAGGTCCAGGATATAGTCAAAATGTCTCTACCAACCATCGACTATGATGATGTTTATATGCTGTATTTATTAGAGTAACACTCATCTGTCCACATGAAATTAATTTGCCACAATCTAAACATGTCATTTTAATCTTTCCAAAGTTCTTCTAAATATTTGGGACCGTTTCCCTTGCCTCTGAAGCTCTCAGTGCCACTTCTTTGATGAATGTACTAGCAGGTCAGGGGTTCTCCTCCAAATCTCTCTTTTATGCAGCACTATAATAAATTGGTGCCACCTCTCCATATGACGATGCATGGTATAGTTACCACAACTATATTTTTTTTCGGTTCCTCTGGAGAGTTCATCGTGGCAGATGAAGCGTGTAACGTACCGGGCATTTACCTTTTTTTGCATGTACAGGAAAGGAAAAAAAAATCGAGCGTCCGAGTTCTAAGGTGTCCCAGGGCCATTTTAGTGGACCAGGCCCAAATCCAAAGAACAGGCCGCCATTTTGAGAGTCCTCTTGCAGCCGCCTGTCGCTGTAGCATCAAGAGCAGCCGAAACTCAGCTGAATGGCAACTGAAATGGTAAAGGGGCCCCCTACTACAGCAGACGAGCCTCCACCTAGGAAGGCCCATTCACGCCGGCTCCCCCCCCTTTCGGGCACCCCACGCCGTTATTCGGAGCAGTATTGTAGGATGGCCACACCAGTGCGGCAACTTGCTAGACATCACCTCGGTGGTAACCGAATCTCAACGCCTTGTGGTGTCTTCTATTCAAAAAACATTGTTATGCTGCCTTCGACCTATTCGCCGCAAGTGCGCACACAACTCAACTGCATAGCTTGCTAGACACCACCTCGGTGCCATCCGGATCTTGGAATCTCAGCACCTTTTGGTGTCTTCTCTTCAGAAAATATTGTTGCGCTGCCTTTGGCCCCATTCGCACATCAGTCCGCTACTGACGCCATCTCACAGGCTAATGGGGCGCCCCACGCCGACTTTCAGCATTGTAGAATGACCACACCAGTACAGCAACTTGCTAGACATCACCTCGGTGCCATCCGGATCTCGGCGCCCCACTGCAGATGAAGTGCCTCTCAACTATGAAACCACCACGGTGACATCCGGATCTTGGCGCGTTGTGCTGCCTTCGGCCTATTCGCACATCGGTCCGCTACTGACGCCATCTCACAGGCTAATGGGGCGACCCACGCCGAGTTTCAGCATTGTAGGATGACCACACCAGTACAGCAACTTGCTAGACATCACCTCGGTGCCATCCGAATCTTGGCATCTCAACGCCTAGTGGTATCTTCCATACAAAAAATATTGTTACGCTGCCTTTGGCCCCATTCGCACATCAGTCCGCAACTTAGACATCACCTCGGTGCCATCCGGATCTTGGCATCTCAGCGCCTTGTGGTGTCAGTCAGAAAATATTGTTGCGCTGCCTTTGGCCCCATTCGCACATCGGTCCGCTACTGACGCCATCTCACAGGCCAACGGGGCGCCCCACGCCGACTTTCAACATTGTAGGATGGCCACAGAAGTGCGACAACTTACTAGACACCACCTCGGTGCCATCCGGATCTTGGCGCATTGTGCTGCCTTCGGCCTATTCGCACATCGGTCCGCTACTGACGCCATCTCACAGGCCAACGGGGCGCCCCACGCCGACTTTCAGCATTGTTGGATGGCCACACCAGTGCGGCAACTTACTAGACACCACCTCGGTGCCATCCGGATCTTGGCGCGTTGTGCTGCCTTCGGCCTATTCGCACATCGGTCCGCTACTGACGCAAACACACAGGCCAACGGGGCGCCCCACGCCGACTTTCAGCATTGTAGGATGGCCACACCAGTGCTGCAACTTGCTGGACACCACCTCGGTGCCATCCGGATCTTGGCGCGTTGTATTGCCTTCGGCCTATTCGCACATCGGTCCGCTACTGACGCCGCCTCACGTGCCAACGTATTTTCTCCGCATTTTATACCCTATGCCGCATAACAGGTCATGTGACTTGTTTATAAAACTTTTCATTGGTTCATTTTACTTTTGGTTTCCTAATGATGGAAGGCTTGATCATATGACCTAAAAACAACACTTTTCATTGGATGAAAACTTTTTTTTTTTTCCCAAACGATGAAAGCCCCACCTTGTTTCTGGATGTTTCAGACTAAACTGGCGTCAGCATGAGAGCACCACCATCTCGTAGCTCCGTCGTGGTCATTCCGCGAGCAATCATGGCAGCCGCTCCCCACCAGAAGCCTGCAGGAGTCGGGGCCCCCAAAACTTTTGATGAATTCTCAAGGCGGAGGGGACGCTTTCGAGAATGGGGTCCAAGACCTAGCAGACAAGCGTCCGATTTCCAAGGTGTCCCAGGGCCATTTCAGTGGACCAGGCCCAAAAAGGAAAGAGCCTGCCGCCATTTTGAGAGTCCTGTGACAGCCGCCTATCGCTGCACCGCAAGAGTGGGCGCAACTCAGCTGAATTGCGGCTTTTGACACAGTGGACCAAAAACGGACGGAATGGCAACTGAAACGGTAAAGGGGCGCCCCACTACAACAGATGACACTCCACCTGGAGAGGCCCGTTCACGCCGCCTCCCCCGGGGCGCCCCACGCCGTTATTCGGAGCAGCATTGTAGGATACAAAACCAGTGCGGCAACTTATTGGACATCACCTTGGTGCCATCGTTCTGCTGCCTTGGAACTATTCGCACAACAGTTTGCTACTGATGACCCACCCCCCGCGACGCCCCACGCCGTTATTTGCTGGGTGGCAACTTACTAGACATCACTTTCGTGTCATCTAGATTTCGGCGCGTTCTGCTGCCTTGGAACTATTCGCACAACAGTTTGCTACTGATGACCCACCCCCCGCGACGCCCCACGCCGGAAATCTGGACGTTGTGCTGCATTGGGACTATTCGCACAGCCGACCGCTACTTCGTTGTTTTTCCCTAAAATTTTTTATATGTTATTACTATTTTTGTTTTCTTGTATATATTTATAAATTATTAAAGTTTTATAATCTTACTACTTTGTCGGAGTGCTATATATTTTTAATGTGACACATAATTGTAAAAACTTTGATGTACAAAGAGTCATCCCTGGAATCTTCCGCTTCACGCTCGGTCCCCTCCCCAATCACAATACAGGATGGTTTTCAGATAATAGCAACGCTTCTGCTGTGACGGATCTCATCGAGTGTGGGCCTTGATCTACTATAACTCCTTTGAAGAGGGGTGATTCTTTACAGCTGTGGCCATAAACTACATCTGCAGGGCTAGCTGATAGCCTAGGACCGGCCTGGACAATCGGACACAGAGGAAAAGGAGTGTCAGAGGGTGCGGTAGTGAATAGGGCGAAAGGGAGGTGTCGGGCGGGCACAGGGTGTGATTCTCAGGGAAGAGCAGCGCAGATGGGGGGAGGTTTATTACCCATGCATAAGACAGAGAGCGGGGGTGACCACTGCCTGGGTGAGATGCTTGCGAGGGTGGGGAGCCATGCTAAGGATCGACAGCGTGCACAGAGTGGGTCTGGTCAAGGCATCTAAAATGGCTGCCGTGCACGACAAAAGTGTGGCATTTGAAAAAAGACAAGATGGCGCAGACAATGTTTTTCAACACTTCCTGATTTCCTTCGAATCGAACGTTAACAGACGTTGGGGCATATTACCAAAGTTAAGCGATATTTATCCCTAACGATGCATTGCAAAGATTTTTTTACCGTCAGAAATTATCGCAGATAAACCTTGCTATTATCAAGGTTTATCGCAAATACGATAAAAAACGACCGCAATGCATTAATATCGCTGAAAACTCAGCGATATTCATGCATTACCGAGCTAATGCTCTTAGCCATGTTATCCACCTCCCATTGCATAACATGGCTAAGAACTGCTCAGGGCAGCTGTTACTTTTTGGAGATATTCGCGCTTATCTCGAATATTTCCAAAAGTTGATAATAGGAGATAGCGATGTTAGCGACTGTTTCCAGTCGCTAACATCTTGGCATGCCCACTTTGCATGTCATTAGTGATAAATATCACTCACATGCAAAGTGGGGCCCAAGATGGTCGCTATCTCCTACTAGCCGTCGCTAACTGGTGTTAGCAACAGCTAGGTAATACAGATATAATTTTATCTCCGCGAAGCGGAGCGCTGTTACAGATATATATCTTGTTTTTGAACGTTAATTTCTCAAAATGCACTGAAGCACATATATTGAGACCTAGCAAAGGCACATCGGGCTACCAGTCCCTAATATTTTACCATGTTTCGTGCAAATCCATTCAGCCGTTCGATTATTATTATTATTTTTTTTTTTTGCCCCGCGGGGCCCTTTTTAAACCTCCACATCAAACCTAGGGGGTCAGCGAGGATCTACTATGCCCCCTTATGGTCATTTGCCCCTTCGCTTTGGCCTCCTCTTGTCTCTCGATCCTACCGAGAGACAAGATGGCGGCCGCTACGTACTGTTTGGAATGTTTACAGACACCGGAGAGCCAATCAGCTTCGCTTCGCAAAGCTCCGTAACGCGAAAAGTACGCGAAGCGGTGCGCTGTTACAGATATATATCTTTTTTTGAACGTTAATTTCTCAAAATCCACTGAAGCACATATATTGAGACCTAGCAAAGGCACATCGGGCTACCAGTCCCTACAATTTTGCCAAGTTTCGTGCAAATCCATTCAGCCGTTCGATTATTATTATTATTATTTTTTTTTGCCCCGCGGGGCCCTTTTAAAACCTCCACATCAAACCTAGGGGGTCAGCGAGGATCTACTATTCCCCCTTATGGTCATTTGCCCCTTCGCTTTGGCCTCCTCTTGTCTCTCGATCCTACCGAGAGACAAGATGGCGGCCGCTACGGACTGTTTGGAATGTTGACAGACGCCGGAGAACCAATCAGCTTCGCTTCACAAAGCTCCGTTGCGCGAAAAGTACGCGTCCTGGAGCGCTGCCCGGTCCGCTGTTACAGATATATATCTTTTTTTAAACGTTAATTTCTCAAAATCCACTGTAGCACATATATTGAGACCTACAAAAGGCACATCGGGCTACCAGTCCCTACAATTTTGCCAAGTTTCGTGCAAATCCATTCAGCCGTTCGGGCTAAAAGTGAGGCCAACCGCCCTATGGAAAACTCAATGTTAAAAACACGTTTTGGGACCCCCCTTTTTTCTCGACCCCCCCTGGACGAACCCCCCCCCAATTTTCAGGGGCTGCTCAGAAACAAAATGTGCCATTTTCCTGAAAATTTCAGCCAATTCCGTCCACAAACGCCAAAGTTATTAGACATAGAATTTTCAAAAAACCCATAGAGAAAAAATCCTAACTATATATACCTACTGGCGACCGCCAGTAGGTAATATATATATATATATATTGACTCCAAACTTCCCCAGTGTGCCGGTGCACAGACAGGAACACAGACGCAAAGTATAGCCAGAATCAGACTTCTTTTCAATTAATTTATTTTCTCATGCTGGTGAAATGGTGCATGCCTCAGTCGCGTTTCGGACACGAGGCTGTGTCCTTGCTCACTGATACAATGAGGAGGCTACCACAGTGATTTAAAAATGCCAGTTACGCGCCATTTCTCAGTTAGCAGTAAACATAGAGGCCAATATAGGGAACAGTTTCCATACATAAAGGTTCGGCCATTTTGTAAAGTCAAAAAATGAATGTAAAAAGTATTTTTTGACTGCTGCATATACCTAGTTCATACAACAAACAATACATTTGGTGATCCATAAATGCATCGACTTCTAACCTCAAATGGAGTTTGAAAATTCGCAAAGTTATACAATGTATATTAACCCTGGGCGGAGAACTACGCTCCGTTCGCGGAGCTTGCGAATTTTCGGCAACTTCGCACTTCGCGGCGAGCGCGAAGCTGTCGACTACTTCGCAATCTACAGCGTAACGTAGTACTTTTTCTTCCTCGCGCGCTCAATAGCATTCTCGCGTGCGCGGTAATGACTTACCAAGGTTCTGCGTTCGCTTTCTCGCTTTTCTCTCCCGGTCGCGTTCGCTATGATGTTTGGAATCCGGCCGCACAATCCCATGCGACTTTGAGAACGCGATTACGTCATTCGGACGCGCGAACATGTCATTGGGACGTGCGATCCTCCTTGCAGAGCCATGTTGGTTAGATCGCGTTTCCGAAAGAAACTTCTCAGGTTGTCATTTGCTTGTAGTTTTTGGAGCATGGACCACTTACTGTTTCTGTCCTCTATGTACTTTGTTGTTTGAGGGTGGCCAGACCATGTGGGCGGCTTGGCGGCCATTTTGTCAAGCCAAGCATTGTCCTTTTGCCATAGGAATGTATTGTCTGTCTTCTCTTTCTTTTCATGTTTTTGGGGGTGGCCAGGCCATGTGCGGGCGGCCATTTTGTGTGACCTTCCATCGTGGTTTAGTTTTTTTGCCGCAGGCCTACAAACGTTTGTGATTTTTTCTGCCAGTAGGCCTAGAGTCCCAGAGATAGTCAGCGGGGATGCTTGATGTAGCGGTTTCAATTTTGTCTGTTGAATTTAACATCATTTAGGGCATGGGTGGCAATGCATTGAATTTTCAAATGTGGTGTTTGGGGTGTAGTTAACTGTTTGGGTGAAAACTCTAAATGCCTTTGTTGTTTGTGCTGTTGTGTAACTTTCAAACCTTTTAGCCATGGGGATTTTCTTTTTTGCATTAAGCTGTGATGCAGGCATCCTCCTTTTTCTGGCCATATAGGGAGGGATATAGGCCTGCTTGAGTTTATTGTTTTCTGGCCTTTACCCATGTACCTGTGATGAGAGTGCCCATGTGTGCTGTTTTGCTTTTGACAAATTGGCCTGTGTCTTGCCATTGTTCCTGTTCGCTTACTACTGTTCACATCCCCATTGCTATCTGCTGCAGGTCACTGATGCTGCATCCCTCCGAAATGATGCACAAATTAAGGATAAACAAGTTCCACTTCCACTACATTTGCATTTTAGTTCTTTGCTATTCTTACACTTACTGGTTGTAGTAATACTTCTAGTAGTAATTAAAATTAAAGCTAAAAAAAATTCACATTCGACTGATGTTGTTCTGCCTTCTTTGCTTGTAGGTGCACAAAAGACTGAAGAGGAGGTGTCTGTCATCATTCATCGCCTGTTCTACTGCCAGACGGACGTCCTTCTGTACTACGTCACGTGTGGTGTGACTACCCTGACCAGACATAATTCTCAGCAACTTGTGCAACTGAGTGCTGCTGCTGACATCTGAAGAAGATGGGCCCAAAGAAAGCAGGTACCAGGTCCTCCAAGACCAAGAAAGTTGCTGAGAAGAAGGAAGAACAGAAGAAGGAAGTGACACTTAAGTCTGGTGTTGACCCGAAAACCTTTTTGGGGAAAAAAAAAGTATGCCTGCAGCAGCAGTGACCGGGGTCCAAGCTGGGGCCAGCACCTCAGCATCAGTGGGCCCAAGCCACCAACCCAGGCCCAAGCAGATGAGTGGGGAAGAGGTAGCCAGCCTAATGGTGGAAAGCAGTGATACTGAGCCTGACCTGAATTTATCGCTATCTCAAAGTAGTACACATTCCACGCAAGAGGGAACACAGCAGAAAAGTGGTGAACAACAACCAGCGCCCGCAATAGTAGATGTTCAACCTGAGCCACCGCCCGCAATAGTAGTTGTTCAACAACCACCGCCCGCAATAGTAGATGCTCAACGAAAAGAACAACCACAACCACCGCCTGCAATAGTAGTTGTTCCACAACCACCGCCCGCAATAGTAGATGTTCAACGAAAACAACAACCACAACCACCGCCTGCAAAAGTTGTTGTTCAAGAACCACCACCGGCAATAGTAGTTGTTTTTCCTCCTGAAGTCAGGGCAGTTCAGGAAATTGAGCCTGATGCAGAGCAAGAAGAGGCAGCACCTCATGCAGGAGATCTATTGTTTTCCAAATCCCCACCAAGGAAAAGGAGGATTAGTCCATTGAGTTCTTCGCCAAGCATCCCTTCTGATGATCTTGATCTCAATTGGGAGCCACAACAATCTGAGCATGAGAGGGAGAGACATCCCAAGAAGACCAGGCTAGGGAAAAGGAAGGTTCCAGGAAGCCTACCACTTATGGAGTGCGATGTTGAGCAGCCGGATAATGATGGTGATGATGAGTCAGACCCAGTCATCACAAGCATTACTCCTGGCCCTGAGGACATGGAGACCAACATTTTAACCCTATCAAGAATGGCTGCGACCAGTGGCGGTTTCTCCCCGTTCCAAAACGTGCTCAATCAGTCATATTTATTTATTTTTTAAAATAGGTTTTCTAACGTGTTTTAATTTTGGCTCCATTAATAATTGCACACAATTGTCAGCCTGCCTTCAGTGTGTGCCCCAGCACGGCAGTCCCGGACACTCACCAATACCGGGTCCGCCGCCGTGACTTCAAAGGAACTGAAAGCATGCAGTTGGACGCATCACGTGACTGACCCCTTGCGGCCGCAGGCCAAAAGAAGCGAAATGTTTGCCGGGCCGACAACATCTCAGCCCTGCAGCTTGTGATGTCATCAGCTCGGCAAAGACGTTGCTTCAGGGCCGAGTCTCCACCCCCTGATGGCGTGGAGGTTTAATTAGCCCCAGGCGTTTTAAGTCTAAGCCCTGTAACGCTAACCCTCCACGTCAATCAGAGAGTGGAGAGCTTGTCACAGACCCCTTTCCCAACTCATTACAGGGTGGGAAGCCGAGGATTCGAGTCTGCGCAGACTCGACCTCGGACTGCTTCCAACATGTCTGCAGTGGAACTTTCTGGAAGGCAAAAGTCAGTAAGCCACTGCAAGTCGCCCCCAGACAGTCACTCCAACCATCATTAAATAGTGCCAGTTACCTGCTTGCCGGCCCGGTGCCACCACGACTGACTTGACTGCAGCTGCAGGAGGGTAGTAGGTTAGAGGTTATTTGGACATATTACTAATTAATTCTGGGGGCTCTCTGACAAATGCAGTGTCGTGATTACGTCGTGATTATGTGCATTCGACATGGAAAAAGCCTTCGTTAATAAGGAGTGCTATATAAGTGCCACCACTTGATTGATTGAGTATATTGACATTGCCATTAGATGTGGTGATGCATCATTTTGACCTTTATGGGTACAGATGAATGTGCCAAAGGGCATTATCTGTTGATTTCCTTTCATGTGTGGTGTTTAGTTGTTTTGTACGTTGCTTCGGGGACACAGTCTCTGCTTTGTCAGCCGGGGTGCAGGTGAGAAGAGGGCAGCATGGGTTATACCTATTTTAGGAGCGACGATGCTGCGTCCTTTGGGGCGAAGGGGTCCGCAAGTTTCTTTGAGAGGCAAATATTTCACTTTCCAAGCACGAGCTCAATATTTGGTTCTCTTTGTCGAATACGGCATCTAGTGTACTATTATTTGAGAGGCACGGCCTGTACTTTCCTTTGGGGTGAGTGACCTCTGCATTCCTTGGCAGCCTCTGTCTTTCCTTGTGGGCGTGGCGACTCCAAACTGCCAAGGTGAAAGCTTAATTCTGCCAGAGTCGTGCCAGTGTGACTAAAGTGGGCAGTGCTGTTGCATTGTCTCAGGACCCAAATTAAATCACACTTTTTCTGAAGGAAAATATAAAGAAGGGTTTAACACAAATGCCGGGCGTGGCGCAGGGTTACATTTACTGGGAGTTTTCATCTTGATTTCAAGTAAGTAGTAACTATCATAGGAGTGCCCGGCCTCTAGACTAGAAATTCAGGAATGTCCATGTCCCAGTGGGTTGCACTAAGCAGGGTTCATCAGGAGCAAGGACAGGTATGAAAGCTCTGTCTCGGGAACTTGTGTGACCCGTATTTGGGTATGAGTACTATAAGGATGCACGTGAAAGCTAGCAATCCCCCTTTTACTCACATAGTGAACCATTCAATATTCGATTTCCATTGTAATGCTAAATGCAAGTTAGTGTTTTTAAATACTCTCAAACCCTAACAAATTGAGCTGCGAGTCCGTATATTTTGTGCTAATTGGATTGGTGGTTTTAGGACTTCCACTTAGCTGATTGTACTTGTGATTCAACGAATGAGCACATTTTAAACTTTTGCCTTGTTCTCTGCTCCAGTTTTCCTCTAACTTTCTGTACATTCAGTGGGGACAGAGACGCTAATCGAAAATTTGATCCTTATCAACTTTTAAAATGATGTCTGTTTTCTCGGTTCTTGAGTAGTATTTTAATTTGTTCGCAGGCTAACCAGGGAAGGGGGGGCTCCCAAGGTGTGGTGTGTCTGCTTTCACTGTGTGATTCAGTGGTGTTTTGTCATCGTCGTGACATAGGATATATCATTTGAGGGGAAAAACAAGAGATTTCAGTGACGTTGTGAGGGAGTAACCTAACCAAACAGTAGTTTAATTTGAGAGATTTTAAGTTCTCCTCTGGAAGAGGTGAAACTCATGTGTCACTCTATTCTGTCCTTAAATGTGCACTATCCCTAATGAACGTGGTTGTCAGTCTGGCTGGCACATGATCACGTTTGTTTGAAAGCATATGTCAAATAGTCTACACCACTCTTCATTTCACTCCTGTTCATGTTCTGTGTACGAAAGATGACAAAGGAGGCATGATAATATATCACTTCTCATTTGATGTGCCTAGCCCACCACTTCAGCTGTTACCTCTCAATCTGTGTCGGCTTTTTGGGCGGTGCCACCGCACCGGGCGTCAAGCTGGGGGGGAGGTGGGCACCATTTGCTCATACACTCGGAAAATATGCATCATTGGCAGCCACAGTGCCAATTCCATCCTGTACCCTTGGTGGCATGTGTGGGGGAGTTGCACTTAATTTGTGCGTCCCACCAGCACTTATTTGTTTGCTCCAGTGGCTTTGCTGAATGACTGGTGGTGACAGGATCTTCAGTGCGGCCTGGCCGATGATTGTATGTCAGCCATGCATGCCGTTTTATTGATTAATTGAAATTGTTGTGGCTTAGAGCAGCGATAGGGGTACACAACCGGACTTGAAAGTATATGTGGGTGGCAACAGTGCCTAGAATTTGTTCTGCTTTGCATGTGATGATGTGCTCTGAAACCATTTTCATACTTATACCACCCGTTACCTGCCCTGCTCGTCTAGTCTGCATGACTTTACTTTGTTTAAAACAGTTCTTAAAGCTGACTGCAGCTGTTTACTGTTCCCATTCACTATGGGCTCTGAGCTTGCAGCGGTTTCCAGAGGCATTGGCTCCTTCCTGCCTCAGCACCTACAGCTGATCCCAGCGGCAGCAGATATGGTGCACGTTTGAATGTGACTAGTTAGTGTTGGTGAACAGGGCAACTGTGTAGTTCTATGTTTGTGTGAGCATGTACTCGTGAAAATATTTATCTGGCTAGATATTAGCGTGGTGCAATAAATTAAATATGTTTCTTAGTTGAACTGACGTGGTCACAAATGCCGTATAGGTCTGTGGTTTCGTGTTAAAGATGTCAATTGAACTGTACATGCCACAGCATTGGTGTTTTAATTTAGGCTGACCCGGTTTGCTTCAGTTGTTAACATACGAGACACATATGCCTAGCTGATGGCTGCTGTGAACATGTGATTTGCATTCCTCTTTGGTGTAGTCAGGTCAGGTGCACTATGCTTCTTTGTGTCCAAGTATTAAAACTGTTGAATAGGGTTTACATGACCACAAAGAAAGATCTTTGGGCCTCACAAGAATTAATTTACAGAGATATCAGAAAAAAATATTGAGCCTGGCCTGGACTGCAACGTAACCAATGTACATATTGTTTCCTAATTTGCACGTAGACTACAGCTTGCAGAGTAGTGCTTGCAGAACTTGGTTTAGCACCCCTGGATCTGTCAGCACAACCCTACGATGCGCAGCCACCCAGGCAGCCAGGGCGTGCTGAATCTGAACAAAGTAAAATGGCGCATGCGTAAGAACTGTTCCACCCTATATACTGATCCTAGCACTGACCAGCATGGCATGGTGTGAGTGGTTCAGTAATAGAGTTATGCCACTCTAAGAGTTGTAGTGTATTGGCTCAGAGGCTAGAGTCTCGATTGCTAGTAGGACCGTTTTGTGCTGTAGGTCAGGTCTGAGGTGAGCGGCACACTTTAAATCTTTTTGTGTCAATTTGGTAGCGGTTTGTCTATGGAATGTTTTTCTCTTAAAAATGATATATTATTACGCTTCCTATGAAATCCATTGGCTATTCACTGATCTCTGTGAAATCTGTAGCCACTTTGCATAATAGCATTATAGTTGGTTCTCTCTGATCTTGTTTAACTTGATTAACCTGTTGCCATTGAATAAAAAAAAAAAGAAAGTATTGGAAAGTTTAATGTGTGTCATAACAGAGTCTATGGCTTTTCAGCAAATGTAAGTGAAAGTATCGCTATAAAATGCACTATTGAACAAACCTTTTAGATTTTTTTGTCTGATGCAAGATGCATCAACCCCACTCTTGAAACTTTCGGGGGAAAAAATGCTCCTTTTCCCTCTGCAAATTCGATCAGGTAGTACATCTGAATTCAGTCAGTCTATGCAGGCAGCAGGTGGTGCAGTTGGTTGAAGAGGATCATGTCAGTAGTAGAAAAGGGCAGGGGCCTCCTGAGAACAATTTTAGTCACCTGCACTTTTTTTAAAAATGCAAAGTTCAGCGTGGGCGTGAGGGGGCACCAACATAGATTCCCGCACAGGGCAGCACCAACCCTGAAGCCAACCCTGGTGACTTGTCTCTTCCCTCTAACTCTCAGTCAGAGCACTCTCTGCTGTCACCGTTACTGTACTCACATCCCAGTGTCAGACCTCTTTAAGTCTCTTCCCTCTAACTCTCAGCTCTCACCTCAGTGTCAGACACTCTCCCTCCCTTACTCTCTGCTCTTGTCTCAGTTCTCTCTCTCCTCTTACTCTCCACTCACTCACTCTCCCCTCTTGCTCTTCACTCCCCCCTCACTCACCACTCTCTTCCCTCTCACTCTTTGCACTCATCTGTATCTGAAATAATCTCGCCCCTCTCAGTCTCCGCTGTCGTCTGTCAGACCTCTCTCCTCTCACTCTCTGCTCTTGTCTCAGTGTCAGACCTCTCTCCCTTTTTACTCTCCACTCAGTCTCCCCTCTCACTCTCACTGACGGCTGGAAGGGAGGTGATTAAGGTAATTTAAGCTGTTCACAAATGACTTTGCCGCTGAATAAAATCATTCCTTGGCTATGCTGCGTTCCTTCATTATCTTTAAGTGGAGCGTGCGTAGTTTCCCCATAAGAAGCTTCACCAACTGCCGCTTCCTGTACGTTTTCTAATGTCTATTGATTAATCATTTTGTAATTCCATTCCAGGCTGCCTTGCTCGCTTTTATGGTATGTGGCTTCCCTGCTTTTTTGTGTGCGTGTCTAGCCAGCGACGGTAATGTTGTCACGTCCAATACTGCGCTTTATTGCTGCAAGTCGTGCTTTTCAAACTGTAATTCTCCGCACTTTAATTTCATATTCTATAACTCGGCTGAATGCCAACATTGCCTACTTGCAGTATTTGCTCGGGTTGACTTGTCATCACGTGGGCCTTTGCAACTGGCTCAATAGTGAGTATATCCCCGAAATGTGTATTTGGTTGTTCCAGAACTAATTGTATGCATGTTCTTTGAAAGGCTGCACAATATTCTTTCACCACAAGCTGCAAAATAAAAACATCTGCAGCCTCGAATCACCGAACATTTGTTAATTTTATTCTAGTCTGTTGTGAGGTGAGGTAATATTCCATGGCATTACGTGGCATCAGGTAGGGTAGCTCTGTAGTCTTAAATTTTATCTCTAATGGCAAGTCGCAACATCCTATAATCTTTCTTCTTTTTTTAACAATTTCAGAAGATGTGTTATATGTTATCGTATTGCAATGTATTGTAGCATTTATATTCCTTTTACTATCCTGATGTGGGGCACAGAAGTGCTTGCCTGCATTAGTAGCACACTACACTGTACATGAATGGTTTATTCATGAGGCCTTGGAACTGATGATAGTTTGTGGGGAGGCAGTGGCCTGTTTCTGTTTAGCACAGTGGCTTCCGAAAGTCTTGAAAATGCACCATTTGCCTACTAATTTTTCAAAATTTTCTTGGGGGGAGAAGCCCCCGAACCCTCCTTGGGTGGTTCGGGCTCGCTCGCTGCGCTCGCTCGCACGGTGTGCTACACCAATAATTTGACGCCCACCACTTTAAAATGTCACCAGCCGCCACTGGCTGCGACTAGGGATGTAGCACGCATACCACCAACACAGGCCACACCAAAACTACCTCCAGCTTCCATTTTTACATTTGCACACAGCCGGCAGCGTCCTACATCCAGCACAAGTTCCACCTCAGCAGAAGTAGGTTGTGGTACTACTGCGCAGCCACATAGTGAAATTCACCACACAACCTCCAGTTCATCCGGCATTGGAAGTGGCACCTCTAGCAGGAGACAAAAGTTAAGCTCCCCAGTGTGGGACTTCTTTACAGTTAGCGCAAATGAGGAGAACATTGCTATATGCTCCATTTGTCATTCCTCTGTTAGTCGTGGTAAGCTTGGTACAAACTATGGTACAGGAGGCCAAATGACCATATGAAAAAACACCACGCAATCAAGTGGGAGGACCACCTACGTATCATAAAATCAGGAACCATTAATGTTGGTGGGGAAGCAGTAGAAGGTCCACGGGTCGAACAGGAAGAAGAGGGAGACATTCTATCTGGTAGTGGTACACCAAGTACCCCTGTCCAACTCCCCAGCACTGCAGTGGTAGATCCCACATCCTCCGCATCAGCAACATCTCTGTGGCACCAGAGTAAGAGTAACCCGGAGACACCAGGGAGTACGGGTGCGAAGTCTGCAACGCGAATGACAGCATCGGGCATAACTGAAAGAAATACCAAGCAGCGTACCATTGTTAGCATGTTTAGGCAGGAGGGAAAGTACGAGCGCAACCACCCAATAGCACGTTTGTACAATGCTAAGCTTGCTAAAATGTTAGCTCTGGACCTTCTCCCTTTTTCTTTTGTTGAAGGGGTGGGTTTCCTGGAATTCGTGACAACCCTCTGCCCAAAATGGAATGTTCCCAGCCGCTACTATTTTGCCAGAGTTGCTGTTCCAGCACTACACCATGACGTGCTGGAATTGCTTGGAAAAGCCTTGCAGCAGAGTGCTGTGCATAGTATTCACCTGACAACAGACATGTGGACCAGTTGCCAAGCCACTGATTACATGTGCATCACCGCACACTGGATCTCTTTTTCAGGTGTTAGAGACAAGATATCTACAGGCATTGACACTACTGAGATTTTTAATGATACTCGCAGACATGCTACTGTAGCCATGTTTGCTATGGAGAAATTGCATACTGCTGCAAACATTTTGGATGAGTTCAACAGCAAGGTCTTTGAATGGCTGCGACCAAGAGGCCTCAATATTAGTTTTGTTGCCACTGACAATGGCAGTAATGTAGTTAAGGCCATGGAAGATGGTCGCTATTTCAGGGTCCCGTGTTTGGCACACTGCCTAACATTGTGGTTCAAGACTTTCTGAAAAATGAAAGCAAAGTCAACAACTTACTGACCATTTGCAGAAGAATCTGCACGCATTTCAATCATTCTTTTAAAGCCTGGAAGCAGCTACGGGTCATTCAACGTGAGTATAAAATGCCAGTCAAAGCACTCATCCAGGAGGTACCAACACGTTGGAACTCTACTTATTATATGCTTGATCGGCTCTTTGAGCAGTACATACCACTTAATGCTTATGTCATGACAATGTCAAGAAGATCAGGGAATCCAACTGTTATTAAAGCAATGACAGTTGAGATGTCGCAATGAGACCTCATTAAATGCCTGACAGAGATGCTACTTCCTTTTGTTGTCTTCACAAGTGCAGTCAGTAGGGAGGATTGTACTATGAGCCAAGCTATCCCATTGTTGTACATGCTAGAGCAAGAGCTGGAGGAGGTGTCTGAAACATACGAAGGTGTTGAAGGAAAATTTGAAGCATGTAATTTGGCGAAGTCCTTAGCCGGCCGCTTATCTGAGAATACAAGGATTCAAAATAAGATTGTGTCACATCAACATTACATTACTGCCACAATTTTGGATCCACGGTACAAATTATTTGTGAACAGTAATGCAGTAATTCCTTTTTCAGAAGGGGATGTTTCCAAGTACAGAACTGTAATTGCCGAAGAAGCCACTGATTTAGAAAACGAACGGCTCTCAATTAGAGGCCTGCCAGTGCCAGCCCAGGACAGTGCAAGTACTACTGAGCATCCTACAGAGTCAAGTTCTTCTTCACAGCATGCGAGCAGTGTGTTTGCTTCCCAGCAGTCACCAACACAAACATAAACAACAACCGCACCAACAGGATCTGATTCATCAGACAAAAGCAAAAAAATAGCTGCTTGGTTTCTACAGAAAGGGATGGGTAAGTCCGTTGCTGTCGCAAAGCAAAAAGAGGACGAGCAAACCCGAGCATCAATGAACATTGAGTGTTGGTCCAGGCCTATCTGGATGACACAACAGAGGTGTTCATGGAGCAAAGCCCATTGGTGTATTGGTATAGGACAAGAAGCCAATGGCCAGTGCTCAGCAGGCTGGCGATAAAGTATCTAGCTTGCCCTGTTGCAAGTGTCTCTTCTGAGCGTGTTTTCAGTGCTGCTGGTGCCATTGTGACTGTGAACAGGACCAGTCTCTCGCCCAAAAGCGTGGAGAGATTAACCATGATCAAAATGAATCCGCACTTCATACCACCAAACTACAAAGTACGTGAATCAGAGCTGGAAGAGGAGAGCGAGTCGAAAGAAATAACTAGTGGGTTACAGGACCTACTTTTGTCAGAAGAACCACCAGGGTTTGAGGTCGAGCTCCTTTTCCCTGACAACTAGGCTTTGAAATTGTTACATTCTCCCTTCCTTTATTTCTCCCTTCCTTATTTGTGTGTATCTGTCTTTCTGACTCAAACTTCAAAACCAACACCATCTTCCTTTCTCTTTTAATTACCTATTGGAGTTGCACATCTGAGCATTTACTGTGCACTCCACTCATCAGAGTCCTGCTCCATCTTCCTGACTCACCCTAAATACATTTCCATCTTGCCATACATTGGATGGAGATGGACAATAGTTCAATAATGTAGCCTCTAACAGTCCCTCCATAACAAGTGAAACGTACATGACTATAGCCATCTTCTGTTTTGTTTCCAATCTGAAATGCATCACTGTCTTAAGGCTACACCTCTGTCTGCAGGCATACACAACTCTTCAATGTCAGAACTTGAGCAGGGCTCCAAAATTAAAGTAAACTCGTCATCACTTTCAGAAGACTCTGCTGCATCTGTGATCTGACAGCCACAAAGAAGAGAAAGACAGGTATATGAAATGAATGATGCCATACATTGCATTGGCTGATTGCTGACTCAGAGCAAATGTGCATGAAGTAGAAATATACTAGTAGTTTAATATAATAACAAAGTACTTGTGTCTCAAGTGATGGTCAATGTTTCCATGTTGTTTAATAATATGTATCCAATTGTACTCCTACTACTGCAGGTGCAGTCTGGACTTAATCGTAGTCACTCACTACAGACTGAGTTGCTGTTGGTGGTCTGTTGGAGAACTCGTACACGTGCCACACCGGATGATGATGATGACCACCATACCATCTTTGCACGCTGTCATTCAGTTTGATCAGAGATGATTGATGGAATATGTTCAGGAAGTGGAATACAAGGTAAACACACAACCAATCAACAAGAACCACAGCAGACCTAGGCTACATGTGTGTGCAGTGGTGGAATAGAATAGTGGTATTATTGACTGACATTGGCGCATTGATTTAATCACTTGTTTTGGAAAATGTTAGGTTGATGTATATGCCTTTTGTCTGAAACTGTGAAAAATTTAGGTAAATGGAGTTTGGGCCACAGACTCACGGCCCGGTGTTGTGGTGTGGCCCTGTAACTGTTCTGTGCTGGCTCCTATCTTGTTGTTCTTTTCGATGACTGCTGTGCAACTAGAAGAGTAGAGTTAATCAATGTATCCAAGCAGCCTCAGTCTGAAAATCTTCTCGGTCACGAGTCTTGTCTTTTTTGCACTACACCGTAATTGATTTTTATGTTTTCATTCAGTTAACTTATTTTGTAATACCCCATTTCTTCTTTCATCAACACTTACAGGCCGGCCTTTCCCCCAGCGCTATTATACGTGGAGCAACAACTCACACTTACCTTACCAATCCTCCTCATCATCATCCAGCCAGAGGCGCCCGAGAATGATATAATCAGTCACAGTGTCCATGGAAGGGAGGACAAAGATGAATGACGAGATACATTTACACATTTGGCCCTGGATAATACATTAACTTTAGTATAATTTTCATATTTTTCTTTGATTCCTTTTTCCTCTTCATTTATTTTACGCTTGTGTTTGGTAATTGATTGTTCACTTAAACTATCTCTTAATTTTCTATGCTAGCTTTCAGCCCGCTACATCAGGTATTACGGTTTCTCAGAGGGCATACAGCCTAGGCAAAAGTCATATTCATATCATATATAAGAAATACTTCCTTTGAATTGTGTAGTAGTAGTTAAGTAATTACCACTTATTATTAACCATCAAGTTAATAATAAACCTTCATCATGCATCCATTTAATTTTTCTTACTTGACTTTACATTTATTGGGTAGTTGTGGATCAGCAATGATCGTCTTCATTGTTTTGCTTTTGTTGTCTCCTTGCGTACTGTTTTTCTTTGTCAATCCTTTCCCAAAACCCCCGTTCCCATCCATTCATCAAACCCTAACCCTTTTCCCCTGGGCTGTGTGGTTTTATATTGAGGTGTGATGTTACTACATTAAATCTACACCAACAATTGATCACACGCTTGCTGGGGCAGATGTGGTGAAAGCAACACTAATGAAATCAAATGTCAACGAGGCAGGGCGAGGATCTTCTTCTGCTTGCCCACCCAAGCTCACTTTATGTACTAGTGTACAAGGCAATTAATTTCCCAAAGTGACCCAACAAATAAATGTAAATCATTGCTGGCATTGTTTGAATTTAATTTTAGAGCATTTAAGTTTACGATTTGTATTATGTTTTAATGACTCCAACGCAACTACTGTTATCTTCTTGTACTTGGCACAGTCCCCGACACCATTGTTTTCTTTGGGTTCGTTTAGCAGTCGCAATATTGTTTGTATTTTTTTGTCAGTATTATGTACTGTAATTTTCTACTTCTCCCACATTGTCTCTCAGGCAAATGACTGTCCCTTTGTTTTTGTTTGCCAATGCTAGTGCCAGTATCTAGTCTACTACTACTATCTCACAACCACAGCATATTCTCCATTGTCTTGGGAAACCATGCAGCCCTTGCGGTGCCAAATTTAATCATCATCAATCACAGATAAGAAGAGAAGTTTGCTGGGAGGTATAATGGAGGAGAGGCTGGTAGTACTACTAGGACTAATATAACTAAGTGAGGGGTACAGCATCTAACTGTTTGCATGTTACACATGTGGTCAATTAATAAAGTATTTCAATCAAACACTGGCCGCTGCCCTGCATCTAGAGTAAACCTTGTGATGTACAACAGTAACCCCACCACAAAACTACATCATATGTGTAAGTTGAAAATAAATAACATTTATTCATGTAAAAAAATATCCTCCTAGTCCTCCTATTCCACCCCTATCCCCACCCTAACCCCAACCAATGTACAAGTCCAAAGAATGTCCCACAAAAATAACCCCAACACCCAATTCCCACCCACCAACAAAAGTATTTAAAAAGGGGCAAATCAACAGGGTCCATTACAATTGGCGGGCTTTGAGGTGTTTGTCCACTATAATCTTGACGCGCTCCTCTAATTGGTCCTCCAGCTTGGCCACCCGGGGGAGAAGTTGTTGCCGAAATGCACGGCACCTACATTTGCATCCATGCTGTGTGGGGGTGGCAGATGTTAATTGCCGGCGGTGAGCGGCTGCCTGGCCGCGGCGCCGTACTCCTGCAGGTGGGGCCTTGCTGGGGCCAGACGCATTGGAAGAGGCAGCAGCTGCTGCCGCCGCCTCTTCCTCCTCCTCCTCGGCCTCAGCCACCAGCTTGCGGTACTCCTCCACAATGGCCGGCAGTTTCCTTTGCCGGGCCCTGGCTGCTAACTCCTTTCGTGATGGTTTTTGGGAAGGAGTATGAGTATCTATAAAAAAAGAAACAGAATTGTAACTGAAACTCTTCAAAATTAATTCAACAGTACATTGTGGCATAGTAGCACTACCAAGCGCAGTACATACAATTGGTGTCAACTTTTAGTATCTATCTAATCTATCCTCCTGCTTCCACTGCCTGTAGCATTTGTTGAAGTTTTTTCCGGCATTATACTTGCCGTCGTACTGGGTGGCCTTGAGTACACAGAAGAACACCAGTCTTTTTTGTATCTCCTTTTATTTTTTCAAAGTAAGACTCTGCTTCCAGTGACAGTCTTCACCTATGATGAATACAATACATTTAGGGGGTATCCACCCATTAAAAGTAAATGTCTATCATTCTTTATTATCGGCTTAGCTGGTTTCACTTTCACCAGCAACCACCCACGCGTCCACTCCTTCCTTGCCTTGAGTTTCATTGACACAAACTCCGCTCATGATTCTTGCTATCCACTATATCCATGCACCCATATTGTTTTGCCCAACCAGGCCTGCATTTTCTTTGACCTTCAAGTTCTACCCATCCTTCAACAACCCATGGATCGGATTCATATCAGCCATGTAAATGAACCTTCCAAAGTATCCTTCTATGGTAGTTAGTCTTATTATTACATCTCTTTAGTCCTTCCTCCTTCCACCTTAGTTCACTTCTTTCCCTTTTTGTTCAACACATCCCTCAAGGTCATCTGATCTGACTTTTAGTCTTCTCCATAACTTTCACAGCTGAGTTGGAGTCTGATGGAAGAGGCCTTGTTTACTCAACTCACACTGGTAATGCTACAAAGGGTGTCTTCTTCAACCATTGTATATTGTCCAGTACAACTTCAAATTAATACTATCTTAATAAGTCTCATAGCACAGTGAGAGAAATGTCCCCCTTCCACCTAGTAATGCAAATAAGTAATGAATATAACTTACCACCGCCCACCGCTGAAGTTTCCTCCCCCACTGATGCTCCTGCAGGTGCCGCAGCCACTGTCCCCTCCTGGATGGTAATCGCATCGCCGCTGGCCCCGTCGGCACTGGTGGTTGGTAGTGATTGTGCACCTATAAAAGCAAGGACACCTTTTTAGATGCCTGCACACCTCCCCCTATTTTACTAGTTGTACTTTTTTCACCAGGAAGGAAGATTGAAAAAACAGTTACGTACAACATGAATCGTTGTGTAACTAGTCCAAATTGCGTCCTACTGTACAGCAGTCACATTAGACAGAGTTTAGTTTTAATTTATTAGATGGTCCCTAGGGTCATCTAATCTCTACTCCTACTCTAGTCTTTGGAAAGTTAGCCTGAGCCATATAACCATTTTAGATCCGGGTCTACTGCTTTGCCCATGTTACCTCACAGCTTGTTGCACAGTAAGAAAGACACCTTTGAGGCCACATGAGTGTTGCATACAACTAAAGAGGTTGACAAACCAGTATTGTTAGTCCCTTTTGCTTATCCATAATGTTGCACTTTTTGCCATGACTGCTAAAAACTGGCATAGTTGTATTCACTGTCTAACGTGCAACATTTTTCTCATAGGCAGATGAGAAGAGAAGATTGCCTTCTACGAAACAAGGGATTTGCAGAGCTTTCGAAAGATGCATGTGTAACCAGTATACGTTCAACGGTGAGGGGTCTCCCACAATTCACACATTTCTCTATTGTGCACTAGATGTACAAAATGTATAGTATTTAATCTTCTTCATTTTGCATGGTGGAGCAGGATGTTTTTCATGGAAATACTTACAAGTTACAACAATACAAAGCTTGTTATTAAAAAAAGAAAGTTTTTGAACTTGCACATAGACTCTGTGGTATATTTTGAGTGTCTGGGGTGTTGTGGACTGAAACGAGTGAGTGAGCGAAAGGGTGTTCTTCTGTTCTGGCCTGGGTTGTGTAATAAAATCATTGGGTATATATATCTAACTATCTTCGTGTGGGGGTCGGGAGTGGGACAAATTACTATGACCGAGACACTTAGGTAGGTAGACGGTCATTAGATTGTGGGTTCTTCTGACTGAGTTTTGTGACTAGGGTGTAAGGTGTAAGGTCCAACCTCCCTATCACCAACATCAACATCCTATTTTCTTGTGCATAGTTCTGTATGTGTATGTGCAGAGAATAATAACCACAACAGTAGTAGTAGTATACTAACTGAACAAAAATTAGTAGGCAAACATCTGGTTGTGCATTTTGTTGGTGGGAATTGACAAAGACTGGAGATTACAGAGGACAACGCAAAAGACAGGAGTGGACCCAGTGGCTACAGCTATTCTATCACAGCTTTATTCAAAAGAATACCTTAACTAAAGAGTGGCCAACAGGGCAAGCTTAGCTACACACCGTCTAATAGTAGTAGCACAGAGAGTCTTAGGGCAGAGGCAGTTTGAAGGAACTGAAAGTCAGGGATGGCATTGGATACCCAAAATTTGGAAAACAAATTTAAGACCAAAGAAGGTTTTGCTAACATTGAATTAGGAAGGAGGCTTAATAGCTTGGAAAAAATAAGGTGCGTTAAAAAGTTAGGGAAATATAATTGTTAATAATATAAGCACTGTAGGACTTACTGGGGCCAGCAGCAGTATCCTCGGTAGAGGAGCGCACCTCTTGTGGTTGTCCCGCCAACTCGGACCCCGTCTTCTTGCCCTTGGGTGGTGCTGATCATGTAAGAAATAATAAAGAAAGAGAAACATTAAGTGCTGTGAAACAAAGACCTCATTCAAAAATCCTCTCAAACATTTTAGGAAACAACAATTCCAATAAAATTGACTTCGAAGTATAAATGACTACTGGCTTGCAGGATTCACAGACCGTCTACTTATAGAACACTAATCAAATGTTCCATAAACATTCTGATTGCAGAATATACTAACAAAGCCAGTACCACCTGACCTACATCACCTATTCAAGAATCCAGACGGGCCTATTGTTCAGTTAGTCGGCATTTCCATTTTATTTTTGCCCGCAAACATGCATAGATGATGAGATGGACGACACATGCATAAATTTGTGCATACACGGAATTGTTGGTTGCTTGCGTCATATGAACTGCTACTGACTCACCTGACCATGCTATTGCTGCTAAGCCTACCACTCAGTAAACAAACTTCAAACCGGTTCTATAGAGGGGTGGGGTAAATAAGAACTAAGCATTCAGTGACAGAGGAGGCGTCATGCAGACCGTTAAAAAAATATGAACTAATACTATCCATCCATCACTATTTCACTAAAGGACAATGTAAGGAAGGACTAGACTCCAGCAATAGCATTAACTAACTTCAGTTCTCTAAAAATTCTAACATCAATAATCACCAGCCCAAGCTAGCGCAAAGTTACAAACCAGTAAGAGAAGTGGCGAGCAGCTCCTGTGTCATACAATAACAGAAGATTTTGAGACGGAATTGATCTGCAATGTAACTAAGCGCACCAGTAATCGTGTTACTTTTTCGTCCATGAAATATACACAATACTTATACTACTATATTATATATTAAAAATTACTAGCTACTCACCAAGCCCCACGACCTCGACACCTAGCAGGTCCAACAGGTCCTGCTCCCTGTCCAGAATGTCTGCCCACCGGTGGGCCAGCTGCTGGTGGGTGCGCCGGATATCCGAGAGATGGTGGACTGCCCGGCACACCTTTGCCCACCGGCGGTGACGCTCCTCTGGGAGGTAACCGGAGCCTGGCCTGCCGCCTGCTGCCAAGGTCAAGGGGAGGTGGCGCTGGATGAAAAAAACCAGGGCGGCCACCTCCGCCTCCCCGAAAAGATTCCGGGCATGCACCCCTGCAGGTCTCATTCTGCCGCAAGGCAGCCGGCTCTTGGGCGCAGGCGCCTTGCCCTTCGAGCCGGTTCTGCTGCTCCCCTTTGCCATGGTTCTGGGGTGGAGGTGGAGGTGGAAAAGAAAAGTTAGAACAAAGGGAAAAAAGTTAGGGGGAAGAAGTAGGAGCTTAAATAAAGAAGTAAAATAAAACAGTAGAAAAGTTTTAAAAAAGGTGGAAAAGGAGAAATAAAATGCAAAATATAAACTTAGGGACGGAGAGAGATAGATGATAAGTAAAAAAAGTAAGAAAAACTGTGAAAATAGGTAAAGATTGCACAGATATAAGGTGGATAGAAAACTAGACCCAGAACCATAGCATAGAGTGTGAAAAACAAGATGGCCGTGCCCATCGCGACCACGTGGGTAAGTTCGCACGCGATTTAACGCGAACACGCACTTTGTCAGCGTGAACAAGTAGTTGTGTTCCCGATCAAGACGTGCACCGCGCAACCACGTTATACGCGACCCGGAAGAGGAAATAGGGGACGCGAGCGGGCGGGACAATTGAAAAAAAAAGATGGCCGCGCCCATAGCCCACCACATGGGTAAGGTCGCACGCTACAATCCCCCGAACACGCAGACAGCGCCCCGAACACGCACAACGCGCTCCCGAGCAAGAAAAATGGCTCGCGAATGGGACCAGCAAGCTACTACGCACGCTCGTGAAACTACACGAAACTCGCGTAGTGCGAGAACGTCTTCGCGTAGCTTCGCGTAGCGCGACTACGCGTACTACGCCCAGGGTTAATGTATATAAAGTGCAAAGTGCTAGATCTCAACTTCGTCAAATATGCAAATTAGGATATAATGTTGATTGATCATAAATGAATCAAAAAGTTAAATACATCATCTTGACTCATTGGCTCAGTACATGTATATATAAATCTCTTAGTACAAATCCTTATTACATTTTGTTATAATCAGTGCAAATACGCAAAGCTTATTTGGAACACCTTTCTTAGCAAGCTATACAAAAGGTATGTCATTACAGGAAATGCATGTGCAAAAATCGCATAATGTAAACACTAAATTTGTTTTTACTACTCCTGTGCAAATAAGCAAAAAGAAACTAATATAGCATGATCTACTGTGTGTCATGTCTAAGAAGCCTAAATGTACAAAATATATAAATGTAGAGCCACTATGATTATCTATGATCATCATTATATAGTTGTAATAACCATAGAATATGATTATGCAGCATATGTGGACGCAAGATAAAATAAGATGAAAATGGTATAATCTATACTATCATTGAATTAAAAATAGCCCTTGCCCTCTCTAGATGACTATAACTGATTTGCGGGCAACCGAAAAAGATAACTAATAATGAAATGTAGTGCTCAAAAAAGTGCCAATGCGAGTATAAAATCCTAGGACATCCACAAAATAAGTGACCATACAAGCAGGACCAATAGAAAGAAAAAATTGTCGGGAGATAATGTGTGTATTTAAAAAACACCGTATATGTTTAATCATACATAAAAAATAAAAATCATATAGAGACTGATTCAATAAGTCAAACTATATGATACAATAAGACATTGACATGTTAAAACAATTCTTTAACACAATAACTCGAATGCATTCATTGAAAAACAATAAACTTCTTAATAAAAGCATAAATCCTAACTCATTGGACAATTATATACAAACAGAAAATGTAACACCAGATACATCTATAACAATTTAATTCAATTGACTCGACGCGCGTTTCGGCAGTAGGAGAACTGCCTTCTTCAGGAGCCGTTGATTAAATTCTGTAAAAAGAATCTATATCTCAACATATACATATCTTTTAACAGTTTTAGTCTCTTTATCTACTGAAAAATCCAGTAGTTCCTCACACAATGAAAAATTTTTTTTTTTTGAAAAAAACACATTTCTATATCTCCTCTAAAGGTCCAGACATTTTAATTGGTCACTTAACGTCATATGTTAGACTGATATATACAGAAAGTAGTGCGCACTCAGCTTGACTTCAACGGAGCTCTTATTATAGGTACTTTTAATGTTCATATGTATCAATCTTGAGTGATTACCTAATTGGAGACTCAAATATTCAATACACATATATAATACATTTTGGTCTCACTCCTGGATATACACATATTAAGTCACTTAGATAGCTCAAAAGAAACGTTAATATTTTCGTCGTTAAATTAGAAGGATTTGCCAAAATTCACGGATAACAAAGACATTTATTAAAATGATATCTAATTATAGCCAAAATTTATAATGAGAACAGACTATATGATGAAACGAAATAGAAAGCAGCTTAAACTCAATGGGGCATTACAAACACAATCTGTATACGATACCATTGGGATTAACAAGATATAGGTAATTAGTCCATATCTTTACATTTACACCAGCAAAAGGGGGTAGGTGGGAAAAAAGATTTTGCTTTTATAGTTGAAAGATAAATGGATTCAAAGGACCAGTTACCTATTGTTATTACTGCTAACGTATATACTAAACTATTCACACTGAGAAATCTTCTAGAAGTTGTCTGTTTAAAGGGGGAAAATTACCTTTATATTTTCAGTTGTTTATGTTCCAATATTGGTGGTCAAGACAAATCTTAAAATGCGCAAGGCATAAAAGAGGCTGAAACAATATAAATTTTAGGCAATGGCAAGCATTAGGTGTTATCTTAAACCTTGGATCGTGTACATCAACTAATAATGCAACGTATCCTATAGTTCGAGACGCCATAGTGTTACGAGAATAGATGAACATTTACCTTTAAAACCAAGCAAACATGCCAACAGCAAGATGGTGCTGTTTCATTTGGAGAACCGGGTTGGAATGCCGCTATTTTCAGGGTTTCTGCAAATAAATATAAAACGAACTCGAAGTAAATAAAAAGTCATATCTGTGAGGTGGGGTAGTTTTAATATCTTGAGTGTGGAGACAATTGTCACCTTAATTTAAGGGAGGTGGTGCAGACTTCAAGTGGGTTCAGATCAGGGCGATAGATCAGTGAAACTGCTTCGCCGGAACAAGATGTAAAATCCACTACTGGCTGATCTTTAAAGAAAAATGTCATTTCGTAAGGGGCCACATTTTGAGATTCAGACAGTTGCCAATATAAAAGCGGACATAATTCTCACCTTGTAACAGTGTGAATATCGTGGACTGCAAAGTGGTGCAGTTCCAAACGGCGGGATTGCGGAACTGCCTCGCCGAAAGTGATAAGTATTCCGCTTCTAATTAATCCTTAAAGAAAGATATTTACGTAAAGGGCCACATCTGACAGAAATACACGGTTCCTAATGTTTTAGAATGTGCTTACATCTCACCTTGTTAAAATACAAATTTCACGGGCTGCAGGATGGTGCAGTTCCAGACGGCGGAATTGCGGAACTACTTCGCCGAAAAATGATGAGTATTCTGCTGCTATCGAATCTTTAACAAAAAGGATAATTTACGTAAAGAGCCACATCCGCCAAAGTTGTACGGTTCCTAGCATATTAGAGTGGGCTTACATCTCACCTTGTTAAAATATAAATTTCTCGGGCTGCAAGATGGTGCAGTTCCAGGCGGCAGGGTAGCGGTACGGCTTCTCCGGGGTAGATCGGTGTGCGCTCTGTTACTGGCAACACTTTTAAATAGTGATTTGGGCGCGAAAAGAGAAAACACGCAATCAGGTCTGGATGTAGTTGAAAGAGTAAGCGGACTATCTCGAAACCTCCGTCAAGATCCCGATTGAAAGATACCTTCTCTAAGATGGCGCCGAAAGGGCGTAAGGATGTTGATCTATACTGTCTAGCTCTAAAGACACAAAACCAATGTGCTATAATGAAGAAACCAAGAGAGAGAATGTCTCAATGAGGTCACAAATACGAAAATGGCAAATAAATTGTACCAAAATAAGAAAATATATAATTAGATGTTTTAATACTAAAAAACGACATTTATTTACTACACCTATGGCATGATATTTGATACCTAAAGCGGCAGCTATTTATACTTAGGGTAAGTCAGTGATGTGACTCAACTTTCACATATATCTGTAAAATATATTTATTGTATGGGCTAAAGACAAGGGGTGACTGAAGGCTATTATCTTATTTGAAGGGCCAGAAGACAATCTAGCTCTCTTAATATTTGTCTAATGGACTAAGTGTTAAACATATATGTTGACTTACAGTGGGGATCAGAGGAGATCAGTGGGGGGCAGTAACAAAGTTCAGAACCATAACTTACATATTGTTACATGATGTTATATGATTGCGTTCTCCCACGGGATTTCAGCGTTTAATCCTGTTTTGAAAGTCCCCAAAGAAAAGATCCAGAACACCTCTCTTTTCTTCCTAATTTTTTCACCACCTTTACTGTCTGCGAGCCTAATTTTCTCTAAGATGCACCATCTGAAATCCTCTGGGCCATGATTGTGCTCTCTAAAGTGTTTAACTAGAGGTGCTACAGTTTTGTTAGTACGAATGGCTGAGCGGTGTTCCGTGAGTCTAATTTGTATCTGTCTCGAGGTCTCCCCAACATATCCCAGTTGGCAGGGGCAAAGGATCAAATATATACAATTGGCTGTTTTACAATTCCATAGGCCTGTAGCTTTAAAATGACAGCCATTGTGTACAAAAGATTCTCCGGAGATGATATTTTTACATGATTTACATGAGGAGCATCTAACAGTTCCTTTCATTGGGGAGTTATTATCAATTGATCTTTGGGAAAATTCAGAATTGACCTCTTTGGAAGAGAAACGAGAATGTACGATCAGATCCTTGAGGTTTTTAATCCTTTTATGTGCATACAATGGTTTTTCCATTTTGACGTTGGTAGGGTTGGAGTTAAGTATATGCCAGTTAGAGTTTATAATTTGGCGAACAGTATTATCTAAGGTGGAATGTTTGGTTATGCAAACCAGTCTTTTGTTCTCTGGGGGTGGCTTAGGTCTAAGTAATGAATCCCGATCGTAGTATCGGGCTCGTTTGTATGAGTTCCTGACTAGTCTATGAGGATAGCCTCTATTCAGGAACTTCTGTCGCATGATGTTTGCTTGAAGGTCAAAGTCTGCTAAATTAGAACAGTTCCTTCTCACCCGGAGGAACTGGGAAAAAGGGATGCTTTCTCTCTGACAACGGGGATGAAAGCTTTTAAAATGTAAGAGAGTATTCCTCGCTGTGGGCTTGACATAGAGATCAACTGCCAATTTGTTATTCTGGTGCTTAATAATGATATCTAAGAATTCAACTTGGTTACTATCGAAATGAGCCGTAAATTTCAAATTTGTGTCCACCAAGTTGATCCATTCCAAAAACTCACCGAGTGAGTCTTTCCCATTGGTCCAGATAAAAAAGATGTCGTCAATGTATCTGGACCAATGGGAAATGGATTCAAAAAATGGGGCTATCTCGTTGTGGATAGCTTTAGTTTCGAAAGCCGCCATGTAGATATTGGCAATAGACGGAGCAACTGAAGCCCCCATGCTGACGCCTCTCGTTTGACGATAGATTGTATCACCAAATTCTACAATGTTTTCCGACAGTACAATATGGAGAAGCTCCAACAGAAATTCTTTGGGGCCAGGGATATCGAAATGGTCAATAAACCAACTAGTGGCTGACAGAGCTTCCCGTTGGGGAATGCTACTGTACAACGCTTCCACGTCCATCGTTACTAGAAGGTCTGTGCATGGGTTGAAAGATAGAGTTTCTATCTTTGATATCATGGAACCTGTATCCTTAATGTAGGAGATGATTTTCGGTATGTGTGGACGCAAAAATGAATCTACAAATTTGGATAAAGGTTCCGTATTGGTCCCTATTGTGGATACGATCGGCCTATAAGGAGGGTCTGTGATGTCTTTGTGGATTTTAGGCATCCCGTAGATGCATGCTGTTTTGTATTGATGGAAATTCAAGAAGTCAAATTCTTTTTGATTAATGTCACCTGCAGATAGTGCCTCGGTGGTCAGATTACGGATTTTTTTGGAGGTTGATATCAAGGGGTTACTTCTAATAGGGGTGTACGTGGTGGTATCTGCGAGCATATTTTTCATTTTACGTTCATAGTCTTTGGTATCTATTAGAACGATTCCACCACCTTTATCGCAACTCTTGATGACCACAGTATTATCCTGACGTAAAGTTTTGAGGGAGTCTGATTCCTCTCTATTAAGGTTGTAGGTCGGTTTTGGGATAAAGCGAAGAGCTTTCTCAAGTTGTTGGAGGACCACTAGTTCGAACGTGGCAACCTCGGGGCCTAGTTGATCTAAGGAAGGATTAAAAGTCGATGGAAGAGATAATTGCCTTGTTTCTTGAAACTGTTCCGTATTATCTAACTGAGAGGCGAAAAATTTCTTGAGTCTAATTCTGCGAAAGAAGGAGATAATGTCTTTCTGAAATTCAAAGATGTCTAAATGGGAATGTGGAACAAAGGAGAGTCCTTTAGATAGGAGAGATTCTGTATAGGGATCGATATTTTTGGAAGATAAATTGAAAATTGGGATCATATCCCTTGTCCCCAATATTGGCGGTTGCGTGTCTCGCGAATAAATTGGGGTTCCTGAGGCTGATGTTGTTGGTAAGACTGTTGGTGTTGGTGTGGGTGCTGTTGTTGGTGATGGGCCTGTTGGAAATTGCCTCTTGTCTGGTTCTGAAAATGAACTCTTTGTCGACCTCGTCGTGGGCCCCTGTTGGATAAAAAAGGCTGTTTAGGGCGAGGGCCATTATATTGGTTGAAGTTATTTTCCTGGTCATAATAGTTTGACGGACCTTCATTCTCTGAGTCAGAGGAGTCAGTAAAGTTATTCACTCTCTGAGGTGTAGATCTCAACTCGTCAACATAGTGGTTCTGTTTATAAAAGTCTGCCTTAAGGTAAGGATAAGTGCTTTCTAAAGTATAGAAGCGTTTGTCTTTAGTTAATTTATCGTTCTTCCGTTTGTTTAAATAAGCACTAAAAGACTCTAGCTCTTTGTTGGCTTCCTCGATTTTCTTCATTGCCTCCTCTATGTTACCTACATTTTTAAGTTTAGTTTCTAGGGCGTCAATTTCTTTTCCTGATGTCGACAGCTAGTTCTTTGGCTGTCTCGATGATAAGGATCATCAAGTCCCTTGAGCACCTATTTGCAATGAGACTCCATTTTTCTAAAAAAGGCCTATGGTGAACAAAAAGTCCTGGTATATTACGTACTCTTAGACCCATGGGGATAATGCCGTTTTTAAGATACGCAAGCATGAATTCCCCATGTGCTTCCATGCGGGTCAGTTTCTTTTTAAGTTCAATAAGATTGCGACTATCTTCATTGTTTGATATATAGGAAGCTCCCCCATTCGTGGTGGTGATACTAGTTCCAACTAGAGAGGCAAACACCTCGTCTGAAAAACCAAACGTTGGTAGTAACAGAGCGCACACCGATCTACCCCGGAGAAGCCGTACCGCTACCCTGCCGCCTGGAACTGCACCATCTTGCAGCCCGAGAAATTTATATTTTAACAAGGTGAGATGTAAGCCCACTCTAATATGCTAGGAACCGTACAACTTTGGCGGATGTGGCTCTTTACGTAAATTATCCTTTTTGTTAAAGATTCGATAGCAGCAGAATACTCATCATTTTTCGGCGAAGTAGTTCCGCAATTCCGCCGTCTGGAACTGCACCATCCTGCAGCCCGTGAAATTTGTATTTTAACAAGGTGAGATGTAAGCACATTCTAAAACATTAGGAACCGTGTATTTCTGTCAGATGTGGCCCTTTACGTAAATATCTTTCTTTAAGGATTAATTAGAAGCGGAATACTTATCACTTTCGGCGAGGCAGTTCCGCAATCCCGCCGTTTGGAACTGCACCACTTTGCAGTCCACGATATTCACACTGTTACAAGGTGAGAATTATGTCCGCTTTTATATTGGCAACTGTCTGAATCTCAAAATGTGGCCCCTTACGAAATGACATTTTTCTTTAAAGATCAGCCAGTAGTGGATTTTACATCTTGTTCCGGCGAAGCAGTTTCACTGATCTATCGCCCTGATCTGAACCCACTTGAAGTCTGCACCACCTCCCTTAAATTAAGGTGACAATTGTCTCCACACTCAAGATATTAAAACTACCCCACCTCACAGATATGACTTTTTATTTACTTCGAGTTCGTTTTATATTTATTTGCAGAAACCCTGAAAATAGCGGCATTCCAACCCGGTTCTCCAAATGAAACAGCACCATCTTGCTGTTGGCATGTTTGCTTGGTTTTAAAGGTAAATGTTCATCTATTCTCGTAACACTATGGCGTCTCGAACTATAGGATACGTTGCATTATTAGTTGATGTACACGATCCAAGGTTTAAGATAACACCTAATGCTTGCCATTGCCTAAAATTTATATTGTTTCAGCCTCTTTTATGCCTTGCGCATTTTAAGATTCGTCTTGACCACCAATATTGGAACATAAACAACTGAAAATATAAAGGTAATTTTCCCCCTTTAAACAGACAACTTCTAGAAGATTTCTCAGTGTGAATAGTTTAGTATATACGTTAGCAGTAATAACAATAGGTAACTGGTCCTTTGAATCCATTTATCTTTCAACTATAAAAGCAAAATCTTTTTTCCCACCTACCCCCTTTTGCTGGTGTAAATGTAAAGATATGGACTAATTACCTATATCTTGTTAATCCCAATGGTATCGTATACAGATTGTGTTTGTAATGCCCCATTGAGTTTAAGCTGCTTACTATTTCGTTTCATCATATAGTCTGTTCTCATTATAAATTTTGGCTATAATTAGATATCATTTTAATAAATGTCTTTGTTATCCGTGAATTTTGGCAAATCCTTCTAATTTAACGACGAAAATATTAACGTTTCTTTTGAGCTATCTAAGTGACTTAATATGTGTATATCCAGGAGTGAGACCAAAATGTATTATATATGTGTATTGAATATTTGAGTCTCCAATTAGGTAATCACTCAAGATTGATACATATGAACATTAAAAGTACCTATAATAAGAGCTCCGTTGAAGTCAAGCTGAGTGCGCACTACTTTCTGTATATATCAGTCTAACATATGACGTTAAGTGACCAATTAAAATGTCTGGACCTTTAGAGGAGATATAGAAATGTGTTTTTTTCTAAAAAAAAAATTTTTTCATTGTGTGAGGAACTACTGGATTTTTCAGTAGATAAAGAGACTAAAACTGTTAAAAGATATGTATATGTTGAGATATAATTTTGTTTTTTTCAAAAAAAATTCTTTTTACAGAATTTAATCAACGGCTCCTGAAGAAGGCAGTTCTCCTACTGCCGAAACGCGCGTCGAGTCAATTGAATTAAATTGTTATAGATGTATCTGGTGTTTTAATTTACATTTTCTGTTTGTATATAATTGTCCAATGAGTTAGGATTTATGCTTTTATTAAGAAGTTTATTGTTTTTCAATGAATGCATTCGAGTTATTGTGTTAAAGAATTGTTTTAACATGTCAATGTCTTATTGTATCATATAGTTTGACTTATTGAATCAGTCTCTATATGATTTTTATTTTTTATGTATGATTAAACATATACGGTGTTTTTTTAAATACACACATTATCTCCCGACAATTTTTTCTTTCTATTGGTCCTGCTTGTATGGTCACTTATTTTGTGGATGTCCTAGGATTTTATACTCGCATTGGTCTTTACCCTGCCCTAGGAATCTGTGTATTTGCGATACCCAGGGGGTCCTTGTTTATTTCTCAGTGCTCAAAAAAGTGGTCATAAATTGCAAAATGAACTTAAACCAAATGATGATCACCATTAATGTGTTTATGTGATTTAAAAAGATTAGCCATGGGGCTGCTTGAGGGGCATAATAGCTAATGGATATAATGCACCCTATGTTGCACACTTAAATAGATAAAGCAACTAAAGTAACATTAATGAGTTCAGACTGTGCGTGCTGCTCTAAAACTGCAAATGTCTGATTATGGATGTTATGCGAAATCAGAGATGATAGAAGGCAAAAATTGTATACAGACATTGATTTGAGGCCGGTAAGGACTAAATACAGACTCAATAAGAACAATTCATAGAAAAGACAGTTCTATAAAAAATTGCTTAAGTCCTCCCCCATGTTCAGGCCTACTGGTGTTTTGCTATTTAGATTTACTATGTATCTGGATTCTAATTGCCTAAGGCATTTCTCTCTGTTCCCCACTCTTCTGTTTAAGGCCACTGCATCTATCACAAAGTATTTTAAATGTGACAGGACATTGGCATGAAAAGCCTTAAAGTGTCGAGCTACCGGATATGCCGGATCCGAGTTGACGAGCGCTCTCAAATGCTGCAATATCCGTGTGTGGACTTGTAATTTAGTGCTTCCCACGTAGGACATATTACAGCTACATCTCAACACATATACCGCATATTCAGTGCGGCAGGTGTAGTGGGCTTTGAGGGCTACAGGGACACTTGAGAAAGGAGTTACATAGGATGAGGTATTGACCCTGAATTTACATGCTGGACAAGAGCTACATTTGAAAAAACCCTTGCAAAGGGACAGCCAATTACCAGATCTACTAATTTCTGGACTGTTAGTAACCAGATCATTGCGCATAGGGTGTGCGCGCCTGAACGTGACTGTTGGCGTTTCTGCTATTACCTCCTTCAAAACCTGATCTGTTAGGATAATGGGCCATTGTTGTTTAACAATTTTGGTAATTTGTCTAGCTTGTCTATATACCTTCCGTGTACTTCCATGTACTTATGTATCTTTATATTTATTACTTTGCTTCTAATTCAGCATATCCAATGCACTACCCTATATCTCTCGCAGCTTATCCTCTACCTCCACTCTGACTCATCTCAAACCTCATTCTACTACTCTCTCTAATACACTGCCCTATTTCTCACCCTATACCGCTCTCAATATATATTCCACCTCAACTCTCTGGCTCACCTCAAACCTCATTCTACTACTCTTTCTGATGTACTACCCTATTTCTAGCCCTATACCTCTCTCAATATAAACTATACCTCCACTATCTCTTTCAGCCAAAACCCATGCCACTACTATGATCCACAAAAGAACCCTTTTTAGACTCTTACGTCCTCTATTCCTCCTTGTGTCATCTCATACCTCGTTTGCTATTCAGATCTCCTAAACAAGCATTGCTAAACCCTTCCCTTAGACTCTTCCCCCTCCACCTCCGCTTTACTCATTCCAAACCCCCTCCCACTGCTATGAACTCCAAAAGTAAACAAAAACAAACAAAAAACTTTCTAGACCATTCCATTTTCTATCCCTCCACTTTTCCTTTTCAATCTAAATAACAGACTAACATGTCCACCGCTTAAATTAATTTCATATTTCCCTATACGAATTCCCCACTAATCCTGTTTGGGTCCAGAGTAAAGTGCTGCCTGCCAAGAAGCGCTTCAACACCTCATCATGGGTAGCAAGGGCTATATGAATGCAAACCCATCCCTCTTCTATCCCACCACTATTATTTTACAATCCAAATACCCAACTAACATAACATGTCCACCACTCAAATCAAACTATTTTCATATTTCCCTAAACTAATTCACCACTAATCAATCTTGGGGTTTGGAGTAGCATGCTACTCACCAAAAAATGCTTCAATATATCATCAAGGGTAGCAAGGACTATATACATGCAAACCCTTCCCTCTTCCATCTCTCTACTATTCCTTTCAATCCAAATAACAGACTAACTTGTCCACCACTCAAACTAATTTCATATTTCCCTAGACTAATTCACAACTAATACTTTTTTGGTCTTGGAGTAGCATGCTACTCGCCGAAAAGCGTTTTAACACTGATGAGGAGGAGCAAGCGCTATATAAATGCAAACCTTTCCCTTTTCTATCCTTCCACTATCATTCTCAATCCAAGTAGCAGACTAACAGATTCACGGCTCAAATTAATTTCATATTTCACTATACTAATTCACCACTAATCCTTTTGGGTTCCGGAGCAGCATGTAACTATCCAAAAAAGCGCTTTGACGCCTTGTATGGGGAAATGAGTGCTATATAAATGCAATTACAATACAATACAATTAAAAAAGGGCCTATGCACTGTACAAATAAACACCAACCATGTCCATCCTGAAGGGTGGAGGTGACACCCCCTTTCACCTTTTGCCCAACAAGAAGAACAAAAGTCAGCTGAGAGACACTCTTTGTTTTCTGGTCAGGCAGCCAGGACCTAGATATGCTCTAAATGCGCAGGCTCCTTACTGCCTGAGCGGAACTTTGCCAGGCTGAAGTTGTCACAGCTCCGATTGTGACGAAGCAGAGTGTCACTGATTGCCTTGGACCTGGGTTCTTCAGTTTTAAGCCCTTAAGTGCCCAGGGTTGAGTCTCAATCACTGATGGCTTGTCACAGAGTGGGGTGGGGTCAGCAACTCTCACTTACTCCATCCCACTCTGTGATGAGGCAGGGACTGCTGCCTCCCCTCATTGGCTCACCTTAGGTGAGCCAATGAGAGAATACAGCAGTCTCAACCCGCCTGAGACCTCTGAGGCAGAGCTGTGCAGGTAAGTGTGATTTTGTTTAATGTTTGGTACATATATGTATGTATGATTATTTGAGAGTGAGTGTTGTGAATGGAGGTATTTGTGTGCACATGTTTGAATTCATGGGTGTGAGTTTGTGTGTATGTGTGTGTGTGTCCAATCCACCACCTCCCTGCTAAAATTACTGGCTGCCACTGGTAAACTCATCAAAGAACAGTGTGTACTTTCTTCCCAAAACATATTGTTAAACAGCTTAAATTATGTTACTATCAAAGATACGTTTTTGCTTCAAAGTTTGTAACATTTGGGGAGATTCCTGCTCCCCTGTTAAAACTGATAGTTGCAGTAAAGTAACATATATCCATAAACAGACAATAATAGAAAACAGAAACAAAAAATAATTGTGTATTTTCACTGTTTTTTAGTAAAAAGAGGTCTTAAAAGCTCCTTTGTTTTAGGGTGATTAAGGCTGCCACGATCCGTGCAGGTAACAACAGTGGTGGGGCGGTGGGGCTGGGTAAGGGGATTTCGAGAACCACAGCTGGATTTTGAGATTGCTTTCAGGCAGTTGATGTACACAGTGTTGACTGACTCTGGTAGCAGGCACTGTGATGCTGCAAATGAACTGCAATAAAGCATTACACCAGAGAAACTATGTCATATTCTTATTATAAGTAAGACTCCCGGTTTTCCGTGTGAACGGATTTTTACACATAAATACAGTCTGTATTTATAAATAGAAACGGTAAAATACTGCTGAAACTGATTCCGAAACAGTCATGCTCCAGCCAAGGGTTGCCACGCCGCTCTGTCTGATGTAGATCTTTGGGGAACATGGGGAGCGACACAGACACCAACACCGAAATAGTGTGAAAAAGGCCGCTTTTATTGAAACAGGTGCACATCACAATTACAAGGCCCTTGGCCTAATGCCTAACAAAACTACAACCTCACTATACAAGCTGTTACCTATGTTACGCTACCCCCACCCCTAAGGTTCTCCCACACAACATTTAAAACCTGCCATTCAGTACCACCGACTGTGACCTTTCAGTTTTGACCTTTGAACTTTGAACGTTACCCTTGGTGTGACCGATGCCCCAAATGGCCAGTCCACAACCCACCTGGCCGTCGCTCAACCGATGGAATGACTCACCTGTATGTAAAATCTTAACAACTTATCTTAAGAGGGTAGCAGCTACCTCCCCCCCGGCCCCCCTCTCCTACACAATGCCAAGTGCCAAAAAATATGTAGAGAGTCACAAGAAACACAAAAAACACCTCTCGCTCGTGCTAGTCTACCAATACCAAGGACTCCTCCAGTAACAAAACAGACACACAGGAGCCTCCAACTATGGCAGAACCTGAAAACAAAAAATTGTTCAGAAAATGAAGTATCTAGAAACACTCCTTCCCTGACCAGAACATATTGCTAACAGCAGTACATGCCCGACTCCCTAATACCAAATGCCCGCTATGCTCCAAACCCATGGGCAGCCTTACAATACCCTGAGTGCCAGCAAACCCCACAGCAACGCGGTTAACCTAGAACCAATTCACCCCTTTGCCACCCCAATGCGCCAGAACAAACCCCTGCCCAGAGAAAACTTTCACACAGGGAAGAGCCACACGTCCCAGAGCCCAAGCCAACAAAAAACTACATACCTGCGCACTGCAGCCCCACCTAACCCTCTCCAGACATATGAAACATGTCTAAGAAAAACCTACTGCCAGGAGACACCTAGGTGAAACATATAACCTAAGAGCTCGGATACCCAAAAGGCTCCAGAAGAAAACAAGCCTGTTCATAAAACAAGCGCATTTCAAAAACCCTCCCTGCAAAATACAGGTAACTCCCCTAAACTTAAAAACATCCCCTGATCACCCCCTTGACTCCTCCCGCTGACAAGCACCAGATGCCATAAATTGTCTCCAGGCCAGAGAAAGAACTGCGCAAGTAGGAGCTGAAAATGAACCTACCACCAGATGAAAGACCCTGTGTTGTATACATACCACAGCTGTTCCGGTATTGCGGTCGGAATCCTATCCACCTCCATGGCCAGTCCACAGAAACCCCTCCTCTGCGAATGAGACCAAGCAGCAGCAATTTTCCCAGTTCACACCAGGGATAAAAAGTGCCCAGAACGCCATATCAAGCCTAAAGCAGCCAAGAACAAACCTGCAACCAATTCACAAACTGCACAACCCTAGCCGACCGCTTGTTGATCATTTCCACCGCTGCCAAGATGTAAATCCTGAACCAAACTTCCTAATGTGCCGCTCCCTCACCCCACGGCGACAATGCCACCAGCACAGGAAAAGGCTCAAAAACTTCGATGCCCCTCCCACCAAAATACCACCGCTCAGACACGACCCCGATGCCTTGTCAGAATATACCACACCCATCGCCACCTGCCGGTCACGAAAATATTTGAACATCCCACTGAAAGTCATCGTTTCAAACCCATAGTAATCTTTCAAAGGAATGCAAAATTGGCCTCCGCATGCGCAGGTCCACCTACACACCAGCCAACAAGCGGATATGGTGGAGAGGCAGCTAATGACCTGACATCGCCCTCACCAATCTCCTGCAAAAAGTCCTACCAGCCCAGACTACCTTACAGGCAACATTGATATAGCCCCACAAAAACTGGATGCCCTTCGGCGTTAATTTATGCTTGCCCACCTTCCTTCCAACAACACCAAAATTTTCGGGTTCTTATCAACCGACCCCCGTGCCTGCATTCCTACTAAGTAAATTTCCATGCCTAAGAATGACATGGTCGACATGGCCACATTGTTCCTCTGGTGCCAAGGGCCAACCCCAGCTCCCCAAGAGCTCGTGGAAAGTGTCTAGTGCTACCTGGCCCTCCGTGGAGCCCAGGGAACCTACAAAAGAAGACGTCTAAGTAGTGTGTTACCAGCTTCGGACCAGTGTGCTGTGTAAAATACCCCTGAAAAAAGGTGCTGAAACACTCAAACAAAGCACAAAACATTGAACAACCCATCAGAAATGCCCTATCCACATACCACCGTCCTTCAAACTGGAATCTAAGAAGGCACCAATCATCCGGATGTACTAGAAGCAAGTGAAAGGAAGATTTTATGTCGCCTGACGCCATATCTGTAAGTGCGCCCGCGGTCACAACCAATGACATAGCAACTTAAACTGGGAAATATGACACTGGGGCTGCCTACTCATCCATGAAAATATTTACTGAAAACTCCTCAAGCCACGATAGGTATCGTCTTAGTCCGTACTGACCCCATTCTTCTTTGGGAACACCCCTCCCAATCGAAGAAACAAATCAAATCAACCACTGGGCAGCCATCAAAAGGACCTGCCAACCCTCCTTCACGGATTTCTTTGTCCAACTTGTGTTGCACCCCTGCCATATGTTAAAATGCTGACTTCGAAATTGTTTGGCCGCCGCCTCTGCTGAGGCTCCTTTTAATCCCAACGAAACCCCTCTTCAAAACTCTCCAACAGGACCTGCTCTGCTTCCAAACCCTCATCTTCCCCAGACCCTGACGCCAAAGCTGTTAGTCTGACTGGTGTAGAAGCTTTTGGGCCCATGACCCTGAAATTCCTTACCGCCCCTACCACCCGGGCATTGTTGTGGAGGCCCAGATGTGCAAGCACCTGTCCGGTGCCCCTGCTGGTTTCCTTGCGCCCTGCCTCCCCAACACCTAACCAAGCGGTGTTTCCTTCCGCACTGAGAGAACTCGGGTATGAACTTACCATACTCCTTTGTGCCCAAGCCTTCATAAAAACTCCCCTCACGCTCCTGATCCTGACTGTGTAGCTATTGTCCTACCCACCCCTCCCCGGGTAGGCCTTCCCTGAAAGGGCCGGCACCTACAGGTAACCACTTACGGTAAATATAGGCCTTCCAGTTTACATTTGTCAACGGCACCGCAAGCCGCTCGACCAGCTCATACTTCTCTTCCTTAGACCCTTCCTTGGACCGTATCTCCTTGTGAAGTAGCTTCAACATTTCAACGTATTCCCCCCCTTCAAACATGCTCTTTCGTGGCCAACATCAAATGCGCACCTGGGGGCTTTTTGCTACACCCATGTACAGGAGGTTTTTCTTAAACTTTAGCTCTTTATTCTGAAAGGCTCTTTACCTGGTCCCTCCATCCAGTATTCATGCCACTCTCCACTTTAGTGCCTGATGCCACCACTTCACCAGTCCCCACACCTCGGGTTCTAATATATTTACCCATGTGGAGCTTACCACCCAGCTCCTCCCATACATGGTCACCCTTTGTCTCCACCGACACCATTTTTGGTTTGGCCCTTGGAACAACCTTCTGACTCTGCTCGGTCTCTAATATATTTACCCATGTGGAGCTTACCACCCGGCTCCTCCCAAACATCGTCACCCTTTGCCTCCACCGACACCATTTTTGGGTTGGCCCGTGGAACAACCTTCTCACTCCGCTCTTTAACCGATTCACCTACGGAGCTTACCACCCAGCTCCTCCCAAAAATACTTCACCCTTTGTCCCCACTGACACCATTGGTGGGTTGGCCCGTAGTACAACATTCTCACCTGGCTCTAACAAGGCTGCCCGAACCGGCGCCGATCTCCATGCCATTTGCTCAACCGAGTCCACCGTCTGAGGAACCCTCACTGAGGGCCATGCTCTCATCCGGGCCCCAACGCCACTGCCCTCCTGGGCTGCACCGTCTCCGGTGCCTGTAAAAATCTAGGAGACACATGAGAAGGCACCCCCCTTCCTCATTGTCCCTCCACTCCCCTTCCTCAGGGAAGTCATCATAATACAGTACAAACGATTCCTCTATCTGTATAGGATCCATCATAAAACCCACACTGCGGGCCTCAGCCGACCCAACATTGCCTACACCAGCCCTAGCGGCCTGTGAAAATACTCCTGGCGGGGGAGCCGCTGTACTCGCCGGTACTCCCCCCTGCGGTGACTGCAGCGTCTGTTTTACTTTGGGGTCAGCGAGGTCACGCCTGACCTTTGTTTAATGACCGCGCCGCCGCTGGTACGGAATGTGCCGCGCAAGGCTCCACCCCCCCTTCACCTCATTGCATTAGGGCCGCACTTCGCCCTGCTGACTGAGTCCTGTTTTTCGTGGGGCCAGCGAGGTCGCACCTGACCTTCGTGTGCTGGCCGCGCCGGGCTCCCCCGCCAGTACGGCTTGTGCCACGCAAGGCTCCACCCTCCCTTCTCCTCAGTGCATTGGGGCCGCACTTCGCTCTGCTGACTGAGTCCTTTTTTATGTTGGGGCCCGCGAGGTCACGCCTGATCTTCGTGTGCTGGCCGCGCCGGGCTCCCCCGCCGGTACGGAATGTGCCGCGCAAGGCTCCACCCTCCCTTCTCCTCGATGCATTGGGGCCGCACTTCACCCTACCGAGTCTGCTGATCTACTACACTCCTCAACCTATGAAAAACAAATTTGGACTGGAGTGCTGGGAGCCCCAAAAAACTAACTGGCCTGCAATCTCCCCAGGCCTAAGGACCACCCTCGAAAAAAACGATCAGCACCCTGCCCCCCAGAGCCATAACTCACCGTACTTACCCGGGAGGGCCGCCACATCCCCACTCCACACAAACATCCTGAAAAAACCAGGCGCGGGGGCGTCCCCCGCGTGACGAACTTCCCTCTCACCCTAACCAACCCCAAAAGACCCCAACCTCACTTCCTCATCACAATGACTGAAATGCTGAACTGCACCCGGCTCACTCTGGTGGAGGGGTACTAAGGTACCTGTAGCCCCCCAAACCCAGGGCCCCTAAACCCCTTTCACCCAAGAAGAAAAGAGGATCTATGCTCTCCCAAGCGTGCACCCCTGCCACCGGAACCAATTCCCCCTCTGAAAATCCAAAAGACCTCACCTCACCCTCTCCCCCTTTCAGGACCTGCTAAGGAGACACCCCCAAGGCTGAAACTCCCCCCACCCCCCAAACTGGTCCCAAGTAATACCCTTAAAAAAGAAACCTAACATCCCAATTTCTCAGCTCCAAAATTTAAGGCCGATCTCGCTTCTCCCTTTCTGTGCCAAAATCATAGAAAAGGTGGCTAATCTACAACTCATGGAGTTTTTGGAGAGTGAATCTCTCCTCCACCCCTCTCAGTCAGGGTTTAGATCAGGCCATTCAACCGAATCAGCAGTTCTGTTTTCTACTGAACAGATCCGGAAGATGGTGGATGAGGGAGAGACAGCAGCGTTGGTCCTACTGGACTTAAGTGCAGCGTTTGATACCGTGCTGCACTCAACGCTGCTGTCTCGACTCTCAGACATGGGAGTAAAAGGCCTAGCTCTCACCTGGTTCCAGTCCTATCTTACTGACAGAACATTCCAACTCTATTGCCCACCCTTTAAGTCATCGCCTCGCAGTGTTAGCCATGGGGTTCCACAGGGCTCCAGTTTGAGCCCAACTTTATTTAACATCTACATGGAACCCCTGGCACACATTGCGGAGGAATTTGGGGTGGGCATTGTCAGCTACGCTGACGACACTCAGTTGGTGTTCAAACTAACTCCAGACAGCAGAGACTTAGCTACCAACTTCTCTGACTGTATTTCAGCGATAGCGACTTGGATGAATACTAATTGCCTCCGCTTAAACGGAGACAAAACAGAGGTATTGATAGTAGGTAAAGCTGTTTCTGCTTGGTCCCATGCATGGTGGCCTAGCGAACTAGGCGAATTACCCATGCCTGTGGAGAAAGTGAAAAATCTTGGCGTCATGCTGGACGCCGACCTCTCAGGCAAAGCCCATGTGAATAAGGTGACAAGCAAATGCTTTGGCACTTTAAAAGTACTTCGTAAAGTACTTGACCTCCTGCCGACCGAAGCGAGAAAAACCATAGTTCATGCTTTAATATCTCCTCAATTGGACTATGGCAATGTTCTCTTACTAGGTCTAAATCAGAAGGGACTGCGACAATTACAATGTATACAGAACTCAGCAGCACGACTGGTGCTTGGTCTCCCTCGGAAAACATCTACCAAAAACGCGCTTGCTAAACTTCACTGGCTCCCTATTAAAGAGAGAATCATATTTAAGACTCTCTGCTATGCTCATCGCATTGCTCAAAATAAAGGCCCCAGCTACCTGAAAGGTCTCATTACCATTCACCGGCCGATCAGAGATCTAAGATCGTCGGGCATGATGCTATTTAAAGTCCCCCGCATCACAAAAGCTAAAATGGGAGGAAAATCCTTTCGCTATCTGGCCACTAAGTACTGGAATGCTCTGCCAATCCAATTGCGGATGGAGCCCTCAGAAATGAGATTCAGAGCCAAACTAAAAACCCACCTCTTCCCTAAACACTAACCTCTGTCATCTCATGGTTCAAGCTCTTCTTGATGGGTTTTGCATTTTGCAGTCAGCGCGGGGACACACAGCCTTGTGTAGCCAGGCGCTCAATAAATGCTTATTATTATTATTATTATTCCCCCTCCCCTACAAAATTGCCACCCAATGACACCACCCCACCCCCTGCTTACCTCGCCCCCGCTGCCTTCGCCACCGGACATGATATGCCAAACTGGGGCCGCTTTTCGAGACCACAGGCGGTCCTGCTCCAAAACCGGGTTCATTGTTAAGCGTTTACAAAGTGCAAGCAGCCACCGCCGCTGTTATGTCGCCAATTAATAAATCCCTGTGACCTGCTCCGTCCAGAAGCCGAAGGGCTTAGAGCCCCTAAAATCTCCTGATGCCATCGAAAGACACTTGAAAACTCTACCATAACAAGTCAAAAATAACTAAACTTCAGCGCAAAAACTTCCCTGACTAAAACAACAAATTTTCTGACTAAGTGCTCCCAGCCACCAGGTCACCATAGAAAAAATTCTAGAAAGCTGGGGACCAGCTACCGGAAATACTCAAAATTGTGACAGGAACACACAAAATGGAGAAATAAATATCCCTTGGGCTACAAAATAGCCCAAACAGCCCAAAAAGCCCAACCAGCCCTAAAGGGGGGGAGAGCAGAGTCCCGTGCCGCTCCCATTCCCCAAACATCCCGGGGGGCAGACGTCCCTATGCTCGGCTGCCCCCCAAGACCCCCTTGGATACACTCTGCCTGCCCGAACCCCCTGCTGACTTTTCCTAATTAGTTTTTTTCACCTAATCGTGGTCCTGTCTATGTGTCACAGTGCATGTGCATAACAGCCCCCCAGCCACTTCAAAGACAATGTAAGTGAAAGGGAGGGTACACAATGTTTTATTATTTAAATAGCATGGTGCTAGGGAGGGGGAATGGTCTTCTGTTAGCCTTTTGTAGTCAACCTCGCTTTAAGTGGAGAGGTGAGCGATCCTTCACGCCTGAATCGCACTTCTCTGCGCCGCCTTGAAATTCTGGTTTTGGGCTCTACATATCGCGCAGGTGTCGTGGTTTCATTCCTGACTGGTGTTAAAAGAGAAACTATAGCTGGATGGGGCTAGTGCAGATCCCCTCTAGGGGCTGCATGCTATGTTCCTCTGTTTATTTATGTTTAAACTATTGATTTTTCAGAAGCGTGGATTCATTCTAAATGACCAGGGTTTCAGAATGCACTATTTCGAAAGTGACGTTTTTAGCTGCTGGGGGTGGGAGGCGAAGCAGGGTGTGTAGCAGGAAGGCCACAAAATAATAAATAGCTGGACAGGATGGGGTGTCAGTTCGGCATGTACCCCGGCCTGCAGTGTGTGGCAAACAATTACTGCTGGCTGCTTTTCTCGATAGGGAACGTAAAACTTTTATCAAGAATTACAGACACCGGTGGTCTACTTTGTCTTTATTGTTTTGAAACATTGCACATTGTAGCTATTACAGGACATCCTTCTCAGTGTTGTACTGAAGAACGCTTTCAAACCAAAGTATAGGAGCTCCTTGGAGGCACATATAACAGTGGATCACAACTTGTCCTATGTCATTGATCCTGCTTTGTATACCAATAATTACACACGTCATGAAACAGCTGATTAGGTCCTCACAAGCACTCTCAATCTAGGAGCTTAAACGTGTGCATGTACTACAATGGCAACGTTTTCAGATTAATGTAATAATTATACATAATTTGGCATATATATATATAAATCTATAACAAACAAATGCAAGCGTGCATTGGCTATTTAAATAAATGTGAAAAAATACCAGCTGCAGCCTCTTCTTTTGCTTGCTATAAAAATAAATGTGGATAAATACAGATAAAATTAACAAAAAATAAATATGAATAAATACAGACGGAAATGTTAAAAAAATAAATACCAGTGACTAGCAGTATCTCAACTGGTCTTCAATACAACACCTGGCACACGTTTTAGTACAGGAATTGCAGGTTCAGTGTATTATTTGCTTAAATCCGTTCATGTTGTATAGTCAAATACAATATTAAATAAGCATTGATGAGTCCTGGATCGAATTGCTTGTTCGAAAAATGAAGATTATTGATTTTCCGAGTATAAAAACAGTTAAACGCAATTATGAAGTGTCATAGTCTGTTACACATATCTTCTTTATTGGCTCTGTGTGTTCAACGTATTCGGCCATTAAATAAATATTATATTTAGCATTTTTTATTCCAGTAAAAGTAAGCTGTCGACATTTCCTATTTCCTGCTGTAAGCCAGAAACCATTTTGTCTGTTCTGTTCCTGTTTCAGCATCCATGCTTCGCTTAGACCCTCATTTGTTGAAGATCATGAACAGATTCATATGTTTGCAGTAACAGTAGTGAGTGCAAACATGAAGTGTCTCAATACACATATGCAGCTTCAGAAGTGGCAAGAGGCCTGGTTTTTTTCTTCTGAAATTGGCACTATGACCAATGTATGGAAGGAAAATCTTGTACCACGGGCACTTGGGCAATCGAACATTACATGCATAGGTATTTCTTAAGTATATTAATGTGTTCATACTTATTGTAAGCTGTAAATATGTATCAATTTACCTCACTGGCACGATGGTGACGATTGGACAATATTTGCATTTACATTTATATTTAATATTTGAGCATATTTCCTTGTATGGACTTCACACCCAAACAACTACCACATTAACACAACTAATATAATATGTGGGCTAAAGTACCCTCGGCTATACATTATAAGGCCTCAAAGACCAATCCAGGCACATTGTTCCTGGGGTGCTGCAACTTGCCTTGTTTCACTTCTACATCTGCAGCAAGCTCAGGTGAATTTGTAGGTGGTGATTTCCTAATTAATGTCACCTACTCCCCGGGAAGAAGAGATCTTGCAGTACACCAGCAGACCTCAAACCAGCAGCATGGCAACTGAATCCAACCTATGATGGGATGTTGCTGAGTTTTTACCTTTCAAGAGACATCAAGTTGGGTGCTTTATCTCGTTAAGATTCAAACGGGATGATGTCAAAAACAGAGTAAGCCCTATGCAGACGTATACAGCCGCCGCTGGTAGTGGGAGTACCGGCCGGGCGGTGACGTGGGGAGGGGGAGGGGCAGGGTGGGGGGTAGTAATGTATGGATTATGGACCTTAACAGGTAAGTACACATGTAAATAAATAAAACAAATGTGGTTGTGCGCACTGCATCACCAAATGCAATGCAGTGCGAGCAATGAAATTAGTTTTATTTATTTATATGTTTACTTACCTGTTAAGGTCCGTAATCCATACATTACTACCCCCCACCCTGCCCCTCCCCCACCCCCTCCCCACATCACCGCTCGGCCGGTACTCCCACTACCGGCCGCGGCTGGACCTATACAACTACTGCAAGTCACCAAGGAGTTCTTTGACCAGAGAGATGACAAAGTCAGAGTTCCTTTATAAGTTTACAAAACTCTGAGGTGACTTGGAATAACCTTATAATGTAAGGCAGGGGATATTTCATGCCTTATAATTCATGGTTACATCATACTTCTTCCCACAAACTACTTATTTCTTTGGTGTTGTGCTCTTTTAGTATGAAAGAAGTAGCATGGTTGTAAACATGAAGGGCCCGATACACAATGGTAGAATTAGACATTGGATCTAAAATTAGACCAAACGTCTAAGTTTACAACTTTTGGAATTCACAAAGGGCATTTACGAGTACTGTCTTTATGTCTGCACTTGGGGTGGATATCCACTCCGAGTGGGGATATAAAGTTACTACTCATAAATGGCTTTTGTGAATTCCCAGACTTGGGGGCATATTACAAAGAATAAGCGATAATTATCGCTAAGCTTGGTTAGAGGCAATAATTTTATCGCCGCGCTTCGCCTATTTTTATCGCTTAGAAACCTTGCAAATATCAAGGTTTATCTCCTAAGCGATAAAAATCGGCCGAAATGCATGAATATCGCTGTAAAGTCAGCGATATTCATGCATTACTGAGCAAATGCTCTTAGCCATGTTATCCACCTACCATTGGATAACATGGCTGAGAACTGCTCTGGGCAGGTGTTAGCTTTTGGAGATAATCGCGCTTAGCGCGATTATTTCCAAAAGTAGGTAATAGGAGATAGCGATGTTTGCATGTCATTAGCGATAAATATCGCTGACATGCAAAGTGGGCCCCAAGATGATCGCTATCTCTTACTAGCTGTCGCTAACTGGTGTTAGCGACAGCTAGGTAATAGGGCAATAAAATTATCGCCGCTTTAGCGGGAAAAATTCCCGCTAAAGCGCAGGTAAGTAAGGCAGGTAAGTAAACTATTTATTAAATAAAATGAATTTCGGAGCGCGAGCTGCATCGCATTTTGTGATGCAGGGTGCGCTACGAAATTTGTTTTATTTATTAAATTGTTTACTTACCTGCAATTATCTATATTTCGTTGTTTACCACCCCCACCCTGCCCCTCCCCCGCACCACCTCCCTGCCCCACCAAACTCCCTCCGCGGGCCGCGGCTGATACATGCCCTCATCAACATAGCACATGCACGTCGAAGGAATTTGTATGATTCCATCACATTAAACCGGCAGGTCATTTACCACCAGCCGTTCAAGAGGATCTTGGTTCACGGGCTGCACCATTAACCCCTTAAGTGCTGCCGTCGGCCAACGGTCGTCACGAGCACTACTCCCCAGTGCTGCGCATGACCTTTGGCCGACGGGCCAGCATTCGTTCTTCAAACGTTCAGCACTGGGCTCTGAACGTTCGACGCTCCTATGAGGTTAAAGACAAATCGATACCCCTATATTTGGCCCACCTGGCCCAGATCTTCCCATGCTTTTGAGGGCCACCCCTAACCTGAAACACTGCAACCTCTGCAGACATACATCTATCTATGGCCTTCTTCCAGTTCGCTACACAGGGTGGGGACGTAGCCTTCCAGTGCTGTGCAATGTCACGCTTTGCCAAAGTAAGGCCCAAGAACAAAAGGTGTCTTTTATATTTGTTTCCCCACAATGTCTTCTGTGCTGTGAAGTGTCAATCTAGGGTCTGCTGGAATGTCCCACGCTAATACCCACCCCATGCAGGACAGGACGCCCAACCAGAAGTGTTGCAGTGCCCCACAACTCCACACCGTGTGAAAAAACGACCCCTTGGCCGAGTCACAGCAGAGACAGGGGGAGGACTGAGTAGCCCCCATCTTCCAGAGGAGGAGGCGTGCGTAATATATCCAGGAGAGATATTTAAATTGGATCAGCCTGTATCTGGTGGAGACCATGGAGTACCTAGGGCTAGCCACCGCCTTGGTCCAATCGTCGTCTGTCAGAGCTGGCATGTCTGCCTCCCATGCCGCTCGAGTCCTATGTATGGTGTTTTTTGAATGTGTAGTGAGCGTTTCGTGGATTTTGCCGGATTTTGTGGGCCCCCAGATCACCCATCAACAACCGACCCTCCAACAGGTGCAACTCGGGTAAAGACTTGAGGTGTTGTATCAGGGGGAACAGGGCATGGCGGAGCTGCAAGTACCTATGGAACTGTGATTTGTGGAGGTTGAAATCTTTATGCAGCCCCTGGAAGGACTTAAGCGTGGATCCCTGCATAATATCTCCGAGAGTGGATATCCCAATATCATCCCACCTACGAAATCCCTCTAGTGATGAGACAGGCCAGAGGTGAGATCCCTGCCTGAGGGTAGCAGCCCCGGTCAGCATACCCCATCAACCCATAGACCAGACCACCCGCCTCCATATCTGAATAACTGTCCAGCATGCCGGGAGAAACGCCTCAAAGGACGAGCTACTGTGCAAGAGGTGGAGCAGCGGGGTATCCCTATGAAGAGCCTTTCCACGGCATGGGCCGGCTCCACCTGAGAACCATACTACCATTCATTGATTACCAATAACTGCGAAGCCCAATAGTATGCCTGTATATCGGCCGCTGCAAACTCACCGCAGTACGTAGACTGAATACATGTTGTGAGCGCCACCAGGACCGCACCCCTCTGCTAGAGAAACCTATTCAGGAATGCATTCATTTGGAGGAACCACGCCTGGGGGATAGGATACGGATAATTCTGCAGCCGATACAGTACGTGCAGTAAAGACACCATTTTGAACATGGCAGACCTACCGTGTAGCAATAGGGGCAGTTGGGACCACACCGTCGTCTCGTCACGGACGTAGGGAGCAGTGGGGCTACATTGCGCAACCAAGCCTCATTAGAACACCGCGTGATATACACCCTGAGGTACTTAAAGCTAGCGTCGGCGATGATTAGTTGCGAAGCCCAAGCCTGGCTTCTCTGCTCATCGCAAATGGGCAACAGAATAGATTTGGATGGATCAGCGCATAACCCTGAGGTCTCTCAAAAAATCCACAGGATTTGGAGCACACGTGGCCCGGAAGCCCAAGGATCTGATATGAAGAATATGGCTTCGTCAGCACACAGCATGATCCTGTCCGAACACTCCGGCGACCAATCCAGTCCCCGGAAGACAGAGTCTAGGAGCACCCGCAGCTAATGGCTTGATTGCCAAGGCAAATAACAGAGGAGAGAGGGGGCCTCGTTCTCCTGCGAATGGGGAAGGGGGCCGAGCAGTGTTCGGCCACACGAACCAATGCCATAAGGTCCGTATATAACAGTTACACGTAGACCTGGAAGCGCGGTCCCATGTTGACAGCCTCTAAGAGTTTAAAAAGATAGGTCCAGCTCAGCGAACCGAAGGCCTTATCTATGTTCGCCAGCAGGACCCCCGCAGGGTGACCCAAACGGTGTGCTTCTGCCACTGCGTTATGGGCTCGTCTGATATTGTGTCTGGTGGAGCGTTGACTGATCTGGATGCACCAAATCCTGGATACACGTGCAGAGGCGGTCGGCGAGAACCTTCCCCAGCAGTTTAGGCTCAAAATTCAACAATGAGATGGAGCGATACGAGCCTGGGTCTTCAGGAGTGCGGCCTGGCTTGAGGAAGACTACGATTTTGGTGTGTCGCCAATCCGGGGGCAGAATGCCCTGCTCGGAGGCCTTTTGATGAGCCTTATAGCAGGCATGGTCTGAGATTCCCCATGTGAGGGCCCAGGAAGGTGCACAGGAACCTGTTTGGTCCCGGCGCGCGTCCAAGGTGGGTATTGGATAACGCTGCCTGAAGCTCGTCGGGGGATATGGGTGTGCCCAGGGTGGCGAGCTGCTCGTCCAAGAGGCAATGAGGGGGGATATCTGTAAAAAAAGTCATCAATAAGGGATTCACCAATGACCTTGCATTCCTCATACAGCACCACGTAAAAATTGGCAAAGGCCTGAGCCGCCGCCTCGGGGGAGGCGCACATGTCACCTCACCGTCTGAGGACCTCAGTAGAGGGACCTGCGTTGGGGATGCTCTGGCCTGGCAAAGCCTATGGAGCATCTGGATGGACTTATCACCCCATTTATATACCCTATATTGGGTCGCCAACCAGGCCTTTTTTAGCACTATCTGTGTGCAGCTGATGGAGTTGCTGCTTCACATGTAGCTTGTTGCGACAGGCATTGGAGCTTGAGTTCTCTACCATTTGGGAATAAAGGTGGACCAGACGGTCCTCCAGGTCTTGTATCTGTGCCAGCCAGCGCTGCTTCTCCCCTGTATGATAACTGATGTCTGCCCCCCTTATCATGGGCTTAAGAGCCTCCCAGAGAGTGATCGGCGACGGGGAAGTTACGGCATTGAAGTAAAGATAGTCGACAATTGCCCGGTGTAGCATCTCCTGATACTCGGCACCCCAGAGCAGCCATGGAGACATGTGCCACCGATATGGGGCTCGATGAGTCAGCAGGCGCAGGTTGAGTTGAACCGGCGAATGATCGGAAAGACCCCGCAGCAGGATGGATGTGTGTGTCACTCTGTGTACATAGCTGTGTGGAAGGAACAGATAGTCAGAGTGGGGTGAACTGATGATGCATAAGTGAACCCTGCTTCTGAGGGGGAAAGGCCTGCTAAGCGTCTGCCCAGCCAAGTGTACTTGCCAGTATGTGTAATTTGGATCTAGAAGGGGGGGACTTCTGGCGGGCTAGCCCGCCACCTATCTAAGGGATTCATAACGTCGTTCCAGTCTCCACCCAGTATCATCAGGTTGCCCAGGAGATCTCCCCATAGTTGTGTCAATTTGCCTATGAATATCTGACCAAGTGGTGGAGGGGCATAGACACTCCCAATTGTGATTTGTTTGCCGGCTTTACTGCCTGAGATAACCTTAATACGGCCTCCGGGGTCTGACCAATGCTGTGTAACCTGGAGCGTCCCTCTGCAGTGAATAAGAATTGCTGTGCCTCGCACTCCACTAGTAAATCCGGAGGGATACACCTTGGTGAACCCATAGCGGGAAAAGCATGGGGCTTGGGGCGCCTAGGAGATGTGTACTAGCCGGACATCGGCCGTGTAACGTTTTGCCAAATAGAGTATCGCCCCCTGCTTAACCTTATTCAGTAATCCCCGCACATTCCGGGCTAAAATGTTAAGTTCCCCCATTGGAGAGTTAGCCGTATCGTGGGCCATTCTTAGGTATTACAGTGTGTAGTGTTGGGTGATGTGATGGTGACGAAGCAAGGAATTATGTTTATGGTGCATAAAACGTAGAACTAACACCAAATAACGCCCTGAGACCCCCCGCCTCCCCCAACCCCCATACTTTCAGAAACAAGGAGTTTCTGTTGCGGTGGAATCCCGTCCCAGGCCCCAAACATGATGGCCCAAGTTGTTCCTCCAATGGATCCCCCCACCCAACATTACCCAATATTACCCAAAACAGTCAGGGCGTGCTGTGTCCGACACCTTCCAGGGCTGGAATGGAGACCCCAACAATAGGATCGAGATCAACCCAGCACGGGGCCACCACCAGCGTCTTCGCACATCTTATTGAAGAAGAACAGGATACGATAGGTCTGAATGCTCAAGCTGCTCAGTCTCCGGGGCCTGTCTGGCTTTGGGCACGGCAGTTCGATCGGGATCTATTGCGTCTCGTAGCCATGTCTCTGCTCTGCTGACCACACCGGCGTGAGCCCTGGGAGGAGTCTGAGTCTACAGGAGGTGGCGAGCGAGGCCTGTGCTTTCGTCTCTCATCATCTATATGAAGACCTCTTCTGGGGTGTCAAAGAAGAATGTCTTGGTGTTGTAGATCACTTTCATCTGGGCAGGGAACAGCAGCGCGTAGGATAAGTTAAATTCTCAAAATCGTCGCTTGGCCGCCACAAAGGACAGGCGCTGCTGCTGGACCAGCCTAGTGTAGTCCAGGAAGACCATGATGGGGTGAGACTCAAAAATCATTTTGTCCTTGTGGACCAGGGCAAATCAGAGGATGGCATCCCGATCGGCATAATTAAGGATCCGAGCGATCACCCGCCTCGGACGCTCTTCAGGCGGCGGCTTCTTGGCCAGAGCGGTGTGGGGCCTCTCGATCACAAAGCAGGAGGACATATCTTCAGGTGGCAGCAATGCCCTGAGCCAACCTGAGAGGAAGTTATCCATCGATGTCCCCTCGCAGCCCTCTGGGAAACCCACCAAACGGATATTGTTGCGGCGGGCCCTACATTCGGTGTCTTCAACCCGTGCCGCCAGCTTCCTGGAGACCATGGCAAGTTTGTCTACTTTCTGCTGGAGGATGAATACTGTGTCTTCCACAATGGAGACCCTTGTCGCCGCTTTAGTAATCCGGTCTACCTCCTTCCGGAGGTCTTGGCACAGAAAAGAGGCCTCTGAACCCACGGCCCCAAGCAGGACCTCTAAAGCAGTCCGAGACTGGTTGGTCGCCGCCAGCAACATCGCCGTGTCAGAGGAAAGACCCTCCGCAGCCTCCTTCCCGGCGGGGGTGGTGGCATAGTGATCCATAGTGTTCTCTTTGTGAGCTGCCGCACCATGCTTATCCTTGCCCATGGCGGCTGCGAGTGCAGAGCGTAGGGACCTGCAACAACTGGGTCCAGCTGCGGGCAAGAACAGCGAGGAAGGCAGCAGGAGACAGGCGGGCAGCAGTCCGCGGTGTGTATTGAACCACCCCGGGTCCAATCGTGAGGCTCCGTACCGGCTACCCCAGCAGTAACACCTCCCAAGGCCTTCAGTGGATGTCCGGAACCAGCCCCCAGCTGTCCCAGGTGGGCCGGGGAGAAACCACTGTCAGCTCAGCTCTGGTGTCGCAGTTTCATCTCTCACCCCGGCACGTTTGTAGGAATCCAGCTGCAATGGGCACCAGCCATCAGGCGGCCTCAGGAGCCCAGGCCGCACCCCGCACCTCTTATTCCAGGGAGCTGGCGTGGGGGGCAGCCGTGGGGCACCACACAGGGGGAAACAGCCACCAGTCCAGCCACTCACTGACAAGGCCCAGAGCCGCAGGTAACTTCAACTCCGCATCCCCGTGGCAGCCACTTCAATGTTCCCAACTCCGGTCAGGCACAGACGTCAGTAATCGGCGTACTGGATCATTAGGTGCTCCCCTGCTCCGCTGCCCCAGCAATTGCAATCTCAGCGGCTCTGGGTGCAGCAATATGCCCCAGGTGGCATTAGGGGAAACAAGCCTGAGCAGCAGTCAAGAGCTCCAGGACCCGTACAGGCCCCACCAGGTCCAGAGCACCTCTCTCTCAGGCGCCGATGTACAGGGAGGCGGGGGTAGGAGCACTGCAATGGCACGTAGCAGCGATGTAGGCTGTCCGCCCAATCCGTGAATATCAGTCACCTCCCAGGAGCTGGCCTGCTACAAATACACCTCCAAGACTGCGCAGGACAAGATGATCGGCGGCAGTGGCGAGCCTCCTCCGCCCACGGCCCTGCACGCGGCCGCCTCAGGTCAGGCACAAATCCGGGCCTTCCCGGCCTCCCACCACCGCCGGATCTTGTCGGCAGGATCGCGGTGTGTTCCGCAGAAGTCACTGGGGTCGAGGATTCTGCAGAATATTGGCCCTGAGAAGGAGAGAACTGTGAAGCTCTAGGAGGACGTGTCCGCCATGTTCGGCTCCTATGCCATGTCCCCCACAATTGGTTATTTCTGTTGAACGGCTATGTCATTTCTATTTCACAGGTGACCAAGAAAGTCACCAGTATAAGGAAATTAGAGACAGGGATTACTGGTGCTCATGTATTATATAAATGTTTTTGAATATGGCTTACGTATGGGGTTGAAATGTCCATAACAATATAAAGATAAAGTTAGATTTTGTTGCCACAGAGTAGTGCCAGTCTGAAATCATGGTATTTAGATGATTTCTTCCTCTGTACTCAAAGAGTTGTAATGCCTCATCATTTGCTTTCCAAAAGACTAGGTACCCTTGACAAGAGACTTTGGCGATGCACCTACTGGTTCAAAAAACCTGTGTTCTGGCTTTCTTGAAGAGTTTGGAAACTGCCAGCTTATCAGAGAAACTCAGTTGACAAGGTTCAACTTTGACTAGAGAACACAATTAAAGATTTGTTAGAAGGAGTTGCACAAGTGCAGCTATTGGGGTAAGCATACAGAAATGAAAATGAAACCATTATTATTTGTAGCCAGTCAATCAATCAATCAGTATTTGTATAGCTTGGCTGATTCACCCAGGATGTTCTCGAGGCGCTGTGGGGACCTGCTGCGGGGTCACCCTGTCTGTTCCTATTGCTTGAACATCCAGGTCTTAAGGTCCTCCTTGAACGGTTGGACTGAGGTGCTGTGGAAGGCTGTTCCAGGTCTTAGCCGCCAGGTGGAAGAAGGGGCAGCTTCCACTGTTAGCCTGCAGGATGGGCTGGGTAGCTGCTAGGGAGAGGCATCGAGAACAGAGTTCCCTGGTATGTTGGTGGATATTCACACGTTTGTAGTGGTATGACGGTTCTTTGGTATGTAGTGCATTGTAAGTGTGGGTGAGTAGCTTGAACTGGCATCTCTCCGCGAGTGGTAGCCAATAGAGTTTCCTGAGGTGAGGGGTGATGTGCGCCAGTCTGGAGAGGTCAAGGATGAGTTTGGCTGCTGTGTTATGGATGTCTAGAGTTTCCTTGAGAGTTGGGCGGTGATTCCTGCGTAGAGAGAGTTGTAGTAGTCGAGTCTGCTGGTGATGAGAGCTTGCGTGACAGTTCACCTGGTGTTGGGTGGGAGCCATCTGAAGACCTTCACGAGCATTCAGAGAGTGATGAAGCAAGTGGAGGAGACAATGCTGACCTGCTTCTTCATGGACAGCTGGCTGTCGAGGATGATGTTGAGTTTGCGGACGAGTTCATTGGGTTTGGGGGTAGGGCCGAGCTCAGGTGGCCACCATTCATTGTTCCATAGGGCGTCCTTGCCTTTCCTGAAGATGAGACGATGAGATTTCCTATTTAATGTCACCTAAACCCAAGCTGAAGAGATCCTGCATTGCACCAGCAGACCCCAAGGAGTGAGCATGGCAACTGATACTAACCTATTATGGGATGTCGCTGAGTTTGAACCTTTCAAGAGACATCAGGTTTGTAGCTTTCTCTCTTTAAGATCCAATCGGGCTAATGAGGAAAGCAGAGAAAGCCCCTTGCAGCCTCATACAACTACTGCTCCAATGAGAGCGCTGTATGCTGGTGAAAAGCAAACACAGCTTTTATTGTCTGAAAGCTACAATTAACCAGGGGTTATAGATGTAATTTCATCAATATGTGAAGAACACTACAGCCTTTGGCTGAGGGAGCTGGCCTTTAATGTAGTTGGCTATCAACATTCTAATGCATTTATGATTGGCTGTATCTCATTGGCTAGATTTAAAATATAATGTATAACATATATGTGAGACCTGTTTAAAAATGTTTTTACAACAAATAATACAATTAATGGGCAAACACAGAGGACTCATTAGGGAAACCAAATGATGACTTTATAAAACAGTCACTCACTAACTTACATTCCCACGTGCTTCATAGTGTTTGTACACTGCTCTGAGCTTTGCAGGAACAGTAACAGAACAGTTGAAGTACTAAACTTGCCTTAGCCAAGAACAGAATCTATGGCTTATTTCCCTCACATAGTATGTGGCTGTGGTGTGTAATTCACTTGAAGAACGGCATTGGTACTTTGCATATGCCACATGGACATTAACCACCAAAATGCCAGGGGTAGCAGAAGTGACATCACATGCCATTTAGGAAGATTGGATCCAAACCAACATCCATGAGGACGATCTGCCCCTGTGTTCCTGGCTGAGATTGCCACCTCTGAGCCCAGGAGTTCCAAAGGCAGTGCCTAAAATGGTAATGTTTATAGCCATATAGAATTAGTGGAAATAGAAATAGCCCTGCTTTCTTTTCACTCTTCATAATAGGGAGTTTCAAAGTATATAAACGGGTATTGCTGTAGTACTACTTCCCAGACAAATATAGGCTTCGTGAATTAGCCTCAATACATTAAAATGGGAATATTCAGGTTCATATAGAACAAGCAAAAATAGATATAGCCATGCCTTCTTTGCACTCCTACTAAAAAAGGAGATGGCCACTGCCCAGGATTAATGGCAGAGTAGTTCTAGATGAGGTGGATATGATGGAGGAATGAGGATTCTGATGTGTGCTCCCCAGCTTCACAGCCCACTAACAGGGGGAGGCTGAGACCCAGAGGATTATCTGAACTGGACTGGGGTTTTGGGCCCAGACAGTTATAACCACTAAGCAATATATTGGGTGTGCGCCTTCTGCTGAAGTGCTCAAACTAATATCCTGGCATCATTGTTTTGTGATTCCCTGTAGGAAGGTGTGTTATTAGTAGGTACAGGTAGGTACCTGTAGTTACTATTAATACCACAATCAGTAATAAGGTCCAGTCAAGTCTCAATAAATTAATCCTTGCTCAACCCTTGGTAGCTTGGCAGACAAGCAGTCAGGCTTAACTTAGAAGACAGGTCCCCAAAGCAGTAAGTAAGTAAATTACACACCACAATACAAACCCAAAACCAATTTATAGAAATTGAGAATGACACTAAAACAACAAAAATCCAATGTAGTGAACCGGGGATAGGAATTATTCAAATTTAAATAAAGAAATGTGCTCTATAGCGCCAAAAAGTGTTAAGCTCCAACGTGGCTATCTGGCCGCACTGAAGCAGGACAAAGTCAAAGTTTCAGGCCAACCGCAATGGAACACGGTCAGGTACAATGAGCGCTTGGGTCCGGTCAAGTTTTTACCATCTGACTTAGTCACTTTTTTGGAGCTTTTTCTCTCACCGTCAAGCGATCAGGTCTTCAGATCCAGATTTCAAGTCAATGACGGTGACCTGCTGCAGTGTGATTCCTCTGTGAGCCCTGGAGGTCTTTGCCTTCGTCATCGATGGTGAGGAGCTCCGTAGCTCTAAGTGGGACAAACCAGTGTAGTTAGGCCAAGTTGCAGTTTGACACCGCTGGCTTGACTCGTCGTCACTGCTAGTTTCTTCTGGCGCTTTTTCACAAAAGTTGGCAAAAAGTTCCTAAACTTTCAGCTCTTCTTCGGAAATGTTCCTTGATGGTCAGGAAGGGGCAAACAATACCCGCCATGCGTTCAGAAACTCTGGTTTGCCTCTTAGAATCTGGGACTCCAACTCCCACAATCCACCAGGTCAGTCCAGGAAAATCAAGGCGAAGCTGGTCAGCTAGAGTTGTCCTTTCAGTGTATGTTTCAGGTGACTTCTTCCAGTGCTATTCTACCTGTTGCTGCTCAGGGTGTGCACTCCTTATACTGCACAGTCCTTCTTCTGAGGAGCCTTTAGAGTGCAGCAGGTACAGTCCTACTGAGAGCAGCCGTCTGTGGTGCAGTTCAAGGTCAAGCAGGGCAGTCCTTCTTCTCCAGATGTTTCAGACAGGGATCTGAGAGATTCCTGAAGATCCCTCAAATGTATTCCCCAGTCATGGCTGATAAGAGTGAACCAATGGTGTTCAAGTTGCCACCCTCTGCTATGACAACGTCCTGGGAAGTGTGGCATATTTGTTTCCCATAATGCACAATTCATCAAAACTCAAAATGGAGACATTCTCTCCTTGGACCCCCCCACAAGTGTAATTAACTTTTCCCTTCACTTTCCTTCTAGCCCCTCCTAATCAGGATTATGTCAGAAAGCGTAATTGGGGACCCCTAGCAGGGACCCCATCCCTCTGCGGCCTCCGCATTTGGGCGAGGTGCCCCCCTCAACATCCCTGCACTGTGTGCCACATGGTGCAGGGATATTTACAAACTTCCATTTTTCAATCAAAGCTTGTACTTAAGGCGGTTTCCACTCACCGCACAGCTCCTATTGAAAAACGGAAGTTTGTGACCGCACAATGTGTGGTTGCATCCAAATGAGGCAGTCAGAACTGCTGACCTGCGGTCTGTCAGTTCCCAAATTGCAACAGTGTGGGATCTCTAACCTACTTGCCCTACTATATACAAGAGACATACAGATAGGTTGCCTTGGCAAATTATAATTACACCAATTATTCTACACTTTTTAAGGACATGGCACTGGCCCAGGGCCTGGTAGGCAGAGCTCAGAGTCAGTTGCCACCAGTTCAGTCACAAAATGGTGGTGATCAGGGCAAAAAGGATGACTTTCCTACATCACCAACTTGCAGCACTGTTTAGTATATGGGTTCTAGCTAGGATCTATTTAAGTCTGGGTTACATATCCACACTGTGCATATGCCAAATCATCTATGCTCGACCCTGGTTCTCTATCCACTACATCGCCCCACCATTGGTAAAAAAGTATCACTGGTTGTAATTATTGCACTGGCTAATGGTGAAGGTAGTTATTGAAAGTAGTCTTGTATTCCTGCATGCTTGGCACGTCTATGCTACTGACTACTAATCATGACACCAGTGGTAATGGAACAATTTTGAAGTTGGGGGTGCTGTCATCAATCTTAAATTACCAAAGTCCTAGGGATTGTGCCCAATCCATGCATCACGCATAGAACAAGTGTTACAAATGACGCACATCCATTCAGTAGGAGAGTGATAAGGGTGTGGTATGTAGGGGGTGGTGCATTTTCGAGTCCATTGCCACATATATATTACTAAAGCATAATGTAGTAGTACACGTGCAGCATACTTTCCGCTGTAATAAGCACTAAATTTGCACAGACATGCAGTTTTACTGGTAAAAACTACATAGAGCACAAATACCAATCCACGGAAAATGGGTTTCCGCGAATAATTATCATTTGCACATCACAATGTGTCTTGATTTGTTTTATCCTAATAAAAATCTTGGTTTCCATCCCACTTCAGAATGACAAAAAAAGTGCTTTCTTTAGTCCGGATATATGTTGAAATATCTGTAGTCTATTTAGAGGTATTTAAATTGAGTAGCATTACTAAAGAACACATCATCCTATTGCCTTTTCTTTCACACTCCTTGTATTCCAGCAAGATTGTCATGTAGTGAACTTTACAAACTATTCTCGCTTTGTAGTCAGAGAATGAAAAGAAAAGCTTAATCTCCATGTTATAAGATTAAGCTGCAATTTCTCAAAAGATTTAGCCTGATATTTGACTTCTGTCTTTGAGCACACAGTAAATGTGACAAGACTAGCTGTGGGCATAATTGACAGACTTTCATTCCGCGGAATTCCACAGAATTGCATTAAATGGACATTGCAAAGTGCAGTGCATACCCCTTGGTGCCCTTACATAAGTATGAAAGGGCACCGAGGGGTATCCACTCCAGTGTTGCCCCTTGGTGTCCTTACATATTTATGTAAAGGCACCTGCGGATATGCACTGCACTCCAGTGCAGTGCATACCCCTTGGTGCCCTTACATAAGTATGTAAGGGCACCGAGAGGTTTTCATTCCAGTGCATACCCTTTGGTGCCACTAACATATTTATTTAAGGGCACTAAGGGTAGGAACTACACTACATTGCAGCGCATACCCCCAGTGCGTTACATACTTATGTAAGGCCAACGAGGGGTATGTGCTACACTGTATGTAAGGTCATCGAGGGGTGTTCACTCCAGTGCATACACCTCAGTGCCCTTACCTGCTTCAGTATGGGCACAGAGGGATATCCACTCCAGTGCATACATCCCAGCACCATTACATACGTATGCAAGGGCGCCGAGGGGTATGCACTGCACTGAAGGGGTACTTTACAGGGCTGGAAGAGGAAGTAGACTCTCTGGGGCATATTAGCAAGGGGAAGTATTGCCGCTTTTTCGGCGAATTGTGCCGAGAAAGCGGCGATACTTCTAGAGCCCTATCCACAAGGGCATTCTAACTCCTGGCTGAAGCCCACTTTGCATGTCGGCGACAAACATCGCTAATTACATGCAAAGTGGGCATTCCAACGTCCAACCACATGTAAAATGTGGTTGGAGGTGGGAACACCCTATTACCAAGGCAGGCGTTGGGAGAGGCAGACCTGCGATAAACTCGTTTATCGCAGGTCTCCCAACGCCTGCTCTGACCAGGTGTTAGGCAATGATAACATGGGGGTGTGGATCATAAAGCTGAATCCACCCCCCCCATATTATCAATGCACACATAAGCGCATGAAAACAACGTTTGTTTTCATGCGCTAATGTGCCATATCGCCGACTATCGCCGGATTTCATCTATCACGGCGAAAAAATCCGGCGATAGCCGGCGATATGTAGATGTGCGATGTGCGTTCATTAACGCACTTCTAGGTAATATGCCCCTCTATTTTTAAAAATAACTTCAGATTAAAGTTTAATCTGCAATGGTTTTTAAACAAAGAGGGGCTGCTCCATCTTCCAGTCCCGTTGAAAAGCATTACCGTGCTGATTTATTTCCGCTGCCAAAATAGCGGAATTAATTTGCAATTTTGTGTAATATGAGTAACGTGGTATTACAAAAATACTCCAATTTGACACCCATAAACAAGACAAAGACAACATTTAAAGAATTCTTTATTGCTTATTTACTTTCGAACCTCCACCATGGTTGTTTCTGGGGGTGGAGCTGCACTCCCCCCCCCCCCACACACACCCCCTCGCTTCTATTTCCAACGCCTATGCATGATACTGTATATGCACTTACATCTACTAATAAAATGCTGGAAGAAATCGTAGGGAGTTGGACGTTTCGGAGTACATAAAAGAGTACTGTTGTAGGACTACTTTACTTACTCCTTAATGCGTTTGCGAACCAGCCTCTAGGTGTGGAAAGAGGTTTACAGTTCAGATAACAAGGCGACCGTTTTGTTCACAAAATTAGCCCTTCTTTATCGAACGGAAATAAAAAAAACGAAAAGAGAAAGCACCGAGAAGTGCAGCTTGACCCTGTAAGCTTCTGCTTAATCACTCCTTTGATCAGAGTTTTCCCCGAGGATCCCTGCTGCCATCCCAAAACATCTTCCTTGGCACGCAATCCATCTCCACGTGGATTAGAATGATGTGATCTGTCAGATCTGTGGAGTGTGCTCTTCAAATTATTATTAAATGTTCTCAGCTGTTCTCAAACACTCCCTTTTTGTGCTTTACAGCTTCACAGGTTTCTTTATGTTGTTTTTATGGGGACCTTAGATCCAAGAAGGCTGATGCTTTAGATTGTAATGCTTAGCAGGTCTGACTGCTGACAAATTGCAATCCTGTAAATCACACACAGGCAGAGAGAGGTAGCTGCAACTTCTGATTATATCGTGTTACCATATAAAAAGGAAGCAGCTCTGGAAAAAATATAAAAAATGTCATCTTGTTGTTATGAAATAATAACTAGTTAAATAGGATGTATCTGATCCATCCCCTAGAAAACATCAGCTGCAAAAAAAGATGTTGCGAAAATATCTAGTTAAGCTGTTTTTTTTAACTCATAAGTGGTACCTTGCTCGTATATATTTTTTTTAATCATGCATGACCTCAGAAGGGGACTAAGGGCAGCAGGGGATGTGCTATCTGCACTTCGGATTCCTCTGCTGCATTCATCACTATTGATTACATTATTGACAGTCGCCTGGGACAGTGTGCTCAGGGGCAAAGTCCTGGTTGGCTTACTTCCTTTTTGATGAACAATCACTAGACAATGGCCGTGGCTCATTTTTCTTACCATTACAATCCCTTATGTTGCAAAATTAAGGTTGTGGTTCCTGCCCCTTTTTTGCAATGTACCATGAGCAAATGTCATAACCCTCCAGCTTTGCACTCTTCACACCACCTTGTTTAACACTCAGCTGATTGACATTGTGCATATTACATTTCTTTTTATATTTGTATCTTATTTTCTCTTATCTAAACCCAAAGTTGTTCTACAAATCCGACAAAGCCTAGAGAGCCTTTTAAATTATAAATGGAGGGTTGTCTGCTGCAGGAGAAAAACTACATAAAAACAACACAGTCAGGCAGTGTTAAGTTTCAAAATCAGATAGCCTCTCATGAGATTGTCAATCAAATAGCTCAAAATAAATAGACAACCTCAGATATTGGGGCATCTGTAACAAATGTGAAGAGTCAATAGAACTGACAGATTTGTTCAAGGTGAAAAGATGGGAAACGTCTGACTACAAAAGAGTCACAGAAGGAAAAGAAAAGTTATTGCAAGAAGAAAACTTTAACATCCTGCAAGCCACAGTGAAAGCAGGGAGTGGATATGCCCGGAGAGGCTTCAAAGGGCGCTACCGCTTTTGCAGCTTTCCCATCTCCACCTCTGCCAATCCTGGCATTCACCCACCCCACTGTACAAGATGTGAATTCCTGTTCCTGTCCCAAATACTGCCTGGCCTATAACTCATCTCTTAAACCGTGCTCCACATCCTATTGAGGCGATGTCAAATGGTGGCATAGATGTAGCTATTTACAATGCCCTCTCATAACAGTGCATACAAATTGTCCATATATCTCCTTGTGCATGTTCTTTTAGTGATATCGCTCAACCATCACTTCTCCCTAAGTCAATTTGAACTTAGTTGCTGAAACTACATCTCTGGTAGATGCGAGATAACAAAATGCCATTGGTGGCCAATCCTTACCCTGCTTGGAGATTAGATGATACATTTTGAAGGATGAATCATACATTCAATGATGAGCATACTGCTATGCGTAGAAATAATAATGGCATGGGAGTGGGTGAGCTTTCCTGCGATGACAGGACACTGGCCAGACCCTGTTGAGAATGAAGATGTTCAGGACCAAATAATATTCAGAATCCTGCTGGTGGAGTTGCCTTGAGGTCAGGTCAAGCAGAAGTCGAAATTAGCGGGAAGAAAAACATGGGAAGGGGCTGAGATGATAATGAGACTGCACACTCTGGATGAGTACGGAGAAACACAGTGTGAGAAATCCAGGTCAGAGGGTCCCAGGGTCCTCAGAAGGTACAGGGCCACACATGTAAATACTCAGGTCTTTTGCTTCACCTGTCCTGGGTCCCCCAGTGCAGATCCCTGTGAAGAATTGGGTTTTTGGTTAAAGGGGGTGAAACCCTACTCAAGTAACAACCATAATCCTTGTCTGGGTAAACCATAACAAGTTACAAAATTAATCTGTGCTTAACCCTCTTGTAGCTTGCCACAAAAGCAGTCACAAGGTTAACTTAGAGGCAATATTTAAAGTAGTTATGCCGCAACTAAACAGTAATAAAATGAAAACACAACAAAAGAAAAATTCCACAACTAATTTGAAAAATATAGCAAATTTTAATAAATTATTTAAGACTAAAACAACAAAAAATCATCAGTAGAACCAGAGATCTGCAATTTCAAAGATTTACAGTAACTAAGGCACTCAAAATCACAAAGCGCCACTAGTGATTATCTGGTTGCGTGAGACGCTGATGAAAGTTACAAGTTCAGGCTGAACATGGTAGAGCACAGGTCAGATACAAGGACCAGGATAGTCCCACTAAAAAAGTCAATTTCTAAAGACCAGCGTGAAAAGAGTTCCAGTCATGGTGGAGGAAGGCACAACTGGTTGGGAGAGCATTGCAGATGGTCATTGCTGAAGTGTGAAAAGCAGTCATCACTGTAACATGAAGTTCCTGTCTGTGTCACGGACTGCTGTTTTTGGAACTTCGCATTGGTGGTCACTACTGCACTCTACTGCAGAGGCACTTCTCAGTTCTATGCCCATCTGTACTCAGTTGGATCTCTCTGTCGACACTCTACTGAGCCAATGGACCAACGGGGAGCCGTTCGCCTCACCTAATGACCCAATCTGTGAAGCTCCTAACCTTAATTTGCCTAACAGCTGCATCCCAGTAGGCAGACAGTTCCTCCATGTCCAACAAAGTGATGTGGCTCTTTCCACCCATTGTACCAGACTTCTATCCCCAAACCAAAGAAAACTCTGCCCATATGAGTGCAACCATCAGAGGCCACTGACATCAGTCAGTGGTAAGGGTCAGGCCCTAGCCCATCCAGGGTTCTCTGATCTTTGAAGTTTATCAGAGTTGGGGAGGGCAACAGCCCCAGGTGTTAGGTACCCTTCTTCCACTCTCGTTCCCACCAGTTTAGGTGGTAGCATGCAACTCGCCCCTCAGCCCAGGGTATATACCCTGTGGTTAGATAGGTGTCTGGAGAGCCAGGACCTCTAGGGGAGAACCACCACCTCCCCCCAAAAGGATGACACACTCTGTGTGTGTCATGGATGGGTCTGCAACCCTTGATGTACTGGTCCTCCCACTGTGGACTGCTTCCACTTCCTGCCCCTCTATCTGGGCCTCCATATTCACTTGTTGGGAGTAGTACACCCAGAAACCAGAGTTTTTAGGGCACTCTGGGAGGCTGCTCCTCCCAGCTCTTCTGACACAAATGGTAGTACATATCCCAGAGTGCACTCAATGGCATCTGGGGACTAACTATGATCCTCCTCTAGGCCACTAACACACCCCATTCCAAGGACACAAGAGTCACAGAGTGGAAGAAGTCCTGCCCATAGACATGAGTTACCCTAAACACCTTTCCGGTGTACTGTTCTCAAGAAACCAATCTTTCCACCTCCCTGGTTTGACTGGCACAGATATCCCATGGGGCAGTGACAGGTATCCAGTTAACTGTTACCTGATGGAAGTGATGACATCCACCCTCAGGGATTACAAGTTTACCCATGGAATCCACCTTCCAGCTAAGGGATACCAGGACATGTTCTACCCTATGCTCCTGGGAACTACCTACCCCTAAGTCCACACTGGCCCCTCCTGTAGAGTTCCCACCAGTGGGAGGTTTCTTGGGATAGACAGAGTCCACCTGCTTGTGCCCTAACTTGAAACACTCAAAATAATGGGGTTGGAAATGGGGTGCCCTGGGCCGCAGTGCACCAGAACCTCCTCCCTGTTTCTCAGAAGGGGACACCTTATTCTGGGACTTGCCTGTGTCTCCCTGCACCTCCTGCTCACTCTGTTATGGGGAGCCTGAAACACCATGGGCACTGTGCACCAGAATCTCCTTCCTGTTTCGAAGAAGGGGCATGGGAACCCTCCTCCAATATTCTGGGACTTGTCTCTGTTTCTCAGGACCTACCCCTCACTGTGCTCTGAGGTGCATGAACCACCCTTCATGGGGTCACTCCCAGGTACCTTCTTAGACACTCTAGTACTAATGCAGAGGTCTGCCTCAGCAGTAAGCTTCCTGGCGTCAGGGAGCTTACTATCAACCAATTGTTGACCCAGCTCTGTAAAACAGGTATTGAGCATGTGCTCTCTCAGAATCAGATTATACAGCCAATATAGCCATTACCTTGGCTGCATCTCACCCAGCTACTCAGTGCCTTACTGGAATAATCAAGGAAATCCAGCCAAGACTGGTTTGACACTTTGCTGCTGTCTCTAAACCTAATGTGGTATTTTCTTAGAGAGCCAGGCCCAACAACCTGCAAACTGGGAACCAAACACCCCATTTTAGCACTTGTCTCACACGGTAGTGAGGCAGAGCAGTCCAATACTTACAGCGAGGAGGTGCTGTGGAAGTCACAACTTAGCTAAGCAACAAATACTCAATAATTCACTCTCAAGCCAGTTCTTTAACTTTTAAAAATAAATCTTTCTTTATGACATACAAAAGTGAATTCTGCATGCACATTAACAAATATATATATATATATATATATATATATATATATATATATATATATATATATATATATATATATACACACACACAATGGAGTGTGGTAAGTCCAAGTCAAGTAACCCTCTAAATGTGTTCCGGTCCATCCATGCTGGAAAAACCTCTAGTTCTTTTTGCACTAGCAGGCCCTAACTATTAACCAGACAATGTCCCCATGTTCCTAAAACAATCATAAGGGATGCATAATTACAAAGTGAGGCCTGCTGACTTTGTCAGGTTGTCACCATATGAAACAATTGCAGAATGTAAACCCTTCAATGGTAACCTATTTGCACATTACAAATCTATTTAAGATGGTACTAAAATATGCACTGAATGTATCATTAATTTCTGCATCAATATCAACCTTCTGCTTGCCTATATTGTAGGGTTAAAAAATCAAACAGTAACCATTTCAGGTCAGTATTATCTTATTTCGACATAAACTCATGAGTCTCGCAAAGCAAGAGAGACTACCAACCAAGACCCATGCCATACCCACCAGAATCTCTTGACAAAAGCTCCCACTCCAGAAGTGTTTGCTTTCAATGGAAACCTCTGGTGGGGTCACTCCTTTTTGGCACCACAAGACTTAGGGTGCCCAACCTGAAATTTAAAGGGACGTTCTCTCACTTCATCTTTGATTATTGTACAGTGGGTGTCCCTGCCCCTCTGTGGGGTGCCCTCGCACTCACTTGATGGACTGTGTCCCGGAGTACAAGGCTTTGCTTCAGGGCTGGCTCCCTACCTGGCTGGCAAACTGCCGGCAGGTGCCATGGGGGAGCCAGCACCTTCCATCCTCCTTTCCAACTGCTTACATTTCTCATCATGCCCCACTCTTTAATGCAGGAAAAGGCAATGGAGGAGGTGCAGACCATGTGCCTGCTAGTGTTGGGCTCAGGCGACTCCACCCACCACCTTGGCTGTCTCAGGTACTGACTGTGATTCTCCTAGGCTCAGAGTTGAAATGTGGAAGATTTAAGTGCCCACATGCCTGGATGGAAAGTCACCCAGGGCATTGCTTCTTCCCTGGGTTGTTATTGTAATTTCTTCGTTGGGTTCTGCAGAGCACTGACCCGCCACAGTAAGTAACTATGAAACCACAGCACACAAAAAGGATCTACTTGACCCAGTGAACTGGGGAGATTGTTGACCAGCTGCATACTAGCAGCTCATGAAACCCTGATATCTCTGCCTGAATAGGAATTTCTAATTGGGGTTTTGGCCTTCTGCTCCTGGCGATGTCCTCCCACAACCAGAAGGAATATTTCAGGGTCTCATAACCAAAATATTTTTGGAGGTTTTCTGGAGCTTAATCTAGAATGCTGTTCCTTCTTTGAGGAACCGTTAAGGGACCTGGGGCCAGATGTAGGAAGCCCTTTACCGGTCGGTAACGGCCGAAAATCGGTATTTTGGGCCGTTACCGACCGGTATTGAGCTTTCGGGATGTAGGAGATCGAAAATCGTCCGAATCGGTAAAAATACCGATTCGGAAATATTACCGAATCGGTAATTTTACCGAATCGGTAAAGTTACCGAATCGGTAAAATACCGAATCGGTAAATAAGAAGTGGTAAAAATGGATATTGAGATGTAGGGAAGCTCTGAAATACTGAATGTGCTTGAAATTCGGTATTTAAGAGTCGGTATTTACCATGGATTGGAATCAGGTGGTAACCAGGTGCAACCTATAAAAATGGACCCAAAATGCAATTCTGTTTGCACAATGGCGGCATTTTATGTCATTGCAAGACGGCTACGGCTACAGGAGGAAGGAGAGAGGGAATGGCAGAGAGAGGAGCAGGTCTACAGGCAAGAGGATCACCTTGTTCATGCTCACAGAGGCAGAGAGGTACAGGTTGGCCCCAGACACCATCTTGTAGCTCATCAGGGACCTCCAACCACTGTTGCAGCACACTACCCCAAGGGCACATGCAATTCCACCCCATGTGCAGGTGCTGTGCAGCCTACACCTGCTTGCGTCTGGGAGCTACCAGAGCGTGGTTGCTGCGGTAGGTGGGGTGACACAGAGCAGCCTGTCAAGGTTTTTCCACAAATTCCTTGACGCCATGTTACACAGGATGGAGCATTACATATCTTTTCCTGCTACCCATGCTGAACTGGTGCAAACAAAATCTGACTTTTACCAGATGGCTCGATTACCAAATATAATTGGCTGCATAGATGGCACACACATTCCCATTTGTCCCCCTGCTGCCACAGAATATATCTACAGGAATAGGAAGTCAACCCACACCATCAATGTGCAGGTGATCTGCAATGCAAAGTGCGCCATCACTGACATTGTGGCAAAATTCCCTGGGAGTACCCACGACTCCTATATTTTTCAAAACAGCGGCATCTATGCATGGCTGACTGCAGGGGAATTTGGTCAAGGATACCTCCTAGGTAAGACACAGTGTCTGACCCCCACAATACCTATTGCAGTAAGAAGTACATGTATGCATGTGAGTAATGTATTCCCTTTTCCTTTTAGGAGACAGTGCATATGCCCTCCGCTCATTCATACTCAGCCCCTACCTCAACCCCTCAATACCCAGCCAAAGGAGATATAACCGGGCCCACAAAAGCACACAGAATGTTGTTGAACGGACCTTTGGTATCTGGAAAAGCAGATTCAGATGCTTGCACAAGAGTGGAGGTGCAAGGCAGTATACCCCATCACCTGCTGTAAGATAATTGCTGCCTGTGCCATGTTGCACAACCTTGCTGTTAAGAAGGGTACTGAGGTGGAGTTGTCTGACTAAGAGGATCATGACGACGACATTGCTGTGCCTGAAAGACAACCTGCTGGAGTGACAACAACAAGTGATGGCAGATACAGACGTGAGGAAATAACAAGCAACTATTTCTGAGTAAGTAATGAGACACAGACAGGTTGTGAATGAGAAGAACGTAATTTAATGTTGCCACAACGTTCATGCACTGAAGTGCAACAAATTAAACATAAGAAACGTGGGGACTGCATGTCCTGGGTTACTTCACCCACACCGGCAAAGTCACTTGCGCCCGCGCTTCCCAGAGCCACTGGGATGTTGGTCACTGCTTTCCGCATGGCCTGCAGCCTCAGCTGGGCGCCTGCTGCTCCTACGTGGTTCAACAACAGCGCTTGCCAAGCTGCTGCAGCTACTGCTGTCGTCTCCCTCTGCCACATCTAGGGCAGGATTCAGTGCAGTGTGTGATATTATCATAGCATCGAGGGCACTAGTGATCCTGCCCATGCCCCTGGTGACCTCGGCCGTGTTCTGTGTGAGGCTCTCCTGCATATAAATGCCTCTACGGCATAGCTGGGATGTTGCAGTGGCCAGACAATTCATGGCCCTATTGTTGACATGGGCGTCCCTGCGCCTTGTGTGTTCCAGGCTGTCCAGTTTTGAGCACAGCTGGCTGATGGAATTGCTCATTTGCTGCATTCCTGCAGCAAGGTCAGCATTTGATTTTGCTACCTACCTATTGGTTTCTACGATGTCTCTGATGCCCTTCCCCATCTCTCCTATCTGTTCATTTAGGACCCAAAATTGGCGGTGGCAGGCCTGTATGGACTTTCCCTGCATGCGTTGGATGCGTACCATGCTCCCCTCCACCCACGGAACACAGTGCCATCTCCAGGTCCACCTGCACTGCTGGGCCTGCGTTGCTGTCTGCGAGATATGAAAGACTCAGTGGTGGGCTGCAGTGCAGCAGGACTCACAGGTGCAGTGGCTTGAGCCTCACCCTCGGCTGCCTCCATCACTGGCAGTGGGTCCACGACTCGCCTCCTGGCTGGTGAGGTTGCAGGTGCAGGCGGTAACAGTGATGGGGAGATTTCAGGAGAGAAAACCAATGGAGGGGATTGTGAAAGGTGTGGGGAGTGGGGAAACTCGGGGGTCTGGACTGTCTCCTCTTCCTGGGAGATGGCAGTTGTGTCTTCTCCCTCCTGCGAGGCTTGTACATGGCTTGGCCCTGCCTCGTCACGCTCCTCCCTCGCTGGTGCAGTCCCCTCTGTTGCTGTGGCTCGACTGCCTGATGTTGCCCCTAGGTATAAATAAGCGTATGTGAACTGAGTGCTACTGTGTCACAGTCACTACAATAAATGCTTTACACAGTTAACTTTAATTTTTCAGCTTTACTTTCACTGCCTTGCTGATGTCTGTGCAGTTACACATGGTCTTACATTAGCTGACTACATTTCCCATAATGCATTGCTCCTGTATAGTGCTAGCAGTACTGGACTGGGGTTGGCCTGTGCACAAAGGGTTAAGGGAAGCAGGTTGGTATGGGGTGTCATGCTGCACATGCGTCTTACCTTTTCCTGTAGCTCTGGCTGAGCTGTCCACATCTCCGAGTCCCACAACACTGTCTGGCTCGATGGTTGAGGCCACCAACTCCTCCAGGTCAGTCCGGGGGGGCGCTGGGTTCCTGCCTCCACCGGTGACACCAGCCTGCTTATGTAGCTCTGACATCTTTTTTTTTGTGAGGCTCCTGATGTCATAGAAGCGTTTCTTCAGGTCATCAATGCTCCTGCTTGTGACTCCCACTGCATTGACCCTTTCTCCAATAGCAATCCACAGCTTGCGTTTTGCTGACTCAGGTACAGTGAGGGAGTGCCTGCCAAATAGTTGTTTGTGGACTCTCACCACCTCCTCCACAAGCACCTGCAGCTCCATGCTGCTGAACTTAACTTTCCTTTTCCTCTCTGCCTTCTGACTCTCACTGCTGCTTGCCATTTTCCCTGTTGTAAACTCCCTAAAATCACTCCCTGCTGCTCTGTGTCTCTGCTCAGCTCTGACTGCCTTTCCAGAACCTTCTAATGAGTTGCAGCTGCCTGGGTAGCCTCCTCCTGGTAGGGAGGGGGAGGGTGGTAGCACCTGATTGGCTGTTTTCATTAGTTTCACTTTTGCTTGCTTTCCGATTCGGAATTTACCGAATCGGTATTTACCGATTCGGTATTTACCGATTCAGTATTTCCAATGCATTCCTATGGGCCTTTTGGCGCATAGGGATGAATGGGAAATACCGATTGGGTAAATACCGATTGGGTAAATACCGATTTGGTAAATTCCGAAAGTTCGATACCGATTTTTACCGATTCAGTAAAAAATACAGATTTTTTCCCTACATCTCATTTACCGATTTTTGAATACCGAATCGGTAAAATTCGGTATTTAAGAATCTGTAAAATCAGATTACCTACATCTGGCCCCTGGTCTCTTGCCCCTAGCTCCTAATAGTTATCTGTTCTAGAGTGTCCAGCAGTAAGGCATATTAAACCACCTGCCTGCATCCATCACATCCACTGCCTCCTGGTCACTTGCAAGGTACCTATATGTATCACAAGGGTCTGGGATGTCTCTTCCTGGGGCACCACCATCAAGATCTGGTCCACAAAATTCAAGCAAATTCTTACAACTGCTGCTTTACCTTACCCCTTATCAATTGTTACATACCTATTCGGTTAGAGTGTGACAAGAATGTCCTTTAAGTACATTAAATATTACACTACCCAGTTTCTTAGTTGTATTGAGTAACTGTAAGGTTTAGCAAACTTCTTTGATAAACCTGCTAAACTTAGATTAAACGCCAGTGGACATATTAAACAAAGTGCCCTAGGAGTGCAACTGGCATGTGCACCCTCCTTAAGTGACTCTTGGCACTGTGGCATTACGGGTCGGGCGCAAACACTTCTGCAGCTTCTTCTGCAATATAGATCACTGTGATATAACATGTGGCCAGCGCAATCTCAAGGTGGCGTTCCCTCATCCAGTGGCAAAGTGAGCAAGGGACTCATGTCTGAGCATACCCTGCCACACTTATGGCGGCCAAAGCGGTACAAAAGGGGGTGGTGATGGACGGAGCATCTGAACCAATTAAACATTCACACCCAGTCAAAAGATCGCGGTTTGATCCATCACCGTTCTTTAGCCCACTCTGCCACCCCAGTTCAGACATGGCTATATGCAAATGGATCAAACCCAGATCTTTTGACTGGGTGTGAATGTTTGATTGGTTCAGATGCTCCGTCCATCACCACCCCCTTTTGTACCGCTTTGGCCGCCATAAGTGTGGCAGGGTATGCTCAGACATGAGTCCCTTGCTCACTTTGCCACTGGATTCAAGCAAGCCGGGCAGAAGACGGCGGGAATCCCAGAAACCGGTCCTCGGAAGCTTGTTTCCGGTCCAGGGAAGGCATGGCTTGGCAGTTTGGGCTTAACTGATCTGTCTAGTTTACTATCACTTGATTAAAATATCTACCATAAGAATTGACCCCTCAGTGAAAACTTTCAGTTTGCACAGGCATATCAACCTCTTAATCTAGTGAAGAAGAATGTGTCCTTTCCAGCTTGTAGACAGTAGTGTTAGAGGTGGCCTCTGCCCATCAGCTCGCATTTAGTATACGTGCTTCCAGGCACTCCATCTGTGACATGTCTCAGCTCTCCACCACTATCACGATGCTCAATTGTGAGTGATAAACACATTTGCTTCTAATACATTTTTGGGCGGGGTTCCACTTGCGCCTGCCGTCTTAGCTTTAGAAGTTGCGTTTGCCATATTTCTTTGTCAGGCACGTCATTTAATTATTTAATGCTGATAGGAAAAATTATAATAAGCAACTTTTCAACCAAATTAGTTCTATTTTGTCCATGCTTTTATCAGTGATTTTGCTATCGGTCATACCACCACAGAACATCTCTCCTAGATGTTGTCAGAAGATTATTTTGGGTACCATCTTTCTCAACAACAGGGAAGCAATCAACCACGTCTGTTGGAAACTTTTATTTTGTCTCCTTGAAATATATAGGTTCTCCAATATCCTGATCTCTGCGATGAATGTATGTTTTTTTTCCAAACAGTAAGGGATCTCTGACTTTATCAAACTCTCTGCAATGTTGAGTATTCCATATGGTACTGCTATTTTCACTGCCTTATTCGCTCTGCCTGCCGAGCCTTTAATCACCTCTATCGCAGCCTCATTTACGATTGTTTTATTTATTCATTTCCACAGTGTAATGAAAGGACTTGCCTATGCAAATATTATTGCTTTACTCAATTTTACACTTGATACTGCAGGCTACCATTAAGGTACTAGCAGAGAATCTTGGGATGTATTCATTGTGTATATAATTAGTAAGATCATTATTATTATCATTTTATTCCTCTAATCAGGTGACGTGATAGAGTTGAATCCACTGCTTAAGTACTTAGGGGAAACTCCATAAGAGCTTCTATCAAATATGAGCTATTAATTTTGAACCTGACTTAGACCCTGATTATTATTAATTGAACGGTACTAGGGGAATGGCAAATGAGCATGCAAATTTACCATTACCTTGTGGTGAATTTTCACCTACATCCAATTTACTAACTAGTTAAGCCCATTGGAATATGGAGTTACTGTGTGCATCTGAATTTTCTTTTCTTAAACTGCATGAAATTACAAGTTGTGTGGGGTTTAAGACATGGATTTACCACCTGCTCAAAGCAAGTGATAAATGTATGCACAGACCTCTGAGTCAGAAGGGGTTTGAGGGGAGAGTTTGGGGGAGTAGGGAAGGGGATGTAAATCAGTGTTTCTGTTTTGCTTTGAAATGCGAATATTTGTTTTTATTGTACTATTAATATCTATTGAATGGTTAATGTGGTGTATTTATTTATATTGTTTTGGTAGCATTAATTTTCTTGTATTTATGTTTTTTGGTTTAATTTTCTTTATTAAATATATGCTGAATAGACTGTTTTTAATATGTGCATAATGTAATAGTAGGAGTAGTTTATTTATTTATTGACATTGTTTAAATTTATTAAAATTAAAAAAATGAATTTACAACTTAAAATCCTAGTTTGTATTTATTTTTATTGATATTATTGGAGTTGATATTGTGTGTTTCTATATATTTGCGATTGTCTACATAATTAATTCACAATATTTTTGATGTTTGTGTTTTCAATAAATCTGAAAAACTTTATGAGAATTTGTTTGTTATTACTATTTGTATTGCAAAATATGGTCATCTTCAAGGGGGCCTTGTGACTTATGTTTCGGCGGCATGTGTCCACGAGATCAAGGAACTTGGACCGACTACTCCCAACTTACTGATACTAAATCTTCTTACTGCGGAACAAGGCAAGAGGGGCGCAAATTTAATCTTAATCAATGCTTACGTTCATCCAAAAAGGAAAGCTAAGGTAATAAAAGAAATAGCTAACTTCCTAGAGGAAACCTTAATTAAAACATTGACTATGGACGTCGTGGTCACTGGCGATTTTAACCTTAATTTGATGGAGAACACAATAGACAACGAGAATCACTTCCAAAATATAGCCTGGAATATACCACATCAAGCAACCTCAGAAACAACTAAATATAATAAATTAGATAAGCAGGCATTAGAGAACCTTGAGTCCGATAACATTAGAGTACTAAATGGAAGACTCTCTGGAGACACACCACCAGCATGCACTTTTCATTCATCAAGGTTTAGCAAAATCTTGGATTACACGTTTATGTCACTATCTCTCTTTCACTATGCCTCCTCTTTCCAAATAGGGGAAAAGACCGACAGTGATCATTGCCCCCAGGAAATCACATTGAACATCTACAAGCCTAAATTTGAGCAGTCTCTGCTCCCTATTGACTCAGTTTATACCGTCAATTATAAAAGGATACCATTTTTTGCAGCTAATGAGGAAAGCTTGTATGATATGGCAAAACTGCATTTTGAGGGAAGAATCGGAGCAAATGAAGTTGAGAAATGGGAGTGTTTTACAACAAAAATGGCAGGTTATTCCACAAGACCGAAACTTCGAACAGGACGGACTGGAAAAAATATGACCCCGTTTACAAAGGAACACCAAGTAAAGATTAAATACACAAAGAAAAATGTATCTACCAAATAATGCGCCAACTTAGGTACTCCCCAAGAGACACGGTGAAACATGACCGCTTAAGGACACTAAAGGCTTCCTTGAAAAAAACAAAGTGGGAAGCTAACAAAGAAATGGAGGACAGCTTCTGGGCAAAACTACATACTGACATAAAAAATTAACGATGGGGCAAAAATTTTGGAAATCAATCAATTCCTTTCTAAATCCTGTACATGATGGAGTATCCTCCAACATTAGCGAAGCAGCATGGGCAATGTATCTCAAAGATCACTTCCCACAACTAAGGGCCTCTAACTTTGGGATAGGAAATGAGGATAACAAATCAACAACAGCGCGTGAAACTCTTTATACACAAGAAGGTGGCAATACAATCACCAATACAGGAGACGAAAACCTACAAAATATAATCGTGCACCAAATTAAAAAGGGAAGAAGGGAAGGGGCGTCAGGCCCGAACGGCATTCCGCCCATTCTTTATAAACGGAGCAAAAGGGACTGGGCTGGAGCACTAGAGCCACTATTCAAGGAAATAATGCCGTTTAACATATTACCTGCCTCCTGGAAGGACTCGATTATTTCCCCCATATACAAATCAGAGGACAAATCACGACCAAGTAGCTACAGACTGATCGCCCTCATGTACAACGAGGCCAAGTACTTTGCCGGGATCCTCTTGGAAGAGCTGCAGGCCTGGGCTACAGAAAATTCCTTAATCCCTGCAAATCAAACAGGCTTTGCCAAAACTGTTGGGACAACAACGAACATTTTGACAATGGGCTTGTTAATTGATAAAGCCAAAACCAACAAAATGCCAATTCACCTGTGCTTTATCGATTATAAGGCAGCCTTCGACCATATTAACCAGAATCTCCTGTGGTCCAAATTGAATAAATGGGGGATCCCAAGGCCCTTGCTAGACCTACTGATTAACCTGCATAGTGACACATGGATACAGGTGAAGCTGGGTGATGGATCTCTTTTGTCCGGACGCATCCCAACCAACAAGGGCCTAAAACAGGGATGCATTTTGGCTCCAACCCTTTTTAACTTGTACTTAGGAAATCTACCCCCGATTCTAAACAATTGCAATTCCCATGCACCGAAATTAGGAGGCCAAATACTACCATCATTACTGTATGCGGACGACATAGTGTTAATCAGTCAAACAAAAATAGGACTGCAAAATCTTGTGGATGCAACTCGGTTGTACTCAGGTGATAACCAACTGACGATAAATCTACAGAAGACACAAACTATGTCAATTAACAAAAAAGGGAAAACGAACTATGGCTGGTTTTGGAACAAAAACCGCATCGAAGACACAACAGTGTCAGCGGCCAGTTTTCAATTCAGAAAGCAAGCATGTGAGTAAAAGGCATTGCGATATCGACTTCTCTAAAAAAACTAAATAGCAAACTTGCTAGTCCATCTCTTCTGCCCCTGGCACAAGTTATATGAGCTAAACTGCTGCCCACGATCACTTATGGGAGGGAAGTACAGAGAGGAAGGGATGCGGCGACTCTAGACAGAACTGTGGCAGCGGCATATAGAACCATATTTAGTTTGCCAAAACAAACCTCTCCGGCCCAACTTAGGCTGGAATTTGGAGGACAGAAACAGTATCTGGCTAGACAAGGCGCATACGTAATTTCTTGGGATAAAGTCCGGAAGGCAAACAAAGGAACCCTAAATAGCTACTTATGGGCAGAATTAGAATTGAATCCGGCATCGCCAGCCGCCAGATTTTTGAAAAACAGCCTAGTGAATCTGGGGTTACAGGAGCTGTGGAACACCCCTACTAATCATATTACGATTAAAAGATTAGTAAAAAAAACAATAAAACACCTCTCATGGATTGAAGACAAAGCGTGTGTTGCAAAGAGGTCACATGGGGGGATTATCCTGAACTCCTATTCTAAGCAAGGCCAGCAGAGGTATCTTGACCTCAGGTACTCTCGTTATACAAAACTGAAGTTCCTCAAATACAGACTGGGCACGTTACCTTGCACACGCCATCTCCCACAGTGGCTGAGGGTCAATGAGGGTACCCTCTGTAGTTTATGTGGTATGGCGCCGGAAGATATGGAACATCTGCTGTGCTCCTGTGAGAAGTTGTTGGTGGAACGGAAACAGTTGTTGAAACATCATTTTATCCAGTGTGGAATACGCTCACGAAGACAGGCAGTTCTTGCCTGCTTTGCACCCAACGACCCACAGTTGAACTGCAGTCTGGTGAAGTACTTGATGAAGGTAGAAACAAAGATGCAGAAAACTGACCCTCCGTCATGTTTTTAGAGGTTACTAATCAAAGCAGAATACCTTACTGGCAGCCTATAAAGATTGACACCAAGGATGACGGAAATAAAGAGAACACTGGAATACGTTACCTCGCCTAACTTACACAGGACATTTAGAACAACATGAATACTATTTTTACTCTTACTACATATATTAAATTTTCACGAACTTTTGTTAGGATTTTTAAATTTAGAATACATATTTTATGTGAATGTAATTTTATTCAACTGATGAAAAATGTATTGTGTGCATCTTAGTGTTTTTAAGGATGAATTGCAATGGTTTTAATTAACTATGCTAATAAACTATTACTTACTTACTATTACTTACTATTTGTATTATTTTTAATTATGCACAGAATAGCAATATTTGCGTAAACGATATTATGTTGATATTTTGGTAGGGTGATATTGTTTTCCATGCTATTCTGTGATGGACCAGCACCAATCTGTTGCCCTTTAGGCAACCAAGCATCAATCTCAGTAGGATAGGAGCTATCCTGAGAACGGATTTGGAGTGACAACAGAGGAAGGGTTACTCATTTCCCTGGCCACACCTCTGGGTTGGGCCCAGGAGCTCTGCATAGTGGAAGAACAGTCCTGCCAGGTTGGATTTAGGTAGAGATAGGCATTGTGGGATTTATTGTAGGGTATACAGGAACAGTTGCAAAAGTGGGGGGTTACCATTGGGATTTTTTACTGTATGGAAAAGGGACAGGAATCACCCCAAAAACTGGCTAGTGCCAGGCATAAATGTGGCACCCTTGAACAACCACTTTAGAACCCTACTGGATATGTGAAAGCAGAAGAAGGATTGCACTAGTTATTGAGACCTGTGAGGATATGTAAAAGGCTGGCTCAGATCCCACCTGTACCCAGGACAAGGAAACGAGCTTAAGGCAACAAGTGATGATGACCTGCAGAGGTACAATAAGCTGCAAGACACACTTTTCCTGAATCGCCCAGCTCATCAGTTCCCAATAGCTTGGCTTTGATCTTGTTGGTGGTGTCTTCTGGATTGAGGCTCGACCCCCAGCTGCTGTACCTGAGGTCCTAGGACGCTTGCCTGTGTCAAAGTGTACTCCACCTAACAGCTTGAATTTAGTTTATTTTTTATTTGTATGATTAATTAAAATCTTACAAAAATGCTTAAAATATCACCAAGTATAAAAGAATTTAAAACACTATATACACGATTTTTCTCATATCGCATAGTTACTAAAGTTCAACACTTAGTATATTTTTGGATACATTGACTTGATAGTTCAAGAATTAATCTTCAAGTTTTTTGCCAGCAACACATACAAATTTTACAAATGCAGAATTCATAAATATATCTTTAGAGTTTAGGCATGCCATCAATGCTTGTCTACATTCCTTACTCCACGAGCATTGAATAGTCTTTTAAGAGTGGTTTTCCTTTCAATTTCTAATTCAGGACAAAGACATGATAAATATGTAATATTCTCTTGTCCACATTTACATAACCTACATATAGTTTTCTACGCATTGCTCTTCCATGTAGGTAAATGACATACACCCAGCAATAATCCAAAACGTGCTCTGATAAAGATTTGTTTATTTTGCTGTGACCATGATGTTTCAAGATATTCTTGGACTTTTTTTTCATAAATCCATTTATAATTGGCCATGCGTGTCTTCTTTTTACAAATATATCTTTATCTCTTATCAGCGACAGTTGATTAGTGAGATTTTTAATTGTTTTTTTAAAACTTTCCTGGGTAATTGTATTCTCCCAAATTGTTGTTACACCAAATTCTTCCTTTGCTTTATTTAGATATGACCAGGCTTGCAGATTCCGATTATCTTTGACTTCTTGACATAATATCTGGGACATTTGGTTTTCATGATAATTTTTTATTCGGTTCCACACTTTAAGGGCTTGACCTGTTCTTGCATACAGCTGGTTATTTATCCCAAATTCCAACCTCACCTGCGCTTGCGAGGCATTGTTCGGTAGGTGAAATAAGATTTTATACGTTTTAGCAACTACGTTATTAATTATGTCTGCATCTTTCCCGTTTAATACCTCACAGCCGTATGTCAGGGTAGGTAGTAATTTCGCCGATATGATCTTTAGTAAAGGACAATAGGACAATGCAGTTATTGTTTTTTGTATAATTCTAAATGCTGCAACCAAACTATTAGCTTTTCTGGTAATATCTTTTTTCTGCGGAAGAAAATTTTCATTGTCATTAAATATAACTCCAAGATACCGGCAGGAATAAACCTGTTCTAATCGAGTTTGTTCCAACGTCCATTTCCATTTATTTTTAAATCTTGTATTTTTTGTAACTATCATTACTTTGGTCTTAGTTTAGTTTATTACCATTTCATTTTCTTTTGCGTACATTGATATACGATCGATTAATCTTTGCAACCCCACTTTAGTTTGACCTAAAAGTACAACATCCTCTGCGTACAACAGATTAGATATTTGCTTTCCAGCTAGCCTCGGCGGATGTGCATTAACTTCGTTCAGTGCGATAGTGAGATCTGCTAGAAATAGATTAAAAAGCAGTGGAGCAAGGACGCACCCTTGCTTTAATCCTCCAGTCGTATGTATTTCGTTGGTTAGTTTTCGGCCATCACCAATTCTCACCCTGCCCCAATTGTCAGAGTACAATAATTGTATCCTTTTTAGTAGTGAGTCTGGAATTCCTTGATCCTTAAGTTTCATCCACAGTAGGTGCCTGTTCACACAGGTGAATGACGATTTAAAATCAACAAAACAAAAGTACAGGGGCTGCGTAGCTAAAAGCACCTTATCCATTAAAACCGATAGGATTAGTATATTTGTGGAGGTTCCTAGACCTTTGATAAACCCAGTTTGATTTGAGGGTAGTACCCGCTACTCCTTACCCCAGTCTGTTAAACTTGATGGTAATAGCCCTGCAAACAATTTTGCGTCAGTTTCTTGGAGGGTAATCAAACGATAGTTCTCCGGTAATTGCCAGTTTCCTTTCTTAAACATAGGAGATATTAACCTGTTGACCGCGGCTGGAATTCCGCCGCGGTGCGTGTGATTTATGACTGGCCATGGTCGGTACGGCCCCCGGCCGTCCTCCGCACACGCCCACCATGACGTCAGACGGCCCCTGGCCGTCCGAGGCACGCAAATGGTTAATGATCCTCTCCACGATTTCGGTATCTGCCCGGTTTGTACGACTTCATTGAAAACCTTTGTTAAATATGCAGCCCATAAGTCTGGATCTTCTTTGTAGAGAGCAAACGGGATGCCATTTGGTCCTGGTGCTCCATCTTTTTGTTTCCTTATTAAATTGGTCACTTGACTTTCTGTAATAAAGATTTCGACATCACATTCTAGGTCTGTTTTAACCATCATTGTCTGCTTGTCTTTCTGAATATTTAGTCTAGATACAGGGTGTAGGTTTTTTTAAGGAATGCAAACCATTCATCTTCAGTTAAGGCAGATGCTACCACAGATTTATTGGGCCTGCTTAATCCATTAATAATTTTCCAAAACTCCCTTGAGTTTGCTTGGTTACAAGCATGACATTTATTTGTACACAATTCTTGCCGGAATTTATTTTTTTCATTCCAAATTAATTCCTCAAATTATTATTGACACTTTTTAGTTTTATTTGTATTTCATCATTGTTTGGGAGCTTTGTTAGCTGTTTCCTAAGTCTATTACGGGTCTGCCTAACTTTTTTGATAGTATGTGGGGGGTTGATGTTAGTATCCTTTTTTTCCATTTGAGTCATTTGTGTTTTCTGATCACCTAACAGCTTGAAAACCTTTGACTTAGAAACATTTTGGCACCAAAGACCTCCAGAGGACCGGGTCAAATCAGCCAAGCCAATCTGACAAATGGGATCACCCAATTTATCCAATTTTAGGATCATTGACATCTACATAGCTTTACTATCAATACTGTACTTAGTTGCTTCTGGTCTTTCCACAATCTTACTGATGGGTGTCAATCGATGAAGGACTCTTCTTGCAGCTGTTTATTTTATTTTGTTTACCCAATTAGGGACAACATCCCTAAATGCCTGGGGGTGGGAGGAAGAAATTGTGCAGGTACCCACACCTTTCTGGACACTGGCAAAATCCTTAATGAGGCAGCCCAGTGCTCACTTCTGGAAAGCCTCATTAATATGTGTGTGATATCACTCAAGACATCACATATATCAGATGGTTTTTAGTACCATTCCTTAGCCTCTTCCTGCTCTATCCAATGTTCAAACTGGTGAATGAGAAGGGGCACAGGACAGGTATTAATGTTCTCGGCTACTCCATAGCTATGCCCCCTAACTCAAGGCAGTTTTCACTGTTGGTGGAAGTGCAAGGAAGGAAGTTGAAATACGTATAGGAGGAATGCCCAATTCGTCTCATACTTCGTCACACTAGCTCTACTACCACACCAGCAGAAAAGTTTTACCAGAAGTTGGGTATTGGAACGATGGACTAGGTTTGTTCCTAGTCACCCATTGCAGTCTCTATTTAGTGATTCAACTACAAACAACTCCTTGTACTCCCACTGCATCCCTTTTCAATAGAAGCATTGGGATAGGAGGGAGTTGTGTGCCTGAGGAAGGATCCGTGCACTATTTCAATTTTCTTTAGGCCAGGGAAATATTTTAAATATAGTAATAATTCACATAATTTGGAGAATTTCATGTTACGCTTTTTACAAAAATGTCCTGAAATTATTGTATTACATCAATTTGCTGCAATTTGTAGTACACGTGTACAGTAAACATGTGGGAACAGCATTCAGTGAGCTGCGGTTGCTCATGGTGCTCTTGTCTAATCATTTAAATGCATCCTCTTGCTAAAATTGATGTGAGGCTACATTGCATACTAAAATATAGTTCCAATTATGGATTTGTATTTTGCATAATTTTTTGATCATTTTGTATATTTACGTGAAAGTTAATTATCTGAATTTTGCACTCCTCTAATTTATTTTAGTCTAAGAAATATTCAAACAGTGTCTGACTCTTTTCTGGAGGGCATACACACACTGTTTTATGCCTCAGCAACCAGAAATATGCTATTTGTATCTTTACTTATCCTACGACAAAATCCAAACAGTATCTCTTTCCTCTCTGGAAATACAAAGGCTAAAATACTCAACTGGTGCATCTAAAATACGCCTACCCCAATGTACCTAACCTAAGTCTAGTACGCAGGAAGAAGTAAGTATTGTGTAGCATAGGTTTTAGTTTTCTTTGCTAAGTATCTACCAAAGGTTTCTCTAGGTTCCAATCAGCTCCATACCTTAGTTAGAATGAAGGAGGTCTGGTATCTCTGTCTTGGGACACTATTTCCCAACACCCCGCAAGGGGAGCCGGAAACACTGGAGCTGGATTCTCGGCAGGAGAAGGGTAGCTTCCTGATCCTTGCGTCAGCTGGAGAGTCGGCTTCCTTCGGCACTTGCTGTAGCGAGCTGCGTCGGGCAAGTAAATAGTCGAACTGCTCCGAACCACCGTAGGTTGCTATAGCAAGTGAAGGTATATTTATAACTTGAAGGTGTTTAGGAATGCCATAGTTTGACATAAAGTTGGGAATATGAACGTCATAATAAACCCCATGGGAATAGTTGTTCATTGTAAAGTAACTGAGTTCTTGGAGAAATCAATAGTCAAGCAAGGGGAAGTTCCCTGACTGCTTAAGCCCATTTTCCAAGAAATTGTTGTGACGTTTGGTACCGGTGGAAGCAGCCATGCCTGTAATTGGGTGGCATGGGCTATGCCTAAATAAGGGCTTGATTTCTATGCCTATATCAGGGCAATGTGAATTGTACCTATATAAGGGCATGAATCAGGATTATTCACTTGCAGCTTAAAATGCCACACAACACTGGCTCTTCACTCTAGCATAGAGGCACACCCACTTGCTCCCCAGCATACTGCCTAGAGGCTATTTTGACATTTTTCTTAGCTTCAGAACAAATTCAAACTCCACCTGGCTCCTTGGTGGGGTGTAGATGCATATGCAGAGAGTGCCACTGTTTGAATTTTATTATGGTTAGAAACAATGTGAACAATGCCTGGCTCCTCATCAGGGTTCAGACATGCACACAAATCTAAGATCCAGCCAGGAGCCCAGGCGCTGTTTCGTATATTTACGTATCTTCATAGGAAGTCCAAAAAATGCCTGGCTCCTCACTGGCCAAATATAACCAGAATATCACAGAAACCCATGTACAAAATATAAATAGTTTTAATGAAAAAACGGGTGTTCAAATAGTTACAGTCTTAACATACAGAAAACAGCACATAACATCTGAAAAATCAAAAAACACAATGGCAGAGAAAAATATACATACAACAAGTAACACAATACATAATCAAACAATAGTGTCCTCTGGAATTTAGGCCATGTTGGAAGCGTTGACTGCATTTCAACACAAAGTTGTTTAGAGGGTCATCATCAGGACAATGAAACTTCAAGAGTGATAAGCGACCACTTAATGAAGTTTTCTTAGATGCATGTTCACCAAGATACTCCTCCCTAAATCCAATGCAAATTGTTGATATGGGAAAAATGATTTTCCATAAAGGGAGAGTCATGTTAGTGTGGAATTTACACACTAAATAAAAGTTCTTCAATAGCAGACGTCAACTAATGATACCAGTCAAGCAGCATTCAGACAGGGTGTGTAGATCTTTGCAACATCAGGGTATTTCATGAAATTAATTAATTTACTTCTTACAAGAGCTCCATGTGGAATGTCCCATCCTCCAGCAGCTGGCAGGAAAAAATGAGCGCCCATTTTTTCATTAAAAATATTTATATTTTGTTCATGGGTTTCTGTGATATTCTGGTTATATTTGGCCTTTTTCTCTTCCTCTTTTGATACATCTCACTCTGTATTTAGTTGTATACAGTGTGTGAATATAGCTCAAGAGCCATTGTTTGGAAAATAGCTATTATAGCCCCTTGCTCCTGTTCTAGGGTTGTCCCTGTGGTTAGTCAACTTGCTCCTCACTGGGGCACAGATACACACATGCCTGCAACATAACAAGGAGCCCAATGCTGTTTGTATTTTTTTAATCCTCATAAAATCCAAACAACACCAGACTTGATTCTAGGTAACGCACACACGTACATCTGCATGCCTGCAAAGAGTGCAGATGCTGTGTGGATTTTTTTGGGGGAAACAGAAAAGTCCAAACAGCACCTGTCTCCTCAATGGAGTCAGGCAGACACACTCGTGTCTGAGCCCCTGTGAGGAGCCTGGCCACTGTTTGGATTTTTTCTTATCCTGCAAAAAAAAAAGACAGCTCCCAGCTTCTCACAGGGGCACAGACACACACTCACACTTGGGCCCTTGTGAGTAATTCTAGATTCTGGAATTGTTCTTACCTTCCCAAAAACAGTAAAGAGCCCTCTTCCTCTTGGAACGGAGATACACAAGCACACATCGGGTCCCAAAGAGGAGTCAGAACACTGTTTGGATTTTTTATTAGACTCTGAAAAATTCCAAACAGTGACCATCTCCTCGTTAGATCACAGAGGTACACTCAAATATCTGCACCTCAGTGAAGAGCTTGGAAACTGTTTGTATTTTTCATTAGGTCAGAAAAAAATATCAAAACAGTGCCCAGCTCCTTGCACAGAAACACATGGCTGGCATGGGCATGGGGATGTCCGGCACCTCAGGAAACCTATCAACACCAGAAATTTCTGAACATTGACACAAAGAGGATTACTGGGTGGTGTGACTTGCACTGATACCATCATGTTTTCAAACCCAGATCACCATACACATGTCAAATATTGGTTTAAAGCATGAATTTGCTCATATTTCTTTGACAGTAACTTGTGGATTTAGAGAGAAACAGCAAAACTCACACCACCAGTGTTCCCACACTTCTATGAGTAAAATAGTACCTACCATGTGTGGTTGGGCCTATTGTAAGTGGTCTTTGTTACACATTTGTGGCCTGATCCTGTCATAGGCAATAGGATCACCCACTCATATGTTGTACCGTTTTTATTGGGAGGAGTGAAAGAACTTAGAATGCCAGGTTTTTTGCCATTTTCCTGAAGTTCAGGAGTTTTCTCTCACAGAAAATTGAAGTATCACAATACATTTTCACACTTTCATGTATGCAGAAGACTCTGAGTGATAAAATGTATTGGGATCCATGCATGCCATATCACGTTAGATTCCACTTCTTCTCTAGTTTTCGGAAATGTTTGGGTTGGTGGGTTCTCATGTGATCAAATACCAGAGATATCCCTGTGGAACATCCCTCAACAAAAACACTCCCTTATATCTATTGTATGGCCCCAGTCCTTGGAAAAACCACTCATGTCAGATAATCCCAAACTTGGAAGACCTCAGGGATCAAAGATTTTGGTCAATCCTATTGAGGGATATTCCTGTGCAAGAACGGCTGGAGGTAATTATCATGTTTTATTAAGCAAATGTGACAAATGGGAGCATTAAACCCCTTAGATTAGAGTATATTATGCAGATTTTTTCACAGACATTCCGTGACTGCACAGTCATTCCCCATTCTGAGGGTACTAATTCATAATAGGTGGAATTCCTTGCAAAGATGCCAGATGTAATGGTAATTCCAGACACTGGCATTCTCCACATGGAACTCCACCCAAATCATAATCAGGGTCTTAAAGGTCTGAGATCCGGTAAGGATCTAGGAATCTGTGTCGGGAAATGAAGCACAGTATGAATTCACATCTGATAGGCAGGTACAAATAGGTGTCTGAACTGTTCTTCCATTGTGGGGCAAAGTGAGGTGCACAGCACACAATCTGCTCACAAATCATAATCTGACAGGATAGGTGCTTCTCAAATGTATAACCCCTTTATGCCATCCATGGAACTTAGGGCCTGATTAGGATAGTGGGCAGACTCACGTCTTCTCGTCACCCTATTGGAAATCGGGACCACATTATGCAACTGCCACCACGGTGGTCACAATGCCTATATGTTGTACTGCAGCGGGTATTGCTGGCTGCAGCATCTGCCACAAGACAAAAAGGGATCACTTTACATATCCCTGCACCATGTGGCAGGCACCATGTGGTGCCTGCCACATGGTGCAGGGACATGCCCCAGTGCCCACAGCGGGCCCCGAATGTCCCTTTCCTCAAGCCTTTCTATGGCGGGTGAACTGCCATGAAATGGCTGGCGTGGAGGGACATCATAATCCCTACGGTGGTGCCTGGTAGGGACTGTCACCATTGCAGGGATTGGCAGGCCCTTCGAAGCACCGGTGGGGTCAAGGAGTTTCTGGCTACCATCACAATGTCCGCCATCCTAATGTGGCGGGAGGTAAAAATGGTTTTGATGGAGGTGAGACTGCCACCGACAGCCATCGTAATCAGGACCATAGCTACAGAGAAATGAGGCACTAGGATGGTTGTGCTATGATCAGTAGAGTTCATATATAAACAGGCCAATCTGAATACTGTGGAGGGGTATCCCTGAAGGGATACTACCCAGACTGATGGTGAGTATACCAGGTTTGGAACCTGCTCGGTTTATGCACAGAAAATCCTCCTGCTCAGAGCGGGAAACATTTCTGTGCAGAAAGAGTCCTGGAATCCGGACTCTGCATTTAAAAAAAGGATATGCAATTCCAGTCCTTACATACTACACCCCATTCTAGGCTCAGGAACTAAGAATAGTGTGGTGCAGGGGAGGAATTACAGCCTGCCCAATAATTCTTCCTCCCCTGCACTGTGTTACTCATACTGAGCCCCTTAGTTCCTTATATCCATAAAGTACACATATATTAAGAGATGTTAGATATACTAAGAGATTAGAATAATGTAATGGTGAAGTAGGATTTAGAAGTACCTCCACTTGCAATCTATATGAACTTGACACATAAGTGATGATAGGGGGCCTTCAGTGTATAGCTTTTCCACCTACATCTTCATCACAAATCTACTTTATAGGTTATGCCAGGAGAATAATAAAAAAAATGTTTACGCCTCTGCTTAGCCGAAAGTGCCCTACTTTTGCTAAAGAGCATGCTGTTTGTCATGGAAGCGGTACTCGACCATAGCAGTATCGTTTTATATGTGCCACATATTTAATTTATCAATTCTAAAAGAAATTGTAAATTTAGGAAAGGTTAAACATGACTTTATGCATAATACCATTATTCTGTTTGTTAACATAATCACCCTCGTAGGAACACAGGCACAATTTTAATGTTGAAATGTCACCTTTCACAAAACATTGGCAAATCTAGTTAAAACAGTATTCTAGCTGATAGATGTAAATTTCTGTTATTACTCTAAGTAAGCAAAATTTTACATACACCGCAGTGCCTGTGTGCCGTCTGTGAACTGCTGTGTCCTCCTGGTCAGTGTCCCCACTGACCAGGCTAACCCTTCCCTTTCTGTGCACATTGGTCACCCCTATGGAAGGCCCAAGGTACCCCTTGGGCAGGGTGCAGTGTATGTGAAAGGTAGAGCATGTACTAGTGGAGGTGACATGCTCTGGTAGTGAATGACAGCCAATTTCGTTTTTTCGCTATTGTAAGGCTACCTTGCCCATAGGCTATCATGGGGAATGCTGGCTACAGTGGCTACCAGCATATCGTCCCATAGGAGCAAGGTAGGACATAAAAGTCTGGTATCCTTAAACTCAGAATTTGATAACACATCTCTTAGGAAAGGTGGTTTTTAAATGCTGTGTTTGAGAACAGCACATTTAGAAAGTGGCTGTTCTCTTGTCTGGCCTTACTGTGTGCCTTGGCCTGTTTGTGAATTGACTGTCTGGTTTGAGAGTGACAGGGTCTTGGGAGCCCCCAGGAGGCTGGATGAGTCAGCCTTAGCCTGAATGACTGCATCTGCATCTTAAGTGGTGGGAGGGGATAGCACCTGGGCCTGAATAGGGCTGTGCCTGACTTCCACAATGCTGGCTCCACCTCCTGCTGGGCAGCTGATGACCCTGCCCCTCTCTATGAAAGGAAAGGAGAAGCCCAGAACTGATTCAGACTGGGTTCAGAGCCCTCCTGCACAAAGGGAACAAATACTTTTAGGGGTATAAGTACAGGACCCCAGACTACAGAAAATTAGAGCATCCTGGAATCAAGAAGGAACCTCTGCCAAGGAGAAAGCTGGAAAACTGAAGAAGGAAGACTGTCCTGCTGTTGCTTTGCTGGACTGACCTGCAGTTGCTTTGCTGCCAAGGAGAGGGGAAGGACTTTGCTTTGTGCTGTGTCCCATTGCTAGAAGGAATCTCCAAGGGCCTGAAGAAGAGCTGGCTCCCTGTTAAGAAGTCCCAGGAACAAAAGGACTTCACCCCCCAGCTTCCCTGAACTCTACTGAGAGAGTTCTGTCCTTCCTAGAGTGCTTGGTCCAGATTTGGTGCCTCTGGAAGTTGTACTTGTGTTGGGAAGCTGGAAACCAAGATTTTAAGAACTTTCTGCAAAGTTTAACGGAGTTTCTCCCCATCAGTGCAAGGAAATTCCTGCCCCCACAAAGGCCGAGATCATCGCAGCGCTGTTGCCGCTGCCAGAGTCGTCGCATCCTTTGCTTGCGGGACGCACCAGGCCGGTGCGGGAAGATTACCACCGCTGGGAGTATCGTCGCAGAGCCTGTTGTCACTGGGTGAGATAGTCACACTGCTTGCTTGCGAACCGCATCACGTTACTGCGAGAGTCGTTGCAGAGCCATCGCATCGAAGGGCCGTGAGAGAAGAAGATCGAAGCTGAGCCGCGCATCGTTGCCGCACCGGAGATTGGCGCCGCCCCAAAGATCGTCGCATCATACCTTTTGTGAGCCGCTTCCACCGAAACCTGTGCACCGGAATCTACGCAAGGTATCGCATCCCTCCCCATACAGATCGGAGTCACCGCAACACGCCCGCTACATCCTGCGGGTTTGTTGCATCGCCTCCCCAGGGTCTCAGGAGTGACGTATCGCTTGCTTTTCAACGCTACAGCTTTCACTTGGAACTTTTGTCGCATCTAAAGGTACTGTTGGCTAAAACGTGACACAACTGTGGATTATTTTAACGCAACCTTAAGAACTCATTTGAAACCATATTCTTGAACTGTGGATGTTGGATTTTTGTCGTTTTGGTCTTGTGTAGTTTAGATTAAAATACCCTTATTGTCCTAAACTGTTGGGGAGTCAGTTTGTGGTGTTTTCACTGTGTTACTGTGATTGTTGGTACAAATACTTACCACATTGCCTTTAATACGCCTAACTGCTTGTGCCAAGCTACCAAGGGGGTGAGCAAGGGTTATCTAAAGAGTGTATGCTCCTTACCCTGACTAGAAGCAAGGGTCCCTATTTGGACAGTGGTACCTACCTCTGCCAACTAGAGACCCCCAGTTCTAACAATGGCCATCCTGTTCCATCAAAGAAATTGAATGATCATGTTGACAAAAATAGGTACCAGTACAAATTCTGGCATTTCAAACTGCAAACATATGCAATGCGCTACCCTCCCTCAAAAAGTACCAAGGGATCACCAGATCAGCACAGTCCCTTAACTAGCATACCTTCTACAAGATTATGGGAGGTCTAGATCTGTACAGGCCTAATGTAACAAAAAATAGTAATTAGTTTACCACTAGCAAACCGATTTGCGAACAGTATTTTAGGGGTTACAGAGCTACTAAAGTGCATAATTTAACAATTTTATAAAAAGGCATAACAAACTGTAAATTTTAAAATGCGCATAGTGGTGATTCGTTTACTGATTTCTTAAAAGCTAATTATCATTTGAGATTCGATATTTAAATGTGCTTAAGATTTAAAAAAATACAAACAGTCTCAAAACAGCCAGAATTGCACACGCAAAGTACCATCAAGTAGAAGCCGGTGGGAACCAGGTAGAAAGTATGAAGGAGAACTGAAATCCCAACATCTTTCGCAATGCCTGCACTGCAATAGTGGTGAGGAGGCACCTACTGGCAGCTCTACAGAGCAGAAGAATAGGACAGAGGAGGGTTTTAGGCATAAATTCACCCTATTTGAACTGTTGGAGGAAGAGGTTTATGCCATATGCATTCTACGTAAGGCTGTCATTTTGGATTTAATAGATGATATGAAGCCCATGCTACACATGCCCATAACGCAACCAAGCCATTCCCACATCAGGTATTATGTTTCCTAAATATACTTGCATTAGGGAGTTACCAAAGTACCCTTGCTGTACTAGGAGGCTCCTCCTCACATAATGCCCTCTCTAGAGTGTTTAGGCTATTCCTGTATGCCCCTTTATCTAATTTAAATGGGCAGATTCAATTTCTAAGTACCTCTGCTAAATTAGCAAATACCAAAACAAATTTTGCCAAACTACCTCTAATGAATTTGGAAGTGTGGATGGAACAAATATACTGATATCCTGGTACAGAATTGGCACATAGAAAAAGGAAATGTTAGAATTCACGAATCTTCCAGGAGTTCTGTGATGCTGAATATGTTATTACAGACAGTATTGTTGCCAGATACCCAGGGAGCTCACGGTACCGCTTTAGTTTTCATCCCTGTTGGCTCATCTAGCATTAGGAGGTATGGGAGTTGCACTGTTGGTGAGTGTAATAATGTATTATGCTATGTTGTATATTTGAATTTTTAAGTCCAGAAATAGATATTTATTTTTGAAAATTACAGATGATCATGCTAATACTACTTGACCTGGATTGATAATCCTTACCTTAATTCTCAAACTCCAAGTGAGCATCAACATAATGAACACAAACAAATTAGAGTAGTTATTGGAAGGGAGTTTTGAGTTTTAAAGGGACACAAAAGTGGAGGAGCACTAGCCTACTCACAAGACACCTGCTATAAAAGTGTAGCAGTAGTGTTATACTGCACAACGTTGCTATGTACAGTGAAATGTCTAAAGAAAAAATGGAAAGTGATGACGATGATAGTGATGAACCACAAATGGAGAAGTGTGGCTCACTGGTTAGAAGCAGCAGACCCTGAAGCAGAGGTCGGCCTGGGACCAGGGTTCAATTCCCGACGCGGCAGGGTCTTGGGTCAATGTCCGCGGACTCGATAATTCTCACTTAGGTGCCTACGCTAACCATGGGTCCCACTGTGCAACTCTGGGCAATAGCTTGCTTAATCTCCACAACGGCCCCAGCAACGCCGGGGATGCCTGGCTTCACCTTGGGGTGCCCTCTCACAGGGAAAGCCAGGACGGGTTCCCCAGCGGTATACAGCGCCAGGACACCACATAACGAGGTAACAGTGCGCTTTACAAGTATACATACATTACATTACATTACAAATAGTTCCTAGAGCATACTGATTGGACAATGTTTGTTCTGTAGATAGACCACAATGCATAATACTTATTTTGAAGTATGATGTTTTGTTTAACTATGAGAGGTAACAATGTTTTTACATTTCTTTTGTTAAGTTACAAAAACTTTAGACTATTAATATGTGTTTAACATGTTACTTACACTGATCTTTGACAAACTAAATTTGCTAAACTTAAGAATAATGAAAGAAATATATTCAACATTACAAAAGAACTATGGGGCTCATTAGGATGGCGGACGGAAACGGGTACCGTCCGCCATGGTCGCAGCAAAATCACTCCCGACCGCACCGCGGAGAATCCGCGGTTGCAATTAGGATAATCAAGTCAAGAAACTCCGACCGCGGCGGACGGATCACATCAAACACCGTCCGCGGCGGACGGAACACAACAAACACTGTCCGCGGCGGACGGAACCAAAAGAACACCCACCGCCGCGGACGAACATGATCGTGGGAACAGGCCCAACCGCCGCCATACCTGCGGAGGGTCCGGCCGCGTGATTAGGATAACTCCGCCATTCCAAAGGAACTCACCACCGTCCTCCACCGCCGCGGAAACAATACTTTGGAAACCGGACCATGACTGCGGAAGGACCACACAAACACCATCCCTGCCGTCAAACCGATTACAAAATGGCAGACGGAAGTAAATAGAAAACACACCAAACAGAACACCCAACCACCTGAAACACCCACCCCCAGGAACCACATGCCCCAATGACACCCCCCATGCACCGAAAAATGCACCAAAATCACCACACCCACAGAACACCTGATTGCCAACTACCATTGAGACACCACCACCACACAGAGTATAAAAAGAATCCCTCCCACTACCACAGTCCTTTGCATCACAGCATAGCTGCAAGCAAGAGCCACAATACCACGAACAGCAGATACACACAAACACACATACAACCTGCACACAACCACACACACCACACAAACCCACACAACACCATCCCTACACACCACACACCTGCACAACCCACCCCACCCCACCAACACCTTGCACATCACACACCATGGCACCAAAGAAAAACCCCAAATTCACACAGTGAGTTGAAAGTCATGGTGGATGAAATCATCCGTGGCGAACCACATCTCTTCGGCAACCTAGTCCAGCAGACCACCTTGGCAATCAAAAACCACATGTTGGACAGGATAGTGACCCGAGTCAATGCTTCAGGGACCGTGCCACGCACCAAACACGAGATCCAGAGGTGGTGGCACGACCTCAAGGCAAGGGTGAAAGGCATCAGGGCGAAGAACCACCTGCGGGCACACCACACTGGCGGCGGCACTCCCCCGGAGCCCATACCATATGCAGAATGGGAGGAGAAGGTGCTGGGCATACTGCACCCTGAGAGCCTGGAAGGAATCGAGGAGGGACAAGAGGCTGGTAAGTACAAACCAATCTCCACTATCACACTGCCATGGTCTGCCATGCACAACTGCCAACACACATCTCCCTGGCCCCAATCCATACATGTGGACCAAACAGTCACCCAAATGTGAAGTCCTGGCCTCAAATGCACACACCATGACCAAACACAAATGTTGCCTCCTACCTTCCCAGCCTTGCATGTTGTCAAAGCAGCCAGCACTACAACTCCCAACAGGCCCCCATGTCCACAGGGATGGTGGTGGTGGGTGGGGTGTGTGTGAGAGAGCTGGGTGGGGTGTTTGCGAGAGGTGGGTGGGGTGTGTGAGAGACCAGCACTACAACTCCCAACAGGCCCACATGTCCACAGGGAGGGTGGTGGTGGGTGGGGTGTGTGAGAGACCAGCACTGCAACTGCCAACAGGCCCCCATGTCCACAGGGAGGTTGGTGGTGGGTGGGGTGCGTGAGAGACCAGCACTACAACTCCCAACAGGCCCCCATGTCCACAGGGAGGGTGGTGGTGGGTGGGGTGTGTGAGAGACCAGCACTACCACTCCCAACAGGCCCCCATGTCCACAGGGAGGGTGGTGGTGGGTGGGGTGTGTGAGAGACCAGCACTACAACTCCCAACAGGCCCCCATGTCCACAGGGAGGGTGGTGGTGGATGGGGGGTGTGAGAGAGGGGGGTGGGGTGTTTGTGAGAGGTGGGTGGGGTGTGTGAGAGAGGTGGGTGGGGTGTGTGAGAGACCAGCACTACAACTCCCAACAGGCCCCCATGTCCACAGGGAGGGTGGTGGTGGGTGGGGTGTGTGAGGGACCAGCACTACAACTCCCAACAGGCCCCCATGTCCACAGGGATGGTGGTGGTGGGTAGGGGGTGTGTGAGAGAGGTGGGTGGGGTGTTTGCGAGAGGTGTGTGGGGTGTGTGAGAGAGGTGGGTGGGTGTGTGAGAGACCATCACTACAACTCCCAACAGGCCCCCATGTCCACAGGGAGGGTGGTGGTGGGTGGTGGGTGGGGTGTGTGAGAGACCAGCACTACAACTCCCAACAGGCCCCCATGTCCACAGGGAGGGTGGTGGTGGGTGGGGTGTGTGAGAGACCAGCACTACAACTCCCAACAGGCCCCCATGTCCACAGGGAGGGTGGTGGTGGGTTGGGTGTGTGCGAGACCAGCACTACAACAGGCCCCCATGTCCACAGGGAGGGTGGTGGTGGGTGGGGGGTGTGAGAGAGGTGAGTGGGGTGTGTGTGAAAGGTGTATGGGGTGTGTGAAAGAGGTGGGTGGGGTGTGTGCGAGAGGATATTGATTTGTAGTGTTGGTACCAAAAACATGTCATGTCCACAGCAGTGATCATGAGAATCTTGTCCCTCAGGTGATCGCAACTTGACTGGCGAAAGCAGCAACCGCCAGCACCATTCACCCCCCTCACAGCACGGACTCTCTGGGGACGAACCCATTGCCAGCTCAGGCGCAGAGGACGACGCGGGGCCAAGCAGACGTCCAGGGCCATCAGGCTCCCAGGACATCACTGCCTCCACCACCTCGGCCTGTGTCACCACACCAACAGCTGCCATTGTGAGCTGTGCAGCCACCACCACCTCCACCACCACCACCACCACCACTCCTGCCTGTGCCACCCTGCCTGACCCATCGGCCGATGATGGACCATCAACATCTCAGGCAAGCAGGGAGAATGGACGTGAGAGGACACAGGTGAGGGCACAGCTCACAACCAGGAGTGCAGTTGTCCGGCAAGGTGGGGAAGGACACCCACCCCATCCTGGCGCCGAAACCCTGGAAGCCATCGCCAGAGTCAATGCCTCCTATGAGCGGTTGCAGGCACAGTCTGATCGGGCCCACCAAGACTCACAAGAGAGCAGTAATCTCTTGTGGTCTATTGATACCCGCATAGGCCAAATTGTGGACCTCATGGGCCAGCAAACTGCTCTGTGGAGGGACTGGCTATCCCACGCCACACCACCACCCCCTCACCCAAGTTCCCAGCGGGACCGCTCACCAACACCACCGCCACCCACACCTGAGCCCACGGACAGGGAGGTGGCCCCTGACCAACCTGCCCCCACAGCTGTCTCCGCTCTGGCTCCAAGACGGAGGGGCCGTCCGAGGCTGGATCCAGGTGAGAGCAGTGGTGTTGCCCCATCTACCCGCTCTAAGAGGGGGCGCCAATGACTTCACCCTTGTCTGAGCCTGCCATTCACCCTGCAATCTATCCTGTCCCACAATGCCAAGCCTTGCCACACGTCTGTTGGACTAGCTGGACATCACACTTTGTGGTGTCCCCACGGTGTTTCATCTGCCATGACCTTCAACTCTCACTCCCCCACCAACACTTCTTTGTAAATATACACCAACATCAATCCTCAACCTGTAAATAAACATCACGTAAACACTCAATGATGTGTGGCCTCCATGTTTTAATCACATGATTGTCTTACAATGTAACGTTACCAGGTGCAGGGATCAATGTTGTTGAGAATCATGCCTCTGTGGGAGTGACCTAGGGATAATGAGAGAACAACAAATACAGGTCAGGAAAGAGATTAACACCATCACAACACACTGTACTGCAACATCCCACAAACCACACTCATCACCAATTAAGTGGATCACAGGACACACATCAGGGAGCATTGCATGTACACCATCTTCCACACACTTGCAAACAGAACATACCAGAACAGGCATCATAGACACACCACATCCACACTCCACCACCAAACATACATCACGCATTGTCTGGCTGCACAAGCGATAGTTACTCACATTCAAGGAAAATAGCGATCAATGAGCTGACCCCTCTGGTCCACACCTTCTTCCTCACCACTATCCTCATCAGTCGACATGGGTGGGATGGGAGGCCGAGCAACCTGTTGGTCTTCAGGGTGGCTGTGTCTCACACTCCTGTTGCTGGTGCTGGCAGTGTATCTGGGTCTATGGCTCATGTGTCAGTCATTAGATCTGTGGCTGTGTCTCACACTCCTGTTGCTAGTGCTGGCAGTGTATCTGGGTCTATGGCTCATGTGTCAGTCAGTAGATCGGTGGCTGTGTCTCACACTCCTGTTTCTGGTGCTGGCGGTGTGTCTGGGTCTATGGCTCATGTGTCAGTCCAACAGCTGTGGCTGTGTCTCAAACTCCTGTTTCTGGTGCTGGCAGTGTGTCTGGGTCTATGGCTCATGTGTCAGTCAGTAGATCGGTTGCTGTGTCTCACACTCCTGTTTCTGGTGCTGGTGGTGTGTCTGGGTCTATGGCTCATGTGTCAGTCACTACAGCTGTGGCTGTGTCTCAAACTCCTGGTGCTGGTGCTGGCGGTGTGTCTGGGTCTATGGCTCATGTGTCAGTCAGTAGATCGGTGGCTGTGTCTCACACTCCTGTTGCTGGTGCTGGAAGTGTGTCCGAGGCGAGTAGTTCAAGCACCCCACCAGATTCTGTGGTGTGAGGTTTAGTTGCCATCACTCACATGTCATTTTACTTTGTGGGTAGATTTACGAATGTAACCACCCTGACATTATTATTGTCCTTGTGACGGGTCGCTTGACACACATACTTGGGTAGCCAGTGATGTACCTGCTCTGTTGGCCACAATGCCCTGTTGCTGTTCTGATACTGCATTGTGCCCTCTCAAGTGCTGGCTCTGATGTACCTGCTCTGTTGCAAACACTGCCTTGTTGCTGTTCTGATACTGCATTGTGCCCTCTCAAGTGCTGGCTCTGATGTACCTGCTCTGTTGCAAACACTGCCCTGTTGCTGTTGTGATACTGCATTGTGCCCTCATGTTGTGCCTCTGATGTACCTGCTATGTTGTAAACACTGCCCTGTTGCTGTTCTGATACTGCATTGTGCCCTCATGTTCTGCCTCTGATGTACCTGCTCTGTTGCAAACACTGCCCTGTTGCTGTTCTGATACTGCATTGTGCCTCTCACGTGCTGCCTCTGCTGTACCTGTTCAGTGCAATGGACTGTTGATGCACTTAGCCCCTCTCACATGCTGCCTCTGATGTACCTGTTCAGTGCAATGGACTGTTGATGCACTTAGCCCCTCTCACGTGCTGCCTCTGATGTACCTGTTCAGTGCAATGGACTGTTGATGCACTTAGCCCCTCTCACATGCTGCCTCTGCTGTACCTGTTCAGTGCAATGGACTGTTGATGCACTTAGCCCCTCTCATGTGCTGCCTCTGATGTACCTGTTCAGTGCAATGGACTGTTGATGCACTTAGCCCCTCTCACGTGCTGCCTCTGCTGTACCTGTGCCTTGCCATGGACTGTTGATGCACATTGCCCCTCTCACGTGCTGCCTCTAAAGTAGCTGCTCTGTTGCAAACACTGCCCTGTTGCTGTTCTGATACTGCATTGTGCCTCTCACGTGCTGCCTCTGCTGTACCTGTTCAGTGCAATGGACTGTTGATGCACTTAGCCCCTCTCACGTGCTGCCTCTGATGTACCTGTTCAGTGCAATGGACTGTTGATGCACTTAGCCCCTCTCACGTGCTGCCTCTGATGTACCTGTGCCTTGCCATGGACTGTTGATGCACATTGCCCCTCTCAAGTGCTGGCTCTGATGTACCTGCTCTGTTGCAAACACTGCCCTGTTGCTGTTGTGATACTGCATTGTGCCCTCATGTTCTGCCTCTGATGTACCTGCTCTGTTGCAAACACTGCCCTGTTGCTGTTGTGATACTGCATTGTGCCCTCATGTTCTGCCTCTGATGTACCTGCTCTGTTGCAAACACTGCCCTGTTGCTGTTGTGATACTGCATTGTGCCCTCATGTTCTGCCTCTGATGTACCTGCTCTGTTGTACCCAGTGCCCATGCTCTTGGGTAGTGTACGAATATAGCAATATTATGTTTAATAAAGCAAGTCAATCATGTGTCGGTGTTTGTCGTTGTCATTCCTGGTTGTGTACTTGAATTGTTGATATGTTGGTTTGATTGTAAAGGCAGTTTCACAAACATGGCACTCCCCCTCCCTACGTCACAGCCCTGGAAGGTATTCCCCTTCCGACGTCAATTGGTGTGTTGGCGTACCTGCGTCGTCGTTGGTGATGGGCCATGACTTGCTGGTGGTGGAGCACGAAGAGTATCGGAAATGCGTGTAGGGCTGGGTCCATGACAGTGATCTGCTTGTGGTGTGTATCTCCGCTGTGGTGAGTCCGCCGTGTTCAGGCAGGTTGTTTTTCCGCAGCGATTTTATGTGTGTTTTCCGCCATCCCGATTTGGAGGACGGTCAGAGACGTCATTCCGTACGGCGGTGTCTCTGGATTGGGTGCGTCCGCCGCGGGGTCGGGTGTACTTCCACGGCGGTGCGTGCTCTTCCGCCGCGTACGGAAATTTGACAGTGTTTCCATACTAATATGGCGGACGAAGTGTCCGCGGCAGGCGGACAGAAAAAAGCCTTTTTCCGCCTACTCCAGGACAGCGGTCGTCCTTCCGTCCGCCATCCTAATCGACCCCTATGTTTCCTTCTGTCTAGCACCTGCTTAGTCCTGCCAAGTACTACGCATTAGGCGTTAGACTAACGCATTTCAGTGTGGTGCATAATAAGGCATAGCACCTCAGCTGTCACTGAAGCGCTAACTAAAACTGTTATATTGTAGTGCGGCAGCTGGCAGCATGCCAGCCGTGGTGTACTCGCACTTCTCCCACAGGTTTGGGGCTCACAGCTGAGCTAGTAGACTGCTGGCAGGCTCTGCTACAATGTATCTAAAAATGAATTGATTCCTGCGGCACAGCTATCAGCCTGATGTCACGCAAAGGCAGTGCCCAATGGTTACTTCACAGTACTGACGGCCCAGTCAGGTTGTGAGATAAACATCTGGTGCCACAGGGGGACGTCAGATAACATCCTGCTTCTGGAGCTGACTTTTTGTGCAAGGGTGGCTTGTGATTGGTTTGAGGCAATCATGGTGCTCAAAGCACTGCCTGCTGCTCACATCAGTCACCGCGTGCTGTCAGCTACTATATTAGAATATGTCTCTGCGTCTCCACCTGCAGCAAAAACAAAATTGCAGGGGGAGGCAGAGCCAGTGACCACTGCAGTTGACACCAGCACAGTCTGTGACTGGACAGGACTCCCTGCAGACTGAGTCAAGAGGCACATCCCAAATTGCTGCAGTGTCTTGTGGCCTGAGCCTGCCTTGCAGAGTCGCTGCCTGCAAACCAAGTTGAAGTACATCACCACAAGCACATGTCGTGTTTGCTTGTGCAGCATATAGATGACCTAGGCTCACTTGGATTAAACTAGTATACACTCAGTTGGGAACACTGATTCATGCGGAGTGCCTGCGAATATTAAGAACAGACCCTAGACCATTATATGCTTGTGCTGTAGTGAAATTCCTGGGATGAATGTGGTCCATAAGGGGGAAAGCTATGTTGGTTCAAATGCAAACCCAATAGTTTAAGACTAGTGATCGCTCTGCCGGGGAGTAATTATTGAAGCTTATTGTTTACATAGCAGACCCAAATAGAGGCTTGTGTTTAACAATTAGGTTCTGCCCCCTTCTTTAGACTTTTTGCCTCTGTGCCTATCCCCATGGCCCAAACGCAGCACTTTAAGGGTTCATCCTGACAAGAGTTGTGATTATCCCTTGAGGTGGGCAGTCGCCCAGCCCAAATAATAATCCGATTTCCTACATCAAATAACCACATGCCTAGTGTAGAATGGTTAATTTGAAGTAGGAGCACAAATCATATGTGAAAAAAATCAAGAAATGGTTGATAAACATTTGAAATGAATGAATGGATAATCAGTTTTACTTCTGAGCTAAACAGAGTGAATTGCAGATCAATAATTATCCACACATTTAGGTTACCAGGAAAAACTACATAAGCCCTTTTGATTTGAGCACCACATATGAAACTGCAGACTTTTCAGAATGCTATAAACAAGAAAACAAGAGAAGTAATTTGACTCTAATATCTTGATAATATTAAACCTGTAGGTGGCCCTCACTGATACTGTCCATTTTAGTATATCGTTACCACTTCTGTAAAAACCGAGATCTATTTCTGTCGTTTAACAAATTAAAATTGTGACTATCAAAAGAGCAATATTAATTTACAGGGAAACTTAAACTAATAAAGAGATTGAAGAATTTGTGTGTCCTTGGTACTTTGCTTTGAAGTAGAATGGATGTAAGAATGTTAGATAAAAATCACAAGCAAGCAGGATGGGGAGTGAATGGCAGCAAAAAAAATAAAGAGCAATTTCCAAAGTGCTCATTGTGCCATGTGCCACACCACATCCAGTAAAAATTCCCCAGCTTTATATTCACACCTCTTCCTGTCCTAATTGTTGCCAACAATGTTGAGAAGGCTTCATCCCTCCCTGGGTGGCCATTTTGTGTAGAGTGTGAAACATTTTTAGTGCCCCCATTATTTTTGGACATCTTTACCCTTCTCGAAGAATACCATTTTATTTGGTATCTACACCTTCTCCTTACTAGATCATATTGGAAAAATCTGCTAAAAAAAGATTTGAATGAACAAAATAAAGGATAGTGTGACATTATGGGTGTTGAAATAATACAAAAACTAGTGCTTAAAGACCAAAAACCACAAAAATTCACCATGCATATTTTCATAAGGTAACAATGACTTCAATACCTACCTACAATGCCACTTTAACCTTTGTCTTTTTCAGTGAATTCCCGAGGATTTTCTTAATGTAAGGTAAGATCTTATTGCCATACCTAACTATAGCATCACTTTAACATATGTTTTTTTTTCACTGAATTTCTGTTTTTTTAATCATATTCACCCAGCTTCCTTGCTGAGCACAGCTTTTGGCCATGACCAGTCTGACCTCTGGCCTGTCCCAACACCCAAACCTCCATGAGCACCCAACGCTCCCGCCACACACAATCACTGGCCGTAAGTGGCAGAGGGTTGGCTGCAGTGCCTCGACTGCAGCCAGAGGGGATCTAAGTATTCTAAACTAAGTATTTGAAATGCCCTACCACTTACAGGTGCAATATTTTACAAATGTAGTGATGCGCCTCCAGAATGAAACCAAACATTTTGAACACACATGAGAATTAAACTCCATTAGACACAGGACATATTATTTACTGTGCATACAGTGAAATATACAACTGATATATATATTTTGCAATCGGCTCTGTGAATGGCTGTTCACTGGATCACATGCTCTCCGAATCACAAACATCAGAATGTTTAATGATCAATGTTTTTATATTAGAGCACAACAAACTACATATCCCAGAAGTCCTCATGATGGACAGTATGGACATTCATGTATAAAAGGTTAAAACTGACAATGGACTTACCAACCGTGAGAAGGCCAATGTGATTAAAAAGTGTCAGTGCAATTGTTTTTGGAATAGGGAATACTGAATTCAAGCTCATGGAGTGCAGCATAATTTATTTCTGAGGGGATTTTGTGGAAACGGTTACTCCTCACGCAGGCACCAGCTGCTGAGTATATATACATATTACTGAAGACATTATTCAGGGACTGTTATTTTGATTTATTATGTGCACAAACCACCCCTGGAGGGGTATCTCGGCACAAGACCAACACAGGAGATAAAGAGGGTTATCTTGAAAATAGGTGAGTCTTGAGTAATTTCCTGAAGTGGAAGTGGTCCTCACAGATACGTAATTGCAGTGGGAGGTTATTCCGATAGTAGGGGGCAAGGAACAAAAATTACCTGCATCCCGACCTGGACCTTCTGAACCTGGGGACATTAAGCAAGTCTTCAGGGGGTATAGCAAGTAATCTTTGATGATATGTAGGTAGGCCCTTTACCATCTAAAGCTTTGTGAGTTAGACAGCAGATCTTAAAAATAATACTGCTTCTCACAGATAGAAAATGTAAGGTCTGTAGAAGAGGGGCAGCTGCTGTTCCAGAGGCGAGGTTACAAATAAGACGTGCAGCGGTGTTCTGTACTACCTGAAACTTAGATAGAAATTTCTAATTGGCGAAGGCCAAAAGTGCATTGCCATAGTCTAGACAGCTGATGACCAATGCCTGGACTAAAGTTTTCCTTGTGGAAAGTGGTAGTAGAGGAAAAACTCTTCTCAGCAGACACATCATGTACAAGCATGAGCATGTAGTGGCTGAGGTTTGTTCTTTCATAGTAAGGGAATATTCCAGCTGGAATTCGAGAATTTTACACCTAGTTTGGGTGAGGGGGTCATACCCAGTTCTGGGGCCACCAATCCGGTGACCAAAGTTATTGGGCCCTCCCACATAACATAATCTCCATTTTTGAGATGTTTAGCTGGAGTCTATTTTTGGACATCCAGGACGCGATGGCTTTCATCCCAGCAGAAAAAGATTCTTTTGTTTTAGTCAGCCTTTTATCAAATGAAAAGAGTAGCTGGGTATCGTCCGCATATGATATGATCTCAAAGCAGCCAAAAGCTCTAACAATTTTGGTGAGGAGAGCCACACAAATGTTGAAAAGCACAGGGCTAAGACAAGAGACCTATGGTACTCCTCTATCCAGAGTCATGGTTCGAGATTTATTTGGGCCCTCAATGACCATTTAGGTCCTATTTGAAAGGAAGTCAGCCAGCAATTGTAAAGCTATTCCATGGGGACCAATCTTTTGTAGCCTAACAAGAAGCCTAAGATAGGATACAGTATCAAATGCCGCTGACAAATCTAGCATTGAAGGTACATTTGCATCGAGAGAGCATTTGATGCGGTCAGTGACCGCTAACAAAGCCGTCTCTGTGCTGTGCGATGTTCTAAAACCAGACTGAGAAGGATATAATAAACTATTTTACTCCAGATAGCCTATGAGTTGTGTGTTTATGTGCATCTCCAGCAGCTTCCACAGTATAGGGAGAAACGAGATAGGTCGGTAGTTGGCAAGATCCGTTGTGCCAGATTGGCCTTTTTTTAATAGGATTTACCCCATATTGATAGATAAATTAATTAGGGAGCAGATTGAAGGAGCTAGCTCATATAACAGGTCTGCCATAGTTCTAAGAGGGCAGACATCTAAGGGGGAGACAGATTTCGTTGAGATCAAAAGATTCTGAATTGTTTCTAGTGAAGCTTCTTCAAATCTACCTAACTAGTGTGTGAGTGATTGGTTGTCTGAGTACCTGTATGAGTGTTTGAGTGTCTGTGTGGGTGGGTGAGGGGGTATGTGCCTGCCTGATGAGAGAATGGATGAGTCAGTGGCTGTATGGGTTAGTGAGTGCGAGTATGAAAGGCTGTTTGTGCATGGCTGTGTGGATGAGTGAGTGGATGTGTCAGTGGTATATGGGTGAATAACTGGGTATGTGAAAGGCATTCTATGTGAGTGATGGGGTATACAAATAACTGTACGGGTGAGTGAGTGCTTGTGTCAGTGGCTGCATGGGTAAGTGTGTGCTTGTGTCAGCAACTATATAGGCGAGTGAATATGTGTTAATAGCTGTATGAGTAAGTAAGTGAGTGTGGTTGTAACTTTATGGGTGAGTAAGTGGCTGTGTGATTGGCCCTGTGGGTGAATGAGTAGGTGTGTGATTAGCTCCATGGGGGACTGCCTCAGTGTGTGAGTGGCTATATGGGTATATAAGTGGCTATGTCAGTGGCTGTATTAGTGAGTAAGTGGGTATATAAGAGGCTGTATTGGTGAGTGAGTGGCTGTATGTATAGATCTATGAATCAGTGAGTGGGTGTGCAAGTATTTGTAGGTCTGTGAATGGGTTTGTGAATGGTTGTGTCGGAGTGGATATATGAAATGTTCTATGGGGTGTGATTGGGTGCATTATTCATTTTCTGGATTATGTCATTAGTGATGTCATCAGCGATGTCATTTGAGATGTCATCAGTAATGTCATTAGTGATGTCATCAGTGATATAATATATGAGGTCATTGCGGGGGCGTGAGGTATAGTTAGCGCAGCTAAATATAACGGCTGAATTTCACTGGTTTAATATGAGTGAAACCTGAGCCTAACTATAACGTCTCTGTAACCTTTTAGTTTTTATCGATGAATTTCTAAGTTTTTTTAAAGGCTTATTCCTAACTATAATGTCCCTGTAACCTTTGGTAGTTAGTAGTTGCATTTGCATTTGCAGAGTGGTGGAGAAAGGGGGCTGGGCCTCTGACCAGCTCCCAGCAATCCTGCTGTATAGGACTTACAGGAGGTACTAGGAAGGCTTCTTTGCCGCCAACATCCTTCAGGAGTAGGCTGGACTTCATCCCACAACCAGTAGTGCACAAGGAGAGGCGTGCTTGTGGAGTGATGGAGAAAGGAGTATAGCATATGAAGACCTCTTAGCAATCCAGCTGTGTGTTGAGTAACAGATGGGGTAGTTGGCCCCCAAGGCTGTCCCCAAGGGCTTTTTGGCCCCTGCAACATCCTTGTGGGACCCCTCCAAAAGACCTTGAGGTCAGGGTGTTTCCACCCTGCCACCTTTTCTTTTTTAATTTTGTTTTGTGACTCTGCTCAACTGAGTCACAAGATGGCTGCCCTACTTCCTGGTTTGACGTGTTGTCAGCCAATCAGATCTCAGTACGAGATCGGGAGAGGTCGCCGATCCACTGAATCCCTATATATACAACTGGAAATTTAATCTAATACTGAACAGATTTACACCATTTAACAAAAAGGTCGCTTTCTGCACCAGCATCTTCCTTTCTGCCAAATTTAGTGTATTTACTTTCAGTACTTCAGGCTCTAGCCTTGTCTAAAATTTCCTGTGGAAATTAACATGGAGAAGACATGTTTTGGAACCCCCCATTCTCTTTGCTCCCACTTGAAGAATCACCCTGAAATTTTCACAACAGAACTTGAATTGAGCGTCAAACTAGTTTTAAAAAGTTTGCAAGGATTGGTAAGAAAAACGCCAATGTTATTGGCAAATCAAACAAACACTTTTCCTATGGAAACTACATCCTAACTATAAGTAGGTAGTTATGGTTAGGACCTTGCTTACACGAGAAAGGGTCATTTTCAGGTGCCTATATCTTTGGTGCCGCTTGATAAATCTCAATGAACTTTTCCCAAAAATGTACCAGATACTCCAGATGGAGTCTGGAAAGTTTTGGGTGTTACATGTAGGGGGAAAAAGGAAAAAGGAGTGTCCCAAAATACATTTTTCCCATGTTAATTCCTGTGGGACCTTTGAACAAGCTTACAGCCAAACCGCTGGACGGAATTACAATACATTTTGCAGGAAGCTAGATCTTGGTACAGAGTTTGTGCGTTTTATGATTTGGTATAAATCCACTCAGTAGTTTGGGATATATTAACTGGAAAACAGATTTGTATATCTGGGGATTTGAGTTATCTGTGTATCCAACTGTCCTTGTGCTGTCATCAGATTGGCTGCCAACACTTTAACCAGGAAGTAGTGGCAGCCATCTTGGGATTCCAAACCATTTTTGAAAAAGAAAAGGGGGCAGTGCAGAAATACCTTCATCCCCTAGGCCTCAGGGCCAAAAAAGCTTAAAAAAAAATTAAGCCGGGACTCTTGCACTTCAGTTTAATTTGGCTCCCGGATGGGCCAGACCCTGGGGGCATTATAATAAAGGATGGGGCACACGCCACCCCCAACTGGGGCTAATTGATGCCATGGGGACCACCACCTCCCTGGTGGTTATTTTCTTAATGCATGATGGTCCTCTTGGACCCCTCGGCCCCGAGGACTGCCACCTCCACAGGGCTTTATCTATAAACATAGTGGGGTGGAATGTGTACCCCCATAGCCCTTGAGGCCTTCACCTCCCTGGGGCTTTACTTAAAATCAATGCAGGGGAACACACCGACCCCACATGCAGCCCTGGGGATGACCACCTCCCCAGGGCATAAAATCAATTGAATGTGGGGGGGCACACACAGCCCCCTCCTGGAGCCAATATTAGCCCTGTGGATCATCAGCCCAAGGGCCGGCTCCTACTATGTCCCAGGGTGCCCACCCTTTGAACATAGCTGTTTGCTATGGCTTGGTGGGAGCTTTACCCCTACCACCAAGCCATAGCAAACTGTGCTCTGCTTCTACCAAGTGAGAGATGATGAATGCTCTTGCTTTTGAGAGAGCACAAATCTGAAAAATGTATAAGTACACCATACTTACAAGCACGTAGTGTTAGTTAAAATTGTATTGCACAAGAGTGTCAACTTATATGGGGAAAATATATGAGTGTTTGTTTTAATTAGAATAGATGCATATATAAGAGTGGAAAACTAATGTAGAGGTTGTAGAAATGTTAAAATGATGTTGGAGTCACACGTTAGATGAATAAGTGAAAACGAAATGTAATTCTGCAAACCATGAAAATGTGTAGGCCACATGGCATTTCACAGGAAACGAAAGCTGCTGCTACACTTTAGTGACGTGGATTTTAATGTCATTAGAGTGCAAATGTATTATTAGGCATAGTATTGAAGTATATGTTTTATAGATGTGTTGCATTATAGAAATGTGTGCTAGTTAAAGAATACTGTTTAAATCGAGTTAAGTGTTTTCAGAGTGCAGGGACCCGCTTCATGTAAATCAAGTAGGCCTGAACAGATAATGTCGTTTCTTTGATCTGCAATGTGCTCGTTAGAGAAGAGGTCGAGAGGCACCAAGCACAAAGTTTTACACATGTTTTATGGCCTATAGATATGGTGGAGTCTGGAATTTGAGGCCCACTGTAGGATGGTCTGAATGCAGGTGCGAGGGGTCCTAATCAGTCGTAATGAATGGAGCTTTGTTCAGCGACGCCTGGCGCAGGCCTGGAGGAGGTTTCAGGAATTTCAGGGGGTACCAGCGAACTGGAGAAGAAGCCTGGGAACCAAGGTCAACTTTAACGAGGGTCCCGAAGAGTATCATCATGGAGTTTTGCCGCTGAAATTGGTACCACGTGAGGGGCGTCCCGAGGGGCGTTCCTATCGGAAATGTGATTTTGCATTAGGAAAAGCGACCCGGGGGAGAGGCAGAGCAGATGATTTTGGGAGCCTAAGAAAGCGGTTGGGTAGGCAGATAGGCTGATCACAAGAGACCGATTTACAGAAGAGACTAAGAGAAGTGCGTGATCTTCTTAGGAAGTCACCACGGCTGACACCTTTTTAGGTAAAGATCTTGTTAAGTAGGGATGTCACTTAGTCTAGTGTAGGGACAGACTAAACTTGTATTTTTTTCCTTTCTGTAAATGACTCTCAGGTTACAACTCACGGCGATTCTTGCAACACTGATGCTCTTTGAAGCAGTTTTGATAATTTCCTTTTGTCGTTTAAGGATATTCAGAGAGTATCTTTTTGTACTAATACCTGTATACCTTTTGAATCTTATTCTGAGATGTTTGTATCTCCAGATACTTTTGGCTTTGAATTAAAACTTTTAACCTTTCCCAGTGGTAAGTGGTTCTTTAGAGTGGTCTAAGTTCCTAATTGACTAACCTAGTAGTAGATTGTCTTTTACTCAATGACAGGTACCAACGATTCAGTCGACATGATTAGGGATCTGGTAAGATAACTAGTGACCAGAAACCCCGCGTTAACAGTTGGTAGCAGTTTAGGATGGTTATCTTCTTGAGGAAGGTAATCTAGATTAGGTTAGCTTACCCCAAGGCCCCTAGAGCTAGACATCGAGAGATGAGCAGCGGAAGAATCGCGTGCCGAAGAAGGTGCTGACGGTGCGAGAAAAGCAGCAGTATCGGAGGAGAGTGAGTATAACAAGGGTCATGCGTGAACAGATTGCGGTGTTTTGTGTTGTATTTGTATTGTAATGTCTTGCGGAGTTGAATGCCTGTAGCGTGATTGTGAGAAGGTTGTAAGCGCGCGCAACCTGGTAAAAAAATCTTAAGTTCAAGGTAGAGCTTAAGTGGTCCGGGTGTATCGAACACTCAGAGTAATTGCCAACCATAGTACGGAGGTCATGAGGTACCATTGACTGCCGCAGAACCGAGATAGGGGGAGTGCAAGAGAGAGTGTGTGAGTAACGGACGCTGGTCGAAAGTTACTGTGTGTAAGTAACCTATCAGAGAAGGCGATTGTCTGGACGTAAACGGAAAGACATTTCGCCAGTTAAGGTGACAATTACAGATTGACTGTGGGCGTACAGTCAAAGAAAAGTGATCGCTTGGACGGAAGTAATCATTTTTCGAAGTATGAATGGGACGCATGCATAAACGCGGAGACGAGCTGAAAAAGGAGGGGAACTGCTGCGAAGGGGGACGAGTGACGTCGGCAAGAGCCGCGCTGAGATAGGGTGGATAGTGAAGAGCCGCGACGCGATTGGGCGGCTGGTGCGACGTCAGTGAGAAGTCGCGTTCTGATAGGCCAGTTGGCGAGAACCGAGCTGAGATTGGTGGATTGTCATCAGGAAGTAAACAAACCGGAGAAAAAAGAAACTAGTAGATTGAAAATGAAGTGTTTTAAATGCTTGAAGGATATTTTTAAGAGAAAAAGGAGAGAGTCTTTTTACGGGCAAGAGGCACCGCCAGAGGGTACACCGGCTCATTATATGGCAGCGAATGTTGGGCTGCATACGATATTATGGATTGGAATTTGGAACAAGCTTACGGAAGAGAATGAGGAAATGTCATTCCCAAAGTATGGGACGTTTAAATTAGAGGTGTTACATCGGCTAAAAGCAACCATGTCCGCATTGAAACCCCCGCCTAGGCCGACCCAGTTTGAGGCCCTTAATGCATGGATTAGGGCGGCGCACGACAGGAATCTGAATAGGCGTCAAGAAAGGCTGACGCGATCGGTAAGAGCAGTGAGAGATTCCAAATGGGATGAGGACGCCAAGAGGTGGAGGGTACAGGCTATTGAGGTGGATAAGTTGTACACAGTGAGAGAGGTTGCAGGTGAAAAGACACTCATGGAAGAAGATGAGGAGAGCGAATCGGAGGACAACGTAATAAATAGATTATTGATAGATAGACCGCCTCCGAGAGTTGGGGAGATAGAAAGTAGAGGACTCGCAAGGGAAGATGGGGCTGCCATAGAGGGGTATGTACCACTTCCTACATCGGAATGGACACCTATCAAAGGTGGGGAGACACCTCAACCTAGTACAGCACAGAGTGTAGTCGGAAGGTTTGTGGTACAGAAAACGCCAACCGCAGAGAGGGCGGAACCTTGTAGATTGCCAGATGCTCTCCAAGTACCCGTTACCATAGGACCCATAGTATCGATTTACAACCCAGAGAATGGGAGAGAGGAAGAACAGATACGGTTGGACAGAGAAAGGGTTGAGATGGAAAGGAGGCATAACACGACCAATGCCTGGAAGCAATTGCCAGGACCGGTAACGTGGAACACCCCATTCGAACCGACAGTGAGTCCCGCAACAGAGCAGGGGGGTCAAAGAGGACCGATGGACCTAAGGGGACCACGTCCGAAATCCTTTAAAGAGTTAAGAGTTGATTTGAGAGAATGGGATGGGTCCGCAGAAACGCAGAGCAATAGGTCAAGAGCAGAAGCTGAGTGGGGAAATCGAGGCAATGGGACAGTATCTCACTGCGGGGCTAGCGAAAGCAGTCAGGGACGTGAGGGTCAAAGTCAGGAGAATAGAGGAGTTACACGTCCTATGAATGGGAGGGAACAGCAGGAGCAGAATGGTAGGAGTATGGAGTGTGAGGAGATGTCTCGCCTCATGCAAAACGAGGGAGACCAAAGAACACAAGAGTACAGAGATAGGTTTAGGTGCACTCATCACGCACCTGGGGAAGATGTACAACACTGGCAAAGAGGGAACAGTGAAAGATTACGTCATACATCAAGTGATCAGAGGTCACAGATGCAGGGAGAAGAAAGAGGGAGTAACGGAATGCCTTACCATGCATCCCGAGAACCTAGACAGGATGGGGAATGCGGGGCTATGAGGCGCGAAGGAGTGTTTCACCATACACCCCGAAAAGATGGAAAGGCATGGGACCTAGAGAGGTGGGAGCATGGGAGGACTCCACATAACACACCAGAGCCTAGACGTAGAACTAGGAGCTGGGATGAGAGAGAGGCTGAAGGAGCACCGACAGCCGAAGTACTGAAAGCAGCTATAAAGGTTAAAAGGCTTGATGTCTCCAGCCTAAAATCCGATCTAGATGAGATTATAGAAGGGACGGTGCCTTTGGAAAGGATTGATTTGTACGAACAAGATGAACTGCTATTTATAGCAAAGGATATTACTAGAAAGGCCAGAGCAATTCATGAGAAACTGTCTAACCTGGCAGACAGGTACATGGTAGATTTGTCCAGAACAAAGACATCACAGAGTAACCATAGGTTGCAGTACTCAGACCAAGACCTAGACGAGAAGAGAACTACAGGATTAAAAACACACATAAGAGAGTTGATATCGGGAATAAGGGTGTGGAGAGATCTGGACAAATGGGAGGAGAGATGGTCCAAAAGGAGTACAGTTAGACGGAGTACAAGTGTGATGTCTCCAGAGGGAAGGGTAATGCAGATGGAGGCGTTCCCTTTGCGAGAAATATCGAACGGAAATTATGTACATGTGCCCTGGAGTAGAGGAGATTTAGCTGCATTTACCAACTCATTTCCGAAGTTGAGGGAGAATCCAGTTGAGTGGTATAAGCAGGTAGAGAGGTTTGTAAAGATCTCCAAAGTATTGTGGATTGATTTGAACACCTTGTTTGACATTGTGGTTCCAGGGGATTTGTGGGTAACCTGCAAGATTAGTGTCCAGTGGCCAAATGTAGAACCTGAGAGGAATGCTAGAACTAATGGACCGTCGGACAGTGTCATGGAGCAATATGAAAGAGTAATAGCCTGGCTAAAGGATAAAGTGCCTCCACAAGATATAGATTGGGTAAAAATAGACCGAACAAGACAGGAACCCAAAGAGACAGTTCATGAATTTTATGAAAGATTACTGAAAATATTCAAACAATATAGTGGACTCGATGTAATGGATCCCAAAGACATAGGACAGTTTGTGTCAAAGTTCGTTTTGGGGCTGAGACCAGAGATTTGTTTGGTGATTCAACAACATTTAATCTGTAGGCAAAACAAGCCACTAGATGAGATCCTGCGATATGCAAGATACTGCAGTGACGAAATAGATTCTAAAAAGAAAAATCTAAAGGAGAAGCTGATGGTGGTGCAAATGCAGTCAGCCGGAAAGGGCGGACAGCAGAAACCGGGGATGGGACGAAAGTCGAATGGTCAGAACAAGGATAATGAAGAAGGGCAGAGACCTAGAGTAGACTTTGCCACTTTAAAGAAGACGACAAAGTGCCACCAGTGTCACCAGGTGGGACATTGGAGACGCGAGTGTCCCTTTAACCCTGAAAATGGAGAGCTAGAATTAGAAGAGCAAGTTCAAGAGATTCCAGCTCAAAAGGCGACAGTCCCAGGAAGCAAGGTGGTCAAAGGGGGGACTTCGGCTCCAAGAGCTCAGTTTCCACAGCCACCGAAAATCGTGACAGGGGGAAAGGTCTTTAAACAGATGCCTCTTTTTATTGAGGAAGAAAAGTGTTATTATATTGATCCATTGACAGGACAGCGTGTGAGTAGGGAAGAGGACTGTACCCTCGGGGCAGTCCTAGAGGTGGATCAAAGGGGGCCATTTGTTGAGGCTGAAGTGGCAGGATGTCCTACAACGTTCTTGGTGGATACTGGAGCTACTCGATCAACTCTGAGATCAGTGGTGGTTCCAGATTTACCGATGTCAGGGGAAACAATTCAAGTGGTAGGAGTTGCAAACAAAAGGATGACTAGTCCCTTGACTGAACCAGTATCCGTGAAAATAGGAAACCATATGAATGAACATCAGTTTGTAGTATGTGATTCGAGTCCTGTATGTCTGTTAGGAAGGGATTTGTTATGCAAATTGAACTGCACAATATACTGCACCCCGCAAGGAGTGGAGGTACAGACTACAGACAATGACGCTACCTTCAAGGTAGCCAATTCAAAATCTTGCATAGAACTATATCCTACTCTGACTGTAGAAGATCTTCCCCAGGACCTACGAGATGCTGTGGCGTCGGGGGTATGGGATTTCACAGGCGAGGAAATAGGATTGATCAAGGGGGTAGAACCAGTGAAAATAATGGTAAAGCCAAATGCCGAGTATCCCAGAACGCCTCAATACAAATTGTCCCAGGAAACGATTGCAGGAATAAAACCTGTGATCGAGTCAATGATTCAACAGGGAATACTACAAGAAATCGTGGGAAGTCCTTGTAACTCCCCGATTATGGGTTTGCAGAAACCTAGTGGGAAATTCAGAATAGTTCAGGACCTTCGAAAAATTAACAATATAGTTGTTTCATGTTGTCCAGTGGTACCGAATCCATCAGTGATACTGTTTCAGATACCATGCCAAGCAGAATGGTTCACAGTGATAGATCTTTGCCAGGCCTTCTTTTCAATCCCCTTGGATGAAGAAAGCAGGTACCTTTTCGCTTTTAAAATGGAAAATCGCGTCTTAACATGGTGTCGAATCCCACAAGGATTCACAGACAGCCCATCAATCTTCAACCAGTTGTTGAAGAAGAATCTCGAAAATCTAGTACTGCCGCAGAATTCGGTTCTGGTTCAGTACATAGATGACCTACTTGTTGCGTCAGAGACCGAGGAAGCTTGTAAAACAGATTCCATTGCCTTGTTGAACCATTTAGCTGAAAATGGACATAAGGTATCTCCGAGCAAGTTACAGTACTGTTTGACAGAAGTACAGTATTTGGGGCACCGGTTAGAAAAGGGAAAGCGTAAGGTGTCTCCAGATAGGATTGAGGCGATAATGAAGATGAATGCGCCTACGACACAGAGAGAAGTTAGGATGTTCCTAGGAATGGTTGGTTATTGTCGACAGTGGATAGTTAACTTTTCACTGAAAGCAAAGCCCTTACAGAAACTGACGCACAAGGAGGTGAGTGATCCGGTACCATGGGACGAAGAATGCCTAGTGGCATTCCTGCAGTTGAGAGACGACTTGTGTCGTGCTCCGGCTCTGGGGATGCCCGATTACGAGAAATCTTTTTCACTTTACTGCTGTGAGAGAGAGGGATGTGCTTTGTCAGTCTTGGCACAGACCCATGGAAATGCCCGTAGACCAGTTGCCTACTTTTCGGCTACATTAGATCCGGTAGCCGCAGCGTTGCCCGGATGTCTCAAATCCGTTGCTGCAACGGGTGTCAGCATTGAGAGGTGTGAGAGTATTGTTATGGGACACCAGTTAGTGGTGTATGTACCACATTCTGTAGAATTGCTAATGACCAGGACGAAGACGCAGCATCTGACTAATAGCAGGCTCACGCGCTACGAGCAAGTTATCCTTGCTGCGGAGAACGTGACCCTCAAAAGATGCTCTGTTTTGAATCCTGTTACATTGATGCCACTACCTACTGTAATAGAAGGCGAAGAATGTGAAGACCACGATTGCCTTGATGTGACTGAACTATGCACGAAGCCCAGACTGACCCTGATGAGATTTACTTTGTCGATGGCTCATGTTTAAGAGATGATACTGGTCGGTTGCGAGCAGCTTATGCTGTTTGCACCATTACTGGAGTTGTGGAAGCCGCTTGCCTGGAAGGAGTACATTCCGCACAGGTAGCAGAAATCATTGCATTAACTCGTGCCTGTATAGCAGGTAGCGGAAGGAGAGTCACCATATACACTGTTCGGTGTGGTTCACGATTTCGGGCAATTGTGGTCTCAGAGAGGTTACATGACCTCTTCTGGTTCGCCCATTCGAAATGGAGAATTTGTGCGACTGTTGTTGGAAGCATTACAAGGTCCAGCTGCCATTGCTATTGTAAAGTGTGTAGCTCACACTAAGAATACAGATTTTGTGTCACAAGGTAACCGTTATGCAGACGAAGTCGCCCGCTATTGTGCGGAACAGGACTATTCCTTCACAAAGGTAGAAATAGAAGGGGCGGAAGAGAAGACAGAATTGAGCATGATGTTGGAAACAGTAGACACTTGGGAGGATTTAAGAGTGATGCAGGAGAACGCACCTGAAACAGAGAAAAAGGCATGGGAGATAGCAGGTTGCGTGAGAAGCGAGATGGATTTTTGGATTTCAGCGGATGGGAGGGCAGTGTTACCTGAGGAACTAGCGAATCCAATGGCAAGACAAATACATGGTCCAGTACACCTAGGAAGAGATGCTATGCTGAGAGTGTTTAGGCAGACTTGGTATTGCCCTAAATTTAGGATAGCGGCAGAATCAGTATGCAAGCGATGTGTTACCTGCCAACAGTTAAACATAGGGAAAAGAACACCAGTTACACTGAGTCACATTGGGAGGTCTGGGGGGCCTTTCAATAGAATGCAATTGGACTTTATTGAAATGCCAAGAATCAACCGCCTTAGGTATGTTTTGGTGGTTGTATGCATATTTTCCAGATGGGTTGAAGCATACCCCACACGCAGGTGCGATACACTCACAGTAGCCAAACTATTGCTCAGGGAGTTGATACCACGCTTCGGGGTGCCTGCCTCTCTGGAATCGGACAGAGGAACACATTTTAACAGCGAAATTGTGAAGATGTTGTGCTCTGCATTAAAGATCGATCAAAAACTGCATTGTAGTTATCGACCGGAAGCCTCAGGGATTGTGGAACAAGTAAATGGCACCCTGAAGAGTCGACTAGCTAAAGTCTGTTCATCCACATCTTTGAGTTGGCCAGATGCTCTTCCTTTAGTACTCATGAGCATGCGTAGCACACCTGACAGGAGGACAGGTCTCTCTCCACACGAGGTTCTGATGGGGAGGGCCATGAGACTTCCCACTGTTCCAACTGCTGCCTTATTGAACATTACAGATGATCTGATCTTGGATTACTGTAAGGGACTGTCTGACGCCATCCATTCTGTGTCCCTTCAGGTGCAGGCGGCTGAAGTTCCATCATCAAGGAACCTGTGTCATGATCTGTGCCCAGGGGACTGGGTGCTGGTCAAGAAGCACGTCCGGAAGAACTGCCTAGATGTACGTTGGCGTGGGCCCTTTCAGGTAATCCTGATCACGAATACCGCGGTGAAGTGCGGAGGGCTGCCAAATTGGATCCATGCATCCCATACTCGGAGAGTTTCAGCACCTCTAGAAGAAACAGCTCCTCTCCCAGACGAAAGTCCAGTCGTGGAAGAAGAATTCCAAGAGGGGACCAGATCAGCTGTGGGGGTGTCGGAAGGAGTTGGGAACGCATCTGATCCTGAAGAGGAAGGAAGGCAGGACGGCAGTGAGACCGAAGACGCAACTGAAGGAGAGAGCTGCAGTGAATACGACTCAGACACAGATCAGTACCAGAGTGATCAAGAACCGAGTGTGAGGACGAGGAATAGGAGAACAAGGCGTGGAGCAGCCACCTGGCCGGAAAGAAGGAGGAGGCTAAGCTTAAGGTCAGCTCGGGAAGAAACGCTTGCTCCTATATCTGAAGACTCGGATCCGGAAGAAGATACCCAGGATCAAGTACAGGAAGGTCCAAGAAGATCAAGGAGGGTGCGAGGACCTAACAGAAGATACTCTACCCCTGATTGGACCTACCTCGTCGCAGATGTCCGTGGGTCACAGAACCGGGAGGGTCAGGGAAGTGAGCCTGATCAGAATTGAACCAATTATCACAGTGCAATTAAGGTTCCTGCTACCGGGAGTGGAGGCCGAAAGATTGCTGACACTCAACATCGTCTATCCTCCTCTCCTGAGCGGAATCAGAAAATTGATTTTAGAGACAGTTGATTTTCCGGTTTGTTGTTCACAATACCCAATATTGGAGGGAACTCTTCTTCGTTTGGAAATGCTTGAACGAGTAGTGGAAGTTCTTGGAACACTCATTGTCTTGGATTAATACCTTGTTGCGGATGTGTTCAAAGGGGCGCAGAACTGGGAAGGTGAAGAAGGTGATCTTGGTCAGAACGGACCCCTTTGTAACGGTGGATGTAGAGTTGATAGTACCAGGAGTGGAGATTGAAAAAACATTAACTCTTAATTTCGTTTGTCCTCTTGTCCTGAGTGAAATAAGAAGAATAATCCTAGAGACAGTCGAATTTCCATGTTGTTGTACGAAATGCCCAATACTTGAGGGAATCCTTCTTCGTATGGACATTTATGAGGATGTGGTGGCACTTCTTGGAACACGTATAGTTTCAGATTGATAAAAGACTTTTGAAAAGAACTTTGTAAATATTGCTGCAAGATAACCTAGCGCCGAGTGGAAGAAGAAAATGGTAGGGACTTCCTTTTAGCGGACGGAGAAGGGCTAGGGTTGTCTATTTCTACAGGACTATAAGGTTGTTTGCGGAGGAAACTGTCAGCTTCCAGGTGTTCAAAGGAAGAAACACTATTCAAGAGAGAGACTTTGTTCGGAGAGAAGGAGAAACTGGTGCTAGAAGAACACCCCAAACTACACTGTTTGAGAACATGGAGGCCGGCAACCCGAACCGCAGGGCAAAATGTATAGTTGGCACACTTTTAGGGGTAGTGATTTCTCTTATAGTTTTAGTAGTTACTGTATCATATATAGTGGGACATGAAAATGAAACAAAGACAAGATTAGAAACAAAGAAAGCATCAACACAAAAGCCTATCACTGTTGCTGAGGTAAAAGGAGAAAACACTGAGAAAGAAAAGGCTTTGTTAGATGCTGAGATTAAAAGATTACATGTTGACGAATCAAAGGGGAACTTTAGGTCAAATGCTTATGCCAAGTTGCTTTATGAATACATTGATGTCATGGAGGCGAAGAATTGCTACGTTTGTATGCAATTACCAGCTTCTGTGGATGAGGGTATCAGATACCATCATCTTCCATTGACATATGGAATCACATGTAGTTTGTTGTTGAGCATATTCTATGGACGAGATGGATTCGAGTATTATTTCTCGAATTTTGACTCGACATTGCCAGAGGTCCCAAATTACAAGCATCTGAACAAGTGGGACTATTACAAGTGCGAAGACAGATTACAGAAATGGTTCATTCCATGGAAAACGTTAGATACTTCACATGCCCGAAGAAATAATCTGACTTGTCAAGTGTCAGAAATTGAGAAGAAGTTTATAGGGCAGGTGGATACTAGATACAGGAGGCAAAAGATTCTAAAAGCTTCAGGACAGTGGGAAACAGATTGGACTAAGGAAGAAAGGATACATCAAAGAAAGGGTAGCTTTGGTCCAATTGCTTTAGACAAGGAGAAACGGGGGAAACTGTGCATTCACAGAAGTTACTCCTACTATGAGAATCTGTATGTAGGTCAAGTCAGTTGTGAACATGCTTTCCAATTGGAGTACTACTCCAAAGATTTTCTGAAAGAGATGCAAGCAATTCCAAATGTATATTTTGTATGTGGAAGAAATGCATATGTGAAGCTACCAGATAATTGGTACGGATCATGCTATTTAGCAATTGTCTTCCCCAAAATATACCATGTTGAGAATTTAGAAATGACAAAGAGAGGAATACCAACAAGAGGGAGGAGAGGTCTAGGTGCTGAGGAGGTAATTGGGGATGTATTTGGTGCTGCATTCCCTATCTTGGGATTGATACTGAATGACATCAAAATTAGAAGATTGGCTACAGTCGTAGATAGGTTATCTGCCAGTACTGCTAGATCCTTAATGCTGGTGGAGGGAGAGATGCAATCGATAAGAGCAATGGTTCTTCAGAACCGACTTGCTTTAGATGTTCTGTTAGCCAAGGAGGGCGGAGTCTGTAAGGCTTTGAAGGTCCAGGAATGTTGCACTTACATTCCAGACAATTCAAAACCTCTAGAGAAGTACATACGAAACATTACTGCAATTCACCACGAAATTGAGGATCTGACAAAAATAAATGTGTGGGAAAAGGTAGGTCATGGAATGGGTAAAGTTGGAGGTTGGTTTGCCAACCTAGGAAAGGGTATCGTTTGGTACATATTGAAACCCATCATCATAATTGTGATTTGTGTAATCACTTTGTGGGGATTGGTGCGACTGTATCAGTGGTATAGAGCAAACAGGTTACAGAGATCTATGAGAGAACAGGAGAGAAGATTAACGGCGATGCAAGATACACAATATAAGAGTTTGAAGGCATTGGAGACAATGAAAAGAAGTGGTACTGCCATGACCTCACTTTGAAGGGTCCTACATTTTAGAGATGGTGTTTTGATGGTGATGACTCCTGAAAGTCATCAAAGGGGGGACTGAGAGAGCACAAATCTGAAAAATGTATAAGTACACCATACTTACAAGCACGTAGTGTTAGTTAAAATTGTATTGCACAAGAGTGTCAACTTATATGGTGAAAATATATGAGTGTTTGTTTTAATTAGAATAGATGCATATATAAGAGTGGAAAACTAATGTAGAGGTTGTAGAAATGTTAAAATGATGTTGGAGTCACACGTTAGATGAATAAGTGAAAACGAAATGTAATTCTGCAAACCATGAAAATGTGTAGGCCACATGGCATTTCACAGGAAACGAAAGATGCTGCTACACTTTAGTGACGTGGATTTTAATGTCATTAGAGTGCAAATGTATTATTAGGCATAGTATTGAAGTATATGTTTTATAGATGTGTTGCATTATAGAAATGTGTGCTAGTTAAAGAATACTGTTTAAATCGAGTTAAGTGTTTTCAGAGTGCAGGGACCCGCTTCATGTAAATCAAGTAGGCCTGAACAGATAATGTCGTTTCTTTGATCTGCAATGTGCTCGTTAGAGAAGAGGTCGAGAGGCACCAGGCACAAAGTTTTACACATGTTTTATGGCCTATAGATATGGTGGAGTCTGGAATTTGAGGCCCACTGTAGGATGGTCTGAATGCAGGTGCGAGGGGTCCTAATCAGTCGTAATGAATGGAGCTTTGTTCAGCGACGCCTGGCGCAGGCCTGGAGGAGGTTTCAGGAATTTCAGGGGGTACCAGCGAACTGGAGAAGAAGCCTGGGAACCAAGGTCAACTTTAACGAGGGTCCCGAAGAGTATCATCATGGAGTTTTGCCGCTGAAATTGGTACCACGTGAGGGGCGTCCCGAGGGGCGTTCCTATCGGAAATGTGATTTTGTATTAGGGAAAGCGACCCGGGGGAGAGGCAGAGCAGATGATTTTGGGAGCCTAAGAAAGCGGTTGGGTAGGCAGATAGGCTGATCACAAGAGACCGATTTACAGAAGAGACTAAGAGAAGTGCGTGATCTTCTTAGGAAGTCACCACGGCTGACACCTTTTTAGGTAAAGATCTTGTTAAGTAGGGATGTCACTTAGTCTAGTGTAGGGACAGGCTAAACTTGTATTTTTTTCCTTTCTGTAAATGACTCTCAGGTTACAACTCACGGCGATTCTTGCAACACTGATGCTCTTTGAAGTAGTTTTGATAATTTCCTTTTGTCGTTTAAGGATATTCAGAGAGTATCTTTTTGTACTAATACCTGTATACCTTTTGAATCTTATTCTGAGATGTTTGTATCTCCAGATACTTTTGGCTTTGAATTAAAACTTTTAACCTTTCCCAGTGGTAAGTGGTTCTTTAGAGTGGTCTAAGTTCCTAATTGACTAACCTAGTAGTAGATTGTCTTTTACTCAATGACAGGTACCAACGATTCAGTCAACATGATTAGGGATCTGGTAAGATAACTAGTGACCAGAAACCCCGCGTTAACACTTTGTAGAAGCAGGGCACAATTGCTTTGACAAAGAGGGAGCTGCATGTTCAGTAACTCCCTCTCTGTCAAAGCAATGCCGGCTTCAACAGAAGGCGAGGAGCTGGCAGGGACCACATGGCATTGAGAATCCACCTGCAGTTCCCTAACATTTCTAAGTGGGTGGCCTGGGTGGGACCAGGGCGCCCACACAAGAGGCTGGGCCTCAGGGGATGGGGACCCCTGGGCCGAAATCGGCCAGGGAGGGAAGTTGTGCGGGACCCTCCCTTAAATGTAAAATTTAAATTGAAATAAAAGAGGCCATCCCCCTGGGGATGTGGTTCCCGGGGGCAAAATCAGCCCAGGAGGGTTGCCGCTTCTACAAGACCATAGAAATTCAGCAGTTAAAGTTACCTGAGCTAACTTTAACTTATGCCCCTGCAATGCCCTGCTTATGATCTCACTGATGAAATCACTTCCAGTCACACAGCGACACTGCCACTCACACCCCTCCGAGCTAGTCAGAAACCCACTCACTCACCCATACAGCCACTCATTCACCAACTCACACAACCATGTAGCCACTCAGAAACCCACTCACACACGGATACAAACAATTACATAGCCACTCAGATGATCACATATGTTAGAAATAGTATCGCTCATCAGTAATATGCCTATTTTAACAATCTAACATTTCTAATGGGATAATGTATATGTTTAACACTCATAAACCCTTAGAAAACACACTCACTAGAAGATGTGATCAGTGATGTCATCAGTGTGCCTAACTATTATGTCCCTGTAACCTTTGCTTTTTTCATGGCAATACATCTATATCTATATATGTGTATATAAATATTACCTACTGGCGGTCGCCAGTAGGTAGTAATAGTTAGGACCTCGTTTCTATTCAAAAAGCATATTTTATTTTCCCAATAACTTTGGCGCCAGTTGACGAATCTTCGTGAAATTTTCAAAACTAGTGGCCCGCTCCGGTCAGCCCCTGCTTGAAAGTTTCTGGGTGATTTGACATTTCTGAGACTTAAAGATATATATTAAGCTACTGCATAAGTTGAATTACTATTCTTTCTATACTACTAATAAGTGATACTATTTCTTACATATGTGAACTGAGTGGCTGTGTGACTGTCTGTATCCATGTGTGAGGGGGGGTGAGTGGCTGTGTGAGTGGCTTTATGGGTGAATAAGTAGGTGTATGAGTAGCTGTATGGGTGAATAAATGGGTATGTGAATAGCTGTATGGGTGAGTGAGTTTGTGAGTGGCTGTATTTTTTAATGAGTGAGTGGATGTGAGATTGGCTCTTGAGTGGCTTTCATGGGTAGGTGAGTGGGTGTAAGTGGCTGTATGAGTGACTGAGTGTCTAGGTGAATGACTAGATATGTAAGAGGCTGTATTGATGAGTGAGTGACTGTTTGAGTGGGTGTTTGGTTAACTGAGTGGGTGTGTGAATGGATGTATCAGAGAGTAAGTAACTGTTTGAGTGGCTGTATGGGTGAGTGGGAGGTTGTGTGAGTGCTTGTATGGATGTGTGAAAGGATATGTAAGTAGCTGTGTGGGTGTTTGAGTGGGTGTGTGAATAGTTGTATGGGTGAGTGAGTGGCTCAGTTATGAGGCTGTATGGTTGAGTTAGAACCGGTATGAGTGTCTGTATGGGTGAATAAGTGGACATGTAAGTAGCTGTAGGCAGGAATGAGTCACTATGTGAGTGAATGTATGAGTGAGTGATTGGCTGTGTGAGCAGGTAAATGGGTAGGTGAGTGGATGTGTGAGTGGGTTAATGAGTAAGTTAGTGGGTGTGTACATGGCTGTATGGGTAAGTGATTGGGTATGTGAGTGGCTCTATGAAAAATTGAGTGGGTGTGTGAGCAGTTGTATGGGTGTGTGAGTAGGTATATGAGTGGTTGTGTAGGTATATGACTGGATGTGTGAGTGGTTCTATGGACGATGTTATCAGTGATGTCACTGACCATGTCATGAGTGATGCATTATGTGAGATCATAAGCAGTACATTGTGTACTAGCTCAGGTAACTATAACTACTTAATTTCACTAGTTGTGTACAAGTGAAATCTGAGCTTAAATATAACGTCTCTGTAACCTTAAGTTTTTTCAATGAATTTCTAAGGTTTAAAAAATATTCTATTTACTAACTATAATGTCCATGTAACCTTTGTTTTTTCTGTGAATTTCTACGTTTTTTTAAACATTATTTCCTCAGTGGGTGTGTGATTGGGTGTATGAGTTTCTGAGTGGGTGTGTGAGTGGGTGCAAGAGTGTCTGAATGGGTCTGTCAGTGGGTGAATGAGTGTCTGAGTGGGTGCATAAGTGTCTGAGTCAGTGTGTGAGTGGGTATGTGAGTGCCTCACTGGGTGTGTGAGTGGGTACAAAAGTGTCTCAATGAGTGTGTCAGTGGATGCATGATTGTCTAAGTAAGTGTATACCGGGGCATATGAGTGTCTCAGTGGGTGTGTGAGTGGGTGCATAAGTGTCTCAATGAGTGTGTCAGTGGGTGCATGAGTGTCTAAGTAAGTGTATAACTGGGCATATGAGTGTCTCAGTGGGTATTTGAGTGGGAGCATGAGTATCTGAGTGAGTGTGTGAGTGTCTCAGTGGGTATGTGAAGGCATGTGTGAGTATCTCGGTAGGTGCATGAGTATATTACTGCAACAAACCCTTAGAAAACAGACATGTTGGTGATGAGTGGAATCCTGCCCCAGACCTGATACTCTCAACCACCTAGGATTGAAAGCACTGACCATAGCCGAGAGCGACATGCAGCTGGTTATGCGAATCTCCTTTCTGGGACCATTTGCCTTTTTGGATATTTGTGATATTAGTCTGGCTGTACGTATAATATTGAGAGGGTTGGGGGTTTCATGCTCTCTGGTCTACATGAAAGAAAGTTTTGGTTGATGAAGAGGGAGTGTGTGTTTCTTTGTAGCAGTGAGTGTGCGTGGTTGAGAAGCTTGACTGCACATAAAATGACCCCATCCTTCCCTCACAACAGTCGTGCACTTGTCAGCATGGCTGCAAAGGGGAATGTCTTGCAGCTGCAGCCTGAGACGAGCTCAACAAGTGCACACCAGCATTACTGTAATCAACTGATATTCACCAGATGGGGAACCACTCCATTGCAGGCTGGTTGTATCTGGATGAGTGATAGAGGGTGTGCTGAGAAAGATTAAAAATGGAAGATGATGGGGGCGTGGCTTGGTGCCAGCGGCGGATGGCGGCTAACGGGTGAGGATCCCGGGGGCGCTGGATGACAGACGCAGAATTACCCTCTCTCTACTGAAAACGGGGACAGGAATGTGCGTGTGAAGGTTGGCGGAACATTTTCACCTAACTGGCTGACATCTAAGCACCTTCATGTGACGAAACTTCGTAAGTGAATGGAAACGTGGCTTTGTTTCACCGCGGCCGCCATTTTTTTTTTGCGCCGTGTTTTCCTACCGTTTATTACTGTCATGGACTCATTTAGCCCTCGTTTGTCCAAAATACTTTGTACCACATGAGAGGCATGAGAAGTGGAGCTGCGAAGTACATTTTGTCACAGATGACTTTTTTGAATTCTGCCTTTAATTTCCAGCTCCCAAATGTCTTTTTTGCTCTTCTCCTCATAATGAGCAGCCATTTTGTTTCTACATAGTGAGTTCCTCACAATACATCTTCAATTGATCATGAATTCTTCTTTTTCTCACAGAGCACGACCAGGACTTAACCAGTGGCTCTATGCATTCAGCTCCTATGGCATACTGTAATTTTTTCCATTTTAGCTGATCTCACATAACAATAACTTGGGATTTTTATACTCTTCCACTTCGTAGAGAACTTTCACGTATTTTACTACTCCTGCCTGTCTATAGATTTCTACACTTTTTTGGTGCTGAACTGTTTTTTTTTATTCTTTCTTTCTCTGGATATGTATACTTCGTTGCTGCCTTAATTCCTCTGGGAACTATTTGTCTACACTCATTTGGAAAGAAGCGTTCCGAATGTTCTTTTATGGGAAGATTAAAAGCATTCAAGTCCCCCTCTCTCAAATCAACGCGTAATTTGTTTAAAAACTCGAAGAGTTTTCCAGACTGGAAGATTCCTTGGCGTTTTCCTCTCAGTACCCTGAACTAAAAATGGGACCCTCGCCAGCTGTCTCATGGAAATCCAACACTAAGCGGCTGAAAAAGGACCCTCCCTCACCACCCAAGTCCACCTTGTTGGTGTCCATGGAGCTACTGTTGGAAGAAATTAGAGCTCTTTGACCCTTCATGGAAGAAACTGATTCTAAATTGCAGGTTCTGACGGACAATTGGCCCCAACTCGAGGGAAGGGTCTCTTCAGCGGAGCAAAACGTTTCTTCCTTCAAAGAAACCTGTGTCACTGTTTCTCATCTTCACTCACAAGTTTCTACACTCCAGAAACAAGTCGAAGATCATGAAAATCGTAATAGACGGAATAATCTCCGCATCTACAGCCTGGGGGAAGGCTTCCTAAAGTGCTGCATATGCCAGATGAGACAATTCTCAATATTCAGCGTGCACATCGCCTGGGTTTGCCATCATCCCAAGCATCAACGACACAGAGAACGAGAGGAGTGATTCTCTATTTTCTTGAATATACTGACTTGCTGAAAGTTCTCTCTGCAGTTAAAGCTTCTCCTAAAATTACTTGGTCTGGTTCATCTTGTTTTTTGCGCAGGATTATGCCAAAGCCACGGCTAACCGACGTAAAGCTTTTCTGAATATGAGATGCGACCTACGTGCAATGGGAGCTCGTTATGGCCTCATCCATCCTTGCCTCTTCAAAGTTACTCATAATAGCAGGACAACAACGTATGAAGACCCTGTTCGCTTACAAAGCTTCATTTATTCCTGCAAGACGACCCACATGGACTCTTCGGGTCCCTCTTCCTCATTTAATACCTGAAAATGTTTCCGTGCTTATCCTTGTTTTGATTTTTCATGCAGAGTTTATGCTCTCGTGATTCGTTCTTTTCTGTTCTGACATGTTTATTCATTACTGTTCATGGTTCTTTGCATGCTTGTTCATTGTAACAGTTTGATTACCCTGTTCATGTTTTATTCGGCTGCTTCTTCTGAGTTTTTTTTTCTTCTCTTTTTTGTTTTTGTCTCCATAGAAAAAAAAATTGGGCTCGTTCTGCGATGTCTCCCTGGTCTCCCGTTTGCTGATCCCCGGTGATGTCACCTACCCCTTGTGGCTCCACCCTCCTCCTGTGTTATTCTGATCGTCTTTTCCTCACTTTTCCTCTCTCCCCGTTCCCTTCTTGTAGGTATGTGTTTCATTTTAAACTTTCTCCTTTGTTTTGGATTATTAGGTGTTATTCTCTTTTTGTTTCATCATAGTTTCTCTTATCTTGTAATCATTTCTGACTCTTTTATTTACCTTGGTATTGTCTCATACTTTTCTATCACTCTTCATCCTCTTCTACTTTCCACATACTGTTATCTTTTACATGAAATGGGCTTTCTTCTGGTTCTTTTCTATCTTATTTTTCTGGACTGTTGCGTTTATAATGCTTTATGACTTAAAAAATTATCACTTGGAATGTTAAGGGTTTACACTCCCCCATCAAGAGACAAAGAATCTTGTCCCACTTAGCTAAATTAAATGTTGATTTTGCCTTCCTACAGGAAATTCACCTCTCTGATGTTGAATCTTCCAAATTGAAAAGGGGTTGGGTGGGTGACGTTTTCTATTCCTCTGGGGATGGCAAACGCAACGGAGTGATGATCTTATGTCGTAAATCTTTACAGTATTCTTTTTTATCTCAAGATTCCGATACAAATGGTAGATGGCTCAATGTTAAACTGTCTCTCAGGGATGTTCCAATTTCTCTTCTGAATGTATACGCTCCCTCATGTGGTGACCTTTCTTTCTGGCCCATGTTTGCCAAAAATATAACTCAATCCATAGATGATAATTTTGTTTTGGCAGGCGAATGTACTCAAATTTTAGACCCTTTTATTGATAGATTGTCCAAAGCTACATTTGTTCCTAATAAATCTCACAAATCCTTTGTTCAGGCAATCTCGCAACATAAACTTATTGATGCTTGGCATCTGTGCAATCCCACCACTAAATAATTCACCTTTTATTCCCCATCCCATCCCTCCCAATCAAGGATTGACTATGTTTTTGTCTCTCACCACATAGTACAAACTCTTACTAATGCTGAGATTGGTCCTATTCTATTTTCAGATCATGCCCATGTTTCAATATCTATTGATATCCTACCCAAAACCACTGGTACTAAGAGGTGGCGCTTTAATAACACTTTCCTTCTTGATCCGAAATTTACAGATTCTTTTTCTAATTTCTCTGATGAATTTTTTGAGATTAATCAATCTCCTTCCATTTCCCCTTCCACCTTATGGGACACCTTTAAAACAGCTGCAAGAGATTTCATTATTGGCTATGTCGCGAAACGGCGTAAAATTAGTTGTCAATATATTGGGGATCTTCTTCAGAAAATTAAGAAATTGGAACAGTCTTATTATACCTCCCAGTCTAAAGATTGTTTAACAGCCCTCATTAATGCTAAAATGCAATTTAATAAGAAGTCCACAGAAGATGCATCTCTGTTTTTGTTAAAATCTAGTGCAACATTTTATGGGGGTAAAAATAAAGCGGGAACAATTTTGGTTAATTACCTAAAGGTTAAACACAATAAGTTGAATATTGAGTCTGTTTATAACACAAATTCTGAGTTGCAATGCAAGGATGCGGATATCCTAAACAAATTTTCTCTTTTTTATAAAACCTTGTTACCCTCTGAAACTCAATCCACTACCCAGTCCCTATCACATTTTTTCTCCAATATACACCAACCTCAACATACACCTCTCGATCTTTCTCCCCTGGAGATGGACCTCTCACTGCAAGAACTACTCAAAGCCCTTCAATGCCTTACAAAAGACAAAGCACCTGTACCAGATGGGTTCACGGTTGAATTCTACCTCCATTTCTCTAAACGTGTTCTACCTAGGTTACAATCTCTATTAGACTCCTTCACCGCGTTAGGTACTTCCTCAGGATCCTTCTCTAAAGCACACATATGTCTTATACCCAAAGAGGGTAAAGACCCTAAACACTGTAAAAATTATAGACCAATTTCCTTGGTAAACATTGATTATAAAATTTTTGCCAAGGCCTTAGCGATTCGATTAGACTCCTTCTTACCAGATTTATTAGGCAAGGAACAATCTGGGTTTGTTAAAGGATGTTTTATAACAGACAATACAAGACTCCTTTTTAACATTTTATCTAAAACTCACGCTTAAATCACTCTCTTACAGCGATCGCCCTTGATGCTGAAAAGGCGTTTGATAGAGTTGAATGGTTGTATTTGTTTTATACCCTTAAATGGTTTGGTTTTGGCCCCAAATTTATTTCCCTAGTTTCCCTCCTTTACTCTAATCCCCGTGCAGCAGTCTGCGCTAATGGTTTGAGATCCCCTTTTTTTAACTTGGGTAGAGTGCGTCAAGGTTGTCCTTTCTCTTTAATCTTGCCCTTGAACCCTTTCTTTCTAAATTACGTCAGAACCCTAATATACATGGCTTCCACTCATTGCACACACATGTCAAACTTGCAGCGTATGCTGACGACATTTTACTTTTTCTCTCTAAACCTGATGAATCGATCCCTGCTTTTCTATCTGAGGTTCAGGAATATTCCAAAATCTCAGGATATAAGTTAAACAATGACAAGTGTGAGATTTTACCTTTAACTAAATATACTTTTAAGCCTAATTTCAGTCCCTCTAACTTTACTTGGAGCCCTACTCACATTAAATATCTAGGTTTGCATGTCACCTCTTCCATTCCCGATACTGTATCTCTTTGTATGAATAAATGTATTCAAAAGATTTCAGATTTGACTATTAGATGGCACCCTCTTTATTTATCTTGGTGGGGTCGCCTCAATACTATCAAGATAATCCTGTCTCCGATCATTATGTATACTATTTCCAATCCCTAAATTTTTTTTTAACAGAATTAACTCCATTTTCTCCTCCTTTTTATGAAATAAAAAGAAAGCAAGAATGTCTCTTTTTAGATAAATGCAACCTAAGTCGAGCGGCGGAGTTAATTTTCCGGCTTATCAGAAGGCATTTCTTTTATGCCAAGCTTCCCTTTGGTTGCGTGACCCTGCAGAGGATTGTCCTTTATGGACCACAATCAAACGTCTCTTTTTATCTCCTTACAACTTTGCTGAATACCTCTCTTTTTCACGTAAGCCACGATCACTGTCCACGCCTATAATCAAATTAACATCCAAATTGCTTCTTTTTTCTTCAACTCCTACTAACAATATGGTGGAAGACTTTCTTAATTCTACCATATGGCATAATAAAAGTTTACTTATCAAAAATAAACCTTTTTATTGGAAAACATGGCGCCAATAGGAATGAATTTGGAGCAATCAACTATTCTCACAGTCACAGATCTTACCTTTCTCATCACTCAGCCAACGATTCAATTTACCTTCTTCTTTCATTCACAAGTACTTTTTGCTCAAAGAAGCGGTCATGACTACATACACCCCACTATCTACTACACTTACATCTCTTAAAACCCCCAATTCTGCACTACAATTACATAACTTTTTGAAAATTACCTCCAAGGCTTCCACCATATACAAGTATCTTGATGATACTAACACAGACTCTGTCCGCTTAAAATCCAAAACAGAAGGAATATTGGAATGTAACTTTGCAATTCATTGGCCAGTATCCTTATGGAATAAAGTATGGATCAAAATTCGCAAAACATCTAGAGCTGCTAACATAACGCAGACTTTATTTTTCTCATATAACAGACTTCTCACGCCACGAGATTTAAGCAAAAGATTTAGGGGCATATTACCAAGCAATAGCGATAATTATCGCTATTGCTTGGTTGGAGACAAAATTTTACAGCTGAGCTGCGGCGATTTTTATCGCAGATAAACCTTGGTATTATTGCGATAAAAAACGGACGCAATGCATGAATATCGCTGAAAAGTCAGCGATATTCATGCATTACCAGCTAATGCTCTTAGCCATGTTATCCACCTCCCATTGGATAACATGGCTAAGAACTGCTCAGGGCAGGTGTTAGCTTTTGGAGATATTCGCGCTTAGCGCGAATTTCTCCAAAAGTTGGTAATAGGAGATAGCGATGTTAGCGACTGTTTCCAGTCGCTAACATCTTGTCACGCCCACCTTGCATGTCATTAGTGATAAATATCACTGACATGCAAAGTTGGGCCCAAGATGGTCGCTATCTCCAACTAGCAGTCACTAACTGGTGTTAGCAGCAGCTAGGTAATAGGGAGATAATTTTATCTCCGCTTTCTTGGCTTTTAAAGCCAAAAAAGCGGAGATAAACCCCCTCGATAATATGCCCCTTAATACCTTATTAGATGTCTGTTGGACATGCTCTACCCCGAAGGCAGATTTGTTTCATATGTTATTTGCTTGTCCTCATGTCAATAATTTCTGGAACAGGTATGGTCTCAAATCAACTTGATTTTTCGCACTCAACTTCCCTTTTCTTTTACCCATGTTTTTTTGGGAAGTCTTTCTCCTTGCTGGGACATTACTACGCTTAATGTTAATATCATTGACTTATTGATAGCAGTTGCATTCCAACAAATCACAGCTAATTGGAAGGATTTCTCCAAGATTTCATTTAGAGCTTGGTGGTACAATGTTTGTCATAATCACAGATTAGACACCTCCTTTGTATATCCTCTGCATATGGTTACTAAGCGACAAGATTTGTGGTCCCCTGTTACAATGTATCTTGATATTTGTGCTACTCGCTCTTTTCATTTGCAGCCTAGCCAGCAGGAAGTCTCGAAACCTCCTTAAATCCCCTTAACGTTCTTTATTTCTTCGCTACTTAATTGTTTATTTACTTCATTGTCATGTATTATTCTCTTTATTCTATTTCATGCTCATTGCATGTATTGTTAATGTAGCAATTTGTTTGGGATGATTTCTATGCATATTTTGCCTTTTTATTTCATTTTTTGTAATGACATCCTTCATTCTCTTAATAAAATTTTCTTTTGAACTAAAAAAATGGAAGATGGTGACAAAACCAGCTATGTAACTTATAATTTTTATATGTTGCAAGCAGCTCCATCAATCACAAAAACCATGACATCATGAATATGGTAATAAATCCATAGCGAAATACATTAATATGGGTTTCCTCAAAATCCTTTTGTTGTTGGTATTATTGTCAGATATGTCAAAATGACAGTCCCTTGCTATACACGGGAAAGTATGTTTTTTTCTGTGTAATATTTCTCTGTATAGAATTCAACTTTTATTTGATATTCGCCCGAAGGTTACAAACGTGCTCACACAGAGTGTTGAACTGGAATGTAAGAAGTCTGTTTTTACCCTATCTAAACAGTACAATGATGACAGAATACAGCCTTTTGCAAAAAAGAAATCGGAAAAAATATCCTGTTCTGAATTCCATTAGTTTTAAGGTTACTGTGACACAATGTGAAGAGATGATCCAAGTTCACTCACATTTTAGTGCAGCCATCATCTAAACTTGTGTTTAAATGGACAGGAGTAATGCTCTACAAAAGGTAACTGCGAGCTGGGATTTTTTGGGAGTTGAAAAGAGAGGCATTCGATATAAAAGGTTAACTGACAGCTCCTCAAACCGTGACTTCCATTACAAGGGGGTACGTCTGGTTAGCACAAAGACGCTCCAGCCATGCCCTTTCTACAAAAATACCCATAATCACTCAAACAAGCTCTCACAATTCAGTTTCAACTGCATTTTTCTTTTCATTTGTACTACTTTCGGCCATCACAAAGCCCTGGAACCCCTTTGTAGGTGGCCATGCTTTTTTCCAGTTTAACTTTGCCATTTTGATTTTAAACAGCCCCCTCTTTTTTATTTTACATTTAGTTGAGCAAGACTCGACAAAATGATTGCGATGCAAGAGACATGCAAAAAAGGATGACAAATACCACAGGACCACGATTGGGGAGAAAACCTACATGTTGCAAGACACATATAAGTGAAATACGACAATAACAAGGGAGAGCAAAGTGTAGAAAAATACTTTCCTTTACCAAAAAGAAGAAATATATAGATCCGATATCGAGGTAAAATGAGCTCTTTATTTCCGTGTCTAAGCTCCAGCGTTTCCAGTCTCTGAATCTCGGTAAACCGTCCACATCCATCCCACCTCCATTCATCCCCTTTCAAAACATAACTCCACGCGCAACCCACAACCGCAACCCACAACATCCTTCACACGCGCGGCGGCATTTTAAATAGCAATAAATACAAGAATGTTATTCATCGTTGACGCACGCCCCTCGCGTGCGCGTCAACTGAGAATAACAACATATAACACAAAACACACAAAAGAATACGCCTTTCCACTGGTTTCCAATACCAAGGACAGTCAGAGTAGAATTGTGCATGTGTGTAAGCGAGACTGCGAGAAAAGCAAGAGAAAGTGTGTGTCTGTGAAATAGTTTAGTGTGTGTGTGTGTGTGTGTAGGTATTGGTGTTTGTGTGCGAATGCTTTTACTAGTTTGAAGGTGCGTTTGAGTGTGCTTTAGAGAGTGTTTAAGATTGTGTCAGTCCCTGTGTGTGTTTGAAAAAAGTTTCTCACTGTATGAGAGAGTGAGTGTGTTCCAGAAAAACTGAATGGGTGTGTTGTGTGTGCATTTGTGCGGGTGTTCATAACGCAAATCAGAAATGAGAGGAAGAATAGGCCTGGCCTAGGTATATGTCACTAAATCTGAACTCTTGTTTGTGTGTGTCTATGCTATGACTATGCTATGTGAGATAGATAGATAGATAGATAGATAGACAGACAGACAGACAGACAGACAGACAGACAGATAGATAGATAGATAGATAGATAGATAGATAGATAGATAGATAGATAGATAGATAGATAGATAGATAGATAGATAGATAGATAGATAGATAGATAGATAGATAGATAGATAGAAAGATAGAGGAGGGTGGGTGATGTAATTAGAGAAAAAGATTGATGCTGCTTGAAGGAGAGGTTAGAGACATTCAGTGAAACAAATACTGCAAGAAGGGATAGGGAGGTAGAGATTAAGTACAGAATATTGAAAAGGAGTGACGAAGAGTGAGAAAAACACTGCCAAGATGGGAGAGGGACACAGAGAATCGAATCCTCTGCAGCAATGTGTGCTGTTGAAAAGTTGGTTAGCAACAGATAACCATGCCATCAGTTACACTGTGGAGGGGACGGTGCAGGCATGAGGTTCTAGGCTGTTCTCCCCTGCGCAGTCAATTACACAGTGAGGAGACCGTGTTAGCATGGGGCTGAGGGCTGAAGACTGTGCTCTTCTTCAGTCCCTTAAAGTGTGAAGGAGACCTGCCACACACACATAGCTGCAGACAGTGCTGTTCTACAGCCCCTTAAAGTGTGGAGGGACCGTATTCTAACGGGGCTACTTGCTAGGTTTATATTTGTAAGTGCCTCCTGTTGACATTTCATTTTTTGTGAAATGGGCATTAGGGCCAGAAAAGCCTGGATTTTGGCCCCAGGGACTCCATGCACCGGGGCCTGGCTACATCTACCTGGGTGCCCTGGAGCCCAACCAGGGCACCCAGTGTGCTATAATGGGAACCAGGGGGGGGAGCTTCAATGCCATGGTCCCTGCCGGCTCCCTGCCTCATGTGGGCCCCCCGGCCTTGCTCCAGTACACAAGTAGTTGCTAAATAGGCAGCTCCTTGCGTGCAAGAGCAATCCTTTCATCTGTTTCTCTGCCAGCAGTACACCAGGCAGGAAAACAGATGAAAACTTCACTCCCAGCAGGAGCGTTTTAACAGATCCCATTTGCTAGGAGGGGAGTTACGCTTGCACTTGCAAAGCGAACAGGACATAGCAGGAGCTGGCCATTACTTTGCATGGGCTATCCCCAGGGATGTAGTGGTCCCTGGAGCCTTACATGGCCAGGGAGGGAGATGACTAGCCCCCTCCATGTTTAAATCTTGGACTTGGCCCCGGGGAGGTGGTGGTCCCTGGGGGTCGGGTCTGCACGAACACCCACCATATTGTCAAATTTAGGCCCGGGAAGTTGGTGTTCTCTGGGGCTTCAACCAGCACCTGAAGGGTGGACCGCGTGGCCCCCTTCCTTATAAAATCAAAGCCCCAGGGAGGTGGTGGTCCCTGGGGCTCAGATGAGCCCATGGAAGGGGGTTCGCGCAGCCCCATTCAATAAATTAAACAAAGCCCAGCGAGGTGGTGGGGCACAAATGATCCTTAGGATGGGGCTCCTGTGCACCACTCTCCTTTTTTTTAATTATGCCCACATGCCCCAGGACCTGGCAAACCGGAGAATAAAGTGTAAACAAGCACAGGAAAGCAAGCTTTATTTTATTTTTTCAATTTTGCTCTGAATTCGTCAATCCACCTGCAATTTCTCAGTAAGATCGCAAAAGAAAAATGTTTTTATCCCCCAGCAGAGTCCCTGTGAGACCCCACCACCACACCTAGAGGGTCAGGGTATATCCACTTTTTTTTCCTCACAACAATGGAGAGAGGGAGGGAAATTAATAATGCTAGGCACTATGTGAGGCGGGAACTCCTGGTCCCCCAATTAATCTGAAAAAACAATAGAGGAGTAACCCCTCGTGGGTAGAGAGAGAAGTAACTCTCTAATCATGAGCAATAGTGCTCTGGCTAGCACATTTTGCCCCAACCTGTTACTGGATAAAGCATATCCTTATAGAAGACCCCTCACTCACCAACCTGGTTGGTGACATGCTTCATCATCGGGGTCCCACCCCATAGGCCGAGTGCCTACAGGGTGTGCTGCGACACCTGATTACAGTGGAGCTGGTTTCGTTTTTATGTGTACAAGACTATCAAAGTTGTGTATTAAAAAGGGCCAACACTACTCACTTCAAGATTTATTCTTGAGCGCTTGAACCCTTATTAAAACTAAAGTGTGGCACCTTTGCCTAATTAGGAAGGCTTCGGTGTCAGAAGTCGTGTTAAAATATATAAAAATAGCAAAAGTGTGCTATGTGAATGTGAATATACAAAATTAATGTTTAAAAAGGTCTACATGTTTCAACCCAAACATGGATTTCAAGGGTTTTCGTCAGGACCGTAGGTGATTTGAACTGGGTGGTCCGCCCGCGCTAAGGAGCGTCCTGCCCTAGTTCAATTAAGAGATCTTAAATAGGGATCTCGTGAAAAAAAGTGCGTTTGTTCAATTTTTTGAAAAAACCTGCAAAAACAGGGAAACAAAGAACAGGAGGGGTCACACACAGGGGTAGACAAAATAGATTGTACCACATATAACATAGACATTCAGGGTTATTCGGACAATCATAATATCCACGTGTGGAATCATACCAGTATGTCACTTGAGTGGTTGTTAACATATCTATTGCGTGTGTGGCAACAGAACTGTAGTGAAAAAATGGCCGGGAAGTGCCTTTTGATTAAAGGGCAGGCGCCAAATGAGGGGTGTCGATATGATTTGGCGTCTGGGATACATGGAAAAAAGGGGGTCGGTAAATGGGAGAGTGACCTGTTAGCGTGCTGCGCTGTGAACGGCTGCCGAGACAACTGTGACTCGTCGTGAAAAGCCGTCTCAATGATATTATAGTAGCTGGTTGTTTGGTGCTTACGCTTAAAAGCGAGACTCTCGCTTCATGGGCACCAGCGTAACCAAGTAGACAGGATTCCGTCTCCTGTAAATGAAAAACAAGTTTCCAATGTCAGCGCTATTGATAAAGCGCATCGACAATCGAGTTGTCCCAAGACAGAGTAGTAAATACTACAAGCGATCGTTTCCGCTTAGCGGTCCCTCAAAGTGTACTTACTTGTCGCTTCTGTTCATCAGACCGATAAACCTACTTGGTTCTTGCTCGGCGTGCCCCGTGGAGTGTCTCCGGTGCCTGTTTGCCGGTAATGTGAACACTTCCTTGTTGGGCGTGGCCGGGTCACGTGTGGTGAGCACGTGGTAAGATGTTGGCCAATCAGAATTTTTAGTGAACATTGTTGTAGGACTGGCCTAGGTAAAGCAATGTGTACATTGCTATGGTAACAGTGCAGTGATCACGAGCGGACAGCGCTCGAGTCTGCTGAGCCATGGTTCAGGTATATTTGTTATCGTTTTCTAAGCAAATATATGGGAGTCAAAGGCAATATTTACAAATGGTTGTTATAGAGAGAATACTTTCAGGACACGAGAAAAATCGCCCTTTCTACGGGGACTTTGGTAAAACAGGATGGTTATGTGAGAACTCTGTCTGGTGAGGTCTAGACTGATATATTCCCTTATGTCAGCACATTGTTCCACGGAATATTGTCGTTTAAACCGGTTTTGTGCGTGGAAAGTCGATAGACCCACCTCTGTTCCTTCTCATATAGGCGTTTGTCTAGGTTTGTGCCTGGTTGTACTTGTTCAATTATTGTCCATTTTATGTCATCTGCAGTGTGACCCTGCGACAAAAAATGTTCCGTAAGTTTTGTATTTGTCTTCTTGCACCTAATGGTGCTTCTGTGCTCTCCTATGCGGAGTTTTATTTTTCTACTGGTCATTCCTACATAATGTAATTCGCATGGGCATGTCAGTCTGTAGATGACATTCTCGCTGTTGCAATTAGTCTGTCCTCTAATTGTCCATACCTTGTTTGGTTCCAACAGTAGTGTTTTTGTATTTGTTGTAAAAGGACAGACACTGCAACTTCCGCATTTGTAGTGACCAGTTACCTTGGGTAGACCCCATAGGTTGGTTTGTGTTTCTTTCTTCTGTTGTACTACAAGAGGTCTGGTGTTTACTACGGCATCTTTTATGCTTCGCGCTCTTCTGAAGGAGAATAACGGCTTGTTCCATCTCAGGTTTCCTGTATTCAGAATATTCCAGTGTTTTTTTACTATTCTTGACACATCATTGGATATAGTGTTATATGTTGTCACACATGTTAAAGGGATCTCTTCCGGGATCCTTTCCTTTGGTTCCAAAAGCGCTGCGCGAGGCTGATTTCGGGCTCGCTTCTGGCTCTTCTGGAGGATTCTGTTTGGGTAACCACGGTTTTGGAGTTTCTGAGAAAGATCTTTGGCTTGACTCTTATAGTCATCCAGTTCGCTACAGTTCCTACGGATCCTCAGGTATTGCCCGTATGGTAGGTTTTCACGTAGGGGTCTGGGGTGGAAGCTTTCGAAACGAAGGAGATTATTTTTGGCAGTAGGTTTGTAATGGGTAATAGTAGTCAGTTTCCCATCTTTTTTTGTGATTTTTACATCTAGGAAGACCAAAGTGTCACTGTTTTTTTCATATGTAAACTTTAGGTGATTGTCTCGAGTGTTTATCCAATTGAAAAAGGAGGTTAGTGATTCCTCTGAGCCTTTCCAAATGGTTAGCACATCGTCGATGTACCGGCGCCATATTAGCAGATTGGAGCTATAGGGGTTTGTATCGCTAAGAATGTATTTTTCTTCAAAGTCAAAAACATACAGACCCGCTATGCTCGGAGCAAAAGAACTGCCCATGGATGTCCCACCCGTCTGTAGGAATATTTGGCCCTCGAACTCAAAATAATTCCTTTTCAGTGCTAGCCTAGCACACTCGAGAATGAATTTTTTGGGGGTTCGCGATGTCCATGTTTCTTTCTCTAGAGCTCTTTCTAGTACTTCCAGCGTAGCATCTTGAGGGATGCTGGTGTACAAGCTCTCGATGTCAAAACTCACCAGGATGGTGTCATTATCCACAGTGAGTTGATCGAGAATTTGTAAGAGACTCTTTGTATCCTGTAAGTATGTGCTGGTTCTCTGTACCATGGCTTTGAAAAAAAAAACATCGCAAAATTGTGATAGTGGTTCGAGAACTGATCCCAAACCCGAGACAATTGGTCTACCTGGCGGTGGTGTTCGGTTTTTGTGTATTTTAGGGAGGGTATAGAAATAGGGGATTTTCCCTTCGCTGTTGCAAAGGAAATTTGCCTCCTGTTTAGATATATATCCCTCTGTTTCTCCATATTCCACTAGCGATGTTATCTCGCTTTTCAAATCCTCAGTCGGATCCACTGGTAGTCTCCGATAGCTATTGTCATCTGCTAGAAGTCGAAGACATTCGGTTTGGTAAGCTGTGCGATCTTGCACAACAATTCCTCCACCCTTATCTGCAGGTTTTATCACAATTGTGTCACAGTTCCGCAGGGTGTCGAGGGCAACCCTTTCCTGATTAGTCAGGTTCATGAATTGTTTCTTGGGTTTCGTATTCTCAATGTCATTGAAAACAGCCTGCTCGAATGTGGAAACTTCCACCGGTATTAAGTGTGGTGGAGGGTTGAAAGTGGCTTTGTTTCTCAGGCCTGTTTCATTAGGATCTGGATTCTCCTCAGACATTGGCCTTTTTTCGAAAAAGGCTTTTAATCTGAGTTTACGAAAAAAAGACGATAGTTCGCAGTGAAGTCTGAACTTATCCAGATTCGCTGTCGGTACGAAACCTAAGCCTTTATTCAACACTGATTCTTCGGCTGTGCTTAGCGGTCTAGTTGCGAGATTGGTTATTAGGTTCTCCGGTTGCTTGGTCCTGCTTGTTGCGGCTTGGACTTGTTCTGATTCGTGCTCGGATCTTCCGCTGCCCAATGTACTTGAGCTCCCTGGTTTTGGTTCCTTCGTTTTCCCCTTCCCCTTCCGCCCCGGTATAAAAAAGGGGGGGTGTAGGGGTTTGGTTGGAAAAACGGCTGCTGGAAGGGTGGTTGCCAGCCGTACATTGGCATATTTTGTGGATGGTAATAAGGATCGGGTGGTCCTTGCATTGGTACAGGTGCATAATGTGACCAGTTCCCTTGTCCTCTACCCCGTCCTCTCCCTCTTGGTTTGGGGTTACTTCCTCCAGAGTTCGTACTTGAATTGGAAGTATTGCTTGAAGCATTACTGGAGGCATCTGAAGTGTCTTCTCCTTTTGATTGAGGGGTAAAATCTGGGTCGGAGTATGGGTATGTCTTGATATACGAAAATTTCTTTAGATCCTTCTGGAATTTTTGCACTTTTTGCTGGGTTAAGTTATCTTTATAGTCTGTCATTTCCTTGTTTAATTCTTCCAGTTTTTTCTTAAAGCCTGTAATCGTGGTCTTCATGTGGCTTTCTGTCACCTGGATCTCGACTTGTATTTTTTCGGACAGTCTTAAGGCTGTCTTTAATATCAAGACGATCCAATCGTGTGTGCAGTGCCATGCTATTGCCGCCCAGTCTTTTCGAAAGGCTTCGTCTTCAAGAAAAATGCGAGGTGCATTTGAAACCAGTAGCCCTTTTGGAGCCATGCTGTTACTCAGGTATTCTTTTAGGATTGTTCCATGTAAGATGGTCCTGATTCTATTTCTCTTCATCTCTGTAAGTTTCTCCCAATCTTTAGTTGTTGAAATGCTTTGTGCTATATTTGCATCTGCGAACACAGATAGGTCACTCATGATCTCATCGACCTCTGCAGAGGTATATGAAAGACCCTGGTTTTCGGCCATGTTGCCGGTGGGTTTTTTTGGCAAGTGTAGTGTGGTGTCTAATATGTTTTATATAACTCTCGCAGCTGCGCGCTGCCTAAATCTTCACAACAATGGAGAGAGGGAGGGAAATTAATAATGCTAGGCACTATGTGAGGCGGGAACTCCTGGTCCCCCAATTAATCTGAAAAAACAATAGAGGAGTAACCCCTCGTGGGTAGAGAGAGAAGTAACTCTCTAATCATGAGCAATAGTGCTCTGGCTAGCACGTTTTGCCCCAACCTGTTACTGGATAAAGCATATCCTTATAGAAGACCCCTCACTCACCAACCTGGTTGGTGACATGCTTCATCATCGGGGTCCCACCCCATAGGCCGAGTGCCTACAGGGTGTGCTGCGACACCTGATTACAGTGGAGCTGGTTTCGTTTTTATGTGTACAAGACTATCAAAGTTGTGTATTAAAAAGGGCCAACACTACTCACTTCAAGATTTATTCTTGAGCGCTTGAACCCTTATTAAAACTAAAGTGTGGCACCTTTGCCTAATTAGGAAGGCTTCGGTGTCAGAAGTCGTGTTAAAATATATAAAAATAGCAAAAGTGTGCTATGTGAATGTGAATATACAAAATTAATGTTTAAAAAGGTCTACATGTTTCAACCCAAACATGGATTTCAAGGGTTTTCGTCAGGACCGTAGGTGATTTGAACTGGGTGGTCCGCCCGCGCTAAGGAGCGTCCTGCCCTAGTTCAATTAAGAGATCTTAAATAGGGATCTCGTGAAAAAAAGTGCGTTTGTTCAATTTTTTGAAAAAACCTGCAAAAACAGGGAAACAAAGAACAGGAGGGGTCACACACAGGGGTAGACAAAATAGATTGTACCACATATAACATAGACATTCAGGGTTATTCGGACAATCATAATATCCACGTGTGGAATCATACCAGTATGTCACTTGAGTGGTTGTTAACATATCTATTGCGTGTGTGGCAACAGAACTGTAGTGAAAAAATGGCCGGGAAGTGCCTTTTGATTAAAGGGCAGGCGCCAAATGAGGGGTGTCGATATGATTTGGCGTCTGGGATACGTGGAAAAAAGGGGGTCGGTAAATGGGAGAGTGACCTGTTAGCGTGCTGCGCTGTGAACGGCTGCCGAGACAACTGTGACTCGTCGTGAAAAGCCGTCTCAATGATATTATAGTAGCTGGTTGTTTGGTGCTTACGCTTAAAAGCGAGACTCTCGCTTCATGGGCACCAGCGTAACCAAGTAGACAGGATTCCGTCTCCTGTAAATGAAAAACAAGTTTCCAATGTCAGCGCTATTGATAAAGCGCATTGACAATCGAGTTGTCCCAAGACAGAGTAGTAAATACTACAAGCGATCGTTTCCGCTTAGCGGTCCCTCAAAGTGTACTTACTTGTCGCTTCTGTTCATCAGACCGATAAACCTACTTGGTTCTTGCTCGGCGTGCCCCGTGGAGTGTCTCCGGTGCCTGTTTGCCGGTAATGTGAACACTTCCTTGTTGGGCGTGGCCGGGTCACGTGTGGTGAGCACGTGGTAAGATGTTGGCCAATCAGAATTTTTAGTGAACATTGTTGTAGGACTGGCCTAGGTAAAGCAATGTGTACATTGCTATGGTAACAGTGCAGTGATCACGAGCGGACAGCGCTCGAGTCTGCTGAGCCATGGTTCAGGTATATTTGTTATCGTTTTCTAAGCAAATATATGGGAGTCAAAGGCAATATTTACAAATGGTTGTTATACAGAGAATACTTTCAGGACACGAGAAAAATCGCCCTTTCTACGGGGACTTTGGTAAAACAGGATGGTTATGTGAGAACTCTGTCTGGTGAGGTCTAGACTGATATATTCCCTTATGTCAGCACATTGTTCCACGGAATATTGTCGTTTAAACCGGTTTTGTGCGTGGAAAGTCGATAGACCCACCTCTGTTCCTTCTCATATAGGCGTTTGTCTAGGTTTGTGCCTGGTTGTACTTGTTCAATTATTGTCCATTTTATGTCATCTGCAGTGTGACCCTGCGACAAAAAATGTTCCGTAAGTTTTGTATTTGTCTTCTTGCACCTAATGGTGCTTCTGTGCTCTCCTATGCGGAGTTTTATTTTTCTACTGGTCATTCCTACATAATGTAATTCGCATGGGCATGTCAGTCTGTAGATGACATTCTCGCTGTTGCAATTAGTCTGTCCTCTAATTGTCCATACCTTGTTTGGTTCCAACAGTAGTGTTTTTGTATTTGTTGTAAAAGGACAGACACTGCAACTTCCGCATTTGTAGTGACCAGTTACCTTGGGTAGACCCCATAGGTTGGTTTGTGTTTCTTTCTTCTGTTGTACTACGAGAGGTCTGGTGTTTACTACGGCATCTTTTATGCTTCGCGCTCTTCTGAAGGAGAATAACGGCTTGTTCCATCTCAGGTTTCCTGTATTCAGAATATTCCAGTGTTTTTTTACTATTCTTGACACATCATTGGATATAGTGTTATATGTTGTCACACATGTTAAAGGGATCTCTTCCGGGATCCTTTCCTTTGGTTCCAAAAGCGCTGCGCGAGGCTGATTTCGGGCTCGCTTCTGGCTCTTCTGGAGGATTCTGTTTGGGTAACCACGGTTTTGGAGTTTCTGAGAAAGATCTTTGGCTTGACTCTTATAGTCATCCAGTTCGCTACAGTTCCTACGGATCCTCAGGTATTGCCCGTATGGTAGGTTTTCACGTAGGGGTCTGGGGTGGAAGCTTTCGAAACGAAGGAGATTATTTTTGGCAGTAGGTTTGTAATGGGTAATAGTAGTCAGTTTCCCATCTTTTTTTGTGATTTTTACATCTAGGAAGACCAAAGTGTCACTGTTTTTTTCATATGTAAACTTTAGGTGATTGTCTCGAGTGTTTATCCAATTGAAAAAGGAGGTTAGTGATTCCTCTGAGCCTTTCCAAATGGTTAGCACATCGTCGATGTACCGGCGCCATATTAGCAGATTGGAGCTATAGGGGTTTGTATCGCTAAGAATGTATTTTTCTTCAAAGTCAAAAACATACAGACCCGCTATGCTCGGAGCAAAAGAACTGCCCATGGATGTCCCACCCGTCTGTAGGAATATTTGGCCCTCGAACTCAAAATAATTCCTTTTCAGTGCTAGCCTAGCACACTCGAGAATGAATTTTTTGGGGGTTCGCGATGTCCATGTTTCTTTCTCTAGAGCTCTTTCTAGTACTTCCAGCGTAGCATCTTGAGGGATGCTGGTGTACAAGCTCTCGATGTCAAAACTCACCAGGATGGTGTCATTATCCACAGTGAGTTGATCGAGAATTTGTAAGAGACTCTTTGTATCCTGTAAGTATGTGCTGGTTCTCTGTACCATGGCTTTGAAAAAAACATCGCAAAATTGTGATAGTGGTTCGAGAACTGATCCCAAACCCGAGACAATTGGTCTACCTGGCGGTGGTGTTCGGTTTTTGTGTATTTTAGGGAGGGTATAGAAATAGGGGATTTTCCCTTCGCTGTTGCAAAGGAAATTTGCCTCCTGTTTAGATATATATCCCTCTGTTTCTCCATATTCCACTAGCGATGTTATCTCGCTTTTCAAATCCTCAGTCGGATCCACTGGTAGTCTCCGATAGCTATTGTCATCTGCTAGAAGTCGAAGACATTCGGTTTGGTAAGCTGTGCGATCTTGCACAACAATTCCTCCACCCTTATCTGCAGGTTTTATCACAATTGTGTCACAGTTCCGCAGGGTGTCGAGGGCAACCCTTTCCTGATTAGTCAGGTTCATGAATTGTTTCTTGGGTTTCGTATTCTCAATGTCATTGAAAACAGCCTGCTCGAATGTGGAAACTTCCACCGGTATTAAGTGTGGTGGAGGGTTGAAAGTGGCTTTGTTTCTCAGGCCTGTTTCATTAGGATCTGGATTCTCCTCAGAGATTGGCCTTTTTTCGAAAAAGGCTTTTAATCTGAGTTTACGAAAAAAAGACGATAGTTCGCAGTGAAGTCTGAACTTATCCAGATTTGCTGTCGGTACGAAACCTAAGCCTTTATTCAACACTGATTCTTCGGCTGTGCTTAGCGGTCTAGTTGCGAGATTGGTTATTAGGTTCTCCGGTTGCTTGGTCCTGCTTGTTGCGGCTTGGACTTGTTCTGATTCGTGCTCGGATCTTCCGCTGCCCAATGTACTTGAGCTCCCTGGTTTTGGTTTCTTCGTTTTCCCCTTCCCCTTCCGCCCCGGTATAAAAAAGGGGGGGTGTAGGGGTTTGGTTGGAAAAACGGCTGCTGGAAGGGTGGTTGCCAGCCGTACATTGGCATATTTTGTGGATGGTAATAAGGATCGGGTGGTCCTTGCATTGGTACAGGTGCATAATGTGACCAGTTCCCTTGTCCTCTACCCCGTCCTCTCCCTCTTGGTTTGGGGTTACTTCCTCCAGAGTTCGTACTTGAATTGGAAGTATTGCTTGAAGCATTACTGGAGGCATCTGAAGTGTCTTCTCCTTTTGATTGAGGGGTAAAATCTGGGTCGGAGTATGGGTATGTCTTGATATACGAAAATTTCTTTAGATCCTTCTGGAATTTTTGCACTTTTTGCTGGGTTAAGTTATCTTTATAGTCTGTCATTTCCTTGTTTAATTCTTCCAGTTTTTTCTTAAAGCCTGTAATCGTGGTCTTCATGTGGCTTTCTGTCACCTGGATCTCGACTTGTATTTTTTCGGACAGTCTTAAGGCTGTCTTTAATATCAAGACGATCCAATCGTGTGTGCAGTGCCATGCTATTGCCGCCCAGTCTTTTCGAAAGGCTTCGTCTTCAAGAAAAATGCGAGGTGCATTTGAAACCAGTAGCCCTTTTGGAGCCATGCTGTTACTCAGGTATTCTTTTAGGATTGTTCCATGTAAGATGGTCCTGATTCTATTTCTCTTCATCTCTGTAAGTTTCTCCCAATCTTTAGTTGTTGAAATGCTTTGTGCTATATTTGCATCTGCGAACACAGATAGGTCACTCATGATCTCATCGACCTCTGCAGAGGTATATGAAAGACCCTGGTTTTCGGCCATGTTGCCGGTGGTTTTTTTTGGCAAGTGTAGTGTGGTGTCTAATATGTTTTATATAACTCTCGCAGCTGCGCGCTGCCTAAATCTTCACAACAATGGAGAGAGGGAGGGAAATTAATAATGCTAGGCACTATGTGAGGCGGGAACTCCTGGTCCCCCAATTAATCTGAAAAAACAATAGAGGAGTAACCCCTCGTGGGTAGAGAGAGAAGTAACTCTCTAATCATGAGCAATAGTGCTCTGGCTAGCACGTTTTGCCCCAACCTGTTACTGGATAAAGCATATCCTTATAGAAGACCCCTCACTCACCAACCTGGTTGGTGACATGCTCCGAGCATAGCGGGTCTGTATGTTTTTGACTTTGAAGAAAAATACATTCTTAGCGATACAAACCCCTATAGCTCCAATCTGCTAATATGGCGCCGGTACATCGACGATGTGCTAACCATTTGGAAAGGCTCAGAGGAATCACTAACCTCCTTTTTCAATTGGATAAACACTCGAGACAATCACCTAAAGTTTACATATGAAAAAAACAGTGACACTTTGGTCTTCCTAGATGTAAAAATCACAAAAAAAAAAAAAGATGGGAAACTGACTACTATTACCCATTACAAACCTACTGCCAAAAATAATCTCCTTCGTTTCGAAAGCTTCCACCCCAGACCCCTACGTGAAAACCTACCATACGGGCAATACCTGAGGATCCGTAGGAACTGTAGCGAACTGGATGACTATAAGAGTCAAGCCAAAGATCTTTCTCAGAAACTCCAAAACCGTGGTTACCCAAACAGAATCCTCCAGAAGAGCCAGAAGCGAGCCCGAAATCAGCCTCGCGCAGCGCTTTTGGAACCAAAGGAAAGGATCCCGGAAGAGATCCCTTTAACATGTGTGACAACATATAACACTATATCCAATGATGTGTCAAGAATAGTAAAAAAACACTGGAATATTCTGAATACAGGAAACCTGAGATGGAACAAGCCGTTATTCTCCTTCAGAAGAGCGCGAAGCATAAAAGATGCCGTAGTAAACACCAGACCTCTTGTAGTACAACAGAAGAAAGAAACACAAACCAACCTATGGGGTCTACCCAAGGTAACTGGTCACTACAAATGCGGAAGTTGCAGTGTCTGTCCTTTTACAACAAATACAAAAACACTACTGTTGGAACCAAACAAGGTATGGACAATTAGAGGACAGACTAATTGCAACAGCGAGAATGTCATCTACAGACTGACATGCCCATGCGAATTACATTATGTAGGAATGACCAGTAGAAAAATAAAACTCCGCATAGGAGAGCACAGAAGCACCATTAGGTGCAAGAAGACAAATACAAAACTTACGGAACATTTTTTGTCGCAGGGTCACACTGCAGATGACATAAAATGGACAATAATTGAACAAGTACAACCAGGCACAAACCTAGACAAACGCCTATATGAGAAGGAACAGAGGTGGGTCTATCGACTTTCCACGCACAAAACCGGTTTAAACGACAATATTCCGTGGAACAATGTGCTGACATAAGGGAATATATCAGTCTAGACCTCACCAGACAGAGTTCTCACATAACCATCCTGTTTTACCAAAGTCCCCGTAGAAAGGGCGATTTTTCTCGTGTCCTGAAAGTATTCTCTGTATAACAACCATTTGTAAATATTGCCTTTGACTCCCATATATTTGCTTAGAAAACGATAACAAATATACCTGAACCATGGCTCAGCAGACTCGAGCGCTGTCCGCTCGTGATCACTGCACTGTTACCATAGCAATGTACACATTGCTTTACCTAGGCCAGTCCTACAACAATGTTCACTAAAAATTCTGATTGGCCAACATCTTACCACGTGCTCACCACACGTGACCCGGCCACGCCCAACAAGGAAGTGTTCACATTACCGGCAAACAGGCACCGGAGACACTCCACGGGGCACGCCGAGCAAGAACCAAGTAGGTTTATCGGTCTGATGAACAGAAGCGACAAGTAAGTACACTTTGAGGGACCGCTAAGCGGAAACGATCGCTTGTAGTATTTACTACTCTGTCTTGGGACAACTCGATTGTCAATGCGCTTTATCAATAGCGCTGACATTGGAAACTTGTTTTTCATTTACAGGAGACGGAATCCTGTCTACTTGGTTACGCTGGTGCCCATGAAGCGAGAGTCTCGCTTTTAAGCGTAAGCACCAAACAACCAGCTACTATAATATCATTGAGACGGCTTTTCACGACGAGTCACAGTTGTCTCGGCAGCCGTTCACAGCGCAGCACGCTAACAGGTCACTCTCCCATTTACCGACCCCCTTTTTTCCACGTATCCCAGACGCCAAATCATATCGACACCCCTCATTTGGCGCCTGCCCTTTAATCAAAAGGCACTTCCCGGCCATTTTTTCACTACAGTTCTGTTGCCACACACGCAATAGATATGTTAACAACCACTCAAGTGACATACTGGTATGATTCCACACGTGGATATTATGATTGTCCGAATAACCCTGAATGTCTATGTTATATGTGGTACAATCTATTTTGTCTACCCCTGTGTGTGACCCCTCCTGTTCTTTGTTTCCCTGTTTTTGCAGGTTTTTTCAAAAAATTGAACAAACGCACTTTTTTTCACGAGATCCCTATTTAAGATCTCTTAATTGAACTAGGGCAGGACGCTCCTTAGCGCGGGCGGACCACCCAGTTCAAATCACCTACGGTCCTGACGAAAACCCTTGAAATCCATGTTTGGGTTGAAACATGTAGACCTTTTTAAACATTAATTTTGTATATTCACATTCACATAGCACACTTTTGCTATTTTTATATATTTTAACACGACTTCTGACACCGAAGCCTTCCTAATTAGGCAAAGGTGCCACACTTTAGTTTTAATAAGGGTTCAAGCGCTCAAGAATAAATCTTGAAGTGAGTAGTGTTGGCCCTTTTTAATACACAACTTTGATAGTCTTGTACACATAAAAACGAAACCAGCTCCACTGTAATCAGGTGTCGCAGCACACCCTGTAGGCACTCGGCCTATGGGGTGGGACCCCGATGATGAAGCATGTCACCAACCAGGTTGGTGAGTGAGGGGTCTTCTATAAGGATATGCTTTATCCAGTAACAGGTTGGGGCAAAACGTGCTAGCCAGAGCACTATTGCTCATGATTAGAGAGTTACTTCTCTCTCTACCCACTCAGGGTATATCCACCCTGCCCCTTTTTTATTTTTCATGTTTAACATTCAAACAATATTTCTGCCAACACTTCCTGGTTGAAGTGTTGGCAGCCAATTACATTTCATCACGGGACTGTTGGATTCACACCCCTAGATATACAAATTAGGTTTTCAGTTAACATCTCAATAAGCTCTGAAAGTATTCATACCAATTCACAAAAAGCACACTTTCTGGACCAAGAACTAGCTTTTTGTCAAATTTGGTGTAATTCTGTCTAGCAGTTTAGGCTGAAATGAGCGTCAAATTTGTGGCGGAGAATTTCAGGAAGATTCAGAAACCGCCGCAAATATACTGGCAAGTCAAAAAGTGCTTTTCCTTTGTAAACTATGTCCTATCTATAACTACCTACTGGTGACTACCAGTATATTTTATATATCTATACATATATCTATCTATCTATCTATCTATCTATCTATCTATCTATCTATCTATCTATCTATCTATCTATCTCTCTATCTATATATATTCCGTTTCAACAGATTCCTTCAATCAAAGGAAAAGACCAGCACTCCAGAAGTTTAAATCTACTCAAACTTGTTATTATTTCAGTGATGGCATTTTGAATCCCGCCTGCAGCCGTGGTCACAATAGTGAGCCATATTATTTTCTGTTTTTAAATACATATCGCTTTGCTCGACAAAGGACGGACAAAGGACAAAGGGTTTACATAGAAAGAGGACTGTTCAAAAATGTAAATGTGAGGTATTGGAGTAAACAAGTTTAGGCGCCATATTGGAGCATGTTCGTTTCATTTAATGCTACTCACAAGTGGACCCATCTTCACATTCCTATACCAGTAATTACCGTTAAACACAAGGATCTAGTCTTGATTATGTCTTATGCATATTTTACAAACGATAAAATACAATGTTTCAATATACATATATCATCATACATAACATTTTTAAAACCTCAAGTGCCAAAAAGTGCCCTAGTGCGTCAAATCAAAAAACATTTCTATTGCACAATGTGGAAATATTTGTTCTAATTGGTTTGCCATTATTTATAATAAAACTTATATTCTCTGTATTTATATACCAGGGAACTTCCGAAATGTGAAATAATGATATTACAATGAGATGGGAAAAGACAAGTGTCATGTCTTATTCTAAATAAAGTGCGTAATGTTAGATGTTCCATAAGCTGCCTTGATTTATACAACCATTATTTCAAATGGATTACCCTCATCTTCAAACCTCTCATATATAAAATGCTAGTGACTAATAAATGTATTACCTTCATACATAAGAAACAAGTGCAAGTGCTGTGCATTAAATATATATATATATAGAGAGAGAGAGAAAGAGAGATTGAGCGATATATATGTATGTCTATATCTATCTATCTATCTATCTATCTATCTATCTATCTATCTATCTATCTATCTATCTATCTATCTATCTATCTATCTATCTATCTATCTATCTCACATAGCATAGACATAGCATAGACGCACACAAACAAGAGTTCAGATTTAGTGACATATACCCATGCCAGGCCTATTCTTCCTCTCTTTTCTGGTTTTCGTTCCGAACACCCGCACAAATGCACACACAACACACCCATTCAGTTTTTCTGGAACACACCCACTCTCTCATACAGTGAGAAACTTTTTTCATATACACATCCACATTAATATTATAAAGAGAGAGCCCAAACCTTTGAGGCGGGTAATCTCAGTAACCACAGCACCAATCACAACACCCAATACAGCGTTGGAAAGGGCAGTTGCAGCATAAGGACATAGGCTATGCAGACGGGCACCATATATATATTTTCTTTTTTGCAGAGGTTTATATAGCGCAAACTTGACCCGAACTGAATCAGGTATCAGAGCGCTTTACATAGCACCAGTTACGTTACATGAGGACATACATTCATTTTTGTTAGGCACGGGGAGATTAAGTGATTTGCCCAGAATCGCAGGATGTTTGGCGTTGTTACCAAGACTCGAACCCAGATCCCCAGGTCCGAGGTCGAGCGTCTAGCCGTTAGGCCAACTCCTCTATACATTTAAAAGGTAAAAAAATCGTGCCAGCAAAGTAGTCCCTTGTGGGCGTGTCTGCGTTGTGCTGTGGGCGTGGCCTGGGGGCATGACTAATGCTGGGGGAGTGTGGTACGGCCATCACATCGTGGGCTGTGGGCGTGTTCTTGGGGGCGTGACAAATGCTGAGGGCATGACAAACGCTGGGGGCGTCTGTCCGCCATGTGAGTCGTACATACGAGCGGCAATTATGTTGCTGCGCAGCATCAAGGGGCACGCTGGGGGCATGACACGCTGGGGGCGTGACACGCTGGGGGCGTGACACGCTGGGGGCGTGAGAAAAGCCGGGGGCGTGTGTCCGCCCTTCATGCCATGTGAACGCAATTGCGCCGCATCACGGGGCATGCTGGGGGCGTGAGAAACGCTGGGGGCGTGTGCTACGTTCCGCCCTTCATGCCATGTGGGTCGTACATTAATCAGAGGATCGTCTGCTGTGGCCGTGTGCTGGGGGCATGCCAAACGCGTTCACCTGGAGGCCTGGTAAGTAACGTTACTGCAGCCTTTCCTGCGTGCCGTTACTGAACTCTCTCATTCAACGAAATTACATGCGCCTGCTACCATCAACCAGGGCTCTAGCCGGGCTCAGGCGGCGGATCATTACACTAATTACACGCGCCTGATAACATCAACCAGGGCTGCAGCTGGGCCTCAAGCGGGGGAACACGCGCCTGCTAACATCAAACAGGCCTGCATCTGGGCCTCAAGCGGGGGAACATACAAATGAGCGTGTCTGTGGGGACAATTACTGCAGCATCTCCTACTCGCTGTCACTCAACTCTCTCATTAAACGGATTTATCCGCAGCTTCAAGGACATTACACGCGCCTGCTAACATCAACAAGGGCTGTAGCCGGGCTCAGGCGGTGGATCACTGCACCAATTACACGAGCCTGCTAACACCAACCAGGGCTGCAGCTGGGCCTTCTCCGTCCTTATTCTAATAAAACAATTTTTTTTGTCTAATGCGAGATTTCAAAAATAAATTGCCCTTGCCAAATACACACATTACACTCATTCTATTTCATACCCGGACAACGTCGGGACGGGCTGCTAGTATATATATATATATTGAGATTGAAAAAGCCTGCTGCGCAGGCGAAACGCGTCTCTCTTTTACTGCAGGGTCGTGGGAGACCCAAACATCAATAAAGAAGCCTGATCCATGTATGCCTCGTGTACGTGCCTCTTCTTCATTGAAGTAGGATTGTTTTCTCTCATATATATATATATTCACTGAAAAAACCATAGGTTATAGACCATATATAGTTAGGAATTAGCATTTAAAAAACCTTATTTTACTCACACAAAACCATTGAAATTCCATATATAGTTAGTTGTACTAACTATATATCGCGCACCCGCAATCCACTGCTGATGATGTCACATATTACATCATTCATGACATGGTCAGTGACATCACTGATGACTCAAATGACATCACTGATGACATCACTGATGACAACATCCAGTGACTGTATGTTTCTGTAAAGTTAAAATATGTCTTATATATTGAAGAATGAGTGGATGTATAAGTGTCTGGATGATGAATTTAGTAGGTGCATGACTGACTGTATGAGTGAGTGGTTAAATGTGTCTCACTGAGCTCATGGGTTAGTGACTAAACTGTCTTAATTTGTGCATCATTATGTCTGTTGTTCTGTAAACTGCTGCATGTGTTGATCATTAGCTATATGAGTAACTATATGGGTTATTGATTGGTTGCCCAAGCATTTGTATTGGAGACTGAGAGTGTGTGTGGGTGGCTGGGAGGTGTATGACTCTGTGCATAGATGTATGGGTTCAAAAGTGCATGTGGAAACAGCTGTATGGGCGGTTTACTGTGTGCATGAGTGTATTGGTGAGTGAATGGATATCTCAGTGCTACATGTCAAAGTAAGTACATATGTAAAACACAGTACATGTGGTAGTTGACATATATAAATAACTGTGCATAAGAGCCAGTGAATGTGTGAGTGGCTGTATGGATTATTGTGAACTTGTATCAGGGATTGTATAACAGAGTAAATATGTGTTATTATATGTTTCAATAAGTAAGGTGTGTTTAACGATATAGTTGAGCAAATGGAGGTGTGATTGATTCTTTGCAAGACTGATTAGGTGTGTGAGTAACTCCATGGATGAGTGACAGTCTGTGAGTGTCTGTTTACACTGAGTGTATCTACGGTTATATTAGAGTCTGAAGAGGTTCATCGTATCATCACATGAATGATGTCATGAGTAATGTCAAATGAGATGTCATCAGTGATGTCATGAGTGATGTCATTTGAGATGTCATCAGTGATGTCATCAGTGATGTCACTGACCATGTCATGAATGATGTAATATGTGACATCATCAGCAGTGGATTGCGGGTGCGCGATATATAGTTAGTACAACTAACTATATATGGAATTTCAATGGTTTTGTGTGAGTAAAATAAGGTTTTTTAAATGCTAATTCCTAACTATATATGGTCTATAACCTATGGTTTTTTCAGTGAATTTTCAAGGTTTTGTAAATGCTAATTCCTAACTATATATGGTCTATAACCTATGGTTTTTTCAGTGAATTTCATAGGTTTTTTAATAGCAAATCTTTATAAAAATAATACATTTTAAATCTAATTTTATATTTTATAATTTTTTTATTTTTTTTTAATATTATTTTTAGTGCGCTCCCGGGGCGCGGACAGGGGAACGCACGGGTAAGCGCAATCTTGCGGCGCGCCCCAGGGCGCGTACTAATGCGCGTCCCGGAAGCGCTATTGCCGAGAACGAAAACAACATTGTGACGTATCGCGTAGCCGCCACGCCTTGCGTCATAAGACACGTATCGCGTAGCCGCGAGATGCGTCTTATGACGCACCGCGTAAGTGCACCCGGAAGCGCATACGATCGCGCAACGTAAGCGCCCTGATGCGCTTACGATACACGCCCGGGACGCGCCCCGGGGCGCGTAGCGTAAGCGCGTCAAACCATGTGACTTTAAAATAACACTTTTCATTGGTTCAGAACTTTTTTTTTTCCAAATTGTGTGAAACCCACCCATTTCTCTCACTATTGCTTTGTACTTGGAGAGAGCAAGAGCTGTGGTGTCTACTCTATCTCCTACTTTTCTGATCTCCAGCAATGGCTGCAAGAGAGTCATCCAGCAGTGATTCAGAGGGATTTTTAGATGAGGACCCTCCTCAGCAAAAGAAAAAAACCCATTTCATCTGGAAATTTTACGAAATCCCAGAAGGACAGAAAAAAGTCAACGCTCCCAAAGTAACATGCAAAATATGTGGGAGTAGTTTATCCAGAGGCAATCCTCTGAAAAAATATAGTTTTGGGAATGCTAATTTGATCCGGCATGTGAAAAGAAGACACCCTAACAACTTTGCCAGGGAGAGTGTCAGAGAGCTGGCACGGAATGCACCCACAGATGGCGGCAGCACCTCCACTGGTGGAGCAACACCTTCGGGACCACCCCGTGGAAGAATGGTCCCTAACATTCAGCCGGTGTTTGCGGGCATCAAATTTTCGTGCTCAGAGTGTGACGAACTGCTCTGCTATGGGGAGCAGAGTGTTGAACTGATTGCCCTAAAGAAACAGCAACACCGCTGCTCTTCCAGTCCCTAAATGTTCAAATTTTTTTGCTCCTGTTGAGCAGTTTTGGAATCCTTGTTTTTGTTTTTCCCTTGAAAAAAATCCAAAAAAAATATAAAATTGTTTTTAAAAAGTCTAAAAAAATATAAAACAACAAAAACAAAAAAAAATATATAAAACAACAAAATCAAAAAAAAAGTTCTTTTCAGAACTACCTCCAATTTTTAAAAAGAAGCTTTATTTTTTTAAAAGTCTGTCATTTTTAATCTCCATGGTACGCTCCCCCGTACGCTCCCCGGTGCGCGTACCGGGCGCTCACCCCCGCGAAAATCGATTTTTTTTTAATTTATTTTTTCACCCGCGGGAGCCTTTTATGGCCCCCACATGAAACCTAGGGGGTCAGGGGGTGTGTACCCTGCCCCCTCTTGCTCATTTCCCCCTTTGATTTTTGCCACCTCTTGTGTCTCAATCCTACCGAGACACAAGATGGCGGCCGCTGCGGACTGTTTCGAATGTTTACAGACACCCGAGAACCAATCAGCTTGCCGTGCGCAAGTCGCGTTGCGTGCCTGGAGCGCTCCCCGGTACGCGTACCAAGGAGCGCTCCAGGCGCGGCTCTAGATATATATCTTTTTTTGAACGTTAATTTCTCAAAATCCACTGTAGCACATATATTGAGACCTACAAAAGGCACATCGGGCTACCAGTCCCTACAATTTTGCCAAGTTTCGTGCAAATCCATTCAGCCGTTCGGGCTAAAAGTGAGGCCAACCGCCCTATGGAAAACTCAATGTTAAAAACACGTTTTGGGACCCCCCTTTTTTCTCGACCCCCCCTGGACGAACCCCCCCCCCAATTTTCAGGGGCTGCTCAGAAACAAAATGTGCCATTTTCCTGAAAATTTCAGCCAATTCCGTCCACAAACGCCAAAGTTATTAGACATAGAATTTTCAAAAAACCCATAGAGAAAAAATCCTAACTATATATACCTACTGGCGACCGCCAGTAGGTAATATATATATATATATATATATATATATATATATATATATATATATATATATAAATATATATATATTCACTGAAAAAACCATAGGTTTTACACACGTTATAGTTAGGAAGTAGCATTTACAAAACCTATGAAATTCACTGAAAAAACCATAGGTTTGACACCAGTTATAGTTAGCTGGAAATTTTACTGATATAAAACCAATGAAATTCCACGTTATAGTTAGTTGGACTCACTATAACTTGCGCGTGTAATGCACTGCTGATGACGTCACATATTACATCACTCATGACATCACTTACCAGTGAATGTGTGTCTTTCTGAAAAATAAATATGTGTTATATATGTATATATTATTGAATATCTTAGTGAATACATATATTAGTGAGTAATGCTTAAATATTTAAATATATGTATTAGTGTTTCACTTTGTGTATAAGTGGCTGCATGGGTTGATGAGTAAATACATGTGTATGTATATAGGTTATTAGATGTTTTTCTTAGTATCAGTATGAGTGTTTGCATGCTTTGGTGGGAGTGTTACTTAGTACATAGATGCAAGAATGACTGAGTCTCTGTTTGTATGTGTTTTGAAGACAGCATATGTGCAGGACTGTATGGGTGGATTAGTGTGCATATGTCTGTGTTAGTGAGTGAATGACTGTCTTATTAGTGTCTTTATCAGTAACTACATATGTTTTAATGTAGTATATGTGAATAATGATGTATATAAGTGACTACATGTGAGAGTGACATATTGTAAGAGTTCTTGTTAAATTAGTATGTGTTTCTATAAGTGATTTTTAAGAGAGTAAGTATGTGTAAGTTTCCTTAGAAGTAAAGTGGTAGTGTGTGTATAGCTGTTTATGCAAATAAATGGATGTTCAATAGTTTATTTGCATGTGTGAGTATGTGTGTGAATAACTTTTGGATGACTGTCGGTGTGTAACAGGATGTGTAGGTGTATCACTACATATGATTAGTGAATATATGTATGAGTGACTATATAGAACTGTTGGTGAATTAGTGCATGTGTATATAGATGGTGGAATTATTGAATTGGTTGTTGTAACTGGTATGAGTATCTCCATTTTTTTGAACATTTTAGTTTCTATTTTTGAATATGCGTTTCAAGGGTTAGATTACAGTGAAAGGAGGTCTGTCACTGTGTCACAAGGATGGTGTCATCAGTGATGTCATGAGTGATGTAATATGTGACGTCATCAGCAGTGCATTACACGCGCAAGTTATAGTGAGTCCAACTAACTATAACGTGGAATTTCATTGGTTTTATATCAGTAAAATTTCCAGCTAACTATAACTGGTGTCAAACCTATGGTTTTTTCAGTGAATTTCATAGGTTTTGTAAATGCTACTTCCTAACTATAACGTGTGTAAAACCTATGGTTTTTTCAGTGAATTTCATTGGTTTTTAAAATGCTAATTCAAAAATATCTCGTGTACACAACCTATACTTTTGTCCATAAAGTTCTGGCAATATTTTTTTCGGAAACAAGCCGTTTTCTTCACTGTTCAAGTTGCATAGAGACTCCTTGTAAAGCGATACAGAATTAGAAAGTCTGTACCTTGCCTTTTTTTCAACGCATTAAAATTTGTCTGTAAATAAAAATAGCCTTTCTAAACTTTCGTGCGCGACCCGGTGTGCGCACTCTCGGCAACAGTTCTCAATAAAATGGATAGCGCATTTCCAGGCTTTCGTGCGCGACCGTGTGCGCACACCCACCTATATATTTTGTGAAAACTTTGCAATCTGAACTTATTGAATTTCTTCATAGACCCATCAAAGAACTTATAATACGTCAAACAGACTAAACCTAGGCTTCTTTTTTAATATTATGAAAATTTTCATTAAATGGAGCCGAATGTCTTTTTAAACTTTCGTGTGTGACCGAATGTACACACCTTGGTATTTTAAAAAAATATATAAAAGGTTTTATACTTTAACAATTGTATGCTTGAATCGAGCTCAAAAGATATATTAAATCCGAATATGTTTGAATTTACTTCTTTTCACGTTTTGAAACTTCGCTGAATTAGACCGCTACTTCCAAATGACGTACGTGACTAGATACTATCACCGCGTACACGTCCTGAGACGCGCATGTGAAGTCATGTGACTTGAAAACAACACTTCCAATTGGTTCTTAGTAGTTTCTATTCTGCAATTTACACGGATGACTCCACCCACTTCCCTCACTATCTTTTGTACTCTCAAAAGAGAACAACGTTCAACACCCTTCGGAAGACTTTGCTGAAATGGCTGCCGCCCCGCATTCATCTTCCGAATCTGAAGGAAATGAGCGACTACCTTTAAAAAGAAAAAAGCAATCTTTTATTTGGCAATTTTTCACTTATCCTGAAGAATTAAAGAAAGTAAATGCGCCAAAAGTTACCTGCACGATATGCAATTCGGTTCTCTCAAGAGGAAATCCAAGAAAAAAATATTCCTTTTCCATACATACCATGATGCGGCATGTCAAACAAGTGCACCCTGTGGAATTTGCAAAGGCATCGACAAGAGCCCTGGCCACGCTATTACCATCAGAGGTGACCAGCACATCTTCTGGTGGACGACCTGTATCTCCATTGAGTGCTGTGATGGACTTGAGACCATATCTTGCAAAGGTGCACATGAAATGCAACGAGTGTGGAGAAATTCTTCTGTACGGAGAGCAGAGCCTCATTCTTACTAAACTAAAAATTGAGAGTCATAAATGCCCCGAGAAAAGATAAATTTCTTCATTTCATTTAAAAAACAACATAACAGTTGTTTAAAAAAAAAAAAAAAAAAAAGTTCTTTTCAGAACTAACTCATTGTACCAAAAACAGCTCCAGAAGCATATTATAAAGGGCGTTTATCTCCCCGTTTTTGGCTTTCGATTGTGCGCGACCGTGTGCGCGCACCCGCCGATATATTTCGGGAAAACTTCGCGATTATAAAATTTCTTCATAGACCCATCATAGAATTTATACTACTCAGAAGATATATTCAATCCGGATGTGTTTAGATTTACTCCTTTTCACGTTTTGAAACTTCCCTGAATTAGACCGCTACTTCCAACCAGATACTATCACCGCGTACACGTCCTGAGACGCGCATGTGAAGTCATGTGACTTGAAAACAACACTTCCAATTGGTTCCTAGTAGTTTCTATGCTGCGTCAATACCTACGCCTGCTTCAAACACATGCACAGTTTTGAAACAGCATGGGCCTGAAAGTCACTGAGTGAAATATCATACATTACAGTCAGCCACTTTCAAGACGCATTCCTTCAGAGGAACACTTACCGTTTATTAGAGGTAGATCGTCCGACTCCACCGGAGGACACCCCTAATAAAAAAGACATATATATAAAATGCGGACTAGCCGCTGTATCGTACTAGCAAACTTTAACTTAAAAATCGTTAGAGAAAACAAAAGGAATCGAACAAAATCAGTAGGCCACTGATAGGATCTCTTTTTGACCTTGCTAAAATAGAAATATTAGGAACAACCCCTCATGAGAAATATGAAACTAGTGAGAGAAACCGAGCTCGACGCCATCTTGCCCCCTTTTAGGCCCCATCACGAACATAGATAGCCCCACATAGCAAAACGTGATCTTATCGCCTGCCCAACTTCAGATCTGACCCCCCCCCTTTTGCTCTCATGTCCTGTCGGAATGTCCGGCTGTAGATTACAATGACATGTTACATTTGGGAGGGGAAACGACATCAGAGCGACAAATATTAGAAATATACCACACGACAGCAAAATAACAGGTTAAAAGTTTTTATTCTTGAACAAAAATATATTAAAACAGCTATGGAGAACCATTACGCGAATATTCCGGAGACGACACCACGCGCCAAGGCCTGTCCCCAGGATGAACCAAGGGATCCGTTCCTGGGGCCGTGGCAAAGAGCAGCCGGCCGCCATCGGCCAGAGAAGGCATGGACCCCGACCCGAGATGTAGTTGTGGTCCCATTCTCTTCCTCTTTCGGCGCCTTGCAGGCCACGAGGGGGGGATGTCTTGCATATGCCTCCGACCCCCCCCCTCTCTTCATCGCCTGGTCCGGCCATAACAAATGTCAGCAAGACGCCGTGGGGTGCACTGGGAGGGAGAGGCGGCGCGGATGATCCTCTTTCGGCGCCTTGCAGGCCACGAGGGGGGGATGTCTTGCATATGCCTCCGACCCCCCCCTCTCTTCATCGCCTGGTCCGGCCATAACAAATGTCAGCAAGACGCCGTGGGGTGCACTGGGAGGGAGAGGCGGCGCGGACGAGCCTCTCCCGCCTCCCCACGTGGAGGCCCCTCAGCTGCACCCCCAACGCTCCACGCACCCGTCAAAGGACTCGTCCACTCTTGCGGTGCAGCGACTCTCTACGCACCCTGCAAAGGGTTCCTCCACTCTTGCGGTGCAGCGACGCTCCACGCACCCGTCAAAGGACTGGTCCACTCTTGCGGTGCAGCGACGCTCCATGCACCCGGCAAAGGACTCGTCCACTGTGGCGGTGCAACGATGCTTCGCCCGACAGGCTTGAGTCCATCAGCTCCTGCAACCCAGTGACTGCCGGTGGTTGCAGATCTTTCCTTTCAAAATGCTGCCAACAATATTTTCTGAATGGCGTAGCCACGAGACGTTGGCGCTCTCATGCTGACGCCAGCCTCAGTTTGAATGACCAACAATCCGGGGCGCGGCGCGGAGCGCGTAACGTAAGCATAACAGGTCATATGACTTGTTAATAAAGCTTTTCATTGGTTTAGAAATATTTTTATGAGCATATTTGACTATTTTATTAAAAACACTACACATAACCTGTTTTTCAAGTTATGTTTAATATTAAATGAAACGGTTTACATTTTCACTTTTTATTTCCAGTACATTTTAAAAATAAATGTTTATAGTTCCATATGCTGAAGCACGTCAGCTTCCCACCCTATGTCATACAATTCTGACAAATTTGCATCATCATGTTCTTCATCATCCTCAGGATTTAATTCATCTAAGGGATCCACTTCCACTGACGTTTCAATGACAAGTTCAACGATAAGATCGAGATCAACGGATTGCTTATTATCACTCATGGTTAATGTTGTCGTTATCTTTAAAGAAAGAGAACAACAATGAGATGTTGCAGAGTAAGAGACAAATCTCAGAGACTATAATAGTAAATTGTTTTAACAAGAGTAACATTTTGCAGCTATTATTTAGCCATGTCCAGCGATGCTGAGGAGGTGAGTCCTATGTCCAAGTTTTCAGTGAACAGGACTCATCTCTTTTTAACCTTGGATAAGCCTCACCAACTCTGTGTCCCCTGCTCATACTTAAATGTAAAGGGGCAGATTTATGTTAACTGGCGCATCCCCAGAGATGCACCAGTTAATGTGCACCGCTGCTCTGCCACCCATGGTGTGCCGCATTTACAATGTGGAGCACCATTGAGCAAAAACAACACAAATGCGTCACACACCAATGCCGCAAAAGCAGCACATTGCAGGAATCACGTCGTAAGCACGACATGTCTACTCCAATGCACAGGAGCAAGCCAGACATTGCATGGTGCATCACTCCTTATGCCTGTTTCAAACAGGCGTAAGGATTTGATTCAGGAATGCTATAAAGCTGACTCAGTGAAATCTTCTAAATTTCACTGTGTTAGTTTTACAGGGCTTTCATGCAAATGAATGCCCACCTGCAACAAAACGCCTATATAAAACCTGACGCAGGTTTCATGTGGTGTAGAAAATGAAAATGTATATGTACATAAGCGGCGTTCATTTGTGTTCACCCTCACCACTGTCGGAGTTAAAGCGAAAGTCACGGCACAGTGGCCCCGCCATCTTGCCCCCTTTTAGGCCCCCATCACGAACATAGATAGCCCCACATAGCAAAACGTGATCTTATCGCCTGCCCAACTTCAGATCTGACCCCCCCCCCTTTTGCTCTCATGTCCTGTCGGAATGTCCGGCTGTAGATTACAATCACATGTTACATTTGGGAGGGGAAACGACATCAGAGCGACAAATATTAGAAATATACCACACAACAGCAAAATAACAGGTTAAAACGTTTTTATTCTTGAACAAAAATATATTAAAACAACTATTTACATGACAAACGGCCGCAGCAACAAACCCACAATGCATTTCGCCGTCTACTACGAACATGAAGTTAGTGTGTCTTTATTGTGGTAACCTACTCTCATGTGCAAATATGAGTATCAATTTGATAAACAGAGCATTTGAAAACCACAAGTGCTCAAAACGCCCCCCAAAAAAATAATTTTTTTTGCTCCTGTTGAGCCCTTTCTAATGCCTGTTTTTCGTTGTTCCCCCCCCAAAAAACCAAAAAAAACATAAAACTGTTCAAAAAATACAAAAAAAACAAAAAATGTTCAGAAAAATAAAAAAAAATATAAAACAACAAAAACATTAAAAAAAAGTTCTTTTCAGAACTACCTCCCCTTTATAAAAAAATTGCTAGAATGTTTAGCACTCTGGCAACCTCTATTTCTTTTGGTTCGTTTCCCGGTTCGCTCCCCGGTACGCGAACCGGGAGCGAACCCAAAAATTTTTTTAAAAAAAAGAAGAGTAAGTATAAGGGAAGTAAACAGAGAGTAATGTTAAAAGAAAGACAGCTATAGGGACTAAACCAGAGATACTGTTTAATAGATCTATTTACCGAAGAAAAGATGGAAGAGGGTATAATTGTGAAAAACAAAATAGATAAGGAAGTGAAAGAAAAAAGGAGAGTAGAAGAATAACAAAGAAGAGTTTCTTAGAGAATGTGAGTGAATGTTCAAAATAAGATTAAAACATGTGGAATAACACAGAGAAAAAACAGAAAGCAGAAAAGAAGAAGTAACAGAAAAGGAATAATTGAAACAGCAAAGAAATGTAAATAACATGGGGCATATTATCAACATAGGCGATAAAAGTTTCGCAGCTTTTATCGGCAGAAATGTGTCACTAAAGCCGCTTTTGCGGCAGAAAACTGCCGCTAAAGCCGCTTTTGCAGCAATTTTCTGCCGATAAAAGCAGCAATAATTTTATTGGCTGTGTTCATAATATGCCCCTTAGTGTGCTTCAACTACACAGAGAAAGCATAATGAACAAGTAGTGAAAGAGTGATCAGTCAGAGACACTAAGAGTAATAGAGACGGAGTGAGTGAACAAGAGTGAGGAACTATGAGAAGAGAGGGACTGAGAAAAGGAGTGGAAGGAGTAGAGTAAGTAAGTAATAGAGAAAGGAATGAGGGAAGTAGCAAAGGCAGGAAAGTGAGGGTTAAAGAAATGAAGCAGTGGAACTAATAGTAGTTAAATGTGATAGAAATGTAACGAAAAGAGTACAAAACATTTACCTTATAATTGTCGTTAACCTAGTCACTTGTTATTTTTATACTTTCAATCTGTGAAAGAGAGAACAAACATTTGAAAAATATTAAAACATGTATTTAAAAATTAGAAAAGACAAGGGAAAAGATTGAAGGACAAACAGTTTTTCAACAACTTTGACACTTACAGAAGCCTCTGCTTCTCCAGGCCCCCTACACAATCCTAAAAATATACATTTTAAACTAACAGTATCTTGATGCAGATGAAGTGAGGCCTATCTTGGAACATGGTGCATCTTTTGCACTGCTGTTGTCTCACAAAAGTGACGCAATGGCAGCGCAAAAGAGGTGCACAATCATCATAAAACTGTTCCTAACATTTTAAATGATTGTTTCAGGATGGCAATAAGGTGTGTCCTATCCAGACGTTTGTTTCAGGTGAGGCCTACTCAGGGTTGCAGATGAAATTTAGGCTTGTTAAAGAGTACAGAGGAGATAATACATGTGCAGGCCCACCAATAAAGTGAGTCATGTCCACTGCACTCTTGAACAAAGTTCAGACCTCCTCTGTTTCCCTGGACAGGCCTAAACTTCATCTGCACAATGTGATTCGTAATGTTAGGAAACACAGGTAATGTATTTGAAAAACGTGCAATTTTTTTTGCTCATTCCACAATCACATCACCTGTGTTTCCTTTGCTTAGGTATCTCATTGTGGAAATGTAGTCTATCATATGAAAGACTACGTAGAATGTGAGCACTGTATGCAACAACTTTGACACTTACAGAAGCCTCAGCTTCTTCATGTCTACTACACATTTCTAAATGTATATCATAAATACAAAAAGTACAGAATTAATTATACATGTTAAATGGTTTATTTTTGCTGTTCTCAGAATTTATCAAATTTCACTAAAAACAGTGACTTGAAGGTATTCATCAAATAACAGCGGGGGAAAAAAAACACAATCAAAATGATTGTGTTTAAAAAACCCATACAACATGACAAATCAGAAATCAGAACTCCTTAAAATTAACTTACTTTCCATGACGTCGAATGATGTCCTATGAACAGCTTACACTCTGTTGTGCTGTTATTATTTTCAGCCCGTCACTTTCTGAAAGAAAACCTCCATCGTTTTGAAAAATATGTTACATACAATAAATGACTTCTCGCTCTCTACCACACGTTTCCACAAGGCCAAATCGTGTAAGAGCCATTTATAACTCTTGGAATTCTTCTAAGCAAATCCCGTCATTTTGTATTTCCGCAACTTTGAGAAAGAAAACGTTCAAGATCACTTTCACAATCCTGGACTAGTAATATCTTACCCTTCTTGCTCACTCATGTTCTACATTTCCTATGACACTGATACTGCTTACTATGAAGCAGACTTACACTACCTCTATGACTACTACAATTATTTAATTCTCTATATCACTTTTAATCACAAAGCAATTTAAAACAGTACATAAAATTATATCAACCCCTAGAATCATTATAGGCCAGTTACCTACCCTAAATTCTCTTTTCTGAAAACAGAAAGTAAAAATATTTTTAAGTAAAAAGGCAACATTGTATCGTAGTCAAATGGGAATCATTTCCGAAACAGCAGCTTTTTTTACATTTTCAATAAGCTGTGTAATAAGCGGATCTTGTCAAAGGACCATCATGTCATATAATAGCTGCAGTTAGAAATGTTCTTTCTAAAATCAACGACTGTGTAGCCACAACATTTGTAATTAAAGTTGAAGACTTACTTTCATCAGGTTTATATAGTTGAAATGTTAAAATGACATGATAACCAAAAGTTTGGTCAAATAATCTAGACAGCATTGCAGACTTACATTACCTCTACTCCATGTTTTTATTGGCTGCTTGAATTAGCTTATAAAAAGAAACAGTTTTTCTGAACTCATTCAAAGTGCAGTTATTTTTCCATGACGTCAAGTGTTATGGTAAGAACACCGTTTGCTTTGGGAAATACTCTGTTGTCCTTTAACTAATCCGTGCCCACCACTTTCTGTAAGAAAACCTTCTTTTTTTCCAGGAACTTTTTAAAACTCAAAAATAACTTTTGACTCTGTACTACACTTATCCTCAAGGCCAAATTGTGTAGGAGCCATTAGAACCTCTTGAAATTCCTCAGAGCAAATCCTGAGATTCCTTCCCTAAAATTTTGGTTTTAAAAACACCAGGTAAGAATTTTTAAGGTCAAAAGGCATTTTTTTTTAAAGTTAAAACAGAATCATTGCAGAATGACCAGCCATTTCTAGACTTTAAATAAGCTGTGTAATGTCCTGATGTTATTGAAGGACCGTCATGATATATAATTGCTGCAGTTACAAAAGTCCTTCCTGATATTGACAACTGTGAAGCCACAAAATGTTTAATCAAAGTTGTCAATTTTGTTCCATCAGGCCTACATCGTTGGAACATTAAAATAACATACTGGCCATATGTTCGTATAAATAATGTTGACAACATTTCAGACTTACATTGGCTACACTCCATGTTGTGATCAGCTGCTTTTACTAGCTTATTAAAGGACACTGATTTACTGTCTGGCAAAGTTAAATATATAAATTTTTCTGAGTCTACACTAGTAGTACTTGATACCCTACAGTTCTCGCAGTCATGCTGCCATTGATAAGAAAGCCCAAACAGGTGATCTACATCTACACCTTCATCATGCAATACATCAAGCATATACATTAAAAACTCCTGACAATCTTGCTGAATATTTTGAGAGAATTGTGTTTGACCTGAACATCTGTCTAACAGATTTCGAATTTCAGACACACTTTCTTTTTTTGTTCTATCAGTGCTACATTTCTCTAACACAGAATTCAACAAACTGCAAAATCTCTGATCCGAATTGACCACAATCTCTTGTTTTAAAGTTTCTAGAGAAAACAAGACATTAACCACTACATTAGCATAGCAGTTGACACCAGAACTGTTTTCAAATTGAAAACCAACAACATCTTCAACAAAATCCTTTTCCTTTCTGCTTATAATTTCTGGTTCATCGACTTTTCGTCTTTTTGCTACAACCTCCCTACTATTGGTCACATTTCTTCGTTTCCGGCCTACCACACGTTTCTCAAACAAAGGATATTGAGGCAAATGTGGCGCATACTCTCTTCTTAACCTATTGTATTCCTTAACACAGTCTAGATCCGCACAAATGTTTGTGACATCACACTCAATCAAGTACAATCCCGATAAAGTTCTGACTCGTGACAATGCCACATATGCCATACCCTCCTTGAACACAGAACTGCCAATATTCACCAATGCACTGTCTACACTTAAACCTTGCGATTTATGGATTGTCACCGCATATGCCAAGCAAACAGGAAACTGCTTACGGCGAACATATAAGTCTTTCACAAGCAAAAACCTAGCAGAGCAACGACCAATTAGCTGTACTTCCTCAATGCCATCAAATTTAATTTTTAAAAATTCAATTTCATCCCTATTTCTGTATTTCACAAAATCAACAACATTACCCATTGATCCATTTACCAGACCTCTTTCAACATGTAAATTCCTTCTTAAAATTATACGGCAATTTAAGCACACATTCAGAGTCTTTTCAAAACCCGCAGTTTTAGATATACTCTTCTCTAATGAATCCAATTTTGATTTCAAATTCTCAGACAAAATAATTGTTGATCCCATATGCTCTACTCTGTCAATAGCTTCCAGTTTCACAATCTCTTGGTTTTCTAAATACAACATTTTGTTGTTGAAGATGGCACATTCTGCAAGAGTTGGCATCAAACATATTCCAGATTTCTTCTCAGTAATTTTCTGAAAAATATTCTCAGGCACAACGTCTTGTTCTGGATACAAATTTGACAGTAATCGTGCATGTAAAGCTTCTTTCCCATGCTCGGTCACTTTTCCAATTCTAACATCTTGTAGAATATTCTTGTAATCTTCATCCTTCGCCTGACGCATATTTTCATGCAGTTCAGCATAATTGAAGTTTAACCATATATTAACGTTGCCAATGCTCCCTAGGCACTTCCTGGTATCTTCATGCGTGAGCATTTTGAACACAGGTTGTCCTTTCACTTCACTGGTGTCAGCTGCAGAAGATCACCGAAAACAATGATGTGTTTGCCACCAAATAACACATCATACTCTGTTTTGAGAACTTCTTGCATTCTCAAATGCACAAAGGCAAGCATGGCATTGGAAACCATGCTTACTTCGTCAATGATAAGAAGTTTCATTTTCTTCAAGACTCTTGAGACTTCACAACAAGCATCTCCAGATAACTTGTGGTATTGTAATTTGTTATCATGCTCCACTGGCAGCATCAGTAGACGATGCAAAGTAATACCTTTAATGTTATGTGCTGCCAGTCCAGTTGGAGCGGTGACAACACAAGACAGCGATGACTCAGTCCTTTTCTGCAAATAACATGAAATTGCTTTAATGAGGAAACTTTTTCCAGTTCCCGCTTCTCCACTCACGTACAGTCGGACAGGTTTCAACGACGTACATGAGCACTCTTTCTTCTCATGACTTAATCCATGATCAATTTGGTCGGTAACTTCGTCATATATTTTCCTCTGCTCAACGTTGAGTTTTCTTTCCAAGTCTTCTAAGTTAACCGCATCCTCCTGAGCATGTGCCATGGCTCTTTCCACTTCAATCATGGCAGTGGCAGCTTCATTTTCGATAACTGGTCCTCCTAGTGGATCCTGACTCAATGAAACAGAACTCTGACTGTCCTGAGAGTGTCTCTAGCAATCTCGGCTGCAATCGTTGCTTCCTGCTCGATTTCCGCATTCAACATTTCTAGATATTTGAGAAAAACAGGACATTCTATGGTCTCCTTGGCGGCATTGAAAGAGTCTTCGTAACAGAGGAAATCTCCAAGCAGTTCCTCTTCTGCACGCCAAGGCTTGAAAAGTTGCAAAAGTGCTAAATAGAAAAACTCTTTTTTTTCAGGAGATTCGCCACTCAATTTTCGATGGTTTACCAAGTGGCATTTTCTTTGCTTGACGAGACATCCCTCACTTCCAATTACAGCATACACTCCTTTATCAATATCTTCTTTGATGTTCCTCTTGAATATGTAATTTTGTAGAACCTCATACAGACAAACATTCTCGAGGTGTCTGCTTCTATTTGGATAATATGTATCCAACATGTTGGTCTTCAAAATATCAGTACTGTTTGGCTCCTTTTCCGCCAAATACTCAATTTCCCGCACAGGTTTCAGAACTCGATTACGCGTTGCAGCAAGACCAAGAGTCGCCCAAACGATACTCCTGGATTTGGCATAGAGACTTGCTGAAGACAACCGTTCAGAACATTCGTAAGCTCCGATTTCTCGATGTGACAACATCTTCAGACTGAAACTGTACAACTTCTTACTGAGGCTCTTTTCATGGGAAATGTCCTCCCACATATCCTTCAATTCTGTCTTTTCTTTTTTTGTGATGTAAGATGTCACATACCGAGCCACAGCCATACAGTTATCAGCCACGAACTGTATATCCATGTTAGCATTCCACATGGACAAAATCACTGGGTTGTAGTCGTTGATATACTTGGACTCTTCGTTCCTTTTCAAATTGTACGTATTTTTGAGTGATTTCTTCATCACATTATGTCGCAGCGAAGACATCAAACTGTTCACTCTTCCTTTAAAAATCACCGGTCGTGGAAAGGCGAAACGACATTTGGTGTAGAACTTGTCCTTGTTTCTGAATTTACGACGAGAGTACTTTCCACAACGATGGCTTTGGAAGCGTAGAACTTGTTCTCTTAGGCTTTTGTCCTCCTTTGCGTTTGGAACAGCACATGTAGAATACTGTTCTATGAAACTCATCACTAAGTCTTCTGGATCTGTTCCAAATTTAGGTGCATCCTTGATCCACAGCAGCATATGTATATGAGGAGCACCTCTTGCTTGGTACTCCTTTCTCCAGAAGAAATCCAACACCTCTCTAAGAGGTGGATTTTTCTTGTTCATGATGAAAGACATCATAGCTTCAAATCTATGATTGAAGTACCTGCATACATTCACTGGATCCAAAGAGCACAGTTCTCCGGGTGTCTTGAATTTGATATTTTCAATGTTTCCATTTGCCTCTCGTAGAAATTCAAGCAAGTCTTCCCAGCCATACTCGGCACAGCTGAGAGTGAGGAACCATGTGGGAGTTCCTAAGTTCCTCAGGATACATTTTAAATCACCATGACGACGGTACCAGTACTCATTAGTACCACGCTGACACGCCATGAGATTAATCAGGTGAGAATCCAAAATACTGTCTTGCACATTGACTTTATCCATAAAGTCACTTGCCGAGATGTTTTGCATCTGTATACCACTTTTCAAGATGTGGTTCACTGCATATGACAGTCCAGACAGATCGCTTTCAAACAGGAGATGAAACAAATAGGGAATGCATTGTCGAAACCTAGGATCTTCTGCATACAATCGTAAAGTCCGGTATTCAGAAGCAGGAATTTGATGAGGTCGCTCATCATATCTTCCTCCTTGACCTGTTGGAAATAGCTGTGGGAAACACCGAGCTTCCAAACTTTCCTCCCAAACACTAATGGGACTCCCTTTGGCTTGTTTCATTTGAAACAACTCAATAGCATTCCCCATGACTTCCTTGGAATGCAAAGGATGAACACTATAATGTTCATATATTTCTTCACTTTTAGAGGGTTCTACTTTCTCAATTTGACCAACACACAAATCGCTATCCTCTTCTTCACTTACTTCCTCTTCTGCAACATATACATTCTTATAGTACTTATTGCTTTTTTTCAAATACAATGTTGCCTTTTTGACTTTCCTGCAGGGAGAGCGGACCGGAAGCTAGCCGTCGGTCTTGCAGGGACTTCTGGGTATTGAAGTCCCCGCACGCTCGCAGCCCCGCTGTAGCCTCACACCCGGTTCCGCCTTACCGCCACAGACAATGCTCCTCGGTACAGTTGTCCCGTCACCCACAGGGCGAGGGGTGAAGATGGTGCGCTGATGCGCTGGATAAAATGCTGCTGCGCCTCGCTGGTTGAATCCAAGAGCCTCCGTTGACAAACGAGTAAGTGCCCCACACGTTGAGAGTCAGAACACTTTTTAAAAGCGTCAGAATGGTGGGGGGCGGGCCAGCAGGGAGACCTTACCATACAACACTTCCTGCCATGAATCACATCATCTAAATCAATTATATACCTACATTCAAGGGGAAATGACTTAAAATGCCCTAAGACACATGAAAGCGTTTTTTTAAGGCCCTTGCATCTTTTTTGGGTCACTTTTAACATGGCTATGTGACTCAAAGAATCAAAATCTAAATTTGCCAAGCACACATGGGGGCGTATTTACAAGGACCTTGCACCACAAGGAAATGTCTTAAAATAAAATGGGAAAAATTACATCAAATGAACTCAAAAACCTTGTAAATATGCCCCAATTAACCTATGAAACTCTACCAGTACATATCAAGAAACCTAATTGATTTAAAAAAACGTTTTTAAACACATATTGTGAAGCAATTATATTCCTACATTCATGGAGAAGTGAGTTAAAATGCCCTAAAACACATGAAAGCATTTTTGTAAGACCCTTGCACTATTTTTGCGCCACTTTTAACATGGCTATGTAACTCAAAGAAACAAAATCTATTTCTAAAACACTTGACACAAAGCAACATTTAAATACACAACTTTCGTCATAATTTTCTCCTTAAAGCATACTATTCTCTATTTAAATTAAATGAATCTTTTCTCACCTTAGCAAATACTTTATGAGTTTCAAAACAGTCTCAGACACACACCAATTTGTCTTTAGCAGAGCAAAAGGTATGCACTCCAGAGTCTGCAAGCAACAATGCCACAGAAATGCTGTAATTCATCACACATATCTCTCATTTCACCCAATCAAAACTCTTCCCTCACTTTTTTCAAATCAACACCCTTCCCCCCTCTGCCCTTTCTGCCTTTTTTGCATAGCAACCACCTCCTGAAAGACCTCTCATGTTTGCAAGTTCACACAACAAGGTTTCAATTGAACTCTGAACTCTCAGTACACCTGCGTATCCAGTGCAATCTTTCATAAAATGATTTTTTCTTCACCATTCAAATTACATCTTTTAAAGAACTCATCCATGCACCCTAACTTTCTGTTTTCAGCAATCAAAATCCACCAATCACTGCTACTGATTAATTACCACAGAAACTCCACAGTTTTTTTCATTATAAATTCTTATTTTTTCAACTGCCATTTCATTGCCACACTTCATCTGACTGCAGCAGAACCTTCTCTCACCATGTTTTCTGTCTGGATTGTTGGACATAGTTATATCCACTGGGCTCAAAGGTTTGCTGATAACAGAAATTTACACAACCTCAATTTACAAAATGTGGAAATTAAGTGGATTAGCAACAGAGGATTAAAATGTCACCAATTGATACCATTAGTGAAAACCTTAATGCATTTGCCAAAACCTGACCTGCTAATTGTGCACTGTGGAGGAAATGACTTGGCACTTTGACTGGTGTAGGTCTGGAAATGTTTTTAAAAGACACCTTTGACCAATTGATGGCACTTTTTCCTCAAACTGCCTTGGTATATTCAAATATATGCCAAAGAAAGAAATGGAGGTGGTCGAACCAATTTTGTCCACAAATTGAGAAATCGAGGAAGCATGTAAATAAGTCTGTTTCAGCTTACATGAGAGACCATGGAATGGGCTCCATGTACAACAATAACTTGCGTTACTACATGCAAGATATCTATTCATTCTGAATTTAAGACTGTGCATTGGTACCTACTTATAAGTACCTAAATCTACCATAAACCCAAAAGCTCTTCTCAGAGCTACCCTAACTATGATCACCATAAACAAATTTGAAGTGTAAATTTTTTTTACTAATTTTCACAATTTACGCTTCCTGGAGCGCTACCCGGTACGCGCACCGGACGCTAACCGCGCGAAAATTTTTAAAAAAATGGTTTTTTTCGCACATATGGACCTCCGCAGCCACCCTCAGAAAACCTAGGGGGTCAGGATACGTCTACCGTGCCCCCTTCTACCCATTCTGAACATTTTTTGCCCTCCATCTTGTGTCTCAATTCTACCGTAATACAAAATGGAGGACCCCCGTAACGCTGCCGGTTCGCGTACCGGGGCGCTCACCGGGAAGCGCTCATTTAAAAAAAGGTGGGAAAGTAATTCACAGAAAAACGACTGGAGACACTTTCACCAAATATATATTAACTCATACTACATACCAATCCCTACCATTTTCACAAATTTGGTTGGAATTCCATTAAGCCATTTAGCCTGTAGACCTCTCTAAATACCCTGAGGTAAATTACTTCACAAAACACATCTGAAGTGTTGGAATTGACAACCAATTAAAATGTTACTTTCATTTTCTACTTTTTTTACCTGACATTTGAATGGTTATGTACCTGAATATATATAAAAAAGAGAGAGAAACACAGCCATTTTGACTACTACTTCCTGAACTACATTGCAAGATCATTTTCCCTCACAACTTAAACTTGTTTTTAAAAGGTAAGTTATCATTTTATAAATTTGAAAACATTTTCAGATAGTTATATACTATCCCTCTGTAAGAGTTAGACATTGAGAAAGGCTTGTTTATTATAATTATGGATTGATTTAGGTTTCTGTGGTATAATTATGAATTTACATAGGCTGTTTCACAGGAACTTTTTAATAGTACTACTTCATGCCTCAAAAGTACCTGTCTGAACTTAAACCCAACAGTGCCCTATCTCTACTGATATATTTATTTTTTATTCAATTTTCAGCACAAAAATGCAAGGAGAACAGAACGTTTCCTTTGAAATTGTCCTAGACATGAACAATCAGGAAATCATTGAACCCATTGACTTGGAGTTCATGGATGAATCACGAGACCATGAACTTCTACAATGTGTAGAATCTGTGGATTTGTTACTTCATTATGATGACGGTCAAATGTGGGAAGTTATGTTCACTCAACAAGAGGACATATCGGACAGTCAAATGTTAGACGTTCTATTAAATTTTGAAAAAGAATCGGAAAAATAAAATTATATTCAATATTAAAAAATTCTTTGAGTCTTTAATCATTTTTATATGTAATTCATAAACTAGTACCAAATTGATTATAATGTCAGACTTATAGTATACTGTGCACAATCCCAAAAATAAATTTATATTTAATAATCATAAATACTGCTACTTAAATAAAAAAATAAATAAAAAAACAACAAAAAGAACAATCAATAAACCTACAATATTTAAAAATATCATAGTCTATCATTCTTTTTTCCTTATAGTACGCTCCCCAGACCGCTTCCCGGTGCGCGTACCGGGCGCTCCCCACGCAAAAAAAACCCAATTTTTTTTTATTTTTTTTTGCCCCACGGGGCCCTTTTAAAGCCTCCACATCAAACCTAGGGGGTCAGGGAGGATCTACTATGCCCCCTTATGGTCCTTTCCCCCTTTGTTTTGGCCTCCTCTTGTCTCTCGATCCTACCGAGAGACAAGATGGCGGCCACTCCGGACTGTTTAGAATGTTGACAGACACCAGAGAGCCAATCAGCTTCGCTTCGCGAAGTTCCGTTACGCGTCAGGTACGCGAACCGGGGCGCTGCCCGGAGCGCGCTTACAGATATATATATTTTTTTGAAGGTTAATTTATCAAAATCCACTGGAGCACATATATTGAGACCTAGCAAAGGCACATCGGGCTACCAGTCCCTACAATTTTGCCAAGTTTCGTGCAAATCCATTCAGCCGTTCGGGCTAAAAGTGAGGCCAACCGCCCTATGGAAATTAACATGGGAAAAACGCGTTTTGGGACCCCCCTTTTTTCTCGGCCCCCCCTTGACAAACCCCCCCCAAATTTCCAGTGGCTGCTCAGAAACAAAATGTTCCATTTTCCTGAAAATTTCAGCCAATTCCGTCCACAAACGCCAAAGTTATTAGACATAGAATTTTCAAAAATCCCATAGAGAAAAAATCCTAACTATATATACCTACTGGCGATCGCCAGTGGGTAATATATATATATATATCTTCCTCCAAAGTGACCCTCCGTTCAGGGCGCTCTACAGCCGGTGCTCGTCAAAGAGACCGGGTCCGGGTCCATTTATTTAACATTTCAAAACAAAGGATACGGCACACCAAATGGCTTGTTGCTTATTTAAATAGCAAGCTCTCCCCCACCAACGCGTTTCAGCCAACAAGGCTTTGCTCACGGTTGGTAGGTCCTTCTTTAATTTCTACTTATATACCCACCTCTGCCATTAAGTGGCATTGTGGGATATGTAGTTTCACAAAATATCCACATTTTTACACAAAACAGAAAGACAAATGCGCTTCTTATTTGAGTATCATAATGTTCAATGTCATTCAATAGATTCAGGGTTAGTACCCCGCATCCTACTATCATTTTATCAGTATTGCTTGAGTGATGGTATAGTACCCATCCTATGTTGATTACAGCTCAGAGTTTTCTAGGGTCAACAACAAGCCATTTGGTGTGCCGAATCCTTTGTTTTGAAATATATATATATATATACATATATATATATATATATATATATATATATATATATATATATAAATATATATATATATATATATATATATATATATATATATATATATATATATATATATATATATGTAAATATATATATTTTTTTTTTTTGCTTGTGCTTGCCGTTTTTCTGACGATATATATCCAGAGGACAACTTTTCAACTTGAAGAAAGCAGGAGCCTCACCGATCCAGGTACTGTAAAGTTGTTTTATTATCGGGCCAAAAACATGCGCTTTTCGAGCACACAAGCTCTTGGTCACATCATATATATATATATATATATTCACTGAAAAAAACATAGGTTTCAGGGACGTTATAGTTAGTTGGATATTTCGCTCGTACAAAACCAGAGAAATTCGGTTGTTATAGTTAGTAGAGCTAACTATAACTCGCGCCCCTCAATGCACTGCTGATGACATCAAATATTACATCACTCATGACATGGTCAGTGACTTCACTGATGACATCACTGATGACATCTCAAATTACATCACTGATGACATCATCCAATGATTGTGTGTTTCTATAAAGTTTAAATATGTTTTATATATGTGCCAAGGTGTATTGAAGAATGAGTGGGGGAATAAGTCTCTGGGTGGAGGATTTAAGAGGTGTGTGACTGACTGTATAAGTAAGTGATTAATTGTGTCTTACTGAATGTATGGGTTAGTGACAAAACTGTGTGAATGTCTGTATCAGTCTGTCTGTTGTTGTGTAAGCTGCTGCATGGGTTGGTGAGTAGCTACATGAGTGTTTATATGGGCTATTTATTGGTCGTGTGAGTATCAGTATGGGTGCCTGAGTGTTTGTGTGGGTGGGTGGGGGGTATGTGACTTTGTGCATAGATGTGTGAGTGGGTGATTCAAGGGGTGTATGAGTTCAAGAGTGCATGTGGAAATAGCTGATTGGGTATGTGTGTATGGGTGTATTGGTGAGTGAATGGATGTCTCCGTGGTATTTGTGTGAGTAACTACATATGTGAAAGGCAGTATACATGAGTGTTGGAGTATATAAATGACTATATGTGAGAGTGAGTGATTGCGAGAGTGGCTGTATGAACGAGTGTGTGCTTGTGTCAGTGATTGTATAAGAGAGTAAATATATGTTAGTATCTGTTTGAATAGGTGAGGTGGTGTATGTATAACTGTATAGGTGAGTAAATGGCAGTGCTATTGATTCTTTACATGACTGGCTAGGTGTGTGCATAACTCTATGGATGAGTGGCAGTGTCTGAGTGTCTGTATAGGTGTATGAGTACATATGATAGTGGTGTGTTGAGTGACTGCATGTATGAGTGACTGTATGGGTGAATGAATGGATGTGTTAGTATACCTAGGAATCAGTTAGTGGGTACATAGTAAATGATATTGGTTTGGTAGGGTTTCTAAAATGGTAGTCTGTATTTTAGAGTGGGTGTATCAAAGCTTATATTAGGGTATGAGAAGGTAAATAAAATTATCACATGGATATGTCATCAGTGATTTCATCTGTGATGTCATTTGAGATGTCATCAGTGACGACCCTGAAACCTATGGTATTTTCAGTGAATTTCTAAGGTTTTTTAAATGCTAATTTCTAACTATAACATCCCTGAAACCTATGTTTTTTTTGTGAATTTCAACTTTTTATAAATGCTAATTTCTAATTAAAATGTTCATTAAACCTATGGTTTTCTTCAGTAATTTTGCATTTTTTGTGATTTTTGTATCTTTAATATCCTAAAAATTGTTTTGGTAATTTCTTGTGTTTGTTATTAAAAGTATACAATGTCTTCTTTTTTATTAAATACTAAAATATATTTATTTTTCTTAGAAAAAAGTGGAGTCGCGCACCCATCATGTACCTATTTCAGTTGGTGCGAGGATTCAAACCGCCATATTGGTGAAGTCGTGAAGGATGCGCATTTCAGCCAGCTCACTCCTCTTACCCTTACAGGGAAGGAATGGCAATGCTACATGTCCCAGGTCTTCCATGTAGTGATCTGCGGATCACATGTCTAGTTGTCAGCATGCAACCGCTAGTCCCTCATGGCTGGTTTACACCCACACCACACCCATGCAGCACATGCGTCACAGGACATGTAACCCTGCTAATAAAAAGGGCCGGGCGCACGTGCTGGAGGCCATTTCCATTCTCTCCCATGACTTGAAGTACACAGAGTTGGTGGCAGCCAAGGCACTTTGCCCAACACGGGCCTCCCGCCCGTGGCGATGACTTGAGTTCCACCAGAGCTGAGCAGGTCTGCAGCCTGCGATGATGCGTAGGCCTCGATACACCATCCTGGCAATGCGTGTGGTTTCTGTTGCGGTGATTGTGTACAGTGTCAACAGCGGGCACAAGTAGTACATGTGTGCAGTCAATTGCCCCCAGCACATGCAGCAAGCCTGCTATGGTGTGGTTACTTTACTTGGTCTCCAGCTGTTCCTGCGCAGTGTGCGTGAAATGAAGATGCAGGTGTATCAAGCTGAAATGAACCATGATACTTACAGGTATGATAAATCCTACATAATGAGCCCGTAACAGAAGTTTGTGTGGTTGTAACATTCCTTTTGTTGGCGACGAAGGTTATGACCACACGAACTTCTGTTACGGTCATTTTGTGCAGGATTGATCATACCTATAAGCATTCCGGTTTGTCTAAGTGCAATACATTGTACCATATTACGTTTGTAACCATACTAACGCTTGACCATTCTCACCATTTATCCAACAGGTTTCTGAATGTAGAGTATGGGGATTTCCAGGATGATCTGCATTTATTTGGATCCACAAGTTGCCCTTTTGATATTCCCAGTTGGGAATGTCACTCGTTGTTTGATGTTTCTATGTTGTTAATTTATGTTTTTGTAATAAAGTTCTGTTTTTCCACTACTGTTGACTACTGGACTTTATGACCTGGCACACCCCCATTTCAGTGACTACAATCTTGGATCTGGAGCACAGAGGCATCAAGCAACGGCTGGGGTTAGGGTTAGTTTTGCTGGAATACTACGAATTGGAACGAGCGGGTGGTGCGGATGCAGGGGCCCTACATTGCTTTTGTGGACATGCATCCCAGACGTGTGAGGAAGTTTAATAGGGCTGGCTGTGAGACTCCTCTGACTCTGGAAGTTGTTAGTTAGAAGATACCAGAGGGCAACAAGTGCAGCACAGCCAACAGCTTTGTCTGCAGAAGTATGTTGATTGTCCGCTGTCTTAGTACCGTCAGCCTTTGGGCAATGTGGCAGTGTGCACCAACTTCTGAATGGGGCAATAATTCTTTCGCCACTTTTGCTGCACTAAATGCTGAGAACTCAGTGATAAGTCCCCACTGTTGGGTTACAGGGTGACTCTAAAACAAGCCCTGTTTATTAGGACTTCATTGTAGCTACATGCGAATCACAAGAAAAAAAATAAAAAAACAAGAAAAGTGGGCAGGGTACAAACACCCTGAACCCCTAGGCCTGCTCAGGGGAACCCACAAAAACCCCCAAGGCCCAAAAAATGAATATATTTTTCTTTTTTTTTAAAGTGGCTTGGTGCGCGAATCCAGTCGAAAAAACCCCCAAAATGATGGGACATATTCTCAAAGACTCATCGGCGAGTTATCGGCACTTTAGTGCAGCAAAAGTGGCAAAAGACTTATCATCCCATTCTCAACCTAGTGCAAACTGACGATATTGCCAGTTTTCCTGTGATAGCTTCCGCAAAAAAACATTGCCATGGATGAGAGTGACAATTAACGCTAATTATATGAAGAGTAGGCGTTCCCATACTAAAAACCCATGAAATCACCACCTCCCGATATTTTCACCGACCAGCCAAATCTGCGATGCGTTCCAAAAACAGGCGATAAGCCGCGTTAGCAGTAGAAATCTAACATCTGGCTTTTACTGGTGTGAAGCAGGACGACTACCTACAGTATGAAAGAGAGTCCAGCCTAGAGTCACATCTAAAGACCAACACATGTCATAGAGCTACTGATCATGCAGCTCCGACACCCAAGATGGCCACAACACCCACCGCCACCACACTCAAGACCCCCCTGGACCACCCCCTACTACCACCGAGGCAGCGCAGAACAGGACAGCGGTCCTTCTGAAAACGGCATGGCCCCTCAGGCACAAAATAGCTGAATGTTGGGATGGGTGGGAACCAAGTATGTGTGAAGCAGACAAGTCACCCATGAATAAGAATGCACACAATGCCAAGTGTAGCTGTGTTGTATTGGATAGATCTCACTATGCAGACAACAGACCTCTCCATGTGGACATATACTGTTGGTGCTTGTAGTGTTGTGAAAAAAACTGCAAAAAACACGGTTGATGGACAGAATGTAGAACAATGTCATACACTCACCCCAGTACAAGGATCTGGGCCTAAATCCATCGTTTTTTTGCACTCCACACCACCCTGGGTTAGACACTCGCTATATGCAAAACAGCTCTGACCCTGTGCCTCATGGGAACAGTCCAGTCCGAACTACCAAGCCATGTCTTTCCCAGACCGGAATCAAGCATCCAAGGACCGGTTTCTGGCTATCAGCCTTCATCAGCCTGGATAGCTTGACTCCAGTGGTGTGGAGAGCCTGGGACTCACGTCTGAGCATACCCAGCCCACTCGGGGTGAAAATTGCAAAAAACACAGTTGATGGACAGAATGTAGAACAGAAACCGGTCCTTGGATGCTTGATTCCGGTCTGGGAAAGACATGGCTTGGTAGTTCGGACTGGACTGTTCCCATGAGGCACAGGGTCAGAGCTGATTTGCATATAGCCAGTGTCTAATCCAGGGTGGCGTGGAGTGCAAAAAAACTATGGATTTAGGCCCAGATCCTTGTACTGGGGTTATGGTATGTTATGTTATGTTAAATAATATTTGTTGAGCGCACGTACGCCCGTAGGCTTCATGGCGCTATTGGGAGGTTTGCAGAGACATAACACAACAAAAGAAAAGGACAAATTAACTATGGATAAGCTTGCCTAAAAAGCCAAGTTTTGAAGGCTTTTCTAAAAGCCAGAATGTCTTCATGGAGTCTCAGTGTCAGAGGCAGAGAGTTCCACAGGGACGCAGCTAGAAAGTGGAAAGAGCTGCCTCCCTGACGTTGTTTCCTAATGCGAGGCACCACTAACAAGCTCTTGTGACCCGAGCGAAGAGCACGTGAAGGGGTATACCTAACAAGCAAGCCGCTAATAAATCCAGGGCCCTTGCCTTGTAGAGCCCTAAAGATAATGCAGCCGGCCTTAAAGGTTACTCTCTGCGCTACTGGCAGCCAGTGGAGATCAGCAAGACCCGGCCTGATGGACTGCCACTTGGGTAACTTGCAGATCAGCCTGGCTGCTTGGTTCTGAACCAGCTGTAGTCTCCTGAGCTGCCCGACTGGAAGACCCAAATACAAAGCATTGGAGTAGTCCAGTCGGGACAGCACAAGAGCAATCACAACTTGGATCAGAGCAGGGTAGGTTAACAGGTGGGCAATTTTCCTGATCTTATAAAGTTGGAAAAAACTTGAGGATACCACCGTCCCCACCTGACTTTTAAGCGAAAGATCTTCATTAAAAGTGACCCCTAGGCTTTTCACTGTATGAGACTTGGCCGGGGGATTTCCCATCTCTGGAGGCCAAAAATGTGGCCCCCAGTGAAGTTCACTCTTCCCAGGCAAAATCAATTCAGTTTTGCCCGGGTTTAATTTTAGATGATTAAGACTCATCCATCTCTGGATGTGCACCATGGCCTCCCGAAATTCGGTGGCCGCGCCAGGGGAATCCAGGCGGAAGATCAATTGCAGGTCATCAGCATAGTTAAAAATTAAAGCTTTGAACTTTCTCAGTGAGTACAACAATGGCCGTAAATACAAATTAAATAAAAGTGGGGACAAGGACGATCCCTGAGGAACTCCACATTCATTTTTAATTTTAGGGGTTGTAAAGGTTCCCAGTCTCACTGCCTGGGTACGGTCCGAGATAAATGATTTCAGCCAGCCCAAGGCCGAGCCTCTAAGGCCCGCCTGCTCGACACGGTCGACCAAGATGGTATGGTCGACTGTGTCGAATGCGGCCGACAGATCCAGAAGTACTAGTGCTTGATGGATATCCTTGTCCGCATTGCATCTTAGTACATCCTGGACCGCCAGTGTCACCAACTCAGTAGAGTGGCCTGGTCGAAACCCAGCTTGATTAGGTTCCAAGTAACCTGTGGATTCGACAAAGCTAGAGAGACAACTAGAAGCATGTGCCTCCAAGATTTTTGAAAGAAATGGTAACAAAGAAATCGGACGATAATTTGATGGATCGTGGGGGTCCAAGCCAGGTTTTTTAATCAGTGGAATAGGTAGAGCGTGTTTGAACCCTACAGGAACCTTTCCCTGGTCCAGTGATTTATTTAGTAGGGGAAGGATCCCTTGAGGTATGGTTTGCCCTATTTCTGTAAAGATATAGGGTGGACAGATGTCGTCGGGTGAGCCAGACTTGACACGTGCCAGGAGTGCGAAAAAGGTTTTAGAGTCTATAGCCGGGAAGGCTTCTAACGTGACAGTGTTATAAAAAATATCATCCAAGGGAGATGGTGTAGGGGAGCTCACAATATTGCGTTTTATCATGATAATTTTCTCTCTAAAATATTCATTCAGAGAATCGCACAGCTTCTGAGTGGGAACTATTAAAGGGGCTGTCCTATCATCGTCGCAAAGCTCTTTAACTATGTTAAATATATCTTTAGTTTTATTGGATGAAGTTAAAATTCTCTGAGAGAAGTAGCTGGTTTTACGTCTGTGCAAGATTTTTTGGAACTCCTTCCTAGCAGCGCAGTACGCTTCTCTGTCTTGTGGGGAGTAGTTTACTCTTCACTTCCGTTCCTTTTGTCGTACCCCTAATTTAAGAGATCTCAGTTCTTGGGTGAACCATTTATGGGCTTCATTCCCTCTAATACTAGGAACCTGTACAAGGGGGGCGAGAAGGTCAGCTGCATGTCGGGTGAATGTATGACATTGTTCTACATTCTGTCCATCAACTGTGTTTTTTGCACCTTGTAGTGTTGTGGACAGTGGACGCAACCATGTTACCTCAGGCAGTGGGGAAGACCTCAGCCATGTAGCTGTGTCGTCCCCCTCTATAAGCGTGAGCGGAGTGGGCTGGTCTGCTGTACACCACTCCAGCGTAGGAGTGTGAATAAATAGGCCGGGGCTCTGGGCATGGTTCACTTCCGGGAAGACCAACGCATCTGCCAGGGCGGCAGCCCTCACACTGCCATGAGGCCGCTGCCTTGACCGCCGGCCTCCTCGACACAGGCCCCCTGTAAACCCAGCAGCGCAGCACCACGGAGTTATGTTTGTGCTGACTACTGCCTTTGATCTACACTGCAGACAGAGGGCTCACAATTCAGATTTAGTCGCGATTGCAGATGAGACAGTCCAATAGGCAGCTGACTAAAATGTTTCTGAAACTTACATATTTCGACAATGCATTCCATAGATATTTCATCTTTTGTTCTATACGCCTATACTGCAGTCAGCAGGGCTGCCAATTCAAATTCAATCTTGCTTTATTAATTCCAGAGTGAACTGTACTATATGTCCTCACATTTTGTCAAGAGGAAGTGACAAAAAGCATTCCTTGATGTCTGTGCTGACTACTGCCTTTGATCTACACTACGGACAGCAGGGCTCACAATTCAGATCGAGTCACGACTTCAGATGACACAGTCCAGTAGGCAACAGTCATTGCTACCAATGTGACCCGCCCGGACCACGTATCATTGCTGGCTGTGCACACGCTGAATTGCCACTAACTGCGCAGCTCAACTCAACGTCACGCGGCTGTGCGCCCTTGCTGACCAGTGCCTTCAGCCTACACTGCAGAAGGCAGGGCTCAGAATTCAGATTCAGTCGCGATTGCAGATGATGCAGTCCAATAGACAACACACATTGCTATCAGTGCAGCCAGCCCGGACCACGTATCATTGCTGGCTGTGCACACGCTGAGTGCTTCAGGTACCACTAACTGTGCAGTTCAAGTCAACGCCAAGTTGGCCCTTCCTGACTGCTGCCTCCGGCCTAAACTGTGGTTAGCAGGGCTCACAATTTAAATTCAATCTTGATGCATTCATTTCACAGTCCAGTAGGCAACTAACTAAAATGTAATCCATGTACAAATGGGAAGGTGGACCAAAATCAAAGTCAATGTCCTCCAAGTGTATACAAACAATATCCTTTTAGTATCCTTGCTTCAAGAACTGTTTTTTATCAGTTATAGCTTTAGTAAAACGACCAAATTCATTTTGCAAGTCCAAAGGAACACTGAATGGCAGACTACACTGGGGACAGCAGAGCTCACAATTCAAATTCAGTTTTGATTTATTAATTGCAGAGTGAATTGTACCCTATGTCCTCGGATTTTGTCAATAGGAAGTGACAAAATGCATTCCTCGATGTCTGTGCTGACTACTGCCTTCGATCTACACTGCGGACAGCAGGGCTCACAATTCAGATCGAGTCGCGGTTGCCGAAAACGCAGTCCAGTAGGCAAGAGACTTTGCTCCCAGTGTGGCCCGCCTGCACCACGCATCATCGCTGGCTGCGCACACTCTGAATGCTTCTGATGCCCCTACCTCATTACACCACAACTCATGGACCCTTTGTGATAGAATCGTTTTTGTATGATTTCAGATCTGCTGCCCCTACCTCAGTGCAAAACAAGTCATGGACCCTTTACGATAGAATCATTTCTGTGTTATTTCACATCTGGTGCCCCTACCTTACTGCAGCACAAGTCATGGACCGTTTATGATTGAATCTCTATGTATGATCTGATGACTACAGTTGTACTTGTTGCCAGTACCAACCATTCCCTGAGGGCTGGCTTACACTCACCCCACTCGCATCCACCACAGACATCACTGGACATGTGACCCTGGTAATAAAAAGGGACCGAGCGTGCCCATACCCTGTTCCACTATCTATCTGACTGTGTCCGTGTGTTCATTATGTATGCATGATGCTTCTGGGCCCTACCACTCTACATTATGCTGAGGACAGCGCAAGCAACCATGTTATCTCTGGCAGTGGGGAAAACTTCGGTTATGTAACTTTGTCTGGGTCATTGTATAAGTACATGGGTACAGACTGGATCATTAGACTACAAGGAGCGTGTATAGTGAATTTATAAGTACTTGGGGATTGGCGGAGTGATTGGATAAGTACATATGTTGGCAGAGCCTAACCCCGAGCATGAGCTTGGCTCTAATTGGCTGCCCCCCATGTGCCAAAAACTTCATTTTGGGCTTTGCATGGCCCTGTATTGCTGCAGCTGCAACACACCACTGAATATGCAATTAACATTCCTATCCACACCGATGTGTCATGTCCATGATCTTTCATGTGTGGAAGTATGGATGAATGTAGAGTTAGTGATTCCCCCTTTCTTCCATGTCGGCCATGTTGTGGAACTTGGGTCACAGGGTGCTTACGGCCCGGGTGGCGGCAGCACAACAACAGGGACACCTGCATCAGTTGATTCCTCATACAGCCCAGGACGGAACCACGCCCAGAGCTCCGGAGTCATTGTTCACAGCCTCACGCAGGACTGGCATACGTCAGGCCAGCCCACTCCGCTTACACTTACAGGGAGGGACTACAACGCTACATGGCCCAGGTTTTCATTGTAGTGATCTGTTGGTCACAGGTCTAGTTGTCAGTATGCCACAGCCACTACCTCACGGTTGGCTTACTCTCACACCACACCCATCAAGCACAGGCATCACAGGACACATGACCCTGCCAATAAAAAGGCCCAGGCACATGTGCAGGACGCCATTTCCACTCTCTGTGTCCCTGTGCATCACATATATGTATTTGGGCTTAGGGCACTACCACCTCACAGTCTCCAGGGCCGGAGCTTCCATGATGGCTGCCGCACCACGATAGACAATCATAGAGGCACCATGATTGGTGGGTGTAAGACTTGGTGGCACCGGGCACACTGCATCCGGCACAGGCACACCGTCATAGGTCGGTGACTTTCGGTGCACTGAGGTAGGGGCACAATCAGTGCTGAGCACGTTTGCAGCCTGTGATGATGCCCCGTCCTAGCAGTCCAGACTGGTAAGGCTTTGTGTGAGCCCTGCTGGATCGCAGTGTGGCGGGCAGAGTGGGCCTACCGCCACGTGGCGTTAGCTCGCGGGTCACAGGGTTAGCGGCACCTTAAAGGCTGAGCGGGTGTGCAGCCTGCGATGATGCCCTGTGCATTAATATGGCCCCGGCCTTGGAACTCGCTTCAGCACGTGGTGAGCCCTCTTGGACACACACTGGTGGCAGAGGGTGCGCAGTGAGGCTAGTTTGCGCAGCGGCAGGCAGTCACCTCTGGCCGGTGGGAGTGGATGGTGTGCAGCAACCTGGTGTGCAGGGGTGGGCAGACACCTCTGGGCAGTGTGAGTGGATAGTGTGCAACAGCCTGGGTGCGCAGGGGCGAGCTGACACCTCTGGGCGGTGGGAGTGGATAGGCTGCAGCAGCCTGAGTGCACAGGGGCGGGACAGTGATGAAGGCATGTGCAGTTGTATGTACTCTGCCATTACTGATTCAATACTATGTTTCATATGAGTAAGCTTGAGGGCTGCAGTATGTCCCGGCATGTGGTTGGAGACACACCAGTGGCGGAAAGGTGAGCTGTGAGGGTTTTGTCCGCAGTGTCGGCACTCACTCCATCTCATCCTTTCTCTCTCACACATTCTTTCTTTCTCTCTTACTCTCTCTATCTTTTTCTCTCTCTCTTCCTCTCTCTCTCTCACTCTTTCTCTCTTTCTCTCTCTCTTCCTCTCTTTATCTCTTTCTCTCTCTCTTCCTCTCTCTCTCACTCTTTCTCTCTCTCTCTCTCCTTTGATGGGCGCATGACGCACAATCTTATCTTGCTTTTTGTCTTGCAGGCTGTGATTCACAGATTGTCGAGGGATGACACGCCATGGCTGTACCTACTTTTATTTTGTTGTTTTGTCTAAATAAAATGTTTTAGATGTAAATCCATAGATGAATGTTTTTCTAATTTTTCCAACCTCACATGTATCTTGATTGTTATAATTGTGCAACATCAGCCGATTTGTTACGTTCCAGATTTCGGAAGGTTGCTGTCACATTTGTTTGTCGGGGGTCAGGGAGGATGGCAGACAAGGGGGTAGTGGTGGGGTGTTGGGGCACTCTTGGCTGTCTGAGCTGCATGATCATTGACTCCATGGCATCTGCTGTCGTTCAGGTGTGGCTGCGAGCTGGGCTCCGTTTCATGTTGCAGGTTGTAGTCTGACTTTACACTAGGTCAGAGCAGGTGTAAACTTCCTGGTGCTAGCGCACCTTATCGCCTATATTCAACTAAATCTATAAGTGATATAAAAACAATTATGAAGGAAGCATACTAAAGGGATATTGTGTAGGGTGTGATAGGTGTTATACTTAGTTTGGTTTCCACTGAGTTAGTGGTACCGGAAACAACAAGGTTCTGTGGAGACTGCGATGATATGTGGACTGGGAAGGCCATAATGATAGTAATGTTTTTTGTCTTGTGATTTCTGGCTTAGTAAGGCCAAGTGGCAATTTTGTGAGGTTTGAGGTACGTTACTTTATTTGGTACTGTACTTAATACATAATGAATGAAGAATCAGTTAAATTCGGCCTGAATACGGCCATATGGCAATGAATTATGGTGCACTGAGTTAGTAGTACCTTTGGGAATGAGCGTGTACGAAACCTGCAATGATGCGTGGTCCGGATAGGCCGCACTGGGGATAATGTTTTTTGACTACATAGTTTTGCCGTAATAAAGCCTCATGGTGATTATTTATGGTGTACTGAGTTAGTGGTACGTCGGGTGTTTAGCGGGTGCTCATCCTGCGATGATGCGTGGTCTGAACGGGCTGCACTCAAAGCATTGACTGTTGTATACTGGACTGTGTGTACTTTGAGGGGGAAAAAAAGTGCCATCAATGGTTATGAATTCTTCATCAACAAAATTATCAGAATCAGATGATTCTTCCAGTGGTGTAGCCATTTTTGTCTCCCAAAAAGAAAATCAGGTTTCCGATGAAGAAAAAGTGAGGTTCAAATTGTGACCTATGCTATCCACAGTGAGGACTATCATTAAGTGTACTTTTGCACTTACAGCGTGAAATTTATTACTCAAGTAAATCTATAAGTGATATAAAAAAAGTTGTTAAAGGAAGCATAATAAAGGGATATTGTATAGGTTTTGATAAATGCTATAGTTAGTTTGGTATTGTAGTCTGCAAATAATGAATCAACAGTGTAATTAATTGTGAGCTCTGATGACCGCAGTGTAGGCAGGAGGCAGCGGTTAGCAAGAGCCCACGACCACGTGGCATTTATTAGAGCTGCACAGTATTGGTAATTTAGCGTGTGTGCAGGCAGTGGTGATAAGTGGTGCAAAGAGTTAGTGGCACCTGAAGCAACAAAGTTCTGCGGAGCCTGCGATGATGCGTGCCCCGAGCAGGACGCACTGGTAGCAAAGTCTTTAAAATCAAGTTTTATAATAAATATTGGTTGTCCTTTCACAGGAATAAGTTGCTGTAGATCTCCAAAAACTATGATATATTTTCTTCCAAATAAGACATCTGACTCAATACGGTCACGTGGCGATGATTTTTGGTGCACTGAGTTAGTAGTACCTTTGGTGCTTAGCGCGTACGTACCCTGCGATGATGCGTGGTCGTGGGGGAGGCACAGTAATTGAAGTAATGTCTTTTGTTGATTGAATTCTGCATGAATTTCATTTATAAGTGATAGTATGCCTCATTGCTGACATAAAACTGTTTACTCTTCTCTGCGATGATTTATGGTGCACTGAGTTAGTAGTATGTTTGGCGCTGAGCTTGTACATACCCTGCGATAATGAGTGGTAAAGGGGGGGGCGCATTCGGACCAATGTCTTTTCTCAGTTGAATTCTGCTTGAATACAGCCACATGGCAAAGAATTAGGGTGCAGTGAGTTACTGCTACCTTTGGCACTGAGCGTGTAAGTAACCTGCGATGATGCGTAGTCTGGCAGGCCACACTGGGAGCAATGTTTTTTGCTTAGTGAACTCTGTCTTAATAAGGCCTCGTGGAGGTGACTTGTGGTGCAGTGAGTTAGTCGTACCTGAAGAATTCAGCTTGTGCGCACCCTGCGATGATTCGTAGTTCGGGTGGGTCGCACTGGTACAATGTCTCTTGGCTATTGGAATGCGTCATGTGCAATCGCCATTCCACCTGACTTGTGAGCCCTCACAATGTAGCTCAATGGCAGTTGTCAGCACAGATATCGACAAATGATTTTTGTGACTTATGTAAAAAAATCTGAACACATACAGTAGAATTGTCTCTGCATTACATAAATCAAGGCTGAATTCCCTACTGTCCGTAAATCGAGAATGAATTCAATGTTGTATGTAGTCCTTTACCGCTTCTGGTATCAAGTTGTGAACTCTGTTGATCGCAGTGTACACTTGAAGGTAGTACTTAGTACAGACATTGATTAGCATTTTTTGTGGCATCCTTTAACAAAATTGACTCTGCCTTACATAAATCAAGGCTAACTTGAATGCTGTCCGTAATTGTCTTTGCATTAAATAAATGAAGGCTGAATTTCCTACTGTTTAAACTTAAACAAAATCTGAGGACATAGTACAATTGTCTCTGGTTAAAATAAATCAAGACTGAATTCAATGTTTTCTGTAGTGCTGATGCGCAACTGGTATCAAATTCTACTGACCGCAGAGTAGATTGAAGGCAGTACACAGCACATATGCCGACGACAAATTTAGATCCAAAGTTGAATTCAAGTTGTAAACCCTGATGTTTGCATTGTCGATGGAAAGCACTAGTCGATACAGACATACGTCTGCGGTGGTGTGGCGCTGAGTTCGCAGTGGGCCTGTATCGAAGAGGCACGCGGTCATGGTGGCAGTCACGAGGCAGAGTGCGGACCTTCGCTGCAGCGCAGTCTCTTCTCTTGCAGAAGTGAACCACGCCCAAGGTGTAGCCCAAATTTTTACAGTCTTACATTGATGTTGTTTACATTGGACTAGCCCACTCCGCTTCGGTTTCAATGGGGGGGGTGAACACAGCTAAATGACCAAAATATTCCCCAGTGTCGGAGATAATATGGTTTCGTCCACTATTCAGTACACTACACGTATCAATGGTATATCTACACACGGAAAAGTTTTTGATTTCTATAGTGAATTGTGTATAGTATTTCACCGGTAGTGTTTGCGTTGTGTACATTATTGTTGATGTTCGAGTTCTTTCCCTTATACATACTTGGTTGTCACAGCTCTGTAGATTGAGCTAGTGTACTGTTGAGGGGATATATCATTTTGGAAAGGTCCGTTGTCCTGTTTTGCGCTGCCTCTGAGGTAGTAGGGGGAAGGGGTCCGTGGGGGTGGTGGGGGTGGTTGTGGTGGTTGTGGTGGTCGTTGCGCTGGGTATTGTGATTTTCTTGAGTGTTGGAAGTGTATAATTAGATACTCTATCACATATCACCCATTTAAACATGGGTGTGAGTTGGATGTAATTCACGCAGTACACATTCGACGTTCTTACAGTAGTTAAATGTTGATGTTAATTTGTTAGTGGTAAGTGGAACTATTGCGTGATTTTTTAGGTAGCATTGCAGATTTGGTTTCTTGTTGAAAATATGGGGAAGTGGTCAACATTATAAGTAGGAATTGTCATTTAAAAAAACCTTTGAAATTCACTGAAAAAAACATAGGTTTCAGGCAGGTTATGGTTAGGAATTATCATTTAAAAAACCTTTGAAATTCACTGACAAAAACCATAGGTTTCAAGCAGGTTATAGTTCGGAATTAGCATTTAAAAAACCTTAGAAATTCACTTAAAAAAACATAGGTTTTAGGGGTGTTATAGTTAGCTGGACATTTCACTCATACAAAACCATTGAAATTCCTTCGTTATAGTTAGTTGTACTAACTGTAAATCTCGCGACCGCAATCCACTGGTGATGATGTCACTAAGCATGGGCGGATCTAGCGGATCTCGCGTACGCGAACTTGCGGATTTACGGATTCGCAATCCGCGAAGATCCGCGAACTCTAGCGGATTTGCGGATTTTCCCGTTTTTTGTGTTTGCGCGCGTTCGCGCCGATTTTGGGACAAGTTCGCAATTGCGAACTTACTTTTCGGCTCGCAACGGCCGCGACTATGTTGTTTCTACGTCTGGTTTATCATCACAGGTTCACAGCACCCTCTGTTTCACCACTGCCACCCTCTGGGACACCCATGCCACCCTCTGGTACATCCTCACTGCCACCCATTAGGTTTATTTATCACTGTAGATTATGGTGGTTGAAAAAAGCAAGCACACCTGCCCTTCTTCAACTGCCATCAATTAATTTGTGTTTCATTAATGTGTCAGTAATTTTGAAAGTTCCAGTCTGGCTGGCACCTGCTTCCTTCCTTATCTGTAATTTGCTTTTTGTTGCAGTGAAATTTTTTTTTCACAGGACCTTTATGGTCTACTTGTAGCTATTCTATGAGCCTGCTGTTTGGGTCACAGCAGGGTCATAGAATAGTTGCAAACTCTGGAGGGGCCCATCAGGAAGCACTACCTTGAATGTTACTAATGTTAAGTTTGAACTTTTGCACCTGCTCATTGCTTTCAGTTTAGCTAAAATCGTTTTTTTCTGCAATTTCGCGCGTTTTTTGGGGCGGGAATCCGTGCGAGATCGATTTCGGAAGCCGCGAATACGTGCGAATACAAAATTGTTTTTTTTGCGACGTGTATGTTCGCGTGATCTTGCGCGTGTTCGCGTGGCGCTTCTAGCTATACGTTTGCCAAGTTACCCTATCGGTCGTACACGGGCGCGGCCATCTTGTTTGCGTGACGTATTCCGTTTCCGGCCGCTATGTGTAATCTCGCAAAGTGTGCTGCTCGCTAGTACAATTTCGCGTGTACTCGCAAGGAAAATCTCGCGCGAACTTACCCACGCGGTCGTGAACGGGCGCGGCCATCTTGTTTCTCATTCATTGCTATGGTTCTGGGCATGCTTTCTCTATCCTCTCTCAATCTCTGCCATCCTTTGCTTGTTTGAAGTTTTTTTGATCTAATTTTACTTATTATCTATCCCTCTATTTTTCTAGCTCTATATTTTTGTGTTTTCTGCAGCTTTTAGTTACTTTTAAACTACTTTTTTAAACTCTTTTCTTTTCTTCTTCACTATTCTATTTCTTGTTTATCATTTAACTCTATTTCTGCCCAGACCATGGTAAAGGGAGCCGGGAAGCACCCTGAGAAGGGGAAGGGTCCCGCACCCCGTGCCCGGCTCCCGTGCGGGCGTTTAAGGGGGGAGCAAGTGGTCCTGCGGGAGATCTTCAGCGCGGAGGAAGTGGCGGCACTGATCTTCCACGTCCAGCGCCGCCTCCCCAAGACGATCCTGGGAGGCGGCAAGATCGCGACTGGCTATGGCATCCGGGAGCGTCGCAAGCGGTGGGAGAAGGTGTGCCGGGCCATGTACAAGATCTCTGGGGTCCGGCGCACATATAACCAGGCCACCCACCGCTGGACCGATGTCATGGACCGGGAGCGGGACTTGCTGGACGCGCTCGGCGTAGAGGTCCCCGGGCTTGGTGAGTAGTAGTAGTAGTACATTTACTACTCTGTTTTATCCTGCTCTGTTATTTGCAAATCTTTGTTCTTTACCAAGAGCAATAATGCTGCCGATTACATTGAGGTAAATTATATTTCAAAATCTTCTATGCATTTCAGGTGCACTGCTCTCCTTCTCAGTAGCCTTGCTTGCTACTATGCTTCTTTGTTTTGTATGTTGTGTTCAGAAGCATTTCATTGGCCTGAGAAATTATGTATGAGTGTAGTGTAAAGATAAGAACTGCGTAATGCTAGACAGTAAGAGTCATATTTTCAATTACCGGCGCATCCCTGCAAAGTAGCAGGGATGCGGCAGTAATTGTGTGCCATGCCACCACCACCCATTGGCCCAAAACGTCACAGAAGCCTTACGCATCTGTGCCGTAAAGGCAGCGCATTGCTGGAGTTGCGTGCCAACGATGGCGCAGCTCCAGCAATGCTCTGGGGTACCCTATCTCCCCAATGCTGCATCAAGCCGTACGTCGGCTTCAAGCGCGCAGGGTTTGAGTCATGCATCATTGTCCTAAAAGTGACTGATTGACATCTTGTAGATTTCCCTCAGCCACTTTTAGGATTCGTTCCTGCGCAGGTCCTCCCTTGCGCCGGAACGCCCCCTGATGGCGCAGGGCTTTACAACTTGATGCATCGCCCATATGCCCATATGTGTTTTTTTTTTAATATATACGCCGCACCAACACCATGGCGAGTCTTTTGTTCTGCCGCTGCGTCACAAAAGGCACGCAACAATGGAGGAAAATGAGCCGCAACTTCCGCAAGGGACTTCTAAATAAGCCCCAACAGACTGAAGTCCAGTCCTTCCTTTAGACACATGGCTATAAGAAGAAATAGTGGCGGTGGTGGCGGGTGGATTGATAGTTTGAGTATTCACTGATCTGCAAGCAGGATGGACTTTGTCGGTCACTTCGCGTGCTGCGCACTGCTGCCTGCAGTGCCAGGCCTAGGCAAACCTCTTTAGTAGTCTGTTTATTGAGTTACATAGGAACTTTCTAAGTCAACGTTCCGCAAATCAGGCAATACGAATAACGTAGTATACCACATGAGATAGATCCCGTGGAATAGTTGTCTATCTATTTGCTATTTTTCCAAAATATTTTGTTATTGTTCTTTTGAAATGTTTGATTTGGTTGAAAAATCTCATCCATGTTTTCTGGTTTTTCTTTCTTTCATGTTGTACATCAGCTCCCCCCAAGGGCAAGAGGACACAAGAGGAGGGTGCTGAGGATGCAGGCCAGGATCGGGCAGGCGAGGGCTCCTTTGCTGGCCCCAGTAAGTTTACATTTTAATAAACAGTACCTATTTTTTCCTAGCGTTCCTCATTCGATTTTTTCTAAATCGTCTTTGATCTTCTTGTAGACTGGATATAAATTCTTATCCTGCCTCGAATATGACTCCCTGTGGTATTACTAGACTATTCTTATTAGTCTGTCTGTGTAGCTAACTAAGATTGGACATTTGGCAATTCCATTGGACTCCCATTCTATTCAGCAATACCTCTATGCACTGTCTCCTTACTGACTAGATAGTGTGGCAGAGTCATTCAGCTCCCGAAGTCACCGATTATAGATCCCCAATGATCTCTAGATTATCGTACGCAGGACAAGAGAGTAGTACGGAGTCACAGCACAGTCAAGAAGTGTCAGAGGCACTCATGCTTGCAAAAATTCCAAAACCTTTAGCTCATCCCCTCTAGTCTGGAGGAACAAAAACCACAGAGTCTATTTAAGTTTAAAAGCTTTATTAAAAGTAAACACATTTATTAAAATCTACTTTGTCATAAAACTATTTAACTGAAAACGGAAAAGTGGTTAGTGCTGACGATTAATTGGACACATTTCTTGTGGTCGAGCCGAGCTCTCACCTGGTTTGAACTTGATCCTGGTCGTGTTCTTAGGAGTCAAGCTTCTGTCTGTTAGGAGAAAAAGTGGTGCGTGTTAAAAATCAAAAGCAAGCATTCATCAGTTGTGCATAAAAGTGCAGCAAGACAACAGCCTTCCCTGGAAAATGGGACATTTTTACTATGGAGTAGACAGTCACAAATTATTAATTGTATTCAGTTTTTTTAACATTTCTCCTAGACCAAATATTATATAGTAGTGAGTGGTGTATTCTAACATTCTTAAATGTACTTTGTAGGTGTAACATCTGGTCACGGGGCCAGCGCGGAGGTGGCTGTGTTGGGCGAGGACTCGGAGGACTCTGGGGAGGAGGCGGTGCAAGAGCCGGCGGACGGTCCTGTGGGGGTTCAAACGGTGGTGGCGGAAACAGGTAAGCTATATATTCCTTACTTATTGAGATTGAAGACTGCATAGTGTGCTTTCTGCACGGGTGTATTACAATTACAAATCAACCAGGTAGTAGCCTCCTCGAAATGTACTTCGACTTAGCTGTGAAGTTTTTGGTGATAAGAATCCCAATAAGTTCTTAGACGAACGTGATGGATGGGATGAACGAAAAGCGAAAGAAGGGTGTAAGTAAGTGGGACGCGAACTTGTATGATGGCTGGCAAAGAAGAACGATATGTGTTTGCTTGGCCCCCGAGGTGGCTGGGAAGGAAAGAATATGGTATGGTGCATGGCTGGGTCAATGATGAAGCAAGGATGGGTGGAAGGACAGCAGCCTGGGTGGGTGAAACAGAAACTGTATGTGTGCGTATACTTTGACTGAATGGATGCCTGGAGCATGGTATTCTCTGACTCTTAGATAGCACATGTGTATCTAGAGAGAGTAGATGGTCGCCAGGTGAAGTAAGTGTTACCTTGAAGAGCATGTACCACCGCACCCGCACGTCCGTTCCAGTGCAGGGAAGGCAAGGAAAAGAAATTGTAAATGTGTCCAATACTACCATGAATAGTAGCAGTACTTTGTATTGCGTTTGCAATCACAGCATATATCTGGTTATTACGGTGGACACTCCGTACCTCTCTTAATAACTTTAGTTTACTTGTAGTACGTCATTCATGTGTGGGTGTATCACTGTTCACTCAATATTAAGCAAAGCACCTAAAGTCATCTCATATGTCATCAAATACGTCCCATGTGAAGTGATAGATAATCAAATTAGTTAGCTTCTTCATTTTCCTTTTCTAGTACTCATTTGCACTGTAGGGTGAAAGGTAAATTAATTAAGCAGTAGCCCTTGTAACAGAGTATTCTCAGTGCCACCCGTAATAGAAAAGTAATAGCTTCACCACCTGCATGTACTGTACCGGTACAGTAACGCAAGTCTGTCTCACTCATCATGGTGTGCAACTTTTTTTCTCGGGTGCAAGTTCACTGTGCTGTCCATGTCATTCTGCCGGCTTGCATAAGATAACGTACCAATTTCCCTAAACAAGAGAGAAGAAGAAGAATAAGACTGGTGTACTGTCATAGTCGACTGTAATGGAAGTCCATAGTGGTCGTAGAATTTGTTCATTAAACTACCACTAATGTTAGTGCAAGGATGCAGAAGTGGGAGGTTACATAGATACTGTCCTCAATAGTTATGTACTGTGCTTTCAATTTGCTACTTGTACTCTGTGACCCAACTTTCGGCTCAATCACTTTGTGTTATTAATAAGGAGCATTGGTTACAGACTATGTCTTTCTTTCTTCATATAGTTGCTCCTTCCAAATCAACAACACGGAGGGAGCAGGCTAGATTGGCCCGGCAACGGAGGCTGGAGGCCACTGTCGCCGAATATCGGTGGCTGGTGGCCCTGGAGGAGGAGGAGGACACGCAGTCGAGCGGGGCAACAACGACATCCTCGACTGTGACCACTGCATCCTCCTCCGTGACTAAGCCAGCGGGACCGAGCCGGGCTAAGAAAGACGACCGCCACCGCCAAGCAACCGAAATACCAGCTGCCCCCCACAGTAGCTGCAAGGAACGCCAACGCCGCCTACGAGTCCGCATGTCCAACCTGGAGCAGGAGGTCCTGAAGTATAAGAACTTGGTTAAGGGCCTCCGCTCCGAGCTTGCCACCCTCCGCAAGGAGTATGATGCCCATGCCGCATCATGCACCAGCACCAGCACCCTCCAGTAGTGGAGTGTCCCTTGCCCTTTTTTTATAGACTTTTGGGGGGTGGGATTTGGGAGTTGGGATCGTTTTGGGACGTTTCAAAGACAATCGTTGGGGTTAGGGTGGGTGAGGGAGATTATTTTGTTAGGGCTAAATAAATATATTTTTAAACTTTATCTGACCATACCTGTTTTTTACTGCTTTTCAGTCTGGTGGGTGGGGGGCGGGGGTGTAACAGTAACTTTGTTTTCCTGAACAGTCGTAGGACTTTAGTAGTACAACCGTCAATCTCTTGTCTACTCCGAAATAATACTCCATTATACTACCTCCCACCAAACGCTTATCTTACCTGTAATTTGTGTTAGAAATTAGTGCTAGGCCCAGGGCTGGCTCCAGGTGAAATGGGGATTAACGTTGTCAATCCTGGGCGGGTGACATTTCCTCATTGCGGTGGTACTAGTGGTGTGACACAGTGGCAGTTGCATGCCTATGGAAAAAAAGAAAACGAAACCTTGTTTGTCCTCCTTACTGTAGCATTACAACGGTTACGGTACGATCGAGAAAATAGCAGGTGACAGTACACTAGAACAGTGCCATAATGTAGCCTAACAAATGGTAAAGTATTTGCTTGCAAGTATAACTAGTACTTGCGTTGAATTTATTTGACATTGGCTACTACTACTAGAAGATATAGTACTGAAGCTGAGTAAGTCTAGAAGATATCCTCGTATTCCTTCACCAGCCTGTTGCTATGACCTTATCCTCCCCAGCAAGTGTGTGGAATTATTGATGTCATTTTAGTCAGACATCAAGCAAAACAACACAGCCCGGGGGAAGAGGGTTAGGGTTTGTAAAATGGATGGGAATGGGGGTTTCTTTTTGGGTAGGTTTTGTTGAGAGAAGAAAAAAAAAGCAGAGCATGGACAAACAATAATTGAAGATACAGACAATCTTTGGTTACAAACTAAAGGTAAGCACATGCAGTCACACTCATAGAATAAAAGACAACAATGGATACTGTATCTGTATTGCGTATGTTGTTGGAGTTGTCCTGTTGAATTTGGTAAGTAAGTTGCATGCAGCAAACAATTCCTCTTATTGGCGGCACTCCTCCATTCCAGCTGACGCTTCGTCCATCAATGTGGCTGGTGACCACTGACAGAAGACACCCTGTCCACTGCCTGCCTGGCGGATGTTGACTGAAACCCGGCCTGTAATTATTGAACGGAAAACAGGAAGTGCTATTACAATACCACTGATAAATAAATAAAAGGTATGTACGCTGTGTGGTTCAAAAAGTGACACTTTGATTTCCCTAATAGACAGTACAATATTTTTGAAATTGCGTGCTCTGTCTGAGTCACCTTTTTAAGGATCAATAAGTATGGCCAAAATATTATAGCGGATCTTTCCCCTCAAGGTAGGTGTACTGTAAACTGTGTTTTAGAACAAAATTTGACCTTCCCAGCAATGCTCCCACCAAGACCCTTACTAAAGCCAGTCGCAAAAATGTAGAAGAACCCCAATCAGATCTCCAAAAACGATGCCTAGCAGAAAAATGGTTACAAAACGTACTTTGAAAGTAACAGTAGGCCCAAATACAGACCGTGGATTGTATTCAAACCACTTGCAAGCAAGCAAAAGTATCCATAGCCAGCATCGCTCCAACAGTGCTCTACAACAACAGAACTGCGTTGCAATAGAACCCCCCGAAACACATGCAATCCTGCTGCTAGGGCTAACCCTAACGAACCCTAACTTACAAAAAGTGCCAAAACTGGTGTTTCCTTATGGATTTTGTCCAACAAACTTCTATCCGGTATTAGACCTTCCCAGGAATGCCCCAGGCAAGACCCGCCAACCCACCCGCAAAAAAACACCCGACAACACCCCCAAACAGCGAAAAAGCTAAATCTCATACTTACAATGTCTCTCGGCCTTCGGTCCAAACGCGGCGCTGTGCAGCTAGGTCATCATCATCATCAATCATCATAACTCCTGTTTTCCACCACGGATTTCCTGAAAAGCAAATGCAATCAAGATTAGACTGTCGCAGCAGTGCTTCGACAGAGACCCCGGCCGCAACCCATCCACGAACAGCAGGAAGCCCCCCAAAACGCTACATTGAGCAAGATGTCAGAAGAAATAGCAAAAAAAAAGGCTGTTCCTTATGGATTTTGTCCAAAACACTTCTATCCGGTATTAGACCTTCCCAGGAATGCCCCAGGCAAGACCCGCCAACCCACCCGCAAAAAAACACCCGACAACACCCCCAAACAGCGAAAAAGCTAAATCTCATACTTACAATGTCTCTCGGCCTTCGGTCCAAACGCGGCGCTGTGCAGCTAGGTCATCATCATCATCAATCATCATAACTCCTGTTTTCCACCACGGATTTCCTGAAAAGCAAATGCAATCAAGATTAGACTGTCGCAGCAGTGCTTCGACAGAGACCCCGGCCGCAACCCACCCACGAACAGCAGGAAGCCCCCCAAAACGCTACATTGAGCAAGATGTCAGAAGAAATAGCAAAAAAAAGGCTGTTCCTTATGGATTTTGTCCAAAACACTTCTATCCGGTATTAGACCTTCCCAGGAATGCCCCAGGCAAGACCCGCCAACCCACCCGCAAAAAAACACCCGACAACACCCCCAAACAGCGAAAAAGCTAAATCTCATACTTACAATATCTCTCAGCCTTCGGTCCAAATGCGGCGCTGTTCAGCTAGGTCATCATCATCAATCATCATAACTCCTGTTTTCCACCACGGATTTCCTGAAAAGCAAATGCAATCAAGATTAGACTGTCGCAGGCTCGCAGCAGTGCTTCGACAGACACCAAAAATTACCCACAAACACCCGGAACCCCGCCAAAGAGCACCTCAAAGGCAAGCAAGTCAGCAAAAACGGCAAGAAATTTCCACCTCATATTTGGTACAAAACACTTTTGTCCATTATTAGAGCTTCACAGCAATGGGCCCAAATCCGTCAACTCACCCGCAAAGAAGTACAACACCCCCACAAGTGCTGAGTCTTTCTTCATTGGGCGTAATCCAGCACTCTGCTTGGAGGGAAATCGCAGTCTGGAGGAGGAGGATAGAGGAGCATGTTCTTCAGAACTTGTGAACCTGAGGAATGTAGACTGCGGCACCTTCAAATCAATAAGCAAACAAGTGAAGACAGTTCTGATGATGGTCTTGTTTTTGGGATTAGGTGATTAAAGTTTGAATTAAATTAACTGTGCAAAACAAAGAAAGAGAGACACAAAGCACACAGGAATAAAAGTGAAAAGGACGAAAAAGAAAGTTCTTGATTGATTGTCTCATTTTCAGGGCTCGGTGTCAGGGAATAAGAACAAGATTTCGTCATCATACTCTGCGAATTCAGGCTGGATGAGGTCAGTGCCACCGAACAGAGAACAAATCCCCTCATCTACGTTGCCGTCCTCCTCGTCTTCATGCGGCGTGCTTTCTCGTACTTTGTAATCTGGTGGTATGAGGTGCTGATTTATCTTGATCATTGTCAGCCGCTCCACATTTTTGGGCGAGAGGCGGCTCCGTTTGGGAGTTACAATGCCACCAGCAGCACTGAAAACACGTTCAGAAGACACACTTGCGAGTGGGCAAGACAAATAGTTTATAGCCAGGTTGAAGAGCTGTGGCCACAATTGTTTTTTGCCATGCCAATACTGCAATGGCTCATCATTAAGAAAGACCTCTGTTGAGTCATTCAGATAGTCCTGCACCATCGACTCAAGGTCATCAACTGTTCCTCCACTTTGCTTACTTTTTGCTGTGCCTGTGACATTTTTTCGAGAACCATACCCCATCAAACTTAGCCAATCCTCCTCCGCAGCCACTGTTAGTGTTGTCATTGTGTGTGGTGCAGATGATCCAGTTGCCGGTGTCTTTAACGGCTGAGAGGTCACTTGTGCCCCAGCCACAGGTGCAGAAGTGGATTCTTGTGACTGGGGATGGCCTGCTGATGCTGATGCTGATGTACTGGCTTCTCCTTCAATAACCTGCCGTTCTTTTTCATACCTCTTGGCTGACCAGGCTAACCAATGTTTGTACTTTTGAACATCTGCATCAGCAAAAGGAAAGAATGCTTCGCCTGCCAGCGCCTTTTTGTAGCGTGGATCCAGAATAGTAGCACAAATGTAATGCTGATCTGACTTGATCTTTTCAAGACGTTCATCACCACGTAGGCGCTCTAATAATTTCTCAGACAAAATAAAATGGTCTTTTTTTTTTCATCTTTTTCAAACTCAGAAGACACCGCCATCAGTTGGTGCTCCAGCATGCACAACAATGGGATAGCTTTTCCCAAATTACAGTCCTCCTGGCTGACTGCACGCGTGAAGAACTCAAAAGGACGAAGCATGTCTGTCAGGCTTTTAACTATGTCCCATTGCGCCGCACTCATCCGCAGGTCCTCCTTCTGAGATGTACCCTCTGTGAAGAAATAGTGATCGAGTACCGTATACTGCTCATACAGACGCTCAAGCATGTAGAAGGTTGAGTTCCAACGTGTTGCCACCTCCTGGATGAGTGCTTTCACTGGCATTCCACGTATAAATAGCAGTCTCCGCAGATGCTTCCGGGCCTTAAAAGAATGGCTGAAATGGTTGCACATTTTGCGGCAGGTGGCCATTACCTCGAACGCTGTACTCTGTTTATCCATCAAGAATTTTTGAACTACCAGGTTGATACAGTGCGCCAAACACGGCACTCTAACATGGTCACCCTTCAACATGGCCTTAACTACATTGGCGCCATTATCCGTGGAAACATAACCAATCTTGAGTTTTAGGGGGGATAGCATTTTCAACACCTTTTTGTTAAACTCTTCCAAAAGGTTTTCTGCTGTGTGACTTTTCTCCAAGCCAAACATGGCTAGTGTTGCATGTTTCCGAGCAGCTTTGAAAACTTTGTACGGGTCAACACCTGCGTTTAGCTTTGCTATAACACCTGAAAAAGAGACCCAGTGTGCAGTGATGCACATGTAATCAGCGCCTGCGCCACTGGTCCACATGTCTGTTGTCAGATGTATTGTGTGAACAGCACTCTTCTGCAAAGCTGCCCCAATCGCCTCCAGCACATCTTCATGTAGTGCTGGAACCGCAACTCTGGCAAAATAGAACCGGCTCGGAACCTTCCATTTAGGGCAGAGCGTTGCCACTAATTCAAGAAAACCTACCGCTTCTACAAAAGAAAAAGGTAGAAGGTCCACAGCTAGCATTTTAGCCAGCTTAGTGTTATACAGACGCGTCAGTGGGTGGTTGCGTTCATATGGCACATCTGAAGTAAGCATTGTTCTAATGTTGCCCTGGACCAAGCATTTACGGGCTGATAATGACTTCGTTGACCCAATTTTGCTCGCTGGTGATCTTTTGTGCGTTGGTGTCTCACTCGCTCCAACACTCTTAGTGTGCCTCACATTGGGTGTGCTGCTGACAGGGGTACTGGGTGTAAGGGAAGTGTTTGACACGTCTTCTTCCTGCTCGTCATCATCAGATGAAACATCAACGTTTCCTTGAATTTGGCCTTTCTTGATCGCATCTAGGTGCGCAAACCATTTGACAGTGTGCTGTCTCCTAAGATGACCTCTCTGGCCTCCGGTACCATAGTTGGTACCTGGCTTACCACGACTAACTGCTTGCTTACAAATGGTACAAATGGCAAACTTTGGATTTTTTGGACAAACAGTAAAGAAGTCCCAAACTGGGGACTTGAAGTGTCTGTGGGACATGGAGGAGGCGGCGATACTGGTGGTGGTGGTCATGAAGCTAATGCCAGATGAAGTGGAGGATCTGGATTGCCCAACTTTTGTACGTTTTGCACTTTCACCGCCACTAATTAAGGTCGAGGTTGACGGAGGTCTCTTCTTGCCAGAAAGAAATATGGAAGCGGGACGAGTTGGTGTACTACTTAACTCCAATGATTGTGGTGTTTCCACTGCCTCCTCATCGACAACATTATCATCATCATCACACTCAGCAGCTCTTCGGGCTAGGGTCAAAATGTCTGTTTGCTGCATGCCCGCTGGGGCTGCAGTGACCTTTATGATGACTGGGTCGTCGTTGGCAGAGTCTTCATCAGCAGCAGTATCCGCCACTTCTTGTTGAGACTCATCACACTCCATAACTCTGAGACTTTGGACGAGCTTCCTTTTACGCTTAACTACCTTTGTCGGATCATGGTGTGCCTCACTCTCAGACGGCTGTGGTGCTGGTTCCCAAGTTTGATCCGTATCATCAGAAGGAGGTGTGCTTGAAGAAGATGTAGACACCACCCTTGATCTCTTCCTTGCTAGGGGTGTGGAAGACAATGAAGGATCATCAGGAGGAGTGGCTTCCTCAAATGATACCTCGCCTTGATTGTCGATTTCCTGATGTGCCCCTACTTCGGGAGGAACAACTATTGTGGGCACTTGTTGTGACCCTCCATGCACCTCTGCTTGCGCATCTCCTTGCGCTGCCTCTCCTTCCACATGTACTTGGGCTTGTACTTGCACATGTGATTGTTGTTGCGGCTGTGGTTGTTCAACACTCGTCAGATGAGCTACAACAACCTGTGTTGATTGAGGGACATTGCTGCTGCTTTCTTGCGATGAGCCAACATCACTGGTCGATGGTGATTGAACAACTATACTGGCTGCCTCTGCAGCACTCAAGGGCTTGGACTTAAGTTGGCGTGGTGGTGGTGGTGGCACTGAGCCCAATGGAGCGGGGGTGCTGCTGCCAGCTTGGTCCCCAGCAGATCCCGCTGCTGCTGCTGCTGCAGGCATACTTTTTTTTTTACTCCCAAAAAAAGGGGTGGGCAGCACACCAGTGTCCTTGGTAACTTGCTTCTTCTGCTCCTTACTGGCACCTTTCTTGCTAGAGGAGCTACGGGTTACTTTTTTGGGGGCCATCTTCTTCAGAGCAGGTCAGCACGGCAGCAGTTGCACGAGTTGCAGAGGGTTCTGTGTCCAGACGTGACGTCGCGTGACGTTATGCTGCACACACACACCGCTGCAGGACTTCTTCCTGGCACTGGTGGTTCTCTTGAGTCTTTTTGTGCACCTAAAAGCAATGGAAGACAGAGGAACATCAGTTCAGTTATACACCCCAAAAAATCGACAAAGCACAGAAAAATGAGCACAATCCCATGCCATCCATGATGTTTACATTGAAGACACCCCACAGAAAGACTAGGGAGTGGGACATGCAAGTAAGCAACACTCAGTCACTACCCCTGGGCATAATGGATGAAAAGTAGGCAAAATAAATGCAGGCCTCAGACACTGCCTCTCCTCAAAATGGCCCCTCCCTTACACCCCAAGCACATGTTGCCTGTACCAGCCAGCACTCAAGATGGCCACCACCACCACCCACATGGCCAGTCCACATCAACAGTACACCCCCAAAAAACAGAAAAACAGCCAGAAATCACCACAATCCAATGCCATCCATGATGTTTACATTAAAGAGAGTGAGACCACACCACAGGCACACTCAGTCCATGCACCACCACCCCTGGGCAAAAGGCCACACCAGCAACCCCCCAAAAACGACAAAAAACAATAAAATCAGCACAATCCCAGGCCATCCATGGCCTCAATTATGTTTAAATTCAAGAAGACACCCCACAGAAAGACTAGACCCATGCAACACTCACCACCCCTGGCCAAAGGGCCCCACCAGCAGGCCCAAAAAAACGACAAAAAACAATAAAATCAGCACAATCCCAGCCCATCCATGGCCTCAATGGTGTTTAAATTCAAGAAGACACCCCTCAGAAACACTAGGCCCATGCAACACTCACTACCCCTGGGCATAATGGATGAAAAGTAGGCAAAATAAGTGCAGGCCTCAGACACTGCCTCTCCTCAAAATGGCCCCTCCCTTACACCCCAAGCACATGTTGCCTGTACCAGCCAGCACTCAAGATGGCCACCACCACCACCCACATGGCCAGTCCACATCAACAGTACACCCCCAAAAAACAGAAAAACAGCCAGAAATCACCACAATCCAATGCCATCCATGATGTTTACATTAAAGAGAGTGAGACCACACCACAGGCACACTCAGTCCATGCACCACCACCCCTGGGCAAAAGGCCACACCAGCACCCCCCAAAAACGACAAAAAACAATAAAATCAGCACAATCCCAGCCCATCCATGGCCTCAATTATGTTTAAATTCAAGAAGACACCCCACAGAAAGACTAGGCCCATGCAACACTCACCACCCCTGGGCAAAGGGCCCCACCAGCAGGCCCAAAAAAACGACAAAAAACAATAAAATCAGCACAATCCCAGCCCATCAATGGCCTCAATGGTGTTTAAATTCAAGAAGACACCCCTCTGAAACACTAGGCCCATGCAACACTCACTACCCCTGGGCATAATGGATGAAAAGTAGGCAAAATAAGTGCAGGCCTCAGACACTGCCTCTCCTCAAAATGGCCCCTCCCTTACACCCCAAGCACATGTTGCCTGTACCAGCCAGCACTCAAGATGGCCACCACCACCACCCACATGGCCAGTCCATATCAACAGTACACCCCCAAAAAACAGAAAAACAGCCAGAAATCACCACAATCCAATGCCATCCATGATGTTTACATTAAAGAGAGTGAGACCACACCACAGGCACACTCAGTCCATGCACCACCACCCCTGGGCAAAAGGCCACACCAGCACCCCCCCAAAAACGACAAAAAACAATAAAATCAGCACAATCCCAGCCCATCCATGGCCTCAATTATGTTTAAATTCAAGAAGACACCCCACAGAAAGACTAGGCCCATGCAACACTCACCACCCCTGGGCAAAGGGCCCCACCAGCAGGCCCAAAAAAACGACAAAAAACAATAAAATCAGCACAATCCCAGCCCATCCATGGCCTCAATGGTGTTTAAATTCAAGAAGACACCCCTCTGAAACACTAGGCCCATGCAACACTCACTACCCCTGGGCATAATGGATGAAAAGTAGGCAAAATAAGTGCAGGCCTCAGACACTGCCTCTCCTCAAAATGGCCCCTCCCTTACACCCCAAGCACATGTTGCCTGTACCAGCCAGCACTCAAGATGGCCACCACCACCACCCACATGGCCAGTCCACATCAACAGTACACCCCCAAAAAACAGAAAAACAGCCAGAAATCACCACAATCCAATGCCATCCATGATGTTTACATTAAAGAGAGTGAGACCACACCACAGGCACACTCAGTCCATGCACCACCACCCCTGGGCAAAAGGCCACACCAGCACCCCCCCAAAAACGACAAAAAACAATAAAATCAGCACAATCCCAGCCCATCCATGGCCTCAATTATGTTTAAATTCAAGAAGACACCCCACAGAAAGACTAGGCCCATGCAATGCAACACTCACCACCCCTGGGCAAAGGGCCACACCAGCAGGCACAAAAAAGGACACAAATCAGCACAATCCCAGCCCATCCATGGCCTCAATGGTGTTTAAATTCAACAAAACATTTGTATCATGCACCCCTAACCAACCCTGGTCCTACTGGATACTGTGGCTACCCACAATATAATTTATTTAATGTTCTGAAAAAGTTCCAAAATTTTACTTGCAGCAACTGTAATGCCCCAAACAAACTTACTTGTGAAAGTTGATTTCTAATCCAAAAGTGATCCAAAGACAGTCAAAAAGGCCTCAAATCCAAATATCCAGCAGCACCCACAAAAAGTAATCCTTCCAGCTCCAGATCCAAATGAAAGTGACCAGGACATGGACAAAGCACTGGGAGGAGCCTGCTGGACAGGAACAGGAAGTTGGAGACTGTGGGGCACTTCCTTCCTCCCCCCCCCCCCCCAAAATGGACTCCTTGCAAAAAAAAAGGCCATGCAAATGTCAACCTGAGGAGTGATTCTGATAAAAATCATAATTTTCTGAAGGTTTATCCTGTTTGCTGGTGATTTTCTTGTGCGAAATTGCAAAATCTCTATTTCGCAAGTGCGAGATTGTTCCTTTCCGCCGCAACTATGTGTTCGCAATTGCGAACTCTCGCGAGGTGTGCTGTGCAAGGTGGCAAGCCGCGAGTACGTATTCGCGGGCGCTAAACTCCCGCGGGAACACGCAGCAAGATCTAAAATGGCGCGTCACTCGCAAAGAAAAACAACTCGGCAAACGCTAAATGACGGAAAGTGAACGCCGTGCACCACGCCGCGCGCCGCAACCAAGCAAAAAATTTGCCGAAAATCCGAAAAATCCGCGATCGGAGCGGATTTTACGCCCATGCTTAGATGTCACATATTACATCGTTCATGACATGGTCAGTGACATCACTGATGACATCACTGATGACATCTCAAATGACAACCTAAGGTTTTTTCCCGTGAATATATATATATATATATATATACACCAGCAATCTTCAACACCTCCGAATAAACGGCGAAATGAAGACACGGACCCCAGGCTGTCGGCAAGGTAGATTTATTAGCAACCTCTCAACGGGCGACGCGTTTCGAGCAACAAGTGCTCTTGTTCACACACCGTACACCCGGTCAGCTGACAATTTATATTCTCAATTGAAGTGATGCTCCACCCCACTCGTGAATCACGTGGTCACATAATGAACATAGAAAGAAATACTTGATGTAAATCATAAAGTAATCAATATGCACGACATGGTACAACAAGATATATTACGGCATGAATGCCTGGTCTCACAAGAATTATGCATCGAATAAGTATTCAATTAATAATTGGGCCTTCAGTAAACTGTGTTTTCCTGAAAAATATCTCTATACATCTAATGTTTTTAGCTGGAAATAGCACACAGAATAATATGTACAAAGATATATATACACATATATATACAATTATCTATACTGATTAGAAAACAATTCATATATATACACGATACGATACACTTTCTTTACTGTAATAGATCCTATTACAGTATAAATATTTATCCTTGTTATCAGGGTTTAATAAACCGTTCCCTGTTCCTATACTCACAACTTAGTTCCCTTGTCAATGGGAAAACTAAAAAAAGGGCCCCTTGTGATTTGCCTCATAATATTGTACCAAAAACCACATTACAACGTCGTGCATATATGATGGTTGTAGTCTAAATCCTAAGTGACCTGTGCAGTAATTAATAGTGATTTTTGTCTGAAAGAATGTCATATTTCAAAAAATACAATTACTCTTAAAGCACAATTTCAAAAAATCAATGAATATCATTGAATTGATCAATTACACCCTGTGTAGTACTACTAACCTAACTGATTGACCATTAAATAACGGTATAAAAATATCCGTATGAAAAGTGTATAGATACAATATACAAAAGTGAAGGAAAGAAATGCTAATCAAATATGAACAATATTTACATTGTACAGTTTGGTTTGTAATAATAACGGGTAAATCTATTCAGCTCTATTTTCTTGTTTTCCTAGTCGTGTCAAATCCGACCTATTGGCCAGTGATGTACTGAGTCGTCAGACTGTATTCCCATAGGGACCCATTGATTTTCTTAGATAGATGATCCCTAAAGTTGGAAACATAAATTGCATACTGACTTTAGAAGAGAATATATAACTCAGAAGTATTTAATATAACAGCAAAATACTTTACAGGAAATGATGTAAATCCTCTGTGGTGTTAAGCCCGTTAGGATATTTGCTGTCTAGCTCTACAATATACTGTGTCTCCTTCTTTCTTAGTAGTTTTTCTCTATCACCTCCTCTTTTAAGGGGGGCCACTACATCAATGACAATATATACCAAAAGTTCAAAGGCGTCCAACTCGCTCTCAGAGTCCAACAGAGAACACCATATGCCGAGTCCAAGGGTGTTTATTGACACAAACTACATGTTTCGGCCTGACAAAGGCCTTGCTCACGTTAGTGCAAATGATCGTGCATACAAAATAAATAGAAGTGCAACAGGAAGGTATGGACATCGAAAGTGGACTGGGACCAAAAGATAATGGCAGACATGTTGGAACAGTAAACGAATAAGCACATTGTAATGAAATCAAAACAATTGCAAAAGCATAATTGCAAAAACGCGTTGCACATCAGACATCAAACATCCTGTATAAAAATAAAATATATGAAATTAAAACAGAAAGATGTCAAAATCGTGTCAACCCAAAGAAAATAAATGTGCCGCGAAAACATTTCGACAAATGGCTGTAGACAAAATAAAGTCACCCAGAGTTTACATGTACAATACACATGAGAAAACAGTCACAGCAATAAATGGCCGGACTCAAGTCCACACTCCAGAATAAGCCTCACAAAAGAAAAAGGAGGGAGGGCGAGTCAGCTGCCAGGAGACACGAACCCCTGCAATCCAAGCGGAGAGCCCGGCTGGAGAGAAAGTGACACAGTAACCAGGTAAAATACCACAATGGTCACTACATGTAGAGACAACTACAGTGAAATACACTGAAGAAGAGCTACAGTGCAGACGTGTTAAAACTGTTCTTAATTGCGTATAACGTCCCAAAACCCACCAAAAAAGTCCAAAACCTTCTAGATGAAAACCCAAAATGGGCGTGCTCTTAAGTGATGATGAAGAAATGACATTCAAGGGGCTGGAGCAGTAGTGCTGTGACGTGACCCAGTCCCCAACTTTACACCTATAGGGAAAAGGAACAAGATGTAAGATAGCATGATAACAAGTATGTAAGCACTACAATAAACAAGCAACCATGGAGATGTCTAGAAGACGAAAGGAAATAAATAGCATAAATACAGGAAAAAGTACAGAATCAACAAGATAAACAAATCAATGGTGTTAGTTATCTTTGAGATGAACCGAGAGTTCCTCATCAAAGTTAAGCCCCCCTGGGGTCTTGGTCTGGAAATTGATGATATGTTTTGATTCCTCCTGTCTCAACTTGAGAACTCTGTTTCTGGGATTCTTGTTGATCTGTTCTAAGATATGAGTGCAGGATTGGAGAAATGGTACTCACTAAAGTGTCTAGCCATGGGATACCTTACATCACAGTGGACTATGGCACGATAGTGTTCCAATATGCGTTTTTTGGCCTGGGCAGTAGTACTCCCAATGTACCAAAGGCCGCAAGGGCAAACAATCACGTAGACTACAAACATGGTATTACAATTAAGAAATTGGGTAATCTCTCTCTTAATGCCATTGTATTCTACTCTCTTAACAAGGGTACTGTTTTTACACGCCTTGCAGTGACTGCAAGGAAAGAACCCTTGTAGGCCAAGGCCTTGAAATGTGGGATAGATAGTAATGTCACTATGGACACAAAGATCCCTGATATTTCTGCCCTTCCTATAGGTGATGCTTGGTCTATCAGAAATCAGGTCACCTATGGTACCATCACTTTTTAGGATATTCCAGTTTTTAGCTAGGATCTTTTGTACCTGCCTAGACTCTCTGTTATACATCAAGATGAGTCGTGTGTTGGTATCCTTCTTGTCAATTTCTTCAGTAGTGGTAACTTGAAGGGTTGTGCTTCTCAGAGTGGTATCTGCCCTGGCCTTAGCTTTTTTTAACACCCATGACGGATACCCTCTCTGGATAAAGCGATCCAACATTTCAGAGGCAACTTGCTGGTATCCGGCCTCTGTGTTACAGTTTCTTTTCGCCCTCAGCAGCTCACCATACGGAATACTCCATTTAAGAGGTTCAGGATGACTGCTGAGGGCGTGTAACACGCTGTTACCGGCTGTGGTTTTCCGAAAAAGAGAAGTATGTATGTTGTTGTCAATGATGTTGATCTTGACATCAAGATATTCTGCTGTTACTTTGCTAATGCTACTGGTCAGAATTATATTCATGTCATTGATGTTAAGACAATCAATAAAACTCTGAGCTTCTTTTGAAGATCCCCTCCACACCATAAACAAGTCGTCGATGTAGCGCCACCAGGTTGCCACATGACTGATGTATTCTGTCAAGGCTGGGTTCGCAAAGATGCTCTGCTCCCAGTACCCCATAAACAGGTTCGCGAAACTGGGAGCAAAGCAAGAACCCATCGCGGTCCCAGTCACTTGTTTGTATAGGACGCCATCGAAAAGGAAAAAATTATTTAGAAGACAAAATTCCATCATTTCCCACAGCATCTTACTGTGCTCGCGGAAACGTAGAGGACGTGAGTCAAGGAAATGTTTGCATGCTGCCAGGCCCTGTTGATGGTTAATAATAGTATATACAGCGTGGACATCCATGGTGATGAGAAGACAATCATCATCCCATGTCACGTCCTGCAATTTTGTCAAGAAGTCTTTGGTATCCCTGATATAGCTAGGGAGAGCATGTACCCATTCACGTAGATAATGATCCACGTACTTGGATACGTGTTCAGCCACACTGCCCCTCGAGGACACAATAGGTCTTCCGGGGGGGTTATCCTTACTCTTGTGGACTTTGGGTAGGAGGTATAGAACGGGGAGAATGGGATTATCATTTTTAAGGAACTTGTATTCTTCCCATTCCAAAATACCCCTATCCTTCCATATGCCTAGTTTTTCCCCCAATTCAGTAATGCTGTTTCTATACAGATCTAGGGTACTGGTGTATAGTATTTAGGATCGGATAGTTGTCTTTGTGCCTCTGTTACATAATGCTCTCTGTCTAGGATAAAAATATTGCCCCCCTTATCAGCTGAGCAAATCACCACATTCTTGTCATCCATCAGGGATTTGAGGGCATTACTCTGACTCAAGGACAGATTGTTAGACATGAGTCCCTGTTTTCTCTTGGTGTGTCGGTACTTGTTCAGCTGTTTGTTAACGCACTTGTGAAAGGTATCTATGGCATCGTGTGCCATGATAGGAATGAAGGTGGATTTGGGTTTGAATCCTGAAGCCGTACTACTGTCAATGGTAAAGTCTGCCTCACGAAGGAGCTGTGTATTACTATGGGAATCATCTTCCCTTTCTTCAAAGCTCGACTCCCCACGGGACTGTTCTATCTCACATTCTTGTTCCAGCTCTACGATGTTAATCAGACCATCAATATCGCCAATAGTAAAAATATCTTGAATGTGCGGTTGGGATTTCAAAGTGGTGTTACCACCCAGGGCTCTAAGCTTGTGCCATTTCTTCAGTTTCAGCTTACGAACAAATCTAAAAAGATCAATTCTAGATTTGCTGTAGTTTAAGGGCATAGATGGGCAGAACGAGAGTCCCAAACAAAGAGTAGTTTTTTCAATGTCACTCATAGTTCTGTTGGATAAATTAATGATCGTTTTATTTACCAAATCAGGATCCATTATTGTTTTCCTCTGGAGCGTGTGTTCATGTTTCCCACGTTGCCCCTTGCATTGCCTCTGTTGCCACCTCTGAAAGAGCCTCTTCCCCCTGTTCCTCCGTAAGTAACATCTCCGACTACATCTTGTTCCTTTTCCGTATAGGTGTAAAGGTGGGGACTGGGTCACGTCACAGCACTACTGCTCCAGCCCCTTGAATGTCATTTCTTCATCATCACTTACGAGCACGCCCATTTTGGGCTTTCATCTAGAAGGTTTTGGACTGTTTCGTGGATTTTGGGACGTTATACGCAAGTAAGAACAGTTTTAACGCGTCTGCACTGTAGCTCTTCTTCAGTGTATTCACTGTAGTTGTCTCTACATGTAGTGGCCATGGTGGTATTTTACCTGGTTACTGTGTCACTTTCTCTTCAGCCGGGCTCTCCACTTGGATTGCAGGGGTTCGTGTCTCCTGGCAGCTTACTCGCCCTCCCTCCTTTTTCTTTTGTGAGGCTTATTCTGGAGTCTGGACTTGAGTCCGGCCATTTATTGCTGTGACTGTTTTCTCATGTGTATTGTACATGTAAACTCTGGGTGACTTTATTTTGTCTACAGCCATATGCCGAAATGTTTTCGTGGCACATTTATTTACTTTGGATTGACACGATTTTTACATCTTTCTGTTTTAATTTCATATAATTTATTTATATACAGGATGTTTGATGTCTGATTTGAAACGCGTTTTTGCAATTATGCTTTTGCAATTGTTTTGATTTCATTACAATGTGCTTATTCGTTTACTGTTCCAACATGTCTGCCGTTATCTTTTGGTCCCAGTCCACTTTCGATGTCCATACCTTCCTGTTGCACTTCTATTTGTTTTGTATGCACGATCATTTGCACTAACGTGAGCAAGGCCTTTGTCAGGCCGAACCATGTAGTTTGTGTCAATAAACACCCTTGGACTCGGCATATGGTGTTCTCTGTTGGACTCTGAGAGCGTGTTGGACGCCTTTGAACTTTTGGAGTAATTTATGCCCGGCGTGCTCGGCCGGCATACACGCCACCTCCCTCGGGGCCATTTGCATCTTTTCTGAGCAACTTGTATATATATATATATATATATATATATATATATATATATATATATCCTTCACGGTGCAAGCAGCCGCCACACCTCGCTATGGCCCCTCCTCTTTCAACAGCGGTCCGTACTGGGCAGCGAGCCCCAATTATTCAGGATATCCACACCAAGGTCCTAGACTCCAAGGACGGTATGAATTACGGACACAATCGGCGGTTTAATCAAAATTCATTTATTCAGCGTTTCTCGGCAGTAGACACATAAGTCACTCGACGCGTTTCGGGGCTCCTCCCCTTAGTCACGAGTCAGTCCACTCGACGCGTTTCAGGGCTCCTCCCCTTAGTCACGAGTCAGTGACTGACTCGTGACTAAGGGGAGGAGCCCCAAAACGCGTCGAGTGACTTATGTGTCTTCTGCCGAGAAACGCTGAATAAATGAATTTTGATTAAAACGCCGATTGTGTCGGTAATTCATACCGTCCTTGGAGTCTAGGACCTTGGTGTGGATATCCTGAATATATATATATATATATATATATATATATATATATATATATATATATATATATATATATATATATATATATATATATATATATATATATATTCAATAAAAAAGCAAAGGTTACTAGGATTGTATAGTTAGCAAATAGAATTAAATGAAACCTTAGAAATTCGTTGAAAAAACAAAAGTTACAGGGACGGTAGAGTTAGAGTCAGATTTTATTCATACAAAACCAGAGAAATTCAGCAGTCATAGTTACCTTAGTCAACTATTACTCGCACCCCTGCAATGCACTGCTTATAGCCTCACATATTACATCACTTATGACATGGTCAGTGACATCACAGATGACATCACTGATGGCATTTTAAATGACATCACTGCTGACATCATCCACAGAATCTCTGACTCACTCACTCACACCCCTTTAGAAACTTTTATACACCTACTGCTACTCCCCCACAACAATTCACAAATCCATTCACAGAACCATACCAGTATTCACACACCCACTCAGTGATTCATAGATATACACACACACATCCCCTGGCACACCCATACTGCCACTCATAAACTCTCTCACTCACTCACTAATACAGCCATTGACATATTAACTCATACACCAATACAGGCACTCACACAATAGGTGAGTCAGCCATAGAACTACTCACACATCTAGACACTCTCTCTTACAGTCAATCACACAGCCATTTATTAACCGAAGCTGTTACACACACCCACACCCAGTTACATACTAATACAAATAATAACACATACTCACTCACACATAGTTAGTGACAGAAGCATGCACTCACCCATATAGCCACTCTCATATTCACGCACTCATGCATACAGTCACTCATATACTCCATCTCTCACCTATACTGCCTTTCAGATCCCAGTTACTCACCCATACTGATACATGTACTCAATCACCGACACAGCCATGCAGACACTCACTCACCCATACAGCTTCTCAGACATGTACACAGTAGCCCACACAGCCTCTGACTCACCCACTCACTCATCCATACAGGCATTCACACACCTCCTCACCCACACACACAGACACCCAGACAACCAATCAATCACCCATGTAGCCATTCATGTACCCACTAACACACTCATACACCCACTTAGACATCAACTGCCCAACAGATACACTCATTTACACAACCATTCACTCACCGATACATTCACTGAGACACCTAATCACTTACGGTCAGTCATGTACCCACTCAGTCATCCATACAGACACTCATACACCCACTGATTCACCAATACACCTTAGTATGTATATATATATATATGTGTAACACTCGTAAACTTTTTAAAAACTGGATGAAGTCATCACTGATGTCACCAGTGATGTCATTTGAGATGTCATCACTGATGTCACTGACCCTAACTATACCGTTCCTGTAACCTTTGGGTTTTTTTTCGTGAATTTCCAAGTTTTTTTAAAATTCTATTTGCTAACTATAACGTCCTTCTAATCTTTGTTTTTTTCAGTTAATTTCTAAGATTTTTTAAATGTTAATATCTAACAATAACATCCCTGTCACCTTTGTTTATTGTGTGAATTTTTAAGGTTTTTTAACTAGCTGTCACGTTTGCAGAGCGGTGGAGAAAGGGGGCTGGGCTCTGACCACCTCTCAGGGATACAACTGTCTAGAACTTACAGGAGGGCTTCTTAACCCCAAGGTCCCCCTGGGGCCAAATGGACTTTATCCCTAAACTAGCAGTGCGCCCAGAGGCACATTTGTAGAGTGGTGGAGAAAGGGGGCGTGGCCTCAGATGACTTCTCAGCAACCCTGCCGTGTGGGCCTTGCTGGAGGTAACATGATGGCACCCTGGAACATTGCTGGAGCTGGCCCTAGGGGGTAGTGGTCCTAAAAGGCCATGGAAGGCTCTTGGAGGGGACCCCCTCCCATCTTCAACATAGCCCTGTGAAGGTGATGGTCCCTAGGGCAGCGAGGGGCTAGTAAGCCCTCTGCATTTAAATATATTAGCCCCTGGGAGGTGGTGATTCCAAGGGTTGCAAGGGGGGGCTGGGGCCTTTGCATTATTTTTACACATAGCCCTGGGAAGGTGGCAGGCCCTGGCATACTGAGGGGCTGCAGCCTCCCATGCATTATAATTTAATATAGCCCTGGGGAGGTAGCAGTCTCTCCCTCATTTCAGTGATTCAGCCTCGGGGAGGTGGTGGTCCCCCTTCATTATTATTTATTGCCCCTGGGGCCTGGCCCACCTGGGGGCTTAATTAAACAAAGTGTCAGGTTTGCACTCCGCAGGATCCGCATGCAGAAATAATGCTCCACCTCCGGACCTCCCGAACACCCCGAATGTATATCACATGGTGTTCAGGTGATACAGTGAGAGAAAAACCCCAAAAGGGGAAAAAAAACAAAAGAAAAGATAGAAGGAAGGGACAGCGGGGGAAAAGAAGCTGCAAGAGAAATACACACGTGTTAATAATATTCTTAATCCTACTCTCATTACATTCTCACTACATGTAAAGCAACCCGATTCACCTGTAATAAGACATGTGTTTGCCCCTTCATACAGCGGTGTCTTCTTTTGTCCCTCCTGCCCTGCACAACACAAGAAGCACGGTTAACAGGGGCAATGAAACACTGAACTTCCTATATTACACAATCTGTCTGAATACATACCCTGAATGCCTAAAGGCTAAACCTCTGATAAACACTCCTGAAGGCAACTGAGAATCAGTACTTAAATCCACAATATGAATTGTCGCAGAAGCATAACCCAAGCACTGCAAGCAGATTCCTCCTCTGCTGATAACAGTACTTAAATGCCCAAGATAGCACCACCAGTATCAAAGATAAACCAAACACGGCATGATGTAGTTCCAGCTCTACTATCATCCGCTTTGGTAATTGTAATCCACAAGATTAAGTTTTAACATCCAGCATTATGTTTTCATGCTGTCAATGGGGAGGACTCCCCCTGCATTCCGTCACTAGAATATATACGGACAACTCCACCGGGAGTTGTTAAACCAAGATAACGCACTCAAACTCGAGTGTCCAAAGTAAGCTCCTTTCTGTTCCTCGCAGCCGCGAGGCTCAGGAGAACTCGGGCGGGAAAGCCCAGAAACGGTACAAACAACCAAAACAACGTGCAAGCAGCGCGAACAACTTTACCCTACTCGTTTTCCCTTCCAGGTGTAAACAAACTCCCTATTCTCTTCTCAAAGCTCGAATAGGATTCCAGGATAACGGGAACCAGACGCTCCCGCAAGACGGACAAAATCACGAGCCCCGTTCTCTAGTCCCGCCCGCTATATCCTGTCGTACCACTAAGGACCATGGGACTTGTAGTTCAGGGCCCAAGAATCAAGGGAGTTGTAGTTCAGGTAGGCGCAGATCTGACCTAAATCCTGACACAAAGTGCGTCAACTCACACTTCATTTTTTACAAATTGTCTGTGGGATTTGTGGATCAAACGTGACTCACACCAAAAATAACAAAAAATGATTTTCTTGGCTCCAGGGGTCCCTGTGGGTTCCCCTGAACAGGCCTAGGGTATCAGGGTGTTTCTAATCTGCCCCTTTTTCTAAAATGTTATTGCTTGTGACTCAGTTCAACCGAGTCACAAGATGACTGCCAACACTTCGTGGTTTGAAGTGTTGGCAGCCAATCAGATCTCAGGCATGAGATCAGCAGGGGTCGTAAATCCACTGCAGCGACCGGTGTATTTCTGAGATTAGCCTAATTATGCCAAAGTTATTGGCAATTCAAAAACAGCTTTATAATAGCAATCAGGTCTTAATTATAACTACTTGCTGGTGACTGCCAGTAGGTAATATATGTATGTATATACATATACTGATGCTGGCCTAGTAAAACCTTTGGAAGGACCAGGCAGAGTTTCTTCCAATACTCTGATCCATACGGAATAATGGTTCAATCAGCTTGGCTATGATGAATGTCAAGTAGAAAAGATATAATATACCAGTGAGTTTGAAAAAGGGCATGGCAGGATATATCCACTACTCCTACTTGTGAAGCCAGTATGAAATCTTTATCTAGCATAACTCCAAAAATGTGTAAGTCAATGTTGCAGGGATTCTGCTATGGAAAAGAAAAATGCTTGGAACCATAGTGCATCAGTACCTGACGTATTTGGGACTCAAGCCTTTTAACCAAAGACATTTGTGAAAACTAGACATGGGGCGTGACTGCGAATATGCTGGTGCTTCAGTAGAGCTCGGTGACTCAACCTTCATAAGTCTGATGATGCAGCTGTGAGGAATAATGTTGGCTCAGTGGTAGGCAGAAAACAGGGTGCAACTAGAGCACACATTGACACCCTTGAGAAAGCAGATTTTTCTCTCAAACAAGACTAAACAAGAGCAGGGCAGATCAGGGCCTCATGACTTAAGAGGAAGTAGAAATCTAAAGCAGCATCACAACACTACACCCTCATGAACATAACACACAGTACTGCATCCTAGGGCTGCACGGTCTGCAACACCCACTCATATAACATTAGGGAAGCTGCCGGAGCGGGCCGTGGATGGACTGCAAGACACCTGGAGAGCCTCATTACCATAATGCAGAAGAATAAAAAAGGAAAGAGGACTGCAGCTGTGGCCATCTTGAATGTACTAGTACCCTGAAAAGCCTGACAATTGTTACAAAAGGCATGTCATGGAGCAAAAGAGGATAATTTCAAAGTCCACCATCAATGACTATTGCTCACTTCATACCCGTGTGCAATGACTATGCGCAGAAACTTTTTAGGAGTGAAGGTTGCAGCCGGTTGATAGGATGAGCCTAGCCCCCTATTGCATTCTTCTTTTTTTTTATTAAATATTCCTTGTGTCTAGTGTGCTTCCCCCACGCCCATGGGGATAGCAGATTTAGTTAAATTCCTCAATCCACCCTCAGGTGAGGCAAAAACACTGTTTGCCATTTAGGGATGGATGTAATGCCCAGTGCCAGGACAGCCCTTCATCTCATTACCTGAATTTAAAATAAAAACATCCCTGTTGTCTAGTGGGTAAACAGTTTAATCAACCAACCCCACTCCCCTTCCCGGGGTCATAATAGCCATTGTGGACCTTGTTGGGGGGAAGCAATGGATCCTGCCTTATATTGCAAAATACCTTCTTTTCTTCAGCTTTAATTTCAGCACAGTTGAGAGGGGAAGTCTCTTTTGCTGATCATAGCCCGAACCTTCCAGGGGATGCCCAATATTCAATGATATCATGGTGGAACATCACTTATTATAAAAATGCATGCAAGGTTATCAACATTATTACACAATCCATTAGGTACATTTAGCAAATTGGAATTCACACTGGCCTTCTGAACTCTTTCCACTCCTTTATTTTCTCCCCTATGTACCACTCTACTTTAAAGTTCATCCCATTTCAATAAAGCGGATAGTCTTTTTGATAGGGAAGGCAGTTACCAATATCCTGGTCATAGGAAATGGTCCTTTAATGAGAAAAAGGGGTGGGTCAATGACTCTGCTACTAACTTTCATTGTCTAGGGTCAGGTGAGCAAGTCGATACCTAGATCTCATGTTTTGAGAGCTCGGAATATCAGGTATGTTCTGTTAAGGCAGTTGTGCAACTTTTACATAATTAAAGCATGAATCATATTTAAGAATTCCACTTCTACTCGCTCACATGGGACATGCCAGTCAAGAGGTTATGCAGATCTCTTCCATCTTTCTGAGAGTGAGGTAGGTTCTGTGTAATTAGTTAAATTGTATTACCTTGAAATTAACACTCACTGTACACTCTGTGCCTACAGATTAAGGCTAACTTCCAATTCTCTTCACGTATATATGTACAGATATCAACTGCCCATGTATCTGTGGGGTCTTCAAGGGTGTCTTTGGTTCAATTAGTTCCTGATTTAACAGTGTCACCTTCTTTTTCACATCACCCATCATCACAGAAATTGCAAAAAAACATGGGTCAGTGGCTTTGTGTCTCCTCACATAACACTTGTATCGCTTTTTCTGTAACCCCAAAAAGCAAGAACTGGCCTGTGAGTATGTCCTAGTCTCATATAGATTCTGGGAAAGGATTCAGCATGCCAGAGTCCAAGAAGTCACCAACTGTCGTAACTCCTACTCTTGTCAATAGAGGAACGTTCATACTGAAGGATCCCTGGGAATCCATCAGACCAATAAGCAGTATGCCAGAGTATAGGTTTCCCCATAAACCAGTTCTCTTATGGGAGCTCTCATAGCAATATCTACGCAGTCTCACCAGATGTGGCAATCTCCCTAGCTTGCTTGTAGACCTCAAAAGTATATTTCTCAATGCACCCTCACTAAGGGGTCTATTATGATGTAGGGCGGATTGCCACCACCTGCATTGTGGTGGTAATCCGCCCAACATCATCCCCCGCCCGCCCGCCCGCCTCCCCTTTCCCTGCCATATTATAATGGCGGGGGACCGCGCTGGACGGGAAGACCATCCAACACTTTTCCGCCGGTCGACGGGTCGAAGGGTTGCATATGGTGGCGGTGTCTGCTAGACACCACCAGCCACCCGTTGCTAACATGGAAAGACATGCAGACTCCTGAGTTGAGGGCCCGTTGCAGGACCCCAGGATGTTGGGGGGGTCTAGGTACCCCCCTGCATTTGCATGGACAACGTGGCAGGCACCGCACGGTGCCTGCCGTGCTGTGCATTCAAATGCACACTGTGCAGACACAGCCTGGTGGCTGGCGGTGCTGTGTGCACAGCTCGCCACAATGTTGTGGATGGGGGATGCCACCGCCTCCGTGGTGGTGGCATCCAAATTGCCGGTGCAGGACTGCCGCATCACTGGCGGCGGGTCCCAGCACCGCTAGGGTGGCGGGCGGCCATCCTAATAGATCCCTAAGTGTTTCCCTTAAACACCCAGTTTAAGATCAGTTGAATCATTGCCCATTGTATTTTTATGGTCATAATCTGGAGCGCCGTGACCCCCCTCATCGAAAGGGAGTTTCATCTACAAAGCGTCACACTATATCTTTCCGAAGACTCAATTAGTTCAAGAACAAAATACCCTATTTGATTGAACCATTTCTCAGCAAAAGCATTGTTGAATTAGAAAATCAATTTAGTAATCATGGTAGTATCACCATCTCTGCCAGAGCTATTCTGTCAATTAGAGGTTCTTCCAGAATGGTACACTTCCCCTAAGGGTTTCCATCATTGGAGAACTAACAGATAAGATGAATATACAGGTGTGCGTGTGGTCCAAATATACAAAGAAACTCAGCTCAGGATTTGTAAATGTGGCAAGTAGATATACATAGATATTGATAAGAAATGGACTCAAAGTACATCATAGAGGTTCCTCCCATGTTAGTTTGTGCGATTTAGACTTGAATGGTTTAAAGCCAGCGTCCTGTTAAAGTTTAGACAAAATGGAGGGAATCAATTTCAGGACAATGCAACCCTATTGAGTCTCTCTCAAGTGCCAAAGTAAATTGTAGTGTTTCAAATGTCAGGGTGAAGATCAATAGGATGATCGCAGAAACACACCTTGCCTATGCCAACATTCTACCATACTTGCCTAAAGCAAAAATAATCTACTCTGTTCCCATTTCTGGATGATATTCTTTCTGTAATGGGCTCAACTGGCAAATGATTGCTAATTTTATCGTGAAATAACACACAAATCTAGTAGTTTAGATAGATAGGGCAAATTGGAAATAGGAAGGCAGTTAACAAGATTTGTAGGGACTAGAGAAGGCTTTTCAAAAAGGGAAGTCACTGAGGCCCATTAGTATTAAGAGATCCAGTTGCAAATTAGTTTTCAGTTAGAAGTTTTAACCTCAGTGCAATTAAGGGGTTCAGAAGAATCATAAGAAGAACAATTGTAACAAGATGCATGACAGTCTTTCAATAGTTTTGTAAAACTAAATGTGCTCAATTAATTGCAAAATTCTCGAGATGGTAAAATGGTTGATTTATTCAATAAAGATGACTTCATTCAAGATGGCAAATATGATTTGCTTGTCAATTACTAGATCAAGATTTACATTTTTGGTGGGGTATAATGAGCACACACTTATCTTTATCAAAATAGGAAGAGGTGACCCAATGTGTATTCAATCATTCCAATGCTTAGTTTCGTAGAACTCATCTTTAATCAACTTCCTATTCTCAAGAATTATTTGATCAAGGGTAGATTTCAGTCACCTATTTAATACATTTAGATTGCCAGAGTATATATGCTCTAAGATTGTGAATACAATTGTTCTACTAGGTGACCATCCTGGAACACTTTCACTAATCACCAAGGCACTTTAACTCACAAATGTGTATTACCTCATAGGATAATTTGTGGGGTACAGTGTTTAATTTAATAGGCATTGACTGTGCTGTCATTTAAACTGTGCTGACTGCACTGTAAACATGGTTATATTGGCATTTTCAAGACCTGACACCACTGGAAAAAAACATTTATATGATGCGGCCAATAACAGGCACTAATAATGCAAACATAAAATCGATTATGTGATTTGTCTCCAGATCACTAAAAGTGCATGATACAAATCAATTAAACAAAATAATATGATTTTTTTGATAAAAACTGTTGAAGTTCAATGAGTGAAATCTCCTGCAAAATATTTAATTTATTTTTGATTTTCATATGGGGCTTCAACGCAACTCTTCTTTCAGATAAATACTTTTATTGTGCTTTTACAAGAGTGCACAATCACCTCAGACTTTTTGGTACATGAATCAATGCAGGCTCAAGTGGGTTGGCAGTCGGGTTACTCCTTCACAAATGTGGTAGATGTCCTGTCAGCTTTTTGTAAGGGCATTTTAGTTTACAGCTATTCTAATATAGCAGGCAGGCTATCCACTACACCTGCTGTAACTCCAGAATTATGTAGTAAACATGCAGCCACAGAATTGTATTAACCTACTGCCTCTCACACTTGTCCATCGTTTTATCAACAATTTATTGATGAATGATAAACAAAACCTAAACATTTTACTTCTAATCAGTACCCACTGTTAGTTTCACTTTGAAGAAAACATAACTCAATCATAGCGATGAATAACGATGAATAACGATGATAACGATGAACATAACTCACAACGGGTATGTGTAACATGGACCTATATTGTTTTCAGGCTAGCTACAATAATGCCTTATTAGATGGATTGATGGATGTATATATGGATGAATCTCAGAAAGTGTGTTTGTTGATTTGGTGTATATCAGTTTAGTACTTTATGAAATAGTAGCATTTGTAGAGTGGGCTTTAAAGGGTTAATGCATGTGTATACACTGCCATTTTAACTGGAGTATTATTCCAAATGATCTCATTTTAATTTTTTAAGAAGTGTGAATGTCTAGATAAGTGCTGTAAAAATTCAAAATAATGTGGCCATTTTGAGCCTTAAGTGGGCTGTGACTCAAGAGTTTCATGCTCTGGAATTCAATCCAAAGCCATCGGGGTTGGGGGGATCCACTCTCAGAGTTGCCTGGCACCAGGGGAGTGCTTCGGGGAATAAATCCAGAGCCTTGAAAAACTCACGTCTCATATCAGAAAGTACACCAAATTGAATGCATGATTCTCAAGTGACAAATAATTCAAAAATCAAAGGAACACCTATTTTAGGTGCCAGAATTGAACTTCATTTTGTGGTTGACTCTCAAATCACTTCTGACTGAGGAGTTTCATTACTTTCCAATCACTTGTGACTCCAGAGTTTCAGAATGACTAAAAAAAGACAAAGACTGACCACAAGCCAGTGGCTCCATGTAAACCCCTACATCTAACGGTTAAAAACTGTTTGCCTAACGGTTGGCTGATGGCGTAAGATTAAGCGAAGAACCAGGCCACAGGCACAGTCCTGCATTTTCACATGACCAAAAGCTGTGATCTGTGGTGGTTGGCTGCCAGCAGGGAGTAGAGAATAAGGTATGGCAGCAGCACAGGCCCTGTGACAACCCCCCGTGGTGCATGGCTAAAGGTCACACACCCTCTACCCATCTCTCACTGTGCACAGCTAAAGGCAGTGCCCCATGGGGCTTGGCAGACAGCAATGGGTTGGACAGCGGCCAGGCCCCATGCCAATCACCTACTGCACTTGGCTAACAGTCATGAGCTGCGGGGTGTGTCTGCTCATGGCAAAATGGAAGTAGGGCCTGGCTGCAGGCTAAAGGCTGTACGCAGCATTAGATAGGTAAAAATGTAATGAAATTCACTAAAGAACACAGTTAGAGCCTTAGATATGGTTCTGGCTCAAATGCAACAGAGCACTAAAATTCACGAATTAGGGTTACCAACCCACAGTTCACATGCCATAGCCTGTGCCAACTGCCATGCTCAAAACACCAATTTACCAACATTTCAGAAACAAAGGAGACAGCAAAAAAGAGAACCACAGGGCAATGTGGCACAAGCTATGGTGCATGTCTATGGAGAGTGCATTGTTAACCAAAACTAGTGGATTTCAGTGGTTTGTAGCATTTAAATCATATATTAGATGTTATGGGTGTGTACGTGTGTGTGTATATATTTATTTCAAATAAAAATGATGTTATAGGTATGTTTAAATATGATAAAAACTAAAGAAATACCGAAAGTCACCAGATATTTCAGGGTGCTGGGTTACCTCAACCACCCCTGTTTGGTTTGCACACCGAGCTTTCATGCTGTCCATCATGATTCCATCAATGCACCCTGAACCTTCCTGCCATTGTCCTTATGTGCCATTATCTGGAGCCTTTTCCTTTGCCCCGTCACAACCATTCATGTCATAGAATATTCCGGGTCCAGTTTCCTATTCTTTCCTTTTGTCCATGTCCCCCAGGCCCTGTCTCAACCTTCATGCCAACTATTCCCAGGGCCTTTTTCTATTTCGGGGTCTTAAATTCCTGACCATCTGACCCATTCTCCAGTAGGTGTCTGAACACCCAAAGTCTTGTGAACTTCGGATGACACGTGACATGGGGGACCATTTTGTTTGGGCATGGTACAAGTACCACGCCCAAACCCAAAGGCCCACTTGATTTCACTTTGGATGGAGAGCATTTCATGTCTCCGTCTGCCCTCACCTTAGGATTTCTAGCCCTCCTAAATCCCTCCACTACTCACTGGATGTGTGTCCCCTCCCACAGCAAGTTCTTCTCTGGAAGCCGATGTCCTGAAAAGGAAGACAGGACCCAGTCTTAGTGCACTAACGAAGACTGTAACCCTCAAATTAACCATCAAACCAAGTACTAATGCGAATACCACAATAGATACATTGGTAATTAAAATACTCTGACACAATAGAGACATTGTATTTCAAATGATGTATGAAGGAGGGTAGGCTGAGTTGATGGTAAATCCAAAAGGTAGTTTCTTTTTCAGTATAATCAGGATTATATATATACAGAAAATGTAGATTATAAGGTAGATGTAGATGAAGCCCTACCAGGAGCAACATCCCAGCTGCTCAGTCCACATACACCAACTCACATTTCACTCAGCCAGACTCACAGGAACATTCTACAACATCACTCAAACAATGGCTGAGCAGCTGGGCACAGAATTCAAAGGAAATATTAAATATCAAGAAGATCAGGATACCACACACCTTCCTCCTTTGAGAAGGCAAAAACAAACACAAGTACAAGTACATATAAGATGGAAAAGCACAGCATAAAAACAGACTTGCAAATAAAGAGGAAATAAAGAGAGAAACAATACAGACGTACAACACACACTCTCCCCTACAGCAAAAGGAAATCAATGTGCTCCAAAGAATACAACACATATGTCCTAGGAAACAATGATGCAATATAAAAACACAAGCACAACACACACACCTCTCCTTTCACAAATAGAAATAAATGTGCTCCAAAGGATGCAATAACAATTCCCAAGTAAAAGATGGTGCAGAACCATGTTGCCAAAGGTGCACCCAGCATTAGGTAACATAATAATAGATTGGGAGCAGATTCCCATCACTGGTAAATGCAATGAGGCAAGAACATATCCCCACAAATCGGATTGAGCCCACAAAAGTGACCCATCACCAAGAACAACAAGTAAGAATTGTGAAACAAGACGCACATCACAAAATGCAATTGGGGAAGCAAAGTGCCCCTTCAATATGGTTTGAGCATTCAAGTAAAGTAAAGCCCATCACCAATCAGAAAATGTTTGAGCTCAACAAAAATGCTCATCAACCTAAATTTAAATAAAATTTGGAGTCACTGTGTGCCCATAAAAATAGTTTGAGTTAAGCCAACTTCTCACCACCAGAAGGTTCAAGTAAGATTTGGAGACACAATGCACCCAACCAAAATGGTTAGAGTGAACAACATGCCCACCACCAGTAAACACAAGCAAATTTGGGTTTCCATAAAAAAAATTGTTTGAGCTCAACATCACGCTCACTGCCAGTTATTCCAAGTAAAGATTGGGGTCACTGTATGCCCTATTGCAAAAGGTTTAAGCTCAGCAACCTGCTCACCACCCTACAATTTAAGAGAAGAAGGGCCAGAAATCTCTCAACCCTATCAGCAGACAACATAAATAAGGATTGAGTAATAAGAACACTGCCCCATCACCAACCATAATTTGAATAATTTGGGATGCAACAATCGAAATCCCAGCACTGATAAAGTACAGGTGACACAAAAGTATCATCAATAAAACATGACAGTACCGAACAAAAGTATATACTTAAGTAATCCCTAATATTACTATGATGAAAATGCTTTCAAATATATGCAGGAACAAGTTAAGCATGGTGACAAACACACAGGCAGGAAGCAAAACTAGCACAAAACATACTTAACTGCACATTTTAAGTTCAGGTTGGCAGAAAAATATTGGATATATGTGGAACATAACATCTTCTAAACATTCTTATGTGCAAATTCAGCAGAGTTCATTAATGCAAGTAATCAGACATGCTGAGAAAAAATAAATGTTGAGAAATAACACTGGTACTCGAATCTAGTACACGAGTACCCACCTGCTCGGAAGAAGGTTATCAAACTACATAATAAGTGCACAATCCTGGAGAACAAATGAAAATATTTCAAGATCTCACAACAGAGCTGGGATTCCTGCTGTCCTGTGCACCACATGCTTTTGAATTTTCAAGTCAGCTGTGCCAAGACATGGGGGATGAAAAAAAATAATGAATGCTAAAACGGCATACATATGTTGCACTCCTTGAACATGACAGCATAAATCATCCCAATCCAGCAAAACGGCTGCCAAAATGTGTCTTTCTACTTTGTTTTCTTAAGGAGATATCCGTAGGAACAATCCAACCGACTTCCCATCGTGGTGTTAACTTCAGTGTGCAGAGATCACACACTCGCCAGCACTTCAATATGTAGACAGACATGGAATCACTATGGAACACGTAGCAGAATCACGCCAGGAACGCCCATGAATTTTCCAGCTCCTACGCAGCCTCAAGGCTCCAGGTAAACTGCTCGAGTCAGAGTAAAATCCGGGGAGTGAAAAATGAAAAGGTAAATAAACAGAGCAGTTCACAGTCGTTGCAACCTTTTCAATGCCCTTACAAAGATTGCTCTGGCCCCATTTAAATAATAAGTCTACAGGTTAAATCCAAGCGCAGGAAACAAAACCCAGTGACCGCAGGGCCATTACAAACTCACCACTGGCCCAACAAGGGAGGTTCAATCCCATAAAATGCTGGTATAAAATTTTAAATATTCTGCCACTTCGGTTCAATAAAAGGTTGTAAATACATGTTAAAGCACTACACATCCAAGCCAATGGAGAGCTGCCAGAAGCTTGAGTTCAGTTCACCCAAAACATTTGACATCATTCCTGCATTTTATTAACTTTTAACGTACTTGCAACAAGAAACTGCTGGCTCCCTCAGCATCAGTACAGCCAGAACAAGTTCTCGTTGAGTCCAAAGTCACGTTACCTCAGCAGCGCCTGTTTAAATGCCCTGGGTTAAGGCTGTCTGGTCAAAACTTGTCATGGGTTAGAAGAAGAGCTGACCATTCTTCAGCATCAAAGACTTTTTTTTACTTATCCTGGTCTAGTAACCCTGTACATATCATTTAGTTGACTTAGAGTATAGCTTTCCAAGTATAAAATAATATATGCTAGGGATCAATTTTTTTGTATGACTCCAATTTGTCAGGTAATCATGCATAATAGATGGGGCAGGTAGCAACAATGTATTGAATATTTAAGAAAGACAATTTTTCAGTTGAAGGAATTTCCAAGATTGCCTAGGTGTGAGGTGAAAAGTCGTTTTGTTGGTTGACAAATGTTTTCACAATGTACTCCTTAAAGAGAAGATGAAGGTAGAGAGTGCCTTTATATGCCCAAGCCTCTCGGTAGATGGGTGAATTATCACTCAGAATGTTGGCATTGTGCCGAATCTAGGTGTTTTAAATGGAAAAAACTGTTTTGTTTCAGTGCTTTGTGTTGGGTCTTCCAGAGTTGTATCGAACATTGGATCAGTGTATCGTAGTGCTCATTGTACCTCTTCAGCTGCTTACAGCACCAACAGACCTTTGACCTTGAGTTAAAGAATATAATAATAGAATAGAACAGAGTAGAATAATGAATGACTTGGATCATAATAGCAAACGGCTAAAGGATATACTGCAAACACTAGTAGCTAAAATGTGGCAAAATCAAAATGGGGAGAAGATGAGCATAGAAGAATAGATATATATTATAAACAGTGTCAAATAGAGATCCCAGAAAGGGTAATGAATGCGTTCAGAATCCAGTGTTAAATGAGAGTGTAGGCAACTCTGTAGAGGGCTCCAACAACAAAGAGGTACTGGAAAAGTAAATGGACAATGTATCTCCTGTTGAAACCCATCATGGTTGAATAATTTGAAAAAGAAAAAGATACTAGCATGTTGAATACAGGACAGAGTGGAAACTCTACCAATGTATTTTGTATCATTAGCAAAAAGAATAAAACAAATTGCTATCACAAAGGAAAGAGAAAGAGGAAAAGGGAAATTCTAAAAGTGGACTGAGTGTACTGTGTTTGAAAATACTGATACCAATATCACTCAGAGTAAAGAGATATAATATGGATTGTAACTTAACCCTGTTGCATAAAGCTTTTCTCCAATGACAAAGAGTAGCAAACTAGCACCTAACATCTAAAATCTATTTCTGGAAATTATTCTGATGGAAGAAAAAAAATGAATGGAACACATTTGCAGAGAAAAAAAGTACTCATACGTATGATAAGACCTTTTAAGTTGGGATCAAATTAGAATAAATGCTGTGTAATATCAATAGTATGAATGCAGATGTAATAACATCTTTGGTTAGCTATGATTGGATTTGTTTTGTGCACAGATTTCACACTCCTGAACCATCCTTGTAATGTCTTTGGTCATTGTTGGCCACCAAAAAGTTCTTTGAATCTTTTCCACCGTCTCTTTGGGTCCTGGATGTCCAGGCAACGGGAGAGAATGCAGCCATTTAAACACTGTTTCTGTTAATTCTTTGGTGGGTAGATATACTTGTTGTCCATGAAAAGGTATTCCTTCTTTAACAGTTTGAGTTTTGCTTTGCTTAATCCACTGTGACCAAGAAGAAGGGGGAAAGTGTGTATGCATGATATCTAAAAACTGGTCTGTTGTTAATACACATAACACCTTGGTAGGGGTAATAATAGATTGAGGTGACCCTTCTAGTCTATGTACAGAAGGATTTTTTCTAGACAAAGCATCAGCTTTTTTATTGTCGAGTCCAGGTCAATAAGTTACAATAAAATGGTATTCAGCAAAGAACATCACCCAAAGTAGCTGGCGAGGTGTCAAAACCTTAGCTGCACTCATGAACTGGAGATTTTTGTGATCTTTATAAACTGTAATAGTAAAACGTGCCCCCAAAAGATAGTGTCACCATTCTTTGAAAGCGTCGTGGATGAAAAGCAACTCTGTCTCGGCTATCGTGTAGTTCTGTTCTGCAGAATTTAGCTTTCTAGACATATATGCCACGGGATGTAATTGTTCAGTATTTGTGTTTCTTTGGGATAAAATGGCGGCAATAGCTACACCAGATGTGTCCGCTTCTATAATGAACGGTTCTTGAACATCTGGGTGCATCAAAATCGGAGCATCTGTGAAAGCCCCTTTGAGAGATCGAAAAGCAGAATCAGCTTCAGGGGTCCAGTCAAACTTCACCTTTTTTCGCAACAACCACGTGATTGGAGATACTATTGACAAAAAGTGATCAATAAAACGACGGTAGAAATTTGCAAAGCCTGAAAAGCATTGCACGTCTCTAACAGATTTGGGTAATCTGCCAGTCTGCTACAGCTTGTGTCTTTCTGTCAGTCATTTTCATTTCAGACAGTGTCAGAATTACTCCTAAGAATTCTACTTGAGTAACATGAAAGTCACACTTAGATAACTTACAGTATAAATGATGTTTTTGAAGAGTGGTTAAGACCTTTTTAACATGGCTTTCATGGGCGTTGAGAGTGTCTGAATAAATCAAAATGTCATTAATATACAAAATGACAGGTCCAGATATTCTCGTAGCACATCATTTAAGAAAAATTGGAACGCAGCTGGGGCGTTACAAAGCCCAAAAGGCATGACTAAATATTTGAAGAGTCCATATCGTGTTTTAAAGGCAGTCTTCCATTCATCTCCATGTTGAATACAAACCAAATGGAATGTTCTCCTGAGGTCCAAATTAGTGTAAATTACTGCTATTTTCACCTGATCCAAAAGGACAGGAATCAGTGGAAGGGCGTATTTATTTTTGATTGTGAGCTTATTCAAGGCCCTATAATCAATACACATTCTTAATTCACCATTGGCCTTCGGAATAAAAAAAAGAGGAGGTGCTGCTGGAGACTGAGATGGACGTATAAAACCGTTCTCCAAATATTGATCAAGATATTGCAGCAAGTGTTGGTTCTCATTTTTGCATAGGGCGTAAATTCGACAATTCGGTACACAAGAACGAGGTATAAGATCTATCTGACAATCATATGTCCGATGTGGTGGCAGAACGGTAGCTTTGGATTCACTGAATACATCTTGAACTTGCTCACATTGGATTGGCAAGAGAGTTTCTTTTTCTTCTGCTGTGGCAATATGTCCTGGTACTGCTAAACAAAAATGGGCCCTATAATTGGAAACACAAGAATTTATTGAAGGTAAGGCAAGGGTACCATAGAGATCCCCTTCCAAACAACTTGGGCAAATCAGTTTACCGTAGACTTATCTGTTGTTACTGCTACAGTTTTGATATTCAGATTCTTCCCTTTAGGTTTAATTGGACAGTCTTCAATGAAATGCCCCTTATGACCACAATACAAACACTGCACATTCTTGCGACGAGTGTGTTTTCCGTCTTTGTATAACGGTTGTCTAAGAGTTCCTATTTGAATTGGCTCAACTGTGGACTCTGAAATAAGAGGCTGTATCCTGGATTTCTCGAGTTGCCAACTGGATTTATCGGGTCTTTTCCTTTCACACTTTCTTTCGGAGAGTCTGTGATCTAATCGCAGAGTTAGATTTATTAGTTCAGGACACGTTGTTGGTTGAGGATCAATCTGTGCAAGAACATCTTTTAGCTCATCTTTCAATCCCTATTAAAATAGAGCTGCTCTTTTTTCCTCAGGCCAAGAGGTCTCGGCTATCAACCTATTGAAATGTGCTAAATATGAAACCAAGTCTTTGTTCCCCTGCCTTAGTTCTAATAGTTCTCGGTCAGCCGACAAAGTAACTGCATGTCTATCAAATATTTTTCGAACTCCTCCACAAATCTTCGCCAGTTGTACAATAGCGGGCTATCTTGTCGCACCAAAGGAACAGCCCAAGTGGCTGCGTCTCCCGACAGATAGGATATCAAAAAGGATATTCTGGATTGAGGATCTCACCTGAGTCAGGAAGATTTGTACCTTAGAAGGGTCACCAGAAAAACTCTCAGGAGGAGCCACAGGAATTTGTGTAGGAAGGTTCACAGCAATATTAGTGAACGGTTGTGAGTCTACTCTAGACGCAGATGTTGTGGTTTGAGAAAAAGGACTACCAGTACTGTGATGTTGCATGCGATCTACTTTATCAGAAAGAGCTGCCGTAATATGTTTTGCTTCAGCTAAATACCTCTGCATTTGAGTAATGACCTTCATAAGATCATCTAAAGTGGCCATTGTAACCTCTCGTACAGACCGGGAGGAATAACATTTGTGGGCTCACTATTCTGTCACGGTGAGCTTTCTTCCTCAGGGTCTGGACGCCAAGATACAATGACCCACCTCTCGATACCTTCAACCTTCAACTCTGACTTCAGTATAACAGAGGATTGAAATGATCAAGCGGAGGAAGGGAAATTAGGATGGGAACAGCTGGGAAGGAGATCCGTAAAGGAAAAGGTTAAGAACACCTCAAAACAACTTCAGCAAAAGATAAACAATATTGCCTAAACTCCCTAGAGTTTTATTTCACTATTGTGTTTTACCCTATATGACTACTAAAGTAAGTTTCTGCACTCACAAAATCATTGAAAGCGTAGCACATGAGTTAACATCACTGACTAGTAAACAAAATGGCACTTTCTAGTAAGTCTCTTTTCCCCAAATAAAGATACCATGTCCTGTGCTATTACATAGATACAGAATGTGTCAATGAGCTCTTAATGTCTTGTCTCAATATCTCTTCATAATAGAGAACATGCAAATACTTATAAACAAAGATGCCCAGTTTCTGTGTGATTACATGAGAAAAATTATGCAAATGAATTTGAAATAATGAAGACAAAGTCAAGATGTTTAATTTGTGACTAACAATGCTCTTCTTACCTGCAGAGTACGACCTACTCTGCTACTTGTTAGTTGTGTTGCGAAATGCAAGGAAAAACGCAGCTGGAGCCGGCACGAACCAGTGAGGAACCGCTGGAGGCCCAGCGTGAACTGTGGGAGCCGGCACCAGCCAATGGAGAGCACCGGGAGGCCTGTGGTGAAATAGATCTGACCAAACTGGGATCCTGGACCTCAAGGCAGGAGAAAACTCTACTCAGAAGTCCCAGGGAGCAACACCAAGGCCACTAACCTGAACCGCAAGGAGCCAGGAGAAGAAGGATACCGGAACTAGGGATGAGAGCTCCGCATTCGGGAAATCCTATGGAATAGTGAGCACAGAGGAAGGGGCGTGGCTGATGACGTAAGTGCTGCCTCGCTCTTCCGTGCAATTTCCCTCAGGCATGATGGGATATGTAGTTCCCAAGGGAAAAAACCTCTCCTGCAAGGCAATAAAGAGCTATACGAGTTCCCCCGAATATAAGGCATCAATTAAGCAAAGGCAAACAATTGAAATAAAAACATTTAACACATTAGATGTAAGGCAAAGCACATTACCTACAAAGGTAGCAGAATACCCACCAGCGAGCCAAAGAAGCAGCCTCATGCGCTTTGCCACAATGGACCTTATCGCTTGGTGGCATAGGTATATGACTGTGATGGATAAGAGGTTCATGTGAAGTGAGCAGGGCGGGCCCTAGACCACGTGCCGCCCTAAACCTGACACTGTTGTTGTGATGAAGAAAATAATAACCAAATATATCAGTTCAATATTTTTCCCTACGGGTGTGAATTGTAATCAAAATTGGGTCAATTCAGTGATGGATTTCTGCTTGAGGCTGATTGTCGATCACATACTACATGCAGGTGATGAAATAAAGTACCTTGGCTTTGGCATATATTAAAAGCCTCTTTTTTAAGGAAAGATCTCAAACCACCCATGATTGTGATATTCCCTTGAGGTAAAATAGGACAAGATCAGACAAAGAAAGAATATCAGAAAATGATATCTGTAAGCTTACTTTTAACAGAGGTTCGGAGCCAAGACTATACCTAAGAAGAACAACATTGTAAATATTAATCTATATGGATGAAACATCTGAAAAACTGGGCAAATAGAGGAATATGATTGGAACTGCATTGCTGCGGCTATCAATCCTGTCGACCCAGTATGACAACCTTTTGATTCCTGATGCTTCAGCACTAAAACTGACGTCTTGAAATATTGCTGGCATTAAAAGGAATGAAAAGCACTTCCAGTTGGAATTATCAAATAATTAAATTAGGAAGCAACAGGGCATTAACCAAAACATACAGACACCATAGCCTGAGACAAGAAGGCATCCTTTCTTTCTTGTTATTTTCATTACAAATTGGGAACATTGCTTTAATTATACATTATACTTACTGTTTTCCTCCAAAACTATGTATAGAAAGTGTCACAAGCCTAATGTATTCCAATGATACTATTTTATTGTATCTAACACACCCATAGGTTTGCAGAGTAGTACATGAGTTGGCCCTATGTTGTAAAGTGAGTGACCCAACAAAGTGATCTTTTTTACAGAAGAGAGAAGGGTACAAAAAATAAAGGGAACAGTCGAGACACAGAACCTGGAATTTGTTATTGCATGCACATACCTGCATGATCTTTACAAGCAAACTGAATTTTAAGTAACACATAGAAGTGGTGGGGATGAGAGCAAAACCAGTTGCAAGAAAATAAAATGGTTGGCCTATGAGTAAGGTCAGAGATTGATTGAGGTAAACAAGGAAACATACAACTTGAACATTTAAAATCTGTTCCTACATGGAAGTGAGATTTTGAAGCAAAAAGATCTTACAAAAATCCAGTTAATTGAAATAGGTATTTGAAAGGTCTGGTTAGGGCTCTAAACTAGTTCCTGTAAATTGCCATTTAAGACTTGAACTTGGCTTGATAAGTATATTATTCAAGTATTTTCAAAGAGCAGAGAAATATTGGTACCACTATCAAACAGCAAGTGACAGATAATTGAGACATAGGATCAACGATTTTGTGTAGAAAATCAAGCAGGTTTTGTTGCCTGATGAGATAAATCAAGTTGATATTAGATCTTGTGGGTTCTGTAAGCTCAAGCTCTTTAACAATAGCAAACTGTAGCTAACATGTAGAGAACTTAATCTAAGTACAATTGGTGGAAAAAGACCTGCATGGATGTGTACATTCACCAAAATATGTCATATAGTTAATATGAAATATAAAGATGAGCTTCAATTATATCTGAAACACATCCTAACTAGGAACATTAGTAGATGGATGTTATAATTAAGATTAGGGCGCATTCCTTTCAACATTAAATGCAGCTGCAAGCTCTTCACCAGATTTCATTATTGATATGCCAAGTGCTTGCTTAACTTTCACATTCTGTAGCTATGCTGTTATTTAAGTGTTTCACTTCATTGTATTTTGCACGTATTGCCCTTTGGCTCTGAAAGAATTATTGCTTCAAGGTTTTTTAACATTGCTGGCTTGTAGAGTTAATGAATAGCTTTCAATTACAATGAAATGTGAACATTTGCACTATGTTATGAATGGGTACATTTTAAAATATGGATGCGAGATCTATGTAACACAGTTTAAGAATAAAGATTTTCATTTGAATGATGAACTTCTAAAGAATGTTTATAGTATTTACGAAATCAATCTTTGTATTGTCAAAGAGGCATAAACTCAAACAATAAAATCACACCTGAAACTTGATTGTAAACATGCATGAAAATGTGTAGCGTATTGACCTCAGGAATCAATAACCTTCTTACTCAATATAGCCTTCAAGGTTTGCAGCTTGGGCTAAATATGTGGTATAAAGAGGTGCTATATTCAAATGAATAATAAGGTATTGTTTAACTCTCTGGTTCACATGTTAAGATTAGACCATTCGCGAAAATAATGAATCGTTTACATCTCCTGGTAGATATTATTTTGAAACTTGCATTTAGCAGTGTCCTAATGTGATAGACAAGCCTAGTAAACGCTAAGTTATACATTAAAGCATTTCACAGCCCCCGAAACCAATATTTTCCTTATTTTTAAAATCCCTGAAATCCAAAATGTTTACACACACATCTGATTTCCTTATTGTGCAGGTGATGTCCCAGTGCAGGTGATGTCCCAACCTGAATCGCCTTTAGCCTTAAGAAAGGTTAATACACACTGTAGCATTTAGAATGAGAAAGGTACATTACTTCATATGATTCTGTGGCAGCTGAAATTACATTAAACCGGAAAGCATGAATCTGGATAAACCTCTAAAAGTTTTTTTTAGTTTATCTGAACCCATGCAGTCAGTTTCTATTCTAGTGTTTGACAGGGCAACCAGACATGTTGACCATGCTCTTCACATATAAAGAATAGGTTTGCCTCACACATGACCTTCTGTTATGCACTGAAAGGATCCACTTACCACAAAATTGCAATTAACAAGCTATTTTCATCAAGCCCCACAAATGATATAGTAAGGCGGGAATTAACTTACAAGATTCCTATTTTGTTCAGATTTCCTTATTGACTCCATAGTGAGTTCTAGAGTTTTGGAACGGACATCTTGTCATGGAGCTTCACAGACGAAGTCTGTGGTGTAACAAACATCTGATGCACTAGATTGTATTTTTAGTCTTGTTGCCCTTGAAATAAGTCTCATTTGGCTTCACTCTTACTTGGGTTTTCTCTTCCAAATATGCTATTTGTTTTATTGCGATCAGATGATGATTAAAATATGCAGTGTAAATTGACTATGTTGTGAATGATGTTACCAGTTGTTGAGCGGGTGGTATACCTTTCACTAATATGAAATTATTTAATTTTGTAATATTATCCGCCATGAATACATGGTTGGACTTAAAGTATATTAGAATGACTATATTTAGAATATTACAAGTGTGTCGCAGAATAGGTAGAGTTTGCAATGGTCCTTGAAGGGTTGCAGTTTCTTGTTTAATGTCGCAAACGTACCACATTTTAAAAATAATGACTTATACGACAAGTCATAATGGGTTAACAAAGCATCATTGTCAAGGTGTAAAGCCTTTTCTTTTCACTTACGGCCCCGCAAATCAGTGTTATGAAACTTGGTGAAGCCTTAACTTGTAATTGACCTTTGGGTAGACATAGAATTGAATATATTTCGGGTAAGGCTACTGGAAGGCATATTTTATATTTTTGGGGCATAGTCTATCATGGCTTGTGATGCCCTTTGGCTATGAACGCTAGTTTACCATCAAAATGTCGGAATGCACCTAAGTGTAACTTGCAAGAGAGGTTCATGCTTTGCCTCCTTACTTCACAAGCCCAGTAACATTTAAATGTCTTTCACACAAGCTGTACCAACCAATTTAATTACAGATGAACTATCTGTGGGTCCATGACTGAGCCAGCTGGAGACTGAATAAACCCTAGAAAATCTAAGGTAGTAAGGTGGAGCTGATATTTTTTCCATGCAGCTTCATTTTGAAAAACCTATCCTGAATTATACATGTATTATGATTTTCAAGATGTGTTGAGAAAGTCATTATATTTTCTGTGTAGATGAATGAAAAATGATCTACATATTCTTTTAAAACCTTTATAAACATTTGAAAGGTGATAGTTTCGTAACTGAGTCAGAATAGCATCACTTGATACTCAAAGAGACCAGATTTATTACTATACTCCCTCTTCCATTGATCTCCATTGTGAAACTAATTGTAGATTAGAGTATATCCCTTGACACTACTTTTTCATAACTTCATTAGTAATAACAATCTAACCACCTTCTCCTTTCATCAACTCTACAATCTTCTGTCTATGGGGTGACGTAGACTAGAACTTCTTTCTTTTCCCGCCCTTCCAGTTCACTAGCTAGCAGTTTAGATGAATCACTAAACTGATTAGTTTTGAACAAACAATAGGGTGATTGGATACCTCAACTAGCCTGTCCTTCATTTAATCCTTTAAACCCCTTCATGCTTAGCATCCGGCTACTACATTGCACATGACTGAAACATGTGTAATAGAGAAGCACAATTGCTTTACCTTAGTTCTAGCAGCACATTCTAAGGAGCTGCCAATCAAATCCATATGAAATAGCCATGAAAATTCTGCCTCAAGTAGGTGAGCAAAATATTTCAAAAAGGGGGGTGGTGATGGATAGAGTATCTGAGTTAATCAGAACACTCCTACCCAGTCAACATATCAGGGCTTGATCCATCACCGTTTTTTAGCTCACTGCACCATCCCAGTTCAGAACCTGGCTATATGCAAATTAGTCTGTCCCTGGCCCAGTGCATCATGGGAACAGGGCAGACCAAACTACCAAGCCAATTCTTCACTGGAAAGGAAACAAGCTTCCGGGGACCGGTTTCTGGCATTACAGCCGTCTTCGGCCCGGCTTGCTTGAATCCTGATGGTGCAGTGAGCAAGGGACTCATGTCTGAGCATACCCTTCCACACTTGTGGTGGCCAAAATATTTCAAAAAGGGGGGTGGTGATGGACAGAGTATCTGAGTTAATCAGAACACTCCTACCCAGTCAACAGATCAGGGCTTGATCCATCACCGTTTTTTAGCTCACTGCACCATCCCAGTTCAGAACCTGGCTATATGCAAATTAGTCTGTACCTGGCCCAGTGCATCATGGGAACAGGGCAGACTAAACTACCAAGCCAATTCTTCACTGGAAAGGAAACAAGCTTCCGGGGACCGGTTTCTGGCATTACAGCCGTCTTCGGCCCGGCTTGCTTGAATCCTGATGGTGCAGTGAGCAAGGGACTCATGTCTGAGCATACCCTTCCACACTTGTGGTGGCCAAAATATTTCAAAAAGGGGGGTGGATCAAGCCCTGATCTTTGGACTGGGTAAGAGTGGTCTGCTTAATTCAGACACTCTGTTCATCACCACCCCCCTTTCTGAATCATTTTGTCCACCACAAGCGTGGAAGGGTATACTCAGATGTGAGTCCCTTGCTCATTGCACCATCAGGATTCAAGCAAGCCGGGCCGACGATGGCTGAAATGCCAGAAACCGGTCCCCGGAAGCTTGTTTCCTTCCCAGTATAAGAATTGGCTTGGTAGTTTGGTTTGCCCTTTTCCCATCATGCACTGGGACAGGAACAGACTAAATTGCATATAGCCAGGTTCTGAGCTGGGATGGTGCAGTGAGCTAAAAAACGGTGATGGATCAAGCGCTGATCTTTGGACTGGGTAAAAGTGGTCTGCTTAATTCAGACACTCTGTTCATCACCACCCCCTTTTCTGAATCATTTTGTCCACCACAAGCGTGGAAGGGTATACTCAGATGTGAGTCCCTTGCTCATTGCACCATCAGGATTCAAGCAAGCCGGGCCGACGACGGCTGAAATGCCAGAAACCGGTCCCCGGATGCTTGTTTCCTTCCCAGTATAAGAATTTGCTTGGTAGTTTGGTTTGCCCTGTTCCCATCATGCACTGGGACAGGAACAGACTAATTTGCATATAGCCAGGTTCTGAGCTGGGATGGTGCAGTGAGCTAAAAAACGGTGATGGATCAAGCCCTGATCTTTGGACTGGGTAAAAGTGGTCTGCTTAATTCAGACACTCTGTTCATCACCACCCCCTTTTCTAAATCATTTTGTCCACCACAAGCGTGGAAGGGTATACTCAGATGTGAGTCCCTTGCTCATTGCACCATCAGGATTCAAGCAAGCCGGGCCGACGACGGCTGAAATGCCAGAAACCGGTCCCGGGAAGCTTGTTTCCTTCCCAGTATAAGAATTGGCTTGGTAGTTTGGTTTGCCCTGTTCCCATCATGCACTGGGACAGGAACAGACTAATTTGCATATAGCCAGGTTCTGAGCTGGGATGGTGCAGTGAGCGAAAAAACGGTGATGGATCAAGCCCTGATCTTTGGACTGGGTAAGAGTGGTCTGCTTAATTCAGACACTCTGTTCATCACCACCCCCTCTTCTAAATAATTTTGTCCACCACAAGCGTGGAAGGGTGTACTCAGATGTGAGTCCCTTGCTCATTGCACCATCAGGATTCAAGCAAGCCGGGCCGACGATGGCTGAAATGCCAGAAACCGGTCCCCGGAAGCTTGTTTCCTTCCCAGTATAAGAATTGGCTTGGTAGTTTGGTTTGCCCTGTTCCCATCATGCACTGGGACAGGAACAGACTAATTTGCATATAGCCAGGTTCTGAGCTGGGATGGTGCAGTGAGCTAAAAAACGGTGATGGATCAAGCCCTGATCTTTGGACTGGGTAAGAGTGGTCTGCTTAATTCAGACACTCTGTTCATCACCACCCCCTTTTCTGAATCATTTTGTCCACCACAAGCGTGGAAGGGTATACTCAGATGTGAGTCCCTTGCTCATTGCACCATCAGGATTCAAGCAAGCCGGGCCGACGACGGCTGAAATGCCAGAAACCGGTCCCCGGAAGCTTGTTTCCTTCCCAGTATAAGAATTGGCTTGGTAGTTTGGTTTGCCCTGTTCCCATCATGCACTGGGACAGGAACAGACTAATTTGCATATAGCCAGGTTCTGAGCTGGGATGGTGCAGTGAGCTAAAAAACGGTGATGGATCAAGCCCTGATCTTTGGACTGGGTAAGAGTGGTCTGCTTAATTCAGACACTCTGTTCATCACCACCCCCTTTTCTGAATCATTTTGTCCACCACAAGCGTGGAAGGGTATACTCAGATGTGAGTCCCTTGCTCATTGCACCATCAGGATTCAAGCAAGCCGGGCCGACGATGGCTGAAATGCCGAAAACCGGTCCCCGGAAGCTTGTTTCCTTCCCAGTATAAGAATTGGCTTGGTAGTTTGGTTTGCCCTGTTCCCATCATGCACTGGGACAGGAACAGACTAATTTGCATATAGCCAGGTTCTGAGCTGGGATGGTGCAGTGAGCTAAAAAACGGTGATGGATCAAGCCCTGATCTTTGGACTGGGTAAGAGTGGTCTGCTTAATTCAGACACTCTGTTCATCACCACCCCCTTTTCTGAATCATTTTGTCCACCACAAGCGTGGAAGGGTATACTCAGATGTGAGTCCCTTGCTCATTGCACCATCAGGATTCAAGCAAGCCGGGCCGACGACGGCTGAAATGCCAGAAACCGGTCCCCGGAAGCTTGTTTCCTTCCCAGTATAAGAATTGGCTTGGTAGTTTGGTTTGCCTTGTTCCCATCATGCACTGGGACAGGAACAGACTAATTTGCATATAGCCAGGTTCTGAGCTGGGATGGTGCAGTGAGCGAAAAAACTGTGATGGATCAAGCCCTGATCTTTGGACTGGGTAAGAGTGGTCTGCTTAATTCAGACACTCTGTTCATCACCACCCCCTTTTCTGAATCATTTTGTCCACCACAAGCGTGGAAGGGTATACTCAGATGTGAGTCCCTTGCTCATTGCACCATCAGGATTCAAGCAAGCCGGGCCGACGATGGCTGAAATGCCGAAAACCGGTCCCCGGAAGCTTGTTTCCTTCCCAGTATAAGAATTGGCTTGGTAGTTTGGTTTGCCCTGTTCCCATCATGCACTGGGACAGGAACAGACTAATTTGCATATAGCCAGGTTCTGAGCTGGGATGGTGAAAGTGAGCTAAAAAACGGTGATGGATCAAGCCCTGATCTTTGGACTGGGTAAGAGTGGTCTGCTTAATTCAGACACTCTGTTCATCACCACACCCTTTTCTGAATCATTTTGTCCACCACAAGCGTGGAAGGGTATACTCATATGTGAGTCCCTTGCTCATTGCACCATCAGGATTCAAGCAAGCCGGGCCGACGACGGCTGAAATGCCAGAAACCGGTCCCCGGAAGCTTGTTTCCTTCCCAGTATAAGAATTGGCTTGGTAGTTTGGTTTGCCCTGTTCCCATCATGCACTGGGACAGGAACAGACTAATTTGCATATAGCCAGGTTCTGAGCTGGGATGGTGCAGTGAGCTAAAAAACGGTGATGGATCAAGCCCTGATCTTTGGACTGGGTAAAAGTGGTCTGCTTAATTCAGACACTCTGTTCATCACCACCCCCTTTTCTGAATCATTTTGTCCACCACAAGCGTGGAAGGGTATACTCAGATGTGAGTCCCTTGCTCATTGCACCATCAGGATTCAAGCAAGCCGGGCCGACGACGGCTGAAATGCCAGAAACCGGTCCCCGGAAGCTTGTTTCCTTCCCAGTATAAGAATTGGCTTGGTAGTTTGGTTTGCCCTGTTCCCATCATGCACTGGGACAGGAACAGACTAATTTGCATATAGCCAGGTTCTGAGCTGGGATGGTGCAGTGAGCGAAAAAACGTTGATGGATCAAGCCCTGTTCTTCGGACTGGGTAAGAGTGGTCTGCTTAATTCAGACACTTTGTTCATCACCACCCCCTTTTCTGAATCATTTTGTCCACCACAAGCGTGGAAGGGTATACTCAGATGTGAGTCCCTTGCTCATTGCACCATCAGGATTCAAGCAAGCCGGGCCGACGATGGCTGAAATGACGAAAACCGGTCCCCGGAAGCTTGTTTCCTTCCCAGTATAAGAATTGGCTTGGTAGTTTGGTTTGCCCTGTTCCCATCATGCACTGGGACAGGAACAGACTAATTTGCATATAGCCAGGTTCTGAGCTGGGATGGTGCAGTGAGCTAAAAAACGGTGATGGATCAAGCCCTGATCTTTGGACTGGGTAAGAGTGGTCTGCCTAATTCAGACACTCTGTTCATCACCACCCCCTTTTCTGAATCATTTTGTCCACCACAAGCGTGGAAGGGTATACTCAGATGTGAGTCCCTTGCTCATTGCACCATCAGGATTCAAGCAAGCCGGGCCGACGATGGCTGAAATGCCGAAAACCGGTCCCCGGAAGCTTGTTTCCTTCCCAGTATAAGAATTGGCTTGGTAGTTTGGTTTGCCCTGTTCCCATCATGCACTGGGACAGGAACAGACTAATTTGCATATAGCCAGGTTCTGAGCTGGGATGGTGAAAGTGAGCTAAAAAACGGTGATGGATCAAGCCCTGATCTTTGGACTGGGTAAGAGTGGTCTGCTTAATTCAGACACTCTGTTCATCACCACACCCTTTTCTGAATCATTTTGTCCACCACAAGCGTGGAAGGGTATACTCATATGTGAGTCCCTTGCTCATTGCACCATCAGGATTCAAGCAAGCCGGGCCGACGACGGCTGAAATGCCAGAAACCGGTCCCCGGAAGCTTGTTTCCTTCCCAGTATAAGAATTGGCTTGGTAGTTTGGTTTGCCCTGTTCCCATCATGCACTGGGACAGGAACAGACTAATTTGCATATAGCCAGGTTCTGAGCTGGGATGGTGCAGTGAGCTAAAAAACGGTGATGGATCAAGCCCTGATCTTTGGACTGGGTAAAAGTGGTCTGCTTAATTCAGACACTCTGTTCATCACCACCCCCTTTTCTGAATCATTTTGTCCACCACAAGCGTGGAAGGGTATACTCAGATGTGAGTCCCTTGCTCATTGCACCATCAGGATTCAAGCAAGCCGGGCCGACGACGGCTGAAATGCCAGAAACCGGTCCCCGGAAGCTTGTTTCCTTCCCAGTATAAGAATTGGCTTGGTAGTTTGGTTTGCCCTGTTCCCATCATGCACTGGGACAGGAACAGACTAATTTGCATATAGCCAGGTTCTGAGCTGGGATGGTGCAGTGAGCGAAAAAACGTTGATGGATCAAGCCCTGTTCTTCGGACTGGGTAAGAGTGGTCTGCTTAATTCAGACACTTTGTTCATCACCACCCCCTTTTCTGAATCATTTTGTCCACCACAAGCGTGGAAGGGTATACTCAGATGTGAGTCCCTTGCTCATTGCACCATCAGGATTCAAGCAAGCCGGGCCGACGATGGCTGAAATGACGAAAACCGGTCCCCGTAAGCTTGTTTCCTTCCCAGTATAAGAATTGGCTTGGTAGTTTGGTTTGCCCTGTTCCCATCATGCACTGGGACAGGAACAGACTAATTTGCATATAGCCAGGTTCTGAGCTGGGATGGTGCAGTGAGCTAAAAAACGGTGATGGATCAAGCCCTGATCTTTGGACTGGGTAAGAGTGGTCTGCCTAATTCAGACACTCTGTTCATCACCACCCCCTTTTCTGAATCATTTTGTCCACCACAAGCGTGGAAGGGTATACTCAGATGTGAGTCCCTTGCTCATTGCACCATCAGGATTCAAGCAAGCCGGGCCGACGACGGCTGAAATGCCAGAAACCGATCCCCGGAAGCTTGTTTCCTTCCCAGTATAAGAATTGGCTTGGTAGTTTGGTTTGCCCTGTTCCCATCATGCACTGGGACAGGAACAGACTAATTTGCATATAGCCAGGTTCTGAGCTGGGATGGTGCAGTGAGCTAAAAAACGGTGATGGATCAAGCCCTGATCTTTGGACTGGGTAAGAGTGGTCTGCTTAATTCAGACACTCTGTTCATCACCACCCCCTTTTCTAAATCATTTTGTCCACCACAAGCGTGGAAGGGTATACTCAGATGTGAGTCCCTTGCTCATTGCACCATCAGGATTCAAGCAAGCCGGGCCGACGACGGCTGAAATGCCAGAAACCGGTCCCCGGAAGCTTGTTCCCTTCCCAGTATAAGAATTGGCTTGGTAGTTTGGTTTGCCCTGTTCCCATCATGCACTGGGACAGGAACAGACTAATTTGCATATAGCCAGGTTCTGAGCTGGGATGGTGCAGTGAGCTAAAAAACGGTGATGGATCAAGCCCTGATCTTTGGACTGGGTAAGAGTGGTCTGCTTAATTCAGACACTCTGTTCATCACCACCCCCTTTTCTAAATCATTTTGTCCACAACAAGCGTGGAAGGGTATACTCAGATGTGAGTCCCTTGCTCATTGCACCATCAGGATTCAAGCAAGCCGGGCCGACGACGGCTGAAATGCCAGAAACCGGTCCCTGGAAGCTTGTTTCCTTCCCAGTATAAGAATTGGCTTGGTAGTTTGGTTTGCCCTGTTCTCATCATGCACTGGGACAGGAACAGACTAATTTGCATATAGCCAGGTTCTGAGCTGGGATGGTGCAGTGAGCTAAAAAACGGTGATGGATCAAGCCCTGATCTTTGGACTGGGTAAAAGTGGTCTGCTTAATTCAGACACTCTGTTCATCACCACCCCTTTTTCTGAATCATTTTGTCCACCACAAGCGTGGAATGGTATACTCAGATGTGAGTCCCTTGCTCATTGCACCATCAGGATTCAAGCAAGCCGGGCCGACGACGGCTGAAATGCCAGAAACCGGTCCCCGGAAGCTTGTTTCCTTCCCAGTATAAGAATTGGCTTGGTAGTTTGGTTTGCCCTGTTCCCATCATGACTGGGACAGGAGCAGACTAATTTGCATATAGCCAGGTTCTGAGCTGGGATGGTGCAGTGAGCTAAAAATCGGTGATGGATCAAGCCCTGATCTTTGGACTGGGTAAGAGTGGTCTGCTTAATTCAGACACTCTGTTCATCACCACCCCCTTCTCTGAATCATTTTGTCCACCACAAGCGTGGAAGGGTATACTCAGATGTGAGTCCCTTGCTCATTGCACCATCAGGATTCAAGCAAGCTGGGCCGACGACGGCTGAAATGCCGAAAACCGGTCCCCGGAAGCTTGTTTCCTTCCCAGTATAAGAATTGGCTTGGTAGTTTGGTTTGCCCTGTTCCCATCATGCACTGGGACAGGAACAGACTAATTTGCATATAGCCAGGTTCTGAGCTGGGATGGTGCAGTGAGCTAAAAAACGGTGATGGATCAAGCCCTGATCTTTGGACTGGGTAAGAGTGGTCTGCTTAATTCAGACACTCTGTTCATCACCACCCCCTTTTCTGAATCATTTTGTCCACCACAAGCGTGGAAGGGTATACTCAGATGTGAGTCCCTTGCTCATTGCACCATCAGGATTCAAGCAAGCCGGGCCGACGACGGCTGAAATGCCAGAAACCGGTCCCCGGAAGCTTGTTTCCTTCCCAGTATAAGAATTGGCTTGGTAGTTTGGTTTGCCCTGTTCCCATCATGCACTGGGACAGGAACAGACTAATTTGCATATAGCCAGGTTCTGAGCTGGGATGGTGCAGTGAGCTAAAAAACGGTGATGGATCAAGCCCTGATCTTTGGACTGGGTAAGAGTGGTCTGCTTAATTCAGACACTCTGTTCATCACCACCCCCTTTTCTGAATCATTTTGTCCACCACAAGCGTGGAAGGGTATACTCAGATGTGAGTCCCTTGCTCATTGCACCATCAGGATTCAAGCAAGCCGGGCCGACGACGGCTGAAATGCCAGAAACCGGTCCCCGGAAGCTTGTTTCCTTCCCAGTATAAGAATTGGCTTGGTAGTTTGGTTTGCCCTGTTCCCATCATGCACTGGGACAGGAACAGACTAATTTGCATATAGCCAGGTTCTGAGCTGGGATGGTGCAGTGAGCTAAAAAACGGTGATGGATCAAGCCCTGATCTTTGGACTGGGTAAGAGTGGTCTGCTTAATTCAGACACTCTGTTCATCACCACCCCCTTTTCTAAATCATTTTTTCCACCACAAGCGTGGAAGGGTATACTCAGATGTGAGTCCCTTGCTCATTGCACCATCAGGATTCAAGCAAGCCGGGCCGACGACGGCTGAAATGCCAGAAACCGGTCCTCGGAAGCTTGTTCCCTTCCCAGTATAAGAATTGGCTTGGTAGTTTGGTTTGCCCTGTTCCCATCATGCACTGGGACAGGAACAGACTAATTTGCATATAGCCAGGTTCTGAGCTGGGATGGTGCAGTGAGCTAAAAAACGGTGATGGATCAAGCCCTGATCTTTGGACTGGGTAAGAGTGGTCTGCTTAATTCAGACACTCTGTTCATCACCACCCCCTTTTCTAAATCATTTTGTCCACCACAAGCGTGGAAGGGTATACTCAGATGTGAGTCCCTTGCTCATTGCACCATCAGGATTCAAGCAAGCCGGGCCGACGACGGCTGAAATGCCAGAAACCGGTCCCTGGAAGCTTGTTTCCTTCCCAGTATAAGAATTGGCTTGGTAGTTTGGTTTGCCCTGTTCTCATCATGCACTGGGACAGGAACAGACTAATTTGCATATAGCCAGGTTCTGAGCTGGGATGGTGCAGTGAGCTAAAAAACGGTGATGGATCAAGCCCTGATCTTTGGACTGGGTAAAAGTGGTCTGCTTAATTCAGACACTCTGTTCATCACCACCCCTTTTTCTGAATCATTTTGTCCACCACAAGCGTGGAAGGGTATACTCAGATGTGAGTCCCTTGCTCATTGCACCATCAGGATTCAAGCAAGCCGGGCCGACGACGGCTGAAATGCCAGAAACCGGTCCCCGGAAGCTTGTTTCCTTCCCAGTATAAGAATTGGCTTGGTAGTTTGGTTTGCCCTGTTCCCATCATGCACTGGGACTGGAGCAGACTAATTTACATATAGCCAGGTTCTGAGCTGGGATGGTGCAGTGAGCTAAAAAACGGTGATGGATCAAGCCCTGATCTTTGGACTGGGTAAGAGTGGTCTGCTTAATTCAGACACTCTGTTCATCACCACCCCCTTTTCTGAATCATTTTGTCCACCACAAGCGTGGAAGGGTATACTCAGATGTGAGTCCCTTGCTCATTGCACCATCAGGATTCAAGCAAGCTGGGCCGACGACGGCTGAAATGCCGAAAACCGGTCCCCGGAAGCTTGTTTCCTTCCCATTATAAGAATTGGCTTGGTAGTTTGGTTTGCCCTGTTCCCATCATGCACTGGGACAGGAACAGACTAATTTGCATATAGCCAGGTTCTGAGCTGGGATGGTGCAGTGAGCTAAAAAACGGTGATGGATCAAGCCCTGATCTTTGGACTGGGTAAGAGTGGTCTGCTTAATTCAGACACTCTGTTCATCACCACCCCTTTTCTGAATCAAGTAGGTGAGCAGCATATACTATGGCACTGTTTTTTAATTGACTTTCTGATTAATGAGGTTGCCACATTCTGCTTAAAGCAAATGCAATCTAGCATCATCAAATATTGCAGCCCCACATAAAAGTGTGGATTGAATTGAGTGGAGATAATTGACATTTCTTGAGGATGTCCTTTAAAATGCTCCGGTGGTGCTACAGGCAATTTATTCTGCAGTGTGAGAATGACTTGTGCCCTTGCTGGCTTAACAGAGAAAGAAGAAAGAGATGATTGAGCTTTATAAGAAGAGACTACACTTGTAAAAGAAGTCCTGATGAGTCCAAATATACCCCTGAAGAAGTTGTGCTGGGTCTTTTGGGGTCTTACATCAGAACAAGGTGACAAAATGAGAAGAGAGTGCATTAGATCTACATTGTCACCTACAAAAGCTACTTTTGCCCATATGAACAACCATTCTAATCATAGTGCTGTTTTTTAATTCATAAGCCATAAACCCATGTTATATGTGTTCAAGTACATTCAGCATAGATTCTAGGTAAAGCAATCAGCTTGTTTTCCATGTGTAACAATTCCGTGTTCAACATAGGCCAAAGAGTCGCCAGGATCCATCACATATAACAGATCCTGTCCTTACTCACAGACAGCATAGTTGATGGCCCTACAAGTCCTTATCCCTCTGCAACTACTCAGCAGACCATCAACTCCCACATAGGAGATTTAGAAGGTTTTGAGAAATATGGATGAAAGACCAGCGTGCTTGCGATTATCTGTCTCGTTTACTGTTGAAACTATCCTATCATGACAACTACATACAGAAAACATGAACAAGTTAGAAGTAATGAGAACATTGTCTTAAAGCATCGAGGCTATGAGAATTTTTGAATGGGTATATTTCTGCTTGAATAGCTACCCACCTAGATTCTCTTTAATCTTTTCTGAGTTAATAATTGAATTCTTGAATGAACTTGTTATTGGGTAGTTTCAATCATGTCGTTTCTGTTGGTCATGGGTGCTCAACAAATATGAGATTGTATATGTTAGTGTGTGAAGTTTGAACTATGTGTTTTGTGTCATGAATCTCACATTGTTTTTCTTTTTTACAAAACTGATGAAATTCGAGGAAATTGGGCTTTTTTTCTTCCCTCACAATACACTGGATAAAACCCATGGGTCTCATTCATAATAAACCCTAGTGCAACTCACAAGAGTATCCTTAGTAATTTGAAATGTTTCTTTTCTTCTGGTTCTTTTCTTGCTTTTTCCTATTTTAATTTTATGATTGGATTAAACATGTCTTATCCCAGGTAACTGAGATAATTTTACTATTTTCAATTTCTCTCCTCTAATTTATTTTACTGATATATCCATATTAAATCCACTCTAGGGTTGGACAATTTATCTTTCTTCTCTTTGCTTACGTGGTTCGCCAGATCTTTCATACTGCATGACTGATGGTCACAGCTCCTTGCATTTTCTGTTCTGTTTCATCTTTTCCTAGAAGTACTATCATGTGTTCTGCCCCCTATTAAGCTAAAAAGCAGACGCCCTTTCTCGGATGAAAGTTGAGGGTTATCCCGACTGAGTCCCAAGCAGATTGACATAATGGACAATTTAACGTTTCTTGAAAAGAAATATTGTTTATTCTGTTAAGTACTTAAAACCAATCTTCTCTAAGCATGGTGCAGATTTTAACCATGTGTGTCGAGGTCCTGTCATAATTACACCATCTTTACACATAAATATGGCTTTTATACATTTTAACCAGAATGTAATTGTCAAGTGGAGGTCAGAGCGGAGGCATTGGTACTTCCCAAAAAATAGGTGCCTTCCACTTTCTTGTGGCAACCCTTGACTCCTAGCTAAATATTTACTATGAAAAACAGGATAGGAAGAGTAATAAAAACACAGTTTAGCAAAAGATATAAAAAACAGATAAGAATCCGCAAAAGGTTTTTGCAAATCTTTTGGATAATTTACGCAGAAGGACTAATAAATATCCCTGTATGAAAAAGAAAAGATTTTGGTTAAATTATTTTCCTTTGTGAGATATCATAAATCTTGACAATTAATTAGCTATTTGTGTACGCTTTTCTTTTTTCACAGGGCACTACAAAACTATAATATTGGGATTTCTCCTATGATCAGAAGACAAAAGACCAACGACTGTTGTTTTTGTTTAATGTTGCTATCTGAATACTATGTAATAGCCCAACATGTAACAGTATTCTGCTGTGAGGTGCATATTCCATATTTTGTCCAAAAATTACATTTTTTGTGGGGAATATTAAATTTTATTGAAGATTGATAATAATAGCATGGTCAGCTGCTCAGCATATTCTTTGGAGCTGGTTTTTGGCAGTGGTTTAGTATTCAGATGTCGTGCATACCCAGGAGGATTTGCATATGGCACTTCATCGGTTCTGCAAGGAATTGTCATTTTGCTACCACAGCCTTATAATGCGTTGTTTATATTTTGTGCTTTAAATAGTGTATATTTCAATCTTTTAAACATTTGCAGCGCATGTATTTAGTCAATGCAATTTTGACTGCACATCTAAGATGTTTAAATTCGTGTTCATATAAAAATGTTTTCATATCTATGCATTACAATATTTAATTTCAAAATACCAGTTATCATGTCTGAAATTTGAAATCGAAATTTTGAAATTGACTTTTTTTTGTATTTAAGTATTCAGTCATTTAAAACCATTACACCAAAACAACATATTTTACATACATAAAACATCATAGTAAAAATCATTAATAAAACGTTTAAACCATTAATCATGTCTGATATAGAGACGAATTATGAGTTATTTTGTACATTTCATTGAATGCACAAAGGTGACATTTTATTTTCCTTCTTTTTTTGGTATTTATGCCATAGCCTCAAACTGATACAAGATCAATATCACATCCCCAGTGCATACCGTATTACAAGGGGGTCCATGCTGAAGTGCAGAAAGATTTAGACATGCATAATCAATTACCCTTAACATGAATAGCATACATTCGGTTTTGAATCCGAAAAGTTCAAAATGAACTACTTTAATGTACACATTGCTGCACAAGGGAACAACTGAGAGTAGACTGATCTTTCTTGTGCTTATTTCGGAATATTCTAAAAAGCAGAGGTTGTTTACGCAATAGAGCCACAGCTGTTTCGATGAGTGGTTGATGGTCTTTGTTTCAAATTGATTCTTTTTTTTCTTTGATGAACTGTATCATCTGACTGGCAGTGAAAAGGACCCATGTAGTGATACTGCATTAAAATGCCCAAAATGCTTACTTCCAGATGAGCTACACTGCATCAACACCGTGCACTGAAAATCACCAAACTACTGCTCGCATCTGAGAAGGTCATATTTTCTCATGTGGCGAGTAAAATTCCCACATTTGGAAAGAAATCTGTAACACTTGGAAATGAAAAAGACCTGTTAAAGCACAGAAAAAAAAGAACAGTGGTTCATAAGTGTGACGTATTGTAAAGTGAAATAAATCATAGGTGGTGTGTTATCAATAATTCAGTGTCCTATAATCTGACATTACATGTTTGTTCCATTTCAAAATAATACGCAGTAGTGTTATTTAAAAATCAATGAACATGGTATTTGTGAAATTTCATTAACAAGCAAGTAAATCGGCACGGTTCCTCACTCCAATGTGATACGCCTCTTTGTTAGTGAAAAGTATACTCAGTGTCTGTGGATTCGCACCCTGGAGCATTGCTCTTCCCCAACAAGAGTTCATCTGAAAAAGTAAGACAAATGACATGATTCTGCTAGAAAATTAGGCCCATAATCAACTGCTTGTAATAGAGGCCGTGGAGCGGAAGCATAACTTAGTAAGCTAACTCTTCCTGTTACCAACTTATCTGAGACCGAGTAAGCAAATGTAATAATAAAAACAAGTTATGTGTGTGCACACCAAAACTCAATCAATCAGGCATTTGTAGAGCGCACTACTCACCCGCAAGGGTCTCAAGGAGCTAAGGGGGGAGGTGGGAACGCTGCTATTGTTTGAACAGCCTGGTCTTGAAAAGTCTCCTGAAGGTCAGCAGATCCTGGGTCTGTCGCAGGTGGATGGGGAGGGTGTTCCAAGTCTTGGCGGTGAGGTGGGATAAAGATCTGCTGCCAGTGGTAATTTGGTGGATGCGTGGATAGGCGGCGAGGGTGAGGTCAGCGGAGCGAAGCTGGCGGTTGGGAGTGTAGAAGGTGGGTCGTTTGTTGAGGTATTTTGATCCGGCGTCGTGGAGCCCTTTGTGAGCGTGGGTGAGGAGCTTGGAGGTGATCTTTTTGTTGATGGGGAGCCAGTGCAGGTCTCTCAGGTGGGCAGTGATGTGGCTGTGGCAGGGGATGTCGAGTATGAGGTGTGCGGAGGCGTTCTGTATAGGTTGAAGCCTTTTCTGGAGTTTGGCCTTGGTTCCCGCGTAGAAGGCGTTGCCGTAGTCCAGCCTGCTGGTGACAAGGGCCTGGGTGACCATCCTTCTGGTTCCGGTGGGGATCCATCTGTAGATCTTGCAGAGCATGCGGAGGGTGTTTAAGCAAGAGGAGGAGACAGCGTTGACTTGCTGGGTCATTGACAGTGATGAGTCCAGGATGAACCCCAGGTTGCATGCATGGTCGATGGGTGTCACGCAGCACCTAGTAAGGCCAGCCACCGGGAGTCGTCCTAGGCAGAGGGGGTGGAGCCAAGAATGAGGACGTCCGTCTTGTCTGAGTTCAGTTTCTTGCGACTGTCCTTCATCCCATTCGGCGACGGCCTTTATTCATTCGTTCACTTCACTACTAATACCTAATTGTGGGATTTTGAAAGTACAAAAACACATCAAAGAGTAAGCCGTGAAAATACAGCTTCCAACTAACCCACTCCCAAATCATCCCTTCAACCTGTTAATGTGACTGACCCATACCAAAATGTTCACCCTTGGCAGGCCCAGGATGACAAGCAGAGACTGAAAACTGATTTGGGGTTCTCTGCACTTGAAAACCCATTGGTATGCTCGCCAGAAACCATCACTTTCAGCGTGGCTTGCTACAGAGCCTACCTCGCCACCTCCTTATGAGGCTACCCAGAAACCATCACTTTCAGCGTGCCTTGTTACAGAGCCTACCTGCCACCTCCTTATCAGGCTACCCAGAAACCATCACTTTCAGCTTGCCTTGATACAGAGCCTACCTCACCACCTCCCCGTCAGAGAGATCACACCACAATGATAGTCAGTTGTCGGGCATGGGTGACAGAGCCATGTGTGTTGACCCCACGCTGCTGCAACGACCCTCCCCATGAAACTGTTGCTCTACAACGTTCATATGAGTGAGATGCTAAAAAGTGAAAGCACCACGAAATCCATCATCAATAATTCAGTGGCAAACCCAAATGTCGTGATTTATATATATTTGAGTTTCAACGTGTAATTTTTTTAAAGTTTCTCTATTCTGTAATTAATGCAAATCAGAATTAGAGAATTTCATTCATAAACAGGCGCACATCATATATTTTAAGGAGCATTTGGAAATTACTAGCACTACGGAATAAAAGAGCCTGGTGTCAAGCAGTTAGTATCCTGGAATACTGTACAGAAATTGCAGTCATGATGCTCATCTCCAACTTACCATTCACTAGAGAACAGAAGGAGCAGGACTTGGAAGCCCAGGGCGTGTCCATCGAGTCCCATTTCTTCTTGGCCATCAGAGCAGAAGCCCAACAGAAACATTTAGAACTTCAATTCTCTTCACAGTGACACTGAAAAAGTGGGGCAAAATAATGTGCTAATCGTCAACGATTCAAAGACAAGTCCACTGATGGTAATTATCATGCCTTCTATAAAGCACACCATAACCCTGGCAGATATTTACATTTCACATACCCTCTATATTTACAATTGCCTATGTGGGAACACATTACATTCAGTGTAGCTTTTATTACTCTTCCCAGTGCCAGAGATTTATGAATGAACATTACAGGAAACCTTTGACCAACAAATTCATCATTGATTGGTAGATTCCCTGATGCCATGTGCATGTTTACTGGACACACACATTTATTTGATTCTTAATTCCTATATGTTTCCCATATTAATTTCCTGTGAAGAATTTTTTTTACTCAATCGTTATTATTTTATATTTCTCTTCATTCTGTTAGATATACATATCTTAATATGTTGGTGGCTGGAAAACCGGGTGCACACTACTACATTACTATAAATATAACATTTTAACATTAAATGAGAATGCAAATCAGTCCGGTGCGCAGGAGGAGGAAGAGTCACCAATCCTTCCACAATAGGAAGGTCCGATATTTAAATATACTCTCCAAGCACTCAACTTGATATCGTGGTATCAGTAGTTCTGTTCTTTATTTTCATATCTTGTTATCAAAACTTTGCCCTTGCCAACGTCTGTTTTGTCTCCGCTGACAGAGCTACAGCAGACTTATTCAGGGCTTACGTAGTCTTAATATAGTCAAGAAACATATCCTCCTTATTATAAAAACAAATGTTCCTTTCAAGAGACCAGTTGGCTGGGAAAGCACTTCCACCACGCTGCAAATAAAAAAATTTCACTACATTGTGAATTTGCAGTGTGGTGGGAGTACTCTCCCAGAGATACAAATTTACACTTACAGTACTAGGTGGTTTAGATGCACAAATGCTTGACTGAATCTATACGGACCGTATATACCTACTGGTCACGTGAAAGGAACATTTGTTTTTATGATAAGGAGGATATGGTTCTTGACTACAGTAAGGCTACATAAGTCCTGAAGAAGACTTCTGTAACTCCATCAGCGGAGATTAAACATGGGTTGGCAAGGGCGAAGTTTTGTTTACAAGATATGAAAATAAAGAATAGAACTACTGATACCATGACCTTTCAGAAGAATTGATCATTAAAATCAAGACCAGTGAGAGATTTCTGAGTTCAAGGAGTTCCTTACACAATCTAAAATCAATACATTCCAAAAAGACCTAATAAAGTTTTCATATGGAACAACATACCCCTGGTCCTGCAAGGACTATTAGTAAACACCACTGCTCACTCAGACACTTCATCATGCAGCAGTATCTCCTTTGATTATGAGAGTAAGTGTAAAAGTTGGCAGAGACTCAAGGGCAGATGTGGTAGTAGGGAGGGGCACCGATACCCATGCAAAACTATTTGGAGTCTCAAAGGGCCATTTGCTAACCCATGGGGCTAGCCACATACGTATGGCCTCCCACCATACCCTTTCCGGTGGTCAAACCACAACTAATCTTTTTTAGAGAGAGGAAGGGGACATGGAAGATGGAGGAAAAGAAATCAAAGTACTTTGACTCTGGTAAAATCCCTTCCAGGGACCAGAGGTCAAAAAGGAAGCACTGACATTCTCATTAACGTTAGTGAAAACAAACTGACACAAGCACAGACGAATGTACTCAACAAAGGTATGGCGTTTGTCCCAACCTCCAATGACAACATTTTCAAGATATAGATTGAGATGGCTCAGTTTCTACGAAAAATTAGGCTAAGTGAATTCTTTAGTAATACAGCACAGGATGGAGACAGTGCGAAAAAAGACAATATAGGTCCCTGAAAAAAATCACCTTTTACTCCACCTGCATAGGAGATGCCACCCAAATTACTTTCTGTTGAGCAAGTGGTTAACCTGGCATTGATTCATGGAATGGAGTGGACAATAAGAGCTTCAAAAATATAACTACAGAGGAAAGGGAGGCATCAAAGGGGTTAACAGCTGATCTGTCCATCATAATAAAACTGTGTCACAAAAGCAGCACCACTGACCTGTTACTTATAACTATGTACATGGAGGAATGCAGCAGGCTACTCAACAATGAACAGAACTATGAGCATTTTGACAGGGACCCCACTGCTGATATTGTGAAGGATATCATTTTCCTAGTGGGAAAAGGGTTGGGGAATGACTGCATAACCAAGGCTGATATTGAACAAACAGCTGCAGAGGTACAAAAATACAAGCACCCCCACCCCCACCCGTGAGGTCAATTGTGTTTGGCATCGGCTTAGCACTAAAACCCCTGTCAAAATGTTGCAACTTGTTTTCTTAGACCTTTGGTGGTAAAAATGCCTTCTTACCCTAAAGATACCAAGTTTGTACTAAACTTGAAGGTACACAAGTTTGATCCAGACAAAGAAACAGTTGGAATCGATGTTGTGTCACTATATCCAAGTATTCCAGAAGAGGAAATCCTGAAAGTCCCAGAAGATCTTCTTACTGCACAGAATTGAGAATTTATAACACTGCAGGAGATCATTATGGACACATATGGTGTTGACAAGAAACTACTTTAAATTGAAAGGCAAATTATTTTTCCAAACACACAGGACATCTATGGGGGGGTGCATTTGCTCCCAGCCTAGCATGTCTGTATGAACATGCCTTTGAAATGGGACATATTTACATTAAGGAGAACACCTTTAGAGAAAATATCCTCCATTGGAGGAGGTATATAGATTATTTGCTCCTTATCTGGAGAAGTACCAGTGAAGAAGCAAACAGTTTCACTACTTGAAATTGACTGACAACCATGATTATTAAGGAATTGTCATTCTTAGATCTAAGAATTCTATGCAGACAAAGGGGCTCTAAAACAGTAGAGTTTTATAAACCCACGGATCCGAAAAATTCATTCATAATTGACAGTTTTCTTCCGCAGTCACTTAAAAAAACTTTCCTGTGTGTCAATTTTTACATCTTGAACACAATTGTAAAGACAGCTCTAGGTACCATAAACATGCTAAAACATGTTAAGAAACAGACCATCAAATTTAGAGAGAAACATTCCCCTGAATGTTTCATCAATAGGGCCAAAAAAGAGAGCAGCGGATCACATGCTGGCAACCATGGAGAAGAAACAAACTGACATATCTGCATTACCCCTTTTGCACCAGCTGGGTGAAAAAATTGGAACATCCTGACATTAGGTAACCTCAAAATTGAGAAATAATTTCCTTTACGAAACAACAGAGATTACGTGCACAAACACCCTAAAAAAACTACAACTACTAGCAGTGGCAGGTACTCCTCTAAGGTGGAGAAGTGTTGCCCCACTGCTCGTTGAGTAGTTGAAAATAAAAATAAAATGATAATAACAAGAAGTCAATATTTTATTTTTCTTTGTGACTCCAGCCAGATTGGGCAGGGCAGGACTGGGCTCCCCGCCGTTACAGGGAGCAGGAGTGGTTTGTACTCCCTTTCTAAGTGCGCTTGATGGCTGCGCTGGCCAAACAGTCATGCACACTTGGAATGTTACCCACTGTGCTGTGTGCCCAGTGAAGAACATGTCTGGCATCCCAGGTACCAACAAAAGGAAATGATGTCTGGGGATTAATATACACAAGTTGCTACAGGAAATAGGGACAAAAATATTGATCCCCTGCATGGGAGCCTAGTCCCCAACTATTTTACTAAGTTGGTAACAGTTATATTGGAGCGCACAGCGTGTATAAGTAAACGTAAATGCAAATAAAGTATAATTGGTGCTCAAAGTGGAAAAAGTAGGTTACCACTACTTAATTCAGCGTCAAATGACTAAACATTAACAGTTATCCACCAAGCACTCTTCTTGAGTTCGAGTAACACAGAATCAATGTTCATATATCTTTAATTTCATCTGTTCATCAGATTCGTCATCAGATTTCTTCATCCAATGTATAACAGTATAACACCCAACACGTGTTTCGTCTAGTCCGTCTATGACATACAGACTTCTTCAGGGCTAACTTCAATCCAGATGTTGTCAAAGTTAGTAATAGTCATTAACCCATGTTGTAGGGGTGAAACCATGTGGTACGTAATCTTCAATGTTCAGTATATCTCCTGAGTCCAATCCACAATTTTCTTTAAACAGTAAATCGTAGTCCGATTAATGGTTCCCATGTAAATCTCAACTCCAATTTGAAAATCAGCAATATTCCAAGTCCAAATAAATCATGGGTAAGTATTTGCAACTCTATAGTCTCTTAATGGTAGGCTTATATTTGCTCCCTTCGTGTTCAAAGCGGTCGCGTTCTAGAACGCGACCGCTTTGAACACGAAGGGAGCAGATATAAGCCTACCATTAAGAGACTATAGAGTTGCAAATACTTACCCATGATTTATTTGGACTTGGAATATTGCTGATTTTCAAATTGGAGTTGAGATTTACATGGGAACCATTAATCGGACTACGATTTACTGTTTAAAGAAAATTGTGGATTGGACTCAGGAGATATACTGAACATTGAAGATTACGTACCACATGGTTTCACCCCTACAACATGGGTTAATGACTATTACTAACTTTGACAACATCTGGATTGAAGTTAGCCCTGAAGAAGTCTGTATGTCATAGACTGACTAGACGAAACACGTGTTGGCTGTTATACTGTTATACATTGGATGAAGAAATCTGATGACGAATCTGATGAACAGATGAAATTAAAGATATATGAACATTGATTCTGTGTTACTCGAACTCAAGAAGAGTGCTTGGTGGATAACTGTTAATATAGTCCCCAACTATAACTTGTAGACAGTTTACTTACTCATGATAGCATCCTCAATTCTTTCACATATCCTTGTTTTATTTTTTGATATAGATACCTACACAATTATAAATTGGTACACATAAGACAACCATTATGCGTAAAACACACATAATCAAAACAACAAATTTCTCAAACTTTTTTGTACCCATCCATTTAAACCCGGTTGCAATCAGATACATATATCTAAGCAATCTGGGGGGAGGTAATCATTTCAACATACCACAGAAAGAGATAGATACTCCCCCTCTATTCAGTCACATTTGTAGTGTGTGTTATAAAAGTTCATAAATCCACATTTCACTTTGATGGACTCCTCCTCTTCTTCTAAACAATGCGTTTCTGCCCACTGAGTCGGGCCTCATCAGGACATGGGTAACACAACACAAAACAAAATCCACCTACAAAAACAATTGCACAAACTTTAAAATCCTGTCCACTCTGCCTTTATCACCAAGGTGCCCCGTATTAGACATGCATGATCCCATGCAGGTACAGTGAAAGAGACCAAATTCAGGGAGTGACCACCACAAGGAAATATTACATAAATAAAAACAACGTGGGAATGATAATACATCCATTGTGTCAACATTGTATTCCCTTATACTACTATTTTACTCCAAACCAAGATCTTATTCTATACATCAGCCATGCTTTGTGTCAGTGTTTAGCCCATGCAATTGCTAATCGTCATGCACTACATGCCAAATACCCAAAATACGAAACATTCAAATTAACCTACTCACAACAGAGCTAGTCACAACTTAACGTATCGGGCAAAGGACTCCTCTATTCGTCTGTACCTAGAGGGATAAAATCATACCTCCAGTCAACATCCTGCCTTATGTAGAAACATAATTAAACAACAGGGGGTGGTGATGGACAGAGTTTCTGAATTAAGCAGAATCTCTCACCCAGTCAAGAGATCAGGGCTAGATCCAACACCGTTTTTTAGCTCATTGCACCATCCCAGTTTCAGAACCTGGCTGTATGCAAATTAGTCTGTCCCTGGCCCAGTGCATCATGGGAACAGGGCAGACCAGACTACAATAGCCAATTCTTTCACTGGGAAGGAAACAAGCTTCCGGGGACCGGTTTCTGGCATTACAGCCGTCTTCGGCCCGGCTTGCTTGAATCCTGATGGTGCAATGAGCAAGGGACTCACGTCTGAGTATACCCTTCCACGCTTATGGTGGACAAAATAATTAAACAACAGGGGGTGGTGATGGACAGAGTTTCTGAATTAAGCAGAATCTCTCACCCAGTCAAGAGATCAGGGCTAGATCCAACACCGTTTTTTAGCTCATTGCACCATCCCAGTTTCAGAACCTGGCTGTATGCAAATTAGTCTGTCCCTGGCCCAGTGCATCATGGGAACAGGGCAGACCAGACTACAATAGCCAATTCTTTCACTGGGAAGGAAACAAGCTTCCGGGGACCGGTTTCTGGCATTACAGCCGTCTTCGGCCCGGCTTGCTTGAATCCTGATGGTGCAATGAGCAAGGGACTCACGTCTGAGTATACCCTTCCACGCTTATGGTGGACAAAATAATTAAACAACAGGGGGTGGTGATGGACAGAGTTTCTGAATTAAGCAGAATCTCTCACCCAGTCAAGAGATCAGGGCTAGATCCAACACCGTTTTTTAGCTCATTGCACCATCCCAGTTTCAGAACCTGGCTGTATGCAAATTAGTCTGTCCCTGGCCCAGTGCATCATGAGAACAGGGCAGACCAGACTACAATAGCCAATTCTTTCACTGGGAAGGAAACAAGCTTCCGGGGACCGGTTTCTGGCATTACAGCCGTCTTCGGCCCGGCTTGCTTGAATCCTGATGGTGCAATGAGCAAGGGACTCACGTCTGAGTATACCCTTCCACGCTTATGGTGGACAAAATAATTAAACAACAGGGGGTGGTGATGGTCCATCACCACCCCCTTTTGTACCGCTTTGGCCTCCATAAGTGTGGCAGGGTATGCTCAGACGTGAGTCCCTTGCTCACTTTGCCACTGGATTCAAGCAAGCCGGGCTGAAGACGGCTGTAATGCCAGAAACCGGTCCTCGGAAGCTTCTTTCCGGTCCAGGGAAGGCATGGCTTGGCAGTTCGGGCTGGACTGTTCCCATGAGGCACAGGGTCAGACTGATTTGCATATAGCCATGTCTGAACTGGGGTGGCAGAGTGGGCTAAAGAACGGTGATGGATCAAACCCAGATCTTTTGACTGGTTGTGAGTGTTTGATTGGTTCAGATGCTCCGTCCATCACCACCCCCTTTTGTACCGCTTTGGCCTCCATAAGTGTGGCAGGGTATGCTCAGACGTGAGTCCCTTGCTCACTTTGCCACTGGATTCAAGCAAGCCGGGCTGAAGACGGCTGTAATGCCAGAAACCGGTCCTCGGAAGCTTCTTTCCGGTCCAGGGAAGGCATGGCTTGGCAGTTCGGGCTGGACTGTTCCCATGAGGCACAGGGTCAGACTGATTTGCATATAGCCATGTCTGAACTGGGGTGGCAGAGTGGGCTAAAGAACGGTGATGGATCAAACCCAGATCTTTTGACTGGTTGTGAGTGTTTGATTGGTTCAGATGCTCCGTCCATCACCACCCCCTTTTGTACCGCTTTGGCCTCCATAAGTGTGGCAGGGTATGCTCAGACGTGAGTCCCTTGCTCACTTTGCCACTGGATTCAAGCAAGCCGGGCTGAAGACGGCTGTAATGCCAGAAACCGGTCCTCGGAAGCTTCTTTCCGGTCCAGGGAAGGCATGGCTTGGCAGTTCGGGCTGGACTGTTCCCATGAGGCACAGGGTCAGACTGATTTGCATATAGCCATGTCTGAACTGGGGTGGCAGAGTGGGCTAAAGAACGGTGATGGATCAAACCCAGATCTTTTGACTGGTTGTGAGTGTTTGATTGGTTCAGATGCTCCGTCCATCACCACCCCCTTTTGTACCGCTTTGGCCTCCATAAGTGTGGCAGGGTATGCTCAGACGTGAGTCCCTTGCTCACTTTGCCACTGGATTCAAGCAAGCCGGGCTGAAGACGGCTGTAATGCCAGAAACCGGTCCTCGGAAGCTTCTTTCCGGTCCAGGGAAGGCATGGCTTGGCAGTTCGGGCTGGACTGTTCCCATGAGGCACAGGGTCAGACTGATTTGCATATAGCCATGTCTGAACTGGGGTGGCAGAGTGGGCTAAAGAACGGTGATGGATCAAACCCAGATCTTTTGACTGGTTGTGAGTGTTTGATTGGTTCAGATGCTCCGTCCATCACCACCCCCTTTTGTACCGCTTTGGCCTCCATAAGTGTGGCAGGGTATGCTCAGACGTGAGTCCCTTGCTCACTTTGCCACTGGATTCAAGCAAGCCGGGCTGAAGACGGCTGTAATGCCAGAAACCGGTCCTCGGAAGCTTCTTTCCGGTCCAGGGAAGGCATGGCTTGGCAGTTCGGGCTGGACTGTTCCCATGAGGCACAGGGTCAGACTGATTTGCATACAGCCATGTCTGAACTGGGGTGGCAGAGTGGGCTAAAGAACGGTGATGGATCAAACCCAGATCTTTTGACTGGTTGTGAGTGTTTGATTGGTTCAGATGCTCCGTCCATCACCACCCCCTTTTGTACCGCTTTGGCCTCCATAAGTGTGGCAGGGTATGCTCAGACGTGAGTCCCTTGCTCACTTTGCCACTGGATTCAAGCAAGCCGGGCTGAAGACGGCTGTAATGCCAGAAACCGGTCCTCGGAAGCTTCTTTCCGGTCCAGGGAAGGCATGGCTTGGCAGTTCGGGCTGGACTGTTCCCATGAGGCACAGGGTCAGACTGATTTGCATATAGCCATGTCTGAACTGGGGTGGCAGAGTGGGCTAAAGAACGGTGATGGATCAAACCCAGATCTTTTGACTGGTTGTGAGTGTTTGATTGGTTCAGATGCTCCGTCCATCACCACCCCCTTTTATGTAGAAACATAGACACACAATGTGCCATACCAAAGTGACATTTGCAAAGTACCTTAAACCTGTCTCCAGCGGGGAATTGCCAATGCTCTCCATGGGTATATACACTTCCATTGGAAAAAAAAGTAAAAAGTCTGCTTCCTATTTAGAATCAAGCACTTTCAGTTCTGTAAAAACAGGAACACAGCACCAAAAACCAGTACTGCATATTTTCAAAACTTTTACCTGGACCCACCAAAAGGTTTACAATCACCATAAACCAGCATAGAGGGCAGCGTCCCTTAAGCAAAAATTCTCATCTTTCAGAATGCGTAGCCTCCAATGCATTGCAATCAATTACCTCCCGTTCTCTCGCGGACCAAATCTGCCTCGCGGCTAACTAGGGACGGGTGCTCTCTTTCCTCTCATATATCCCAAAGCACATCCGGAAGTACCTATGACATGCTTCAGCATCGCATACTCAACGTTCCACGCCCCCTCTCTTTTTTTAAAGCAGGTGTCAGTAAACCTAGTACAAATACACGTATATTAGGGGTCATCTATTAAGAGCATATCTACCCTATATACCTCCAAAGCTTTATTGTTCTTTCGTAGGCACTAAATATCAGAAGAGACACAGCCATTGTGGGAATGCATATCCCTCTTCCCAACTAGAAAGCCCATACCAGGTGCCTCCACTTCAAATTGAACCCGTAGGGCAAACCAAACAAAAACACAGTATTTTATACAAAGTAAACTAAATGGATGTATTATCAGACCAAAGAATAAAATATATCACTATTCAATTCAATTCAAATTCCTTTATTCATTTTTTAAGATTAGAAAAAACCATAACAGTTCATTATTGAAATTTATATTAAAAGAAATGATTAAAAACTCATCCTCTAATCATAACAATTAATTTAAAAATGAAATAGATTTGATCAATGACAGACATACCAACAATATAAAGTGCTAAAGTACATACTAAATGTTAAAAATGGTCAGGAACTTCATTGGAGTGCAAGCAGAAAGAAAACAGCTATGTTCTTACACAATCTATACAATACAGATCCTACTCTAAATTTGAACTGTGTCTGATACAGAACTTCAAAAATTGAGCAATGTTTTTTGCAATACACTCTTCCTCCAAGAATTGCAACACAAGGAAAGCTGGGCAGCATTATCAAAAACTCTAGATTTCTAATATTGATATTGCCCAGTGCTTCCTTGGTTCTTTGTAAAATTTGCAAAGCAAGACCACATGAATTGATGATTGAGTGGATACTTCATCACAAGGGCAGATTGATAACTTATTTGACCAATCATTTGTTTAACGAAAAGTTACAAGGCGGTGGAATATGTTTATCCTAAATCGCGTCAACAGTAACCTATTGTAACCACTCAAATAAAAAGTTAAATAGGGCTGTTTGGCCAAAGTGGTTTGAATTGATAAGGTGTTTTGGAATGAACTTTTGCTTGCCTCCTTAGCCAGTCGCATTTCTTCCAAGTGTGTCAAGCATAATTTTTTTAGCCCTTTTCTAGAGATTTCTGATATCCTTAGGGGGTTATGATAATATCTTTCCAAGCCCAAATCATACAAAAAGTTTTAAATATATGAAAGCCAACCAATCTGATGTGAGTTTTCGAAAGAAAGAGAATCATTCAGGAGCCCTTGATTAAAAACTGTTTTGGTAGAGGACCAAAAACGATGCCACAAAAGAATCCATTGTAGTTTCACTATATCGGTAACGTATGACAAACCCAATTGCAAGTGGCAGCTAAAGGTCGAAGAACCTTGCGGCACCGCAAGGAAGAACCTCAAAAAGCAGTTCTCTACTTTTTGAAGGGCGCCCACCTTTCCATAACCCCACACCCCGGCTCCATAAGTCACAATGCTTATGCATTTAGCTTGATAAATTTGGATCATCTCTGCCGGTGGCCTTTTTCCTAGCCTTTATGCAAAATTAACTAATGCAGTTGTGACCCTCATAAAAAGCAATTTTATTGTCTCTATTGCCTGCCTCCATAAGCACTAATCATCGATTAAGATTCCTAGGTAAGTGTACGTATTAGTATTCTCCAATTTAGTATTTTAGATAAAAATGTCATTCGTTTTCTTGTGTCTGGGTCCAGAGGACATTACAAATGTTTTTTTATATGGATTCTTAAGTCTAGATTGGCCATGTAACTATAGTACCTATTGAGAGCACGTTGAAGTTCTAAGGGGGTCCGAGCCATAATCATGGTGTCATCGGGGTAGAGTAGGGCGGGAATTGGGCGTTTTTTCGAGAGGGGTAGGTCCTGACACCCTTCCAACATTGCTTGTTCGAGGCCATTTGTATAAAAAAGGAAGGACACCAGGACACAGCTCTGCCTTACCCCCCTCTCCACTCCGATTGAGGCCGTGATTCCCCTCCTAAGCTGAACCTCACCCTAGCAGTAGCATTTGAGTACAGTTCCTGTAAAAAAAATTACCAAGGAAAGCTCTACACCCATCTTTATTAAGATAGTCCATAATTTAGAATGGTTACGCAGTCAAAGGCTGCAGTTAAATCTACGTAAGCCATGTGCAAATTCCCCCCTTTGCATTTACGTATTTGCCCAGTAAGAGGGTCAGGTTAATGGCTTGCTCCGTGGTGCCCAGACCCTCTCTGAACCCGAATTGGAGTTCTGGCAATTTCTTATTATCATATGCCCATTTCTGTAAACGGTCAAGGATAATACGTCCCGCTACTTTACCCAAAGAACCTAACAAAGATATGGGACGGTAGCAGGATGGGCACTGACTCTCTCCTTTCATAAATAGCGGGACCAGGATTGAATCTGACCATGATTCAATAAGCCCCACTGTACAAGAGGCTTCTAGGATCCTGGTCAGTATTGGGGTCCACAGATCCATATTATATTTAAAAAAGTCTACTGGGACCCCGTCGGGCCAGGCGCCTTTCCCCCTTTACTGGCCATTAGGGCATATTCCACTTCCAACTGAGTAATTTCAAGGGCTATGGGGAAAATTGTTGGCTTGAGATGGGTATTTATCCTCTCCTTTTCTTTTAGGGCACTATCTTCCTTGGGTAGCAATCCAAATATCTGTGAGAAGTCTTCTGCCCAAGATGTTTCATCTATGGCTATTTCTATTTTTGAGTTATCCATGGCTTCCGAAAGGAAAGAGGATTTGATGGTTTTCAAAAAAGCAGTACTATCCTCCGTCATACAGCTCTTATGTAGTTGTTCCCATAATTCATTTTTTAATTCAGCTTTTCTTATTTTTATGGCCTGGTTGTACGACTTTCTAAGAAGGGCAATTTCTTGTTTGTTCCTCTCTGCTTTGTGAAGGGCTGATTTTAAGTCAGAATATGCTTTTGTGCAAGTTTTATTGAACCATCATTTAGATTTACCCTTTCTATCTTTCAGTTGTATGCACATGGCTTCTTTTACGGCGCTTGTTATGGCCGCAAACCTACTTAAGATCTCTTGATGAGGGGTGGTAATATCTAAGCATTTCTCTATAGATTTAAAAGAAGTTTTACTACCTCTGCTGTAATCTCAAGTGGGTCGACTTTAACCCACTTGAGCGAGTACCCATTCAACCTATCTAAAATCAGATTTTTTTGCCCATATTTTCTCAAAGAGTTACTCCTATCTAAATTATGAGGAAAAGATAATATACACTGATGATGTAAAATATGAGGATCAGATTCACTACTGGTTGCCACAGTACAGAGGCCCTGATTAGGAGTTAGGGAACACTCCACTGAGAGTAAACCAACTGATTAAGATCTTCCTGTGTCCCAAGATATTTAGAATTTGACTTGGCCAGTCAATCTGTTTCTTCCAGGCTAGATAGCATATTATACCTATTAAGAGTTGGAACATTGTAAGGCTAAACTTGGATTTGTTCAGCATTTCTAATGCTATATTTGCTCATATCCCTATCACGGGGTGGATAAAAAAAACAAGCGGTAGTACATTAATCCCGCCCACTGCTAATGAAATATTTCCTCCCTCCCAAAGAATTTTCTTAACAAGCGAGGGTGTTTTAAATGTTAGGACAATGCAGTCACCTGGCAGCATTTTCCCACAATTGCCAACCCACTGGACCCTTCTCACCATCTTAAACTCAGTAAAAAGTTGTTGGTAAGTTGGACCAGTCCTCCTGCCTAGCCAATGGAGTGATTTATTTCTCAATGATTCACACAATTCAGTTTCTGATTGGCCCTTTTTTGGAGCGTTTGCCAAAACAATTAAATAAGATGTTGCATCAGGTGGTAGGTCAAGATGTTGGTCTGTTCCAAAACTATCCTAAGTTTGACCTGAAAAAATGGGCCCTGAATGTTGGTAAGTCTGTGGCACACATGAAGAAAGATTAGACCTTGCAGCTTCTAATGACCTCGTTGTGCCCCTCTTCCCATCCCCGGGCTCGATACTATTTGATAGATTACTCGTCGTGATCTGGAGAGGAAAATCCTTTCTGAGAAAATTTACACTGTCTTTTGGATTAACGGCTCCCACCAGTGAAAGCTCATTATCCTGATTTTTTGCGTACCTGTTTCCGGCATACTTAGTTGCATGCATTGCGTGTTTTTACCCTTATTCGCCATTTCAGACTCGGCTGGAATCGATTTAAAACCATTGCCTTGTTTCATATTACTAGAAATGAAATCTTCGATGAGGGTCAGTCTAGCACCCATTTGGTCTAATTTAACTCTCAGATGGAGATCTAGTCTTTCGAAAAGGGTCATTCGGCTCTTTAACTCGTTACTGTGCGCATCAGATCTTCTACTGGCCTCATCTTTGCCTTTAAAAGAATCTTTTCTTGACCCTGCCCTTTTTTTCCCTTGGTGGCCCTGTTTCATTGCAGTAGGCACGATGACTTTCAATGTATTTTTGCCACCATCGCGTGTAGCTTGATCAACATTTGTTTTCTCTGCAAAAGCGGCATTCTTTTGTTTTTTCTGGGGAGGTTGTAGTGAGGAATCAGAATTACTCAGTATAATTTCCTTGGAAATATTCTGAATGCAACCATTTGGGATGGTATTAGACTGCCATGCTTCGGGAAATCCAAGTCTTCAGGTTGATCTAATTCAGAAATTGAGCGCGATGTTCCTGCCTCTAGGGACTCTTCTACAGAGGATATCTGTTTATCCAAAGCCCCCATTGCCCCTGTGAAGTAGCTCAATAGGGTTTGCTTGGTGTCATTGGGAACTCTTTTTGCTACGCAGGGCTTGGGGCTTGGCATTTTCCTTTTACCCATATCTGGTTATATCATCTAAGTTGAAAGCAATGTCAGGGAGCCAAAGGTACTTGGCATGCTAATTCTTTCACCCTACAGCATAATAGCCAAATCCACAATCAACTCAAATAGTATAATAATAATATAAATACCAAGGTCCACTCCGCACAACCCAAGCTCAATTCTGAGGATTTACAGAGTTTAAATTAAGTTTGGTCACTTAAACAAGCAATTCAAACTCTTACTATCAGTATGTGTCCAGTTGACTGGTGCAAAAACCAAGAGAATAGGCCCAGCCCAGCCTCATCCGGGCACAGAAGGGCAAAGACGGGCCCGCCCTTGGCCCGGGCAAGCCCACGTGCGTCCCGTGCCGCAGGAGCCCCCGATGAGATTTATTGGCCCAGTGGCTGGCTGGCGCAGGCGCTGCTCCTCACGCGAGACCGCTCTGCCCTCTGGAGGATGGAGTCCCCGGCAGTCCGCGGTCCGCGTTCGGGAGCAGTGGGTAATCAACACAGAGTCCGGTGGTGGTGGGACAGAGTCTCAGCAAGGGCCCAGGCAGCAACACAAAAACAGCAGGGCAGAAATTTGACCAGCAAGGGCGTCCCGAGCCGCGGGAGCCCCCGACGAGATTTATTGGCCAGGTGGCTGGCTGGCACAGGCGCTGCTCCTCACGCGAGACCGCACTGCCCTCTGGGGGATGGAGTCCCCGGCAGTCCACGGTCCGCGTTCGAGAGCAGAGGGTAATCAATACAGAGTCCTGTGGTGGTGGGACAGAGTCTCAGCAAGGGCCCAGGCAGCAACACAAACACAGCAGGGCAGCAATTCGACCAGCAAGGGCATCCCCTATCACTATACAACGTGGTGGTCCAAAAACATACTGGGGTAGACATTCTAAGGTTCATAGATATATACAACATACTGCCTCACCGGGTAAAGTACTTAATAATCACTATTAGTTAAAGATTACTAGTACAGGAATGCTGTACCTATGCACAGCAGTTTCGCCCCCTCTTGGATGAAATATATCAACTTTAGTCAAGCTGTAAATACAAATCTCTTTCCATGAGTGACTACACCAATGCCCACATTTCATCATGTTCGTTCAAACCCTGTGTTGCCGTCCTGTATTTTTCAATCATGCGTGCTTCCAATCTGTCTAGCTTGGTCTATAAAATAGTGTTGGTTACCATTGGCAACACAGACCACTGTATCTCATTCTCATTATGGTCTTTCTGTTGGTAGTGCTGGACTAGAGGCGCACCCTAAACTTTGCATCTTGTTCTTGATTTTTGTTGAAGGATGCGTGTTTTTACAGCGTGCATGCTTTGTCCAACATAGAACAATTCACAAGGGCACTTAAGACAGTAGACTACGTTCTTAGTGTTACAATTTGAAAAATTATTTGGGTGATGTTCTTTACCATTAATCATCCCAGGTACTGCCTGAGTGGCCAACAGGCCGCTCACACCAATCACAATGTTGCTCATGCAGCGTTGTGATTGGCTGGGAGAGTCTGGGAGCCTCAGTGCTTCCGGTGCAGCATAGAAGAGGAAGGAGGAGAGACATGCAGCAGCAGCAAAGAAGCAGGCTGTAAGTTTTTTTTTGGTATTTTTTCATCCCTCCCCTCACTATCCCTATTCTGAGGCAACTACCACTGACTACTAGTGACATAGCCATAGGCGCGGTAGCAGGGATATACATGCAGATAGGTCTTTGATCTGTGCATCTACATCAGTCTTTGGTCAAAATGCCCATTGCATGGTGATTATACCTGTACCTATAACCCATTCTAGCTTCTATTGATCAAATATTAGGACTTCAAAGAGGGTGATTTCAAGGCTGGGGAAAGACTGGGGAGTCGGCAGTGTGCGCGATCCAAGATGGCCGCTGCGCATTGAGCTCCATAATTACCTGCATCTCCAACTAGTTTTTTACCGGCGATAGGGGCATAATCAGGCTTAACTTTTGCCCTCAGCTGCTCTGTTGTGATTCCTGCCGTGCCTGGTCCATTTTCAGAGGTCTGGTGCCTCCCTAGAAAGTGCGGTAGGCGTTTTTCATTTCACCTCACAAAGGACTCCTGCTCTCCTCAGCATTCTCCGACCTTCCACACAGAGGAGGCAGACTTAACCCACTGGACACCTCCTCTTTTGAGAAACCTCAGTCTTTCTTAAAGGGGTTTTTGTGCTGCCTCTTGTTGGCCACAGCTCTGCAGCTTGGAAAGGATTGAAGGGATTTTTATCTTTTTTTTCTCTGTAGTACAGTCTATTGTTCCTGTATATTTAGTCATTTTGAAGCTGATATTTCTGATTGGTTTTTAATACCCTGCCAAGGCTCCTTATTACACTGCAGGCTTTTGTTATATGGGGTGTAATACATTTTTTCTCTTTCGATTGTTTGCTCCCTGTTTACCAGTATGGAGTCTAAAATGGGTCCCAATAAACGCAAATGAGCTGTCTCACCTCCTCCTGTTAAAGCCAAAGCTATTGACTCCCAGGAGGATTCATTAGCAAAAATGTTGGAGGAAATTCAAGCTATTCTTACCAACACGGATAGAATTTCCTCAGATATTAAAAATATTCACAAATATATGGCTTTCTTATTGATGAGAGTTGCTGAAAATGATATTAGAATTCGTGATGATACTGCAGCCATTACAGCTATGGCTCCCATTCCTACTCAGGTTGCTTCTCTCCAACGTTCCCTACTTGAACAGAAATAGACAGTGTAATCTACGCATATTTAATGTTCCTGAAAGCGTTGAAGGTCTGAGTTGTCATCTCTTTCTGGAAAATCTTCTCCCTAAGCTATTAAATATTAACTTTCCATTGCGCTTTGAGATTGATAAAGTTCACAGAATTCCTTCAATTCATAAACCCTATCAAGTCAAACCCAGACAAATCATTTTTCAAGTTCTGAGGCATCATCATCTTCTTCTTATACGCAAGGCTGTTCGAGAGATCCCTTCTCTCTTAATTGAGGGAAACATAGTCTTTATTCACCAGGACTTTGCAAAAGAGACTGTTCAAATATGATGCCAATTTTCAGAGTTAAGTCCTCTTTTGCGTGAAGCTGGCTTCAAATATGGTTCCTGCAGATTTAATAAGATTTTTGGATCAACATCATCCTGTTCTCATAGACTCGCAATCTTCTGGTTCTGGGGGCGGATAATAATATTTTTTTCCTACCCCCTCTCTGTAGGTTGTTATTCACTTTCTTTGCAGATGCATATTAATGGTACTTCGTACCTCCCTCTCCAATGTTCTATTGGTATGAGGTCTTGGTGACTGACCTCGTTTCGTGTTGTTTGTCTTGTTTTGTATTTTTTAAATGGGCTACAGTCTTTCTCTCCTTTTTCTTACCTGTTATTTTTCTTCCCTACAGGAAAATATGTCTAGGCCACAAAAGTTAATTGTTGCGTCGTTAAATGTGAAGGGTCTCAGACACCCAGTTAAGCGACGTAAAATTTTAGAATAGTTACACAAGTCTAAGGTTGATATTTGTTTTGTTCAAGAAACTCATGTTAATGATAAAATATTGCATACTATGTCTAGAGGTTGGGTAGGGCTTATAGTTTCATCTCCTGCTGAAAAACGTAAAGATGGAGTTGCTATATTTTTCTCACACAAAGCCTGTGTACAAATGTTGTCACATCATCATGATGCAGATGGTAGATTTGTTGCTGCCCAAGTTCTAAATGGCAAACTTACTTTAAATGTGGTTAATATTTATGCCCCTACCTCTGATGACCCTGCCTTTTGGTCTTATGTTGCCTTTGAAACACTCAAAATTGGCAATGCGCCCCTTATAATTGGTGGTGATTTTAATCTTATCAGGGATCTTTTGTTGGACCGGTCTTCTGTTTTTAAGTTCCGGCCTAGCAAGGCATTCTTTGCTTTGAAATCTTTTCTTTCAGTTACCAAATTGGTACATTTTTGGAGATTGGAACACCCTACAGACAAATAATTTACATTTTATTCTAATGCTCATTCTTCTTTTTCTAGAATTGATTATTTATTATCCTCACGTAATTTATGTCACATGATTAGTGAATCAGTTATTCACCCTATTATGGTTTCAGACCATGTTTTAATCTCTTTTTCCTTATCTATTTCCGATCCTCAAATTCATAATAAAAGATAGAGAATGAACTCGGAAATAGTTCTTGATCCCACCAATTCTAAAAAATCGCCTCAGCTATTAATGATTATTTTTTTAATAATAAGTCTTGTGATACCTCCAAAATCATAAATTGGGATGCTTTTAAACTTATATTCGTGGAGTTTCAATTTCTATTATGGCACACGAAAACAAATCTTTTTATTCCCACCTCAATTAATGAATTGGAAGCACAGATTGCAACAGTGGAACAACTTTTTATTACATGTAGAGATCCACAATATATATCCAAACTTCAGAAATACCGCTATGAATATAAGTGAATGCTTAGTAAATGAGCAGGCTTACTTATCTCAAAAGAAAAGTAAAATTTTTATTTTAACTCTAATAAATCGGGTCACTTGGTAGCTATTTATCTGCATCTCAAACGTGAAAGAGTTCAAATTCCAGCCATCAAGTCCAATAAAGGTACATTGGTGACGGAGGTTGAGGACATACAGAAAGAGTTTCTGTCATTTTACTCTTCTTTATATCATGAACCTCTTACACCTAATAACAGTGTTATCAGTGATATTCTTAAATCCTGTTGATTACCTCAGATTTCTGATAATAATTGAGCTATCCTAGAAAACCCTATTGACATTAAAGAAATTTTTACAGCTATTAACTCTTTAACGTCTATAAAAACTCCCGGCCTGGATGGAATTCCGGCCGAATTCTATAAATGCTTCTAGGACCAATTATCCCCTTTCTACTTTTCCTTTTTACGGAGTTTCAGCATACTTCCATGATGGGGGGAGCTTTTAATGAAACCACTATAATTGTTCTTCTTAAGCCTAATAAAGATCATACTTTAGTCTCAAATTTTCGGCCCATATCTTTAATCAATCAGGATTGTTAAATATATGCAAACGTTTTAGCAAATAGACTATCACCCCTACTATCCAATATTATACAATCTGATCAAACTGGGTTTATGAAAGGTAGAATATCTGCTCACAATTCCCAGTTGCTCTGTCATACCCTATCTCATGGCAAAGAAGCAAGTGGTCCTATTGGTGTAATGGTCTTAGATGCAGAAAAGGCATTTGATAAGGGTAATTGGCAATTTTTATTTAAAACCTTAGAAGCTTTCCGTTTTGGTCATTTTGTTATCAATATGACTAAGGCTTTGTATTCAGCCCCCTCAGCCTCTATTTTAGTTAATGATTTGTGCTCCACTTCATTTCGGTTATATAGAGACACTCAGCAGTGACGTCCTCTCTCTCCTTTATTTTTTCTTATTGCTATAGGACCCCTCCTATGCTCCCTTCGTAATAGTGATACTTATACAGGTGTTGTTTTGAAAGATACTACAATTAAACTGTCTGCCTACGCTGATGATGTATTATTATATGTTACTAACCCTTCCACCTCTATACCTATTATCCTTGATATTATTCATAAATATGCTGAGGTTTCTGGTTACTCCCTGAATACTAATAAGACAGAATATTTTCCATTAAATGCCTTTTGTAATTCTGCAATGTTAGAGAATACCGATATAATTTGGTCTCCAAAAAAACTCAAATACTTAGGGATAATTTTTACTGGCTCGATCAAAGATACAGTTGATGCCAATTGCTCTGTTATTCTAACAAATACTAAAGAGAAACTTGATTGATGGTCTAATCTACATCTAAATTTGTTGGCACGCATTGCAGCAATTAAAATGTCTATAACTCAACAAATTTTATATTTATTGTCTTTGCTACCCTTCTCCTTCCCGTCCACTTTTTATACTAAACTATATCAATTATTTACTAAATTCCTTTGGTGTAATAAACCTGCACGCATTAGTCTTAAGACTTTACAATTGTCCAAATGTGAAGGTGGGGTTGGTCTTCCCAATTAAAAAAAATATAATTTTGCATTCCTTGTAGCACAAGTTTCTTTATGGTTCCACACTGTCCCCCTCTCAACGCACCTAAATGGCTTATTCTGGAAAGAAATATTTTGGCTCCATACCCTTTAATGGCTTTTTCTCACCATGTCCAATGGCTCTTTTGGTAAGTATTCCCCTATTCTTGCCAACTCTAAAGTTGCCCTTTTGTTATTTGATAGTAGTTTTTCTATCACTTTGTCTTCCACTAAAAAAGTTTCTCTTTGGTTCAATCCTAAACTCCAATATCATAAACATATTTTTTTTGGGAAACTATGGATTCCTGCTGGTATTTTCTTTGTTGCAGCTATTTGTCAATATGATATGTTTTACACATTTGATGTTATTCAAGCCACTTATAAGCTGCCATGGTCTGAACTGCCTAAATATACACTGTTAAGTAATACGATTCTTAATGCTTATCCCGAACTCCTGTCTATGTCTCAGTCCTCTGGTATTGAATTTTGCATTTCTGTGTTCAGCCGTTCAGGACATGTAGCATCTAAAGTATATAAAAAACTTACCACTTCAAATTCCTCTTTGTCACAGTTGAATAAAAAATGGTCACCACACTTACGTCTTAATTCGCTTAGTATATCCTGGAAGGATATCTGGAATTCTAACACAGCTAATGATCTTCCGGCCACCCTTATACAATCTAATATTTACCTACTTTATCAATGTTCCTGGACTCCTGACAAATTATTTAAAGCTAAACTTCTAGATACTCCAAATTGTTGGCACTGTCAATCTGTAATTGGTGATCTACAACACTTATTTTTCAATTGTTCTATCATACATCAGTTTTTATTAGAAATAATGCATCTTATTACCCAGATCCTTAAGATCCAAACAGCTTTATCATTCCAGGTTCTAATTCTCAGATCCTCACTCTTTAAATCCATGTTATACCTTATTGATTGTAAATTGTTGGATTTACTTATTTCTACTGCAATCAAATCTATTACCTGTAATTGGAAAGATGCTACTTCTCTTTCGGTTAATGCATGGTGGGAATGGATTATTTTTCTTAGAAGCAGGCAATGTTTATATCCACACTCTCATAAGGACCCCTCTTCCTCTAGGTCTAGTATGTGGTCTAGTTTAGATTCTTACATCAGTACATGTTCTACAATTTTGGAAACTTATTTCAATTTGTATAAATTAATCTTTGCTTACTGTAGCCCTTTTATGTTTATTGTATTATTCATAACATATGTGTACTATTCTGTAATGTTGATATAGGTATTCTATTTTTTCTTATATATTGTAGTATGTTTCTGTATTTTATGAGTCAGTAATATTTTTTGTATTGTGTTTCATAGCTATGAACATTTCTTCAATAAAACATTTTGAACACAAAAAAGGCTGGGGAAAGACTGCATTATGTAGAAGGTTGAATGACTGAACTGTCTTGGACTTGAGTGTGTGCATCCGCACTCTGTACATAGGGCCTTACCAATAATCACTGCAATCCATGGTGAGTTACTAAGGTTAGAACAATATACTTATGCAATATTAGCAATTATTTTGCATAACTACATCATGACAGGTGAGGTGTCCTTGTCAATTGGAGGGTGGCTTAGAGAGGCCCCTAGGGAACCTCAACCTCATGAGCTCACTCGCTTGATTACATGATGATGTTTAAATGGGAAACTCCATTAAGATCATCTGCACCACCATCCAATAGCACAAATTCAACATCATCATCTACGCTGGCAAACACCTGGTTCATCCTCGTGCTGTCAGAAGACCCCTTCACCAGCAGAGCCAACTTCCACAGTTGTATGATGAAATTCACCAATTGATTGACAACTGTCTCAAGCACAACTCAGAAAAGACGGAAGTCCTCAACTTGGGGGACAACACCTCACCACGAAACAACACATGGTGACTTGCTGTACTCGGCTCATGCCCGCCCGACAGACCACACCTGCAACCTCAGCATAATTTTGATAACTAAGTTCCACGAAGAAAATTTTGCCCAGGTTTGGTGGGGAAATCAGGACCAAAAGACCGCCAGAATAGCTGTAAATAGAGGGGTCCGCCAGGGCTGTGTTTTAGTCCCTACACTGTTTTCTTTATACGTTAATGGTGTGGTGGAGCATCTTTTACAATATCCTGCAGATGCTCCATCCCTGGCGGGCAGAAGAATACCTACGCTCCTATTTGCAGATGATACCCTCCTGATCTCAAAGACCCCGGTTGGGCTGCAGAGCCTCCTTGTTAGGTTCCAATCTTTTTGTGACGCGAGGGTGTTAGAAATCAACACGGGAAAGACCAAATATTTGATCCTGAATCTCCCGAAGAAAGTAGGCAGGCCTCCCGTGTTGAACTCAGTATGCCTCGAAAGGGTCAAGGAGTTCGATTATTTAGGAATCCGCCTCACTGACACCATGAGATGGAATTGTCACCTCCAAAAAATTTTGTTAAACCATAAAAGGGTGGTGGGGGCCCTGCTCAAAGAACAACGTTCCTCTACCTTTAAACCAATTGCCCCGGTACTGGATATTTACAAGGCAAGAGGTGTGAGTGCGGCGCTGTATGGGGCGGAGCTCTGGGGGGCGCAGAATGTGGATCAACTAACCTGTTCAGAACACAAATTTTTGAAGGACTTGATGGGTCTCCCTTATAGTACCCCCTCTGTTCCCCTACTCCTTGATATGGGCTGTCGCTCTATCAAGGATCAGGCAAGGTTACGCCCCCTTCTCCTTTGGATGCGCCTATGGCGAGTTCCGGAGCTTGCCAGCTATGCGGAGGGGTTAAAAGAGGTCTTATCAATGCCTGGTTGGCACAAAATAGGATGGATAAGGGATGTGAAGTGTCTACTTGGAGAAATGGGCCTTGGAGATATCTGGCAGTCTAGGACCGCACTTCCAAAGTCTGTTTTGAAAAACTCTTACTGGAAATGGGTAAGGGATTAGAGAAAATTAAGCTCTAATGTAGGTAGATCTACTGCCGAATTCCTACTACATAAGGAGGTGGCATTTCGAGAGCCCTATCTCGATATTATTACAAAACCTAGAGATAGGGCCCTATATTTTAAATTCAGAGTAGGAGTGCTGCCTGTTCACGAACTAACTGCCAGATGGAAGCCTCCTGCACAAACCATTCCATTTTGTCCATTCTGTGAGACCATGATCGAGACAGTCCCTCATTTTCTTTTTGTATGTCCTGCATACAATGCCCCTCGCATTAGGTGCTTGAAACCCCTCTGCAAAGAACTAGGTACCAGACACTGTGGGGAGGCCTTATGCATTCTGAAATCAGACACACGGCCCCTTCTTGTCTGTGGCATGGCGAAGTTTTTAAATTGGGCTTGGTTGATCAGGTCCAAAAGGCTTTGTGATATTGTTTAATTGAGATTTTATGACAAGACCGGAGGCTCCTATTATGCTTTCTAATCTTGCGTTTAATTGAATAGCAGCCAAGATAAGCAAAGAAACTACAGTTCCCAGAGGGCCAGAACAACTGGGCCATGGGAATGTGAAAAAACGCGATAGTACAGTAACCAATCATGGAAGACCTATCAAATAAAGACACTAACTGACTGCGCAGCTTCCTCTTTTCTTGCTGCTCGCAGTCAGATAAGTGCCTTTATTACTGCTCTCAGCTATTTTCTTGAAGTTATGGTTATTATATTTTGAATTTTACTAGTTCAAATTTTTCCCTTCGACTCCTCCGGCTTTCTAAGCTCCATTTTTCTTGTTCAAAAGAAAAACAAGAAACTCCGCGCTGTCATCAACCTGAAGTGGTTCAACCAATTTGTGGTTTATCGCCATTTCAAAATGGAAACGATTTTACACCTACGAGACACCCTTCGCCCACACGATTGGATGGTCCGTCTGGACCTTCAGGATGCTTACCTCACGGTTCCCATTCATCACTCCCAATGGAAGTTTCTTCAATTCCAATGGGCAGGTGTCAATTACTGTTTCACTTCTCTTCCCTTTGGCTTATCTTCCGCGCCATGGTGCTTCACAAAACTCTTAAAACCCGTGGTCGCTTATCTTCGATCCCTTGGCATCAGACTGATAATTTACTTGGACGACATCCTCCTCATGAATTCCGACAAGGAGAATCTTCTTTCAGATTTACTCTTGACACAATCTCTCCTTTCAGACCTGGGCTTCCTCATCAACACGGACAAGTCGTCTCTCATTCCATCTCAGAACATGGAATTCTTGGGTTTCCTGGTGGACTCCGCAGCGGCGTCTCTTCGCCTTCCACTTTCCAAAGTTTCCAAAATCAAAGCGGAGATTGTTTCCGTTCTTCAGTCTTCTCTCTTATCTCTCCGGTCCTTGGCAAGGATCGTCGGTCTCCTGTCCTCCTCCATTCAGGCCATCTTCCCCGGTCCTCTCCATTATCGCGCTCTCCAGCGTCTGAAGATAAAGCACCTCAGGCAAGGTCTCACTTATTCAGATCTCGTTTCCCTAGATCCCGAATCCCGCATCGAGCTCCAATGGTGGGTAGACCATTTAGATGCGTGGAACGGCCGGACTATCTTCGCCACGGCCCCAGATCTTGTCTTAGAATCCGATGCAAGCCTATCGGGTTGGGGCGCCCGTTGTGGACCAATCTTGACTGGAGGCTCATGGTCCGCCGAGGAGTCCAAGCTGCACATCAACTGTTTAGAGATGCTTGCAGGCTCCTTTGCGATCAAAAGCCTTTCAAAGAACAGGATTCGCTGTTCAATCCTCCTACGCGTGGACAATGTTTCTGCGGTCCGCTATATCAACCATCTAGGCGGAACCAGGTCCAAGCCTCTGGCGGACTTAGCGAAAAGTCTGTGGGAATACTGCCTCGCCCATCACCTTTCCTTTTCAGCGGAGTATCTTCCAGGGGATCTCAATTCTGTGGCCGATTGGCACTCAAGATTCCTTCGAGATTCCAGCGACTGGAAGCTCTGTCCATCCGTTTTTCTCTCCCTCTCCCATCTTTGGGGCCCTTTCTCCATCGACCTTTTCGCGTCCCGGCTCACCTCCCAATTGCCCCAGTTTTACAGTTGGCGTCCGGACCCTATGGCCTTGGCGACAGACGCTTTCCTGCAGGATTGGTCTCGTCATCTGCATTATGCCTTTCCCCCCTTCCTGATGATCAACAGGGTCCTCTCTCAAATTCGCCGCCAGTCTTCGTCCCTGGTTCTTGTGGCTCCTTTCTGGCAGGCACAGGTTTGGTTTCCGTCTCTTTTAGAAATGGCGGTGGACTTCCCAGTCCTTCTTCCCTCCTTCCAGGATCTCCTACTCAATCCTCAGGGCGAACAACACAGTCTCATTCTAGACAACACTCTAACCTTGTCGGCCTGGAAAGTTTCCGGCCTCCCCCTTCTCACGTCCTCATTTCACAAGAGGCTTCGCTCTTTATCAGCCAGGCCTGGGCCCCTGGCACCTCCAAGGCGTACAAATCCGCCGGGTCTCTTTGGGCAAGCTGGTGTTTGGAAAGGGACCTCAATCCCATTTCAGCCCCTCTGAACTTTGTCATTAATTTCCTCGCTTCCGAGGCAAGCGCAGGTAAGGCTTATCGCACTGTAAATCTATATCGTTCGGCTATTTCCCTTAACCACTCCCAAGTTGATGGAAAACCAGTTGGTGCTCACCCCCTCATTTGTCGTCTCTTGAAAGGAGTTCGATGTGCGAAACCACCGTTGGCGAAGTATACTTCTTTATGGGACGTTACAGTTGTTCTTAAATTGTTCACAAATTGGCCTGACAATTCTGTTCTTTCACTCAAAATGTTGTCTGCCAAACTTACTATGTTACTGTGTTTGATTTCCATTAAGAGAGTTTCTGATGTTAAAGCTCTAGATGTTTCTGCTCGGCAATTTTTCCCTACAGGTGTAATGTTTCAAATACGCAGACGCACTAAAACTAACTTGGATTCAGTGTTTTATCCTTATTTCCCTGCTCAGCCCAAACTGTGTGTTGGACAATGCTTAAAAGTGTATGAAGAAAGGACCGCTGATCTCAGAACGCCCTCTCATTCTCAACTCCTTATTTCCTTTCGTAAACCCCATCTCCCTGTCTCTTCCCCTTCCCTTGCCCGTTGGGTTTGTCAGGTCTCGTCGGGGCGCCTGCAGTATAGCGCAACGCGAGACGAATGCCTCCCTAGACGGACTATGAGGAGAAAACTACATTACCCAGAAGCCCTGGCTGAGGCTACATCAGTCAGGGCGACACGCATCCTGTTGCGTGTTATTCCGTTTCCTGGCATCCGTTTTGGAGGAAGGAGGTCGCGTCTTGCTGCTGGCGGAGGGGCTCGTCCTGAACGGTTGCTGTGTGTATTCAGCGTGTCAGGTAGGAGCGGCCCCTCGCCGGTATCTTCTCCGTCATTAAGCGGAGCGCTGTGGGGATCCACGCGTTGCCGTTTGTTCTTGGAGCGCGCAGTGAAGGAACTGCCGCGTTTTTTGTTTCTTTGTTCTTGGACTATTCTGAGGAGCGGAGCGGAGTGGTGGGAAGCCACACGTTGCCGTGTCTTCTATCTTGTGTTTCCTTTTGTTTGGATCTACCTGTGTGCTACTCCTGAAGGAGGTGGTGCGTTGGGGCGGTCGCAGCTTCACGCAACCAGTGCAAGCGCTTGTGTGTTTTCTTTTGGTTTGTGGAACGATCAGTATTTCACAGTACTCAAGGAGCGCTGTAGCGGTCACAGCTGCGCGTTGCCATAAGGAGCAGTACTTCTATGATATTGTGTTGTGTCATTTTGGAACATTTCCGCTTTCATTTCAAACACCCTTATTTATTTACTTTTGCTCTCTTTCTTCATTTGTATCTGGGAACTGCCTGGTGTTCAGAGGGTGCTTTTCTCGAGGGAGCGGAGTGCAGTGGTTTTTGCTTCCCACGCATTACCGTGTCCTGGATTGAGACGTGTACACAGCTGCCTAGTGCTCTGTCATTTATTTGGTTTTCTTTCATGGTGGCGAAACTCACACGGAATCCCTTATCATACAGGCATAGGCTGTGTTCAAGGTATAGAAGAGGGTTCTGTTTGGGTAATAAGCGTGTTAGGGTATGAGAAATGTAATGAGTCTAATCTATGTGTATTCCTTATAGGTTTCACGTTTGTATATCTACAAAGAGAACAGCAAAACAACCAGTAGGAAAGTCCTGCCTTTTCCTCACAGGTATTCAGGCTACATATCAGTACATTAGATATTACGGTGTTACACGATAGGTGGCCTTACCCTTGTATGTTCTGTCGTTTCAGGTACCTCCCTTCCCAGCTGTCCCCTTCCTTCCCTTCCCTGTTTATTATTTTACTTTTCCCCTCACCTAATGGCTCAAATCCTCTGTTAACACAAAGTCAGAGTGTTTGTGACGTTTGGAGGTGGGCTTTATATTCATCACTCGGATCCTGTGGAGCGGACCTGACAGGGTTCGCTGGGTCATGTCTCTTGCCGGAATTGATGTCTCCATTTTTGGGGCTCATTCGGCCAGGGGAGCCATGGCTTCTAAAGCCTTTTGGTCTGGCTCTCGATTGGAGGACATTCTCAGATCGGCAGATTGGTCCAATGACAGTATCTTTCGCATGTTCTATTGTAAACCAATCCATACTGTGGCTTCTGATGTTGTTAATATGCTTTGAACAAGCATAATAGGAGCCTCCGGTCTTGTCATAAAATGTAGATTTTCCTAGTGTTCATGACGGAAAGTCTTAATTTTATTAAAGACACGGAGGCGAGTATTATCCCGCCGCAACATTACTGACATTTGTTTCTCCCTCCCTACAGCAAATCCAGCCTTACCACCGGCTTCGTCCTAGGAGTTCTACTCTTCGACTGCTGAGGTCATCGCCTCCACGTCCTCCACTTCCAGTGCTTCCGGATCCTTCTCCTGGTGTCCTGTTCGATCTTCTCCCTTGGATTCCTCTGATGCAAGACTTATGTTCCTGGACTTTGGCTCTGTCCTTGATTTTGTTAATTTGTCCTTTATTCACTGAACCTTTATGACTGTCTCACAGCGAAAAGAGGAAGCTGCGCAGTCAGTTAGTGTCTTTATCTGATAGGTCTTCCATGATTGGTTACTGTACTATCGCGTTTTTTCACATTCCCATGGCCCAGTTGTTCTGGCCCTCTGGGAACTGTAGTTTCTTTGCTTATCTTGGCTGCTATTCAATTAAACGCAAGATTAGAAAGCATAATACTCGCCTCCGTGTCTTTAATAAAATTAAGACTTTCCGTCATGAACACTAGGAAAATCTACATTTTATGGCTATTTTATGTAATTTATTGCTGCCTTTTGTATTTCGTATTTTGATTCTTGTATAACTGTTTTCTATGAAATAAGGCTTTTTATGTATTTTAAAACTGTACTGTGTTGCTTTTAAAGATATATTCATATCGAAATAAAGCCTATTTGACTGACTGACTGACGGATTTACTTATTTCTACTGCAATCAAATCTATTACCTGTAATTGGAAAGACGCTACTTCTCTTTCGGTTAATGCATGGTGGGAATGGATTATTTTTCTTAGAAGCAGGCAATGTTTATATCCACACTCTCATAAGGACCCCTCTTCCTCTAGGTCTAGTATGTGGTCTAGTTTAGATTCTTACATCAGTACATGTTCTACAATTTTGGAAACTTATTTCAATTTGTATAAATTAATCTTTGCTTACTGTAGCCCTTTTATGTTTATTGTATTATTCATAACATATGTGTACTATTCTGTAATGTTGATATAGGTATTCTATTTTTTCTTATATACTGTAGTATGTTTCTGTATTTTATGAGTCAGTATTATTTTTTGTATTGTGTTTCATAGCTATGAACATTTCTTCAATAAAACATTTTGAACACAAAAAAGGCTGGGGAAAGACTGCATTATGTAGAAGGTTGAATGACTGAACTGTCTTGGACTTGAGTGTGTGCATCTGCACTCTGTACATAGGGCCTTACCAATAGTCACTGCAATCCATGGTGAGTTACTAAGGTTAGAACAATATACTTATGAAATATTAGAAATTATTTTGCATAACTACATCATGACAGGTGAGGTGTCCTTGTCAATTGGAGGGTGGCTTAGAGAGGCCCCTAGGGAACCTCAACCTCATGAGCCCACTCGCTTGATTACATGATGATGTTTAAATGGGAAACTCCATTAAGATCATCTGCACCACCATCCAATAGCACAAATTCAACATCATCATCTACGCTGGCAAACACCCGGTTCATCCTCGTGCTGTCAGAAGACCCCTTCACCAGCAGAGCCAACTTCCACAGTTGTATGATGAAAATCACCAATTGATTGACAAATGTCTCAAGCACAACTCAGAAAAGACAGAAGTCCTCAACTTGGGGGACAACACCTCACCAAGAAACAACACATGGTGACTTGCTGTACTCGGCTCATGCCTGCCCAACAGACCACACCTGCAACCTCAGCATAATTTTGGAAAGCAAACTATTTATGAAGAAACAGGTAAACGCAGTCTCATCTGCCTGTTTCCATACACTATGCATGATCTTCAGGTGGCTCCCAGTCAATAACAAAAGGACCGTCATGCAAGCCGTTGTCACCAGCAGGCTGAACTACGGGAATACACTCTACATAGGAATCACCACATACCTCCTGAAGAGACTACAGACAATACAAAACTCAGCTGCAAGACTCATCTTCAACCAGAAGCTTTGCCAGTTCAATATTCTGGTCCTTGCATACAAAGCCCTACACAATGAAGGACCAGATCACATCAACAAACACATGACCTTCCCCCAAACAACCTAACACCTATGATCCGCCTCACTCTTCCTAGCAAACACTCCCTGAATCCGCCGAAGCAACAGTGTAGGACGCTCCTGCTCCCACCTGGTGGCCAAAGCTTGAAACGACCTTCCCCTGCACCTCTGGACTGCCACAGCACTCCGGCAATTTAGAAAAGAACTCAAGACCTGGCTGGTCGAGTCAACAGATGACCATAAAGCAGCTAACAACTCCAGCGCCTTGAGACCCTCACATGTGATTTGCAGCGCTTTACAAATCCCTGATTGATTTATTGATTGAAGATGGAAAGTAGGATTATAAACTGCTCCTCCAGTATGCTGCACATTATGGCTGACCATAGAGAAGATTGGAGGCATAGCGGCCCGGCAACCACCATGACAAAGTAAGTGTTTTTTACCGCAGGATTCAGGGCAACTTTGAAATCAGTGCCAACTGCTATTAACAATGTGAAAACGCCGGCCTTTTGAAAAACACTGGTTTTCCAATCACAAGGCTTTGAGATACAGTGGAGAGTTACTTTGTTAAGAATCACTACTTGTTTCTTACAATCCACAATCGGATGATTGAGACAACTTATGATGATACTGGGGGTGCACACAGCAAGTCTCTACATAAGTCCCGGCACTCTGCACACAAGCAAAATGTTTGTACAGGTTAAACACACATTTTTGTGACAATAAGACTAATTATCATAATGTTTATTCTCCTAAACACGTGTTGCCTCTCCTGTGAGACCTTGATGTCTATAAAGACCTAGGTTGGGGGTAAGGAACAATAGCAAATGTATGCACTTGTTCCATAAATCACAACTGAAAAGTGCTGTGTGTTTTTTCAGTGTGCCCTGTTACTATTTCAGTGGTTGTAATGCATGTTTTCCAAACACCTTAAGGAGGAAGCATGCAGTTGAACTCAGAGTGTAATTCATGCTTGTTTATGTTATTTTTTACATGGGTCAAAAATGTCAACAGTGGAGGTAGGATATTCCACTTACCACGTGTGACTGAGAATGCAAGTAGGGATCATTCTGGCAAGCTCATGACTTTTTCGTAGGCACTAGCGAGGGCAGAAGCATATCAATGTTAGATTTGATGGCAAAGAGGTTAATATGAACACGCACAGCGAGTTCATTCAGATCCAGGTTTTTGGTGTCCCAAAGCCAGATTTTTTTTGTTGTTTGGGCAAAACCTTTCTGATAATTGTAGACTCTTTAGAATGGGATCAAGTGACGATCAGACCAGTGTACAGGAAGACCCGAGATCATTCTTAGCAATTTTGTGATCCAGGGTGCATCTGTTGATGTGTGTGGCCTTAGGACAGTGCAATTTAAAAGAATTACCTTAGGATACATGGGTCAGAGTTCACAGAATAAAATGACAAGTTAAAAGAACTGAAGGCTTTTAAGATGGATGAAGTTCTTAAGATAATCTTCCATCATGACATTACTTTCCCAAATAGAAAGGGAACCAATATTTTTGCACGAATGTATTTAGCTACATTTGCAAATACATATACAATTTTATCAAACAGAGCAACATTTGCATTTATATCTGGAAACTCTCTCAACCCTCCTCTGCTTTGCCCACCCCTCCTCGAGGGCATAGTGTTTGTGCATATGCAATCTTGTATTGGAGTGCCATCTCTTCTCTGGATATCGTTGTGGAGTGGTTTGGGCCCCGATATGACTGTACTTGGGTGGTTTCTAGCCACGGCCCAAGGAGGCAGTTGCGGTGGGGCAGAGAGGCGAGGCGGGGGTGGTGCTAAAAACCGGAATATGGATAATTGGAGGTAAGTAAACAATTTAATTGATAAAACGAATGTTGTAGCGTGCCCTGCTGTAGTGTTGGCTTTCTAGTTGTTTTACCTATGTCATCAAATGGAATGTTACCACAGAGGATGTCTGATTGGAATGTTATGTTCTGATGCTAGAGTCAGTTGGGAGCTGAGGATTGAGCTGACTGGTGACTATCTTATATTATATATGAACTACCACCTCATGTCAACTTAATTAATAAATACATCTTTCTACAAGAACCTACGTGACCTGATCTTCATTTAACATCATTACAATTGGCGACGTTTTGGACTTCTTTCTTCATATTTACAAGCAACTGAAACATGAACTTTCTTCAAACAAGGTAACCAATTAAGTTTCTCCTTCTTCAAGCAACTTCTTAGCAAACTGGCACGTTATTAATCCCCACCAGTGACCATTCCACTCTTATGGTCATCCTCCAACTAATCTGCCAGTCCCTGCTTTCTAAAATCTTAAGTTATATACCGCTGCACCTGATTTAAAAGCTGCTGCACCTGATTTGAAAAACTAGTTCACCTGAATGAAAAGTGACTGCACCTGATTTAAAAGCTGCTGCACCTGATTTGAAAAACTAGTTCACCTGATTGAAAAGTGACTGCACCTAATTTAATAGCTGTGGCACCTGATTTATGAGCCTGCTTATTTGTAAGCCTACATTATCTTCTAGTCCCGGCTTTCTAAGGCTTTGACTTAAAATGAACTTCAGCTACACTTGTTCAAGAAGTCAACTGATTAAAAGTCTGCAGTGGTTGATTAATAGCCTATAGATCTGAAAGCTTGCACCCTATTGATTATCAAGCCTGCAATGTTGTTTCCATATTCCTATGTCCAGTGAAGTTTAGCATTTATTTGCTTTTATTGAGAATCGTTTCACTGCTTTCCCTGCATAAACTTCAAGATTTTCATGGAAAGTGCTACGATCTTCATTAGCAGTTTTGAGTATTGTAACATATTATTACTGCCATCTTCTGGAAGTTATTTTATAGACACACAGTTATTGAAGCCATAGACATGTTTTGTGTGTAAACGATCCTTCCGTTCTCTGCTACTTACCAACACATATTTTACTTCGAACAGCAAATGGTAGTTAAAAAGAAAAAAAAGGCGTCTCACTCTTTAAAACGTGCATATTTTTTTTTCTCTCTACTAAGGATGAAGGTTCGCAATGTTTTTAAACTATAGCTGTTGGTTAATTTCTATTTTTCGTTATGCCTCCTTCTGTGTGATTTTCATTGGCAGTTGAACCGCCTCCATCTTAGTTTAAAATTTCTTCACGAGGGCATACAGAGCCGCACGCGCTTACCTTCAATGCTGCCATCTATTCTTGATGACGCTAGCAACCTTCGTGTGGTTTCCAGCTTCGAAGATCCTCCTCTGTTCTTGATGACATCCCAACGCTCTACAAGTTTTGAGGAGCACAGACCTGTAAAGAGCCATCCGACGCAACGTCGCTCTGCGTGCCTCCATTTTGACTGGCACCACCGGCCCTTCGTGATTTTAGCTGATAACCACGTTGTAAGGATATTAGTAATCTTAGTAGTTTTCCTTCGCTCGCATCCCAGGTACTGTTTTATTCTTTCTCATCAATTGTGATTATAGTGCAACTACTTCAATGTTGCATGTTTTCGGTGACATGCACACCATGAGAGGTATTTATTTTGATAGCGAGTTCTATTTTAATTATATGCTTTATGACAGTGCAACAACATCAAGGCCACGCATGTTTTCGGTGACATGCACACCATCAAAGGCATTTATATTTTACAGCAAGTTCAGCTATTCATAATTATTGTGTTTGCGGGGCGAGGCAGCAAATATCTTTCTTTTTCTTCAGGTTACACCTTCTTAAAATGTACGCAGATGTTTTATATCACAGCTGCTATCATAATTCAATGGTGATTTGCACTTCTATACCATTTTCTTGTATTATTGATGGTGATAGTCAACGGTGACTACCTTATTTATTTTAGTTTCTTATTTTAGTGTTCTCACATGTGTTCTCCATTTGGTACATTGGATTTTATGAGCTATGCATAGTACAAGTGATTATTTGATGTATTCTTTTCTGCTTCTTCAAAGTTTCTTCTGGTATACAGAATATTTTAAAGTAAATAGTTCTGTTTATCTTATGAGTGGACCTATATTGTCTACATTTTACCGGTTTATTAATTAATTGCTGACATCAGTTTTAAAGATTCAGTGCACTAAGCCTTATTTTATTGATTATATATGAGCTCTATGATTTTCTCCTTTGCGCAAAGGTTTTCAAGACTTTTTATGTGCGTAGACGTACGTTACATGAATTGTCATTATTCATTTATTACTTAAAAGTTTTTAGTGTCACATGCACGTAATTCAGTTATGTGATTACTATGCCAGTTTTTCGCTTGTTTTTACAGGTTTCTTTCAGAATTAATTATTCTTTCTGGCAACTTTTCTTCAGAGTTATATGCATGTGATATTGTTGAGAGATTATTATGCCAGTTTTTCACTACCTATTATTTTTTTCTGGCAACTTTTCCTCAGTGTTATATGCGAGTAGCTCTGTTTTATGTTTATTATGCCAGTTTCTAACCATTTTTACAGGTTTCATTCAGAATTTATTATTCTTGCTGGCAACTTTTCTTCTGTTCATGCTCTTGTTAGATGTTAATGTTCATTTTTTTTCCTATGATTCTGAGATTTCGAGTTGTTTTCATGTAAGAGCATTTTTTTTACTTTTAACTTTCTCATATTTGTGCTTTACTTGGTTCTACCTTTCACTACTCGGTTCATTGTTTCTCAATTACGCCAGTCTGGCCAATTGGTGTGTTTGCTGATTCCGTGAATTTTGTGTTCGGTGTCCATATTCTTATTTTCATTTTCTTCTTTTCTTTTAGGGAGAAGATGTGTTGTCTTTTGTATTTTCATTTGGTTTCTGTTCATTCTTCTTAGTTCTAATCTTGTTTGATTTTCTCTGTTGATTCTTCTTGCTTCTTATCCTGCTTAATTTTTCTTTGTAGATTCTTCTTGGTTTTGATCTTGCTTGATTTTCCACCTCTTAGATGTTACTGTAATTTTTCTAGTCATAACTTCTCTTGATGCTTATCTGTTTAAACTTTCTCCAATTATTTCTTCTTATGTCAACTGTTCTTATGATTGTGTTTGTCTTCTTCACTGTGTATGTATCAATTTCTACTCCCGTTTTTTCGTACCTTCCGTTCACTTTTTACATAACCTATTCCTACGTCCGTTTCTATTTATCTTCCTTATATCTGGTTATTATTTGTAATTGCCTTGTTCACATCTTAACTTTTGGTTGCAATTGCAAAATGTATAAAAGGGGAAGATGTGTAGTGTTGGCTTTCTAGTTGTTTTACCTATGTCATCAAATGGAATGTTACCACACAGGATGTCTGATTGGAATGTTATGTTCTGATGCTAGAGTCAGTTGGGAGCTAAGGATTGAGCTGACTGGTGACAGCTCCTGGTGGGGATTTACCTTGGAATTACTATTACTATCTTATATTATATATGAACTACCACCTCATGTCAACTTAATTAATAAATACATCTTTCTACAAGAACCTACGTGACCTGATCTTCATTTAACATCATTACACCTGCATCGTAAAATGCGATGCAGCGCGCGCTACGAAATTCGTCTATGGCACTCCCCCATGTCTGTGCAATTTTCCTTTTTGCCACTAGGAAGTCGAGGTTAACTAAGAGTTTTTTGTATGATGGGCTATCTGAGTCTCGCCATGTTATCCTAATATACCTAGTGGGGCCAGCTCTTCAACTTGGTTTCTTCAAGTATGTTCTTCACCCTCTCCGAAGTGATTGAATTGTGGGTTAATCCCATAATGTAAAGGAGCCCCGCCATCCACAGGCATACAACGTGGCGTCTGCAGCTGTGCCTAGTTTATATAGTAGTACCCTGGTGTAGTACACTCTGTGTAGTATTTTAAGTTATATCAGGCGAAAGCATGCCTTTATTGCTACTTCTCTTGGGAATCGTAAAGCCTCCCTCCAATATTCATCTTCCAGTTCCCCTATGTCAGTTTGCAGTACATTCTTAATTGATCTAGTTCTCTCTCTGTGTCTTTCATTAGTTTATTAAAAGAAAGGGAGATTGCATTAGCAGTCACATGGTCATTCAGTAACCCTCTCTATAGGGGAGAGTTTTCTTTTGTTTTCTCACCGGGTGCGATCCTTGCTGTAGTGCATGGCTAAACTGTAGATATTTAAATATTTGTGTGGGTGCCATTTCATAGGCATCCCTTAGGTGCTCAAACTGTACAATGCTTTTTGAGTCCCACATGTCCTCTAGGATAGAGAGGTAAATATTGTCCCTTTTTAAAAAACCCACAGGGTCCAGTTTCACGCCTAGCCATAGGGGGGGTTCCGTGTCAATCTCTTTTCCCGTCCCATTTCCATCACTGTTATTATCATTGCGGGGTTGCACAGCTTAATCATCCTACCATGCAATACATGAACATAACCTTTTTCACCTAAGGGGAACCAATATTAAAGGCAAATTTGTGAGAGCAGACAGAATACAAGACAACAGTTACACAATATTAAAGTGGTAAATACGTTGCATTCCCCTGCTTGAGTTACGGAAATTGTGCAACTTTGATAATAGGTGACAACATGACACCCCAGATAACAGGCAAGGTATACCATATATATTAAACTTGTACTACAACATTTTGCATCTATCTTATAAAATGTTCATGTGGAAAGGGGTATGTGGGCAAGACATTGTCTAAAGCACCGATTTGTTTAACTGATCAAAGGTTAAACCTTAGACTCCAAAATAGGTACTTACCAGTATCAATACACTTCACTGCACTAAAAACAACATAAGCCAAAGATGGTTCAAGATATTAGAACCAATGGATGTACCAAAAAGGGCAGGTTAGGGAGAAAACTACTAGCCGAAGGGAAGAGACACTGGATACATCTTCTACAGAATTTACAGCCAGATAGAATAATATCTGAGATCAATGAGCTGCAATGAATACGAATGGAAGACTGTTAGCTGACATCACAAGATGAAAAACACAGTGAAAGAACTTATGGGGTAGAAATCAGCGAGGCAAAAGCAATAGTGGTGGAAATCTTGAGACCCTGAACACAGAGAAAAGCAAGCAAACTCAAAAAGTTTGATAAATTAACTATTGGGATTAATGATAGAAAATTAATTTGTTTTGAAATGTGCAACCTATCAAATTGTATACTTTTGTTTACAGGTTAAATAATTTTGACATTGTTGGGGAAGTCCTGGTGAAGAGTGACTTAGTTCGAAATGTATAGAATGATAAGGAAGCTTCTGTCTAAAACTACAAAACAGAATAAAACATAATTGGAACTTAAATCATATGAACCTCAAACTAGATACCATAAGCAAATATTAGGGTAAGCCTGAAAAAAGTTAAAACATAGTAGCCTGAATTGTAAAGAAAGCGTGAAAAACAATCTTAGATCCACAGTGAACCATTAACCTTTGCAGTTGGCTGTGAATCACAGCTAGCATCATATTTGAACCTGCAGCACTACACATGTGAATCAAGCTTCTTCAAACGCCACCGCCGAAACAAGTTCAGTTACCAAAAGGCCTGATGCTAACAGCTCCCAAAAATAATACAGTCCTTACAATTTTCCGAGGTGTATTAGAGAAGTGCAGCTCCAGGCCAGCTTTTTTTTTATTATTATAGGACTTGTAGCGTTGTTTAGTCCTGTATAAAACAGGACTACAAGTAACAAAATTGAAAGAAAGAAACCTGGGCACATCATGCATGGACCTGGTAAACTTGGCAGATACAGTACTAATAATGCATGTTTCTGTGCCTCTACATCCTCCTCGCATATAGATTGTAAATACTGAAAACTGAAACGGCTGCCGCAAAATAAATAGGGCAACACAATACACACTTACAATATATAATCTAGTGTGAAATAGCGTATTGTAAATAAGCCTGGGCGCCAAATATGATTATTTTTTTCCGAAGAGCTTCATCATATCCAGGAAGCGATAAAAACATTCATCTTTTACTAAATTTCTCACATGACAGCTAAGTGAAGATACATAGCTAACCATAGCTAACACTGCTTAGACATGCTATATACCTTCAGGCCCAGAATTACAATGCATTTGTGCCAGCTCTCATGGGACACAGAGTGATCCAATGTCGACCAACTGCAGTGCATAAATGTTAACGCAGCCCACTTAGACGAGGGATTGGGAACAAATACAACTCAGGATAGGATGGTAAAGTTATCAATAGTAGCCAAAAAGTAACCAAGGCTTGAGTTGGGAGATACTAAAATTGATTAACTAGAATTTTACAGTCACTGCCATAACAATGGGCATTGGAATTTTGAGTATCCCCCACTGTAGTCCATCCATCGAAACTCCCCAGGAGAAAGAACCCACAAAGGATACATTCAGCATCAGGGTCAGGGTCGGACTTTGGAACCAAAAACAGCCCTGGCAAAAATGTTCAAACCAGCCTTGCTCCCTTCCTCTCCTCACTCTCTCTCTCTCTCGGTCTTTCCATTCATTCTCTCTCAGCAGCAACCGTGGGTATTCAATTCAGCCCCCTATAGCTCCAGCCTACTGAGGAAATGCCTGGATTAAAAGTCCAATCGTGCTCAGATCGGAATGATGTCAATTTCAAAACACACCCAAGACATCAATACTTGTTAGCATATTATAATTCAGGAATATAGCTTAGAGGGATAGTCTCTGACACCCATTGGTACAGACTGCAGGACTGGTCACCAAGCATTGGGAATTTGAGTACCAAAAGGCCAGTTTAACCGCTCGCGGAGGATATCTTTTCAAGAGATCCATGATACAAACTACTTAGCTCGTGACATCACTTTTGAAACAAATAGTATATGAAGCAGCAAACTAACACAAGGAGGCTGGAAACAGCCCTACACAGATCTAAATTATCCCTGCTCCCTCTCTCCAAATTGTGCTGTCTGCATTCTATGCTTTAACCTGGACAAATTCCGAGTTATATATATATTTTCTTTAGACATCTCTAGGGCAAAAACACATGTGCTCCCTCTGTGCAGAGCCAGTGCTCTGCTTTCCTGATCCCACTAACTTGTGTTGGGATCTGACACCAGCAGAACAGACCTCTGACTCTATTCTCTGTATGAAAACGGTCTAATCCTCCGCTAGCACGAACCTCCTAATAAAAGAATTTGGTTTGACACTTTAAAGGTCAGCAGATGTGGCTGCAAGGTGCTAGTTATATTTTTAAATATGTATTTGTGATTTTTCCATTAACAATGTAAACCATAGGGCATTGAACTTGCCCCCAATAGATAATAAACCAGGTATTGATTACAGAAAATGTAATTCTACACATGATGCCCTTCCTAGGCTGGCATTCAAAAGAAACGAAAAATCTTCAATCAGGGAGCACACTTTTTTTAAGTGTTCGTGTAAGACCTGGCATCCTTGCTGTGCTTTTCCCCCTAACATTTTGCCTTCACCCCTCTTGTTTTGCTGACTTTGTTTTTGCTCGCTTTAGTAATCTGCGCACTTTATCACCAGTGCCCAGGTGCTTGTGCTTTCTCCATAAAACATGGTAGGATTGGCTTATACTCAATTGGCATATTTACTTCACTTGCAAGTCCCCAGTAAAGTGATATTATCTGTGCCCAGAGACTATAAATTAAATGCTTATAATAGGCTTGTAGCACAGATTATGCCACCCATCCAAGCACTTTAAGCATGTCGCATGCCTGCCATTGCATTCTGTGTGTGCAGTTTTAAACTGCCATTTTACCTGGCCAAATAAAGCTTTTGCCAGGCCCAGACCTTTTTTTAAAATACATATAAATCACCACTAAGGTAGGCCCTGGGCGGCCCGGAGGGCAGGGAGCTGTGTATTGAAAAAGTTGGACATGTACATTTAGGTTTTACATGTCCTGGTAGTGAAAAACTCTTACATTAGTTTTTTACTACTTAGGCCTATATGTCCCGTAGGATATCATTGGAGTTAGCTGCTTACATTTAATAAACTGAAATTTCCAAATGTGAGTAGGTAATCAGTTCATGATTGGTGTCTTTGGGATTGTAATGAAAAACCCTCTCTCATGGGGAAGTCGGATTTTAAAATGCAATTTTGAAAATGCCACTTTCAGAAAGTTAAACAACATATGAAAGGAGGGACTTTGCAGCCCCATATTCAAATGCACAGCTATGTGCCGCTAAATTGCGTGCACTACTTATTCACACTCCTTAGTTCAAATATAAATTTTAACCATTTTCTTCCATATCTTGACTCTTTTTTTGACGTTTTTGATTAGTTGTTACAATCCACAAATGGGTAAGATGCCAATTTTCAATCTTTAACATTCCAACTGTGCCATTCCAGGCCTTCATGAAAGAATGCGATAAATGCAAGAAGTCCTTCGTCAATAGTCGTTTATTCGGTAGTTAAAAACCCAATGCATTTCGGGCCTCCATGTGCCCTTCTTCGGGGGTCACTACAAATAACAATACAATCCAATTAGTCACTTTAAAATCTGGAACATTTTGTGTTACAATGCACTTTTAACGTTACACTTAAAACAAAATAGTTGTAACATTTTTCCTAATAACTGCGTGCCCATGTTTATTCTTCTACCTTGGTCATCAAGTGCTAGGTTGTGTAGGTACGGGGTGTGAGACCAAATGTTCACCGTAGTAATTATTCAGCCGGTTCTAACGGTTCTAATCTCTCCTGTCTGGCGTGCGCAAGCTGAAACCCTCCTTTGGCCCTATGTTTGTATAGGCGATTCCTCCATTAAACTTTACGCGCTGTTAAATACCTCGGTTTTTTTTAAACTGTTTGACAAGAGCTGTGCTTCAATCTCGACAACATGCTGAAAGTTACACAGTTGATATTTAACACTTGCTTATTACTAAGTTTGCCACATAAAATAAGCGCTCTATCTCGCTAACGCTTACCCGGTTCTGCAGACTGTTAACGTCGCGCGTCCTCATCCTAATTAGTCAAGCCGCTGTACCAGATTATTCACTGCCCACGCTATTTGAAGTTCTCCACCCTCGTGTTCACCCTCCCTATTCCCCCGTGGTCCTAGCGCCTTCTATTCCATCAAGACTACTTACTCGAAATAAAATACATTTCCCAAGGTGCACCATTTTTCTACAAAGCAAAACTGACAAAGTACATAAACATGCAAAATATTAAAGTCACTTAGATTTAGATCACAATTGAATCTAAGTGACTTTAATATTTTGCATGTTTATGTACTTTGTCAGTTTTGCTTTGTAGAAAAATGGTGCACCTTGGGAAATGTATTTTATTTCGAGTAAGTAGTCTTGATGGAATAGAAGGCGCTAGGACCACGGGGGAATAGGGAGGGTGAACACGAGGGTGGAGAACTTCAAATAGCGTGGGCAGTGAATAATCTGGTACAGCGGCTTGACTAATTAGGATGAGGACGCGCGACGTTAACAGTCTGCAGAACCGGGTAAGCGTTAGCGAGATAGAGCGCTTATTTTATGTGGCAAACTTAGTAATAAGCAAGTGTTAAATATCAACTGTGTAACTTTCAGCATGTTGTCGAGATTGAAGCACAGCTCTTGTCAAACAGTTTAAAAAAAACCGAGGTATTTAACAGCGCGTAAAGTTTAATGGAGGAATCGCCTATACAAACATAGGGCCAAAGGAGGGTTTCAGCTTGCGCACGCCAGACAGGAGAGATTAGAACCGTTAGAACCGGCTGAATAATTACTACGGTGAACATTTGGTCTCACACCCCGTACCTACACAACCTAGCACTTGATGACCAAGGTAGAAGAATAAACATGGGCACGCAGTTATTAGGAAAAATGTTACAACTATTTTGTTTTAAGTGTAACGTTAAAAGTGCATTGTAACACAAAATGTTCCAGATTTTAAAGTGACTAATTGGATTGTATTGTTATTTGTAGTGACCCCCGAAGAAGGGCACATGGAGGCCCGAAATGCATTGGGTTTTTAACTACCGAATAAACGACTATTGACGAAGGACTTCTTGCATTTATCGCATTCTTTCATGAAGGCCTGGAATGGCACAGTTGGAATGTTAAAGATTGAAAATTGGCATCTTACCCATTTGTGGATTGTAACAACTAATCAAAAACGTCAAAAAAAGAGTCAAGATATGGAAGAAAATGGTTAAAATTTATATTTGAACTAAGGAGTGTGAATAAGTAGTGCACGCAATTTAGCGGCACATAGCTGTGCATTTGAATATGGGGCTGCAAAGTCCCTCCTTTCATATGTTGTTTAACTAATGGCAGTAGGGCATGCCTATAAATCTCATTTGCACGCAATCGAAACGAAGGATGGAATAACTTGGACGAATTAATAATGCCGGTTTAAAAATTGGTGTGCATCCCTCACTGTGATGAAATGTCTTAACTAAGCCCAAAAAAAGGGATAGCACCCCTACTAAGGAATTGTGACGAATGGTGAAACACAACCTGATAAAATACACAATTGGATCCAACATCGAAGTCCCTCGCAACAGCATCAATACATATATTGAACATGCGAGTTTTTACAATTGAATCTAAGTGACTTTAATATTTTGCATGTTTATGTACTTTGTCAGTTTTGCTTTGTAGAAAAATGGTGCACCTTGGGAAATGTATTTTATTTCGAGTAAGTAGTCTTGATGGAATAGAAGGCGCTAGGACCACGGGGGAATAGGGAGGGTGAACACGAGGGTGGAGAACTTCAAATAGCGTGGGCAGTGAATAATCTGGTACAGCGGCTTGACTAATTAGGATGAGGACGCGCGACGTTAACAGTCTGCAGAACCGGGTAAGCGTTAGCGAGATAGAGCGCTTATTTTATGTGGCAAACTTAGTAATAAGCAAGTGTTAAATATCAACTGTGTAACTTTCAGCATGTTGTCGAGATTGAAGCACAGCTCTTGTCAAACAGTTTAAAAAAAACCGAGGTATTTAACAGCGCGTAAAGTTTAATGGAGGAATCGCCTATACAAACATAGGGCCAAAGGAGGGTTTCAGCTTGCGCACGCCAGACAGGAGAGATTAGAACCGTTAGAACCGGCTGAATAATTACTACGGTGAACATTTGGTCTCACACCCCGTACCTACACAACCTAGCACTTGATGACCAAGGTAGAAGAATAAACATGGGCACGCAGTTATTAGGAAAAATGTTACAACTATTTTGTTTTAAGTGTAACGTTAAAAGTGCATTGTAACACAAAATGTTCCAGATTTTAAAGTGACTAATTGGATTGTATTGTTATTTGTAGTGACCCCCGAAGAAGGGCACATGGAGGCCCGAAATGCATTGGGATTTTAACTACCGAATAAACGACTATTGACGAAGGACTTCTTGCATTTATCGCATTCTTTCATGAAGGCCTGGAATGGCACAGTTGGAATGTTAAAGATTGAAAATTGGCATCTTACCCATTTGTGGATTGTAACAACTAATCAAAAACGTCAAAAAAAGAGTCAAGATATGGAAGAAAATGGTTAAAATTTATATTTGAACTAAGGAGTGTGAATAAGTAGTGCACGCAATTTAGCGGCACATAGCTGTGCATTTGAATATGGGGCTGCAAAGTCCCTCCTTTCATATGTTGTTTAACTAATGGCAGTAGGGCATGCCTATAAATCTCATTTGCACGCAATCGAAACGAAGGATGGAATAACTTGGACGAATTAATAATGCCGGTTTAAAAATTGGTGTGCATCCCTCACTGTGATGAAACTTTCAGAAAGTTGGCATTTTCCTGCCCTAGCGATCTAGTGCCTGCAGTCTGTCTCTGGGTTACATGACTGGACATAGCTCACAGTTGAACTTTGCGCATTCCTCCAAGAAATCTACACACAATAAAGAGCTTAAGTGTGCCTGGATGGGACATCACTGGCAGGATGCGAGGGTGAGCTCAGCGCTGCCCTACTTACACATGAATAGGCTGTGTCCTGCCTCCACACACAGGACTGCATACCCACTGTGGTTAGGCTAGAGCCAGGACAGGAAAGACAGGACACATGGAGACTTGAATGGGAATTTTTAGAGGTAGAGCACCAGGTAAATATTGGACCTCAGTCACCATTACACTTCTGGACTTGTGGACACTCTGCAAGGTAGAAGGACTGCTGTGCTCCTGAAAGGACTGCCACTCTGTTGGACTGCTGTTCTGAAGGACTGTTGCTCTTCTGTGCTGACCTGCTGCCTGCTATACCTATGCCTGGGTGAGAAGGACTTGAACTGCGTCTGTTGATCCCAGGACCCCAGAGTAAATCTAGGGGCTAGTTGGCTGATCTCCTGACTTGAGCATCAAGGACAGAAGACTCCTACAACCTTGAACCCTGCCATCTGTGAGTCTACCCTGCTAAGTGGTGACACCCCAGTCCTTGCCCCTTGAAAGTGGGCCTAATATGTTCTGCCAGCCACTGTGGATCCAGCGGAACGGACACATCTTCTCTCCTGCGCGGCGCATCTCCAAGCAGAACTGATGTATTTTCACTGGCAGCTGTGGTCCGTGCAGATAACAGCGGTGGGGAATTGGGGCCCCGTGGGGGATGATTTCGAGGGACAATGCAGAGGATAAATTAAATAAATAATTAATTTTCCCTCTGCATCATCCCTTGAAATCCTCCCATGCGGCCCCACCGCTGTTACCTGCACGGACCACGACTGGTCAATGGTCATGGATCTTCCTCATTATAAAGAACCACATTGCCCTGCAGCTCGCTGCCTCAATGGACCCCGCTACTGCGTGACACATCCTCGCCGCAGGCCCTCACATCCCTCATTGATGGCCGCCTCAATGATGGACTCCGTATCGCAGCCTTGCAGCTTTTCTGAAATCAATGCTTCATCCCGATTGTGCAATGCATCCTTGACACCGGGCTTCATTTCACAAGCCCTCATTTACAGCATCCTTGATGATGACGGAGGACCTTGCATCACATCCTCGCCGCATCTAGGAACCAATCCACCGCTCAGCTGCGCGACACAGCTTGGACTTGGACCCTCGCATTGCTGGGCAAACCAGGATTTAAGATACTTTGTTCAGCTGGCCTAACTGGGTCCCTGTAGCTGGCCTGCATTCCATCGCCATTGGGCTGAACTTGTGACTTTGTCCTGGTTCTGTGCGACCAGATAACCACAGTTGGTGCTTTGTGATTTTTAGCACTATTTTCAAGCAAATCCTAAAATTTACATATCTCTGGTTCTACTAATTGGATTTTTGTCATTTTATCAATTTGGTCTTGTTTTATTTATGAAAAATAAATCTATTGTTCTAATCTGCTGTGGGATCCTTTTTCTGTGGTGTTTTCACTTTATTACTGTTTGAAGTGTTGCACCAATGCTTTACACATTGCCTCTGGATTAAACCTGACTTATCTGTGCCAAGCAACCAGAAGGTTGAGCACAGACTAATTTAGGGTTGGCTTGTACCTCACCCTGACAAGGATTGTGGTTGACCAGGGCCCACACACCCTCAACCAACAACCTGATTTCTTACAATTAGTTATTAATAATGTATTACTGATTTTCCCTGCGCATGTGTCAACCCTGTCTCATTATTTTCATGTATTTATATTTATAATGTTTATCCAACACTTCTTTCTATGAGGGGTATCAGTGTGCTCTATTACCAAACAAACTAAGAGGCAGCATGCTAAGGATATACATTTAAGAAGAGAAAAACACAAGTCAATATAAAGTATTACAAAAACAGTGAGAGTGTAGAAGGTAGGATAGACAGGAAAAAAGGGAAGTTTTCAAGGTAAAATATAAAAAAAATTAAATCCATTTCTAGAATATGTGATTCCTGAGACAATGTTATCCTTTTTCACTAGCTTCACTTGTGACTACCACACAACAAAAAGCCACAATGCAAGCATGATGCCTTGTGACACACATCGTTTTCGATTTTTGTAGTGAGTTGCAAAATATGAGTGCATTTCTCAACGCAATGAACAAAGACTACACATGCAAGGCCAGGGCAATCTAATTGTACTATGGTAATCACACTGCCTAGGCCCTGGTAGTGCTCTTGAAAGCAACTTACCAGGAGGGGAGGTAGGGTGCAGCAGTGACCTCCACCCAGAATGCAGTGGTCCGCATGCCATTCCAGCTGCCAGTCACTGTATTCTATGTACAATGCCTATGTGCTAGAATGCCAGCTGGATCTTTGCATTTCATCAGGTATGTGTCTCCAAACTTGGGCTCACCTGCTGTGGAAGATGCTTTCAAGAACATTGTCAGGGAACAGGAAATGGAAATATTTTGATGCAATTACCATTAAGGTAATAACTTTGCCTCACCTCTAACTGTGGCACTAAAAGCAGCTGTATTGGGTTGTGGGCTTATATTATTTCCTGCAAAGCACCTCTGATTTTGCTCTGCAAGTGGAAACTAAATGGCAGAATTCATCTATTTTTTTATTTTGCCTCAAAAGATTGCCTACCCCTAGATACAATCAATCGAGAAAGGTTGTTTTTGAAATACTTTTTCTCCTCAGAGGCAGACCAGAAATTATGAGGAGAGTGTGTCCAGACATATACTCTAACCCTGCGTTAGATATCAATTGCCCATTGCCATGAAACTGCCATGAGTCTTTTCCATGCGTACCTGCTGCCTGTGACACTGGGAAAAAGGCACTCCCAATAGAGGTCTACCAGAGTTGCTTTCTCCCTCTCTGCATTTCTGAGTTAACTCATTGACAAATATTTGTCAATTTTAACGACCTCTTTGATAGTTTGGTTTGTGTATACCAGAAACATTGGCGGTCAAATATTTCTCTTCCAACATGGCAGCCTGTCATTGAATGAATGAATGAGTATCTTTTATATATCCTGCAGCTACTTGGAGAGTGACCCGACGCTCGGCATAGGAGTACAGATACAGAGGTCAGAGTCCCCAGAGGTGTCCAAGGAATCTTAAAGTTTAAAAAGATACGTCTTCAGAGCCTTCTTAAAGGGTGCTTTTTCAGTGATTAATCTCGTGTGTTCTGGCAGCTGGTTCCACATGCATGCTGCTCTGACCATGAAGGAGAACCCCACTCTATGCTGCTTTTGGAAGTGGGGTATTGTTAACAAGCCAGCACCGCTAGAGTGTAGGGACTTCCTGGTCTGTACTCCTTAATCCTCTCATTTACGTTAGAGGAATCCCTGCTGTACATGGATTGGTGGGCTAGGGACAAGGTTTTAAACATTATGCGCCTATGCACTGGGAGCCAGTGGAGATTCTCAAGGAAGCGAGATACCGAGGCATACTGCCATGGTGTTCATCACTTGCAAACTTTGGACTAAAGACTTAGGAAGACCCAGATACAAAACATTAACATAGTCCAAATAGGACAAGATCATAGCTCTGACCACCATAACTTGAGATATGTGGGGGAGAAGGTACAGGAATTTGTCTGAGCATACGCAGGATTCAGAGACATAATCTAACCACTGCTGACATCTGAGCATTGAAGGAAAGTTGGGAATCAAAACATCACGCCCAGATTCTTAGCCGCTGCCATGGGTGGGGTGGTGGGTGAACCTTGCTGGCCAAGCTCCTGTTCACTCAGAAAGGGGGGGTTGATGAGCAGTAGAATCATGCAGAGGACTGGTAACATTGATGCTTATGTCACAAAATCAAGTGATGGTGGCCTTCAGGGGATCTAGTCTTCAGCCCTGGATTCACAGGCGAATGGCCACCTCTTGCAAGGAAATCAGACTTTGGCCATAGTTCTCCACCATCCTAGAGGTGCAGCATTTCGCTGTTCAGTTCTTTTCTCTGGAAGGTATTTCCATGAAATTCTAATGGACCAGTTTATTTCAGAGCATGACATTGTTCTAAGCCAAGGTGATGCTCCATTCTGGTTTTATAAGGGCTTGGTTGTTCTAGTTTTAGAACCGTTTCTTTTTGGGGACTAGTGTGAATCGCCTTACTGGGTAATGTAAACACATAGTTAACCTTCAGTTCAATTACAGGATAGAGCTGTGAGGACACATATCTGACATCTAGTTTATGGTCTTGCATATGTCTGTCTATGTACATGCATGTGTGCCTATTCATGTTGCCATGTCTAATATGAATGTATGTGGCTGTGTGTGTGTGCGCGTGTGTGTGTGACAAGTAAATTATTTTATATCGTATGCCATGTTTAAATTGTATAGCTCGTGAACACTGAACTTTGTAGGGCGTTTGTCTCTGTAAAAAAATGCACACTGGAGAGTGGTTGCCAAGACTGATCTTCTCTCAGTTTTTTTTCTGGAGCTCTTAAAAGGATTTTGTATATTGATTTTCTAAATGTTCGTTCTTTAATTACCTGTGGTAAAATAATATTAAACCAATAGTAATTAAAACATTGACGAACAGTCTGGTGTCACCTAAATGTGTCCTTCATCCATACAAAATTCATCAAAGGCATCTCATTGTTACAGCCGTGGTTAAGGAAGTCTAAATGGATGAGTGTAACATCATCCGGCCTCCTCTTTGAAAATGAAGAATGTTCTTTGTGAACACGCTGTCAGTGCTTCATTGCTTCCGAAACATCCATTTTAAATCTAGTTTGTGCTGTACACAGCTCTTCTAAATAAGGTGACCCATTAATGATGTTGACATTTGGAGAAGCAGAAAAATATGGACCCTGCTTCATTTGTGGTTTAGAAATGAAACCACCACAGTGCAATATTTGCCAATCCCTTTCAACAGCAATGTGAGTTTCCTTAAAAAACAGAGAGGGGACAGATATAGGGGGAGAATAAGAGAAAAAGCTTCAAATACTAATTTGTCCAAGTTTATTTTGCTTAAACCCAATTTGATTAGGCAGATCTATAATACATAGTTTAGTAAATACACTTGATATACTTGATATGGGATGTTTTGCTTTCCAAGGATTACTAAATAACATATTTGACATTGGCCACTCAACACAAGTTGTGTGCAACCATCACAAAAAAGAAACAAACTAAAACAAGTTAAAGGCAAACTGAGACCAGGAAGGAGAGCATAGAAAATGCAAGAAGAGATTATCTGTACAGTTTAAACACAAAAAGCAAAGGAGGGTAGATTAAGTTATTGACATCAGTGCATTATCAGAGTGTAAGGACGACATCGCATACGAAAGAAAATACTTAGTGGCTGATTTAGAGAAGCACTATGAGATTGGAAATAGTCCTACAGAAGCACTTTTTACATACATTTACATTACATTGTAAATCGGCCAAAAATGCCCAACTCACTATTAGTAAGCGTGCAAACATATCACAGTTGTTTATATTTGTACTAACCTTAGAACATTATTAAATGAATAATGCCACTGTACTTCCATTTTTCATGTTTCGGGCTAACTCACAATGGTATGCAGGAGTAGGTAAAAGATCACTACAGCAGTACTCTTTTACACACTCACATATGCTCTGTGAATCGGCCCGTTTGATATGGAGTGGTTTTCTGTGTCGGTTGTCCATATCTCCCTAAACCGTGAGGAAATAATAGTACAATCACATTCCATTATTAGAGTAACATAAGTATATAACACAACACAAGAAGTAATTAGATTTCCTTTTAAAGAGATACATTAACTAGTTAAATTACTATTAGCATGGTTACCAGGATATTTGATTGTATGTCCCTATTGAGAATAAAGTATACATGGAGAGTGAATATATGAATTTTATTCAGCCTCTTGTAGAACCCATGTAACAATAACATGGGCACCCGTTGACTAGGGCGTGGCTAGCAATGGTGCAGCAAGTGTAATGCACCTGGGCCCGGAGTTTGGCGGGGGGCCACTCTGCACTGCACCAGCTGAAGGTATTTCAGAGGCTGTCTTTTCTGTTTTTTTACTTGTAGAAACAATGCTCACAGGGGTGCAGCTGTATTTACTTTTCAGTGGCAGTCCAGGCAGTCCAGAGGGAGAAGAAGATAAGGGAACAATAGAGAAGAGAGAGGAAAGGAATGAAAGAGGAGAGAGTTAAAGATCGGGGAGGAGGATGGGAAAAAGGGACCGTATGGGAGAGGAAAATGACGAGCGAGAAAGGAGATAAGGATAAACAAAGTGGGCAAGGGAAAAGGAAGAGAAAGGATGCCGAAATAAGGAGAGAAGGGAAGAAGAAGATGGGGATGAGTGAGAGATAGAAGTGGGGTAACAGGAAGACTGAGGAAGAGGATAAAGAGGAGAGCATTATTATTATTATGTTTTTTTTATATGGATGAAAGGGATAAAAGAACTAGGTGTTGATAGGACAGCGAGAAGGAAAGACGAGTGAAATGAGGGACTTTGAGATCAGTAAATTACATTATTGTAGCAGGTGCAGTGACACCAGGGTCCAGGAGTGTGATGGGCATGCTCAACCTCATCTGCAGTAGCATTTTAATACAGGCTTGGAAACCTGGTTTCAATGCTTGCACTAGGGCCCTTGACCCCAGGCCACGCGACAGTCCGTTGATACTACTGTACGATACCAAACAGACTCGTTTGATGTCTTTGCATTATTTATTGCACATGTGACTCCTCATCAAGCATGACATAAGACTAACCCTGGGCGTAGGACTATGCTACGCCTGCAGAGCGTGATTAGTTTGCACTACTACGCACTAGGTGACGTGCACGTAGCACAATGCAAAAATGCGTAGCATAGCGTAGCGGGCATCTTTTGCTTGCTCGCAGTCCTCAACGTCAAGTTGGCGACCGCGAGCGAGCAAAATCTACATCCCGGTGAGACTTTCCTCGATCGCGATCAGCAACATCAAGTTGCCGATCGCGAGCATGGAAAATAAACCTCCCGGTGTGATTCTCAACGCGGGGATGTCAGGTTTCTCATTGCGAGTGGTCGCACATGCTCGCGATTGCTTGTGATGGGAAACTACCAGTCCACATTGAGAAAGCGGTCGCTCGAGTACAAATCTACTCGAGCTGCAGAAAACGATTGCTTGCACTGTACAAGATGCGGTTTGCAATGATTGCACAGTGTGGACAAGCGTCCGTCACTGTGCAATTAGTGCAAACAGCATTTTCCCTACCGCACTACGCAGTTCGCGTAGCTTGCATAGTGCGAAATGCACTTCGCATAGCTACGCGTAGCGCTACTATGCGAACTACGGCCAGGGTTACATAAGACATAGGGAGACCACTTTCAGTGTTCACATTACATTTTTTCTAAAAAGGCAATCATTGAACGATCCAGGAGCCAATGTGCACATTCTACTAACATTCCGCCAACTGTCACTGGAAAATTGAGATTTCTTTCCACGCAGTATTTACCACCTGCTTTCTTCTGCACCCATTTACCTTACAGACAGCAAGGCCCTATCTCTGAAAAACCTAAAACCTAAAATTGAAGCCATTTCCATAAGTCTAAACAGTAGATCACAATGGATAAAAAACATAGAGGGCCTCATTTCCAAACTTTTGATGCACTGCAGCACAGCAGGAAGAGCTGCTGTGCGTCAAAAGAAAAGGGCAGGAATGCACGTATTTACAAGATATGGCGCATTCCTATCCTTCTCCCCTGCACCTGCGCACAAACAGCAGCAGTGTGCCAATGCAGACACCCTTGGGTCAGGTTCCCAAGGTGCCTGCGTTGCGGAGATCATTGTTTTTTGTGCAGGAAGGGACACCTTCCTGCACAAAAACAATAATTGATGGCTTTTTCCTCTTTCTATGCATGCTGCAAAATGCAGCACGCATAGAAAGAGGGAAAAACGAGGAGAAATAAAAATATTTCTCCTCATTGCACCACTCCTATGCATCCTCTGGGGAGGCATAGGAATCTGATGCATTCTCAGGTTTTAGATTCCTCATAAATCTGGGAATGCTTCAGAGTCCATGGGTGTTGTGTGGGAACACCCATAGCAACACCTATGGAACTCCCCTTTCACACAATGTTCTGCATGAAAGGAGCACTTATTTACAATAAGCCACGTAAAGTAGCTTTATGTTGGCTTGTAATTATGCTGCAGCACATTGCGCCAACAGAGCATCAAAAAAGTGACACTCCGGCGGCGCAAATGTGCTGGGCTTCGTAAATGAGGCCCAGAATATTTACATCCAAAATCTAGTGCATTCTTCAACTTCGATTCGCTGGAAAGGACAGCTTGTTTAAAGCAGTCAGTTGAAAGCCAAAGGTTATGACATGGGTACTCACCATTTTCCCAGGGGACAAAAGGTTTGGTCTTAGTTGTGACTGAGGGCCGCACTGATGCTAGGAGTGTGGGCAGTGGAGGGTGGGTTTCTGGGTTTGGTGGTAAGCTGGGTATAGGGGAACCAAAGCATATACATATAATGGCAGAATTGCACAATGTGAACCAGAAAACCTAGGATTAATTCCAGCTTCTTTACTTAACCAGATTATATTATCCTAGTCAATTGCTTTATTTCATTGTCGCTCTTTTTTTAATTCATTTTCACATATAAGAGGACTTGGAATTACAAGACTTCAGGATGTGCAGTGTACAAAGACTTCTCCTGTACTTGATTTAATAAACTACGATGATTTACATGTATAATAGGAACCTAGGGCAGCGAAAGAGTACACATGAGAACTGACTTGCCTCTGAGTTTACTACTGACACTATTGTCAGTGTAGGGGGGGAAGAATGAATGTTTCTAAATAAATGTTTGAGAACTATCACTTTAACAAAATACTTCTCAATGCACTGGTATAATTTGATATACCAAGGTGAAACAGATCTGCATGTTAACGAAAAACACTTTTTTACACTTTCCCTGCCGGAGGTTTTTATTTTAAAAAAAAAGGCGTTTCAAATGTTTAGCTAGCAGGGCAATTACAGTCTTCCTTTCTTTAAATGTAATTAACATTTACATAAAGGCTTGAGTATTTAACATATTTTAAATGTTAGTGAAACAGTCAAGTTATACAGTAGAGGGCTTCTGTTGACCACGTGCCCCATGTAAAGTTCAGGAGGGCCGCATGCGACCCCGGGCCGTACTTCGAGTATCACTGGGTTATGGACTATTTCCCGGCTGGCATGCGTCTACTACAGCTCAAGACTGATCTCCTGTGGTGAACTGGAAAATCGCACGACAGTTCATCCTAGTGAACACAACGTAGTATTATTAAACAAAAAACAGTGGATATAGTGAAATTTGATCACATTTAAAATGTCATAATGAAGCACTTTTTTATCTCTTCGTTTTTTCTTCTTTGCAGTCTGTCGCTTTTAGGATCAACAGAGTTAATGCATATTTATTATCAACTAAAAAAGACTGTAAATAACAAAATAAGAATCGTGAAGTTTTTGTAGGGCCGTGCACGACAAAAACACCCCGTTTTGGTCATTAGAGGAAATCGTGATAAGAGCATCCTTGTTTTGACTCTGAACGTTTGGCTGTTACATATGTAATAACTGAACTTTGCTCTCTTCTTACTTAGATTATGCTGGGTCACTTTATTTTGAAAACTCGTAAATACATCAAATGAAATTTTCTTACTACAGTTTTGATAGATTTCTACTGTTCAGAATATTCACATACATAAATGGAAATCTGCATTTCAAATAATGCAAACTGCAGATTTTTATACAAATTCCTCTCCCACACCCCTATTTTCTCCACCTGGAAAACGTTTTCCAAGTGAAGATACCCCATGCAATATAAGGGTGAAACAAACATTCTTTCCCTCCTTGGTAACACATTACAAAACTACCATTTAAAAGATTTATATGTAAAAAAAAATCCATGATGAGATTGCCCATGGAACCTGTTTGAGGATGCCCAGGAAGAGCAACATTCACGAAAGGACATCAGAAACGAGCCTCTGTTGAATTATACATATTCATACGGATCAATAATTCCAGATTTCTTGGAATTCTCAACGAGTTGGTTCTATAACTAGTCCTGAAACAGTGCAACTAGGCATATAGATATTTCAGCATAAATTAAACGCCTAAGTAATACATTATCACTGTTCAAATATTTTCAAACCTGAAGAGACTCTTTCCTTACAAAAAAAGTACACATTTGGGGTGTGTTCCTTCTCCTTTCATGCACTGAATACAGATTTACACTTCCCCTACTGGCAATACATCTCACACATTTTCCCAAGTGATAAACTATCTACAAAAGATTTGTGAAGATCTACACACTATCACCCATTTGTGTAACTGTCTCCACTGTATAATGCACACAGGCAACCCCTGTAAGCAGATTTACCCACAAATAGATTGTTTTGTATTAGTAGAATTCCAAGTCGGATGAAATCCATTAATATTGACAAAATACCACCATTCTTCATTCCTTCAATGAGAATCAGAACTGTGCACTCATAATTGAAGGTTGTTTAGTACTGTAGGTGGTGTGCGGTGAACATTTACATGTTTATGTATCCAGTACTTGTCTCACGTTCACTTGTTCCACCCTTACCCCTAAACGCACATCTGTAAATGGCATTTCCGGTCATGAAATCAACAAACGCTGATACCGTGCGTCAGAATTTCTAACTGACAGTAGATTATTTGCTCACCTAAGCTGAACTCAAAAGCATATTTTTTTGTACATTGAGCCCTATTTGTTTCATAGAGAGTTTTTGTTGATTTCCAATACAACAATTATGGCTGTCAAAACACAAACATATTGTAAACAGAATATCATATGAATACCCACCTCCTTGTTCAACCTCACAGGTATAAAATGCACAGCGTACTCCAGTACCCGAATCTGCTGGTCCCCTCAAATCCGTTATAAGCCCACCACTTGTCCTAGATCTTTCCATACTTGCAGGGACCCCTGTGTGCAGCGTATATATTCCCCTCCAGTTTCGCGCGTCTGTCCATACCTCTCTTCCAGGCAGTAACTGGAGGAGTACCAATCTTTGGATATGTCACTCTTTGCTAGAAACCTGCTTAGTCCCACCAGAACCCTGTCCCTACGAGGTCCCCCCTTGTACTCCAGAATACATAACAGAGCAATACTAGGGCTGACCTCCACAGGGGATACCACCACTTTGGGAAGAGTGGGGAGGATACGTGACCAGTACGGCTGTATACCAGGACAGGCCCAAGCCATGTGGAAAAAGTCCCCTCTTGACTCTAGTCAACAAAGGACACACAGGCGACAGAGACACTCGGGCCCTCAAGTGACAGTAAGGAGTAAGGGATGCTTGGTGAAGATATTTGAACTGGATGAGCCCAAACCACGCGGAGATCACCAATACACGACGCCCCATACAGGTGACCTGCCAGTCTGTCTTGTCCAGGGGCTCCACCCATTCTTCCCATCATGTTCTCGATGGACCCACCATGTCTGAGGAGTATACAGCCAAGGTTTTGTACATTTGTGAGATTCTCCCTTTTCCCAGGGGACCCATAAGTACTTGTATCTCCAGTGGTCTGTATTCCAGAACCTCCCTAAGGCCATTGCAATAGTTGGAGAGAGCATGCCGGGGCCTGTAGGTACCGAAAGAATAATGATTTATGTAAATGGGATTCGGACTGGAGGTCTCCTGACAGGAACGATTTGACCCTTGTCCCATATATCCCAAAGGCGTTATATGCCATGCTGGTATCACCCTCGGAATTCCTCAAGGTTTTCCACGCTTGCCAACCACCGACATGCCCACAGGGGAGCCTCCAGTGTAAGTCATTGGTCAGCCTGCCAAGCCAAGGCCACTCTCAAGACCCAGAGCACTTCTTTTGTGGGTTCAGTGAGCAGGGTACACAGTATGTGTGTTATGTTCTCAAGGACCATCATCGCTAGTTCTACCCAACATGCCCCTGATATCTCCGCCATGCAACCAGATGTATACTACCAGAATGTGTGCTGTCCAATAATAAAGAGAGACATCCACCATGGTGAGTCCTCTGTCATATGTGGCACAGACTCATTTATCAGATCAACTCTTGGGGGCTAGTTGGCTCACAGGAACCCCCATAGCAGTGAGGCCAGGTTGTCAAACCAAGTCTGCGGAATATGAAGGAGGAAATCTAGTAGGGTGTATATCAGCCGAGGGAGTATCATTGTTTTGAACAAATCTACCTTCCCAGCTTATCCCACCTGGTCATTTCTTCATGGGCCCTACGTAGCAGAGGAGGGAGATCCAGATTCCATGTGAGCTCTGGTTCCCACGATATGTACACTCCCAGATAGAGACAACTTAGACGACTTGATGATCGCACCTCACGGGGACCAATGAGACTTATCCGAGTCAACCCTCGATCCAGATGTCGAGCCAAAGGTATTCAGGATGTGGATTAATCTAGGCCCCATCACAGCGGGCAGTGAACGAATAGCAGGACATCCTCCACTTATAGGGGATCCTGTCCTCCATCATCAGACCCCAGTCAAACCCCCCACACCTGTGCTTTGCAGCGCACCCAGGCCACCAAGGGCTCAATGGAAAGCATGAAGAATAGGGGAGATAAGGCGGAGACAGTGAGAGGCACACAGGTGACACAGTCCAGATGCACCGAGAGAACCCTCTCAAGTGACCCTCACTGATCTCATGGGATCTTAACATACCTACTCAGGGAAGTTTTACTCTCTTCATTTATCCGGGGGCACTGAAATTTTCGGGCCACTGTAGATACAACTTTCTCACTCGGTCCTGAAGAAGCACCCTGGATCTGCCCCTGAGTCCATTAAAGGGCGAAACATGTTGACCAGAACATATGCCTACTAGGGACATATAGTTACCCAGCTACCAAGGAACATAATACCCCTTATAGCAGCACAATACACTTTGTTTTAATACTGACAGAGGGATCACCTTAATAAAGATGAATCACTCTCCCTCCAGCCATTTTTTTAATACACCTTCTAGGACTTCTCACCACTTACACACACGCACCCATACGGCTTCATCAAAGATCTCCGAAAAAGGGACTCTTCGGGCGACCCATAGGGGAATTGCAGTGCTGGCCGGAAGAACAGCAAAAGCCCAATGATGAAGCATGACAACCTTCGGGGTGTGTGAGGGCATCAAGATGAGGACACACTGCCCCCCACAATTAGAGTAGCGCACGACGAGAGTACCTCTTACTTCCCTACTTTTTCTCTCTCTACTTAGGAACGGTGACTCCCTTTTGGTATAAGTTTAACTTCGGGAGCACAGGTCACCGGACCTTTTGAATAGCTCCTAGAGTCCCCCTCTTTTTATAAATAGGACTAGGGGAGACAAGGAACAACCCTGCCTGGTGCCCCATCAAATAGGGTACGTGGAGGACATCAAACCATTTATCCTGACCTAGCCTCTATTGCAGCATACAGAACTTTAATATAGGCCAGGATTGTGGGCCAAAGCCCATCTTAAGAAACAAACAACCAGTGTAGCGTGTCAAAAGGCTTTTCAAAATCAATAAGTACAAGTGCTGCAGACAGTCCAACTGCACAAATACAGGCCAGTGCTAGTTGGACCCTCTTAATGGAGTGCCTGGTGCTGTGATGTGGAATAATCCCACATTGGTCTGGATGGACCAATCGGGTCATGACGTTCAGGTGGCAATTAGCCCACATCTTAGTATAAATCTAGATATATTAATAAGGGTGATGGGGCAGTATGATGCTCAGAGGTCTGGGGGCAGCTTGGACAAAACCATCAGTGCCGCTAACTGAGTAGCCCAGGGAAATTGTCACCTAGATACTGCTTCTGTAAAGATATCTAGGATGGAGGGAATGGGCCCCATGGTTTTATTCCAACTAACACTGGGCGGAGCTGGCGGAGCGGCTCTACACGGAGGTCCACAGAGTTGGGGACCAACTCCATGGAACTCCGCCACCCGCCTCCACCCCACATATTAAAAATTAATTAAAAGTACAATAAGGAGTAGATAAAAAAGACTTACTTTCACTGTGGCATCCCCGGGCTGGCGTCCTCCTCTTCCTCGCATCTCAGGGTGATCTGCGCATATTAAATCGCATATTAGAGAAATTCTAACGCAACTTGAATATCAAGGCCTATTTAAGCATTGCATCTCACCAACAATAACCAATCCTTTGTTTCCAGCAGTGAAACCAGATCATTCCTATGGCTTAGTCTTAGACTATAGACATTTAAACATTTTAAATGAAAAGAGCAGCAGCGGACCCAAGAAATGCCGCACCTTAATCCCAGTTCCAACAGCGTGTTGATGTATGTGCCGCTACCCCTGGCGCCAGCTGCTGAGTGTCGTCACTGTGAATCCAGATCAAACAGTACTTTTTAAGCTTGGGTGGGGGCGCACAAGTATGAAGTCCAAACGAACAAATTATTTTTTGGAAGTCCTTTCTTTATTTGTACAAAAAGTTATTAAGTGCTAAAGTTTGTTGATTTTGTTATATAAAAAAAGGTTGATCAGCCAACGCATTTCTCTCCCATACAGGGAGCTTCCTCAGGGCTTTTGGCAGAATTCTGGCCTCACAGTTATATGATGGTAGCTCAAGGTATTACCATGCAGGTCTTGCCGGGAAGAATTAACCCCAAAAAGTGATATGCAGATAATTGAAAACAGATCCTTTTGTAGTGTGTATCACAAAAGTAGGCCCACTTAGTAGAACATCGCACCGTCTCTTCCCAATATGATAGAGAAGGTTCCTTTTTGTTGACGGATCTGTGGTTGAGAGAAGTCCCTGGATCAGGACCTTTAAAAGTGTGTATTACAATAGTTGGCCCAATTAGTAGTGCATCGCACCATCTCTTCCCGATGCGACAGAGTAAATTTCTTTTGGTTGACGGCTCTGCAATTGGGTGGTGTCCCTGGATCAGGACGTTTAGGTCCACATGCGGCGTCTCCCAGTGTCGAGGATCCGGCCCTGAGGAAGCTCCCTGTACAGGAGAGAAACGCGTTGGCTGATCAACCTTTTTTTATATAACAAAATCAACGAACCTTTTGTACTTAATAACTTTTTGTACAAATAAAGAAAGGACTTCCAAAAAATACTTTGTTCGTTTGGACTTCATACTTGTGCACCCCCACCCAAGCTTAAAAAGACATTTAAACATTCACACACACACATTCACAGAACAAAATGCAAACAGTGCTGCACTAATAAATCCTACATTATGAACCAAAAATATAAAACAACATTAGACATTTCAGTTCACATTCAGTGCGATCGGGCCACAAAGAATATATCCTAACCCACTGGGGTATAAGGAAAAGCCCAGGCTTGTTCCCTGTCCGTGTAACTTTAATTCTACAAGACATTGATCCATAAGCATTGTCCTATGTCGATGACACATACATGATGAATGATGACTTAAACACACATCTAGCCAGAGTAGATCACATTGTGGTGTGATTTTCTGAAAATGGCTATAAATTCAACTTCCAAAAAACTAAAATTGCCCATCTCAGTGTTCTGTTCTTGGGATACGAGTTATCAAATGAAGGCAAAAGCCTAGTTCCGCATTTCTCAGAGGAATGTACAGTCCTACAACCACCAAATACCATAAAAAAGCTACAATCACTTTGTAAGCTTTCTCAACTTTGGTAGAACATAGATATCAAATTATGCACAATAGGTATAACAGTTTTAGGATTTAATATGTCCAGAATTCTCAAGTACACATGGGACACCAGAACATTCACTGATTCTCGGATCACTGCAAACTGACATGCTTTCGTCAAAACATTTACACACACACCACAAACTTGGTTATCCACGTAATGGCGGGGACCACAGTTTACACATATATCACTTTAAATAAAGGTGATACGGTACCAATTGCATATAATCCCATTTATATTCGAATGCAGAAATGGGTTTTGCACCTACTCAAAAAATACTTACTGAAGTTCAGAAGGCTATTATAAAGGAAAGATCATTTGATTAAGGGAAACGCATAATTTATGTGACTCATATTCCAGCCTTAGAAGCTGTTACTAAGGTCTTATATCCTAGATAGACACCGCGGGCCGCCTCCTTAACAGCTACTGATATAGACTATGTTTTTGACTCTACACTACAAACACAAGAATTCCTACAATATGAAGAAGAATACCCTGTGCTCAATGTGCCTCTTGACCACTACGACTTTATAGACTATACTGATGGTACTGCCTAGCCTGCAGTTGGAACTAAACATCAATACTTAGCTGCTTGTGCTGAGGTGTGAGGAAAAATGAGGGATGAAGAATACCAGCCTATTAAAACATTTACACACTCACTAGCTGGTGGAACTTAAAGCTCTAATTCTGACACAAGAAAATAACAATCCTGTATTACCCACACTGATAGAGTGTGATTTGTATTATTGTGTCTAGTCTTACAATGAGCACTTGCATTTTTGACACTTGAATGGATTTAGAGACTCTATAGTGAATACTATAAGAACAAGCTGCTTTGGGGAAAAGTGGCACATTTGAAAGAAGGTTTGCCACAGGCTCATGTAATACAGACATTGAGTCACCAACATGTTAGAATACATGTTGCTGGGGGATCACTGACATAATATCGAATTCACAAATATAGAATTATCAAAATATCGAAGAAATAATATAGAATGCACAAATATAGAATTCCTATCTACAAACAGGTAAGTAAAAAAATATCGAATCAAAAATATAGTTTTAATAAATATAGTTAGTCAAAATATCGAATTTTTTTAAATGTCTTAAAAGTAATTTAAATTTAATGAAATAATAAATATAACATTTACTATTACCACTCCAGTGAGTGCAACAGTAGGGAAAGCGTTGGATAGCGTAGGGGTAAAAATTACTATTCCCACTCCAGAGAGTGCAACAGTAGGGAAAGTGTTGGATAGCGTAGGGGTAAAAATTACTATTCCCACTCCAGAGAGTGCAACAGTAGGGAAAGCGTTGGATAGCGTAGGGGTCAAAATTACTATTCAATATTAAATTATTACCTTCAATTCGAAATTTTTCACCACTATATTCTGCCCGTTCGATATTTTGTCCATTCTATATTGTGACTTCGATAATTTGGTAATTCTATATTTTGAATTCGATATTTTGTCTTGTTACCGTTGCGGGGTAGTCACTGGCTGATGAAGCCACAAAGATAGCAGTCCAGCCTGCTTATTATAGCTGCAATTACTCATTCCCAATTGAGGGTGAATGGAGACATCATAGTGCTGTCAAGGCTTCACGCACTGGCGCTCCATTACCTAAAATATTTCCAGCAAAATACTCCTACCTACTGAGTGTACAAAACATACCGCTTGTTTGTATTACCGGAGTGGGGTATCGAACAGTTCTACATTCAGAATGCAGAATAGAATTGATCATCGCAGCTCATGAGGGGTTAGCTTTTGCTCATGCAGGTGTGACAGCTACAGTTTCCCCACTTTAGAAACGCTATTGCTTGCAAGGTCTCCACATCAGACCAAGCAACATGTCCTTAGCTGTGACATTTGTCAACAAAAAAAAGCTTCCACCACAGCACGCCCACCGCAGAAACCTCTCCTAGTGACCACTCAGCCCTCCACAGGGCTTGGTCGCCCCACTCACTGCTGCCGCTCCTGCCTGCCTTTGCCGCCTCCTGCCTGCAGATTCCGTCGCTCGCTGCCCGCTGCTCCTGGGAATTTCCCGCTGCTCCTGGGAATTTCCCGCTGCCCGCTGCTTCTTGGAATTTGCCGCCGCTGCCTCCCTGCGGCCCCGCCCCCTGTGATTCCATTCGCTGCCCCGCTCCCGCCACCCAGCTGCTCCTCCCTCCCGGCTCCTTACTTATGACGCCCCCAGAGCGACCGCGCAGAGGACGCGCGCAGCGGGAGCGCCGATTGAGCGCCGAAGGTGCGCCAAAGGTAAGCCCGTCTGCGCCCGTCCACGCCTGGCCCGCGCCCAGCGCCAGGACCCCTGGCCCTCCCCGCCGAGGCAAGACGACCCGACTGACCTACGACGCCGCCACTCTCAACGCACTCAATGCCGGCCGGACACACGCCTGGTACCGAGCCACCCCGAGACGCACCCACGGACCCTTCACCTGCTGCACCTGCAAGTTCACCTGCCTCCGAACCTGCCCCGCACCCGCCAAGACAAACACCAGCAGCAACCACCTCAAGTGCATCCTGATCAATACCCGCTCCGTCCACAGACACGCCGTGGAACTCTGGAACCTCCTTGACGCTACATCACCGGACGTCGCCTTCCTCACGGAAACCTGGATGAACGCCTCCTCTGCACCCGACATTGCCATCGCCATCCCGGACGGGTACCAGATCATCAGGAGGGACCGCATCAACCAGACCGGAGGTGGCATCGCCATCGTCCACAGGAACACCATCCGCATCACGACCGACGCCAACGACTCCTTCGCCGCAGCCGAACATCTCCACTTCCAGATTCACACCGACCCTAAGACGACCCTCAGAGGCACCCTCGTCTACAGACCCCCGGGACCATGCACACAATTCAGTGAAGACATCACAGACTTCATCAGCCCGCACGCCCTCCCCTCCACTGACTACATCCTCCTCGGGGACCTCAACTTCCACCTGGAGAACAACAAGGACCGCAACACCACCGCCCTGCTGGAAAACCTCGCCAACCTCGGACTCAAGCAACAGGTCAACACCCCCACCCACTACGCCGGCCACACGCTTGATCCCGTCTTCTCTTCCAGCAAGTACATCACCTTCAGCCACGCCACCGGACTCCACTGGACCGACCACAGCTGCGTCCACTTCAGCTTCAGAAGATCCACGACCCACCACCACCCGCAACAGGTACCTCACAGGAATTGGAGCAAGATCACCGCAGACCAGCTCACCACCTCCCTCAGCCAGAGCCCACCCGCCAACACAACGGACCCCAACGAAGCAGCCCGCAACTTCACACAGTGGCTGACCGCCTGCGCCGACGACCTCGCGCCACTAAAGAACCCTCCCAGCAGACCCAGAAGCAAGAAGGCATCCTGGTTCACCGACGACCTCAAGGACTCCAAGAAGACCTGCCGCACCCTCGAGAAAGCCTGGCTCCTCGACCGGACCACCGACAACATGACCGCCCTCAAACACGCTACCCGCAAGCACCACCAGCTCATCCGCACCACCAAGAAGAAATCCCTGAAGGAACGACTGGACAACAACGCCCACGACAGCAAAGAGCTCTTCACTATGGTCAAGGAGTTCTCCAACCCCAGCACCGGCACCAACGACATCACTCCGTCACAAGACCTCTGCGACTCCCTCGCCTCGTTCTTCCACCGCAAGATCGCCGACATCCACAACAGCTTCGGCGCCCCACCCACGCACCCAACCGTCGAACCAATGCCCCCCACCGCCACCCTTCGCACCTGGACCACGGTGACCACCGAAGACACAGCCCGCACGATGAACACCATCCACTCCGGATCACCGACCGACCCCTGCCCACACCACGTCTTCAACAAGGCCGACTCCACCATCGCACCCCAACTCCAGAACATCATCAACGCCTCCTTCAACACCGCCACCTTCCCGGAGAGCTGGAAGCACGCCGAGATCAGCGCCCTCCTGAAGAAACCTACAGCGGACCACACCGATCTCAAAAACTTCCGCCCCATCTCGCTCCTCCCTTTTCCTGCTAAAGTCATCGAGAAGATCGTCAACAGACAGCTGACCACCTTCCTCGAGACGAACGGATCCCTCGACCCCTCGCAGTCCGGCTTCAGAGCCAACCACAGCACCGAGACCGCCCTCATCGCAGCCACCGACGACATCCGGACCCTGCTCGACAAGGGGGAAACAGTGGCCCTCATCCTCCTGGAACTCTCCGCTGCGTTCGACACGGTCTGCCACCGCACCCTAGTCCAGCGCCTCAGCAACATCGGTATCCAAGAGAAGGCACTGGAGTGGATCATCTCGTTCCTTGCCGGAAGAACACAAAGAGTCCGCCTCCCCCCGTTTCGCTCCGAGGCCACCGAAGTCATCTGCGGCGTCCCGCAAGGATCTTCACTCAGCCCCATCCTCTTCAACATGTACATGAAACCTCTCGCAGCCATCGCACGCCAGCACAACCTCAACATCATCTCTTACGCCGACGACACCCAGCTGATCCTCTCCCTCACCAGAGACCCCGACAGCGCCAGAACCTGCCTACACGAAGGGATGAAAGACGTCGCCGAGTGGATGAAGGACAGCCGCCTGAAACTGAACTTGGACAAGACGGAAGTCCTCATCCTGGGATCTTCGCCCTGCGCCTGGGACGACTCCTGGTGGCCCCCAGCCCTGGGCACCGCACCCAAGCCAACCGACCACGCACGCAACCTGGGCTTCATCCTGGACCCCTCCCTCTCGATGACCAGACAAGTCAACGCCGTCTCCTCATCGTGCTTCAACACCCTGCGTATGCTTCGCAAGATCTTCCGCTGGATCCCGACCGAGACCAGGAAGACTGTCACCCAGGCACTCGTCACCAGCCGACTGGACTACGGAAACGCCCTCTACGCCGGAACCACAGCCAAGCTACAGAAAAGACTCCAGCGCATCCAGAACGCCTCCGCCCGACTCATCCTGGATGTCCCCCGACGCAGCCACATCTCCAGCCACCTGAGGAACCTGCACTGGCTCCCCGTCGACAAGAGGATCACCTTCCGGCTCCTCACCCACGCACACAAGTCTCTCCACGACCTGGGCCCCAAGTACCTCAACGACCGCCTGACCTTCTACACGCCCACCCGCCAGCTACGGTCCACCAGCCTCGCCCTCGCAGCCGTACCACGCATCCGAAGAGCCACCGCCGGAGGAAGATCCTTCTCTTACCTGGCTGCCAAGACTTGGAACTCCCTCCCCATCCACCTTCGGCTGACCCAGGACCATCTCGCCTTCAGGAAACAACTCAAGACCTGGCTGTTCGAGCAGTAGCATACGCCTCCCCCCAAGCGCCTTGAGACCCTCCCGGGTGAGTAGTGCGCTATACAAATTACATGATTGATTGATTGATTGATTAGTTTCCAACAAATCTTTGGCTATATCTTGATTACTGTGGGCCTCTAAACTCTACTGCCTTCTTTAAATACATCCTGTTAGCAGTGAATTTGTGTTCTATATTCCTATTGGTATGGCCACAGTGATTGGCTAACGCTCGTACTGTTATAAAATATTTGTGAGCCTTGATCCACCTTTGGAGGTATCAGCCAGTTCTACTCTGCCTGTGAGCTTCATGTTTTTTGCACAGACTGCCTCTGACTGTTTTGGAGACATAGATTACTTTTCGTCGGATTTGTTAGAAACATGGGAATCGTGCATTTAATCTTTGCCTTAAACAGACTTACCTTGTTCCACCTTGGATTCACGTTTGGATTGCCATTTAATTGCTTTTGCTTTTGATTTGTATTGGATTTGTGACAATTTTCTTTTTACTCCAAAATAGACATTATCTCCCAGAACGCTCTGCTGTTGAACTAGTTATTGAAGCATCATTCTTCATCATATAAAGTACGAAGAGCACTGTCCCTTGTGAACATTTCTACATTTCTCTTCCTGGAAGGCATTATTTGGGGTGAAATCCCATTCAATACTTGTAGTCCAACTGAGTCTTTACAGATCCTGTATATTTTTTTAAATCTCACTTGGTGACTTTATAACTCCTGGCAATTTGTCTGATAATAGGTATGCAAAATCTGTTGTTTCTAAGCTTTCTGAGCTAGAATATTATACTTTATTTGAAAGTGAAGATGTGTATAGTGCAAAAACTAATTATGGTAAAACTTTCTGTTATCATCACTATGCACACCATTATTTATACAGAGATAGTACTTCAAGTTCAGCTTTTAATTATACACAATGGAAACAGTGCACAACACGATCAGTGGGTAGCTTAAAAACATGCCGGGAAAAGTTTGCATATTTTTCTGACAACAACCCTATATACCCAGTGCCTTATTATTTTAAAGATTTCCCTTCCACTGCAAAGAAAAATATGCAGACCAAAACAAAATTAATGTATTTGGCCTACTTTGTTTCCCAGTTGAATGTACAGCGTTACGACTTTTAGAAAGACAATTTTGATTTGAAATCTGTTTGGTGAACAATAGCTTGGCAAGTTCATGACAATGAGGCTTTGTTTCAGAGACAAATGATTTTTCTGAACAAAACTTTACAGCACACATAGTGCCTAGTCTTGGCTGAAATAAAGGATATGAAATCACCAAACATTCCCACAATTGCACGTTTTGATAATTGGTAACAGTTTACAGATTACACATAGAAAAAGCTCAACAACATGATACAGAATGTTAAATACAATTCTTCACATTCCAGTCCAGATGGGTGGCTAGTGTTTACATTAGATACTAATGGTTGTCATGCATGTTTCTTAAACAACGTGAAGAGTTTCAAGACAAATAGACCAGACCCCTATCATGTGCAGACACAACACACAGGCATTGTCACTACATACAGCATTGGAAAGTTATGCCAACAATGGCCACAATGGTAGGCTTCGGCTTAGTTTGCAGAGGTTTGCTTTGTGGAACTCTGCAAAGTTAAAAAAAATCTCTGCGTAATTCCACGTGTGGCGGAGTGCAGTGCGACCTGCAGTTTTTGCTGGTATTCCTGCCACTCGGGTAGAAATTCTACCCAAGCGGCAGCTCACGCTCTCTCGAACTTATCGTTTGCGATCGCAAATGTACCGTTTGCGAGGGGGAAAAAACTCCACTGCACATCACGAAGCAGAGTTTTCTGCACTCTACGAGCTCTGCGGAGTGCAAAAAAGTCCGCAAAATCCACAAACAGAGCGAAGTTCACCACCCAGGCCTACACAATGGTGAAGGAAAAATCATGCCCTACTTAGCTCTATGTTCCAATCTATCCAACTTGTTTGAGAAGAAGATTCAGATCGTATACTCTTCCTTCACATCTGAAGAGCCACCAGGATTTAATAACGTGTAAGACTGAGGACACCTTCAAAGAGTATGCCCAGATAGCTTTCAAAGAATCTCTGGCTGAAGCCTTGAGGTGCAAGTCAAGTTCTCCCGCTGACCCTTGTCCTCCTAAGATTTTCGGATTACTTGCCCACTGGATTAATCCAGTATTGAATTATATCTGGAAAGTGTCTCTGGCGACAGGCATCTTTCCTGTTATCTGGAAGCAGGCTCTCCTATTACCGCTCTTGAAAAAATCCAATGTTGACCCCATGGAGCTTGGGAACTACTGTCCTCTATTTGTTACCAGCACCAGCAAAAATGTAGGAAAAATTAGCACAACGCCAACTCTCCACGTATGTCAACTCTCATGACATCTTGCATGAGACTCAATCTGGCTTCCCAACTGGATACAGCACTAAAACTGCCTTGGTGGAGGTGGCTGAATCCATAAGTATGTCAATGGACGCAGGAGTATCAACTATGCTGATCCTGCTGGATTTATCCGTGGCCTTTGACACTCACCCCATACTACTAAATAGACTTGAACAGTTTGGTGTCCAGGATGCTGCCCTAGCGTGGATCCAGTCTTATCTTTACAACCGCACTCAAAGTGTATTTCTCCATCCATATCAATCGTCATCTAAGCCTTTGAGTTATGGGGTCCCACAGGGCTCGACATTAAGCCCCTTACTTTTTAAAATCTAACTGGACCACTCTTCAATCTCATTGACACCTGGGAGTTAAAGGCTGTATCATATGCTGACGACACCCAGCTAATATTTTCCTTTGAGGATCAGTCAAAGGATCCATTTGCCAGATTAAGGACCTGCCTGAAAGTAATCACTAGCTGGATGAACAATAACAAATTGAAAATAAATGCGGACAAGACAGAGATCATGTTCTTTGGCCAGACCCCCATCCGCAGGACACTGGTGGCCTGCTGAAACGGGGCCCACGCCACGTCCGGTAAAGTCATCTAGAAATCTTGGCGTTAAGTGGGATTCAGATCTATCCTTCGATACCCACATACTCCATGTATCGCAACATGCTTTGGCAAATTAAAAACTGTAAAACAATTCATGCACCTCCTGCCAGAGGAGAGCAGGAGGACAGTGGTTCATGCGGCTGTAACATCCCATCTGGACTGTGCTAACGGTTAATTCCTAGGTCTGTCCAGTTATCTGATTCACAGACTTCAGATGATCCAGAACGCGGCTGCGAGGCTTATTCACAGAGTTCCTTTCCGCCAGCACATCTCCCCTCACATCAGGTGCCTCCATTGGCTCCCGGTTGCAAAACGCATCAAATTTTAGGCCTTGACCATGGCTTTTCGGGCAATCCATAATATAGGACCGAGTTACCTCAGAAAGAGACTGCTCCCATACCAATCGACCCGTACTTTGAGATCCAACTCTAAGCTCCTATTGTGCGTCCCCAGGTTTGTCAAAGCCAGAAAGGGAGGCAGGGCTTTCTCTGTAAAAACAGCTATGCTATGGAATGCTTTACCTTTGCATCTCCGCATGCTGAGTACTGATTCCAAGTTCCAAAAGCAGCTGAAGACATGGCTCTTTGACTAGGTCAACTATTGCCCTCATCTACTCCCGACTGCCGCTAAGCGTCAGACGCCTCTGTTTGGAGTAGCTGTTTGCGCTACATGAAGCAACACTATTATTATTATTATTATTATTAACATTCCACTTTAGAACACTTGTCTCTTCATTCTAATGACGTAGATTTACAGGATTTCTTGTTAGGACACCGTGGCATAAATACCTTTTATATGCCACATACTATGAACTTTGGAAAGTTTCACTGCACAAAGCTGCTGAGCTGATACGTGAAATTGACAGACAAAGTTAGCTTAGATCAATTATGCAATGAAGCTGGACATTACAGACTTTAAAAACTTACTTGTATGTTGTTTAGCAAAGTTTTGTCTTCTTGGAAACTTTTTCTTCGGCAAGCTTCTTCTTGAAACAGGTGTTTTTTCTATTAAAAGTGAAAAGGTAGTTTTAATTATTACACATATTATATTTTTGATGTTTAAAGATGTTTAGGTTATTCAAACTTTTAACTGTTGCTGTTTTAGTACATTTAAAGCAGTTTTTTAGATATACTTACTTTTTTGTGGTCTTTGAAGTGTATTTGTTGAAGGAGTTTAGTTCAAGGTTAAATAATCTGTAGAAAAGAATAAATGTTAAACACTGTGTTAGTAAAAGTTTATTAAGAATTGCTTTTTACAGTTAAAATTATTTAACTTCGTATTTTAAATATAAATATTCATTATTTGGTGAGGTAGAAGTATATATCTATATGTTGCAGTCTTCTCTTTTGCAGGGAAAATCCAGCAGAGTTTCCTCCTCTTCAAGTGTTTGGTGTTTTTTTAGCTATTTTTTTATAACATTAATATGGCTTTTATATTGTTTTATTTTGGTTAAGTTATTTTATTGGTTGTATTTTGTATAGTTTAATATTATCGGTTGTTTTAGCTTCATTTAATTTATTTTGTCATTTAAGTCCTTATTTGGAAAATGCTAACTAATGTTTTCTAGGCTAGTGTTTGATATAATTTATGTTGTTTAATATTAAATATATTATTTTTAAATAAAGAAACAATATTGTTTGTAAATATAAATGTGTTGTGTGTAAGTGGGATGTAAATATGTGAAATGTATAATTGAAGGGAGTTTTCATTTTATATATTTTAAATGTATTATTTTGGTTAAGTAAAATATTATATTTTATTCATATATTGTTGTTCTTACTGTGGGATACATTTTTTGTTGTTTGTTTGATGTAAATATTGTGTTTTTGTATTTTTTTACTGCTACCTATTACTTGTTTTAACAATATTTATGTCGTTGTTATTGTTGATTTTGGTATTTTTGACATAGTGTATGGTTGGTAATGTCCCGATATTTTGTTTCCAATATTTCTATTCTTGATATATGTTAATTTAGACATTTTTGACGTTGATATTTATTTATACTATATTAGTAGCTTTTTAAAATGAAGTATAGGGTATCGATATTTTTGTTAATGATTTTAAAGTTTCGATAATTCTGTAAATCGATATTTGTTGTCTCAATATTATGTTAGTGATCTGTTTTCATACGGCGGGTGGCTGTGGATTTTGGACCCTAGCTTAGCTGGCACCCAGGGAAAACTAGCAAGCCTGTATATTTTTTAAAACTAGACTCTGAGGGGAATCTAGGGGAGTGACCTGCATGGCTCTTACCAGGTTTTCTTAACCAGAAGCCTTTGTAAACCTCAAACTTTGACTGATAATACACATTTCCTCATGTTTCTGTGAGATTTCCCTAGTGGTGTAAACAAAGCCATGATAAACAGATTGCTTTCTGTGTGTATATATTTTTTACTCCAGAAATCAAGAATGAATACACAATGGAACACAGAAGAACCCTTCTGAATCTGGTGAACCTGGGACAGAAAATAGGCCTAGGTGCCAAATGAAAAATGGTCCTCAGTAGCATGTCAGATAACTTAAAGGGGGTCCACATTTACAAATCAGGGCAGTGAGAAACTTGTAAAGGTACAGGGCCTGATTCACAAAGGTGAATTACACTTTTGAGTACCTTAACTACTTTTTGGTATTCTCAAATTGTACTTTTGTAGTAACTTACACTTTTGTATTAAGTCTAGCACTATACATTGAGAACCACTGGCACTGCAACACCCTCCTATAGAAAATAATGGACACAGGGTCTTACTACAAAAGTGTACATTTTTACAAAAGTGCAGTTACTGAATAGTACTTTGTAGCAAGTTTGCAGTACTACTACAAAACATATTACAAATTGCAATTTGTTAATCAGGCCCACACTGTATGGGTGTTTAATAAAGGAAGGGAAACTGCATGTATTTGTGCTTGCTGCATGCAATATTTGTGGTAAATCAACAGCAAAAACCAGCAAACTAGACCATGAATCAGGCCAACAAACAGCCAAAATATTGACCCATACATTGGCGTGTCAGACCAGCACTTCAGGCACTGCCAGATTGCCCAAAAGGCTTGTCTTAATCTGAACCCAACATGGGCAGGAAGCAGAGCTTTAAATAAGGGCACCCTTTCTCAAGAGGTTTGCACAAGGTGTCAGCTATGTTATGTTTTGTTAAATGTATTTCTAAAGTGTATGTTTACCCGGAGGTGTCTTGGCGCTTGCTCAGCAGAAGCATAGCAGAAGCCTATTATCCGAGTGGTGTAGAGTTTAGAGCATATGTTAATTATCAGATTTGATAAAGCCTGAGCTCCTAGTTACATTTTCTCTGGTCTAATCTTCTGAAATTTAACAGTGAGGAACAACATGGTATTTACTGTGTAATGCATATTTTGCTGTAGTAAGCATCAACATCTGCCAAGTATTCCACAAAAAGTCAGAAAATGTACATTCATAATCCTAGGCAGTTCGATTTTATCAGGTGTGATGAATAGCACATTCCCTCTGCAGCAATCATAGTCAGCCCATTGTAAAAAGGAAAATAATTGCTATGATTTCTAATAAATGGATGAGGGCAGATTGATATCAAATTTATTTGAGATACACAGAGATACGTGTGGGTGCAATGGTGATTAGCATTGCAAATGTGGAATTTACTCTACCTTGTTTGATGTCGAAAACGCAACTGGGAGAGCACAGTACAGGCAAAAGTTGCAAAGTATACACTTTAAAAAAATATACATACACTTAGGGCCTTATTTAATTCATGGCAGGTGGCTCATCAAGTCAGTTCCTTGTCAATGCATTGAAATGTTGCCATACAGAGCCGTACACAAAATATATCAAGTTTTGTTAATTTTCAAAAATAAAATAAAAACAAGAAAATAAAAGCAAAAATGCCCCCATCACCATGGGAGTTTCCTCCGATGGCGGCCGGAGGCATTTAGCACTTTTCTTCAGCCCTTACCTCCTATGATGGAAAAATAAATGGCTATATATATCCGCCAAAGTTGAATAAGGTGGGCAGACATATAGCCAAACCTCTGATGACCCTTACTCCGTTGGGCAATCAGGGAGGTTTGACAACAGCAGAGAGTGAGTAGTCCCGATTTTCATAAAGATATGCTTCTGTCGCATTTAAACTGGGCACGCGAGATACAGTCTTGGCAGGAATAGAACTCAGTCACCATTGCGATGGAGTTCCCACCTCTGCCAAGATATAAATTGGATCCTAAATCTTAATGGAAACCATGGAAGAGTTGTACTGAAAATCCTCCCTGAAACTGGCCTTCCTGAAACAGCCAAAGAAATTGTAAGGATATTTATTATTGGTTTAAAGTCATTTGTACATGATACCATGTTTAGGGATGTATTTAGTAGACAAAAATCACAGCTATGATAAAGAATAACTTCTTAAGTGTCCTTAAATTTTGCATATGTCTGTTAACGGTTATGTATTGAATGGACTCTTCTGGACACAGCATAGCTAAAATATAAGAAAATATTTTAATTTGAAATGTGAATTTTAATTTTAAGAACTGATTTTCCAAAATTCTAATAGTCGCATCCCTAAAACCCAGCATGTTTGGTGTAATAAGGATATGTTGCCTGTTTGCAAAAGTACACTATGGGCCTGATTACGATGTCAGTCGGAAATACTCCGAATAGTATTTGGTTTGTCTGAATACGATTCAGAACCCGCATTTCCGATCAACTCGGAAAAACATCTGACCGACCGATTACAATAGTCAGAAACCGTTTGGTCGTTCCGATTTGGTTCCAATTGGCATTCAGAGAAACCAAGTCGATTGGAGCTGAATCTTACAGGTCTACGGACTGCGTTTCCGACTGACGCAGCACGATGTCCGATTTGGACAGCCTTTCGGAATCAGTATGTCCGACAGGGATCGACTATCTGAATCTGACTTTGGGTTCCCATAGCAGGCCCCCTTTCACATAGAGTCCTCGGGTTGGGGCCCATGAGGGTATCCATAGGTCCCTCTTTTCCAACCATGCACAATGTGGCAATCACAATGGAGTGCCTGCCACAGGGCGCAAGGTTTTCTGCAAACACCCCTTTCTTCAATGGGAGCCTGTGTTGTCAGACGAAACATCGTAACCGGACGGTCGGACTCCCCAATTCCGATTTGGTCACAAATGATTCAGAGACCGAGTTGGTCGGAATGCTTTCCGACTGACATTGTAATGAGGCCCTATGTGTGTGTATGGTGTTACATAATCTGGACTTCAGTGTCTAGTTACAGAGGCTACACTCAGGCCTTGTTATAAGTGGCCCAGTGCATGGAAGTCTGACAGAATATCAGAATAACAAATATTGTGCTACACAAATATCGAGTCAAAAATATTGATAACAAAAATATCATTTAAAAATAGGTATATAAAACAGAAAATGAAAAATACACTATTCCCACTTCACTCTGTGCAACAGTAGGGAAAGCATTGGATTTCAGGGGGGTTAGACTGACTATTCCCACTTCAGTCTGTGCAACAGCAGGGAAAGTGTTGGACTTCAGAGGGATAACATTTACTACACCCACTCCAGTCTGTGCAGTAGTAGGGAAGGTACTTCAAACAGATAACATATTTAAATACCTGTATTAGTTGATCAGAAATATAAAACTCTTAAACTAAAAATAATATATATACAATTAAAAAACAATTAACGATGTTTATGATTATTAAACATTTGAATTATTAATTGTGACAAATAAAAAATGTTACTAATTTATTATTTAACAGAATGATAATTCATTGTTAATTAGTTATTACTTAAATACCTTCCCACCCTATGCCCCTACAAACACAACAGCCCACACCTAAGGGTCGGTTCCGATTCGGGAAAAAAACGTCCGTACGATTTGTATCCGGAGCCCTCTCCGTACGAATCGTACCCGTCCGTCCGAGTCACGTAGTACGATCCGTATTCCGTGAATCCGTCTGAATCGTCGCGATCCGTACGTATTGCAAGGCTGAAACCGTGAACCGTACGACTCGTACACATGCCGTACGACTCCTACACCTGCCGTACGACCCGACGAGTACGATCCGGACCGGGGTATGAGGACACAATTCGTACGGTCCACGTCAGGTAAGGGAGAGTCGTATGGAAAAGCACACAAACACATACACACTGTACGGTCCATACACCCCATGATCGCAGGGGTACGGTGCATACCCCTGCGATCATGGGGGGTACGCACCGTACCCGGGGGGGCCATTCTGTACCTGTTTCGGTGCGAACTCCCAGCGTACATTGGGTATGATGCGTACACCCATCGTACATGGGGTACGATGCATACACCCAGCGTACATGGATTATGGTGCGTACACCCCATGATCGCAGGGGTACGCACCGCACCCCTGCGATCATGGGGGGTATGCACCATACCCGGGGGGGCCATTCCGTACCTGTTTCAGTGCGAACTCTGCTTTTACGGCTGTTTTCAGCTCCCGTGGAAAATGGGTTGTACTGTGCGTACCCGACACGTATCGTACTTGCTGGGTCGTAAAAACCAGCCGCGAACCGTACAGATGTCGCGTACAGCGAGTTCCGAGGGAGAATCTTATGGAGATTAGAGTCGTACGGTCTCTGTACGACTCGTACGGAGTAAGGCTCCTGGTACGAATCGTACTTCGGCGTACGTACGGGGGACGTTGCAGGGTATGATACGTACAGGAAAAACGCTCCGAACGGCTATTCGGAGCAGTTTTTCCCAAATCGGAATCGGCCCCCTAGTATATTACATATGAAGATTTAACAAATCATGTAAAATATAATTATGAAACAATTAACACAAATATTAATCAATTAAATATTCTATAGTAAATTCATATTTAATCATTGAGTATTAATCAATCAATCAATCAAAACATTTGTAAAGCACACTACTAACCCAGGAGGGTCTCGAGGTTCTGGGGGGGTGGTGCTGCTACTGCTCGAACAGCCAGGTCTTGAGGAGTCTCCTGAAGGTCAGCAGGTCCTGGGTCTGCCACAGGTTGGTGGGGAGGATGTTTCAGGTCTTGCCGCCGAGATGGGAGAAGGATCTTTTGCCGGCGGTTGCTCTGTGGTTGCATGGGACAGGGGCGAAGGCTAGGTCAGCGGAGCTTCCAACCCTATACCCCTACAAACCCTAAAACCCACACGAAAATATAACTTGAAAAATTAATAATTACACCATTTACATAATTCCCAATCAATTAAATAATTAGTAATAAATGAATAATTAATTATTAGTAAATTATTTCTTAATTAACTTCCCACCTTATAACCCTACAAACAACCTGCACCTAAATAATAAGAATTTAAATAATTAATTATCAATTAGATATTTATTAATATGTGAAAGGTTTATTACAATTATTTATACTTAACTAACTTTACACCCTGTATCCCTACAAACCTCACAACCCGCTACGACACTATAAACTTACCACCCAGTATTCCTGTACATCTCCTGACAAAAATATAGGTACATCATATTTTTCTACTGAATACTGATCCTGTGTTTTCAAAGTAGTTGGCAGTAGGTTTTGGGCCCTACCTCAACAGGCATCTAAGGAAACCTAGCAAAGCTGTATATTTATTGAAACTAGACATGGAGTGGAATCCATTGTGGGGTGATTAGCATCCCACTCACCAGACTATCTTACCCAGAAGCCTTTTCCCACCTCAAACTTTAACAGAAAACACACATTTCCTCACATATCTGTGTGGAAAACGTCTGGAACCTGTTGGGATCCACACATTTCCTACCACCCACCATTACTGCAAATCTCTTGATAAAAATGGTACTTCCTGATAAAAATTAAACCTCATTTATGTAGACCTAGTGCCTAAAACAAAAAAGGGACCAAAACATAACGTAGACACATCACATTTTTCCAGTGAAACCTGACCTTTAAATTGTTGATGGTAGCTGTGAATCTTGGGCTCAGCAGGCAACTAGGGAAGCCTAGCAAACCTGTGCATTTTCGTAAACTAGACAGCTAGGGGAAACCAGGGTGGGTGATTTGCATCGCTCACACCATGTTTTCTTAACTAGAAAGTTTTGAAAACCACAAACCTTGATCGCAAATACACATTTTGCTCACATTTCTGTGAGGAAATCTTCTAGAATTCTATGGAGGCCACACATTGCCTACCACCCAGATCTCCCCCAAGTCTCTAAATAAAATGGTACCTCACTTGTATGGGTAGGTCTATTGGTCACAACAGGAAAGGTCCCGACGATTCTGGGATTTAGCCCCACTCTTCTGCCTCATATGTAAAAACAATACCCAAAAGAATCAAATGTCCTCTTATTTGCCATTGGGATGGGACACTTTACTCAGCAGAGGAGCAGAAAGACTGATGAGGCTATAGGGATGAGGCTGGGCCTGATGTCAGGATGGGCCAGATCCTCCCCATTATTTTATAAAGAAAAATAGTCCCTTAATTCAGTGGGATTTCTGCCCCTGAAAGGCGGTAATTGGGAGCAAACTCCCGCTCTGCCCTCTGGGGAGGACAAAATACTGGGTTGTCCATTTTTCGATGGGAGTGTGGCCTAATGTCAGAGTGCAACACCTGTGTCCCTTTCTTTGGCCCAAATGCAAAATCCCTGGTGCTTAGTGGGGTTTCTACTATCACAGGGCCAGATTTTGGAACTGTCTCCTCAACTGGAACATGCCTCTTCTCTGCCCTCAGTGGGGCAGAACAACAATATTGCCCCTACTGAGGCAATGGTAGGGCTCAATGTCAGGGTAGACCACCCAAGTTTAAAACTCAATATTTCTGTAGCTCAATATTTCTAAATTGGTATTTTGTATTAAATACCCCAATGCAGTTCCCTGTAACTCCACTTTTTGAGTTACTAATACCAGTACTATTTCTTCCATGCCATCCTTGCCAAATAACAGGTGAGAGGTAAAGGCAATGTTTGAGGCACTAGATGTCTGGAGTAGAGGAGACTTTTAGACAGAGGGGATGATTTATATGTTGGTGGAATGTATACTCGATCCGACAGAGTATCCATGGCAACATATATATATATATTTTTTTCAAACCAAAAAACTAAGGTTTCAGGGACGTTGTAGTTAGACTCATCTTTCACTTCAAAAAGGCAGTGAAATTCAGCAGTTATCATTACCTGAGGTAACTATATCTTAAACCCCATCAATGCACAGCTTATGACCTCACATATCACATCATCATGACATGGTCAGTGACATCACTGATGACATCTCAAATGACATCACTGATCACATCGTCCACTGAGTGTAAGTGTTTTCTAAGAGTTTATGATTGTTAAACATATATACTAAGTAAGCCCGGGCACACAACTCTGTTCTGCCAGCGGAGTGTGCGGAGATTTCCCTACTCCACGTTCCTTGTAGAAAGCGGAGTATAGGGCAAATTTCTACTCCAGAGCGGAGCGGAGTTGGCCAGCCCCCACCTCCACCCGCCTATTAAAAAATGTATAATAATGTAATAAAAACTCCAAAAATAAACACTTACCACTACTGCCGGCGTCCCCGGGCTGCCCTCCTCCTCTTACTTGCCGTCTCCTACATGGTTCGATCAGCTTGAGAAAACTGCGCATGTGTGCACACATGCGCAATTCTCGTAAAACTGCGCATGCGCGCATGTGCAGATTTTGCAAGATGAGTAACCCAAGTAGGAGACGGAGAAGAAGAGGAGCAGGGCATCCTGGGAATGCGAGCAGTAGAGATAAGTGTTTATTTTTGGAGTTTTTAATAAAGTATTATACATTTTTTAATAGGCGGAGTGGAGGTGGGTGGAGGAGTGGAGTTCCACAGATTTTGTTCCCAACTCCATGGACCTCCTCGTAGCCCCGCTATGCCAGCTCCATCCGAGGTTAATACTATGGGCCTGATTATGAGTCTGGCAGTATAGGAGAGGGCAATCATGCTAGCGCCCCACTCCCACACCGCCAAACTCAATAGCCGGCAGCCCACCAGATTACAAGTTTTCTCTTGCTCTGGCAGGGGGTCCTTTGTCAGCCCTACGGTAGTGCCCATTAGAAAGACACTGCAATGGGAGCGCCAAAGACTGTTCCTACATGGCATGGACTGTGCAGTCCATACCATGGTGGAAAGGGGGTGCATGCACACTGGGGGGCACACTATGTGAACTCCTGCATGTTTTCCCAAGCCCAGAGGCAACAGGAAGCCCTGTAGGGCCCCATTAGTTTGCATTCACCACCAGCATTTTCATGGCATAAGCAAAGTCATGAGAGTGTAGGTAGTGAGGAAATACGTAATATGGTTGCCGGTGCTGCAGCATTCTCCACCAAGCATATTGCAGCCTCAGATTGCTGCATCACTGCGAGGTATCACGGATCCCTGGTAGTTGCAGTGGTCCCATAATGGTCTGAAAACCGGAGTCATAATACGGTTGTCAGAGAGCAGGTGCACCGGTAGCTGCACGGCAACCGCTGCTCTACCGTGGGTTTGGCTATCCACTGACCAGCAAACTTAGAATCAGGCCCTAAGCTACTACAACAGTAAAATTGTATACTAGGTGTTCTACTAATGAATGATACTACTTCGAACATAATATATAATAAATGAGTGACTGTATGTATCTGTGTGTGAGTTGGTTTCTGAGTGGTTGTATAGGTGTGTGAGCGGCTATATGGGTGTATAAGTAGGTTTTTGATTAGCTGTGAGGGTGATTAAGTGGCTGTCTGAGTGGATATACTGAGTGAGTGGGAGTGTCAGTGGTTGCATGGGTGAGTGAGTGGCTGTGTGACTGTCTGTATTGGTGGGTGAGTGGCTTTGTGACTGTCTGTATTGGTGGGTGAGTGAGTGACTGTATGGGTGAGTGAGTGGGTGTTTGGTTAAGTGAGTTGGTGCATGAGTGGCAGGTATTGGAGAGTGAGTCTGTATGAATGACTGAATGGGCGAGTGAGCAGATGTGTGAGTGCTTGTATGGATGTGTGAATGGGTATGTAAGAGCTTGTATGGGGGAGTGAGTGCCTGTATAGAGAGGCTGTATGGGTAAGTGAGTGGCTGTTTGAGTGAGTGGCTGTATAGGTGAATAAGTGGGTGTGTGAGCAGCTGTATGGGTATATGTGTAGCTGTGTGAGTGGCTGCATGAGTGAGTGACTAGTTGTATGAGTAGCTGCATGGGTGAGTGAGTGGTTGTGTGAGGGGCTCTGTGAATGAGTGAGTAGTTGTATAAGTACTTATATGGGTCTGTGAATGAGTATGTGAGTGTTTGTGTGGGTTACGAGTAGGTGTATGAGAGGTTATTTAGGGGTGTGAGTAGGTGTGTAAATGGTTCTCTGCATGATCATCAGTGATGCCATTTGAGATGTCATCAGTGGTGTAATAAGTGATGTCACTGACCAGGTCATGAGTAATGTAATATGTAACTGCTAAATCTCACTGGTTTTGTACAAGTGAAATCTGAGCCTAACTATAATGTCCCTGTAACCTTTGCATTTTCTGGAGAATTTCTAAGATTTTTTTAAAATCTATTTGCTAACTATAACGTCCCTGTAACCTTTGGTTTTTCTCATTGATTTTCTATGGTTTTTTAAATTCTATTTCCTAACTTCAACATCCCTGTAACCTTGGATTTTTTTAATGAATTTCCACGTTTAAAATTATTAATATTATTGCCTAGCTATAATATCCCTCTACCCTTTGTTTCCATAAAGTGATCCCTTTGTTTTGAGAGTGCTCCACAGCGGGTGCTCTGCATAGAGGCCGGATCCTGGCCCAAATTATTTTTTGCAGACAAAGGATGCAGCACTCTTGAGTAGTTTTGCTTAATGTATTGGTAAGCGTTCACTCCACCAACGCGTTTCACCCACACGCCGTGGCTGACCGTGAAAAAACCTGAGTGTGGCTGAAACGCGTTGGTGGAGTGAATGCTTACCAATAAATTAAGCAAAACTACTCAAGAGTGAGCATTCCTTTGTCTGTATATATATATATATATATATATATATATATATATATATATATATATATATATTAATCCAAAACGGCGTTCCAAACCAGCACTCGGGCAAAAGAACAACAGGTCACAGAGTTAGTCCGTAATAGTGAAAGGTTTATTTACACTATAAACCTAACATTGGGTTTATGTTGTAAATAAATCTTTCACTATTACGGACTAACTCTGTGACCTGTGGTTCTTTTGCCCGAGTGCTGGTTTGGAACGCCGTTTTGGATTAATATTATTTCCGGCTTGCTCTGCCGGACACCATCCACCCCTTAGCAGCGAAGGATTGCCAGCAGGAGCCTTTTCGTGAATGAATATATATATATATATATATATATATATATATATCATCAGGTTTCTCACTCCAAACTGTAAATATAGCTCAGAAAAAGAGGCGGCACACCAGGAGACAGCACAATGATTTATTGTGCACTCGAAAACGCGTTTCGGCGTTAGCCTTTGTCAAGTTGCTTCCTGTTCCCCAACTTCCCATAGAAATAGTTTACAAAGTTTCAGGGAGAGAGGTTATAAGGAAGAAATACTGCAAAAAGCTAAGAGCAAAATAGATGGGTAATCCCAACATGAGTTGTTATTCAAAACATGTGAGACTAGACCTAGTGAGAGTTCCAACAATATTTGTAAACCACCTGGAATGATAATGCAATACAGCAGAGGCTCATGGGCACTAAAGAAAATGATGAAAAAACACTGGAACTTGCTAGCTGCAGACCCTAGAATAGGTCAACGAATAGGAGCAGCTCCCCAAGACGTGCCAGATCCTTGTGGGATCGCCTAGTCCACAGTTATCCCAGAGAAGAGACAAATGCTCAGTGGTTGAGAACACCTAATGGATTTACCACCTGTGGCTCATGCAAAGCCTGCCTTAATGGCAAAAGCTGTAAAGATTACAGAACAGGCACTAATAAGAGAAAGGCCATAACCCAACCCATTAATTGCAATAGCGATTTCACTATCTACGTACTGGAATTCCCCTGTGGGCTCCAGTATGTGGGTAGTACAAAACTCCCCCTCAAACAAAGAATTTTACAACATTTGCGTGCCATATCCAATTGTGACCACAACTATCCTGTGGCACATCATTATTCAGAACAGCACAACAGCAATAACAACAGCCTACAATTTTTTGGCATTGATAGAATCCCCAGACACATACGGGGAGGGGACCGTGAGAAACATCTCAGGATTCTGGAATCTAGATTAATTCTGAAAATGAACAGTATGGTACCCAATGGTCTCAACAGTGGTGAGGAATTGGCCACACATAAAGGCCGTTGAAATTCTCCCATGAAACAACTGTAACTGCAGCTATCCTCTTAAAAATTATGTGAATTTTTAAATGGATTTTAATGATTTGGTTATGATCACATTTTCACATTTTATGGAACACTCGTCATTGCCTTCATGCAGAGCAATATTTTCCCGGCTGGGTCAATAATTAGCATTATACCACAATTGTGGAGCTGCATGAATAAAAGTGGAATCATTGGAGATTCCGACTCTTTACTGGTAGAGTAGATAATGATGTTCCTCTATCCTCTATCTTTCACTCAATTCACAATAGGTATTAAATTATGCACTTGCACTTTTATTTTATGTTCGTCACCCCACTTGACAAATACCACCAAGAAATAACCTAGGATGCACTCCGTTCCCTGCATTCCCACAAATATGTTGCCAGAGATGTACATATTCCGCACGGTGCGCATTTTCTTTTTACATACTTACTTAATAATATGGATCAGGGCTGCGCCAATTGCTACACTGAATATTGTATCATTGATCTTATGAATATGCATAAGCGCAGCCCAAGTCAAGCAGGATGTTTTCATAATATTAGCGTGAAGAACATTAGATTTGAGCATATGTAATGACGATGTAACACAATGGCATAATGATGCAAAAAATTTGCATAATCTGGCCCAAATAAAACAGGATATTGGCCTGATACTAAACATAGGAGGCGGGGCAAAAAATGTGCCATGTTCGCTACCAAATGACACAGTAAATAGATAACAGAAGCACACATGATCCAGTATATGCAATGAAAGAAACTGCAATGAAATATTAATGCTTTTGTTTTTGGTTTCTATGTCTTTACATATTCACATGAATTGTGTATAGGAATGTAATTTCTGTGGCGATACCGCCGAGTACAATAATAGTAGCATTTCTTCTATGTCTGGTAAACTTTGCAAACTATTTCTATGGGAAGTTGGGGAACAGGAAGCAACTTGACAAAGGCTAATGCAGAAACGCGTCGTCCTTGGTTTTTGAGTGCACAATAAATCATTGTGCTGTCTCCTGGTGTGCCACCTCTTTTTCTGAGCTATATTTACAGTTTGGAGTGAGAAACCTGATGACAATTGGTGGTTGCTGTTACCATGGGTGGCCCCAACGCTAAAATGAAGGGAACCGCCGAAGCAGCAAACTTGGTTGAATATATATATATATATATATTCACTGAAAAAACCATAGGTTATAGACCATATATAGTTAGGAATTAGCATTTACAAAACCTTGAAAATTCACTGAAAAAACCATAGGTTATAGACCATATATAGTTAGGAATTAGCATTTAAAAAACCTTTTTTTACTCACACAAAACCATTGAAATTCCATATATAGTTAGTTGCACTAACTATATATCGCGCACCCGCAATCCACTGCTGATCATGTCACATATTACATCATTCATGACATGGTCAGTGACATCACTAATGACATCACTGATGACATCTCAAATGACATCACTGATGACAACATCCAGTGACTGTATGTTTCTGTAAAGTTAAAATATGTCTTACATATTGAAGAATGAGTGGATGTATAAGTGTCTGGATGAAGGATTTAGTAGGTGCATGATTGACTGTATGAGTGAGTGAATAAATGTGTGTCACTGAGTGCATGAGTTAGTGACTAAACTGTCTTAATTTGTGCATCATTATGTCTGTTGTTCTGTAAACTGCTGCATGTGTTGATCAGTAGCTATATGAGTAAGTATATGGGTTATTGATTGGTTGCCCAAGTATTTGTATGGGAGACTGAGTGTGTGTGTGTGGGTGGCTGGGAGGTGTATGACTCTGTGCATAGATGTGTGAGCAGTTGATTCGCTAGATGTATGGGTTCAAAAGTGCATGTGGAAACACCTGTATGGGCGGTTGACTGAGTGCATTGGTGAGTGAATGGATATCTCAGTGCTACATGTCAAAGTAAGTATATATGTAAAACACAGTACATGTGACAGTTGACATATATAAATAACTGTGCATAAGAGCCAGTGAATGTGTGAGTGGCTGTATTGATCATTGTGAACTTGTATCAGGCATTGTAAAAGAGAGTAAATATGTGTTAGTATATGTTTGAATAAGTAAGGTGTGTATAACTGTATAGTTGAGGAAATGGAGGCGTGATTGATTCTTTGCATGACTGACTAAGTGTGTGAGTAACTCCATGGATGAGTGACAGTCTGTGAGTGTCTGTTTACACTGAGTGTATCTAAGGTTATATTAGAGTCTGAAGAGGTTCATTGTATTATCACATGAATGATGTCATCAGTGATGTGATCAGTAATGTCATTTGAGATGTCATCAGTGATGTCATCAGTGATGTCATTTGAGATGTCATCAGTGATGTCATCAGTGATGTCATTTGAGATGTCATCAGTGATGTCATTAGTGATGTCACTGACCATGTCATGAATGATGTAATATGTGACATGATCAGCAGTGGATTGCGGGTGCGCAAATATAGTTAGTGCAACTAACTATATATGGAATTTCAATAGTTTTGTGTGAGTAAAAAAAGGTTTTTTAAATGCTAATTCCTAACTATATATGCTCTATAACCTATGGTTTTTTCAGTGAATTTTCAAGGTTTTGTAAATGCTAATTCCTAACTATATATGGTCTATAACATATGGTTTTTTCAGTGAATTTCATTGGTTTTTTAAAAGCTAATATCTATAGCTGTAAAATGTATTTTTCTTTAAATCAAAAAATATATTTTATATGTTTATTAATACATTTTTTTATTATTATTTTTTTTTGTTCGCTCCCGGTTCGCGAACCGGGAAGCTTCCCTTTAGCTCAATTTGGTGCCGCGACCCGGTCCACAAACCGGTAAACGTTCCGTTTGCGCAACTGCCGCGTTAGAAATCAACATCGTGACGCGTCGCGGAAGCGCAGCGTATCACGTTGTCGCGTAATGCGTCTTATGACGCGCCGCGTTAGCGCACCCGGAAGTGCTCCGGTACGCGAACCGAGATGCGAAGCGCAGCTCCCCGGAAGCGATCCGGGGCGCGTCGCGAAAGCGCGACGTATCGCGTTGCCGCGTAATGCGTCTTATGACGCGCCGCGTTAGCGCACCCGGAAGTGCTCTGGAGCGCGAACCGAGGCGCGAAGCGCAGCTCCCCGGAAGCGATCCGGGGCGCGTCCCGCAGCGCGTAACATAAGCGTAACAGGTCATGTGACTTGTTAATAAAACTTTTCATTGATTCATTTCACTTTTGGTTTCCTAATGATGTAAGGCTAGGTCATGTGACCTAAAAATAACACTTTTCATTGGTTTAGAACTATTTTTTTTCCAAAATGATGAAAGCCCCCACCTTTTTTCTCACTCTGACTTTCAACTTTGTGAAAGGAAGACCTATTTTGCTGAGTGGAAAATGGCTTCACTAGTAGCTGCAGCTGGTGCACCCCCACCACCACCACCACCTCCTCATAGGAAGAGAGGACCACCTCCACAGTTCCTTCCCAACACAGAGGAGGAAGAGGATGAAGAAGAGGAAGAGGAAATACAGCCAACACAGTTTTTACGTGAGGAGCCCCGGATATCTCACCATAAAAATAGTTTCATTTGGCAGTTTTTTTCTTTTCCTGAAGGACAAAAAAAAGTTAATGCTCGCTATGTGACGTGCCTCATATGCAAAGAGGACTTATCTAGAGGCACAAATAAGAAGTATAGTTACGGCAACTATACTATGCACCGTCACATGCAGAGGTGGCATCCACTAAATTACAGCAGGGCAGAGATGCGTGACCTCCAGGACAACCCACCAACTCCTGTGGCCAGGACATCGGCACAGGTAACTCTGTCGGGGCCAGAGGCACGGGAAACAGTGCCAAACATTCAAGACAACTTTGTCCACATGAAGATAGTGTGTTTATATTGCGGTACCTTACTCTCATGTGGAAATATGAGTATTAATTTGATAAACAGAGCATTTGAAAACCACAAGTGCTCAAAACGCCCCAAAAAATAAAAAAAATTTTTGCTCCTGTTGAGCCCTTTCCAATGCCTGTTTTTCGTTGTTTCCCCCCCCAAAAAAACCCAAAAAACCATAAAATTGTTCAAAAAATACAAAAAAAACAAAAAATGTTCAGAAAAATAAAAAAAAATATAAAACAACAAAAACATTAAAAAAAAAATTCTTTTCAGAACTACCTCCCTTTATTAAAAAATTGCTAGAATGTTTAGCACTCTGGCAACCTCTATTTCTTTTGGTTCGCTTCCCGGTTCGCTCGCCGGTACGCGAACCGGGAGCGAACCAAAAAAACAAAAAAAAAAACAAAAGAAGAGTAAGTATAAGGGAAGTAAACAGAGAGTAATGTTAAAAGAAAGACAGCTATAGGGACTAAACCAGAGATACTGTTTAATAGATTTATTTACCGAAGAAAAGATGTAAGAGGATATAATTGTGAAAAACAAAATAGATAAGGAAGTGAAAGAAAAAAAGGAGAGTAGAAGAATAACAAAGAAGAGTTTCTTAGAGAATGTGAGTGAATGTTCAAAATAAGATTAAAACATGTGGAATAACAGAGAGAAAAAACAGAAAGCAGAAAAGAAGTAACAGAAAAAGAATAATTGAAACAGCAAAGAAATGTAAATAACATAGGGGCATATTATCAACATAGGCAATAAAAGTTTTGCAGCTTTTATAGGCAGAAATGTGTCGCTAAAGCCGCTTTTGCTGCAGGAAACTGCCGCTACAACCGCTTTTGCAGCAGTTTTCTGCTGATAAAAACAGCAATAATTTTATTGGCTGTGTTCATAATATGCCCCTTAGTGTGCTTCAACTACACAGAGAAAGCATAATGAACAAGTAGTGAAAGAGTGATCAGTCAGAGACACTAAGAGTAATAGAGACGGATTGAGTGAACAAGAGTGAGGAACTATGAGAAGAGAAAGACTGAGAAAAGGAGTGGAAGGAGTAGAGTAAGTAAGTAATAGAGAAAGGAATGAGGGAAGTAGCAAAGGCAGGAAAGTGAGGGTTAAAGAAATGAAGTAGTGAAACTAATAGAAGTTAAATGTGATAGAAATGTAACGAAAAGAGTAGAAAACATTTACCTTATAATTGTCGTTAACTTAGTCACTTGTTATTTTTATACTTTCAATCTGTGAAAGAGAGAACAAACATTTGAAAAATATTTAAACATGTATTTAAAAATTAGAAAAGACAAGGGAAAAGATTGAAGGACAAACAGTTTTTCAACAACTTTGACACTTACAGAAGCTTCTGCTTCTCCAGGCCCTCTACACAGTCCTAAAGATATACATTTTAAACTAACAGTATCTTGATGCAGATGAACTGAGGCCTATCTTGGATAATGGTGCATCTTTTGCACTGCTGTTGTCTCACAAAAGTGACGCAATGGCAGCGCAAAAGAGGTGCACAATCATCATAAAACTGTTCCTAACATTTTAAATGATTGTTTCAGGATGGCAATAAGGTGTGTCCTATCCAGACGTTTGTTTCAGGTGAGGCCTACTCAGGGTTGCAGATTAAATTTAGGCTTGTTCAAGAGTACAGAGGAGATAATACATGTCCAGGCCAACCAATAATGTTCAGACCTCCTCTGTTTCCCTGAACAGGCCTAAACTTCATCTGCACAATGTGATTCGTAATGTTAGGAAACACAGGTAATGTATTTGAAAAACGTGCAATTTCATTTGCTCATTTCACAATCACATCACTTGTGTTTCCTTTGGTTAGGTATCTCATTGTGTAGATGTAGTCCAGCATATGAAAGAGTATGCACTGCATGCAACAACTTTGACACTTACTGAAGCCTCAGCTTCTCCATGCCCCATACACAGTCCTAATTATATACATTTTAAACTGACGGTATCTTGCTGGAAATGAACTGAGGCCTATCTTGCAACATGGTGCATCTTTTACACAAAAGTGACGGAACAGCGGCGTAAAAGAGGCCCACAGCCTTCATAAAACTGCCCTTAACATTTTAAATGATTGTTTCAGGATGCCAATAAGGTGTGTCCTATCCAGAGGTTTGTTTGAGGTGAGGCCTACTCAGGGTTGCAGATGAAATTTACGCTTGTTGAAGAGTACAGAGGAGATAATACACGTGCAGGCCTACCAACGAAATGAGTCATGTCCACTGCACTCTTGAACAAATGTCAGACCTCCTCTGTCTCCTGGAACAGGCCTAAACCTCATCTACACAATGTGATGTGTAATGTTAGGAAACACAGGTAATATAATTGAAAAACGTGCAATTTTTTTTGTTCATTCCACAATCACATCACCTGTGTTTCCTTAGCTTAGGTATCTCATTGTGGAAATGTAGTCTATCATATGAAAGACTATGTAGAATGTGAGCACTGTATGCAACAATTTTGACACTTACAGAAGCCTCAGCTTCTCCATGTCTACTACACATTTCTAAATGTATATCATAAGTACAAAAAGTACAGAATTAATTATACATGTTAAATGGTTTATTTTTGCTGTTCTCAGAATTTATCAAATTTCACTAAAAACAGTGACTTGAAGGTATTCATCATATAACAGCGGGGAAAAAAAAACACAATCAAAATGATTGTGTTTGAAAAAACCCATATAACATAACCAATCAGAAATCAGAACTCCTCAAAAGTAACTTACTTTCCATGACGTCGAAGGATGTCCTATGAACAGCTTACACTCGGTTGTGCTGTTTTTATTTTCAGCCCGCCACTTTCTGAAAGAAAACCTCCATCGTTTTGAAAAATATGTTACATACAATAAATGACTTCTCGCTCTCTACCACACGTTTCCACAAGGCCAAATCATGTAAGAGCCATTTATAACTCTTGGAATTCTTGTAAGCAAATCCCGTCATTTTGTATTTCCGCAACTTTCAGAAAGAAAACGTTCAAGATCACTTTCACAATCCTGGACTAGTAATATCTTACCCTTCTTGCTCACTCATGTTCTACATTTCCTATGACACTGATACTGCTTACTATGAAGCAGACTTACACTACCTCTATGACTACTACAATTATTTAATTCTCTACATCACTTTTAATCACAAAGCAATATAAAACAGTAGATAAAATTATATCAACCCCTAGAATCATTATACGCCAGTTACCTACCCTAAATTCTCTTTTCTGAAAACAGAAAGTAAGAATATTTTTAAATAAAAAGGCAACATTGTATCGTAGTCAAATGGGAATAATTTCCGAAACAGCAATTTTTTTTACATTTTCAATAAGCTGTGTAATAAGCGGATCTGTCAAATGACCATCATGCCATATAATAGCTGCAGTTACAAATGTTCTTCCTAAAATCAACGACTGTGTAGCCACAACATTTGTAATTAAAGTTGAAGACTTACCTTCATCAGGTTTATATAGTTGGATTTTCAAAATGACATTATAATCAAAAGTTTGGACCATTAATCTAGACAGCATTGCAGACTTACATTCCCTCTACTCCATGTTTTGATTGGCTGCTTGAATTAGCTTATAAAAAGAAACAGTTTTTCTGAACTCATACAAAGTGCAGTTATTTTTCCATGACGTCAAGTGTTATGGTAAGAACACCGTTTGCTTTGGGAAATACTCTGTTGTCCTTCAACTAATCTCTGCCCACCACTTTCTGTAAGAAAATCTTCTTTTTTTTCAGGAACTATTTAAAACTCAAAAAGAACTTTTGACTCTGTACTACACTTATCCTCAAGGCCAAATCGTGTAGGAGCCATTAGAACCTCTTGAAATTCCTCAGAGCAAATCCTGAGATTCCTTCCCTAAAATTTTGGTTTTAAAAATACCAGGTAAGAATTTTTAAGGTCAAAAGGCAATTTTTTTTTTAAAGTTAAAACAGAATCATTGCAGAATGACCAGCCATTTCTAGACTTTAAATAAGCTGTGTAATGTCCTGATGTTATTGAAGGACCGTCATGATATATAATTGCTGCAGTTACAAAAGTCCTTCCTGATATTGACAACTGTGAAGCCACAAAATTTTTAATTAAAGTTGTCAATTTTGTTCCATCAGGCCTACATCGTTGGAACATTAAAATGACATATTGGCCATATGTTCGTATAAATAATGTTGACAACATTTCAGACTTACATTGGCTACACTCCATGTTGTGATCAGCTGCTTTTACTAGCTTATTAAAGGACACTGATTTACTGTCTGGCAAAGTTAAATATATAAATCTTTCTGAGTCTACACTAGTAGTACTTGATACCCTACAGTTCTCGCAGTCATGCTGCCATTGATAAGAAAGCCCAAACAGGTGATCTACATCTACACCTTCAGCATGCAATTCATCAAGCATATACATTAAAAACTCCTGACAATCTTGCTGAATATTTTGAGAGAATTGTGTTTGACCTGAACATCTGTCTAACAGATTTCGAATTTCAGACACACTTTCTATTTTTGTTCTATCAGTGCTACATTTCTCTAACACAGAATTTAACAAACTGCAAAATCTTTGATCAGAATTGACCACAATCTCTTCTTTTACATTTCCTAGAGAAAACAAAACATTAACCACTACATTAGCATAGCAGTTGACACCAGAACTGTTTTCAAATTGAAAACCAACAACATCTTCAACAGAATCCTTTTTCTTTCTGCTTATAATTTCAGGTTCATCGACTTTTCGTCTTTTTGCTACAACCTCCCTACTATTGGTCACATTTCTTCATTTCCGGCCTACCACACGTTTCTCAAACAAAGGATATTGAGGCAAATGTGGCGCATACTCTCTTCTTAACCTATTGTATTCCTTAACACAATCTAGATCCGCACAAATGTTTGTGACATCACACTCAATCAAGTACAATCCCGATAAAGTTCTAACTCGTGACAATGCCACATATGCCATACCCTCCTTGAACACAGAACTGCCAATATTCACCAATGCACTGTCTACACTTAAACCTTGCGATTTATGGATTGTCACCGCATATGCCAAGCAAACAGGAAACTGCTTACGGCGAACATATAAGTCTTTTACAAGCAAAAATCTAGCAGAACAACGACCAATTAGCTGTACTTCCTCAATGTCATCAAATTTAATTTTTAAAAATTCAATTCCATCTCTATTTCTGTATTTCACAAAATCAACAACATTACCCATTGATCCATTTACCAGACCTCTTTCAACATGTAAATTCCTTCTTAAAATTATACGGCAGTTTAAGCACACATTCAGAGTCTTTTCAAAACCTGCAGTTTTAGATATAGTCTTCTCTAATGAATCCAATTTTGTTTTCAAATTCTCAGACAACATAATTGTTGATCCCATATGCTCTACTCTGTCAATAGCTTCCAGTTTCACAATCTCTTGGTTTTCTAAATGCAACATTTTGTTGTTGAAGATGGCACATTCTGCAAGAGTTGGCATCAAACATATTCCAGATTTCTTCTCAGTAATTTTCTGAAAAATATTCTCAGGCACAACATCTTGTTCTGGATATAAATTTGACAGTAATCGTGCATGTAAAGCTTCTTTCCCATGCTCGGTCACTTTTCCAATTCTAACATCTTGTAGAATATTCTTGTAATCTTCATCCTTCGCCTGACGCATATTTTCATGCAGTTCAGCATAATTGAAGTTTAACCATATATTGACGTTGCCAATGCTCCCTAGGCACTTCCTGGTATCTTCATGCGTGAGCATTTTGAACACAGGTTGTCCTTTCACTGGTGTCATCTGCAGAAGATCTCCGAAAACAATGATGTGTTTGCCACCAAATAACATATCATACTCTGTTTTAAGAACTTCTTGCATTCTCAAATGCACAAAGGCAAGCATGACATTAGAAACCATGCTTACTTCGTCAATGATAAGAAGTTTCATTTTCCTCAAGACTCTTGAAACTTCACAACAAGCATCTCCAGATAACTTGTGGTATTGTAATTTGTTATCATGCTCCACTGGCAGCATCAATAGACGATGCAAAGTAATACCTTTAATGTTATGTGCTGCCAGTCCAGTTGGAGCGGTGACAACACAAGACAGCGATGACTCTGTCCTTTCCTGCAAATAACATGAAATTGCTTTAATGAGGAACCTTTTCCAGTTCCCGCTTCTCCACTCACGTACAGTCGGACAGGCTTCAATGACATACATGAGCACTCTTTCTTCTCATGACTTAATCCATGATCAATTTGCTTGGTAACTTCGTCATATATTTTCCTCTGCTCAACGTTGAGTTGTCTTTCCAAGTCTTCTAAGTTAACCACATCCTCTTGAGCATGTGCCATGGCTCTTTCCACTTCATTCATGGCAGTGGCAGCTTCATTTTCGATAACAGGTCCTCCTAGTGGATCCTGACTCAATGAAACAGAACTCTGACTGTTCTGAGAACTGTCTCTGGCAATCTCGGCTGCAATCGTTGCTTCCTGCTCGATTTCCGCATTCAACATTTCAAGATATTTGGGAAAAGCAGGACATTCTATGGTCTCCTTAGCGGCAGTGAAAGAGTCTTCGTAACAGAGGAAATCTCCAAGCAGTTCCTCTTCTGCACGCCAAGGCTTAAAAAGTTGCAAAAGTGCTAAATAGAAAAACTCCTTTTTTTCAGGAGATTCGCCACTCAATTTTCGATGGTTTACCAAGTGGCATTTTCTTTGCTTGACCAGACATCCCTCACTTCCAATTACAGCATACACTCCTTTATCAATATCTTCTTGGATGTTCCTCTTGAATGTGTAATTTTGTAGAACCTCATACAGACAAACATTCTCGAGGTGACTGCTTCGATTTGGATAATATGTATCCAACATTTTGGTCTTCAAAATATCGGTACTGTTTGGCTCCTTTTCCGCCAAATACTCAATTTCCCGCACAGGTTTCAGAACTCGATTACGCGTTGCAGCAAGACCAAGACTCGCCCAAACGATACTCCTAGATTTGGCATAGACACTTGCTGAAGACAACCAGTCAAAACATTCGTAAGCTCCGATTTCTCGATGCGACAACATCTTCAGACTGAAACTGTACAACTTCTTACTGAGGCTCTTTTCTTTGGAAATGTCCTCCCACATATCCTTCAATTCTGTCTTTTCTTTTTTGGTGATGTAAGATGTCACATACCGAGCCACAGCCATACAGTTATCAGCCACAAACTGTATATCCATGTTAGCATTCCACATGGACAAAATCACTGGGTTGTAGTCTTTGATGTACTGGGACTCTTCGTTCCTTTTCAAATTGTATGTGTTTTTAGGTGATTTCTTCATCACATTATGTCGCAGCGAAGACATCAAACTGTTCACTCTTCCTTTAGAAATCACCGGTCGTGGAAAGGCGAAACGACATTTGGTGTAGAACTTGTCCTTGTTTCTGAATTTACGACGACAGTACTTTCCGCAACGATGGCTTTGGAAGCGTAGAACTTGTTCTCTTAGGCTTTTGTCCTCCTTTGCGTTTGGAACAGCACATGTAGAATACTGTTGTATGAAACTCATCACTAAGTCTTCTGGATCTGTTCCAAACTTAGGTGCATCCTTGATCCACAGCAGCATATGTATATGAGGAGCACCTCTTGCTTGGTACTCCTTTCTCCAGAAGAAATCCAACACCTCTCCAAGAGGTGGATTCTTCTTATTCATGATGAAAGACATCATAGCTTCAAATCTATGATTGAAGTACCTGCATACATTCACTGGATCCAAAGAGCACAGTTCTACGGGTGTCTTGAATTCGATGTTTTCAATGTTTCCATTTGCCTCTCGTAGAAATTCAAGTAAGTCTTCCCAGCCATACTCGGCACAGCTCAGAGTGAGGAACCATGTGGGAGTTCCTAAGTTCCTCAGCATACATTTTAAATCACCATGACGACGGTACCAGTACTCATTAGTACCACGCTGACACGCCATGAGATTAATCAGGTGACAATCCAAAATACTGTCTTGGACATTGACTTTATCCTAAAGTCACTTGCCGAGATGTTTTGCATCTGTATACCACTTTTCAAGATGTGGTTCACTGCATATGACAGTCCAGACAGATCGCTTTCAAACAGGAGATGAAACAAATAGGGAATGCATTGTCGAAACCTAGCATCTTCTGCATACAATCGTAAAGTCCGGTATTCAGAAGCAGGAATTTGATGAGGTCGCTCATCATATCTTCCTCCTTGACCTGTTGGAAATAGCTGTAGGAAACACCGAGCTTCCAAACTTTCCTCCCAAACACTAATGGGACTCCCTTTGGCTTGTTTCATTTGAAACAACTCGATAGCATTCCCCATGACTTCCTTGGAATGCAAAGGATGAACACTATAATGTTCATATATTTCTTCACTTTTAGAGGGTTCTACTTTCTCAATTTGACCAGCACACAAATCGCTATCCTCTTCCTCACTTACTTCCTCTTCTGCAACATATACATTCTTATAGTACTTATTATTTTTTTTCAAATACAATGTTGCCTTTTTGACTTTCCTAACATCTACTAAATCTTGCCATATTTTCTTATTCTTTGTCGGAACCCCATTAACTAAGATAACCAGAGGTTCCTCTTCCACTTTTTCTACTCCAATTGTGTTAATGTTTTTCTTCAAATCTAGAGGCAAATAAACAACTCTTCCCTTTAATCCTCTCTGTAAATCTGATGGAGGCAATTTCCCTGTCTTTGGCTCCATTCTTACAATAGCCTGAAAGGGATGGATACTTTGAATCAAAATAGATTCATAAGTATTTAAATCCTTCAATTCAGAAGGAATCTCAACCAATTCCAGATTATTATGAACCGCTCTAGCAGGCATCTGGTTTTGATTTAATTTATTACAACAATAAGTACACACACGTTGATCCAATCCCAAATCAAAACAATTTTCTACCATCAAGTATGTTGCGAAATCCTTCCATTCACTATTATTTTCCCTTTCACTTTTTGCATATAAATCCACTAACTTAGTCTGATTCTTATAATAAGTGCGTCGACAACACACACAAGTGAAATTAGGCCTCTCACTTGATTTCACCTGAAACGTGGCAATTTCCTTCTGAAAATTATCTGTACTGGAAACCTGTACACTATCTTCCACATTACCCTCTTCTTCTGGGTCAATTTCAACATTCTCCTCTTTACTTCCAAAGTAACAAAACTCAATTTCTTCACACATATTCTTCACATCTATTTCAGAACCATGCAAAAGAGCAGCGCATAATTGTTTAAGCATAACTGCTGGACTCTTAGCATAATACAACATTCTAACTAATTTCCTCACTTTATTATGATGCACTGCTAGCATCCTGAAATGATGAAAAACACTCTGGCATACTCTCCTGGAAAGACAAGCCAGTGAATGACCATGCAAACCTGTCACTTCTCTCACTCTGCAAGGATCTAATTCTTGCAACAACTTCATTTTCTGCTTCAAACTTTTCTTATTAAATGTCCGTACAAAATCACAAAGCAAATTGATGGAATCCTGTCGCACACTGCAAATACTACTACACTTCCAGGTGTACACAGGTCCCTTAGGACGTCTTCCTAAAACCTCATTACCTAACACCTCTTCTGTCTCTGTTGTCACAAGTTTTTCTTTTTCAACTGGACAACCATCTTTCACCTCATAAGCTCGACCATTGGTGTCAACTGCATGCACCAAATCATATCCTGGAAATAACTCTCCTTATTAAAAAATGCCTCACAACTTGAACTATGCATCCATTCTCCTGAAAAAACTTCACAAAAATTACTACGATTAACTGTTCTCTTCCATCTACTATTTGTTTTGAAATCATAAATTGCCTTGTTTAGCTTCCTAATTCTATTGATTATCAAAATAAATAACTTTCGTTTAATTTCGAATGCCTGATCAATAACTTTCTCAACTTTTTTTTTCTCTTATAAAAAAACACTTTCTGTTGACCTTTCTTAATATTTTTCAACAAATTGCCAATTATCCTGTTGCGGAACATTCGTTTACGAATGTCCCTAAACTGTTGTTTCCTTCTACTATCATGCACAGAGTTATCTCTTGCTCTAGCAGTAACATTTTTGATTGGCCTTTCCTTTCCGTTTAAATTGCTTCTCTTTTTCTGGACTAAAACATTTTCTGTAGTACTACTTTTTTTTTTACAAATGTTTCTTATGAATGATTTCGTGGTCTTACCCGGTGCTTTCTTGGTGACTTGACGATTTTTTATTGTAGAGGACTGCTGCATTAATTGATGAACCTGCTGTCTTTGACGTTTTGTAGCCTTTCTGATTCTATCCTTAGACGGCATTCTCAAAATTTTAAATGATCTGCAGTTGAATCTGTGGTAAAATATAATAAAAAATGTTATTAACCACTATTACCAAACAGTAAATCAATAACAGTCATCAAAAACTTAACACACTAATTGACATTTTTACATAGAATATTTTTTAGTGCTTTGGCAAATTTAGAATACACAAATAGCAGAAAAGAAATGGAATGCTCCTACATTTTACCTGTGCTGTTTTATATGTGAATCTGATCTAATTTTATGAGCATATTTTAATATTTTATTGAAGACACTACACATAACCTGTTTTTGAAGGTGTGTTTAATTTTAAATGAAACGGTTTACATTTTTACTTTTCATTTATTGTAAATTTTAAAAATAAATGTTTATAGTTCCATAGGCTCAAGCAGGTCAGCTTCCCACCCTATGTCATACAATTCTGACAAATCGGCATCCTCATCATGTTCTTCATCATCCTCAGGATTTAAATCATCCAAGGGATCTACTTCCACTGATGTTTCAATCACAATTTCAATGATAATGTCGAGATCAACAGATTGATCATTATCACTCATGCTTGATGTTGTCGTTATCTTCAAAGAAAGAGAACAACAATGAGATGTTGCAGAGTAAGAGACAAATCTCAGAGACTATAATAGTAAAATTGTTTAACAAGAGTAACATTTTGCAGCTATTATTTAGCCATGTCCAGTGATGCTGAGGAGGTGAGGCCTATGTCCAAGTTTTCAGTGAACAGGACTCATCTCTTCTTAACCTTGGATAACGCTCACCGACTCTGTGTCCCCTGCTCATACTTAAATGTAAAGGGGCAGATTTATGTTAACTGGCGCATCCCCACGGATGCACCAGTTAATGTGCACCGCTGCTCTGTCGCCCATAGTGTGCCGCATTTACAATGTGGAGCACCATTGAGCAAAAACAGCACAGATGCGTCACGCATCTGTGCCGCAAAAGCAGCACATTGCAGGAATCACGTCATAAGCGCGACATGTCTACTGCAATGCACAGGAGGAAGCCTCACATTGCATGGTGCATCACTTCTTATGCCTGTTTCAAACAGGCGTGAGGATTTGATTCAGCAATGCTATAAAGCTGACTCAGTGAAATCTTCTAAATTTCACTGTGTTAGTTTTACAGGGCTTTCATGCAAATTAATGCATACCTTGCAACAAAACACCTATATGAAAACTGACGCAGGTTTCATGTGGCACAGGACTTTACAGCATGACACATCTGCCTAGATGCATCAAGTTGTAAATATGTCGCCACATAGCAAATCTTTTGCACCGCCGCTGCGTCACAAAAGTGACGCACAGTGGCGCAAAAGAGACATACACCTATCATAAATCTGTCCCTAACATTTTAAATGATTGATTCAAGATGACGATAAAGTGTGGCCTATCCAGAGGTTTGTTTGAGGTGAGGCCTACTCAGGGTTGCAGATGAAATTTACGCTTGTTGAAGAGTACAGAGGAGATAATACATGTGAAGGCCTACCAATGAAGTAAGTCATATCCACTTCACTCTTGAACAAAGGCCAGACCTTTTCTGTGTCCGTGGACAGACCTAAACCTCATCTGCACAATGTCATTCGTAAACTTAGGAAACACAGGTGATGTAATTGAAAAATGTGGAGTTTCTTTTCCTCATTTCACAATCACATCACCTGTGTTTCCTTTGCTTAGGTATCTCATAGTGCAGATGGACTCTAGCATATCAAAGAGTACACATAAGTTGAGCAGTGTATACAACAATGTTGACATTTACAGAAGATTCAGCTTCTTATCTTGTTGGAGATGAAATGAGGCCTGTCTTGCAACATGGTGCATGTTTTGCATCACTGCTGCATTGGTTTCATGTGGCACGGGACTTTACAGCATGACACATCTGCCTAGATGCATCAAGTTGTAAATATGTCGCCACATAGCAAATCTTTTGCACCGCCGCTGCGTCACAAAAGTGACGCACAGTGACGCAAAAGAGGCATACACCTATCATAAATCTGTCCCTAACATTTTAAATGATTGATTCAGGATGCCGATAAGGTGTGGCCTATCCAGAGGTTTGTTTAAGGTGAGGCCTACTCAGGGTTGCAGATGAAATTTACGCTTGTTGAAGAGTACAGAGGAGATAATACATGTGAAGGCCTACCAATGAAGTAAGTCATGTCCACTTCACTCTTGAACAAATGCCATACCTCTTCTGTGTCCGTGGACAGGCCTAAACCTCATCTGCACAATGTCATTCGTAAACTTAGGAAACACAGGTGATGTAATTGAAAAATGTGGAGTTTCTTTTCCTCATTTCACAATCACATCACCTGTGTTTCCTTTGCTTAGGTATCTCATAGTGCAGATGGACTCTAGCATATCAAAGAGTACATATAAGTTGAGCAGTGTATACAACAATTTTGACATTTACAGAAGATTCAGGTTCTTATCTTGTTGGGGATGAAGTGAGGCCTGTCTTGCAACATGGTGCATCTTTTGCATCACTGCTGCATCGGTTTCATGTGGCACGGGACTTTACAGCATGACACATCTGCCTAGATGCATCAAGTTGTAAATATGTCGCCACATAGCAAATCTTTTGCACCGCCGCTGCGTCACAAAAGTGACGCACAGTGACGCAAAAGAGTCATACACCTATCATAAATCTGTCCCTAACATTTTAAATGATTGATTCAGGATGACGATAAGGTGTGGCCTATCCAGAGGTTTGTTTAAGGTGAGGCCTACTCAGGGTTGCAGATGAAATTTACGCTTGTTGAAGAACACAGAGGAGATAATACATGTGAAAGCCTACCAATGAAGTAAGTCATGTCCACTTCACTCTTGAACAAAGGCCAGACCTCTTCTGTGTCCGTGGACAGACCTAAACCTCATCTGCACAATGTCATTCGTAAACTTAGAAAACACAGGTGATGTAATTGAAAAATGTGGAGTTTCTTTTCCTCATTTCACAATCACATCACCTGTGTTTCCTTTGTTTAAGTATCTCATAGTGCAGATGGAGTCTAGCATATCAAAGACTACGCAGAAGGTGAGAACTGTATGGAACATGGCTATGTAAGTCAAATAATCAAAATCTAAATTTGCCAAGCACACATGGGGGCGTATTTACAAGGACCTTGCACCACAGGGAAAGGTCTTAAATTAAAATGGGAAAAATAACATCAGAGAGACTCAAAGGCCTTATAAATATGCCCCAAGCAACCTATGAAGCTCTAGCATTACATATCAAGAAACCTAATTGATTTCAAAAATCGTTTTTAAACACATCATCTAAATCAATTATATACCTACATTCATCAGGAAGTGACTTAAAATGCCCTAAGACACATGAAAGCGTTTTTTTAAGCCCTTGCTCCATTTTTAGATCACTTTTAACATGGCTATGTAAGTCAAATAATCAAGATCTAAATTTGCCAAACACAGATGGGGGCGTATTTACAAGGACCTTGCACCACAGGGAAAGCTCTTAAATTAAAATGGGAAAAATAACATCAGAGAGACACAAAGGCCTTATAAATATGCCCCAAGCAACCTATGAAGCTCTAGCAGTACATATCAAGAAACCTAATTGATTTCATAAATCGTTTTTAAACACATCATCTAAATCAATTAAATACCTACATTCAAGGGGAAATGACTTAAAATGGCCTAAGACACATGAAAGCGTTTTTTTAAGGCCCTTGCAACATTTTTGGGTCACTTTTAACATGGCTATGTTAGTCAAAGAATTAAAATCAAAATTTGCCAAGCACAGATGGGGGCATATTTACAAGGACCTTGCACCACAGAGAAAGGTCTTAAATTAAAATGTGAAAAATAACATCAGAGAGACTCAAAGGCCTTATAAATATGCCCCAAGCAACCTATGAATCTCTAGCAGTACATATCCAGAAACCTAATTGTTTTCTTAAATCGTTTTTAAACACAACATCTAAATCAATTATATACCTACATTCATGAGGAAGTGAGTTAAAATACCCTAAGACACATGAAAGCATTTTTGTAAGACCCTTGCACTATTTTAGCGTCACTTTTAACATTGCTATGTAACACAAAGAAACAAAATCTATTTGTAAAACACTTGACACAAATCAAAATTTTAAATACACAACTTTCTTCATAATGTTCTCCCTAAACCATACTATTCTCTATCTAAATTAAATGAATCTTTTCTCACCTTAGCAAATACTTTATGAGTTTCAAAACAGTCTCAGAAACACACCAAATTGTCTTTAGCAGAGCAAAAGGTATGCACTCCAGAGTCTGCAGCTATAAAAAGCACAGAAAAGCTGTAATTCATCACACATATCTCTCATGTCATCCAATCAAAACTCTTCCCTCACTTTTTTCAAATCAACACCCTTCCCCCCTCTACCCTTTCTGCCTTTTTTGCATAGCAACCACCTCCTGAAAGACCTCTCATGTTTGCAAGTTCACAAAACAATGTTTCAATTGAACTCTGAACTCTCAGTACACCTGCATATCCAGTGCAATCTTTCATAAAATGATTTTTTTTTTGACCATTCAAATTACATCTTTCAAAGAACTCATCCATGCACCCTAACTTTCTGTTTTCGCAAATCAAAATCCAACAATCACTGCTACTGCTTCATTAACACAGAAACTCCACAGTTTTTTTCATTTTAAACTCTTATTTTTTCAACTCCCATTTCATTGCCAAACTTCATCTGACTGCAGCAGAACCTCCTCTCACCATGTTTTCTGTCTGGATTGTTGGACATAGTTACATCTACTGGGCTCAGAGGTATGCTGATAACAGAAATGTACCTAACCTCAATTTACAAGATGTGGAAATTAAGTGGTTTGGCCACAGAGGATTAAAATGTCACCAATTGATACCATTGGTGAAAACCTTTATGCATTTGCCTAAACCTGACCTGTTAATTGTGCACTGTGGAGGAAATGACTTGGGCACTTTGACTGGGGTAGGTCTGGAAATGCTTTTAAAGGACACCTTTGAGCAATTGATGGCACTTTTTCCTCAAACTGCCTTGGTATATTCAAATATATGCCAAAGACAGAAATGGAGGTGGTCGAACCAATTTTGTCCACAAATTGAGAAATCGAGGAAGCATGTAAACAAATCTGTTTCAGCTTACATGAGAGACCATGGAATGGGCTCCATCTACAACAATAACTTGCGTTACTACATGCAAGATATCTACAGAGGAGATGGAGTTCACTTCTCAGATGAAGGGAACAGAATTTTCATTCTGAATTTAAAAATGTGCATTGGTACCTACTTACAAGTACCTAAATGTACCATAAACCCAAAAGCTCTTCTCAGAGCTACCCTACATCTGATCACTCACAATTATTATTTTACTCTAACTTTTTTCACTAATTTTCAACAAAGTACGCTCCCCGGAGCGCTACCCGGTACGCGAACCGGAAGCTAACCGCGCGAAATTTTTAAAAAAAATGATTTTTTTTCACACATATGGGCCTCCTCAGCCACCCTCAGAAAACCTAGGGGGTCAAAATACGTCTACCGTGCCCCCTTCTACCCATTCTGAACATTATTTGCACTCCATCTTGTATCTTAATTCGACCGAAACACAAAATGGTGGACTCCCGTAACGCTGCCGGTTCGCGTACCGGGGCGCTCACCGGGAAGCGCTCCATTAATAAAGGTGGGAAAGTAATTTACAGAAGAAACCCTGGAGACACTTTCACCAAATATAGATTAGCTCATACTACATACCAATCCCTACCATTTTCACACATTTGTTTGGAATTCCATTTAGCCATTTAGCCTGTAGACCTCTCTAAATACCCTGAGGTAAATTACTTCACAAAACACATCTGAAGTGTTGGAATTGACAACCAATTAAAATGTTACTTTCATTTTCTACTTTTTTTACCTGACATTTGATTGGTTATGTACCTGAATATATATATAAAAAAGAGAGAAAAACACAGCCATTTTGACTACTACTTCCTGAACTACATTGCAAGATCATTTTCACTCACAACTTAAACTTGTTTTTAAAAGGTAAGATATTATTTTATAAATTTGAAAACATTTTCAGATAGTTATATACTATCCCTCTGTAAGAGTTAGACATTGAGAAAGGCTTGTTTATTATAATTATGGATTGATTTAGGTTTCTGTGGTATTATTATGAATTTACATAGGCTTTCTCACAGGCACTTTTTGATAGTACTACTTCATGCCTCAAAAGTACCTGTCTGAACTTAAACCCAACAGTGCCCTATCTCTACTGATATATTTATTTTTTATTCAAATTTCAGCACAAAAATGCAAGGAGAACAGAACGTTTCCTTTGAAATTGTCCTAGACATGAACAATGAGGAAATAATTGAACCCATTGACTTGGAATTCATGGATGAATCACGAGACCATGAACTTCTACAATGTGTAGAATCTGTGGATCATTTACTTCATTATGATGACGGTCAAATGTGGGAAGTTATGTTCACTCAACAAGAGGACATATCGGACAGTCAAATGTTAGACGTTCTATTAAATTTTGAAAAAGAATCAGAAAAATAAAATTATATTTAATATTAAAAAATTGTTTGAGTCTTTAATCATTTTTATATGTAATTCATAAACTAGTACCAAATTGATTATAATGTAAAGTCAGACTTATAGTATACTGTGCACAATTCCAAAAATAAATTTATATTTAATAATCATAAATACTGCTACTTAAATAACAAAAAAAAACAACAAAAAAACAACAAAAAGAACAATCAATAAACATACAATATTTCAAAATATCATAGTCTATCATTCTTTTTTCCTTATAGTACGCTCCCCGGACCGCTTCCCGGTGCGCGTACCGGGCGCTACCCACGCAAAAAAACAAAAAAAATTTTTTTTTTTGCCCCGCGGGACCCTTTTAAAGCCTCCACATCAAACCTAGGGGGTCAGGGAGGATCTTCTATGCCCCCTTATGGTCATTTCCCCCTTTGTTTTGGCCTCCTCTTGTCTCTCGATCCTACCCAGAGACAAGATGGCGGCCGCTCCAGACTGTTTAGAATGTTGACAGACACCGGAGAGACAATCAGCTTCGCTTCGCGAAGTTCCGTTACGCGTCAAGTACGCGAACCGGGGCGCTGCCCGGAGCGCGCTTACAGATATATATATTTTTTTGAACGTTAATTTCTCAAAATTTACTGGAGCACATATATTGAGACCTAGCAAAGGCACATCGGGCTAACAGTCCCTTCAATTTTGCCAAGTTTGGTGGAAATCCATTCAGCCGTTCGGGCTAAAAGTGAGGCCAACCGCCCTATGGAAATTAACATGGGAAAAACGTGTTTTGGGACCCCCCTTTTTTCTCGGCCCCCCCTTGACGAAACGTAATATATATATTACCTACTGGCGGTCGCCAGTAGGTATATATAGTTAGGATTTTTTCTCTATGGGATTTTTGAAAATTCTATGTCTAATAACTTTGGCGTTTGTGGACGGAATTGGCTGACCGCCAGTAGGTAATATATATATATATATATATATATATATATATATATATATATATATATTACCTACTGGCGGTCGCCAGTAGGTATATATAGTTAGGATTTTTTCTCTATGGGATTTTTGAAAATTCTATGTCTAATAACTTTGGCGTTTGTGGACGGAATTGGCTGAAATTTTCAGGAAAATGGAACATTTTGTTTCTGAGCAGCCTCTGAAAATTTGGGGGGGGTTTGTCAAGGGGGGGCCGAGAAAAAAGGGCGGTCCCAAAACGCGTTTTTCCCATGTTAATTTCCATAGGGCGGTTGGCCTCACTTTTAGCCCGAACGGCTGAATGGATTTGCACGAAACTTGGCAAAATTGTAGGGACTGTTAGCCCGATGTGCCTTTGCTAGGTCTCAATATATGTGCTCCAGTGGATTTTGAGAAATTAACGTTCAAAAAAAGATATATATCTGTAACAGCGCTCCGGGCAGCGATCCGGTGCGCGTACTTTTCGCGTTACGGAGCTTTGCGAAACGAAGCTGATTGGCTCTCCGGTGTCTGTAAACATTCCAAACAGTCCGTAGCGGCCGCCATCTTGTCTCTCGGTAGGATCGAGAGACAAGAGGAGGCCAAAGCGAAGGGGCAAATGACCATAAGGGGGCATAGTAGATCCTCCCTGACCCCCTAGGTTTGATGTGGAGGCTTTAAAAGGGCCCCGCGGGCAAAAAAAAAAAAAATTGTTTTTTATCGTGGGGTGCGCCCGGTACGCGTAACGGAAAGCGGACTGGGGAGCGTACTACAAGGAAACAAGAATGATTGACTTTTAACTTATTGTATGTTTATAGACTTTTTTTTTTGCTGAGTGACGTCTCGGCCTATCTCCACGGGATGCAGTCCCTACCATCTCGGCGTTTAAGCCCAGGGGGACCAGTAGTGTGGGAGAGATAACGTCTGTTAATGTTCAATTCGAAGGAAATCAGGAAGTGTTGATAAACATTGTCCGCGCCATCTTGCCTTTTTTCAAATGCCACACTTTTGTCGTGCACGGCAGCCATTTTAGATGCCTTAACCAGACCCACTCTCTGCATGCTGTCGATCCTTAGCATGGGTCCCCACCCTCGCAAGCATCTCCCCCAGGCACTGGTCACCCCCGCTCTCTGTCTTATGCATGGGCAATAAACCTCCCCCCATCTGCGCTGCTCTTCCTTGAGAATCACACCCTGTGCCCGCCCGACACCTCCCTTTTGCCCTATTCACTACCGCACCCTCTGACACTCCTCTTCCTCTGTGTCCGATTGTCCAGGCCGGTCCCAGGCTATCACCTAGCCATGCAGATGTAGTTTATGGCCCCAGCTGTAAAGAATCACCCCTCTTCAAAGGAGTTACAGTAGATCAAGGCCCCCACCCGATGAGATCCGTCACACCACACGCGTTCCTACTATCTGAAAACCATCCTGTATTGTGATTGGGGAGGGGACCGAGCCTGAAGCGGAAGATTCCAGGGATGCCTCTTTGTACATCAAAGTTTTTACAATTATGTGTCACATTAAAAATATATAGCACTCCAACAAAGTAGTAGGATTATAAAACTTTAATAACTTATAAATATATACAACGCAACAAAAACAGTAAATACATTTAAACATTTTTTTAAAAAAAGAAGCAACAATGGTCAGTAGCTGTGTTTTGGGGGAATAGTCCCAAGGCAGCACAACGTGCTGAGTTCTGGACGGCACCCAGGGGATGTTACCTGGGTGCCGCACTGGTTTTTGGTATCCTCCGAAAAACGGCGTGGGGCGTCCCGGGGGGTGCGGGGGGAGGCCTCGTCAGTAGCGGTCTGTTGTGTGAATAGTCCCAAGGCAGCAGAACGCGCTGAGATGTGGATGGCACCCAGGTGATGTCCAGTAAGTTGCCGCACTGGTTTTGGTATCCTACAATGCTGCTCCGAATAACGGCGTGGGGCGCCCCGGGGGGGGGGGGCTGTGAGGCGGCGTGAACGGGCCTCCCCAGGTGGAGGCTCGTCTGCTGTAGTGGGGCGCCCCTTTACCGTTTCAGTTGCCATTCCGTGGGGTGTCCCGGGGGGTGCGGGGGGAGGCCTCGTCAGTAGCGGTCTGTTGTGCGAATAGTCCCAAGGCAGCAGAACGCGCTGAGATGTGGATGGCACCCAGGTGATGTCCAGTAAGTTGCCGCACTGGTTTTGGTATCCTACAATGCTGCTCCGAATAACGGCGTGGGGCGCCCCGGGGGGGGGGTGTAAGGAGAACGGGCCTCCCCAGGTGGAGGCTCGTCTGCTGTAGTGGGGCGCCCCTTTACCGTTTCAGTTGCCATTCCGCCCGCTTTTGGTACACTGTGCCAAAATCCGCCATTCAGCTGAGTTGCGCCCACTCTTGCGGTGCAGCGATAGGCGGCTGCCACAGGACTCTCAAAATGGCGGCAGGCTCTTTCCTTTTTGGGCCTGGTCCACTGAAATGGCCCTGGGACACTTTGGAACTCGGACGCTTGTCTACTAGGTCTTGGACCCCATTCTCGAAAGCGTCCCCTCAGCCTTGAAGATTCTACAAAAGTCATGGGGGCCACCGACTCCTGCAGGCTTCCGGTGGGGAGCGGCTGCCATGTTTGCTCGCTGAATGACCACGACGGAGCCACGAGATGGTGGTGCTTTCATGCTGACGCCAGCTTCAGTCTGAAACATCCAGAAACAAGGTGGGGATTTCATCGTTTGGGAAAAAAAAAGTTTTAATCCAATGAAAAGTGTATTTTTAGGTCATATGATCAAGCCTTCCATCATTAGGAAACCAAAAGTAAAATGAACCAATGAAAAGTTTTATAAACAAGTCACATGACCTGTTATGCGGCATAGGGCTATAAAAAGCATAGGAAATCCGTTGGCACGTGAGGCGGCGTCAGTAGCGGACCGATGTGCGAATAGGCCGAAGGCAGCACAATGCGCCAAGATCCGGATGGCACCGAGGTGGTGTCCAGCAAGTTGCCGCACTGGTGTGGCCATCCTACAATGCTGCGCCGAAAGTCGGCGTGGGGCGCCCCGTTGGCCTGTGAGTTCGCGTCAGTCAGTGGGGGCTGTTTGAGGATCTGACTGCATTGGAAAGCAATGTGATGCTGTGCGTCGCCCCCAAGATAAGGCGGCGTCAGTAGCGGACCGATGTGCGAATAGGCCGAAGGCAGCACAACGCGCCAAGATCCGGATGGCACCGAGGTGGTGTCCAGCAAGTTGCCGCACTGGTGTGGCCATCCTACAATGCTGCGCCGAAAGTCGGCGTGGGGCGCCCCGTTGGCCTGTGAGTTCGCGTCAGTCAGTGGGGGCTGTTTGAGGATCTGACTGCATTGGAAAGCAATGTGATGCTGTGCGTCGCCCCCAAGATGAGGCGGCGTCAGTAGCGGACCGATGTGCAAATAGGCCGAAGGCAGCACAACGCGCAAAGATCCGGATGGCACCGAGGTGGTGTCCAGCAAGTTGCCGCACTGGTGTGGCCATCCTACAATGCTGCGCCGAAAGTCGGCATGGGGCGCCCCGTTGGCCTGTGAGTTCGCGTCTGTCAGTGGGGGCTGTTTGAGGATCTGACTGCATTGGAAAGCAATGTGATGCTGTGCGTCGCCCCCAAGATGAGGCGGCGTCAGTAGCGGACCGATGTGCGAATAGGCCGAAGGCAGCACAACGCGCCAAGATCCGGATGGCACCGAGGTGGTGTCCAGCAAGTTGCCGCACTGGTGTGGCCATCCTACAATGCTGCGCCGAAAGTCGGCGTGGGGCGCCCCGTTGGCCTGTGAGGTGGCGTCAGTAGCGGACCGATGTGTGAATAGGCCGGAATCAGCACAAGGCGCCAAGATCCGGATGGCACCGAGGTGGTGTCATAGTTCAGAGTTCTGAGAAGCGGGGGGGAGGCGGCGCAAACGAGTCTCTCCCTCCATGTGGAGGCACTTCATCTGCAGTGGGGCGCCGAGATCAAGATGGCACCGAGGTGGTGTCTAGCAAGTTGCCGCACTGGTGTGTGTTGAAAATATGAAAGATCCTCAGCAAGTCTATGTTACTTCAATGGAGCGCCGTCTAGCTGAGTTTAGCCCGCTCTTGCTGCTACAGCGACAGGCGGCTGCAACAGGACTCTCAAAATGGCGGCCTGTTCTTTGGATTTGGGCCTGGTCCACTAAAATGGCCCTGGGACACCTTAGAACTCGGACGCTCAAATTTTTTTTCCTTTCCTCTACATGCAAAAAAGGTAAATGCCCGGTACGTTACCTGCCTCATCTGCCACGATGTATTCTCCAGAGGAACCGAAAAAAAATATAGTTATGGTAATTGTGGCAAATAAATTTCATGTGGACAGATGAGTGTTACTCTAATAAATACAGCATATGAACATCATCATAGTCGATGGTTGGTGGAGACATTTTGACTATATCCTGGACCTGCCCGCCCTCGCCCAAAATGGCGCCGGAATAAATGGGACTCGTAACTCCTTGTTGTGTACTGGTTGCACAACCTTGATATCACGAGATACGTATGCAGTTTTGAAGCACATGGCGGGCGGGGACGAGAATTGATTGAATATTTCGACATCCCTATTGATATTAAGTTCTGATGTGTTATTGATTACTGTACTATTGAAAGTTCGAATTAACGTCACCCATGGTACTTGCCCGCAAATGTATATCTAGATAATTTTATTGTAACTGGCTGTTATGGTCTAGTTGTTGTGATCAGGAATTCCCTCCCATTGGTTGTTAGGCACGCGCTAACAGATATGCAAAGTATGTATAAAGCTGACGTCACCTGGTGCTAGTGGTTATTCCGTGACTCTGCGCAGTCACTGCCGCACAAGCTCCTTTCTTTATAATTAAACATATAAATAATTATATTCTTGTGGACATCCTTTATTCTGATAATATATTCATTCTACGGTGAACCATTTCACTACACTGGCCCTGTCGTTTTTTAATTATAAAATGTACGTCCACCGATTCCGCAACTGTTAGACACCTTAGTTCTTGCAACCTAATGGCCCGCCCGTTACGTTCCTCTACAGTGTAAATGTCTCCTCATCATATACGATTACAGTTTGCTCCGTGGCCGGCCCACGTGGTTATAGGCCCGTATTTGTATACTGACATTTTCACAATAAAGGTTTTTAAAAGAAAACATGGTAGTAGTATTTACATTGGTAAAGTTTTTAATAATAGTCACTGTTTTCGAATCAGTAAAAGGCAAGTGAAATAAAGCAGTCCAATTACATGAAGGGTAAAAGGTATAATACGCAGGTACGCAGTAAAGATAAATGGTCAAGGGCTGTTGTGTTTTCTACTCCTGCAACATAAAGTGATCAATAAGAATCTGATATTCAGGCGTATCGGCGACTAAGACAGCAGGCCGAGCCTCTTTTGCTCAACGGCTCCGTCATGGGACAAAGAAACGCCCTTTTTCTCGAAAAAGGAATATATTTTACTTGCAGGACAGTTGTAAATTTTCCGGGAAAGTACATTAGCCTGGAACATTATAACATATATGTTTAAGAAAAAATAATGTTCGAAAGTAATAAAAAGTGTCATTTTTAGGTCATATGACCAAGCCTTTCATCATTAGAATAAGAAAAGTAAAATGAACCAATGAAAAGTTTTATTAACAAGTCACATGACCTGTTATGCTTACGTTACGCGCTGCGCGCCGCGCCCCGGATCGCTTCCGGGAAGCTGCGCTTCGCGCATCGGAGCACTTCCGGATGCGCTAACGCGGCGCGTCATATGACGCATTACGCGACAACGCAGGTCCAGAATATAGTCAAAATGTCTCCACCAACCAGCGGTCGGAACACAACCCCTTTCAGCAGGCTAAATAGTTCTGTTAAATGACAACAGAAGGGACAGGCAACAAGAACCATCAGTCAAAGAGGGGAGGGCAAGTTCTTCTCTACCGGGTCACGTTGGGGCGCTACCGGAACTGATCGAATTGGTAGTCTACAGTGTTTCTGGATGTTTCAGACTGAAGCTGGCATCAGCATGAGAGCACCACCATCTCGTAGCTCCGTCGTGGCCATTCCACGAGCAATCATGGCAGCCGCTCCCCACCAGAAGCCTGCGGGAGTCGGGGGCCCCCAAGACTTTTGTAGAATCTTCAAGGCTGAGGGGACGCTTTCGAGAATGGAGCCCAAGCCCTAGCAGACAAGCGTCCGAGTTCCAAGGTGTCGCAGGGCCATTTTAGTGGACCACGCCCAAATCTGAAGAGCCGGCCGCCATTTTGAGAGTCCTGTGGCAGCCGCCTATCGCTGCACCGCAAGAGCGGGAGCAACTCAACTACATGGTGAGCGAAACGCTGTAGTCGCAAGAGCGGGCGGTAAACAGCTGAATAGCGGAAGAGGCACAGTGTAGCAAAAGCGGGCGGAATGGCAACTGAAACGGTAAAGGGGCGCCCCACTACAGCGTGTCTTCAGGTCAAACGGATTGTGGGACAAGGTCCAGAATGGAAGAGTCACCAAAAGGCAAAAAGTTCCGCTTAACCCCGGGAGCCGGCCACCTATGTCGGGGGCGATCTCAGGCCACACCAGGGCAACACGACTTGGGGAGGGGGTCGGAGCCAAGCGCCCCCTCCGAGTCCGCGCCATCACACCGTCCCTCGGGGGCCTCCGTCAAGCGTTTCAGGGAGGCACCGCATCACATTGTTTTCAAATGCAGTCACGTCCTCAAACAGCCCCCACTTACATTGAGAATAGTGAAGCTGTAGCAGGTGCAAATAAGCTTCAGACAGTCTAACAAGCACTCCTCAAAACTTTGAACTATCAGAGTGCATGAGTTTCATGCTCGATCGATTGAGCTAGCCGGATCGGGCAACAAAAAGTATAAAATAGTTATGTAAATAGTTATTTAATAAAATGTTTTACCCTGTTACTTTGCTGGTGTGTTGTATATATTTGTAATATTTGCATAGAGTTTATCGTTATTTTTGGCGGGGTGGGTGGCGGAGCGGAGCTGTCTTGCAGCCATCATGGTGTGGAGTTCAGTTCATCTCACTAGTTTCGTATTTCTCATGAGGGGTTGTTCCTAATGTTTCTATTTTAGCGAGGTCTAAAAGAGATCCCATTAGTGGCCTACTGATTTTGCTCGATCCCTTTTGTTTTTTTACACGATTTTTCACTATCTGCAAAGACTAAACAGAGTATTGCGACTCTGTGCTTGTTTGTAAATAGAGAATGAACCAAAGAGAACCAATTCTAAAACAGTAAATGCTTGGATAACAATCAATCAAATGGAGAGAGAAGCAGGCAACACGGATTACAACGGGGGCAAAGGCCTGCGTTAACTACCCTTCACTATCTGCAAAGAGAGAGTACTCCTAATAGAAATGAGGGGGGGCAGCATTCAAAGCAGATCAGTGTGCATAAACACGAAAATGTTTTTACTTACCACGTACTTGACATTCGACAGCTTATGATATTTGCTATTAAAAAACCATTGAAATTCACTGAAAAAACCATAGGTTAGAGACCATATATAGTTAGGAATTAGCATTTAAAAAACCTTGAAAATTCACTGAAAAAACCATAGGTTATAGACCATATATAGTTAGGAATTAGCATTTAAAAAACCTTATTTTACTCAAAACCATTGAAATTCCATATATAGTTAGTTGCACTAACTATATATCGCGCACCCGCAATCCACTGCTGATGATGTCACATATTACATCATTCATGACATGGTCAGTGACATCACTGATGACATCACTGATGACATCTCAAATGACATCACTGATGACAACATCCAGTGACTGTATGTTTCTGTAAAGTTAAAATATGTCTTACATATTGAAGAATGAGTGGATGTATAAGTGTCTGGATGAAGGATTTAGTAGGTGCATGACTGACTGTATAAGTGAGTGATTAACCTATGGTTTTTTCAGTGAATATATATATATATATATATATATATATATATATATATATATATATATATATATATATACATACACAGCCACACATTCACCCGTACACCCACTTATTCACAGACTCATCAAGATTCATGCACCCACTCACAGATCATCTCAGGCACGCATGCACACACTCGCAGTGTGATTGTTCCTTATGCATCTTTATCCCGAATTTTGGAATAACATGAATCTTCCTATAGAGGAGACAATAAGAGTACAAAGAGGTAAATCACCACCAAACAAGGGTCTTTCTTCTTAACTAAATGAAGTAAGTTCTTCTTTGCATTCCTCTGCATCAAGAACGCCTCACCAAAATTGGCAGCAAACACGATAGGGGGAGCTTGTTAAGCTGTCCTTCATCCAGGCAAAAGGTAGGAACTCCTTTGCATACTACTAAGGTGGGCGGGGCCAAACAGCAAAGCTTCCAGGTGATTTGGACATTTGAATACTCGTAGCAAATAACAGGGAGAACGATGGACTAGGCTCTCCCCAGGTAAGCACAAGAAAGGACCCACTTGTCACAGTCATTACAGAGGGTGCTCCAATAGATCAACGATGCAGTCACCTCCACAAAGCACTTCAGATTGTCTTTCAATATGAAATTGCAGAGAAAGCATGCTCGCTTTGCCTTTGCTAAGCTCAGGAGTTAGGATAATTTGTAATTTATAGCAGTGGAGCTTTAGCTGCGGCACCAGCTATGTTTATATTTGTAAGTGCTTCCTGTTGAGGTTTTATTTCTGTGAAATTAGCATAAAGCTAGAACAGCCCGGGGACCCCATCCCCCATCCCCCATCCCCCATCCCCCAGGGCCTGGCCAAAATGTATTTGGAGAGGAGGGCCACGCAGTTCCCTTTCCAGACTGATTTCGGCCCCAAAAACCCCTTCCCCCGGGACCCAGCTCTAATTAAAAGGGGAAGGGGACCACTTGACCTGGGGGACCCCATCACCCAGGACCCGCCGCTAACTCCCTTGGTGCCCTAGAGCCCACCCAGGGCACCCAGTGTGGTTTTCTGGGGACTGCTGAGGGAGCCCCAAAGCCCCCACAATCCTTGTTGGCTCCCTGCCTTCTGTGGAAGCTGCCATTGCTCTTGCATACAGGGAGCTGCTAGAAATGCAGCTCCTTGTGTGCAAGATCAATCATTTCATCTGTTTCTCTCTGGACTGGAAACAAGCATTCTAGGACTGGTTTTGGGGCTTCACCCCTCATCAGCCAAGATAGCTTGACTCCAGTGGCATGGAGAGCACAGGACCCACGTCTGGGCATACCAGTACCACTCGGGGTGAAAAATGCAAAAAGAACAATTGATGGACAGAATGTAGAACAATTTCATACATTCACCCCAGTACGGAGATCTGGGCCTAAATCCATAATTTTTTTAAGTGCGCCGGGTATGCTTAGACATGGTTCCTGGGATCACTGTGCCATTGGATTCAAGCTATCGTAGCTGATGAAAACCCGAAACAGGTCTTAGGATGCTTGTTTCCGTTCCAGGGAGGACCTGGCTTGGCAGTTTGGGCTGGACTGTTCCCATGAGGCACAGGGTCAAGACTGATTTGCATATGGCGAGGTCTAAACTGGAGTGGCATGATGTGCAAAAGAATGATGGATTTAACCCAGATCCCTTGACTGGGGTGAATGTTTTGATTTGTTCTGTATTCCGTCCACCAATTATGTGTCTTTTGCTTCCCCTTCCTTTTTAGTCATAAAGCCGTATGACCCTCCATTTTCAATAAGACTCGGCTAGCCCCGGGGAGCCAAGTTTGCCCATTATGATGGCACGGGCTTCCCCCTCCCCTTATTTAAAAAAAACAAGCCCCTGGACCTAGACCTCCTGGGACAAATCTTCAAAGATGCATGTCGCACGCGCTTCTTTTTTTATTGATTTTTGCTGCAGATTCGTTCCTTTGTCGCGATTCTGCAGCAAAACCTTTTTTTTTAAAGCTGTTTTGCCCTGGTATGGTCCCAATGGGTTCCACTGCCAGAGCTACAGGGTCTCTCTGTCTCTTCATTGGCCAAACTTCTCATACAGCCCTTCGCCTCAGGTCTTTCGGAAAAGCTTGGCCATGTGTCCACCCACTAAATTCATTTGGGAGGACATGTGTTCATTAAGGAAGAGTAAGATTGTAATAATGCTCCAACAGCTATGGGAGAAGACTTGCATGGTGAGGGGAGCATTATGTTTTTTCTTTACAAAAATAAAATCCCATTTAAGATTTTCTTTTCGTAAAGGAAAAACAAATATTGTGTGCTACAGGGCTGCATTCTGCTAATGCAGTCTTGCAGCACAGAGCAATATTCCCCATGGCGGAACGGAGGGCAGTCTTCCTAAATCTAAATCATCCACAGAGGTGTTTGTCACTGGCAAACAGGAATCCTGATGCTGTTATCTATGAGTAGAGCTCCATGGGATGATATGTAGTGGTTGAAGATGACAGGAGACAGGATAGAACCATGGGGCACTCCGCTAGTGATAGGAATCATTAAAGACCTGGTGTCAATTGGAAAGATAGAAGGAGAACCAATGAAGGTCATTGCCCGTGAATCCTATTTGAGTCTCTGAGGTGTGACTGAGGTTTTGATGGTTGACTGTGTTAAAGGCAGGTGAGAGGTCCAGCAGTACTTGGCAGCCTGGGTCATCATCATCTGTGGTCAGGCGGGCGTTTTCTACAATGTATTAGGTAGTGGTCTCCATGCTGAAGCTTGTTTAGAAGCCAGATTGGTAGTCATGCACTGATGCGATCTTGGAGTTAAGCTTAGACTGTTTTTTTAATGATCTTGCAGATAAATGGAAGGTGAGCTATGAGGCAGTAGATGTGAGCTCATCATGGTTTGATATAAGGATCTTTAGGAGTGAGAGAATTTGGTCTGTGTTGGGGAAGATACCTCATGTGTGCAAAGCATTGACAATGCTGAGTCAGGGTGAGGCAGCTTTCCACAAAAGAGCTTTGATGAAGTTTGAAGGTAGGACATCATCTTCATAGGAAGTGGCTTTGAGGGAGATGATTATATGAGTGAGATGAGTGAGAGATGGGTATTTGAAGGATGACTATTTCAGGACTCAATAAGAAGGAGTGGGTGCGAGAGGAAAAGCAGGCTTTGTGTTGTTGGTAGTGCAGGACAAACAGGAAAATAGAGATGGTGAGGTGATTGGTCTAGTTCAGGAGAATGTGTGGTTTACACTGGATTGTTGGTGATGTTGAAAAACGAGGTTGACAATGTGGCATTTGGATTGTGTTTGCAGGGTTACATGTGGCACCATGTTGAGTGTGGTGATTAGGCTGAGAATAGCATACCTTATTTTATGAGTTTATGGGGTCTGGGAGGTTGAAGTCCCCCAAAAGGGTGATATGGGCTTGTTGGATGGCTGATGTGTTGAGGAGATCTGAGAATTGATGAATAAAGTACTTGTACTGCTCGGGAAGCCTGTAGATGAGATGGACATTTGTGGAGTGAGTTACAGAAAGTGGCAAGAGGCATGTCATTGTCCCAGGAGTGGTATGTCACTTAATTTCCTAGGGTGCAGGACCAAGAAAACCTATATATAACAATGAGACCTCCTCCCTTCTCATGTGTGCAATCTACTGTAGCCTGTGGGAAGAAGGACGTGTAGGATGTGGTGCACAGACATAATATCGACTCCACAATATCGAATGGACAAAATATCGAGTAAAAAATATCGAACATAATCAAATATCGAGAACAAAAATATCGTTGTTAAAAATATCGATTACAATAATGATAATAAAATATCGAGTCCAAAAATATCGACTCAAAAATATCGACATGACAAAATATCGATTAATAGTCAAAGTAAAAAATATCGATAATATGTTGAAAAAAGGTAAAAAATATAAATAAATTGTAATACTAATATAAATTGTAGTTAATGTTTAGGAGCGGGATGTTGGGTTAATAGGGGATAAGGGTGGGGAGTAATTTAAAATAATTAATTAATTTATATATGTTTGTAAATATTTTTATATTTTAATTAATTGGGAAATAATTAATATTAATTAGTTAATTAATTTATATAAATTTCTATAAAAATGTTATTAGTAATTAATTGGAAATTAAATAATATTAATTAGTTAATTGGAAAATAAATCATATTAATTAGTTAATTAATTAATATAATTGGTAATAAAATTTTATGTAGTAATTAATTGGTAATTAATTATTATTAATTAGTTAATTGTAAATTAAATAATATTATTTATTTAATTAATATAATTGGTAATAACATTTTATGTAGTAATTAATTGGTAATTAATTATTATTAATTAGTTAATTGGAAAATAAATAATATACATTAGTTAATTAATTAATATAATTGGTAATAACATTTTATGTAGTAATTAATTGGTAATTAATTATTATTAATTAGTTAATTGGAAATAAAATATTAATATTTATTTAATTAATTAATATAATTGGTAATAAAATTTTATGTAGTAATTAATTGGTAATTAATTATTATTAATTAGTTAATTGGAAATAAAATATTAATATTTATTTAATTAATTAATATAATTGGTAATAAAATTTTATGTAGTAATTAATTGGTAATTAATTAGTATTAATTAGTTAATTGGAAAATAAATAATATAAATTAGTTAATTTATTATTATAATTTGGTATAAATTTTGTATTAGTAATTAATTGGTAAATAATTAATTTTAATTAGTTAATTACATTATTTAGAGTAATTGTTATATATATAATATTTTGTTATAGTTCATTAAATAATTGGGGAAAAATTTATTAATAATTACATGAAAAAAATTACAGCTAATGTGCTAAAATATTTTCATCTTTGTTATTGGTATAAATTGTAGTTAATGTTTAGGAGCGGGATGTTGGGTTAATAGGGGATAAGGGTGGGGAGTAAATAAAAAGAAATAATTAATTATGATATGTTTGTGATTAATGTAAATTATGAATTAATTGGTAAAGAATAAATATTAATTTGTTAATTAATTCATATAATTTGGTACATATTTATCATTAGTAAATAAATAGTAATTAATTAATATTAATTAGTTGATTTAATTATTAATAAATATTTTTTTTTCTTCATATTTTGTTATTATTAAATATTTGTTTGGGAATAAATATTATAAATAAATATATTTAATTAATTACAGCTATTTTGCTAATATATTAACTTATTAATTATAGTTAATTAATCATTAATAGTTAATTAAATAATATTAATTAAATTTGGGTACAGGAGGAATTTTAGTGTTCAGGGTCAGTTTTCTCTCTTTAGGTAAAGGGGTATTTTAATGTTTCAAGGTCAGTTCCAGTTTTAGGGTAAAGGGGTATTTTTAGAATTCAGGGTCAGTTTTCAGTTTGTGGGTAAAGGGGTATATTTAAGGTTCAGGGTCAGTTTTCAGTTTTTGGGTAAAGGGGTATATTTAGGGTTCAGGGTCAGTTTTTAGTTTGTGGGTAAAGGGGTATATTTAAGGTTCAGGGTCACTTTTCAGTTTTTGGGGAAAGGGGTATAATTAATGTTCAGGGTCAGTTTTCAGTTTTTGGGTAAAGGGGTATTTTTAGGGTTCAGGGTCAGTTTTCAGTTTTTGGGTAAAGGGGTATTTTTAGGGTTCAGGGTCAGTTTTCAGTTTGTGGGTAAAGGGGTTTATTTAAGCTTCAGGGTCAGTTTTAAGTTTGTGGGTAAAGGGGTATATTTTTAGGTTCAGGGTCAGTTTTAAGTTTTTGGGTAAAGGGGTATATTTAATGGGTCAGGGTCAGTTTTCAGTTTTTGGGTAAAGGGGTATATTTTTGGGTTCAGGGTTAGTTTTCAGTTCTTGGGTAAAGGGGTATTTTCTGGGTTCAGGGTCAGTTTTTAGTTTTTGGGTAAAGGGGAATTTTTAGGGTTCAGGGTCAGTTTTGGGTTTTTGGATAAAGGGGTATTTTTTAGGGTTCAGGGTCAGTTTTCAATTTTTGGGTAAAGGAGAATTTTTTGGGTTCAGGGTCAGTTTTCATTTTTTGGGTAAAGGGGTATTTTTTAGGGCGCAGGGTCAGTTTTCAGTTTTTGGGTAAAGGAGAATTTTTTGGGTTCAGGGTCAGTTTTCAGTTTTTGGGTAAAGGGGTATTTTTAGGGCTCAGGGTCAGTTTTCAGTTTTTGGGTAAAGGAGAATTTTTTGCGTTCAGGGTCAGTTTTCAGTTTTTGGGTAAAGGGGTATTTTTAGGGTTCAGGGTCAGTTTCCAGTTCTTGGGTAAAGGAGTATATTTTTGAGTTCATGGACACTTTTCAGTTTTAGGGTAAAGGGGTATTTTTAGGGTTCAGGGTCTGTTTTGTGTATATAAAGTGTGAGAATTTTTTTTATAAATATTACAAATAATTGAAAATTTTTTGTGAAAAATAGTTGCTCATTTTTATGCTAATAATAATTTTTGGAACTACTCAGCAAAAAATATACTACTAATATATGTTAATAATATTTATAAAATATATATAAATATTTGACAAATTTTACACTATAACATTATACTAAAGTAGCTATTCTAATTTATACATGGTCAGTCTTCAGCACCTTTCCAGATATTACTTTCACTTGAGTAGGAATAGTAAATAATAATTGGTAAGTGTCCAGCAACTTCTCTGATAATACTTTGACTGGAGTAGGAATAGCAATTATTAATTGGTCAGTGTCCAGCACATTTGCATATAATTTTACATTAGTGTGTTATTATATTACAAGACAATGCAAAATGGATGTTTTCACAAAACTTTATTACAATTTTCCAATTTTTTCATGTGTAATACAATACAATCACTATCAAATATAACATAAACATTTTTGGAAATGTTGTATTTGCAGAATAACACATTATCATTTATGTACATGTTTTAATTTGTCACACAAAATTTTTTCACAACATTTTTTATGTCAAAACAAAATATTATTATCAATCACTTTCTGTAACAAGTATTTATATTGAAATAAATAAAAATCAAGTTATTTTTCTGTTTCTTCCATTTATATTTAATAATGTTAATATTATATATTAATATTATTAAATATTTAATTTTAATATATACATTTTTATAAAGTAACATGACAATTATTATATTTGCTCAAGATATGGAAATACTAATTAAGACATTTTTTTCACATATTTCTGACAATGTTGTTTTTAAATTATACATATAAATATATTATGTTGTTAACTTTATAACTGTAAAGGGGAATAATATGTTTAATAATAATATCTGGTATTGGTAAAAGATTATTTATGCAATTATATACTTTTATTATACTTAGACATTATTATAAAAAAAAATTAATTAATAAAAATAATAACAAATATATTTATTATTATTATTATTATTAATTAATAAACTTAAACATTTATCTTTTCTTTTCAGAAATATATACATTCAGAGAAATAAAAATACATTATTTAAGGGCATTATTTATATAGTAAATGGTTATAATTTTTATATTAATAATAATAAATAAGTTATATTATTTATTATTATTAATTATTTACAAAACAATTAATAATTTTTTGTTATAAACAAACACAAACTTATTCCTATAAATGTACACAAAAATACATTTTTTACATATATTATTTCAAGTGTTACATACTTATTTAATATTAATAATATATATTAATTACTATATATTAATTAATATTAAAGAAATTTAAATTTTTTTAACAGTTTAAATTATAATGAGTCTACTGTATTAATTTGTTACAATAACAATGTGTATGTATTATATTTTTATACTATAACATTGTATTTTCTATGATACCTTTTCAAAATTGGTTTAAGGGGACTACTTTTTTACCGCGTAAGGTTATTGCGCTTCATTCAAGACTGGAGAAGCTCGCGGTTGGGAGTTGCTTCGTGTGGAGAGAGGTAAGGTAAATTTTATATACCATTTATGACTGAGTGGTAATGTTTGAGGGTATATTCGAACTGTGTAGTGTTTTTGTGTGTATGTATGATTTGTTAATGTAGCGTTTATGTGTAATGTCGTCGTTATAGATGCGTCGTGTATGTTTTAGTTCTAGTGTTATTTGAATTGTTAGGAAATGTCTTCTTACATGGTTAATGTTAATTATGAGTGTATTTACAAATGTTATGGGCTATTTGTGGGTGGGTTTCGTTATGTATGTTTTTTAACAGGTTCCGGTTCCTCGCATGAAAACTACATGGAAGGAAGCGTGTTTTTTTTCGGAGATACTAATGTATGACTTATTATGGTTATATTTTTACGTGTATCTCCTATTTTTCGTGTTTGCCAGGAGCGGATTTTAATAATTTTAACCTTTTCGGGATTTTTGAGGGTTTCGTATTGGATTGATACATTGGTATGCGTCACCGTTTTTTTAAAAGTTGTGTGTATATCACTTTAAATACTAAAGTGTCCACACTACTGTTTTCGGGATTTCCTGGAGCGTTTATTTTATTTTTACATAATTTTCGGGTTTTTGATGGTTTCCCATATTGGATTTTTCTTACTTTGTAATGGATTGTATGGATTGTATTTTGCTTCATTACGTCTCTTTCATCTACAGAAATTGTAAGTATTTTTATATTTCTATTTATTGGGTGGGAAATGTCGATCTTTATGTAATGTGTATGTGTGATGTAATCATAAATATTGCATATTTGTTCAGAAATAATGTGCAAAATTTTGATAAGTTTGTAAAACAAATATGTCTTATTTATAATTGTTTAGAAATGTTTATGATTGTTATATGTATCATTATTGTAAGAAGATATTAGTATATTTTGTCGACATTTTTATAGTAGGGTTTTAGCTATTATTGACAGATATTCTAATCCTCTAGTTGTAGGGTATAGTGTGACTTGACTTTGCAGTAGTCGGAACATTTGTTTAGTTTGTTTACTTAGTTTTGGACCAATTTGGGTCACAGATTGTTCCATTCTTAGTTCTTGATAGCTTTGTTCTTTTATCAAAGCTTCTAGTAGGTTATGGAATGTGGGTCTTGTTCTGCTTGTGGTAGCTTGGAAAGCATTATGCCACCCTTCTACACTGTTGTTGGTTTTAGACTCTTGGTTTAAAGTACTAAGATAGACATTCCACCAAGGGATTTGGAATTTGGGTTGGCGTCGATGTCCAGACCTGTGCAACTTCCCACCCAAGTATCTTCGAAATAATCCAGTAATGGGGTTAGTTTATCTTCATTCCTCTTGTAATATGTGCTGTCAATTAATAAATTATAGTGTTCCGCTACATCGGTAACAGGAACGTAGGCCAGTGCTATCAATTTTTTAATTTGATAGGCAAAGGTGCTATCTGTTGAGTACAAAATACTTAAAGTTGATTTTTGGAGATGTCTCCATATGCTCTGATTGAAATGATAGTAGCAACCCTGGATTGCTGTGTGGGGAAATATTTTCAAAATGCTATTAATCATAGCTAATTCGAAATCAATAATTATTTTTTCTGGAAAATAATTATTGATTTCATTTTTGAGAACATTTAATATTTCTGTGTAAGTGTTTTGCTGTTTGTTTGGTAGCAAACAGTAAATGAAAGGGATGTTATAGTTATGGTATAACCCGTGGATGGAATATAGTTGATATAAAGGTTTTGGGCATGGTTTAAATGTTCCATCCATCATTCATTGGGGACACTGTTGGATTTTTCTTAAATTACTTGCAGTTGCAAACATTATGATTCTGTTTGTACTGCTTTCATTGTCAAAAGGGATAAATGTGTCTTTATTGTGTGTGATGGACATTTCTGGTGAAATAATAATTTCCTCAAAAGTAGTAGGGTTGGGTGGGGTAGTGGAAGTGTGTCTTTTAGTGTATGCAATTGTGCGTTTTAGGGAGTCAATAGAGGGTAGTTGACCTGAAGCATGGGCTGGGACTTTTAACAGTTCCTCTTTAAGGATTTGTGTTGTTGGTCTATCACTTTGTGTGCTAGCAGTCTTTATACGTTCTAAAGCATCTCTTATTTCAATTTCTGTGACATTGGGGGGATGATTGTGTTCCCTGGTAAATAGCACATTAGTTTCCTCTGTAGTAGCCCTTCCATAACATTTGTTTGAGTAATATTTTGTACATTTCCAAAAAACTTTTCTACCACTTTGTCTTTCCTGGCTATAAACATAACCCATATAACATAACAGTAATTTATTTTTCTGTGACATAACAAATTCTGCACCTTCTGTCATTTTGTTTTACTTGTTCTAGGAAAGAGTAGAAAGAAACAAAATCAAATAACATATATTTCACTTAGTGGTGCTAACATAATTAATGTTGTATTTATACTTACGTTTACTAAAAGTAGTAATCACAAATGCAGAATTGTATTTTGAAGGACTTTCTTGTATGTATTTCTTTATTTACTGTTGGTATGAAAATATAGAAATGCTAAATTAATGTTTATACATAACAAAAGTTTTTCATAGGAAAAAGCAGTTTTTTAATTTGCTTAGTACTACATTTGATGTGAACATTACATATACTTACTTGTTTAAATAGTTGAGTTGTAGTATTTGGTGGAGTACATCAAGGTAGTAAAGTTTAGATCTGTAGAGAAGATAGAATAAATACATGTCACATATGATAAAAATTATTTTGAAGCGTTGGGAAATTGGTAATATTTAAAACTATACTAACTTCTAAATATGTACTTTTCTTTGCTGTAGGTAGAATAGATGTATAATGTATTCACAATATCTGTAGAGGAAATATAAAATACATAACATGGTGTTAAGAACATAGTTCTTGTTTTTATATGAAGTTTTAGACAAATTGAAGTATACTTACATTTTTTACAAGGGTAGTCTTGTCTTTTGGTATAGTTGATGTAGGATGTTTTTATTGGATCTGTAGGGAAGATGTAATATGCAAGATATGTTGTTTAGAAAATAGCATTTTAAATATTGGTTGTTTACTAACAAAAACATATATACTTACATGTTTAATTAGTGTAGTTCTATACATTTTTTAGTGTTGAAATCGGAAAATCGCTGAATATCTGTGAATAAAATGTTTTAAATTAAGTATGAATCTTGTGAAATAATGTTTAAAAACAGCTGTTGTTGTATAACAGACCATTAATATATACTTACTATCTTATTTTGCAGGGGAAGAAATAGGAGCATGTATTAGGAATTTTTTGTAGTAGTTTCTATCAGAAAAGTAGGAGGAGATAAAAATTAAATAAGTGGAAGAGTTAGGAGATATAAGTAAAATAATAGACTACTAATTTAGATTTTTAAATAATGGAATGTAACTTACTTGAATGATTAGCTAGTGAGCTGGATCTTTAAAGATGTTTGTTCAGGAACAAAATCTTCAGAGTGTTGGCATCTTCTTTCTATGGAGTTAGCAGCAGCAAATGGTAGAATGCATTTATCCCTTTTATAGTATGTGTATTTTGTGTGCTTGGATTTGATTGGTTGTAGGATGAAAGGAAGGATTGTATAGGCTAGTTTGAATTTTTTTATGTTAATTGGTGTGTTTGTTGATGTGAGAATGGTGGTATGTGGTGCTTTCCGCATTAAAGCAGGTTAGTTGTTAAATAAAATACATGTGAAAGTGTAAAAATATTATGAACATTTTAGTTACATGTAAAGATTCTTTTTCAAATGATAGAACGCATTTAATATAATGTATAGCAAATGATGATAAATAGTAATGTTATAAAAGTCACAGGTATTATATGTAAAATGTTTTTTGTATAGAGCAATGACTTTTATAGACCATTAATATGGTATTTTAGACATGAAAGGGTACAAAAAATAACTCGATATTTGTTTAGAAACGATATTTTTGTACTCTATATTTAGTAGTCGATATTTTTGTAGTGTTAGGTGTAATTTCATGAACAACGATATATTAGTAGTCGATATTTAATAAGACGATATTTATGTACTCGATATTCTAAATACTCGATATTTTTTAGTCGATATTTTTGTATTTTGTGTAATAAGTATACAAAGTTGATATTTTTGTAGTCGATAATTATTCAACGATATTACTGCTAGTCGATAATGTGACCGTCGATAATATTTCAGTGATCCGTAGGATGTGTCTAGATGTGGGGATCAACCATGTTTCTGTTAGGAAGAGGAGGACATCAAGCTTCTGTCAAGTGATAAGGTCAGTGATATCTGGTCTATAGAGTACTGCTGAGCAAGCGTTAATTAGCATTGTTTGGAATTTATATTCTGTAGATTTAGGGTATGTGAAAGGGGGATATGCAGAAGTGTGGGTCTGTGTGGTGAGAGGATCCAATGTGAGTTTTACCTTGGTCAAGGTGCGAATGTATGGACTGACAGAATGGGGTGCTGTGTGAGGCTCATTTTTATATCTTACCTTGTAGGCATACATTTGTGAATTGGCCCACAACATCTAATAAAGGAATATTCAAGGAATATTTATATGCAACAGGTGCAAATATAGATATTTGTTCTCTGTTTGTACTTTTAGGATTGAGGAGTTGGAGGTTTAAGGCCATTTCATAAAACAATGAAAGAGTTTGTAAAAGAATACCTCAGTAGTACACTTCCTGAACTCGTGAATGAGTTTATGGATCGGTCCCAACAGTGTTTTGATTTAGCCAAAAATGTTTTGGCTTCTATTTGCTTGTGGGTGTGACCCCCTACCCACACACACAAACATCAACTGCCTTCTGTCTATCTCTCGAAATGTTGTCTTGAAAGGTGGAATACAGAGCTGAAGTGATGCATGTTACTATATGCTCCCTGTTTAAGAGCCCTCTGTGGAAAGGTAATTCCAATTTGAAAGCCCCAGCATTTTAAGTGTGAGTAATCATAAAGGAAGATCTGTTGATCAAGGATGAATGAGAAGGTTACTCCATGTCAGATTCTTGCAGCTGCCAAGCAGTGCCTTAGGACAGTGTGACTGGTACCAAGGTCAAAGGGGAGCCCTCTACTTGACACACTAAACAGAGATAAAAGCAGCCTGTAGAAATCTTTGTGTGTTGCATTTTTCAGGGGATAATTACAACAGCATATTAACTTGTGAATATTTGAGAGGTAGATCTGCCATTTATCCAGTCACAGTTTTGACTTGTGATATACTAGCATAGAGAGCTAATGCTCCTGCTGCAAATATTTGACATGCAGATTAATATTGTATGTAAATACCTCAGCCTTTTATTGCTTTTGTCACTGGGATCCTTTTGTTACTTGGAGTTCGTAAGTAACAATCCTTCTAATATAATACATAGGACTATACACTGGCATCAAAGAGCAGCATGCAAATTGAAAAAAATAGGTTTAGAACCTTGTTGTTTTCCTCTCAAAATGTTGTTAGTCTAAGGTTGTTGAAAGGGGTTACGTTGGGTAGCAATACAATTTTATTAGTTTGAAACCCCAATAGTGTGTTATATTTATGGGGCAGATTTACTAACACTTTGTGCCTAGAAGGCATCACAAATGTGATGCAACACTGGTGCAAAGTGTTTTTTGAGGCTTACTTTCCAGTGCATAGGGAGGTCATTATTGGGCACCAACACAGTCTGTTGCTCCTAGCGCCACCAGCTCTAAAGTCGGCACCGTTGCTAAAGTACAGACCTACAAAATAACTGGGCTGCATTAGATTTGCATCAAATATCTTGGATAGCTTTCATCAATTTTCTATTAAGAATTAAATTATCAGTAATAGAATACAATTTTAGCTATCATTTAAAATATATTTTCCAATTTGTGTCACTGAGAGGAAAACATTTAAGTAATTGCCAAGTAATGCAAGCGATTAAATGTTGCAATATTACTGAAGTAGAGAACTTAATTGCTGCAATTAGCAAGATAGCATTATGAATAGTTAGATAAATGTAAAACATCTGCATTATACATCACCCAGAACTTCCTAAACTGACAACCAGTTCATGCACAGGAGACTCACATATTGTGTATTCTCTAGTAAACAATTAGCAAACTCAATTCATTAAAGAGGTTGCAATTGCGAATGACTTTAAGAGATATCTGTAGCCTCATTCATCACAACAATATCCCATTCCTTTCTTAACACTATTAAAGTCACATAGAATAATGACAGGCATTGTGGTGAGCACCAAGTACCTGAAAAGGATGTATTCATTCATTAGTCACTCTGAATGAAACACTTTCTCAATATAACTACGAATAACTTCAGTAGAAAAGATACCAGTTTGTCAGCACTTTCCAAACTGTGAGTCCGGACCCTTTGGTGGACAAACCGTTTTTTGGAAAGTCACAAAAGCCCTGGTCTATTTGTAAGTAATATTTAAAATGATTAGCCCTGTTTGTGTACCAGTGCAAATGTGCTGAACAATTCCCAAGTCCAGTCTTAGAACAAACCCTTACAAGTATTCTCACACAAGACTCCAGTTGATTTTATTTCAAACATCGGAGATTAAGTAATTTGCACAGAATTAACAAATGTTGAGCCAATGTCAGAACTTGAACCTGGTTCTCCAGATTCAAAACCAGCAGCTGTGGCCATTAGTCACATCCATATTCCTCTATTTATTTCTGAAAGTCATATACTAGTGATATGGTTTTCTATGATCATGTATGGTGAGCAAATTCTCTGTTGAAAGGGCTTTGTGAAGTAGAAAAACAATTGCAACAAATACTCGAATGTTAATCAAGAGGTCGTCGCCACCTACCACAAATCAGCTCAAGACCTAACAGTGCGTCTCAAACCACAGTTTGAGAAATGCTTCCATACCAATCTATAAAGCCTCTGTAACCTTTGTTTTTTTAGTGAATTTCAGTTTTTTTATCATATTTAGCAACACCCCAACTGCGCATGGCTTTCAGTCATGTGTAGCACAGGGTTGGTCCAGAGCCACCCCACGGGTGCTCTCTATCGCTGCCCCTTCCCATTCTCCTTGTGCATGTCCCAGTCCCCTCCCTTCTTGGCACACTGCGATTCCACAGCCCCTGTGCTGTAACTGCCTTTGCGGTTTGCCTTCTCGCATCCAGCTTGTTCTCTGTGAGCATGCCCCTGTTCCCTTCCTCCTTGGTCATTTCTGCTGCTATTGCCCTCTGTTGCTGTCCTAGCCCCTGTCTTCTGTCGCTCGTTGTCCAAGTATAAGCCCCTGGTTTCTCTCCCTGGTCCATTGTGCTGACACTGCCTCTGTGCTGCTACAGGCCTTAACTTCAGGCCCTGCCTCTCTTTTCCCAACCCTCATGCTCTCTTTACACATCCCCTACTACTTCTTTGAGATGCCTTGTGCTAGCACAAGGCATCACCATGTCTTCCCTGGCCCGAAACATGCATCCTGGGACCGGTTTCTGGCTAATCAGCCGTTATCAGCCAGGCTAGCTTGAATCCAGTGGCAAAGTGAGCCTTTGGTTTTGCTTTGTTCATCCTAAGTTGGGAAGGTATGCCCAGACATGGGTCCCTTGCTCACTTTGCCACTGGATTCAAGATAGCCTGGCTGATGAAGGCTGATTAGCCAGAAACCGGTCCCAAGATGCTTGTTTCCGGTCCAGGGAAGACATGGCTTGGCAGTTCGGGCTGGACTGTTCTCATCAGGAACAGGGTCAGACTGATTTGCATATGGCCATGTCTGAACTGGGGTGGGAAGTGAGCTAAAGAATGATGATGGATAAACCCAGATCAGTTGACTGGAGGTGTGTGCTTGCAATGTTCAACACTACACCCATCACCCCCTTTGGGGTGGGCCAGATAGACACACCCCAAGCAAATAGTGGGTTTTAAAAAAAGAAATTGTAGCAGTCTTCTGGGGGGATGACGCAATTTCTTTATGGTGAAATGGTGTATGGACTCCCTCCTCGATCCTTCATTAGGCCAGGGGACCTCATTCCCCCTTGGGCAGGTATTTTATAAATGGGGTGGGGAGGGGCCACCCTCCCCAAGCCTTAATGAGGCCCCAAGGTACCCATCAGCTGAGGCCCATATTTATAAATGGATAGCGGGGTGTGAGGCCCACGTCCACATGACTCAATGAGGCCCTGAGGACCCCAACCCCCATGGCCGGTATTCTCAATATGTGGAGAAGTGGGGAAGGGCACGTGGCCCCCCCTCCCTGAGCCATGGTATGGCCCCATCTCCCGAGGCCGGCTCAGCAACAGGCAGGGACAGGGTCTCGGGGACCCCATCCCCGGGACTCCCTCTTTTCCTTGCCCTGGAGCAAGGGCAGGAAAGTGTAATGTACTCCCATCAGATAGGACCAGAAAGCTTCTCCAATCAAATAAAACCTGAAAGCATCTCCCATCAGGTGGGAGTACAAATGTTTTTCTCTGCCTGCGGTCTTATAATGGGAAACACAGAATTGCTCCTGCTCAGCAGTAGCAAACGAAAAGAAACACTGCTCCCACCGGGTGGGTGGAATTCTGGCTCCTGCTACACACGGGATGGCTCCTGGCAGAGGAGCCACAGGGACTTAAGTGAGTTGGGGCTCCCACTGCCTGCCATATTGTGTAAAATACTGTGGGGTACTCAGGATCAGTAGTGCCGATAGCTCTCAAGATGAGATCTGATTGGTGCCACCATATCAACAAAAATGTGATGGCAGCCATTTTAGAACTTGGAGACTCAGTCCCCTGTTGACAACAAAGTAAAAAAAATATATATAGGAGGGCAAGGTAGGAATACCCTACCCATAAGCCCTGGTGAGAGGGCCCAGATAGACCCCAGGCCAAAAGTGTTTTTTTATCAATTTAATAAAAATGTGGCAGTTTCCTGGGGAGATGACACATTTTGTTTATGGTGAAGGGGCGTAAGGCCTCCCTACTCGGGCCTTTATTAGTCCAGGGGACCTCATCTCCCTTGGGCAGGTATTTTATAAATGGGGAGGGAAGCACCCCCCTCTCCAAGCCTTGAGGTACCCATCTCTTGAGGCCCATATTTTATAAATAGGTAGGGGGTGAGATGCCCACCTCCGCAAGCCTCAATGAGCCTCAATGAGGCCCTGGGGACCCCAATACATGGCCGGTATTTTCAATATGTGGAGAAGTGGAGGAGGATACGTGGTCTCCCTCTCTGAGCCATGGCCTCATCCCCCGAGGCCGGTTCCGGGACAGGCAGGGACAGGGTCTCGAGGACCCCATCCCCGGGACTCTCTCTTTTCCTTCCCCTGGAGCATGGGCAGAAAAGTGTAATGTGCTCCTATCCAGCACAAACATTTTTCTCTGCCTGCTCAGCAGTAGCAAAAGAAAAGAAAAACGGCTCCCAATGCCTGCTATTATTTGTGAAATACTATGGGTTACTCTGGCTGGGCACCCCACTGTTTAGATAAAAAGTTGCTGCTTCTTGCAGGGAGCCAGCTGAGAAGTGGGGAATCCAAAAGTTAAAATAAATGCTGTGGGGTGCCCCAGTTAGGCATTGAGGCATACCAGTATTAAACAAAATCAAATTTCATAAGAATGGTATCTGGTTCTTGCGTGGCCCATGGAGTTGCTTGCAGGAAGCCGGATGGATCTTAGGGTCCCATGTGGCCCCGACAAAAATGAAAGATGTGGGTGTTTCAGGTGGGCAACCAAAAATAATTTTACAAAAATTAAAGAATAATAGATGACCCACAGGAGCTGCTCCTTTATTTTTCACTGCTCCAAGCTAGAAATGCCCCATAATGACCGCTGATGGATTTTTACAGATTTTTTAGAGCCTGATGGTGCCCCTCTAGTGTGGAGGGGTGCAGGAAGTGCAGCTGTCTCCCAGCAACATTAAAAAAACAGTAAGGGGCCCATTAGGATCACCACTGCCCGCATGGCGGTGGCGATACGCCCGTGATCCGACCCCGCCGCCACCCATTTTCCCCACCATATTACTATGGCGGGTGACCGCGGCGGATGGAAAGACCGTCCGCCGCTTTTCTGCCCGGTCAAAGAGTTGACCGGGTGGAAAAGGGTTTAATATGGTGGCAGTGTCTGTTAGACACCGCCAGCCATATTACCATGGGTGCGGTAACATGCCTTTCCATGACAGCATTGCTGCCACGGAAAGGCATGCGGGAATAGACTGCGGGGGCCCGTTGCGGGCCCCCAGTGACTCGGGGGGGGGGGAGGTGCACATGGCAGTTCCATGCACAACATGGCAGGCACCATGCGGTGCCTGCCAAGTTGTGCATGGAAGTGCACGACATGCCTTCCTGGCATTGTGGCAGGCGGTGCTGAGTGCACCGCCCACCACAATGACAGGAATGCAGTATGTGCTCGACACTGTGGCGGGCACATCCTAATTGCCGCCACAGGACCCCCGCCCTTATGGCGGGCGGTTCAGTTTCCCGATAGGATGGCCGGCGGACAAAGTCCACCCGCCATGTTAATGACCCCCAAGTGTTTTGGGCCATTAAGTTCGTGACCCCAGGGGAGTTTACCATAGTTTTTTTTTTAAAGCACTCCTAGAAGGAGCTTTATACTCTTCAGCTGGAGGGCAGGGTACTATTGTGGCTGTTTTTATAGTTGCATTTTGTGGGCTGGAAACTTTCAATAGAGAGTCAAAGACATGTTGATTTTTATTAATAAAACTTAACTAAATGTTTTCATGATAATCACTTTCATTAAACATTACACTGTGAATATTGAAATATACATTTGATTATAATGATTGATGGTTTTTTGACAATAACAAAAGTTTTGTTGTATGTATGTTGATGTGCTGACCCCTTCATAAAGCCAATAGGTCATTCTTATATTTCAATGTCCGGGCCTGTTTCAAAGTCAGTAGGTCTCCCTTATTTAAAATATTATACTTTATTTTGTAACATCACATAGTCAGCTGTGCATGCCCATGGTGGTTTGGGAGCATGTCCCCATGCCCAACCCACAGCTGCCCTCAGCCTTCGATTTAGGCATAGGGCTTGGTGTATGACCCCTGCTGTGTAGGGCCTTCATCTGTGCACTGCGAAAGCTTGGCCACCAGGGGGCTTCGAAGCAAGGCCTAGTATCCGAACCCCCAGTGTACACAGCCTCCGGCCAGGCTCTGCAGCTAACCCCAAACTGCGTACCGCAAAAAGTCATGAGCGGCTTGACTTGCCTATGGAGGTTAGATGTAGGATTTTTGAATTTTTTATTTTTAAACATTTTTTAGTCCTCATACGCCATAAAGGATATTCTCAGAGTAAGAGGTTTGTGCCCCCCCTACGCAGCGGGAGGTCCCACCTTAAACCCCAAAGATCTTGATGGATGCTCTTTCTGCAGATATCCAGAGTGTTCCTACCGGTACCGAAGAGTTCACTTCAGTTCCTCTATCTTTCCAGGCCCTTGAACTGATCTTAGGGTAACCCATTCTGCAAAAAGGCATAATCATTGGACAAGATCGTTTACATCCTATCGAGCCATTCGATACAGGGAATCCAAAAATGCTTCCTTCTCTTCCAATCTACCTTATCTAACTTAAGTGTGTGTTTGATTGCCCTAATCCAATCTAGGTATGAAGGTGCAATATTCTTAACCCAAAGTTTGCACATCTCTCTACGTGCCAAAATAATTAAATAAAGAGATAACTTATTTATATCTTGAGGAAGTTCCTCTTAATTTGAAAAAAATCCCCCAAAAAACAAGTAGTATACTAACCTGTATGTCAAACTTAAACAGCTCTTTCATACCTTCTTCTACCATGGCCCAGAACTCTCCTAGAGCAGGACAAGTTAAAAACATATGAAGGTCGTCGGCTTTTATCTGCTTACACTTTGGGCAATAAGGAATGGGACCCGTAGAGAATTTTGCCAATCTAGCCCGAGACCAGTATACTCTGTGAAGAGAAAAAAGATGGATACGCTTTAAATTGGCGGGAGAGACTGTAATATAGAGTAGATCAAAAGATACTTGTCATATAGCCTGCAAGTCAACATCCGAAACTTGGTCTCCCCATAGTTGAGCCGGCAAAGAGAAATCCCCATCTTCTTCTTCCAATATGGTCCAATACAGTTGATGTTTTTATCCGCCTGGGCTTTCCAGTAAGAGTTCCTCCAATACTGTCTTAGCGCCGATTTCAGCTGCGATGGCCTGGCTCCAACTCTTAATTTGTAAATATTTAAACTTGGATAGATTATTGTCTGTGAGATTGGAGCTCTCCTCCCAAGTTAGCAGAACCCCTTCCGGCATTAGTTGACCCCAAGTTGTTAAATTGGCCTCCAGGAGAGGGGTAGTCAATGCATCTTTAGTCCACTCTGGAGAGCCGGGTGATTCCCAGATTGGAGCGAGAGCAGAGTAATATGGGATACTCAGTGATCTTCTAACTCTGGCCCAGACGTACGCCATGTCTCTCAGCACCTTTAAACGAACCTTCTTAAAGAAACGCGGATCCCCAAATTTCAACAGGAAACCCTGAGCGCCTCCTTGAACCCCCGATAACATTATCTTGAACATATTGCCTATTTCTGTCCTCTCTGGAATGTCGGATAGCGTGACCCCCACCTTCATTAGCAAAGTCCAGGCAGATAACATTATCTTGAACATATTGCCTATTTCTGTCCTCTCTGGAATGTCGAATAGCGTGACCCCCACCTTCATTAGCAAAGTCCAGGCATAAGCTTTCAAATCTGGAGCACAGAGCCCTCCTTTGCTTTTCTTTCTACGAAGCTTCTTCCACGCAATCCTTATGCCCTTTGAAGCCCATACAAACGAGTTCCATTTAGCTTGAATTTTACTTAACTTGGCTTCTTTAAAAGCTAACGGGATATTCTGAAACAGGAAAATTAGTTTAGGGAGCAGCATCATCTTGATAATATTGACACTCCCATTTAAAGTCAAGGGAAGAAATGACCAGCTTCTGAGCGATTCGGCAGCCTCTCTCTCAATTTTCATCAAATTTCTATCAGCCAATTGTTCTATATCCTGCGTAATTTGTACCCCAGATATCTTATTTCATGTTTTAGAATTGGAATTGGGGAAGAAGTGGTGATATTCCAAGTCATACATTCAGATTTAGACTGATTAATCTGATATCCAGAAATTTCCCCAAACTGATCGGCAGCGTTATAAATAAGGGGGATTGCGTTAATTGGATCTGAAGTATATAACATCATGTCATCGGCATAGAGAGAGACTTTTTTCCCCCAACTTTTATATTTAAATGGTACAATGCCCTGATCTAATCTAAGTTTTTCAGCCAACGATTCTATATATAAATCAAAAAACAGAGGTGAGAGGGGACACCCCTGTCTTGTAACTCTGTTAATTTTTATGAATGCTGAGAGACTTCCATTTATCAAGAGTCTTGCAGTTGGTGCGTAGTAAAATGCCGATATAGATCTGCAGATATTGCTGCCCAAATTACATCTATCTAAAACTTTATCCAAGTATCTCCAGTTAACGCGATCAAATGCCTTAGTAGCATCTAGTGTTATGATCGCCAACGGTATTTTGTAAAGAGAGGCGAGGTCAATTGCGCCCACCAATGCTTGCGTCAGGTCTTGGATGGACCGCCCTGTGACGAATCCCTTTTGATCAAGATGCAACAAACTACCAGCTACCCCATTTAACCTCTCCGCTAATATTTTGGCCAAGAATTTATAATCCAAGTTTAGCAGAGAAATGGGTCTGTAAGAGTCGCACTGGGATGGAGATTTAAAGGGTTTAAGGACAAGGACAACCGTAGCTTCATTCCAAGAGGAAGGGATTTTACCTCCTTCCTCAAAGATAGATGTAAAAAGCAACTGAAGGACAGGAAAGATTACTGGGGCTAAAGCTTTGTACAACTCAGCAGGGAGTCCGTCCAGACCCGGAGCCTTGCTTCTTTTAGCTGAGTCTATTGCACCCACTATTTCTTTTCAAGCTGATTCCTCTATTTAAATTCTCAGATGCCTGATCATCGATTTTCCGAGGACCAAATTGCTCAAGCCATGTCTGGATTAAATCTTCCTGTGGATCTAAATCTTCCTTATATACTAGATCAAAGTGATTAAAAAAAGCTTCCTCAATATCAGACCTATTTTCTGAGATCAAGCCCGTATTGGCCAGCTGAACTCCTTTAATTGAGTTCCTCTTCTGCTCCTTTTTGGCCTTCCAGGCTAGTAGCTTACCGTTAGCTTCGCCATATTCGAAATGGGCAAGAGAACTAGCCTGCCATCTCTTCCTGAGTCTACCATCTAGGGTATCTTCGAGTTGTATTTTACAACTTGCCAATTGTTCCCGAATACTCGCTTCTGAGCCTGAGGAGAGATCTAATAACTCTCGTTCTAATGTAATGATTTTTAACTCAATCTCAGAAATCTTTGCTCTATATATTTTATGTCTCGAAGACTGAATAGCCAATATTATCCCTCTCAAAAAAGCTTTATACGAGTCCCAGACAAGAGGAAGATTGGCTGTCCCGTAAATTGTTCTAAAAAAATACTTTCGACTCTGCCATCGGTTTTTCTATTATGTCTTCCTCCAACAAAATGCTCCTATCCATGGTCCATCTTTTAAAGCTCTGTGGAGCCGATAGTTTCAGAGATAAAGAGACTGCCGAATGATCTGAGATATGTGCTCCTACATGCTTAACTTCCTGTACAAACTCACAGAGCTGATCTGAAATTAAAAAGAAATCTAATCTGGACTTATGGCGCAGCTTCTTATTGTGAAAGGTAAATTCTCTTTTTGTGCTCCAGTTCTTCTTCCATATATCCTTCCAGCCACACTGATTGATAGCATTTAGAAGTAATGATCTTGTTTTAGGGTTATACGAGAACTTGGGTTTATATGATTTATCTATTTGTGGATCCAGAACTAAGTTGAAGTCCCCAGCTAGTATTAGAGGATCCTCAAAATCAAGGAGCTAAACCAACAGTTCTCTAAGAGGGAGCAGATCATCTAAATTCGGGCCATAAAATCCTGCTACCGTAAATTTATAAGACTGGAATTTTATCTTTGCTATGGCCCATCTTTCTTTTTTATCAGCTCTAGATTCTAGTAGTGTTATTGCGAGATTTGCTTTAATCAAAATTGCCACTCCCTTCATAGTACTCTTCTGTGATGTGGTTATTACATACTGAATCCATTTTTTATTTCTGCAGATTTCTTTTAGCTCCTGCTCCGTAGAGTGCGTCTCCTGCACAATAAAAATATGTTCGGGGGCATCTTAAAATATTGAAATATCCTTTCTCTTCTATATTTACCCCTTAAACCATTTACATTCCATGAGAGAACATTCATATATACCAGTGGGGCTATCTTATCCTGTGACATATTTTGATTGGTTGGTATTAACGATTACGTATGCTATTTGGCGATTTGGACATTTTTTTTCTTTTTTTCCCACATGCTCCCCACCCAGTGCCCTCCCCTACCCTGTACAACCCTAGCCCTCCCCCGCTCCCCTGGAGAACCCCCCACCTTCTTCTAGGCCTCTTTAAGGCCTTGAGGCTCCTACCTCAGATGCCCAGATGGTCTGATTATGTAATGGACCTAGTAAAGACGAATACTAACAAAAACGAAACAAAAAAGAGGAAAAGACTCTAGGCAAAAAATAGAGAAGTCATTGAGTCATTAACTCGGCTGGTTAGTACCTTAATCCCTTACTGTTACTTCTCATGGTCTCCTTTTACATCAGCTGTGACCATTTGGAGATACTGTTCCGCCTCCTCAACCCTTTTAAAAATTCTCATTTTGTTTTTATACATAATTTTTAGGGATGCAGGGAACTTCAGTTGAGCAGTGGCGCCGAGCTGTCTAAAAGAATCTAATAGTTTGCCTAGCTCCCACTGTCTGGATGCTGTGATCGAGGATACATCCGACCTAATCTGAAAGGTAATTCCTTCGGCTAAAAGCGAACTACTCTTGAGTGCCCTATTGAGTATCTCGTCCTTGATAGAATAAGTCAGGAAATGAACTAGTATTTTCCTGGGTCTCGTTTTGTTAGGGTTTTGCCTAAACGAATCCCTGTGTACTCGTTGTATGTCCCTTAGCAGTTCTTCGTCTGAAAATTCGACTTCAGTCGCTTGCTTGATGAGTCTGACCACAAATTCCTTAATATTACTCCCTTCTGCTCCTTCCAGGACTTACAGGAGGCACAGATTGTTACTCTTTTGCGCATTCTCTAGTGTCTTCAGCTTCTCCTGATACCCCTGTTCTCGCTGACGAAGATCGTCTATCTTCCTAGTGTGTTGGAGTGCGAGTGTTTTTAGGTCAGAGACCATCGACTCCAATTCCGCAGTTCTCGTTGCTAGTACATCAAATTTCTCTTCCAGCTTTTCACAATATAATTTTATTTCTTGCTGGTTTTTCTGCGAAGCAAGAAACCCATTTTTAACCTTGTAGCTTAGAGACTGAAGCATTATGAGAACAGATTGATCGCTAGGTACAGTCACAGAGGCAATAATAGTACTACTAGCTGGTAAGACTGAGGGATACATTGCAAGATTGTGAGTAGGAGTTAATTCATCCATGCTGGAATTTTCTAAGATACAGTCCTGGACCCTGGACTCATTATCTGCGATCTCTAGAATCTGCATCCTGCAGACCCTTAAAGACTCTGATTGCTCAGAGCCCAGATCTTGCTTTTGTTCTAGCTGACCCAACAGATGATACCTTTGGGTGTATGAAGATCCTCTGGGATCTCAGCTGGAGAACCCGTGTCCGCACGTTTAAGTTCAAGAACTGCAGTGATTGTTTTAAAGTAAGCCAGTCAGTCAAAATACTTTATTGCGATAACTTAATAGCATACAAAGACAATGGCAAAATACATATTACATTAAGACAAATACAAAAATTACGTACATTAAAAACAGTTAAAATACAACAGGATAAAAGTCATCATAGACCATAATACAGTTCATATCAAGTACGAAGTATAAAGTGCAAAGTGCTAATGTGCAAAAAGCTTAGAGAAAGAAAAAGTTACGAATAAGATCCCCAGCAAAATAATCGTTACCAACACCAATGTCCCTGTTACAATAGTTTTTATAATTACAGTCCCAATATAATTACAAATAGCCTAATTAAAGTGCACAATCCGTGCTACAAAGGGAGGTAGACACATTCTTTAATCTATTATTCCTGCTCCTAATAGCTCTCACCAGAAAACTAGCCACATGAAACATAATCCTGGGAGTCTGTAACAGTTGTAAAAAAACAAGAGCAGGTTTAACTAGGATAAATCCAGCTTCCTTAAGTATAGGCACAAGGAACATTCTCCGAGCATCAATGTAGTGACTGCAAAACATTACAAAATGCATAGTATTTTGTTCAGAGAAATGATCGCAAGAACATGGTGGCGCCTTTTCTGGGGTACTCCATACAGGATAAAAACCAAGATTAAAATGTATCAGATTAAAACCAAAACGAGTTAAAATAAACCTGTGGTATGGATGAGTCCCGATATTCAAGTAACTTTCTGGGCCATTAGGTATGGACAGTATTAGACTAGCCCTGACGCAGGGTTTTTTCAATTCAGATTCTTCCCTCTCCAGTGATAGGAGCTCCTTCATTGCATGTTTTATAAACACAATATCTTTGGATGTTATAGAATCAGTTACAGTATAAAGCTCAGGCCTTCCCAACCTCCAAAAAGTTTCCTTGATATAAGTCAACCACCTAATATTTTTAGCTTTGTCCAAAGACAAGCAGTCTCTCAAAATAATATGGTTTAGAGGAATTTCTTTATTGAGCCACAGCCTCAACCAAGCAACTAAAGGTGCTATTTTTATCAGGTCTGTGATGTAGCTTACCCCCAATTCCAAATGGACGGTGTAAGACGGGGTTGACTGTGGGACGCCAAGAACAGATCTAAAAAATGTGTTTTCTATTGTCTGTAAAGGTTCCACTCCCCTATATCCCCATAATGAACTACCATATGATGCCACTGAGATACATTTGGCCTTATAGATTTTAATAACAGCTGCAATTGGCCTACCCCCAAGTTTTTTAGAGAGCCCCTGAAGGGCTGCAGATGTCCTAGCCAACATGGTTACTCTATTATTAACGTGGGGACCCCAGTTACCCTTCTCATCAAAGGCAATCCCTAAATAGGGAAAGGAGGTTACGCGAACAAGCTTTTCCTGTCCGCAAAAAAAGATTTTGTGAAAAGGTCTCCTAGCAGCCCTGCCCATAAGCATAACCTTAGATTTTTTAGCATTTATTTTCAGGTCAAGTGAACCCATGAAAGAGTTAAAAGCATCCAGGAGTCGTTGAAGCCCCACCCCGGTGCGTGTCAGAAGAACCGCGTCATCCGCGTAAAGGAGAACAGGAATCCCCTGTTCCCCCGCACGCGGAATGTCGCGGGTCACGCCCCTAAGAGCAGGCTCCAGGGCGTTCACGTATAATGTGAACAACAGGGGTGCCAATATGCACCCCTGTCTGACTCCTTTTTCAGAAGCAAAAGCGTTGGTACACCTTCCACTCGAGGAAACTCTAATTTTTGCAGTGAGGCCAGAATGGAGGTCAGCCAATAAATTAACTATAGTCCTATCCAGGCCCATTTCAAGTAATTTTGACCATAACTTTGATCTGTTAACCAAATCAAAGGCAGAGGAGAGGTCCATGAAGCCTAGGTACATGGACCCCTCCTTGGCCCTGGTATATTTTTCGATCAGCAAGTGGAGATTAAGGCATTGATCCAGGGTGCTTCTTTTAGGTCTAAAACCATATTGCACATTCGTCAAAATACTGTTCTCTGTAATCCACTCATTCAGTTTAACTAGTATAACTCTCCCTAATATCTTGACTGAAGAATCAATCAGTGAGATTGGTCTGTAACATGCAGGATCCTGCCTATTTCCCTTTTTGAAGACAGGGATAATTATAGATGTTTTCCATGTTTCGGGAATATTATCATGGTTTAAGGCGTTAAAGACCCTGCAAAGTAATCTTGACCAAAAATTAGGGAAGCATTTAAAGGCGTCTGCAGGAACACCGTCGGGTCCTGGCGCCTTTTTCTTCAGGGTACAGTCTATAGCATGTAATACTTCCTTTACTTCAATGTGCAGTTGGTTCCCTATGGTGTTGACGTCATCCTCCTGCACCCTGGATTTTTCATTAGTATGGCCTGAATAGATGTCACTAAAGTATTTAATCCAACCTTCGTCAGGGATGTTAGTTTCAAGGGGGGAATTTTCCTCCCCTGTAAATAGAGGTTGGTTGACAATCTTCCAAAATTCTCCACTATTTTTTAGTATTGCTGGATCTGAAAGTTGCGTCCAGGCTTCATCTTTAATCTGTTTTTTCCTCTCTGAAATGGCCTTTTTATACAGGGCTCTACTAATGGCGATAAGTTCACGATTCTTCGGAACAGTTTTTAAAGCATTGAGCAATGCAGAATGTGTTTTTGAGCATCTGCGATCAAACCATCTTTTAGTAGGCATCAACTTTGGTTTAGAAGTCACAGAAAGCCTACAGTTTATCTTACTGCATATGCTACCAAATGCAAGTATCACCTCCCTATCATTGGACACACTGGATAGACACACACCGACCTCATCCTCAACCTCAGAAAGTACCTCTTGTACGAAGGGTTCCGGGATTATGCTCTCCCATTTCAGTCTGCGTCCCTGGTCCTTAACTTTAAGTATTGATTTATTATTACATGGACCATAATTACGCCCTATAAAATCAGAAGTTACTAGGTCCAGGGAGACAGGGTTATGATCAGTGAAAGCAGAAACCACAGTTTTATACATTAAAACCTTAACTAAAAAACATGCTGAAATAAAAATGTTATCAATAATAGAGCCATTGTCTGTTCCCTTAAAAGTAGAGGCCCTTCCCCCCCTCCCCACAACTAGATTCATATAAGTTCCATCTTGCTAGAAAGTTCTCTAAACAACCCCCCTGTTTGTTATGTTCAAGATGGACAGGTGCACAATTAGGAGGGGATTCTGAGTCATCGCAGACACACGTTAGTGAACAAGGGTGTATATTGAAATCACCCAAAAATATAATTTCAAAAGAGTTAACATCTTCACTATAGACTGACAAAAAGTGATCCAATTTATCTAGGCTATATGATGTACAGTCTGATGCATTGGAATTATAAAAATTTATGAATAAAATATTGGGAGATTCTACTGAAGAAAGTTCAACAATTAAACATTGCTCTAATCCTGAGTCACATTTCTTGAGGCTACCTTTGTTGTCTAGTTTAAAGAGGCTTAACAATCCTCCCTTGGCTCTTCCCGCTGCGCTGGACACTGCGGGAATACAGAAGTAACTATAGCCATCTAGAGAAAAACTATTATTTGTATCCCAGGTTTCCTGCAATGCAATAATGTCGAACTTAGTCATAAAATCTGTCCATGCCACATTGCCTACTTTAGCCCTAATACCCGCAATATTCCAAGTAAGCATACTGAGTACTGACACATTATTCTCTACTCGACTTGTATGTTCAGGCGAAATATGTTCAGGGAAAAGTCAGTCGTTTTGATCCAAAGAGGATAGGGGGGCATATCGGTTGGACAACAAAAGAGGTTGCGCAAAAGGATTCTGATGAACTGAATGAGCTGGATGGTTTACAATGTTTTGATGTTGATCACAGCCCCATCTTTTATTTGAGTCCCAATTATTATCCCATCCAAAGGCTGGAGTCTTAGGGTAGGTGACATTCTGCTGTTCTCCATAAAATAATTTTAAAGTTAATGGGACAACAGAACCCTGCCTGCGTTGGGGTGGGAGTAAATTAGTGAGGATGTTTGGCAAAACGCCAGTATGTGAAAAACTTACTGCCACACAATCCCCTTTAAATCTTTTGGGGCGATTTCCTAACCAGGAAACCCTTTTAGCTGTCTTAATCTCTTGGGCCAACTGTTGGCCCCCCCCTGGGGCTAACCTCATGTTGTTAGTAAGCCATTGTAACGCCTTATTAGACAAAGAGGAGGGAGATTCTACTATACCAGCTTCTAGGGGCGGTACATTAGCTAATACTAGGACAACCGGTGAGGCTTCAACTATGAATTGTAGAGGGTCAATTAGCTGAACTTGTGCAGGGGGAATCTCAACTGTTAGAGGACTATCCCCTCTACCGTTTGTTTCATTGGCTATCAAGGCCGGTATCTGGGTTGGGGGATTATTAGGTAATAAATCGTCTGTGTCCTCACCCTCCAGATCATCGTGCTCTCCAATATTATTGTCCAAGTTTGCTACCAGCGTTGTAACGTTATCAACACCCTCCATTATTTTGTTCAGCTGGCCACCTAACTTTTTAACCTCAGTTTGTAATTTGTCTATTTTAATAATTAAAGGTTTAACAAAGACTTTCATTTTACTTTCAATTAGCTCGGCAATTCTGACAAACAGTTCATCATCAACAGTTACATTGGACTTAGCTCTTCCCTCTCCGTTTTCCTTCAGATTAGCCTTTGGGGTATTTACCCTCTTCCTTCTTGTCCCCGACCTTAAGCCTCCCCGTTTTGGCTGAATTTTTGCCGTAGAAAAATCTGACCGGGAAGCTTGATCCGAAATAGATTGGTCATCTTCTGAAGGATCAACATGTATGTCCTGATCCAAATCACTGGGTATGTTATTCACAGAGTCCACGATAAGTACCTCTGATCCAGACAGAGTATTTTCATTTAAAGTACCAATATCCTGGGTAATAGAACAATTAGAACGAGCTTCGGGATGAGTCTGTAGGGATACAATATCATCAGATGGAGGATGTAAGGTAGGAGTCAAACAACGTAGATCAGGTGATTGGCTCAGCCCCAAAGATTCTCTCCTCTGTGAGTTAATTTTTTTCACTGTTTGAACCATATAATTTTCCATCGTATTTACTAAAGGAGCAGTACCTTTTTTTGGCATCCTGTCAGTACAACCAAGGAACTAACTCCTCAGGCTCACTATTAAGTATAATTTATATGTGACAATGTCTTACTTGAATAGTTGAAGATCTCTCGAGCTTCAAACAGGGTTTCTGGCCCTGTCCCTGTCGCCTCCTGCCGTTGAGGGCCGTAGAGGGCCCGCCCTTTGCCCGGGCTTAGCCCCGGGCGTCCCGCTCGCGTCCCGCGACACGGGGGTGTCAGGGGCTTTATGGGGCCGGCGGCGCTCTCCTGCCGCGTCAATTACGTGCCGCCGCGAGGCCTGCCGGGTGTTGTGGTTCCCGGAGCGGCGGCGCGGAGCTTTGTGGCAAAATGACTCTCGGCGGTGGCGGCTTGGACTCCTGGCTGCCCCTGTCGCTGTCGGCGTGTGGCGTGCTAAGGTAGGTTTATGCGGTTTCCCCCGCTCTGCCGGGGTGTCAGGGGCTTTATGGGGCCGGCGGCGCTCTCCTGCCGCGTCAATTACACGCCGCCGCGAGGCCTGCCGGGTGTTGTGGTTCCCGGAGCGGCGGCGCGGAGCTTTGTGGCAAAATGACTCTCGGCCGTGGCGGCTTGGACTCCTGGCTGCCCCTGTCGCTGTCGGCGTGTGGCGTGGCAAGGTAGGCTTATGTGGTTTCCCCCGCTCTGCCGGGGTGTCAGGGGCTTTATGGGGCCGGCGGCGCTCTCCTGCTGCGTCAATTACGCGCCGCCGCGAGGCCTGCCGGGTGTTGTGGTTCCCGGAGCGGCGGCGCGGAGCTTTGTGGCAAAATGACTCTCGGCGGTGGCGGCTTGGACTCCTGGCTGCCCCTGTCGCTGTCGGCGTGTGGCGTGGCAAGGTAGGTTTATGCGGTTTCCCCCGCTCTGCCGGGGTGTCAGGGGCTTTATGGGGCCGGCGGCGCTCTCCTGCCGCGTCAATTACGCGCCGCCGCGAGGCCTGCCGGGTGTTGTGGTTCCGGGAGCGGCGGCGCGGAGCTTTGTGGCAAAATGACTCTCGGCGGTGGCGGCTTGGACTCCTGGCTGCCCCTGTCGCTGTCGGCGTGTGGCGTGGCAAGGTAGGTTTATGCGGTTTTAAAGTAAGCTTTTAGGGAAGGTGGTGGTGGTTTGAGCTTCACACCAGGCTTCTGAGCTTTAGGAGTATTCTTTTTGCCCGTTTTCTTGGAAAGCTTAGCTTTAGATTTTGCTAGTAGCAGTGGCGCAATATCTGACCGCGTACCGCTACTACCTTGTCTCCCACCTTTACTCCTGAGCGTGTAGCCGGAAGCCTGGCTTCCCTGTGGGTCCCTGCCTGACATACAGTGTAAAGCCTCTATAGCTTCTATAGCTCCTGCTTTCTTGGACGCAGTACCCTCAGTATTAATCAGGTTGTTTTGAGAGCCTGCTCCAGTGCATTGTGGGTCATGTAGTTTCTGCTGTATTGAACCAAGATCTTTACCCACATAGGAGATCCTTGATGCTGCTTTCCTCCCCCTCTTCACTTCAGAGGCTGCCTTTACCCACCGTACCAGCCCCCTTCCAATGATATAATTCCTGTATCCTCTCACCTTTGCATTGCCACTTTGAGAATACCTTATGTCGGGGATAGCGGCTCCCGCCGCGTCGGGGCTGTGCGTACGATCCAGGTCCAAGATTCGGTAAATAAACAATAGATAATAGGCTCTGTCCTCCCAAGGTTCAAATCGCCAGCCACGAGTCCACAGAGTTCAGCACTTTCCGCCACACAGAACAAAACAAAACGCCAAGCTACGTATCCTGCCTTCCCACACAATCCCTGAGTGAGCGTGGACTGCCCAGGACCTCCGCTGCTGGAACAGGGCGGAACAAGCCGGTGTCTGTCCGAGTTTCACGAAGTTCCTTGAAGCAAATTCCGAACGGCGTGGTCTTCCAGCCGCCAAACAGCTTCCAAGCCCGTCACACCTCCAACAACAGGCTCCAAGCCGACCGGCTCCGAATCAGCGTGAGCCGATCGGAGCCTCAGCCGCGGCCTGTGTCGCTGCCAAAAACACACGTCGAGCCGACCCCCGAAGGACTCCGAAAGCCCACAAGAAAGTTCACACTGTAAGCGCAAGCATTCCTCTGCTCCCGCTGGTCCGATGTCGCGCTACACTTCGCAGAACGACCGCCCGGGCACCCAAGCCTCCCAGAGCCTCCCAACTAGCCGAGAGTGCTAGCCGTCATGTTCTCCTTTGTGCTGCTGCCCGGGGTTAGATGTAGGATGTGGCTGCAGTCCAGGCCCTGTGGCCAACATCTGGCCATGCACCACCTTCGGCGGTGCATGCCATGGGGTTGGCTGCCTACATAAGTTTGGAAGCAGGGCCTGGTTTCAGGTTTGGGGTAGACAGTACATATGATAATGAAATGTTACTTTACAGTTAAACAATCTTAGAAATTCACTGGGAAAAACTAAGGTTGAAGGAATATTATAGTTCGATGAAAATGCCAGTTACTCCACACTGTTTTAAACAACAAAAACACTGAAATTCACCAGTTATAGTTCTCTTAAGGAACTATAACTCCTGCCCTCACCATGCACTGCTTAGACCTCACATATTACATCACTCATGACATGTTCTATTACATCATTGATATCATGACTAAAACATCAGAAATTACATCATTGATGACTACACTGTGCATGGCAAGGTTGCAAGTTATAGTTACTTTACGGCATGAGTTAAAGTTACTTAAGATAACTATAACAGGTGAATTTCAGTGGTTTTATTAGTTTAAAACTGTTTGCTTTAACAGTTATTTTCACCTAGATCTAATGCCCATTCACCCTTTGGTCTTCTCAGTAAATACAGGAGCATCAAGCTACCTTACATACTGTTATTTATCAACATAAAAGGGGGTGTCATTAAGAGGAGGGCTGTATAAGCTGTATAAGAAAACTAATAAAAAATTGTGGATGTCCCATCCCTCCTCCGTCTCCAGGAACCCCATCACAGCAGTAAGCTGCTGCCACAGGACTTCTGCCTTACTGGTGGCCAAAGGCTAGCTCTGGTTAGAATAGTCCTTGCCAGGTGGTTTTCCCTACCCAATTTCCTTTCTGAGTCCTGGTCAGAGCATGCAATTTATGGGGCTGAAAAAATAGAATGACTGCATGAGACGCCTGAAGAAAATAGGAGAAATAGATTTTTTGTTTTTCAATGACAAACCTCAATATTGGGACTTTGTCTTTGAAAAAAATACTGAAAAAAGCTGACTGTCGGACACTACTACATGTGGATTGTACTACTGAATATCGACATACATACATTTTGAGGAGATTATATCAAGGGACAAAATATTGATAGGTAAGTGCATATAGGAAAGTGTAGATTTACTATTCCTATCTTGGCTAAATTTCGTGAGTCTATTTTGATCTTTTAAGGACATTGTGAAAAATCTATTTGGCATGATTTTGAACATTTTGAGCATATTTTGAGCATATTTGGCAAGAAGTTTCTGCCTTCTTTATAAAGGAGCCATTTCATCACCATGATAATGTTGTATAAGACTCCGATGAGAAGGATGAAGTTACATGCTAAAGTACTTGCCTGTATTATAGATGTAAGAAACCATATGCAGATGATGTATATATGATTTCTGCATTCCCCCCATTGATGCAGGGTTGGAGGTTTGTGAGTGGCGAAATTTACCGAAAGGGGGTGGTGCTGTATATTATTTGTATTCTTTGTTGATTTATTACGTTTTAAAAAGATGTTTATGATAGTTTAATATATATCTTATTTATGACATCAACAACTAATTTATTGAACAATTACAATAAAAAAGTGTAGTAACTAGAAAACATCTTAGAAATTAACTACAGTTAGTGGAGGGGAGGGAAAGAGATAGACAAAGAAGGAGGATCTATTGTAGGCACTTAAAAACATTAATACCATATAAATAATGATATCTTAAAATACCTTAAGACTACTTTTAATGGGATTTATACATGGCAATCTGATATTCATATAGAGAATATTATTGCTAATGAACGTATACATAATATAATTAAAAATATACATTAATAATAAATAAAAAACAATGTTGTTTCAGTAAGAGGTTAATGCAAATTCTGTAAAGAATTGTGAAGAAAAATTGTTCCTGGAGTCCTGAGAGTTTCTCTATTTACAACACATAGCATATACATATGCTCTATCTAATCTGAGTTATAACACACACCATACCACCATGTTTGAAGGGGCACTGATTGGAGTCTTCCCAAAGTTTTGTAATGTGCTGAAAGATAATCACTAACAAAAGATCAATTATTTTAATATTTAAGAAAACCTCTATCCAATTATCTCAAAGACTACCTAAAACATTTACAAAATTTAAACGGACATTAAAATGAAAAATAGAGTTAATTTGTGTCCATGCTTTTTTCTAGAAGTTTTGAATAAAATGACATTAGAAATGAAAATGCTCTAAATCAGCAAACTGTGCATTACAAGACCAGAAAGCATCAGGAAGATTGGAATCATTTTTGTTTAAGACTGAGGGATATATAACAAATATATTGTAAACAAAAATAAAGTTTGAATACTGTTTGCAGCATGCCAACGTTTCCTAATCTTTAAACCATATTTAGTTCCATCATGTAATTGACCATGTTACATTCAATTTTTCAATTTCAAAAGCTTTATTCGAATTGCACAGACAAATTCATAAAAACATACAGATAAAAATCACATTTAAAAACCACAAGTCTAATAAAGCTTAAATAACTTCATATTTCATACACATTTAAAAAGAAGTAAAGAATCTGTTAAGAGCTTTAAAAAGATAAAAGGATAATAGAATACTTATAGCTAATATAGAAATTCATGTTAAGTTGCGAACATTCCAACTACTAGGGACGTTTAAGAACAGAATTCAATTTACATCGTATTTCTATACCTCACGACTGCTCCCAGGAAGGAGGATACAGAACTAATGGTGTACTCATTATCTAAAATTCTCAGTTTATCATATGCAGCTCTACATGACCTCAAGCCCCATGGAACAAGCAGAGGTTTCAGCAATTTCCTCCTTGGATGGATATAAAAAGTACAAAAAAGAATACAATGAATATTTGACTGAAATGGCACATCATCGCAAGGACACGTTCTTTTTTCCCGTGACCAGTCATTGCACTGTGGGAAGGTAACAAGTCTGTAAAAAATATCCAAACAAAAATAGGTCAGGAGCATACGATGGTAAGGGGGTTTTTCAACCAAAAGGTACAACTGAATACCCTCATGAACTGTTATTGAGTCATGCTCCATGACCGTCTTTTTAGATCTTACTTCCCGCCATCTTTTACCCTCAAGGTGTTGTAGAAGGGACTTTTTTAAGGCAGTTCTGGACACACTCTCCATACTGTCTGGGTTGGAGAAATATTCCGGATGTCCAATTTCATGCAACAAATATTTAACATAAGTGAACCATTTGATGTTAGTAGCTCCATCACATGCCAAGCAGTCTTTTATTATCTCTCTATTCAGACTGGTACATGGATTAACCCACACATTATGCCATAATAAGACCGGGGCAGATTTAATAATGTCCGTCACATACCGGAGGGCCACTTCCGTGTGTATCACATAGGTTGCCAAGCTCTTTGGGGCGGCCAGTAGGTACCGTAAGAATCGATTCTCAATGCGTTGTATAGCAATCACTGGCTCAATCCCCCAGAGACCTGCCCCATATGTTCCGGTATAGACACATTTGGCCTTAACAATCTGCAGCAACTCCCTTACTTGTCTGCCCCCTAGTTTTTGGGCAAAATTTACCAGGGCACCAGAGGCTCTGGTAAACGCCAGAGCCCTGGCAGTTACCGCGGGTTTCCATGAGCCCTTTCTCTCAAAGTGTACACCCAGATAACAGAATCTATCCGCTAGCTCTACCTGCCTACCATCCAAAGAGATCAAACAGGGTGATCTGCGTTTCTTGGGTCCACAAGACATAGTATACGTCTTTGATATATTTACGTGGAGACCGCTATTTTTCATAAATTCCGAGAATTTCTGCACCGCTTTTTGTAGGCCAACCTTAGTCTGGGAGAGAATTGCCGCATCATCGGCGTAGAGAAGTATGGGAATGTGCGTCCCTTTTACTGTAGGGCAATCATGATAGTCTTCAGTAAGGATGGATCCGACATTGTTTATATATAGAGTAAAGAGCAGGGGATCAAGTATGCACCCCTGTCTTACTCCTCTGTGGATACGAAACAAGTCGGAACACTCCCCCATCCTACCGTATCTGACACGCGCACCAGACCCATTATCCAGCTCTTTAATAAAAGTAAGGATTTGATTGTACAGGCCTATGTCCTTTAGAGTTTGCCAAAGCATACCATGGTCAACACAATCAAATGCAGAGCTGAGGTCTACAAATGTTATGAAGAGATTTCTTTTTTTGGCATGAATATATTTAGATGTTAATAATGCTAAATTTAGTCCCTGCTCGACTGTCCCTCTGCCTGTCCTGAACCCATATTGAAGGTTGGAAAGTATCTCTTGTTCTTCCAACCAGTCCTGAATTCGGGCTAGAATGATCCTGCCTGCGACCTTCATAAGGCCATCAAGTAGAGAAATTGGCCGGTAGCAGGCAGAATCATTCCTATCCCCCTTTTTGTAAATCGGGACAACTACTGCCTCCGACCAAGTGGAAATTAAGCCAATTTTATTTGAGGAGTTCAGTACTCCGGTAAGTAAGGGTGCCCAAAGGTCAGGTAGACTTTTAAAAATGTCAATTGGGACGCAGTCCGGCCCTGGAGCCTTACCCGCAGGACTTTCTGATAGAGCCTTAATCACTTCTTCCAGTTGAAACTGGATACCCAGTGGAAAAGAAGTACATGTTTCCTCAACCATCAGTGCCACAGGGTCAATTAGAGATCTTCCTGGAAGGGCTCTTTCATTATACAGACCCTGGAAGTGGTTAACCCAGTCCTGTGAGGTAATGGCATTGTCTATCTGGGGGCACTGATGTGCTTGAAGAAATGGGGCATTGACGGCCTTCCAAAAGGCGGTATTGTCTTTTAGCTCAAAAGCTACATGCAGGGCTGACCACGCCTGTAATTTAAGCTCTTTCTTCCTATTTGTTAAAGCGATACGGTATGTACGCCTTGCTAACTGGATGTTTAGTCTGGATTGCGGGGAAGAATTAAGGACTTTTTTCAGGGCAGCTAGTGCCTTGGTACAGTTGCCATCAAACCATCCCTGAGACCCCTTAGGAAGATTACGCGGTGTTCTAGTCAACAGTTGTTTTATAGTTGAGCACATTTTTGTAAATGATCCAACAATGTAATGGGAGTCCTCTTCAGGTGAAAGGCAGATTTTAATATCCTCATACACATTTTTAACAAGTTTTTCTTGGAAATTCGTGGGTGTCACCTTTTCCCATTTGATGCAGAATCCCTTTTTTTACAGGAAGAATTGGATTTAAGTCATATTTGACATTATCTTTGCAGCGTAAGTCAGCATCCTTAAGGTTGAATGTTACAGAATTAGGATAGTGGTCACTAAATCCAGTAACAATAGTCTCCCATTTAGTCACAATAACAGCATAGCGTGTCGGAAAAAGAATAAAATCAATGATTGAATTTGCCCCCCTCCCATTGAAAGTTGGTCTAAATACTTTAGGAGGGGTGCAAAGTTCATTTATAAAGGCAAAAGAAAATTGGGCTGATATGTTGTTAAACATATCCCCTAGCTTGGTGTGGGTAAAGTGACTCAGGGCTAAGCATGGGCGTAAAATCCGCTCCGATCGCGGATTTTTCGGATTTTCGGCAAATTCGCAATCCGCGAACTCTCGCGAATTTGTCGAAAATCCGTGAATCCGCTCGCGGCGGATTTTTTGCTTGGTTGCGGCGCGCGGCGTGGTGCACGGCGTTCACTTTCCGTCATTTTAGCGTTTGCCGAGTTGTTTTTCTTTGCGAGTGACGCGCCATTTTAGATCTTGCTGCGTGTTCCCGCGGGAGTTTGTCGCCCGCGAATACGTACTCGCGGCTTGCCACCTTGCACAGCACACCTCGCGAGAGTTCGCAATTGCGAACACGTAGTTGCGGTGGAAAGGAACAATCTCGCACTTGCGAAATAGAGATTTTGCAATTTCGCACAAGAAAATCACCAGCAAACAGGATAAACCTTCAGAAAATTATGATTTTTATCAGAATCACTCCTCAGGTTGACATTTGCATGGCCTTTTTTTTTGCAAGGAGTCCATTTTGGGGGGGGGGAGGAAGGAAGTGCCCCACAGTCTCCAACTTCCTGTTCCTGTCCAGCAGGCTCCTCCCAGTGCTTTGTCCATCTCCTGGTCACTTTCATTTGGATCTGGAGCTGGAAGGATTACTTTTTGTGGGTGCTGCTGGATATTTGGATTTGAGGCCTTTTTGACTGTCTTTGGATCACTTTTGGATTAGAAATCAACTTTCACAAGTAAGTTTGTTTGGGGCATTACAGTTGCTGCAAGTACAATTTTGGAACTTTTTCAGAAAATTAAATAAATTATATTGTGGGTAGCCACAGTATCCAGTAGGACCAGGGTTGGTTATGGGTGCATGATACAACTGTTTTGTTGAATTTAAACACCATTGAGGCCATGGATGGGCTGGGATTGTGCAGATTTTATTGTTTTTTGTCGTTTTTTTGGGCCTGCTGGTGTGGCCCTTTGCCCAGGGGTGGTGAGTGTTGCATGGGCCTAGTCTTTCTGTGGGGTGTCTTCTTGAATTTAAACATAATTGAGGCCATGGATGGGCTGGGATTGTGCTTATTTTATTGTTTTTTGTCGTTTTTGGGGGGCTGCTGGTGTGGCCTTTTGCTTGCCCAGGGGTGGTGGTGGTGCATGGACTGAGTGTGCCTGTGGTGTTGTCTCACTCTCTTTGATGTAAACATCATGGATGGCATTGGATTGTGGTGATTTCTGGCTGTTTTTCTGTTTTTTGGGGGTGTACTGTTGATGTGGTCTGGCCATGTGGGTGGTGGTGGTGGCCATCTTGAGTGCTGGCTAGTACAGGCAACATGTGCTTGGGGTGTAAGGGGGCCATTTTGAGGAGAGGCAGTGTCTGAGGCCTGCACTTATTTTGCCTACTTTTCATCCCTTATGCCCAGGGGTAGTGAGTGTTGCATGGGCCTAGTGTTTCTGAGGGGTGTCTTCTTGAATTTAAACACCATTGAGGCCATGGATGGGCTGGGATTGTGCAGATTTTATTGTTTTTTGTCGTTTTTTTGGGCCTGCTGGTGTGGCCCTTTGCCCAGGGGTGGTGAGTGTTGCATGGGCCTAGTCTTTCTGTGGGGTGTCTTCTTGAATTTAAACACCATTGAGGCCATGGATGGGCTGGGATTGTGCAGATTTTATTGGTTTTTGTCGTTTTTTTGGGCCTGCTGGTGTGGCCCTTTGCCCAGGGGTGGTGAGTGTTGCATGGGCCTAGTCTTTCTGTGGGGTGTCTTCTTGAATTTAAACATAATTGAGGCCATGGATGGGCTGGGATTGTGCTTATTTTATTGTTTTTTGTCGTTTTTGGGGGGCTGCTGGTGTGGCCTTTTGCTTGCCCAGGGGTGGTGGTGGTGCATGGACTGAGTGTGCCTGTGGTGTGGTCTCACTCTCTTTGATGTAAACATCATGGATGGCATTGGATTGTGGTGATTTCTGGCTGTTTTTCTGTTTTTTGGGGGTGTACTGTTGATGTGGACTGGCCATGTGGGTGGTGGTGGTGGCCATCTTGAGTGCTGGCTGGTACAGGCAACATGTGCTTGGGGTGTAAGGGGGCCATTTTGAGGAGAGGCAGTGTCTGAGGCCTGCACTTATTTTGCCTACTTTTCATCCCTTATGCCCAGGGGTAGTGAGTGTTGCATGGGCCTAGTGTTTCTGAGGGGTGTCTTCTTGAATTTAAACACCATTGAGGCCATGGATGGGCTGGGATTGTGCAGATTTTATTGTTTTTAGTCGTTTTTCTGGGCCTGCTGGTGTGGCCCTTTGCCCAGGGGTGGTGAGTGTTGCATGGGCCTAGTCTTTCTGTGGGGTGTCTTCTTGAATTTAAACATAATTGAGGCCATGGATGGGTTGGGATTGTGCTTATTTTATTGTTTTTTGTCGTTTTTGGGGGGCTGCTGGTGTGGCCTTTTGCTTGCCCAGGGGTGGGGTGCATGGACTGAGTGTGCCTGTGGTGTGGTCTCACTCTCTTTGATGTAAACATCATGGATGGCATTGGATTGTGGTGATTTCTGGCTGTTTTTCTGTTTTTTGGGGGTGTACTGTTGATGTGGACTGGCCATGTGGGTGGTGGTGGTGGCCATCTTGAGTGCTGGCTGGTACAGGCAACATGTGCTTGGGGTGTAAGGGGGCCATTTTGAGGAGAGGCAGTGTCTGAGGCCTGCACTTATTTTGCCTACTTTTCATCCCTTATGCCCAGGGGTAGTGAGTGTTGCATGGGCCTAGTGTTTCTGAGGGGTGTCTTCTTGAATTTAAACACCATTGAGGCCATGGATGGGCTGGGATTGTGCAGATTTTATTGTTTTTTGTCGTTTTTTTGGGCCTGCTGGTGTGGCCCTTTGCCCAGGGGTGGTGAGTGTTGCATGGGCCTAGTCTTTCTGTGGGGTGTCTTCTTGAATTTAAACACCATTGAGGCCATGGATGGGCTGGGATTGTGCAGATTTTATTGGTTTTTGTCGTTTTTTTGGGCCTGCTGGTGTGGCCCTTTGCCCAGGGGTGGTGAGTGTTGCATGGGCCTAGTCTTTCTGTGGGATGTCTTCTTGAATTTAAACATAATTGAGGCCATGGATGGGCTGGGATTGTGCTTATTTTATTGTTTTTTGTCGTTTTTGGGGGGCTGCTGGTGTGGCCTTTTGCTTGCCCAGGGGTGGTGGTGGTGCATGGACTGAGTGTGCCTGTGGTGTTGTCTCACTCTCTTTGATGTAAACATCATGGATGGCATTGGATTGTGGTGATTTCTGGCTGTTTTTCTGTTTTTTGGGGGTGTACTGTTGATGTGGACTGGCCATGTGGGTGGTGGTGGTGGCCATCTTGAGTGCTGGCTGGTACAGGCAACATGTGCTTGGGGTGTAAGGGGGCCATTTTGAGGAGAGGCAGTGTCTGAGGCCTGCACTTATTTTGCCTACTTTTCATCCCTTATGCCCAGGGGTAGTGAGTGTTGCATACTTGCATGTCCCTAGTCTTTCTGTGGGGTGTCTTCAATGTAAACATCATGGATGGCATGGGATTGTGCTCATTTTTCTGTGTTTTGTCGATTTTTTGGGGTGTATAACTGAACTGATGTTCCTCTGTCTTCCATTGCTTTTAGGTGCACAAGAAGACTTAATAGAACCACCAGTGCCAGGAAGAAGTCCTGCAGCGGTGTGTGCAGCATAACGTCACGCGACGTCACGTCTGGACACAGAACCCTCTGCAACTCGTGCAACTGCTGCCTGCTGACCTGCTCTGAAGAAGATGGCCCCAAAAAAAGTAACCCGTAGCTCCTCTAGCAAGAAAGGTGCCAGTAAGGAGCAGAAGAAGCAAGTTACCAAGGACACTGGTGTGCCGCCCGCCCCTTTTTTTGTGAGTAAAAAAAAAAGTATGCCTGCAGCAGCTGCAGCGGGATCTGCTGGGGACCAAGCTGGCAGCAGCACCCCCGCTCCATTGGGCTCAGTGCCACCACCACCACCACGCCAACTTAAGTCCAAGCCCTTGAGTGCTGCAGAGGCAGCCAGTATACTTCTTCAATCACCATCGACCAGTGATGTTGGCTCATCGCAAGAAAGCAGCAGCAATGTCCCTCAATCAACACAGGTTGTTGTAGCTCATCTGACGAGTGTTGAACAACCACAGCGGCAACAACAATCACATGTGCAAGTACAAGCCCAAGTACATGTGGAAGGAGAGGCAGCGCAAGGAGATGCGCAAGCAGAGGTGCATGGAGGGTCACAACAAGTGCCCACAATAGTTGTTCCTCCCGAAGTAGGGGCACATCAGGAAATCGACAATCAAGGCGAGGTATCATTTGAGGAAGCCACTCCTCCTGATGATCCTTCATTGTCTTCCACACCCCTAGCAAGGAAGAGATCAAGGGTGGTGTCTACATCCTCTTCAAGCACACCTCCTTCTGATGATACGGATCAAACTTGGGAACAAACAAAGGTAGTTAAGCGTAAAAGGAAGCTCATCCAAAGTCTCAGAGTTATGGAGTGTGATGAGTCTCAACAAGAAGTGGCGGATACTGCTGCTGATGAAGACTCTGCCAACGACGACCCAGTCATCATAAAGGTCACTGCAGCCCCAGCGGGCATGCAGCAAACAGACATTTTGACCCTAGCCCGAAGAGCTGCTGAGCGTGATGATGATGTTGTCGATGAGGAGGCAGTGGAAACACCACAATCATTGGAGTTAAGTAGTACACCAACTCGTCCCGCTTCCATATTTCTTTCTGGCAAGAAGAGACCTCCGTCAATCTCGACCTTAATTAGTGGCGGTGAAAGTGCAAAACGTACAAAAGTTGGGCAATCCACATCCTCCACTTCATCTGGCATTAGCTTCATGACCACCACCACCAGTATCGCCGCCTCCTCCATGTCCCACAGACACTTCAAGTCCCCAGTTTGGGACTTCTTTACTGTTTGTCCAAAAAATCCAAAGTTTGCCATTTGTACCATTTGTAAGCAAGCAGTTAGTCGTGGTAAGCCAGGTACCAACTATGGTACCGGAGGCCAGAGAGGTCATCTTAGGAGACAGCACACTGTCAAATGGTTTGCGCACCTAGATGCGATCAAGAAAGGCCAAATTCAAGGAAACGTTGATGTTTCATCTGATGATGACGAGCAGGAAGAAGACGTGTCAAACACTTCCCTTACACCCAGTACCCCTGTCAGCAGCACACCCAATGTGAGGCACACTAAGAGTGTTGGAGCGAGTGAGACACCAATGCACAAAAGTTCACCAGCGAGCAAAATTGGGTCAACGAAGTCATTATCAGCCCGTAAATGCTTGGTCCAGGGCAACATTAGAACAATGCTTACTTCAGACGTGCCATATGAACGCAACCACCCACTGACGCGTCTGTATAACACTAAGCTGGCTAAAATGCTAGCTGTGGACCTTCTACCTTTTTCTTTTGTAGAAGCGGTAGGTTTTCTTGAATTAGTGGCAACGCTCTGCCCTAAATGGAAGGTTCCGAGCCGGTTCTATTTTGCCAGAGTTGCGGTTCCAGCACTACATGAAGATGTGCTGCAGGCGATTGGGGCAGCTTTGCAGAAGAGTGCTGTTCACACAATACATCTGACAACAGACATGTGGACCAGTGGCCCAGGCGATGATTACATGTGCATCACTGCACACTGGGTCTCTTTTTCAGGTGTTATAGCAAAGCTAAACGCAGGTGTTGACCCGGACCAAGTTTTCAAAGCTGCTCGGAAACATGCAACACTAGCCATGTTTGGCTTGGAGAAAAGTCACACAGCAGAAAACCTTTTGGAAGAGTTTGACAAAAAGGTCTTGACAATGCTATCCCCCCTAAAACGCAAGATTGGTTATGTTTCCACGGATAATGGCGCCAATGTAGTTAAGGCCATGTCGAAGGGTGACCATGTTAGAGTGCCGTGTTTGGCGCACTGTATCAACCTGGTAGTTCAAAAATTCTTGAGTGATAAAGAGAGTCCAGCGTTCGAGGTAATGGCCACCTGCCGCAAAATGTGCAACCATTTCAGCCATTCTTTTAAGGCCCGGAAGCATCTGCGGAGACTGCTACTTGAACGTGGAATGCCAGTGAAAGCACTCATCCAGGAGGTGGCAACACGTTGGAACTCAACCTTCTACATGCTTGAGCGTCTGTATGAGCAGTATACGGTACTCGATCACTATTTCTTGACAGAGGCTACATCTCAGAAGGAGGACCTGCGGATGAGTAAGGCGCAATGGGCCATAGTTAAAAGCCTGACAGACATGCTTCGTCCTTTTGAGTTCTTCACGCGTGCAGTCAGCCAGGAGGACTGTAATTTGGGAAAAGCTATCCCATTGTTGTGCATACTGGAGCACCAACTGATGGCGGTTTCTTCTGAGTTTCAAAAAGATGAAAAAAAAAAAACCCATTTCATTTTGTCTGAGAAATTATTACATCGCCTACGTGGTGATGAACGTCTTAAAAACATCAACTCAGATCAGCATTACATTTGTGCTACTATTCTGGATCCACGCTACAAAAAGGCGCTGGCAGACAACGCATTCTTTCCTTTCGCTGATGCAGATGTTCAAAAGTACAAACATTGGTTAGCCTGGTCAGCCAAGAGGTTTGAAAAAGAACGGCAGGTTATTGAAGGAGAAGCCAGTACATCAGCATCAGCATCAGCAGGCCATCCGCAGTCACAAGAATCCACTTCTGCACCTGTGGCTGGGGCACAAGTGACCTCTCAGCCGTTAAAGACACCGGCAACTGGATCATCTGCACCACACACAATGACAACACTAACAGTGGCTGGGGAGGAGGATTGGCTAAGTTTGATGGGGTATGGTTCTCGAAAAAATGTCACAGCCAGCACAGCAAAAAGTAAGCAAAGTGGAGGAACAGTTGATGACCTTGAGTCGATGGTGCAGGACTATCTGAATGACTCAACAGTGGTCTTTCTTAATGAGGAGCCATTGCAGTATTGGCATGGCAAAAAACAATTGTGGCCACAGCTCTACAACCTGGCTATAAACTATTTGTCTTGCCCACTCGCAAGTGTGTCTTCTGAACGTGTTTTCAGTGCTGCTGGTGGCATTGTAACTCCCAAACGGAGCCGCCTCTCGCCCAAAAATGTGGAGCGGCTGACAATGATCAAGATGAATCAGCACCTCATACCACCAGATTACAAAGTACGAGAAAGCACGCCGCATGAAGACGAGGAGGACAGCAACGTAGATGAGGGGATTTTTTCTCTGTTCGGTGCCACTGACCTCATCCAGCCTGAATTCGCAGAGTATGATGACGAAATCTTGTTCTTATTCCCTGACACCGAGCCCTGAAAATGAGACAATCAATCAAGAACTTTCTTTTTCGTCCTTATTCACTTTTATTCCTGTGTGCTTTGTGTCTCTCTTTCTTTGTTTTGCACAGTTAATTTAATTCAAACTTTAATCACCTAATCCCAAAAACAAGACCATCATCAGAACTGTCTTCACTTGTTTGCTTATTGATTTGAAGGTGCCGCAGTCTACATTCCTCAGGTTCACAAGTTCTGAAGAACATGCTCCTCTATCCTCCTCCTCCAGACTGCGATTTCCCTCCAAGCAGAGTGCTGGATTACGCACAATGAAGAAAGACTCAGCACTTGTGGGGGTGTTGTACTTCTTTGCGGGTGAGTTGACGGTTTTGGGCCCATTGCTGTGAAGCTCTAATAATGGACAAAAGTGTTTTGGACCAAATATGAGGTGGAAATTTCTTGCCGTTTTTGCTGACTTGCTTGCCTTTGAGGTGCTCTTTGGCGGGGTTCCGGGGGTTTGTGTGTAATTTTTGGTGTCTGTCGAAGCACTGCTGCGACAGTCTAATCTTGATTGCATTTGCTTTTCAGGAAATCCGTGGTGGAAAACAGGAGTTATGATGATTGATGATGATGACGACCTAGCTGCACAGCGCCGCGTTTGGACCGAAGGCCGAGAGACATTGTAAGTATGAGATTTAGCTTTTCCGCTGTTTGGGGGTGTTGTGTCGGGTGTTTTTTTGCGGGTGGGTTGGCGGGTCTTGCCTGGGGCATTCCTGGGAAGGTCTAATACCGGATACAAGTGTTTTGGACAAAATCCATAAGGAACAGCCTTTTTTTTGCCATTTCTTCAGACATCTTGCTCAATGTAGCGTTTTGGGGGGCTTCCTGCTGTTCGTGGGTGGGTTGCGGCCGGGGTCTCTGTCGAAGCACTGCTGCGACAGTCTAATCTTGATTGCATTTGCTTTTCAGGAAATCCGTGGTGGAAAACAGGAGTTATGATGATTGATGATGACCTAGCTGCACAGCGCGTTACTTTGGACCGAAGGCCGAGAGATATTGTAAGTATGAGATTTAGCTTTTTCGCTGTTTGGGGGTGTTGTCGCGTGTTTTTTTGCGGGTGGGTTGGCGGGTCTTGGCTGGGGCATTCCTGGGAAGGTCTAATGCCGGATAGAAGTGTTTTGGACAAAATCCTTAAGGAAAAGCATTTTTTTGCCATTTCTTCAGACATCTTGCTCAATGTAGCGTTTTGGGGGGCTTCCTGCTGTTCGTGGGTGGGTTGCGGCCGGGGTCTCTGTTGAAGCACTGCTGCGACAGTCTAATCTTGATTGCATTTGCTTTTCAGGAAATCCGTGGTGGAAAACAGGAGTTATGATGATTGATGATGATGACGACCTAGCTGCACAGCGCCGCGTTTGGACCGAAGGCCGAGAGACATTGTAAGTATGAGATTTAGCTTTTTCGCTGTTTGGTGGTGTTGTGTCGGGTGTTTTTTTGCGGGTGGGTTGGCGGGTCTTGCCTGGGGCATTCCTGGGAAGGTCTAATACCGGATACAAGTGTTTTGGACAAAATCCATAAGGAACAGCCTTTTTTTTGCCATTTCTTCAGACATCTTGCTCAATGTAGCGTTTTGGGGGGCTTCCTGCTGTTCGTGGGTGGGTTGCGGCCGGGGTCTCTGTCGAAGCACTGCTGCGACAGTCTAATCTTGATTGCATTTGCTTTTCAGGAAATCCGTGGTGGAAAACAGGAGTTATGATGATTGATGATGACCTAGCTGCACAGCGCGTTACTTTGGACCGAAGGCCGAGAGATATTGTAAGTATGAGATTTAGCTTTTTCGCTGTTTGGGGGTGTTGTCGCGTGTTTTTTTGCGGGTGGGTTGGCGGGTCTTGGCTGGGGCATTCCTGGGAAGGTCTAATGCCGGATAGAAGTGTTTTGGACAAAATCCTTAAGGAAAAGCCTTTTTTTTGCCATTTCTTCAGACATCTTGCTCAATGTAGCGTTTTGGGGGGCTTCCTGCTGTTCGTGGGTGGGTTGCGGCCGGGGTCTCTGTCGAAGCACTGCTGCGACAGTCTAATCTTGATTGCATTTGCTTTTCAGGAAATCCGTGGTGGAAAACAGGAGTTATGATGATTGATGATGACCTAGCTGCACAGCGCGTTACTTTGGACCGAAGGCCGAGAGATATTGTAAGTATGAGATTTAGCTTTTTCGCTGTTTGGGGGTGTTGTCGCGTGTTTTTTTGCGGGTGGGTTGGCGGGTCTTGCCTGGGGCATTCCTGGGAAGGTCTAATACCGGCTAGAAGTTTGTTGGACAAAATCCATAAGGAAACACCAGTTTTGGCACTTTTTGTAAGTTAGGGTTCGTTAGGGTTAGCCCTAGCAGCAGGATTGCATGTGTTTAGGGGGGTTCTATTGCAACGCGGTTCTGTTGTTGTAGAGCACTGTTGGAGCGATGCTGGCTATGGATACTTTTGCTTGCAGGCAAGTGGTTTGAATACAATCCACGGTCTGTATTTGGGTCTACTGTTACTTTCAAAGTACGTTTTGTAACCATTTTTCTGCTAGGCATCGTTTTTGGAGATATGATTGGGTTCTTCTACATTTTTGCGACTGGCTTTAGTAAGGGTCTTGGTGGGAGCATTGCTGGGAAGGTCAAATTTTGTTCTAAAACACAGTAGTACACCCACCTTGAGGGGAAAGATCCGCTATAATATTTTGGCCATACTTATTGATCCTTAAAAAGGTGACTCAGACAGAGCACGCAATTTCAAAAATATTGTACTGTCTATTAGGGAAATCAAAGTGTCACTTTTTGAACCACACAGCGTACATACCTTTTATTTATTTATCAGTGGTATTGTAATAGCACTTCCTGTTTTCCGTTCAATAATTACAGGCCGGGTTTCAGTCAACATCCGCCAGGCAGGCAGTGGACAGGGTGTCTCTTCTGTCAGTGGTCACCACCACATTGATGGACGAAGCGTCAGCTGGAATGGAGGAGTGCCGCCAATAAGAGGAATTGTTTGCTGCATGCAACTTACTTACCAATTTCAACAGGACAACTCCAACAACATACGCAATACAGATACAGTATCCATTGTTGTCTTTTATTCTATGAGTGTGACTGCATGTGCTTACCTTTAGTTTGTAACCAAAGATTGTCTGTAAACTCTGTATCTTCAATTATTGTTTGTCCATGCTCTGCTTTTTTTTTCTTCTCTCAACAAAACCTACCCAAAAAGAAACCCCCATTCCCATCCATTTTACAAACCCTAACCCTCTTCCCCCGGGCTGTGTTGTTTTGCTTGATGTCTGACTAAAATGACATCAATAATTCCACACACTTGCTGGGGAGGATAAGGTGATAGCAGCAACAGGCTGGTGAAGGAATACGAGGATATCTTCTAGACTTACTCAGCTTCAGTACTATATCTTCTAGTAGTAGTAGCCAATGTCAAATAAATTCAACGCAAGTACTAGTTATACTTGCAATACTTTACCATTTGTTAGGCTACATTATGGCACTGTTCTAGTGTACTGTCACCTGCTATTTTCTCGATCGTACCGTAACCGTTGTAATGCTACAGTAAGGAGTACAAACAAGGTTTCGTTTTCTTTTTTTCCATAGGCATGCAACTGCCACTGTGTCACACCACTAGTACCACCGCAATGAGGAAATGTCACCCGCCCAGGAATGACAACGTTAATCCCCATTTCACCTGGAGCCAGCCCTGGGCCTAGCCCTAATTTCTAACACAAATTACAGGTAAGATAAGCGTTTGGTGGGAGGTAGTATAATGGAGTATTATTTCGGAGTAGACAAGAGATTGACGGTTGTACTACTAAAGTCCTACGACTGTTCAGGAAAACAAAGTTACTGTTACACCCCCGCCCCCCACCCACCAGACTGAAAAGCAGTAAAAAACAGGTATGGTCAGATAAAGTTGAAAAATATATTTATTTATCCCTAACAAAATAATCTCCCTCACCCACCCTAACCCCAACGATTGTCTCTGAAACGTCCCAAAACGATCCCAACTCCCAAATCCCACCCCCCAAAAGTCTATAAAAAAAGGGCAAGGGACACTCCACTACTGGAGGGTGCTGGTGCTGGTGCATGATGCGGCATGGGCATCATACTCCTTGCGGAGGGTGGCAAGCTCGGAGCGGAGGCCCTTAACCAAGGTCTTATACCTCAGGACCTCCTGCTCCAGGTTGGACATGCGGACTCGTAGGCGGCGTTGGCGTTCCTTGCAGCTCCTGTGGGGGGCAGCTGGTATTTCGGTTGCTTGGCGGTGGCGGTCGGCTTTCTTAGCCCGGCTCGGTCCCGCTGGCTTAGTCACGGAGGAGGATGCAGTGGTCACAGTCGAAGATGTTGCCCCGCTCGACTGCGTGTCCTCCTCCTCCTCCAGGGCCACCAGCCGCCGATACTCGGCGACTGTGGCCTCCAGCCTCCGTTGCCGGGCCAATCTAGCCTGCTCCCTCCTTGTTGTTGATTTGGAAGGAGCAACTATATGAAGAAAGAAAGACATAGTCTGTAACCAATGCTCCGTATTAATAACACAAAGTGATTGAGCCGAAAGTTGGGTCACAGAGTACAAGTAGCAAATTGAAAGCACAGTACATAACTATTGAGGACAGTATCTATGTAACCTCCCACTTCTGCATCCTTGCTCTAACAGTAGTGGTAGTTTAATGAACTAATTCTACGACCACTATGGACTTCCATTACAGTCGACTATGACAGTACACCAGTCTTATTCTTCTTCTTCTCTCTTGTTTAGGGAAATGGGTACGTTATCTTATGCAAGCCGGCAGAATGACATGGACACAGCACAGTGAAGTTGCACCCGAGAAAAAAAGTTGCACACCATGATGATGGAGACAGACTTGCGTTACTGTACCGGTCCAGTACATGCAGGTGGTGAAGCTATTACTTTTCTATTACGGGTGGCACTGAGAATACTCTGTTACAAGGGCTACTGCTTAATTAATTTACCTTTCACCCTACAGTGCAAATGAGTACTAGAAAAGGAAACTGAAGAAGCTAACTAATTTGATTATCTATCACTTCACATGGGACGTATTTAATGACAGATGAGATGACTTTAGGTGCTTTGCTTAATATTGAGTGAACAGTGATACACCCACACATGAATGACGTACTACAAGTAAACTAAAGTTATTAAGAGAGGTACGGAGTGTCCACCGTAATAACCAGATATATGCTGTGAATGCAAACGCAATACAAAGTACTGCTACTATTCATGGTAGTATTGGACACATTTACAATTTCTTTTCCTTGCCTTCCCTGCACTGGGACGGACGTGCGGGTGCGGTGGTACATGCTCTTCAAGGTAACACTTACTTCACCTGGCGACCATCTACTCTCTCTAGATACACATGTGCTATGTAAGAGTCAGAGAATACCATGCTCCAGGCATCCATTCAGTCAAAGTATACGCACACATACAGTTTCTGTTTCACCCACCCAGGCTGCTGTCCTTCCACCCATCCTTGCTTCATCATTGACCCAGCCATGCACCATACCATATTCTTTCCTTCCCAGCCACCTCTGGGTCCAAGCAAACACATATCGTTCTTCTTTGCCAGCCATCATACAAGTTCGCGTCCCACTTACTTACACCCTTCTTTCGCTTTTCGTTCATCCCATCCATCACGTTCGTCTAAGAACTTATTGGGATTCTTCTCACCAAAAACTTCACAGCTAAGTCGAAGTACATTTCGAGGAGGCTACTACCTGGTTGATTTGTAATTGTAATACACCCGTGCAGAAAGCACACTATGCAGTCTTCAATCTCAATAAGTAAGGAATATATAGCTTACCTGTTTCCGCCACCACCGTTTGATCCCCCACAGGAACGGCCACCAGCTCTTCTAACGCCGCCTCCTCCCCAGAGGCTTCCGAGTCCAAGTCCAACACAGCCACCTCCGCGCTGGCCCCGTCACCAGATGTTACACCTACAAAGTACATTTAAGAATGTTAGAATACACCACTCACTACTATATAATATTTGGTCTAGGAGAAATGTTAAAAAAACAGAATACAATGTAATAATTTGTGACTGTCTACTCCATAGTAAAAATGTCCCATTTTCCAGGGAAGGCTGTTGTCTTGCTGCACTTTTATGCACAACTGATGAATGCTTGCTTTTGATTTTTAACACGCACCACTTTTTCTCCTAACAGACAGAAGCTTGACTCCTGAGTCCTAAGAACACGACCAGGATCAAGTTCAAACTAGGTGAGAGTTCGGCTCGACCACAAGAAATGTGTCCAATTAATCGTCAGCACTAACCACTTTTCCGTTTACAGTTAAATAGTTTTATGACAAAGTAGATTTTAATAAATGTGTTTACTTTTAATAAAGCTTTTACACTTAAATAGACTCTGTGGTTTTTGTTCCTCTAGACTAGAGTGGATGAGCTAAAGGTTTTGGAATTTTTGCAAGCATGAGTGCCTCTGACACTTCTTGACTGTGCTGTGACTCCGTACTACTCTCTTGTCCTGCGTACGATAATCTAGAGATCATTGGGGATCTATAATCGGTGACTTCGGGAGCTGAATGACTCTGCCACACTATCTAGTCAGTAAGGAGACAGTGCATAGAGGTATTGCTGAATATAATGGGAGTCCAATGGAATTGCCAAATGTCCAATCTTAGTTAGCTACACAGACAGACTAATAAGAATAGTCTAGTAATACCACAGGGAGTCATATTCGAGGCAGGATAAGAATTTATATCCAGTCTACAAGAAGATCAAAGACGATTTAGAAAAAATCGAATGAGGAACGCTAGGAAAAAATAGGTACTGTTTATTAAAATGTAAACTTACTGGGGCCAGCAAAGGAGCCCTCGCCTGCCCGATCCTGGCCTGCATCCTCAGCACCCTCCTCCTGTGTCCTCTTGCCCTTGGGGGGAGCTGATGTACAACATGAAAGAAAGAAAAACCAGAAAACATGGATGAGATTTTTCAACCAAATCAAACATTTCAAAAGAACAATAACAACATATTTTGGAAAAATAGCAAATAGATAGACAACTATTCCACGGGATCTATCTCATGTGGTATACTACGTTATTCGTATTGCCTGATTTGCGGAACGTTGACTTAGAAAGTTCCTATGTAACTCAATAAACAGACTACTAAAGAGGTTTGCCTAGGCCTGGCACTGCAGGCAGCAGTGCGCAACACGTGACAGACAAAGTCCATCCTGCTTGCAGATCAGTGAATACTCAAACTATCAATCCACCCGCCACCACCGCCACTATTTCTTCTGATAGCCATGTGACTGTCTAAAGGAAGGACTGGACTTCAGTCTGTTGGGGCTGATTTATAAGTCCCTTGCGGAAGTTGCGGCTGATTTTCCTCCATTGTTGTGTGCCTTTTCTGACGCAGCGGCAGAACAAAAGACTCGCCATGGTGTTGGTGCGGCGTATATATTAAAAAAAAAAACACATATGGGCATATGGGCGATGCATCACGTTGTAAAGCCCTGCGCCATCAGGGGGCGTTCCGGCGCAAGGGAGGGCGTACCTGCGCAGGAACGAATCCTAAAAGTGGCTGAGGGAAATCTACAAGATGTCAATCAGTCATTTTTAGGACAATGATGCATGACTCAAACCCTGCGCGCTTGAAGCCGACGTACGGCTTGATGCAGCATTGGGGAGATAGGGTACCCCAGAGCATTGCTGGAGCTGCGCCATCGTTGGCACGCAACTCCAGCAATGCGCTGCCTTTACGGCACAGATGCGTAAGGCTTCTGTGACGTTTTGGGCCAATGGGTGGTGGTGGCATGGCACACAATTACTGCCGCATCCCTGCTACTTTGCAGGGATGCGCCGGTAATTGAAAATATGACCCTTACTGTCTAGCATTACGCAGTTCTTTTCTTTACAGTACACTCATACATAATTTCTCAGGCCAATGAAATGCTTCTGAACACAACATACAAAACAAAGAAGCATAGTAGCAAGCAAGGCTACTGAGAAGGAGAGCAGTGCACCTGAAAATGAAATGCATAGAAGATTTTGAAATATAATTTACCTCAATGTAATCGGCAGCATTATTGCTCTTGGTAAAGAACAAAGATTTGCAAATAACAGAGCAGGATAAAACAGAGTAGTAAATGTACTACTACTACTACTCACCAAGCCCGGGGACCTCTACGCCGAGCGCGTCCAGCAAGTCCCGCTCCCGGTCCATGACATCGGTCCAGCGGTGGGTGGCCTGGTTATATGTGCGCCGGACCCCAGAGATCTTGTACATGGCCCGGCACACCTTCTCCCACCGCTGGCGGCGCTCCCGGATGCCATAGCCGGTCGCGATCTTGCCGCCTCCCAGGATCGTCTTGGGGAGGCGGCGCTGGACGTGGAAGATCAGTGTCGCCACTTCCTCCGCGCTGAAGATCTCCCTCGGGACCACTTGCTCCCCCCTTAAACGCCCGCACGGGAGCCGGGCACGGGGTGCGGGACCCTTCCCCTTCTCAGGGTGCTTCCCGGCTCCCTTTACCATGGTCTGGGCAGAAATAAACTTAAATGATAAAGAAGAAATAGAATAGTGAAGAAGAAAAGAAAAGAGTTTAAAAAAGTAGTTTAAAAGTAAATAAAAGCTGCAGAAAACACAAAAATATAGAGCTAGAAAAATAGAGGGTTAGATAATAAGTAAAATTAGATCAAAAAAACTTCAAACAAGCAAAGGATGGCAGAGATTGAGAGAGGATACAGAAAGCATGCCCAGAACCATAGCAATGAATGAGAAACAAGATGGCCGCGCCCGTTCACGACCGCGTGGGTAAGTTCGCGCGAGATTTTCCTTGCGAGTACGCGCGAAATTGTACTAGCGAGCAGCACACTTTGCGAGATTACACATAGCGGGCGGAAACGGAATTATGTCACGCCAACAAGATGGCCGCGCCCGTGTACGACCGATAGGGTAACTTGGCAAACGAATAGCTAGAAGCGCCTCGCGAACACGCGCAAGATCACGCGAACATACACGTCGCAACAAAATTTTGTATTCGCACGTATTCGCGGCTTCCGAAATCGATCTCGCACGGATTCGCGCCCCAAATAACGCGCGAAATTGCAAAAAAAACGATTTTAGCTAAAATGAAAGCAATGAGCAGGTGCAAAAGTTCAAACTTAACATTAGTAACATTCAAGGTAGTGCTTCCTGATGGGCCCCTCCAGAGTTTGCAACAATTCTATGACCCTGCTATGACCCAAACAGCAGGCTCATAGAATAGCACCATAAAGGTCCTGTAAAAAAAAAATTTCACTGCAACAAAAAGCAAATTACAGATAAGGAAGGAAGCAGGTGCCAGCCAGACTGGAACTTTCAAAATTACTGACACATTAATGAAACACAAATTAATTGATGGCAGTTGAAGAAGGGCAGGTGTGCTTGCTTTTTTCAACCACCATAATCTACAGTGATAAATAAACCTAATAGGTGCCAGTGAGGATGTACTAGAGGGTGGCATGGGTGTCCCAGAGGGTGGCAGTGGTGAAACAGAGGGTGCTGTGAACCTGTGATGATAAACCAGACGTAGAAACAACATAGTCGCGGCCGTTGCAAGCCGAAAAGTAAGTTCGCAATTGCGAACTTGTCCCAAAATCGGCGCGAACACGCGCCAACACAAAAAACGGAAAAATCCGCAAATCCGCTAGAGTTCGCGGATCTTCGCGGATTGCGAATCCGTAAATCCGCAATTTCGCGTACGCGAGATCCGCTAGATCCGCCCATGCTTACTCAGGGCCCCCTCATTATCGTCATCCATACCACACACACCCAGTGTACCTCGGGGGCACAGTGAACAGTTAAAGTCCCCAACCCGCAACAGAACCATGTCTCCTGACATACGTTCTTCAATTTTGATCAGGTCCTTTAGGAGATTAATAATGACATGCTCTCTTTGTACGGGAGGGATATTATAATAAAAATTTACTAACACCAGATTTTGCAAATGACCCCAAGATGTAATTAAAATTTGGTAGTAATTATTATCAGTGGAAAGTTTAACTTTGGAGGGTCCAGTGGTAATTGACATATACGTACATAGTCCGCCCTTGTGTCTTCCACTTTGACTAGGTGTGGCCGGGGTGAAAAAGGTTTTATAACCCACCAAGTGTAGTTCTTTATTAGCCCATGTTTCTTGCAGGCATATTAGGCCATGGGTCAAGGTCAATGATTGCCAGTTTGGATCATTGATTTTAGAGGAGAGGCCTGCCACATTCCAGGTTATTACACTTCTAGGGAATACAGATTCCAAAGAAGTGTTAGTTTCAGTTGGTGGCAAGGGAGTACGTTTATCGCTACCTACTGATGGCACAGGGCAGACGGACTGTCTGCGGCCTGATGAAGTTTCTATGAAGTTGCTTACAGTCGAGTGGGATACATCCACTTAACTCTCTCCCGGGAGTTAAGTACTTGGGAACAATTAACCGGGTTTATTAAAGGAGGTAGAGTGTTTGTAGGGGCTAATTCTTGAGTTTGAATGGAATAATCTAAACTGCTAATAGTTTTGCTAAGAAGTTTTTTTGCATTAACATAAGTACTTTTATTTAATTCCTCATTAGTCTGTGGTTGAACAGGTAACCAGTCCCTATGATCTTGTGTGCATGGGTCCACAGATTTGTCATGGTTAAGTCAATCTACTCCATCTAGTCCTGTAAGAGCATCAAATCTATTAGCAACCGGAATTTGATAAATGGTGGACCCTTGAGTTCTCTGGTAAGCATAATTCGATATAGGTTGATGGAGTAGTAGGGACCTAGGGTAGAAGTAGCTTAAGTTTCGAATCTGTATCCCAGCCCCTCCGCTCTCATGATATCAGTCGTTTAAATACGGGATGACCCTACGGTCTCTAAAATTGATTATTACCACATCTCCTTTTATATCTTTGGGCCTCTGTCCCACCCAATCCAGCCTTCTCGCAGAGAGGATTTCCCCATTAATATTAGGGGGTAGCGGTCTATTCGTTTTCAGCCAATAGATGACCTTATTTTTAAGTTCCCTGTAGCCTTCAGTTTTTTCTGTTGGTAGTTCTGGGACACTAGTTAATATTGCGACGTAGGGGGCTGACTTTGGAGGGAGGTCAATTTGGACAGTTGGGCGGGTATTTTTACTACTCTCAGAGTGAGATCTTGAATTTTTTCCTCCTGTTGTAACTAACCCAGTTTCGTGGCCCAATAATCCCTTTGTCCTTAGTGGATTAGTTCTATTTGTATCTCCCTTTGTTGCCGCAGGCCTGATTTCCTTTCCCTCACCGCCCTCTACTCTTGTCGTTGTTTTAGTAGGAATTGGAATCTGAGTTTTCTCTACCAGTGTGTGTGTGTGTTCTGGGTTGTTAGTCCTCTTACTGGTATTAATGTTAGGTCTCCCAGAATCAATAATCATAGGTTTAATAGGTACATTATTTGGTAGATCCCTTAATAAACCTGCATTTAATTTAACAGCTGCCTCAATAGTATCAAGTTGCTCAGCTATCCTCTTAATTCTTTCAACAATTGGGAGGATTAGAGATTTTACCAGAACCTCGATGTTTCCTATGAGTTTGTGTGTTGAAGAAGAGGACATTGTGACCTGACCTGAATTTGGCTCTGTTGTAGTGATCTCAATTCCTGTGACCTGCTGTTGAGGAAGATGTAGATCGGACTTGGTTAATTTAGCCTGTCTACCCCCATGCTTTTTATCACCTCTTTTCCTCTTTAGTGTGTGTCCTTTTGCTGGTATTTGGGGACAAGGTTTCTTAGTTACTGTAGAGTTCCGAGGTTTCTGTTTGGGAGGTTCATCAGATATTATTACTAGGGGATGCTCTATGCTTGAATCTTTACTACTATTTGAGCTATTGGGTTCAGATGCATTTTTGAAATCTTTAAGCTGGGGGAGAGTGCTAATATTACTATGCCAGAAGCTCTCCTTGGCTGAATTATGTATCGGGGTAATAGCTAGCCTAAGGGGTCCTAAGGATGAGCGTTTATTTTGGAGCTCTGTTGAGATGCGCGCTCAGTGATAATTATCTCATGCTCGAGCATGGAAGCTGCTCTGGTGATAAATTGATCAAGCATCCCCCTCACGGACCCACCCACTAATGATTTCCTTCCCCTTGAGGCCCTTGAGACGTGATCAGGTATATATACTATGATAATACGTTGGGTTTCTAAATAGTAAATAATTAAAAAGTAAGGACACACCCCACCTATAGATCACAATATGAGGAGCAGATGTAAACGTACGGACCAGAGTCAATTAGCCAAATACCGTTTTCCGAGAATGTCACTAGGAGGCTGGAACAAGATGTAAATGATGTGGCCCGGCCCGGCCTCCTCTGGCCTCTGAGGGCCACAGAGGGCCCGCCCTTTGCCCGGGCTTCGCCCGGCGAGTCCCGCGCGCGTACCCGCGTCGCGGGGGCTGCACGTTCTTTAAAGCGCCTCCGGGTGCTGAATTGACGATATCGGGCTGTGCCGCCTAGGATGCCGTGGGAGCGAATCCTCCGCTCGGCAGCCGCAGGTGTAGAGGACGCGGCAGCGGGAGGACTCGCGAAGCAGGGCAGCGAGGTCAGGACCAGGAAGGAGCACTGGTAAGCAGAGTAGTTGTCTGTTAGAACTGGCTATTTCTGGTAGGCTAAGGCTGACGCCAAAGCCAGGCAGAAACCACCATTCTAGTCAGGGCAAGGGAGTCACACGCCAAGATAACCCCTGCTCACCCCCTTAGTAGCTTGGCACGAGCAGTAAGGCTAAACTCGGAGGCAATGTGTAAAGCATTTGCGCCAGCACACAACAGCAACAACATCCTAGGCACACCACAAAAGGAACTCCATACAAGGTTATGTAAAAATAACTTCTGTATTGTCAAAACACATCAGATAGAAATCACACATGTACATTGTGCCAACTGGCATGGGCAATATTCACAAGGGATTATTTACAAGACAGGGCCACATGGGCCACTGTCAGAATCAACACTTTTAGAGATAGAAATACTGACAGAAATCAGAATAAAAGGATATAAAATCACTGTAGCACAAATTAGCAAGAATAGCACACAACCAGTAACTACTGGTAACAGGTAAGTACCACCTACGCAACCCTAACCACCTTAGGAGAATGTCACGCAGGGAACCAGGACCTCACTAGGACCACCTGTACTAGAAAGAACAACCACCTAAGTATCCCAATACAATTAGGGGTATAAGCAAGAACACATTACACATGATGCATCACAACATTCAGAGGTGTAGGGAAGGAAAAACACATGATGCATAAAACATACATTCAGCGGTGTAATAACAAGGCACATGATGCATCAAAAACACATTCGGAGGTGCAGGGAAGGAAAAACACATGATGCATAAACCAACACATTCAGAGGTGTAAAATCAAGGAAGACAGATGATGCATAGAAACATTCAGAGGTGCCAGAACATAACTCAATAGCGCAAAAACACATGATGCCCAAAAACATTCAGAGGTGTAAGATCAAGGTGCGTAATCATATTAAATGCATTACATTTCCTAGCACCATATCACATTGCGCGAAACTCACATTAGGCAATTACCATCACATAGATAATCACATTGCGCCTAAATAAAAATCACATACCAGCCCCCATCACCAGCCCCCATCTAATAAAGGGACTAATGAGCCCTGTGTCCAGAATGTCAGGGCGCGCTGCCTTGCAGCGCCAGTCAGGGGTGCGCCACCGGCGCAAATCCTAAACGTTGCAGGTGCCCACTACTTGCTGGGCACCTGGGAACAATCACAAGACCTAAACGGTGCAGCTGCCCACTAATTGCTGGGCAGCTGGGACAAAACTGCGACAGGGCTCTCACTAGCCCTCAGGACAAATCTGCACTTCTGTTGGAGCCCCACAGGCTCTGACACTCTGCACACGTTGGAGCCACACAGGCTCTGACATCACACATATGGGAGCCATTCAGGCCCCGGCACCACACATGCCCAAATGTTGAAGTCCCCCCTCTGGGGACTCGTGATCAGAAGAAATGCCCCCTGAGCGTCGGAGCCACACAGGGCCCTAGACACGACAATGCTCCTGGGGCGCCAATTAAACTGCCCCTTCAGCTCTGGGGCCTCGTAATAACCCACTGTGCTCCCGAGCCCCTCACAGGGACTCTTAAATAAATATGCCCCCAGTCACGCTGATGGAGCCCCTCACTGGGCTTTAAACAAAGCTTTGCCCGGTCGGGGACTCGAAATTAAGGTAAGGCCCCACAGGCCTCTCGCAACACATCTGGCGCCTTGAGCCTCTCTGGGCTCGGAGAGCAACTGCTGGGCCTTCATTGGAGCCCCACGGCTCAGTACTAACATTGGGGCGGCCCACTGGCCTCCGGGGCCGCCCTAAATGTACCAGCGCCCCAGGGGCGAAACACCAAAGCCCCACTCACCGCTCCTGGGCGACGGGGACTCCTCCGGTCTCCTCCTTGAGGTCGGCAATCCTTCCCTTGCGTCGGGGGCGGGCACCGGCAATGTGCCCCGCGCCCCCTCCGCCCTCTGCTTACTGCCGGCTGGTGCCTGCCGGGCTCTCCCTCAGCAATGGGAGCCCCGCACCGGCGGCACCGGCAGCCATCTCCCGGGTGCCTTCTTCTCTCCTTCCAGCAAAACCTCCAGGGCTCTCCCTACACTCGGGAGCCCCGGGGGACTCGACAGGCAGCTTCCGTCCCTCGTCTCGCGGCTCCGGTGGGGACGGGACTTCCGGCCAGGCCGCGCTGGGATTGGCCGGCCGGCCAACCACTTCCGGGTCGTCGCGGGCAGCGGGGCGGCCCGTTTCAGACACTCGTAGGCTGGGGCTGAATTAACCGAGGAGTGGGCTCCCTCGAGTTAAAATATAAAAATAGCGGCCAGGTCCCTGGCAGGGTGGGCACCTGGCAGGGGACAAAATAATCACAAATAAGCAAGGTGGGCACTCGCTAGGGCAACCATAAACAGGGTGGGCACCTGCAAAGCAAATAAAGCGCTCCCAGCGCTAAATGGCAAGATAAAGTGCTCCCAAGCGCTAGAGCAAAGAAAAAGCGCTCCCAGGCGATAAGGGGGGGGCCAGAGTCCAACAAGCCCCCAAGGCAAAGACTCCCATAGCAAAGGGGTCCCAGCAAAAAGTCCTTCAGGAATCCAGGGGCTGGGCAGGATTCAAGTTAGAAACAAGAACATTTTGGAAGGGGACACAGCCCCTTTTTATACAGAGAAACCCTTTGTCTAGCAGGGTGCAGGCAGTGTGAGAACCAGCTAGAACTGGTTATAGGGAATTCCTTTCACTGGCCAGGCTAGGGACATCAGACGCACCCCAGGGGGTGGAGCCAGCATTGTGTGGGGAAAACCCAGCCTCACTCAGGACCCTCAAACCAGATGGTCAATCCACAAGCAGGCCCAGGCTCACTCCTCCCCTCACATCAGAATGCTAAACACTCCATTCACTACCGGGGCAGACCCTCCCAGACTCTTGGAGCCAGGCTCACCAGCCAGCCTCAGCCAATCACACGCCAGACACAAATTACACAAATATGCCAACTTCTAAAAGTGGCACTTCTACACTAGACACAATCATGCCGCATACATCATTACGCAGCATTCAATCTCACGAGTTCGCACATACCAAACTCGACCCTGCACTCCCCCACATCAGGAACTACCATGGGCATACATATCCCCCATTCATTCCTATGGGAGGGCAGGTCACTCACAACACATACACAGAGAGCTCACGCACTTTACACTGTACCACAGTGAAAAAGTGCGCAGAGGCCTAAAATCACCAGCACCAGGTCACAGAAACAGGCTAGGAAAAAGCAAAAAGTTTTGGGGGGAACCTGCCAAAAGGGCCAGGTCCAACATTGTCCCAGGAGCAAAAGAGCAGAGCCCGCTTCCACCGGGTCTGCTCGTTCTTTAGAGCGCCTCCGTGCGCTTAAATGACAATATCGGGCTGCGCCGCCTAGGATACTGGGGGAGCGAGTCCTCCGCTCGGCAGCCGCAGGTTTAGAGGACGCGGCAGTGGGAGGACTCGCGAAGCAGGGCAGTGAGGTCAGGACCAGGAAGCAGCACTGGTAGGCAGAGTAGTTGTCCCAGGAGCAAAAGAGCAGTGCCTGCTTCCACCGGGGCTGCACGTTCCTAAAAACGCCTCTGGGCACTGAAATGACGATATCGGGCTGCGCCGCCTAGGATGCTGGGGGAGCGAGTCCTCCGCTCGGCAGCCGCAGGTGTAGAGGACGCGGCAGCGGGAGGACTCGCGAAGCAGGGCAGCGAGGTCAATTGTCCCAGGAGCAAAAGAGCAGAGTTGCATGTTACATTAAAGTGTCCTATTTTGGTCTAACTGTGTCTGATATTTTGAAGGGTTTATACATAGTAGATGCTTTCAGATTTGCCTATAATACCGTAAACATATTTTGTATTAGAAATATAATCACTATTGTTATATGTAGGTAGGGTTTTGTATGCATCTGAGATACTATTAATAGAGAAATGAAATTTCTTTTCATGTGAAATTGGAAGATTAAAAAGAGATGTTGCTTGTGAGAAGGAACTTAGATTTTCACCAAAAAATAGTTGATGAGTTCAAATTAAGCCCCTATTTCTCCACGATTTCTAGTAGATTGACATATTATGTAGCTTAATCAGTTTACTATGCCAGGCAGTTGAATTTGAGACTAAATCTGTCTCTTCAGTATGAGAAAGAACTATTGGTTCAAAGAATGTACACATGTTTTTGAGAATAGGGTATGACATAGTCTGTCTCCTTTATGAAAATGAAAGGATTTTGTGAAGGAAAAAGGATGTATGAAACTCCTTTCTAGTTCTACACACCACACAAGGGACAGAAATCCTGAGATTTTGATATCAAGTGTACATACTGCTTCAATAAAAGACTGTATGAGAATTATGGAAATCCAAAAAGTATACACCACCATCCAGCTTGCTTTTCTTTACTTTTAAGAAAGACGTGAGATATTTAATTATTCCGAAGGAAGGAGGAAACTATAGAATTTATTTTCTTAAGTTTGCAACAAATATTGGTAGGAATTGCAGATGTTATGCAAAGAAATAATAGGAACCCACATCATTGTAGGGAGTCTAAACAACTCATTAAGAAAGTATTCCATCGGTTACCTGATGATTTTATTGTTAGCCAGTTCTTCCAAATTTAGTAAAACTGTTCATTTTATTGATTGTGTGAACCTTAAGCCCAAGTATTAAATATTATAAGTGATTAAAGTGAAATTGGTACTGATAAAATTACGACTAAAGCAAAATTTGTTGAGATTTCACAAGTTTCAGAGCATAATTTATAACTAGAAACAGAAGAGGAGAAAGACTGAACTTCAACTAGCAAAGCAGATAAGGAAAACTAAGCATTTGACAAAAACAGAAAGACATAATCTACATACAATAACATTAAATATGCCTATCATTATATTGAAAATTGTGAATATTTAAATGTCTTCTTATTTTGGAAAGGAAGAGTTCTTAGGATAAATTAATAATGAGATAAGGAACAATCTTGTCTTATGTCACTGTCTAATACGAATTGAGAAGAGGTAAGGCCTTTAACGAAAACAGGAGCATGAGGAAAGAAATATAGAAGTGCGATAAAATATATAAGTTTAGGGCCAAAACCAAAGCACTTGAGAGTTTTAAAAATTAAAGGCCACATGACACATTTGAATGCATCTTCAGTATTGAGTGTAATTGCTATCTTTATGTTTATTGGATTTAATTAGGATGTTAAAGTGATCTTGCATTATCTGAATTGTATCTTCCTTCAAAAAAACAGATTATTCTTTTCCTCATATATTGGCAAGTGTAAAGCTAGAGCTTTTGAAAACAATTTATAATCAATATTTACCGAAGGAATAGGCCTATCACTTTTGCAAAGATGTAGATCTCTTTGGAATTAAACATATCAAAACGTCTAGGAAATAGCCTTTAGAATAACCAGCGTGTGAGAAGTATTGAATTAAATAAAGAGTTTAGGACTAAGTAAATTAGAAAAATGTAAAACCTTCACGGGCCAGGAGGATTTTATTTGTGTACTCAGTGAAATGCTGTGATACGATAATGCAACTCATGAGCATTAACCTGTATCTTTGAATAGGTTGTACGATCTTGTAGGGGTGAAATGTGATTCCAGAAGCAGGTTCCCAATGCTCCCAAACAAAGACAGCACCCAATTCTTGTTGAAAGATTTAACTTGAGCCAGTCCTCATTGGAAAGGGGAAGTGGTCTGAGAAGCTGTGGTTAGCCTCGGCCCTCTTAGCATAGGCAGTTTGCACTATTTCTAAATCAGGTCTCTTGTGGAATGTGTATATGTGTATGCATCAAAGCAAAAAAGAAAATGTGTGAACTCTAGGGTACTTCTAACACATGGTCTTTTGAGAAGAACACTGTCCCTTAATGTCCAGTTTACCTAAAAGTTCCCTCTTTCCCACCTAAGTCTATGGTTAGGGAAAACAACATAGGTGTTCAATGCCTCCTAGAGAACAAGAAACAATGCACGGTCTTTTATAAAATAATCACCTTTTTGAGGCCCTCATGATTATCTGATATATTGCTTAGGGACTCCATTTATTTTTATCTAAACCTGAGAATAATGTATTAATTCCTTAAAACACTTCTAGTTTTTGGGTCCAATTGTAGATAAAAGCTGGATAGGAGGAAATTCAAATCAAGTCTCCAAAAATCCAAAGGGAAAATTTAAGCGATAGTCCATGGAGTCCTAATCACATGCAATGTCCATATTTTCAGGAACATCAGAATCAGAATAGTGATGCACTGATAAAGAGAACCCAGTATGGTAAATTATTCTCCATGCAACATTTATACTTTGCACCCTATCACCTTTTAGCAACAGTGCTCTGTTGCTAAGGACGTTTTAACTTTTCTCTTGCAGGATCAGAGGTTTCCTCCTAAAAGGCAGTGATGTGGCCAATTTGTTTGGATTTGTTATTGGTTATATTTTTCTTCTTGCAGAAGTAACGAATGTACCGTGTCAAGATTAGAAGCTAACTTAAAGGGCCCCAAAAAAGTTTATAAAAGAATTGTCTTCTGTACAATTATTATGAAAGAGTTAATTGAAGAAAGGTTTGAAGGATTAAGTAAAATGATTTTCCATGAAGAGAGCTTTATTAAAATGCCATCTTCTATAACCTTGGGTCTGGGCAATAAATGAATACAAACAATAACAGATGCATGATCTAAAATCAGAATCGATCTTATTCTAGTGAAATTTAGATTCTGAGATAGATTATTAGAAATAAAATTGTGATCTATTCTTGACTGCTGGGAAGAATTGGAGGATGCTCTAATCTCTATAGCCCTGGGTAAAGCCACCGGGCCAGATGGCATTTCCTTAGAGTTTTATAGAACATTTTCTCACTCTTTATGACAAGATATGCTGCAAATATTCCAGCAGGCTCAAAGGTGGTAAGTCCCCAATTCATGGTAGAGGATTACTATAATCTTGTTTAAAGAGAAGGGAAAGCCAGATCTGACCCCAAAGCCGTACAGACCCATATCTCTTATAAATTGCGACAGTAAAATAGACTCTAAAATACTTGCAACTAGGTTGGGTAGATCATCACCCCTTTGGTTTCCATGCGTCAGCATGGGTTTATCCCCGGCAGGGACATGGCAGAACATGGCTGCAGAGTTATAGCCCTTCTTAACTGGGCTCAGTCCACGGATTCACCGCTGGGAGTAGACCTGTTGGACACTGAGAAAGCATTTGATCGGGCCTCCTGTCAGTTTCTGTGGTCTGTCCTTAATCAAGGCATTATATTCACTACCGAAAGCAGCAATCGGATTACTGGGCAGGATTCAAGTCTGTTTGATATCAGCAGGGGCACTAGGCAGGGATGTCCGTGCTCTCCTCTACTCTGTGCTCTCTATATTGACCCTTTTTTAAAGAAGCTGGATACTAATATCAAAGCAGTGAAGGCCTAGGGTACTGAGTATAGAGCATTGGCTTGCGCGGACGACACTGCGGTGCTCACTACTGATGTCGTTTCTGCACTTCCGGAGGTTGATGCTTTAGCTGAGCAGTTTTGTCGCTTCTCTGTATGTAAATTAAACATTGATAAAACGCAGATCCTTAGCTCAGGAAATATGCAATGTACAGGTTTATTAGTAGTCCAATAGGCAACTTATCTGGGGGTCAAAATTACAGCTGCCATAGATAAAATTCCCAATAAGGTAGATAAGGTAAGCAAAACATTGGACAGATTAGACCATATACATCTTTCATTATTTGGCAGAAGCAATGTTCTTAAAATATCGGTTCTGCCAAAGTTGCTATATGTCTTCAGGACTATTCCTTTAGAATTCTCCTTGTCTTGCTTGGCAAGTCTAGAAAGGGTATGCTATAGATTTCTTTGGGGGTATTGTAAACCAAAGATGGCGCCAAATGGATAACTCTCCCAAGACCAAGGGGGTTGGGTTATACCCAGCTTCCTCTATTATCATTGGGCTTGCCTTCTGCAACATCTGGGTATTTTATTAGTGGGGAATAAAGCAGAAGTCCCCTTGGAGGAGAGGCAAATGATATACAAATTAGGGCTGGGGAGCAGAGCCAAGGGCTGTCTAGTCAAGATACTTGAACCCAGCTATTATAAAAAGACTACATTTAAAATACTAAAAGCTGCTTACAAAGTATGGAGGCAGGTACAGCGGAAACTGAAAATCTCAAAATTAAATATATATACTCCATTTTTTGCTCTGGGTATCAGCCTTTTAATTTTTCAGGATCAAGTAACCTTTAGATGGGGGAAGGATGGGATTATGTCTTTGGGTGATTTATATAGGGAGGGCCAGCTTCTGTCGTTTACAAATTTACACAAGGAGTATGGGATAGATACGCAAGAATTCTTCAAATATGTGCAAATACAGAGTTTTCTTGGGGGAAGTTGGAATAGGGCAGCTCTGACACCACAACAATTACAGTGGTGGAGACAGTGAGGATTAAGTACAGAATTGGACAAATATACCAGATACTGATCCAAGCATCCCCAGATGACATAGGGGCTCCGAATTCAAAATGGGAAAGTAAGTAGGGAAAGGAAGGAATATATATTGAAGATTCGCTGGAACTAATGAATCAGGTGTTGATGACAGGGAGTCCTAGCAGCCAACATTTTATGTCTATTTTTGATCTTTATTACACCTCAGAGAAGATAACTAAATTGAGTGGTGGAGTATGGGATAGACACGCAAGAATTCTTCAAATATGTGCAAATACAGAGTTTTCTTGGGGGAAGTTGGAATAGGGCAGCTCTGACGCCACAACAATTACAGTGGTGGAGACAGTGAGGATTAAGTACAGAATTGGACAAATATACCAGATACTGATCCAAGCATCCCCAGATGACATAGGGGCTCCGAATTCAAAATGGGAAAGTAAGTAGGGAAAGGAAGGAATATATATTGAAGATTCGCTGGAACTGATGAATCAGGTGTTGATGACAGGGAGTCTTAGCAGCCAACATTTTATGTCTATTTTTGATCTTTATTATACCTCAGAGAAGATAACTAAATTGAATGGTGGAGTATGGGATAGACACGCAAGAATTCTTCAAATATGTGCAAATACAGAGTTTTCTTGGGGGAAGTTGGAATAGGGCAGCTCTGACGCCACAACAATTACAGTGGTGGAGACAGTGAGGGTTAAGTACAGAATTGGACAAATATACCAGATACTGATCCAAGCATCCCCAGATGACAGAGGGGCTCCGAATTCAAAATGGGAAAGTAAGTAGGGAAAGGAAGGAATATATATTGAAGATTCGCTGGAACTATGCTGATTGCAATCAACCGACACCCTAGATATGATCTACTCTTGCCTCAAACTGGCTATCTTTCTGCAGGATCTTTAGGCTTTTTTAATTATAGTTTTTAATCCAGCTTTTTAATTTTGGGGTTATTAGATAGCACAGAGACAAACAAAAGGGTAAGGGCAGAGATAGGTCTATCACACGGCTATGTGTCACTTATCAATGGCTAAGTGTCGACCCTTCTGCCTTTTCCAATTGGCGGGCTAAGATGTTAGCTATATATAATATGGAATCTTCAGTATACAAGCTAAGAGGAAGAAGGAAAAAGGAGTTAGAGTGGAGAATTTGGGCACCAATCTCTTGATTGGTAAATTAAATAAAGGATAGTGAAGATACATTTTAAATACCTACTTTTTGCTTCCGGGGCTTCTTTTTTTTTGTGGCAATTAGGTAAGGAGGGAGGGAGGGATTTTGTTACTCCTCCATCCTGCTACATCCGATTGCTGACTATGTTCATTCATGAAGTGTGTATATGATCTGTCTATTTATTTCACGTGCACTTTTTCTCTGTAGGAAAAAAACTATGAGGTTATTTACCCTGCTTAAGATTTGTAGGGGTTTATCTTTTTATATATTAAATGAATTTAAAGTTTAAAAGATTCAAAATCTCTCTTTCTCCTTTATATCATATATTATGTATTGTGTAAAGAAAGGTCATTACATGTATCAATTATCTTTATTATTGTTGCAATTTAAAATCAATATTAAACCTTTTTTTTTAAAGTGATTTATTCTTGATTGGGTGTTGTGTACTGGAGCTAAATATGTAAATTATCCTAAAGTGGCATTGAAAATCCTCCAAGCTTCAATTAACACACTTTGTCTTTTTGCATCAACATAATATTTTTGTGATTTATTAGGAATACAATTAGATTAATGCACAACTATCAATAAAGGGGTCAACAATTTGTTTACAATCCCCTCTAAATATTACGGTTTCATAAGAGTAATCCATACATTTGATTGTGGCAGTTGACCAAAAGGGACAATCTGTATGAGTCGGAAAATAAATATTACAAATAGATACCGGACCATATTTAATATTCAGTCTAATAATCACCCATCTCCCTTCAGTATCTATATCCTGAGAAATTAGTTTTGTCTTCAGGTTTTTATTTACAAAGAATCATAACACATTATTTAATATTCTTTGGTAAAAAGAAAACATAATCTACCCACCTTCTTTTAAGCTTCACAATTTCAGTTTCCGTGAAAAGTTATTCTTGTAGTTAAGCAATGTCATCATTAAATTTAGAAAGTTAAGTCACTACTTTCTGTCTTGGTGAGGCTAAACCCTTGATATTCCATGAAATTATTTTAAGAACCAAATCCAAAAACATTAATGATCAGATCAGATTGCATCTATACCTTAAATAATATACCAAACATGAATTGTAGGAATTTCTAAGTCAAAAAGTACCTGTTGAAATACATGAAAATTAATAGATATTTGTAGGGAAGAAAAAGGTTGTGAGATTGGAAAATACATATCAAGAGCATGAAAGAAGGGAACATAAAAACAAGCAAAGAAAGAAAAAGGTGCAATAAGAGAAAACATTAATAACATACCTACACAGAAGGAAAAAAGGTTGATGGTGTTAAGCTTCCTATCTAAGATGGCACATATGAGCTCCAGAGTGGTTCAGGGTGGTATTTAAGCATTAAATAGGTGAAACTTGCATAGCAACAAGCACAGAATCAGGGTAACCTGTGGAGACCATTTTCAAATATTTAGAAAACTGTATCCTGCATGTAAATTCATAAATGTATTTCACAGCAAGTTGGAAACAGGGCAATTGAAAGAAAATGAAAGGCAGTAAATAAATAGTAAATAATCATTTCATCTAGCAGTAGCTCTAGATGTTTCCATTTCTTCAATTTTGCATTCTTCTAGAAAGTGTTTCATTTTAACTGAATCCATACAAGTCATTTTATTTTTGTAGGTTACTTTAAAAAGTATGGATGAAAAAGTCTACACTTCACGTTGAGTAAATGAAGAGCTGGTTTCATGCAGGAATTCCTTTCATTGATCAATCATACTCTTTGTGAAACCTTGTGAGATGCATAAGCTGTTAAATGAACAGGCAAATCACTTCTTAGTTTTAATGATGGAATAACTTTAAGCAAATGTGTATTCTCCATGAAATAAATAACTCCTCTGTGTTATCTGAATGATGAGAAAAGGTTTAGTCTGTGACGTAGTCTGTGCATTCTTTGGATACTAATTGATGTAGATTCTAACATATCAAGAATATTAGCTATAACTGAATAAAAAAATGTATTGGAACGTTCTCTTCTGAGCCTTGTGGTAGGCTATTAACTTTACAGTTATTTCTCTCATGGCAGTTTTCTATGTTATCAACTTGTTTATACGTGAGGAAATTTCTGGTTGACAATTATTTCGTTTGAGTGCAGTATCTTCTAGAAATGAGACTCGTTCAATTCCAACACTCTCTCATCCATGTTTGCCCATTTTTAATGTAGACTTTGCAGTCTTGAGCTTGTCTCTTTCATTTCAGTTCACAATGGTTTAATTTCTTCCAGAAGCAGCTCCAAAGAAATAGATGGAGTAGTTTTCTTAGGAGAAGGAGGATCCTGTTTTGTGCTTTTATGGGTCAGACATTAGGATTGAGAGGTAGGCTAGCAACAAGGGTAGTCAATGAGTAAGATGTAGTAGGTGTTTTTTTATTAGATATGGTAAGGATGTCTCTTCTGTTTAAATGATGAACTGTCTACCATTATCTCTGAGTTAAGGAAAAGGTCAGCAATAGTCGCAAGTTTACTGTATTGCAAGAAGAGCACATTGGAGTAAATTTTATTGGTTTTAATACAGAGAGAGAATTAACCATTCAATTTGAAAGTGAACAGATCTCTTCTTGGCACTCTGCAAGGATCACCTTGTATTTTTAAACCTAAATCATGATCACAACATCACTAAAGTAAATATATCCAAGAGAAATACAATACTCAAATTATTTCTTGAGAGTGTTGTTAAGAAAATCTTATTCAGAAATGATGGAAAATCCACATTTATTATTTAACATCTTGTTGCTGAAAATGAAAATGGAATTAACCCCCCCCCCCCCACCCCCCAATGCACTATATGAAGAGATCATGAAACAATATGAGGGAAATGTGGTCAATATCTTTCGACATGACAAAAAAGGCCCATGTGTTTGATAGGCAGTAGGGGATAACAAGTAGGGCTTCATAAGACAGCTAAATTTCACTCTGCAACTGCTGGTTAAACAGTCAGCTACCAGAGTACTTCATTACAATCACCACATCTGCAGGGCCTCTGCAAGAAACAGCCATCCTCAAGCAGCACCAAGGCATGCCCCATTCTTTGAAAATGTATGATTGAGACATGCAATCAATTTATAAAGAGACTGGTGTTCTATTTGATGTTGGTGGTTAGGAAATAATTAGCATTTATAGGATTGAACAAAATACCCTATTCTTTTGATAACTGGATCCACCATGCTCACGTCTGCATGCTTTTTGACACTTTAGATGTGAGTGAGTGTAAAGATAATTTGTAGGGATCTTTAGTGGCATGACTAGATCTAGACTCAGTCCGTGATGGGGCAGTGATACGAAATAGCATACCATTAAACTCCACTAATTATTTTAATATTATACAGACTAATACCTGTAGGTCTAAGCTGCCTCTCCAACTAGTTCCTTTGCAGTATGGTCCACGAGGTGCAGAGGTTCTAACTACATGTCTACAAATGAGGACTTAAAACAACTAAATGAAAGGAAATCTTGGTGAAGCATAGACATTTATCCTATGACCAATGCCAACATTATTAAAACCCAGCATTATTTTGGACCCTCTAATGAGAAGAGGTTGGCAACAGTATCCTAGGGTCTGTGCAGGATATGAAAATCTTTTGCTTGGCATAGCCCCAGATTTTTGCTCTATTTGTTTTTGATGGCTGCAGAAACCTGTGCACTTTACCCCTGCTAACCAGCAGTAAAGTGCTGTGCTCCCCCTTTTAACATGGTTGAATTGGCATAACCCTAATTGGCATATTTAATGTATGTATAAGTGCCCAATATATGGTACATTCTGTACTTAGGGTCTGTGTGTTAGCTGTTACGAGTGGACTTCTGCACTTATTGTGCCATCTAATACTGTAACAGTGTAAACATGACTTCAGGTTTACCATTGTAGCCTAACTGGAGCAGTAAAAAAAATTCAACCTGCCAAAATAAATCCTTTCGACAGGTATTAATCTTCCATTTAAATATTAATGTCTACCCTAAGTAAGCCTTATAGTCCATAAGGCAGGGTGGTTAGTATTTAAAAATAGGAAATGTAGAACACTCATTTTAAACATGTCCTTGTAGCAAATACCACCTAAAACCTATTTTCAATGTAGCAAGGCTGGCTGGTTCATGGAGAAACACTGGCATACACCATTACATTTAACAATGCTATCTTTGGCTAGGTAACATCTACATATGTTATTCTTGAACTCATTGTAATATTTAGTAAAAGCTGAAATTCATTAGTCGATTTTGAATAAACAATTTGGGAAAAGGTACTTTTAGAAACTTACAATTTTCCTGCCTAAAGCCTCTAATGGGTAATTTGCATTAGCATGTTGTCTTGTAGGTTGTAGTGCGCCTTACTCCGATTGTCCGACTACATGTAACTGCTGGTCTTCATGTTTAGTCCCCCTAAAGCTCTGGAGCTCTTGAGAACAGTTCCCAACCATATAATGGTGCCCAAACAACCCCGGGAGTACACTGCTAAAGCTCCTAGAACCTTAGGGTATCAGGCAGAGAGCAACAGAAAAGCTCTTCAGGTTTTTTTTTTGCTCCTATTGCCACCCAGGTGATCAGCCTTATGATCCTTGGAGATATTTCTGTGCTTGGAGTTCAAGTAGAAGGAGGTCCAACCACTCCAGGTTCTCCTCACAGGTCACAGAAAGCAAGTGTAGCAAGTTCAGTCTGTCTGATAGACTTTTGCAAGTACACCCCGCCGGTCCATGTGCATACAAAGGGCATACAAAAGGAAAATAACGTACAACGCTCCTTTCTTTTTCCTCTTCTATCTTTCCCTATCCTCTCTATCCTCTCCATCCTCCGGGGCGTGCGACAAGATGCAAGCCAAGCAACACGAAGGGGCGGCAGACGACAACGACAAGCAGAACTTGATGACTAGTAATTTTAAAAATCTATGACACTAATTTTTTCAACCTCAGACGGATCTAAAAATGTGTTTCCATGCCTATTTTCAGCAAGCGTTGGCAAAGCCAATAGGCTTTACCCTCCAACAGCATTACCTAACCTTGTAGCTCTGCCATTGCCTTTTGACAATGCTGTTCCACATCAGCAAAAATAGAAAAATGTACAGTGATGTATAAGCGCACATGCATCATCACGCATGTGGACGTATGCATCACGACATTATGACAGGCCAAGTATGGTATGGTCCAGAATATCAAGTTTTGAACATTGTGGTATCATAATAATGTAGCAAAAGTGTATAGCATAGCTTTACTCTACTTGTTATGTTATGTTAGCAGTTTGTGTAAGCGCGACAGCTGCCCCAGCAAAGAGGCGTCCCGGCGCTGGTAGATCAAAGAATGCAGTGTTGATAGAGGCAGGCCAAGCTGGGACAAGCAAGCCTAAGGAGGAGGAAACAGAAATGTTTTGACAGCTTTCCGAAAGGCAGACAGGTTCTCCATACCACGGACGCCCACCGGCAAGAAGTTCCAGAGCTTGGCTCCCAGGACCCGGAAGGAGCGACCACCAATGCGGCATAGCTTGGTACGAGGTACAATCACTTGATGTTGTACCAGTGAGTGCAAACTACGCTGGGGCACATATGGAGTAAGAAGCGGACACAGGAGATCTGGGCACCTAGATTTAAGAATCTTAAACGCCAGACAGAGAGCTTTGAACTGGATTCGGGAATCAACTGGAAGCCAGTGCAGCTTTCTAATCGTGGCTCTGGCAGAGCATCTACGGGGAAGGCCTACCAAGGTCCTTGCTGCAGAGTTCTGAACTCTCTGCAGACGTGCTATCTCAGCTTTATTTGCGCCCAAAAACAGCACACTGGCGTAGTCCAGGCATGAAAGGATGGTAGCTTGGAGAATAAGCTGCCGTACTTTAGAACCAAAGAACTTCAGTATCGGATTAAGGCCCCTCAACAGACCCACACAGGTGGCTGCCACTCTCTTGGTGTGGGTCTGAAAGCTGAGCGAGGAGTCCATCCAGACTCCCAAGTTTTTAACTAATGACTTGGATTCTGGCATGGTGCCCAAAGAGGATGGCCACCAGTGCTCATTCCAGTGGGTGGTGTTATTCCCAACAAGCAGCACCTCTGTTTTGCCTGCGTTAAGCTGCAGGCAATTGTCAGTCATCCATTGGGCTACTGCAGGCAGCCATCCGTCCCTAAATCTCGTGGCCGATATAGATGGCCCTTCAGTAAGAGTGATGGCCAGCTGAGGATCATCTGCATATGATACCAGCGTAAGGTCCCACTCTTTAGCAACTGCCGCAAGCGGCTGCACATAGAGATTAAAAAGGGACGGGCTGAGTGCAGAGCCCTGAGGAACTCCCTGACCAATGTGGTGGGACTGAGAAAGATACGGGGGTGCCGACACCTGGAAGGATCTGTCCTTTAAAAATTAACTAAACCATTCCAGGGCGAGACCAGTGATCCCAGCTATTTCCAGACGATATAACAGAATGTCATGCAATACCGTGTCAAAGGCCGCGCTGAGATCTAGCAAAATCAGCGCTGCACTCTGACCGTCGTCAAGAATCGTCCGGAGATGTTCGGTCGTGGCCAGTAGGGCCTGAACCCATTTTGTGATGGGTCCAGGATTCCGTTATCGTGCATGAATTGAGACAGCACATTATTAACGTGGGCCTCAGCGAGTTTAGCCACCCATGGGAGAAAGGAAATCGGTCTAAAATGTTCTGGTTTAGAAGGATCCAGGGTGGGCTTCTTAATGATAGGGGAGACCATGCCTCTTTCCAAGCAGTAGGAACACTGGCCATAGAAAAGGACAGGTTAAGTATAAAACTCAGAGGCTGCTGGAAAAGCATCAGAGACTCAAAGAATTGTGCCGGCCTCAGAGGATCTGCCGGAGAACCAGATTTAACTTTCCTACAGAGTTTGGCCAGCTCATCATTCGTGATTTCTGGTATGAGAGTCAGGGCAGCACCTTCAGCATTAGTATTAGTGGAGACGTGTAGGTCCAAAGAGTGCTGCGGGAATGACCTGTATATTTTTTGCACCTTTTCTACAAAGAAAATGGCAAGGTCATCACACTGCTGTGCGGAGGTAATGCTAGAGGCAGGGGTTCTATTACTCTGAAGATCCTGCACCAGTTTGAAAATACATTTAGTGGGGTTAGAACTAGCTTTAATTTCTTCCGCATAGAAAGTAGCACACGTGGAGCAAATTGCTTTGTGATAGAGTTTTAATTTAGCTAGGTACATCATTTTATCCCCATCTTCATAGTCCCTTCTCCATGTTCGCTCTGCCTTCTTACAGTCTTTCCTCATGGATCTCAGGGCGTCATTATACCAGGGGTTAGAGGGGGATCTGCACCCTTTAGTCCATTTAGCCGGGATGAGGGCATCGAGTCCCTTCACGATCCAGTCATGGAAGGTGGTATATGCTATATCGGGGTCCGCAGTGTCCCCACAGGGAAACATCCCTAAGGAGGTGTGGAGGTCCGTTAATTTAAGTTTATACCATGGCCTCTTAAAGATCCGATTCAGCCCATCCCTTTTGAATGGCTCCTGGACCATGACCTCCACTGTGGCTGTAACCAGGAAATGATCCGTTCATCCCATAGGTTTAGGCACATCCGTGCTGACCTCCGGGATGTTGGAAAACAGTGGATCCAGTATATGCCCTGCCGAGTGCGTAGCGACATGAATTAAGGAATCTAATTGTAAGGCCGCTAGATCCGTCAGGAGATTCTTGATGGTTGGGTCATGAACCTGGTCAAAATGGAGATTTTAATCTCCTAGAATCGTGAAATTAGCCGATCCCACCACCAAGGAGCTGGCCACCTCAAGTAGAGATTCAATAAACTTAGAAGCAGGTCCTGGGGGTCGATAAATATATAGTCCTGACAGTGAGAAATGCGGGCTAATGACAATCATAAAGCGAGCACCTTCACAGCCACATATATCTTCCTTGATGAAGGAGCAGGCGTATTGTTCTTTATAAATAACTGTAATCCCGCCGCCCCTTGCATCCCTGTTAACAAACCTAATCAGATTGCCTTCTGGAAGCGTAAGATTGGGTAAGCTAATCATGTCATCACGCAGCCACGTTTCACACAGGAAGAAAACATCAGGGGATTCCTCTAGAATGAGTGTCCGCATCTCTACATAATGCTTAGCGAGAGATCTAACGTCCAGTTGAATGACAGTGAGCTGAACTTGATTGGAATACCCCGATCTCTGTCCAACCAGACAGGGCCTTTGTACAGCGAATTCACAGGGTTTACATTGTAAGCATGTTTGCCCTAGTTGACCCGACAGCTCACTACAGTTCTGACCTGGGTTCAGTGTAAGCAGGCCCGGACTGGCCATAGCGGGCACCGGGCAAACCCCTGGTGCGCCGCAAGGGTGGGGGCCGGTTTTGAGCCGCTGGGGGCCGATTTTGTTACAGGGCCGTTTTTGCAGCATAGCTGCAAAATCGGCCCTGCAACAAAATCGGCCGAACATCGGCCGTGCTCGGCAGCACCTTCAACCCTCCCCCCCCCCCGAGTGGGGTGGGGGGGCCGGCCGAGCACCTTGCCAGGGCCGGTGTTGGTTCCCAGTCCGGCCCTGAGTGTAAGTAATGCCTCTTTATCATAGTGACGGACTTCCCGCAGACCACGACTAGGGGTACAGGCGAGAGGCGATGTCCTGGCGATGACGGGCGCAGACGGGCTTGCCTTTGGCGCGCCCGCTGCGCCCGACCGCTGCGCCGTCGGGGAATGGTGTTCATTTATAGGAGGAGAGGAGGGTGGGAGGCAGCCGTAACTAGAGCGCTACCCCTGACTTCACCCAAAATGGCGTCCATCCCACACTCGCACCAGCAGCTGATCGGCTGTGCGGGGAGTGGGATTGAGGTAGGAACAGTATTGAAGTGCAAATAGCAGTATTTAAAAAGGCACAAAATACATACACTTTTAATAAGATTAAAAAACCGATTGTGTGCAGATGCAAAAAAGTATAAATGAAGCGCAATGGGAAGAGAGCGTCCTCCTAGCTAGCAGCCCCCCGCATTCCGCCTCAGGGGTGACAGCACAACACAAGTTTATCTTGAAGGTACATGTTAGAAATGGGATCTCTGGTTGGCTAAGGCTTGCGCCAAAGCCAGGCAGAGACTATCACTCTAGTCAGGGCTGGGGAGTTACACGCCAAAGATAACCCCTTCTCACCACCTTGGTAGCTTGGCATGAGCAGTCAGGCTTATCCGGGAGGCAATGTGTAAAGCGTTTGCGCAACGCACACACAACAGCAGCAACACACTAGGCACACCACAAAAGGACCTCCACACAAGTTTATATATAAAAATAGCCTTTGTATTACCATAAACACATTAGCTCATAATCACACAATGCACACTGTGCCAACTGGCACTGGGCAGTATCTACAGGGGGATTATATACACATGACCGGATCTGAATCGCTGTTTTAATCTGCCCCTCAAGATTAAAACAACTATCAGTAGCACCATCTGCAAAAAACATATGGACGAAACTAACAAAACAAATAAAGAGTACAGAGATAACATCCTAATCAATATGATTGACAAATTCAAGAAAGACCTTGCCCGCTTTTCCCCGGTGAAAATATATCCATACACCAGCGATACTTATGTAGCACCAGAGTACAATAGCAGAGGCAGACGGTATGGCTCCAACTATTCAACATCTGGGTCAGACCCAGGGTCCAGCGATTCAGATACATTGAATGCTGGTACACCACAGAATGGAGGAAGAGGGTCTTTTCGAAGATTTAACAAAAGACGTGGAATGCAGGGTTTCTATCAAAACCAGGGACAATGGTGGCGCCCAGCCACGTGGGGATATCAACCACCACCATTTGCACAACATATGCCTGCTTTCCAACCACACCCACAATTCTTTCCAGACCAGTCTTTTTTAGGACAGGGTCGGGGACGCAACCGCAGCAAAAGAAGGGGAGCACCCTCAGTGCATTGGGAGACAGATCCCACGTTCCCGAACACGCGCAGCAGGAGAGGGCAACAGCAGGCGCCCAACATGAACATGGATGGGGCAATCTAATCGTGAATCTAAGCTCACGCACCCTAACATCCGAGGAACACAAGGTGCTTAATAAAGGTTTGGATTTGTCCCCACCAACAAAGGAGATCCATTCAAACTCAGTTGTGAACTTGAAAGTTTCTTTAGAAAAATTCACCTTCAGTTCTTTTTCAAGAATAGAGAGGGCGTTACTGTTGCACAGGACAGCAGCATGACCAACACTGGACTGCGTCCTAAGTCGGTTTTCACTCCTTTGATACACCAGGTTCCTTCCCAAGTGGCAACATTTGAGAAAGCAGACACTCATGACGTTATGGCGTTGTGTGATTTTCACTAACAAAGTTACCAGAATTTCTCTAGAATAGAAAGAACTGCCCTAGAGAGTCTGATGAAGGATGTGGACAAAGGTGGTGCAATGGTTCTGATGGATATCGACACCAATAGAACTGAGTGCCGCAGACAATTAGATAACACCAAGTCATACCATCTGCTCCTCACAGATTCGACTTCGAGACTTTCATCCGAGATTAAACAATTGATTGATGAGGCAAGTGCGGAGGGTTGGATCACCCCACATGAAGCAAAATTCCTGGTTACAAGTCATCTGGTTATGCCCTACTTTTATTGTTTGCCAAAAATCCATAAGAGCCAGAGACCACCGCCTGGACGTCCAATCATTTCCGGGATTGGCTCTCTTTTGGAACCGCTATCCACTTTCGTGGACCATTTTTTGAGGCCGATGGTTAAGAAAATGCCAACTTACCTCAAAGATACCGCTGATGTCCTTAGACTCCTCCCAGGTGTTGACTTTGACGCCACGACTGACCTGTTGGCCAGTTTTGACGTTGAGTCGCTATACACGTGTATTCCTCAGGAGGACACTCTGGAATCAATCAGAGGTCTCCTTGATGCCCGAACTTTGGATAGTATCACTCCAGTTAATTTCATCATGGAGTGTGCCAGATTGGCCATGATGGAGCATTTTTTTTGTTTCGAGGACCAGCTTTTCCTGCAGATCTCAGGGTCATCGATGGGCAGTGTTTTTGCGCCCAGCCTAGCCAACCTGTATGTCCATCTGTTCGAGCAAGACCATGTCCTCAACCACAGCAACCCATATTTCCATCAGGTGGTGCTGTGGAAGAGGTACATAGATCACATCCTAGTGGTTTGGCGAGGCTCGACCACTGGGATCCAGGCATTCCACAGCTGGTTGAACCAACAGAACAGATTTTTGAGATTCACAGTGGAATTCAGTAAGATCAATCTCCCTTTCCTCGATATTCTCATCTTTCCGGAGAACGGCAAACTACAATCTGAGTTATTCAAAAACTTATGGTCAGGAATTCCCTGTTAGCATTCGATAGTCACCACCCTAAAGCCCTACGTGAGAACTTGCCCGTAGGCCAGTTCCTATGGATTCGTAGGAACTGTTCGATGAAACCTCTCTTCGACAAACATGCTAAAGAATTGTCATAACAACTACAAGATCGTGACTACCCGAAACGCCTTGTTCGACGGGCATGGAAAAGGGCCTCCAACAACAACCGTGAGGCTCTGCTTGATCACCATCTTGAGAAACCACCGATGGAGAGACTTACTTTTGTAAACACCTTTAGTACACCATCAAATAAGGTGCAAAAAGACTGTACGCAAGCATTGGAGAATTTTTAACGTGGCAACTGAGAATATTCCTCTGCCACTGTTCTCTTTTAGAAAGGGCCCTAGTCTACGAGATAGCCTGGTACACACAAGGCCTAAATTACAGCTCCATCACAACACCAACACACTATGGAACCTTCCTCCTGTTCGAGGTCATCATCCATGTGGCTCGTGTAGTGTGTGCCCTCACACATGCAAGACAGAATCTGTGGACATTGGCTCAGGGAAGCCATGGATCTTGAAGACCCATGCCAACTGTAACTCGGATCGAGTTATAGACATGATCACATGCCCCTGTTCATTGAGATATATTACCCATACCACACGTAAAATCAAACTCCGAATCAGCGAACATAAAAGCACAGTTCGCTGCAACAAGCAATCCACTTGTCTCACCAATCATTTCCTTGCACTCAAACACAAAGCAGATGATATGCGGTGGCTTGTGTTAGAACGCCCTTTCATTCCACCGCATGTCAGTGACATCTCTAGGTTTCTTTTCATCAAAGAAATAAAGTGGATTTTTGAAGCATGGAGCATGCGGGCACTTTGTAGACAACTCGTTTGCCAAACACGCATGGTCATTGTTTATTCAGTGTATGGGCATGCGCGTAATGGATAAATCGATTGCTGATTCTGCCGCTAGCCCGGAGTCCTCATTGTTAAGAGCCTCCAATCAGAACAGCTCTTCAATTACCACTAATCTAAGACGGTATATAAGGCAGGCTGACCTGCCCTTCGGTACCTCCCCTTCGGCTTGGACTTCACCCGGAGGTACCGACGGACAGGTAAATAGCTTGCAAGCACTTCTGACATTCTTTTTGACCAAGACTTGTATATTTAGCGCTGCGATGCCCAAAAGATGTTGTATTTCCTTTCTTTCTTTTACCTGACCATGGGAAATAAGAGACCAATTAGTTACTTAAAGTCTCCATATAGGTACATGTTGACCCAATGATGTAGAGGTATATGAGCGTTATACTAACAATTTTTATGTATTAAATCAACTTACATTACTTAAATCCATAGTGGTCCTGTTTGTTTTTAAGCCCTCTAGTAAACTGTCAGAAACTCAATAAACAATTAAGGTTTTATTATATTTGATTTAGCTGTTTAATAGGAAACACATTCTGGGTCTCTCATCTGTGTTTCCTTGTTTTACCCACAATTAGAGCGGGGTCTCATCTACCGAGCAGTTGCCGGGTGAGGTGAGGCTTAATCCCACATAAAGCTGGGTGAGTAATATTTCTATGAATCTAAATTTGTTTGGCCACTCTTTGGGCTTGGTTGTCTATTTTTTGAGACACGCATCAAACTGTTCATTTTGCTCAAGAGGATGTATGTTCATCTACTTATGTCACGAACCTATCATTTTTTTGCATTATTTCAGGAAAGAAGACTACATACGCACCTACCGGTCACCACAGTCTATACCAGGTCCTGGTAGGGTGGTTCATAACCAATGATGTATATTTTCTCTTAAGAAAATCTCTGAATTTTGTTTTGTAATATTGCAGTAGCATATTATCCTTTTTAGGTCCTGATGAAAGCCGGTCACTGTTACCTTTACGGCTGAAACATGTTGACCTTTCATCTATTGCTGAAAGATAGTCATTTTTCCACACTATCAGGTTATTTTTAATCTTGGCATTTGGACGATTCTGAATAAACATATTTTTTGCCCTCATAGTCATTTTTAGTTGTCATCTCACTTTGCACTGCACACCACCAGCACTACTGTTTTGAAAGCACTTTGGCCATGTCAACTATTGGATAGAAGTCTAGTGTTGTACAGCCATCCCACTGGTAGGTTGGCGACATAGATCTCACTCCATCATCTCCCAGATGACGATGCTCTGCCAGGGTGGTGGGCTGATGGGACTTGTTCCAGAGCCTGGTGTTATTCAAATCATCTGTAACTGATGTCCTTTTCCTACTGAGCATATGTATTAGGTTTGACAAATTGACCAGTAATCCCCTCTTCTGTTTTTTCTGACTTGACTGGGGGTGTGGAGATTAATTGGTCGGTAAACATTATCCCCTAGACCCTCCTTTATAAAATTGTTTTCAAGAATCACATTAGGCCTAAATCACATTACGCAATAGGCATCACAGTATAAATACATTATGTATTTACCTTCAAAAACACAGTGCGCCCCAAGCGGGGGCACCACACCAGAAAACTGTCCCCAGGCCAACTAGCCTCTCACAGGGGCTCAAATGCCCAATGTCAGGAATGTCCGGGCTGGCTGCGCACGCAGCAAAAGCAACAAAGCAAAAGAATCAGGCCTAAACGTGGCAGCTGCCCACTACTTGCTGGGCAGCTGTAAAAATGCTTCCTGGCACCACCTTGCCTTCTGAGTCCCTCCCTGGGACTCTATCAGAAGATGAAGAGTCCCAAGTGTCGCAGCTGCCTGTGCTCTCACAGGGCAGCTGAAAGTAGAAATTCAAACTCGGGCACCACTGTGCCCTGACCCCTCCCTGGGGACCTATGAATAAACTGTGGGCACCGTTGCACCTGCCCACTGTCAGGTGGGGCAGCTGGTAACAAAAATATCACTGGTATGGCAGGGGTTCTAGGAGTCCACACCAGGACTCTGCCACTGGGTTGGCCCCCAAGTTCCCCTGGGACTTCTAAAGACAATGTGGCCCAAAACGAAGTCAGTACACCACTGCCTTACTCACCGGGCTCTTCTGCGGCTGCACGTGGGGCTCTCCTGCGGTGGCTCGTCTCTTCTAACCGCGGTGGGGGCAGGCACCAGCAATGTGCCTCGTACCCCCTCCGCTTTCTCTTGGATGGCTTTTTAAGGAAACAAGGGAACCCAAAGGCAATTCACTAGGGACCTTGGGTGAGTAATTGTTACTAAAGACAGTGATCCCTAGACAACGAGTACACATCAGTTAATCAACATATGCTGAATAGACAGTATGTTCTTTGTCCAGCAGGACAGAATTTATTTAAACAGTATGCTTTTAGTGACAAAAATGTTTCAAGTGTAGCACAACCTGCGACCCACACATACAAAACAAGAAAATAAAATTAGGAAGGGGGGGTTCAAGCAAAGAGGGGGAAGGTCTGTTTTCTAGTTGACCTTTGACAGACTTGATTTTGTATTAGTACCATTGTGCATTATATCCACAGTATTTAGTGCCATATGGTACATTGGTGTCGACGTTTCGATACCTCAACTCAGATACATGAGATCATCTTCAGGACAGTGAATATTAACATGCCTGTGTTTGAATAATAGTTTGGCAACCCAAATTTGGCCGGGTGACTGAACTTTCACAGTTATCGGGCGGGTCTTTAGAGCGTGTTAGTCCGGCTCAGAATGAGCTGATAGATAATGGCCGCAAGGAGGGCAATTGGCCAAAGTTAGGACCAATTTACTTTCAGCAGAGGTTTTTCGAGTCAAGAAGTGGAATGTTTCCATGAAGCATTGCCATCAGCCGTGGCCCGTGGAGGGTGTTTCGGTGGGGCAGAGAGGCGGGGTGGGGAGGATCAGGGTGGGGGGTGCTAAAAACCAGAGTAGGGATAATTGAAGGTAAGTAAACAATTTAATTAATAAAACAAATTTCGTAGCGCACCCTGCATCACATTTTGTGATGGTGGGGGTGGGCACCCGCTAGGGGTATGAAAACAACCACAGATAGGCAGGGTGGGCTCCCGCGCCGAAAATAAGTCGGATTGCGGGGGAATCTCCACGCCGGGGATTCCCTCACACAGATGATCGCAGCTCAGCGCTACAGCCCACAATGAAGGCGCTCCTCAGAAAAATAAGGCTCTTCTTTAGCAATGGAAAGCAAAGCAATCCTCAGGACAATAAATATATAGTGCTTCCCAGGCACTTGGACGCAAAGTCCAAAGAAAGTCTTGTGGAAGGAAGGGGGGCAAAGTATGGGCCCAGGCAGGCCAGCTCACAGGGTCCTCCAGCGGTTCCTCCTGGGGCCCAGCAGCAGCAGCAGGCCCCCCTCAAGTTAGGAACACAGGGAGAACAACCTTCATGGGGTCACAGCCACTGTTCCCAATAACCTGCGCGCATGTGCGTGCGCTCATCACTGTTAACTGGAGCGCGCAGTGTTGTGCGTGGAGCGTGCACACACACAGCACATCCCAGGAAACACCATTTTTCACGCCACTCGCAGTTTAAAAGCAGCGGTGCGAAAAACTGGTGTTTCCTCTTTGCGGAGGGCGGCGGAATAGACCAAGAACAACAAAAGACGAAGGAGCGGCAGGTAAGTGTTGCGGCAGCCTGTGAGCACTTGCTTTCTTCTTTTGAATGAGCAGCCTGGCTGAGGGGCAGAATGAGTGCTTTGTTTAAGTACTCATGTTAAGTGCAGCGCTGTCATGAGCTGCGATTATCATGAATACTTTAAACAAAAGCACACAATCTGCCCTAATTGTGTTGATGACTCATACTTACAATGTGAATGAATACAGGGAACGGGTACGTGGAGTAGTATAGATTCCAGCCTCATTGTCTGGCTGCCGTCAGCAGCACTAAAATTCCCAGAAAAAAAATATAAAAAGGTTTACAGGAACCTTGGCTGAATGTATAGGTTTTACATTCCCTCGAGCGCTTCGAAAAGCACAAGTAGCCGGACGTGAGGTCTTTGTGTTTACAGATGAATCTAATTGGATTTAATTCACTGCTAAAAAAATCTGCGATGCAGAATCTATAGTGTTGCCTGCATAAGAAGATAATTAATTGGCAGAAGGCCCGCTTGAAACTGGTAGTAGATTCTCTGATTGAAACTAAGGACAAGTGCGTCACAGCGCAAACCTGGAGGGATTCGTGCTTGCAACTTGCACTTGTTGGACACTGGAAATAAATCAAATGTGCACTAATGCTGCTTGGAGCAGGGCAACATGTCACAGCAGACACAATAGCAGAGGTGAGGACTCATTTAGGGGCCGAAGTCAGAGAACAGGCCCCCAAAAAGAGACATATTTATAGTGGAGGAAGGCAGGGTCAGAAAATAGAACGGAAAATAGACCTGGGCACAAAATAAGAGATACAGAAATACAACCATAACAAAATATGGATTCCTCCCCCCCTCCCAGCACACACACATCCCTATCACCAGCCAACACTCGACATTTCCTTCTACCCCAGGAAGTTAAATCTCTTGTGTATTAAACAATACCAAAGCATTTCTCTATGCTGGGTCCGCAAGCTAGGTCGGCATCACAAATGATAGCGCTAGTATATGTTTCATACAGTCTGTGATCTCAGTTAACATTAGGGTAGATTTCTTTTTCGACATGTTAATGAGATGTAGGGTAATGCAGAAGCATACAGTAGTTGTCTGCTGTGTCCTAGGCATTGCCTCTGAATGTCTCAGTCCATGATTATCTGCTACCTGTGTTTTCTAGTTACTTGTGGAATAGGTGATGTTGTGGTTCCTTCCATGTTACTGTAAAGAAGGGGAATAGCACAGAGCCCAATATAGCCCCTTAAGTGTCTGAAATCCCCTGGATTTTGACGGTCGACTCTTGACTCTCGCATCAGATCTTTCCTTGTGCAAATGGTCTTCCCTTTTGCATGCCCACTGTCAGTTGTTTGAAGCTAGAAGTGTACATGAGACATAAATAAGTGTATTTTCCCATGCAATATCTCGCACATTTTGAGCAATTAATTGATTAACAGTTTTCTCCATTCACACTCTTAAGTTATTCTGACCATTGCCTATCACAGGCTTTCTGGTTTGAAAATGCTGTGGCTCATAAGGGTCCGAACTCGTTCTTTTGCTGTCTCAAATTTCACATCATCCATTTCTTAGTGATGCAAGCAATTTGATAAGGCCCCTCCATTTGATTCCGGCGCAAGCATGTTGTGTGTTTCAGAAAATCATCATCAGAAGAAAGTAAAATGTTGAAATAATTATTTAAGTTCTGCACTGTCATATTTTGCCCTCTTATTTTCTCACTTTGTAATCAGCCTAGGATGAGCAATAAACGTTGTTACATTTGTTGTACATGCACTTGTGTTAATCAATTTTCAGCACTATGCTTGTATTCCATACAATACATAATATTTATTTGTCAGTTTGATTACAGTTCTTTTTTTACTGCCATTTCCAAAGGCATACTTATATTATAATCACTCTACTATATGTAGAGCATATTTCTGCATCCAACAAATCCAAATAGGGTTTTAATGTTAATGAGATGCGAGGAGTTCTAAAACTAAATGTGAATTCTGTAGAGAGTCCAATGGTTTTAGGTCGAGCCTGGGCAGCTCATGCGCTGCTCTGCGAGACATGCTGTATTGGAGTATGGAATTGAAGCATCGCCCACTCTCCGCTCATATTTGTCATTTTCTTGTCATTGTCCTCCTTGGTAAATGCTGGCTTCTGATTCGTTAATAGGCTTGTTAGTCCTTCCTTAGTACTGCCTTGTCTTCATTTGTAACCTCCCATAAGGACTGGCCCTTTTACTTCAGTTGTTAAGCACACACCGTCTTTGTAGACTTGCTGAATTTCTCTTCCTAATAGAGCTGGGCTGTGGGGTGATTGTGTGATTTTGTTGAAGTTTTCTTGTTAATTGCAGCTTCAGACGGGAGCTGCGATACACCTGAAAACTTTAACAAAGGCCCACAATCACCCACCAGCTGCGCTTTATTAAGAAAAGAGATGCAGCAACTCTACAAACATGGCGTGTAAGGCACATGCCATGTTTGTAGACTGGCTGAATCTCTCGTCTTAATAGAGCGCAGCTGCGAGGTGATTGACACTTTTGAAACTTGTCTGTGCTTGTCATCCAGATGTATGATACAACAAGTAACATCATACCTGCAACAAGTCAGTCTATTGGCGTTGTAAGTGGTTGCTAGCTGCATAAGATAAATAAGCAGCAACTATTCTTGTGTGTAATATTGAAAAAGCCCCGATAACACCACGACAATGTTGCTTCCCCTGAGTTTCAAAAAAAAAAAAGGGAAGCAAGTGTTAGTGGAGAGAATATTCCCGACAGATGGATCAGTCATTTACACACTTACAGCTGCCATCTGCTCAGACCTGCATCTTGGCAGGATTAAAAATCTTGGCAAGGCCTAACCTGCTTTCCACCATTCTTAGTTCATTCAGGTGAGCACGGTTACATAGAGCACCCATTTAGAAATGACAAGATGGCGAAAAAGGCTCCTTATAGAACCCCAACATTGATATGCAGAGACACTACTTCTGAAGCATTGCCATATCACACTAGCTGTCTTCTCTGACATATCTTTTGTCCTTTTTTCTTCCATCCCAGCTGCTCTCGCTGTCTCCTTCTCCTCATTTTCCTCTTCCTCATATCTGTCCTGCTCCATGTTTACCCACTTTCCCCATCCCCCATCCTTTTCTTCTCTCCATTTCCCTCTCGCTGCCTCTTTTTTGCTTTCTCTCTTACCGGTTTTCCATTCTCTGTTCTCCCTCCCAGTTCTCCGAACCCTCTGGCTCCCTTTCTCTTTCCATCCCTCTCTTATCAATTTCTCCATTACCCCTTCTCCATTTCTCGTCATTGCGCCCTGACTTTTTTTCTCCTTTAGTCCTCTCTCCCCCTTTCTCTGCCACTAAATCCTGTTTTTCACTAGTCTCCTTTTCTTTTTCCTTCTGGCTCCTATGTTACAATTTTGAAAACACATACCCTTATCCCTGAATATTAGATAGAAGCACATTTAGAATTTGGACAAGTGTGCCTCTGCAATGTCGGTGACCTGGACATTAAAAAGCTGAGATCAGATTATACATTCAAAGATGTTCTGATCAGGGGTCCCAGAAATAAGTTTGGCCAGGGCCCTCAAAATCCTTTTGATGTCCCTGCGCATTTGTTAAAGTTTTCATGTTAATCGCAGCACCCATCATGAGCTGTAATTAACACGAAAACCTTAACAAATGCACACAATTAACCAGCAGCCCAGCCCTATTAAGAAAAGAAATGCAGCAACATAGCTGCCATGGTTTCAAATTGCAATGTGGGACGTTTTCATAATTTCACTATAATTATTAGTGCCATTTGAACAGGGCCGGCTTTAGTGGCGCCTGGTGTGACAATGTTTGTTGGCACCCCAATGACCACCTCAGCTACGGATACTCTCATTACCAACATTTAACAGTGCCCCTCAAATCCTTAACCCCGCTCTCTTTCATATTTATTTTGTTTAATAGCGCCACCCATACCAGTGTAAGGTGTTCAGCAATTGCATACACATTACACAGAGACACTGAATCATAGTGTGTAAATCAATGTATAGGAAATGTTACATCAGACAGGAATAGAATTTGTAGGAGGCACAAGTCATCCATACTGGAAGACAGTATAGTTTAAAAGTTCTTGGTCTGAAAAAGCATACACTGAGAATTTAAAATGTAACACCATAGTTTTACTGATAAGAACTGATTTCTACCCAAGTGAAACCTTTTAGCAACAATAGGATAATGAAAGGCTGGGGGGAATATTCATAATGTTCTAATCTATACCTTACAGTTTGCATGCAGCTCTTTGATACTTAATGATTCATAAAGGGGGTGGTGATGGACAGAGTATCTGAATTAAGCAGAACACTCCTACCCAGTCAAAAGATCAGGGCTTGATCCATCACCGTTTTTTAGCTCACTGCACCATCCCAGCTCAGAACCTGGCTATATGCAAATTAGTCTGACCCTGGCCCAGTGCATCATGGGAACAGGGCAGACCAAACTACCAAGCCAATTCTTTACTGGAAAGGAATCAAGCTTCCGGGAACCGGTTTCTGGCATTACAGCCGTCTTCGGCCCGGCTTGCTTGAATCCTGATGGTGCAGTGAGCAAGGGACTCACATCTGAGTATACCCTTCCACACTTGTGGTGGCCAAAACGATTCATAAAGGGGGTGGTGATGGACAGAGTATCTGAATTAAGCAGAACACTCCTACCCAGTCAAAAGATCAGGGCTTGATCCATCACCGTTTTTTAGCTCACTGCACCATCCCAGCTCAGAACCTGGCTATATGCAAATTAGTCTGACCCTGGCCCAGTGCATCATGAGAACAGGGCAGACCAAACTACCAAGCAAATTCTTTACTGGAAAGGAATCAAGCTTCCGGGAACCGGTTTCTGGCATTACAGCCGTCTTCGGCCCGGCTTGCTTGAATCCTGATGGTGCAGTGAGCAAGGGACTCACATCTGAGTATACCCTTCCACACTTGTGGTGGCCAAAACGATTCATAAAGGGGGTGGTGATGGACAGAGTATCTGAATTAAGCAGAACACTCCTACCCAGTCAAAAGATCAGGGCTTGATCCATCACCGTTTTTTAGCTCACTGCACCATCCCAGCTCAGAACCTGGCTATATGCAAATTAGTCTGACCCTGGCCCAGTGCATCATGGGAACAGGGCAGACCAAACTACCAAGCCAATTCTTTACTGGAAAGGAATCAAGCTTCCGGGAACCGGTTTCTGGCATTACAGCCGTCTTCGGCCCGGCTTGCTTGAATTCTGATGGTGCAGTGAGCAAGGGACTCACATCTGAGTATACCCTTCCACACTTGTGGTGGCCAAAACGATTCATAAAGGGGGTGGTGAGACTGGGTGAGAGTATTCTGCTTAATTCAGAGACTCTGTCCCTCACCACCCCTTGTTGTAAATAATTTTGTCCACCCTAAGCGTGGAAGGGTATACTCAGACATGAGTCCCTTGCTCATTGCACCATCAGGATTCAAGCAAGCCGGGCCGAAGACGGCTGTAATGCCAGAAACCGGTCCCCGGAAGCTTGTTTCCTTCCCAGTGTAAGAATTGGCTTTTGTAGTTTGGTTTGCCCTGTTCCCATCATGCACTGGGACAGGAACAGACTAATTTGCATACAGCCAGGTTCTGAAACTGGGATGGTGCAATGAGCTAAAAAACGGTGTTGGATCTAGCCCTGATCTCTTGACTGGGTGAGAGTATTCTGCTTAATTCAGAGACTCTGTCCCTCACCACCCCTTGTTCTAAATAATTTTGTCCACCCTAAGCGTGGAAGGGTATACTCAGACATGAGTCCCTTGCTCATTGCACCATCAGGATTCAAGCAAGCCGGGCCGAAGACGGCTGTAATGCCAGAAACCGGTCCCCGGAAGCTTGTTTCCTTCCCAGTGTAAGAATTGGCTTTTGTAGTTTGGTTTGCCCTGTTCCCATCATGCACTGGGACAGGAACAGACTAATTTGCATACAGCCAGGTTCTGAAACTGGGATGGTGCAATGAGCTAAAAAACGGTGTTGGATCTAGCCCTGATCTCTTGACTGGGTGAGAGTATTCTGCTTAATTCAGAGACTCTGTCCCTCACCACCCCTTGTTGTAAATAATTTTGTCCACCCTAAGCGTGGAAGGGTATACTCAGACATGAGTCCCTTGCTCATTGCACCATCAGGATTCAAGCAAGCCGGGCCGAAGACGGCTGTAATGCCAGAAACCGGTCCCCGGAAGCTTGTTTCCTTCCCAGTGTAAGAATTGGCTTTTGTAGTGTGGTTTGCCCTGTTCCCATCATGCACTGGGATAGGAACAGACTAATTTGCATACAGCCAGGTTCTGAAACTGGGATGGTGCAATGAGCTAAAAAACGGTGTTGGATCTAGCCCTGATCTCTTGACTGGGTGAGAGTATTCTGCTTAATTCAGAGACTCTGTCCCTCACCACCCCTTGTTGTAAATAATTTTGTCCACCCTAAGCGTGGAAGGGTATACTCAGACATGAGTCCCTTGCTCATTGCACCATCAGGATTCAAGCAAGCCGGGCCGAAGACGGCTGTAATGCCAGAAACCGGTCCCCGGAAGCTTGTTTCCTTCCCAGTGTAATAATTGGCTTTTGTAGTTTGGTTTGCCCTGTTCCCATCATGCACTGGGACAGGAACAGACTAATTTGCATACAACCAGGTTCTGAAACTGGGATGGTGCAATGAGCTAAAAAACGGTGTTGGATCTAGCCCTGATCTCTTGACTGGGTGAGAGTATTCTGCTTAATTCAGAGACTCTGTCCCTCACCACCCCTTGTTGTAAATAACTTTGATACTTAATAGCACACTGTTCTATAGTAGGATTTAAATGTATAAACTGCAGGTGGAAATGCACCATCTTTTCAGTTTTTAAGCAAAAGTTTGGAGTGATATTTGGCGCTACACACGCGCAGTCTGGTTCCTGGCGCACAAAGCCATGGCTGCAGCGCACAGAGACCCTACACTGCTGCACACAGAGGAAAAAAATTAGGGGGAACATTGGTCACAGCCCCTTCTCTTATGCACAGGTTTCCTTTGTTCACCCAGCACAGGGCTGGGGGAAAACCAGATGCAACTGGTTTGGGGGAGCTTTGGAACACTTTGTTGTGCTCAGCTCCTCTCCCCTTTGTCAGGTGGGGGCTTGGTGCTCAGACGCACCACAGGGGGCGGAGCCAGCATTGTGGAGGGAAGGCACAGCCCTATTCAGGTCCCAGGTGCAACTCCTCCCTCCCATCTACATGTAGATCTCCCTATTCACCACTGGGCAGACTCATCCTGGCTCCTGGAGCCAATCACACCATCCAGCCCCTGTCAATCACAAGCCAGACATGCTTTCCACATCAGGCAGGCAGACACACAGCACACAGAAGTGCCAACTTCTAAAAGTGGCACTTCTCCACCAGTCACAATAAATCTGCACACACCATTGCGCAGCATTTATTCTCATGAGTTCGCACATATCAAATTCGCCCCTGCACTCCTCTCACACCAGGAATTACCAGGACACACATATCCCCCGTGCATTCCTATGGGAGGGCAGGCCAATCTCACCACACGCACTCAGAGTGCGCACACACTTTACACTGGGACACACTGCTAAAGTGCGCAGAGGCCAAAAACAACTAGTATCCGGTCACATTAAAAGGCAAAAAGTTTAGGGGTGAACCTGCACAAAAGGGCCATGTCCAACAGTATACATATGTTATAACAAGTCCTAGCTCGTTGATTGATCCCAGCAAGAGCCCAGCACCTTAATACCCTCTGTGGTGATTAGCCGCACTTTACAAATCTGAGTTGATTGATATATCTTCAAGATACATAATTGTTGGGTTAAGAATTGTAAATCTATGCATTCCTACCATTAATTTGCTTCTTAATATTTTTTTTTAAATGTTCGCTATGATTTCATAGTAGCGCAACACTTAAAAGTTGACATTCTTACATACAAACCACCACAGTAAGGATACAATGATGCAGCGTAAATATTTCTTTTGCACTTTGAAAATAGCGGTTACCCATCTTGGATTGATAAATTCTATCTTTTTTTTTCTTTTAATGAATGGCCCAGAAGTAAATTGCAGCTGCCAAGCGCTCAGAAAAAGAAAAAAGTTTTTAAGAAAAAAAAATGAGGTAAGGAAGCAACAGTGGAGTGGGCAGGGTGGATTGGTGGCAGTAAGAGTCAACAAGTGGCGAGAGCAGTAGAGGAGGTGGGTGTTTTATTTAAAACAACAAGACAAAAAGTGAGTTGGATGGAGAGAGCCGGCAGAAGCAATGGATGAACGGGGGAGGGAGAAGCAACACAGAGACTGCGAGGGGCTAGGAGGCAGATTGAGTGGGGAAGCAACAAACAGGATAGAGGGGAAAAACACATGCACCCACCATGGAGTGCTGAAAGATAAAAGAATTATTAACTGTTGAATGTTAGTAGTGGAATGATAAAAGTCATGAAATCCAAAAAATGATAAAGAAACTATGTCCCACAGGAGGGGCAAACAGAAGTAGCTTAAGGAAAATCATTGAATAGGAGGCAATCAAAAGAGAGTGACAAGTAAGCAAAGGGTTGATCCAAAGTCCACTGTAAGTTTTGGTGTTGCCCACAATAGGTATTTGACCCATTGGTAAGCAAGACCTAAAACTGTGTAGTCCAAACACATATTTCTGTTGGAGGCACAGTGGCTCACAGAGCAATTTTATTTTAGTGTTTTATGAGATGTGCTATGTTGTGACGTTCTCAAAACCCACTAGGGCCCTTATTGCAATTTTCCTGCCGCAATATCCAAGTTCAAGTTCAAGTTCGGGCATTTGTATAGCGCACTACTCACCCAGAGGGTCTCAAGGAGCTAGGGGAAGGGGTATATTATTTGTCGAATAGCCAGGTTTTCAGTTCTTTTCTGAAGGAGATGTGGTTCTGAGTAAGGCGGAGGTGGGTGGGGAGTGAGTTCCAGGTCTTGGCAGCCAGGAAGGAGAAGGATCTGCCACCCATGGTGGATTTCCGGATGCGCGGGACTGCGGCGAGGGCTTGATTGGACGATCTTAATTGGCGGGTGGGTTTGTAGAAGGACAGTCGAGTGTTGAGGCATTCGGGTCCTAGATTGTAGAGGGCTTTGTGTGTGTGGGTGAGAAGGCGGAAAGTAATTCTATTGTTTACAGTAAGCCAGTGGAGGTCTTTAAGATGTCCGGTGATGTGATCTTGGCGCGGGATGTCTAATATGAGTCTCGCTGACGCGTTTTGGATGCGCTGGAGTTTTTTCTGTCATTTTGTTGTGATTCCGGCGTAGAGTGTGTTACCATAATCCAGTCGACTCGTGACCAGTGCGTGGGTGACAGTTTTTCTTGTCTCGAGGGGGATCCAGCGGAAGATCTTTTTGAGAATGCGAAGTACGTTGAAGCAGGAGGACGAGACGGCGTTGACTTGTCTGGACATCGAGAGAGAGGAGTCTAGGATGAAGCCAAGGTTACGTGCATGGTCTGTGGGTGTGGGTGCAGTGCCCAGAGCGGAAGGCCACCAAGAGTCGTCCCAAGCTGAGGGGGAAGATCCTAGGATGAGCACCTCCGTTTTGTCTGAGTTGAGTTTTAGACGGCTTTGTTTCATCCATTCGGCAACTTCTTTCATGCCTTTGTGAAGATTAGTTTTGGCGGTGTTGGGGTCTTTGGTAAGGGAGAGGATTAGCTGGGTGTCGTCGGCGTAAGAGATGATGTTGAGGTTGTGTTGACGCGCGATGGAGGCGAGAGGACTCATGTAGATGTTGAAGAGGGTGGGACTGAGTGATGATCCTTGAGGTACGCCGCAGATGACTTCCGTGGCCTCTGAGTAGAATGGGGGAAGTCGGACTCTCTGAGTTCTCCCGGCGAGGAACGAGATGATCCAGTCCAAGGCTTTTCCTTGTATGCCGATGTTGCTGAGGCGTTGTATAAGGGTGCTGTGGCAGACTGTGTCGAAAGCGGCGGAGAGGTCGAGTAGAATGAGGGCCACTGTTTCTCCGTTGTCCAGGAGTGTTCGGATGTCATCTGTCGCAGCAATGAGGGCGGTTTCGGTGCTGTGTTTGGCTCAAAATCCAGATTGAGATGGATCAAGGGAGTTGTTGGATTCAAGGAAGGCGGCGAGCTGGCTGTTGACAGCTTTCTCAATGACTTTGGCAGGGAAGGGGAGGAGGGATATGGGTCGGTAGTTTTTCAGTTCTGAGGGGTCTGCTGTGGGTTTTTTCAGGAGGGCATTGAGTTCGGCGTGTTTCCAGCTTTCTGGAAAGGTGGCAGAGTTGAACGAGCAGTTGATGACATCGCGGAGTTGGGGTGCGATGATGGAGTCAGCTTTGTTGAAGATGTGGTGGGGACAGGGGTCAGAAGGCGAGCCAGAGTGGATTGAGTTCATGAGGCGAATGGTGTCTTCAGTGGAGATTGGGTTCCATGCGCTGAGGTTGTTAGTTGGAGGAGTAGGATCTGACGGGGGAGGGGCGGGTTGATCGCTGGGAGAATTCTCGAAGCTGTTGTGGATGTCGGCAATTTTGTTGTAGAAGAAGGAGGATGGTGCATCACAGAGGTCTTGGGAGGGAGTGATGTCGTTGGATGCTGCGGTGGGGTTGGTGAATTCTTTGACGATATTGAAGAGTTCCTTGCTGTTGTGAGTGTTGTTGTCGAGACGATCCTTGAATGCTGATTTCTTGGCGGATTGAATCATTTGGTGATGTTTGCGGGTGGTTGTCTTGAGGGAGGTCATGTTGTCTGAGGTTGGGGTTTTTCTCCAATTCTTCTCCATGGTGCGGCATAGTTTCTTGGATTTTTTAAGTTCATCATTGAACCAGGGAGCCTTTTTGCTGGTTGATTTCATCTGGTGCTTTTTCAGGGGTGCTAATTCGTCTGCACTGTGGGTAATCCATTGCCTGAGGTTGGTGGCCGCTTGGTCTGGGTCCATTGAGAGGGTGGGAGGGTTTTGTTGAGTGATGTGAGGAGTTGGTCGGTGGTGATTTTGTTCCAGTTTCTCCGAGGAAGAGGTTGTGGGCGGTTGTGAGTCAGGGTGGTTTTGTAGCTGAAGTAAACACAGCTGTGATCCGTCTAATGGAGAGCTGTAATGTGATCGAAGGAGATGTGCTTGCTGGAGGTGAAGATAGGGTCGAGCGTGTGTCCGGCTGAGTGAGTGGGGGTGTCAACAAGCTGTTTGAGTCCGAGATTGGCCAGGTTGTCCAGGAGGGTGGTGGTGTTGCTGTCGTGTTTGTTTTCAAGGTGGTAGTTGAGGTCTCCTAGCAGAATGTAGTTCTCGGAGGCGAGGGCGTGTGGGCTGACAAAGTCCGTGATTTCATCGCTGAATTGAGTGCGGGTGCCTGGAGGCCTGTAAATGAGGGTGCCTCTAAGTGTGGTCCTGGGGTCGGTGTGGATCTGAAAGTGGAGATGTTCGGCGGTTGCAAGATTGTCGTCGGAGCTGGTTGTGATTTTGATGGTGTTCCTATGTATGATGGCGAGGCCTCCTCCTGATTGATTGGTGCGGTCTTTTCGGATAATCTTGTAAGCATCCGGTATGGCTATGGCGATGTCGGGAGCGGATGATGTGTTCATCCATGTTTCAGTGAGGAAGGCGATGTCAGGCGACGCAGTGTCGATTAGGTCCCAGAGTTCTGTTGCGTGTCTGTGGACCGAGCGGGTGTTGAGCAGGATGCACTTTAGGCGGTTTGAGTCGGAGTTGTGTTTGGAGGATGTGGATTTGGTGAGGGTTCTGAAGCAGTTGAACTTGCAGGAGAGGCAGGCGAAAGGGCCGTGAGTGCGTCCTGGAGTAGCATCGCAGCATTGTGGTGATCGTCCGGGGTTGAGGGCGAGGAGCGTTGCGGCATCATATTTGATTATCGTGGGCTGAGTGCAGCGGGGACCAGGGGGACTGGCGCTGGGCGCGGACCAGGCGCGGACGGGCGCAGACGGGCTTACCTTTAGCGCACCTTCGGCGCGATCACTGCGCGTGAATGCATCTGTCATATGTGGACAGTGGAAGGGGAGGGGTGAGGGAGGGTCAGCTGGGAGGCGGGGGGCGGGGTGTACAGACGGGCCAGGAGGCAGAACAACAAACAGCAAAATGGCCGCAAGATAAACAGGATGATTCCAGGCGCAGGACGAATAAAGTTACAGCAATGGGCACTGGGAGCAGTGAAGCGCTATGATTATAAAGCGCGCTGAGGAATATGTTCTTCAAAATACAAAGCGAGGCTTACGATATGCTACAGGCACTTCGCATGCAATTATGACAATAGAACAGCTGATCTCAATGAAGCGCTGCGATAGAAATAATGCACAGGGGAAATGGGCTTCAAAGCGTCACAAGGAAATGCTACAACCAAGCAATGCGCGCTGCTATCAAAACGAAGCACAGATACTTAAGTGGCCAGGGAGCGTGGTGGAGCGACCGCTTCTGAGTGAATCAGGACGGTCCTCCACAGGGGAGGGGAGTACCACGCCAGGCAACTACACGCTTTCTTGTTTCTCTAGACCCCGATTTATTGGGTCCTGAACTCCGTATCCAATCATTTTGAGCCTAGACACACCAGACCCCAGACTTGTGAGGAGCTGTAGGCCTGTGGGCAACTATTGTGCCTGACCCCTGCCTGCACGATTACTTCAACACTGGAGGAGCAGACACAGCTGAAACGAAAGAAACGTTTCCCTCCGGACACTCCTCTCCCATTCCCATAAAAAAAAGCCCCTGCCTGATTTACCACCTGCTCTAAGTAGCATGAAAATGTGTGAGATTCTGAGCCTAATACTTAGGAGGTAGAAATGCTTATGGATTCAATCCGCCATTCCCAGGTTCGCATGTTGTTTTCCATTCTGGTCAAAATAACTCGGAAAACCTGTTAACTTACCAGGAGATACCAGCCAGAAGTGTTCATTGCATCACTGATATCTCCCTTAAGAGTTAACGGGGAACTCGCAATGCGAGCCCTAGAGTTAAATAAAATTAATGAAAATGACATAGGTAATATTACTGTTTCAAACCTCTTGAAAACAGAAAATTAACACATGAAAGTTTAATGATAAGGAGTGCTTTATTGAAACGAATTCATGAGTTATGGCTTTCATTTTTTTCACCAGAGTTTAGCTCACACATCACTTTTGAATTATAGGGCCTTTGGTTCCCACTGCTTATAATGCCTGTAACTGCTACCTCAAATGGGAATTTTGCATTTTTGCACTTTACTTGATGCTGCTATATAGTAATATATGTGAGATTTAGTGACTTCTTGGGAAATAATGCATTTTGCACATTGCCATTCTAGTATTGCTGCTGTCGTTAATGAAATGGAAACCTAACAATGTTTTATTTAAAATTTTATTGCTGACTTTTACTACTAATAATGATGGACCATGTACGTGATTATGTGTGTATAATTGTACTTTTATGGATAATGAAATATCCGAATAAAGATTATTGACTTGACTTGGCCTGTAACTGATATATTTTCACGATGATATTGCGCCTCCGACTAATCAGGTAAATATATGAATATGCTATTTTAATATTTACTGAATATTTTCAGTACACGCAGGCTGTGAAATATACTAGTGCACTGGTGTTCCTCTGGAAATACTCTGTTTGTCAAATCACACCAGCAGAACGAGAATATTTAAGAATGTTGCACCGCAGACTGAGCTGGTGATGTTGAGCCGGGATCCTGCAAAGACCAGAGCATGAAATGAAAACAATTACTGGGAGTTCCCTAAACTGGGGTTCATGGTGTGGCAGCAGAAAGGGGTCGAAGTCACGAGGGGAGGGGGCATTAAAAGTGGAGACAGTCAACTTATAGATATATTTTTTAAATAGCTCTGCTTCAAAGAAACTGGCAACAAGTACAAATGAGCCTGTAAATCCGTTATGGCTTACTAAATTGGTCACAAAAATGGTTCATCTTTAAAATATAACATGAGGGTAAGCTACCTGCTGCGGAGATCTTTGTGTATTCAACAATCTTCAGGGTATAATAATAAGAGTAAGATAAGTCTGATGGTTAATGCTCTTGATGGAAAGATCTGTGCTTTGTATAGTCACAGTTTTGAGTCACCATAAAGCAGAGTATAAGGTTAATGTGCTTGCTGCAAAGCACAAGGTGCAACATGCAGATCACAGACTTGTAATTTGTGTGGATAGCTTAGTGGGTTACTGTTTTTGCCACAGATGCCCTTTTGTTACTTGCAGTTCATACTTTACATTCACGCTAGCAAAGTGAGCTTTGAACTGGCATCAAGCAGCTGCTGCAAACTCCAAGGCATAGGTTTAGAACCTTTTTGTATTTTCTCAGCCTTTTATTATTCTACAGTTGCTAAAAAAGGGTTTCCTCGGGTAGTCCTAAGTAAGCCGGGGTGGGTAACTACGCCCCAAAAGCATAGTTTACGTAGTTCTGCATACTCCGCATTGCAAACGTGGTGTTTAGGCAAAACTACGTCTCCGTTGCGGAGCGTAGTTAGCCGGCCCCTCCACCCTGCCAAAGTAATTATACAGTACGAAAAAGGGCACTGACCTGCCGTGGCTGCCTCTATGCGCAAGACATACAACGTAGAGGAAAAGGAGGCAAGGACGAGGAAGGAGAGCAGCCATGGCGAGGAGGAGGCAACCACAGGAGGTAAGTACCTTTTTTCTAACTTTATAATTATTTGGGAGGGGGAGGGAGTGGAGTTCCACTGAGTTTCTTTCCAACTCCGTGGAACTTCACGTAGAGGCACTTCGCCTGGTCCGCCCTGGGTTAGTCTTAAGTCTTATTAGTATAGATCACCCAACCACTGTGTTACATTTTAAATCTTGACTATGGTGTCCATTTATGCCAGTTAAGGAGATAGTGGCAGAAAATTGACTCTACACCTCTCAGTAATACTGTTGCTAACCATCCAGTTCTGAACTCTCCGGTTTCAAACTATACTTGTTTTGCAGACTAGAAAACAAAAGTAGCAGATCAGGTTTTCCAGTTGGACAGATTACAGCAAGGGAGTAGGCAGAAAATTAAAATACCCCCCACTTTAAACTAAAGCTCTTATGGCACTAAGCAAGTTAAGCAAATCATTGCAACCCTCCCGAGAAGAGCTTGCTTGTCTCTTCCATCCAAGAATCTGTCCATCCAACCCTGATATCCACCATTTAACTTTTACAATCTGTCATCTATTCAATCGTTTGTCCATTATTCAGTCTATCGCCATTCTTTCTTTCCATCTATCCATTAATCCACACATCAATTGCCAATCCAATCCCCCACCTCAAACCTATCCATCAAACCCATCCATCCATCCATCTTGTCCATCCATCCATCCATCTATCTATCCATCCTTTCTTTTACTCAGTCTACCACCCTTTCACTTGTTCATCCCCCTTTAATTCACCGAATTAGCTATCCATCCTTTCAATCATCCACCCATCCTTTCAATCATCCAGCCACACTATCATCATTCATCCATCCACCCTTTCCCTCAGCGATTCATCCTTTCACTAATTTATCCACCCCTTAACCCATCCATCCATTCACTCATCCACTCATCCATCCATTTATCCGTTCACTTATCCATTGATCCTTTCATTCATCCTTCCACCCATTCACCACTTCACTTATCCATCCATTCACTCTTTCATCCAACCATCTAACCTCCCTTTCACCCATCCATCCTTACATTCATCCTTCCACTCATCCATCCATCCATCTTTTCCATCATCCATACATCCACCCTTTCACTCCACCCATTCATTCATCAATCCATCTATCTATCCATCCACCCTTTCACTCCTCCATCCATATGTTCACCCACTCACCCATTCATCCAGCCTCTCATCATCCTTCCATTCACCTTTTCACTCATCCAGCCAACCATTAGCCCTTTCGCTCATCCATCTGGCCATTCATTCATCCAACCATCCTCCTGTCCTTTCACTCATCCATCCATCCACCCATCCTTTCACACTTTCATCCATGTATCTATCAATCCACCCTTTTAATAACCCACCCACCTATCATTTCACTCACTCATTCACCCTCCCTCCCTTCCACTTAAATATAAGCCTTTATCAGCCGATCTGCAGAAAGATGATTCCCACCAAGAACCTCACCCCTGCTGTAGCTGCTAAAGCTGGGGGTTGACGATACCCCTGGTTTACAGTTAACAAATATAAAAAGATGGTCCCATGCTTTAATAAAGAACTTCATGTTAAGAAACTGGGAGTAATACAGGCTGAAATGAAATGGCGGAGACTGTATGATCTCTACTTAAAGTTGCTAATAAGCAGGTGCGAGCATACTACGAGTTCGGAAGTAAACAGAAAAGTGATGAATAGAATGCTTGAATTAATCTCAGCCACTGGCCTCATCCCAGTACATCGTTATTTTGCACACCATGCCACCACAACCTGGACCAAGCTACATTCAAATCAGTCTTGGCCCTTCTCCAAAAAGAACAGTCCAGCCTAAGCTGCCAGGCCAGGTCCTCCCTGAAGTGAAACACAAGCGACCCAACACATCACTAGACTACTAGAGGATTTTTTAATTTAGGATTTGATAAACCACACATTTTAACAGTATGCCTTAGCTACATAGAGCCAACACAGTGAGGGCCCTTAATAATGCCCCTGGGGCAGGATTCTAGAACTCCAAATCCCTTCATAAGTCCTTCAAAATGGAATACAATGGTGTGAGCAACATATTATTGTGTTATTACAATTTCCATTAACTAAGGGCCTCATTTACAGAGTTTGGATAGTCAGCATCACAGCAAGCCTTACTGCTGTACTGAGGTGCATCCAAATAAAAGTACAGGGATGCACTGTATCTACAAGATACATGGCATTCCTGTCCTTCTCCCCAGCGCCTGTGCACAAACAGCAGCCGTACGCCAACGCAGACACCTTTGCGTCATGTTGCCAGGGGCCTGCATTGGGAGCATGATTGTAATGGTGCAGGACGGGACACCTTCCTGCACAAAATCAATAATTGATGGCATTTTCCTCTTTCTATGCGTGCTGCAGAATGCAGTACTCATAGAAAGAGAAAAACAAGGAGAAATAAAAGTATTTCTTCTCATTGCGCCACTCCCACGCCTCCAGGAGGCGTAGGATACCGAAGCATTCCTAAATCGTTGCAAATCTGGGAATGTGTCAGGCTCCATTGATGTTGCATGGGAACACCCACAGCAACACCCATGGAACCCCCCTTCACACAGAGGAATACGTGAAAGAAGCCTATATTTAAAAGGCCAAGAAAATTCACGTACTGTGACATTTACGTGACCTTTTAAATTTGGGCAAGCCCATTGCCCTAGCGGTGTGTCAAAACAAGTGACGCAGCAGCGGCGCAATGGGCTTGTAAATGAAGCCCTAAATGTTTAATTTCAAAGAAGAGGAAAATGTTTGTTGTGTTCAACAAATGCTAGGAGTCAAGTTTTTTTTTTAATTCGCCAGCAGAACTGGGAACTTTAGTGATTCCACAGTACTCATGTAGCATGAAATTACCAATAAATTCTGTTCAAACTGGGAGAATTATTAAGCCCTGTAATTAGATTTTAAACAGGACTGGAAGAGATCTTCTATGTTTAAAAGTTTAAACACCTCAGATTACACTTTAACCTGCAGTGATTTAAACATAGAGGGTCTGCTCCCTCTTCCAGCCTTATTTAAACCACTGCAGTGCAGTGCATACCCCTCTGTACCCTTACATAAGTATGTAAGGGCACCAAGGGGTATCCACTGCGGTGAAGTGAATTCCGTCAGTGCCCTTACATACTTATATGAGGGCAATGAGGAGTATGCACTGCACTGCACTGCATTCCCCTCTGTGCCCTTACATAGCTATGCAATGGCTCTGAGGGATATGCACTGGAGTCGATACCCCTCGGTGCCCTTACATACTTATGTAGGGGCACTAAGGGGTATGCACTGCCCTGTAGAGGAATCCCCTCGGTGCCCTTACATACTTATGTAGGGGCACTAAGGGGTATGCACTGTCCTGGAGAGGATTCCCCTCGGTACCCTTACATAGTGATGTAAGGGCACCGAGGGGAATGCCCAGCAAACCATACCCCTCATTGCCCTCGCATAAGTATGTAAGGGTGCTGAGTGGTATGCACTGGGATGGGTACCCCTCGGTGCCCTTACATATTTAGCACTGCACATTTTGGTGCCCACTCTGCCCCCTGCGGAATTCCCAGGAATGAAACTCCGCCGATTCCGCCCACCCCTAGCAACCGGTGTGTTTAAAATCACAAAATATGCATTTATGTAGAGTTGAGATGCTATTCTTACTTCAAGTGATTCATATCTTTGGCATGATTTTTTGTGATTGACGTCAGATCAGGCATTTAGCCGTGTTGTTAGCAGGTGCCATTGTTATTAACTGGGTCATCCTATATGATTCTGTACTCATAAAAAATCAAGTCGTGTAACAAAGAAGATATAAACGTTTTGTCTCTTAACTACATAACCTACTACATCAGTTTCCAGGAAAAAGGTTTGGTAAACACAAATGTGCTATAAGTACAAATTCTCTACATATGTTGCAAGCCAAGCGATATGTTCTTCAAAACAAATAGTGAAAATACTGCAAGTCTGGCAACAATTTGACGTGGGCACACAGATCTAGGTTTCAAGAACTTGGATGAGTTAACACAGAACAGTAACTTTTTTGTTTTTGAAAACGCCTTTCCAATGATATCACACCGCAGCGATTATGAGTGGACAGAGGTGGACAGCAAGCTTTTCGTGACCCAGAATGACAACTTATTATTGCAAGCCCTGGTAATGCTATGAGGAGATTTAAATACAAACATAAGCAGAAGCTCTGGTATAGAATGTAGACATTCTATACGCTTGAACATGCAAAGACATGGGCATGACCTCCTGATCCCAACACTAGTACCTCGATACCCCTCTGTTTTCTGCTGAGGAGCTAGAGGGAGCCATGATGTGGAAATTGCAGAAAGTATACAGGGTTTTGAGAGTCCTCTTTATTGTTTTCTCCTACTGTTCCCTTGAAACCATGGCTGGCAGAACCATTTAATTACATATGGGTGGTGGGAAGAAAGTTGTTAAAAAAGGACCAAGACAGCATCCTCTCAAAGAAATGATGCTTAGAATCAAGTACCCTAGTCCCCACGCGTTCACTGTTCAAGTTCATAATCTTTATTCCGTTTTCATTATTCAAGAAAAACCATAAAAGTACAGATTCAACATGGTTCCAGTTAGGATAATTTTTTTAAAAACACGTAATTCATTATATAGTTTAAAATAGAACATACATTTATTAATTAAGATTGGATCGATGATTTATACAAATTTTTAAAAAACAGGCAATGGACTTAGCATATAGTTCGTTTTCTAAAATCAAAAGTGCTAGGAATGCTGGTCGGCAGGTTCGAATTCCCATTTGTCTCAGTAATGGAAGAATCCATCGTCTACGTGGGGCCTCATAGAATTTACAGAACAGGGAGACGTGGATTGAAGATTGAGGTGAAATATTATCATACGGGCACGGTGGCAGATTCTTAGTCCAGTCATTCTGCTTAGGGAACGAGATCAGCCTGTGAAATGTGGTTAGTCTAAGTCAAGTAAGCTAGAATTTCTCAAATTGGGTTAATTTGTACTTTAGATATGGCTGGATTGAAAAGGAGGTTTGAACGGTCAGCAGGTGTTAAACTGAGCACTTTCCTATTTCTTCAACCAGTCGAAGGGCTCCCAAATGTTGAAGTGAAATCTTTTTTTAGGTCTTTTCTAGGTATTTCAGAGAGTGGTTGGATGAGTGTAATATCTCTGCAGGCCTAAATCATTAAAAAAGGGCTTTACAACACTAACCATCTGATATCTTTGCTGTTGTCAAGTTGCATGCATTCCTCTATAAGAGAGCGGGTTAAGATGCACTGTTCAGTGGTCCATATGCGCCGGCATAGCATTATTGGCTGGATCTTTATAATATCTACTACGTAGTCCAGTCCTAATTCTAGATGACAGCCATACGTCGTTGTGCTCTGGGGGACTGACAAAAGGTATCTAATAAAAAGATGCTCTACCTTTTGTAACACTTCAGTGTTTGAGTAACTCCATATCCCTGAACCGAAGGTTGCCACACTGATGCATTTGGACTGATATATTTTTAGCATCTCTTCAGGCGATCTCTTACCTAACTTTTGGGCAAAAGCCATCAATGCTTTTGTGGTTCTTAAGAATGATAGCTTCCTACCTTGAATTGCCCTTACCCAGCTTGTCTTATTGTCAATTAAGATCCCTAAATAGGGGTAAGAAGTAGTGGTCTCTAAACTTGAGTTGTTAACAAATGTTGCTTTGCTTTTAGTTGTGTTTCTTCCCAGACCAATGTGCATTGTAAATGTCTTTTTTATATTAATTGTGAGGTTCAGGGACTGCATAAATGTGCAATATGTGTTTAGCGAGCGCTGTAACTGTACGGGGGATCTGGCCAGTATGACGGCGTCATCGGCATATAAAAGTGCCGGTATAGGACGGCGCCGTATTGATGGTAAATCTCAACTCTCTCTGGACATCTCCTGCTCTAGCCCATTAGTATATAGTGTAAATAGAAAGGGGGCCAGAACACACCCCTGTCTGACCCCCCTCCCTATACTAAATGGCTTGGTCAGCTCTCCATCTACTTGAACATCCTATCATAAGTGAACAGAGCAGTTATTCTCCGTGCACTGTTGCTGGTGTGGTTCTAGCTTTTGAACAACACAAGAAAAAAGTCACATTTCACACAATAATACACTAATCAAAATTCCACTTATGATTATCATGTATTTTCCAGATTGTTCAATACCAATTATTTCAAAAACATTCCTATTTGTAAACAAAAGTACAAAATATATACAAGTTTAAAGAATACAAAATCTTGTTGATAGCCTAGAGGATCCTTCCTTTTGCCCGATGCATTTCGAGCTCTGAGAGCTCTTCCTCAGGTGCCTGAAAGCTAAACAAGTGTATACATTACTAATATTTCTTTTGTCAATGTTCAGGGCATTTTTAAACTTCACTATGTGCAGGGCTTTGTTTTATAAAAGAAAAATAAGAGAAAGCGCAAAAGGAAAACGTGTACAAAGTACCCCTCTCCACACCAAAAGTGTTTGCATCCAAAATCAATTTTATGGCAAGACCGGAGGCTCCTATTATGCTTTCTTATCTTGCTTTAATTACACAGCAGCCAAGATAAGTAAAAAACTACAGTTCCCAGAGGGCCAGAGAACAACTGGGCCATGGGAATGAAAAAACGCGAGAACACCACAACCAATCACACGTGAGCTATCAGATAAAGACCCTAACTGACTGCGCAGCTTCCTCTTTTCTTGCTGCTCGCAGTCAGATAAGTGCCTTTATCCTTTGCTCCCAGTGTTTTATGCATTGTTTGATATTATTTGTGACCGTTTTTGTAATATTGGTATTTGACTTGTTCAGCGCGTCCTCACGCTCGTGCTTTGCGCTACACGCGCGTGCCTCCACGAAGCTCCGGCGCTTCGTTTTCCTCCCCCCCCCCCCCCCCCCGTTTCAGACGCTCTTGGTAGCGTCTTAGCTCGCGCGTCTTCGCGCGTCTTCCTACCGCTTCAGGCTCTCTCTCACCGGTCACCGTCTGCGTGTGACTGCTGCTCCAGCCTCTGTGCCTTCTTAGCTCCGTGTGAGCCGTCGCCTCACGCTCTGCCCGGCCCTCCTCTTGTACACGCCCCCGCTCTACCTATTAACCCTCGCCTACCTCCTGTCCCAGCAAACAGTACAAAAGGGTTATTTTGGTCCTCTTTCACAGCCTAATTATGGAACGTGATAGTTCCTCAGAGGAAGTCCCTTCCCAGGACTCTCACACTTTTAAAAAGGATTTAAATAAATTCATTAATAACTCTGTTGAAACAGCTGTGGAAGTCTCTATGAAGAGAATGTCAAAAAATATGGAAAACTCCATGTTAAGCATCATGTCCAAAATTATGGCCCAGTCTGCGGGGGAAAGCAGAAAGAAAAAAGTGGAATTCTCTGCTCAATCTCGTGCCCCTAAAAAAGCGTCTTTGATTAGCGAGTCTTCCTCGCACTCGACTGAGGACCCAGTTCCTCCCAGGCCTCCTACTAAGGAGGGGTTTGTTGGCTCCGAGGGTAAACGCAAACAAAAAGAGAAACATGCAGAGTCTCCTAGGAGAAAATTAGTAATTTCCACTATATTGGACACAGATGACGATGATGATGATGCTAATTTCGATGACGCTGATCAATTGTTTGACCTGTTTGATAACACTGACCCTTCCCCCCCCCCTGCTAAATCTGCCAAATTGGATTCTTTTTCTTTTGAGCCTGTTTTTGACTCCGAGGGTTTTCCCATGTTCGATCCCTCCACTATTCGTCACCCTAATTCTACTGAATGGTTCCCTTCTCACCATGTGGGAGAATATATCTCTGCCAGGTTGCGTCTTCCTTTGGAAGCACCGGTAAGAGCCAGGCTTAAATCTGAATGCCCTAAGCCTTCTCTCCCAGACAAAATTACGATGGTCCCCTCCATCGACCAACCTCTCCTCACTTTCTTTTCCAAATTCGGCAAGGACCCCCGCAGAGGGGTGGATAAAGCTTGGACCACTTGCCAAGACAAGCTACTGGACATTGTGGGCCCTCTCGCCCGCATCTTTGATTTAGCGGAAGCTTCTCGCTTGGAGGGTTCTGAACTTTCTGCAGAGGATATCTCCATGTGGGCTCAACGCGCCTTCTGCCTTCTAGGGAATGCTAACTCCGCAATCACTCATGAGCGCCGCAAAGGTCTCCTAATCAAATTGGATCCTAAACTTTCAAATCTGGCACCCATGGATCCTGGCCCCAAGGCGAACGGTCTCCTCTTCGGAGAATCTCTGGTTCGTGATCTTAGTAGATTTGTTTCTACTTTTGCTTCTTTGGACAAAGCCCAGCAAACAGTAAAAAAGGTTTTCGCCCCTCGGGTTTTTGGACGGGCCGGCAGAGGCAGGGGTCGCTCTTCCGGCCGTCCCTACAATCAAGGCTCCAGAGGTTCGTTCAACAACAACCAAGAATACAAGCCTCAATTCTATCCCCAACGTGGCCGTGGCTTCAGAGGCAAAAGTCAACGAAACTATCGTCAAAACTCCAACCAACAAGGTAAGCCTTTCTTCTTCCCCTCCTGTAGGGGGTCGCTTAAAACTGTTTCTTCAAAAATGGTGCACCCTCAGTTCAGATCCGTGGGTCTTAGACACGGTTCAAGGCTACCTGATAGAATTCCTTTCCCCTCCCGTCCAATCTTCTCTTCCCCCCCCTCTCGTCTTTTCCACTCTAATGGCATCTCAAATTTCAAACGAGATCGAGGCTCTTCTCCACAAAAGAGCGATTCAAGTTTTTCCCTTCGACTCCTCAGGCTTTCTAAGCTCCATTTTTCTTGTTCAAAAGAAAAACAAGAAGCTCCGCACGGTCATCAATCTGAAATGGTTCAATCAGTTTGTGGTTTACCGCCATTTCAAAATGGAGACCATTTTACATCTGAGGGACACTCTTCGTCCCAGCGACTGGATGGTCCGTCTGGATCTTCAGGATGCTTACCTCACGGTCCCCATCCATCACTCTCAATGGAAATTTCTTCAGTTCCAGTGGGCAGGTATCACCTATTGTTTTACCTCTCTTCCCTTTGGCCTATCATCCGCGCCCTGGTGCTTCACAAAGCTTTTGAAACCAGTGGTCGCCTATCTTCGCTCTCTTGGCATAAGACTAATTATTTACCTGGACGATATCCTGCTCATGAATTCAGACAAACAGTCTCTCCTCTCCGACCTTCTTTTGACTCAGTCCCTTCTCCTGGATCTGGGTTTTCTCATCAACAAGGACAAATCGTCTTTGACTCCTTCTCAGAACACGGAGTTCTTGGGGTTCCTGGTGGACTCTGCTGCAGCGTCCCTTCGCCTTCCCCTATCCAAAGTTTCCAAGATCAAAGCGGAGATCTTATCTGTTCTTCAGTCCTCTCTCTTATCGCTCCGATCTCTTGCACGGATCGTCGGCCTCCTCTCCTCCTCCATTCAGGCCATCTTTCCAGGCCCTCTCCATTATCGTGCACTTCAGCGCCTAAAAATCCGTCACCTTCGACAAGGTCTCGCATATTCAGATCTCGTGGCGCTAGACCCCGAGTCACGCACCGAGCTTCAATGGTGGATAGACCATTTAGATGCGTGGAACGGGCGCACTATCTTCGCCACGGCCCCAGATCTAGTCTTAGAATCAGATGCAAGCCTGTCGGGTTGGGGCGCCCGGTGTGGACCAATCTCGACTGGAGGTTCATGGTCCGCCGAGGAGTCCAAGTTGCACATCAACTGTTTAGAGATGCTTGCAGGTTCCTTTGCGATCAAAAGCCTTTCCAAAAACAGGATTCACTGTTCTATTCTCCTCCGCATGGACAATGTTTCTGCGGTCCGCTACATCAACCATCTTGGCGGAACAAGGTCCAAACCCCTGGCGGACTTGGCAAAGAGTCTATGGGAATTTTGCCTCGCCCATCATCTTTCTCTGACAGCCGAGTATCTCCCTGGAGATCTCAACAGCGTGGCGGATTGGCACTCGAGATTTCTTCGAGACTCCAGCGATTGGAAGCTGTGTCCATCCGTCTTCCTCTCTCTTTCCCATCTTTGGGGCCCTTTCTCTATCGATCTTTTTGCTTCCCGTCTCAATTCCCAATTGCCCCGGTTCTACAGTTGGCGCCCGGATCCCCTGGCTTTGGCGACAGACGCTTTCCTGCAAGATTGGTCTCGTCATCTTCATTATGCCTTCCCTCCTTTTCTGATGATCAACAGGGTTCTTTCTCAAGTTCGCCGCCAGTCTTCGTCCCTGGTTCTAGTTGCCCCCTTTTGGCAAGCCCAGGTTTGGTTTCCGACCCTTCTCGAAATGGCAGTGGACTTCCCGGTCCTTCTTCCCCCTTTCGGAGATCTACTTCTCAATCCTCAGGGCGAACGACACAGTCTCATTCTCGACTCCTCCCTGCAACTCTCGGCCTGGAAAGTTTCCGGCCTTCCGCTTCTGACGTCCTCATTTCACAAGAGGCTTCGATCTTCATCAGCCAGGCTTGGGCTCCAGGAACATCCAAAGCATACAGATCCGCCTGGTCTCTTTGGACAAGCTGGTGTTTGGAAAGGGACCTCGATCCCATTTCAGCCTCTCTGAATTTCATAATTAATTTCCTTGGTTCACAAGCCAGTGCCGGTAAGGCTTACCGCACCATCAATCTCTACCGCTCTGCCATCTCCCTCTACCATTCCCAAATCGATGGTAAACCAGTTGGTGCTCACCCTATGATTTGTCGTCTACTCAAAGGTGTACGTTGTGCGAAACCTCCGTTGGCTAAGTATACCTCTTTATGGGATGTTACAGTGATATTTAAATTGTTTAATAGTTGGCCAGATAATGATGTTCTTTCACTGAAAATGCTATCTGCTAAACTCACCATGTTACTGTGTCTAGTTTCCATTAAGAGAGTTTCTGATGTTAAGGCTCTAGATGTTTCTTCCCGCCAATATTCTCCTTCAGGTGTGCTGTTTCAGATACGCAGACGTACTAAGACTAATTTGGATTCAGTGTTTTACCCCTACTTTCCAGCTCATCCCAAACTGTGTGTGGGACAATGTTTAAAAGTGTACGAACACCGAACTGCTGATCTCAGAACGCCCTCTCTTTCTCAACTCCTTATTTCCTTTCGGAAACCCTTTCTCCCTGTCTCTTCTCCTACCCTTGCCCGTTGGGTCCGTTGGATCATGTCTCTTGCCGGAATTGATGTCTCCGTTTTCGGGGCTCATTCGGCCAGGGGAGCCATGGCTTCTACAGCCTTTTGGTCTGGCTCTCGTCTAGAAGACATTCTGAGATCAGCAGACTGGTCAAATGACAGTATATTTCGTATGTTCTACTGTAAACCTGTTCATACGGTGGCTTCTGATGTTATTAATATGCTTTGAACAAGCATAATAGGAGCCTCCGGTCTTGCCATAAAATGTAGATTTTTCTAGTATTCATGACGGAAAATCTTAATTTTATTAAAGACACGGAGGCGAGTATTATCCCGCCGCAACATTGTTAACATTTGTTCTCCCTCCCTACAGCGAATCCAGCCCTGCCACCGGCTTCGTCTTAGAAGATCTACCCTTCAAATCCTTCGATCTTCTCCTTCGAGTTCTCCAGTTCCAACGCTCCTGGATCCTCCTCCTGGACTCCTGTTTGGTCTTCTTCCTTGGATTCCCCTGATACAAGACTTATGTTCCTGGACTTTGGCTATATCCTTAATTTTATTCATTTTCCCTTTGTTTAATGACTATACTTGATCTGCTCGCCAGCGAAAAGAGGAAGCTGCGCAGTCAGTTAGGGTCTTTATCTGATAGCTCACGTGTGATTGGTTGTGGTGTTCTCGCGTTTTTTCATTCCCATGGCCCAGTTGTTCTCTGGCCCTCTGGGAACTGTAGTTTTTTACTTATCTTGGCTGCTGTGTAATTAAAGCAAGATAAGAAAGCATAATACTCGCCTCCGTGTCTTTAATAAAATTAAGATTTTCCGTCATGAATACTAGAAAAATCTACATTTCACTCCTCTTATACTCACTTGCCGTGATTAGTATTCTACAAATAACCTAAATGCAAAAAACAAATTCAATGAACTATTCCAAAAACTCTACCGTGAAATATCTGTAAAGACCAGCCCACAAAGCTGTCTTACCTCCTTTTAAGTCCGACTGAGACTCGGTGTTTGTAGTTTAAAAACAACCTTGTGTTCGTTCTGCCACCTAAAGGGTAAGGAATAATGTACACTCAGCTCAATACCGCCAAACGCTAAAAAACGCTACTATACTGTTTTCAAAAAGAGCTCACTTCGCTCTAAATTCCCCTCAATTGCCATCTCCGCTTACCTCCACTTCAAACAGTCTAACTCCCGCTTTTCATCTCGATCGGTACTCAGCAAACAGCCGCAGTTGTGGCCGCTCCGAACTATCCTTCTCCTCTCGTTATTTAAAAACAAACGATGGACCAGTCTCTCCATTACTAACGGGCGCCATCTTGGAATGGGGCCATATCATGATGCAAACCTACATTACACCAAACCGAAAAAACTGCTTAATCCTCTATAAGTGATGTGAATAGACATAAGAAATAAAGAAAAAGAAAAGGAAAAAAAAGGAGAAAAGAATAATATAAATCTGCCCTTGAGTGAACTGAATTCACAACTTTAAATGAACGATTGAAGAACAATGATAAGGCAGTATTATGTAAATATACAAGTCTCTAGAAGTAAGCATCATTCCTGCAGAATCACAGAGTTCCATTAATGACCTTTATAAAAAACTAATCAGATCAACTTTTTCATTGAGCCCTTTTGGCTCTTGTGTTTCTAATCTCCTGATCCAATATATCTCTCTTTGGAGGAGGGACCTGGTTAGATCAACCCCCTCATATTCCAGTATTGAAAACCTGATCTGGGATATGTTGTGTTGATTTTCCGACCAGTGTTTCGCCAAATTACTTTTCATGTTTAGGTTTCTAATCGTACTTTTATGTTCTAAGATTCTTGTTTTCAGTTTCCTTTCTGTTTTCCCTACATATATTTTCCCACATGCGCATTTTATGTAGTAGATCACGTTGTTGGAGTTACAATCTCCATCATAATGTAATGCAATTTCCTTTCCAGTATGAGGGTGAGGTAAAATCCTTCCTTCTATTACATTTGAACAATGCACACAATTGTAACATTTTTTCATTCCTTTGTAAGTGATTTCTTCTTCTCTTTTGGGTGTCATTAGCAGTTCTTTCAAATTCTTTGATCTCGTAAATGCAAAAATCGGTTTTTGAGTGAAGATCCCTTTGAAATCTGGTTCATTCTGCAGTAGTTCCCAGTGTCTATTCACAATATTCCTAATTTTGTGTGATGCTGTGGAGAATTTTGAAACAAAAACATGTCTGTCAATAGTTTTCTTGGGTTTATGTTTAAGAAGATTTTCTCTACTGCAGTTGCGTATTTTCCTGCTTGCTTTTTCCAAGACGTCATTAGGATACCCTCTTTCCTTATATCTTTGTTGTTGAAATTCTAGATGTTCTTCAAAATCCTCTTGTTCTGATGAAATTCTCTTAATTCTCATATATTGTGAGACCGGTAAATTATTCTTCAGGTTTTGGGGATGGAAACTTTGAAATAATAGAGAGTTATTCACATCAGTTTCTTTTCTGAAAACTTTGGTCTTAATCTTAGACTCTTGTATGCTGATCATTACATCCAAAAATTGTAGTTCCTTTTCACTAATGGTGTGTGTAAACTCAATCTGTTCCATGCATTGGTTGAATCTTTCAATCTGGGTTTCTAAACTCTCCCTTGGTCCAGACCAAAGTACAAAAATGTAATCTATAAATCTGCGATATAAAATCGCTTGTTTTTGCGAAGTGTTGTCACTGTAGATTAAATCAGCCTCGAATTTAGCCATGAAGGTATTTGCATAGGCCGGTGCCCCTGCAAATCCCATCGACGTTCCATTCTGTTGAAGGAAAAACTTGGTGTTCCACTTGAAATAACTGTGGTATAAACAGAAATGTAAAAGTTCCAAAATAAACACTTTGTCTGCTTTGACTGATGGTTGTTGCAACAAAGCCCATTCCACAGCTTCAAGACCGGATTTATGGGGGATAGATGTGTACAATGATTTCACATCTATTGTACACAACAACATCTGGTTCGTAGTTGTAATTTCCTGCAGCTTCATTAGGAAATCATTGGTGTCTTTTATATAAGAAGGCCATTGTTGTACGAACGGCTGAAGGAATTTATCAATATACTGACCGAGTGGTTCAAAAATGGTTCCACACCCGGTAACTATGGGGCGCATGGGTGGATCTTTTAGGTTCTTGTGAACCTTTGGGAGCATATAGAGACGCGGTCTCCTGGGATACTGGACGAATAAGAATTGTTTTGTGGCTGCTGAAATGTGATTTGATTCATATGCCTGTTCAAGAATACCTTGGAGGGTTCTTTTTAATTCTTCCGTCGGGTCGGGTCGCTGTCTAATTCAAAGTAGGTTGACAAATCTGCCACATGTTCATTCACTTTTTGGTGATACATGGTTTTGACCATGACAATTATGGCTCCCCTTTTGTCTGCCTTTTGAATGGAAATTTCTTCATTTTCCTGAAGACTTTTTAGAGTATTTCTGTCATGTACTGACAGATTCTTCTTTTTAGATTTATGAAAATTTAAGCGATCCAAATCATTCTTTACTGCATTCTCGAAAGCGTCAAGAATTTTGTGTGAGACCGGTGCTTGAAATTTTGATTTTGGTCTAAACTCCATGAATTCCGGTTCTTCTTTCTCTGATTGAACAGGCACTACATTGTTGAAAAAATGTCTTAATTTGAGCACTCTCATAAATCTAAAAAAAGCAATTTCACTCTCCAATTTGTGGGTGTCGTATGTGGGAACAAACCCTAAACCTTTGTTTAAGACTCGTATTTCATCCTTAGACAGTTCCGTTTTAGAGATGTTTATCACTAGGTTTGCCTTTGGCTCCTTGTTCGTGCTCCTTCCGCTACCTCTCCTAGTTTTCCTGTCGTTTTTTGTTTCCCTGGAGGTTGCCTTGAGTCCCCTGCCTGTAACAAAAAAGACTGGCTGGTTCCTGTGGCTTTTGTGGCGCCTTTCGCCACTGACTCAACTGTAGATTGTTCTCCTGAAATTTGAGTTTGCGCAGATGGTCTGTTGGTGTTTAAATCTACCCCATATCTTATCCTTGGGGATGCATCTGAGTAAAGTTCTCTTAGGAAGTTCACCAACTGGGGATCTACCCACATGTCTAAAATTATTGCCCACAACTTTGAATGACTAACACAGTCGAAGGCTGCGGTTAGGTCTACATAGACCATATGCAGGGCTCCTCCCTTCGCTGAAACGTACTTCCCTATTAATAAGGTTAGGTTCAACGCCTGGTCCACCGTGCCCAAGCCTTCTCGGAACCCGTACTGTAAATCCGATAGTATCTTGTTGTCGGAGGCCCTAATCTGAAGACGATCTAAGAGGATTCGTCCAGCAATTTTACCGAGGGAATCCAAAAGTGATATAGTCCGATAACAGGCTGGACTTTCACGGTCGCCCTTTTTAAAAATTGGAACCAAAATGGATGTCGACCATGACTCGACCAATCCTATGCTAATTGCTGCCTCCAATACCTTTGTTACAATGGGGGACCACAGGTCTAAATTATACTCAAAAAGATTTACCGGAACCCCGTCCGGACCTGGTGCTTTTCCGTTTTTTGATTTTTTAAGTGCGGTGATGACTTCTTTATGTGTGATTTTTAATTGTAGTGGATAGTTGACTAGGTTCAAGGACTCTTCCAAAATTGGTGGGTTGTCGTCATCCTTTTTAAAGATGTTTGAAAAGTGATTAACCCACTTGGCGGCGTCTATCGGCACTTCCAGCTTCGAGGAATCATAACCATCGCAAAGAAAGGGAGATTTAACTATCCTCCAAAAAGTAATGTTATCTTTCAAAGAGCAGCTCTCATGTAATTGTTTCCATAAATTGTCCTTAATCTGTATTTTGCATTTTTTTAGGGCTAGCTTGTATCTTTTCCTTGATTCCACTATTTCATTTCTGGACCTTGTATCTCCTGTTAGGGCTACCTTTAATTTTGTATAGGCTTTTGTACAGTCTATATTAAACCAACCCTTCCTTTCGGACCCTTTTGATTTCTTTTTGCATAGCAATTCATCTTCTATGATTTTAGTGATGGAATCATAGTTGAACAGTACCAACTCAGGAGTAGTAGACAAATCTAAACAAGCAAAGAGCATGGGGAGAGCTTTCTTTACTACATTGATTGTTATTATGTTTTTATCAATCCTGCCCCATTTTAATGAGAAACCATTTAGTTTGTCTAGATGGAGAGATTGCTGATCTAGGATACTCCAATAAGCTGTTTCTGCAATGGCAGAGCGAATACTCATTGAGGACGTATTTGGAAAGTGGTCGCTAACTGCATTCACAGTTGTTTCAAACTTGCCTAATCTTGGCGTATTGGTTTTTGATGTGAGTATAAAATCAATTATACTGTTGGCGCCTCTTCCATTAAATGTTCTAGAAAATGGTACCGGTGGGTCAACTATTTCATTTGCAAAACCCAGATTTGCAGCTGCCGTTATTTCATTCATGTGGTTTGTCGGATTTTTTCCATCCTCGTCCTCAATACCACATTTTTTAGAGCCACTACCTTTGCACAGAGTCAAATTGAAGTCATCACCCCATATTAATGTTACCGATCTTTTAATGTGTTTCTGAATTAGATTCTGAATTAAGGAAAAAATCTAATTTAAAACATCTGTTAAATCTAGCATATTGAAATTATTATAAAAATGTATAATGATAGAAATAATAGAAGCCTTATGTACTATCATTAAAGCCTGATAGTTGGAGCCCAATTTTAAGACTTCGATTTTGTCAGCGTCTAAGGTATTAGATACAAATATTATCAAACCCCCCTTTGCTCTTCCAGATATTGACGGAATGGCTTTTGAAAAATAGGTTTTGTAGCCCAGCAGATGAACTGGGGTACATAGCCATGTTTTCTGCAGAGCGATAATATTATGTAATGTTGCCCCTGTACTCCAGTCAATATTCGTGAGTTTATTCTGAAGTCCAGCTACATTCCAAAAGATACTATCTAACGTTGGGCTCCCTTTATCAGGTTGAACTGACACTTTAGAATTCGTTGGGGAGGGTATTATCTTGGGTATACTGACTGTGTATGTCTGTTCAATCTCTCCCTCACCTGAAATGTCTCCCCTATCTCCAGTAAACTTTGAGCTTGTTAAGTCTAACAGACTTGATAATGGTCCCTTGTGGGTGTTTAAGGGAACCTTTGTATTTAATGGACATATGGCCATGGGATGAGCGTCATTAAGTCAGTCACCCCCGTCTAAGCTGGTAAGGGCAGCGAACCTGTTTGAGGTCTGGATGTCAAAGACTGAGCCCCCCAGGATGTTATAATTTGGGTTAATTGATCTTCGTTGGTGAGGGAGTAGTGACCCGGGATAAAAATAACTCAGGTCATGTATCCCGATCCCTTCCCCTCCACTCTCATGGTACCAGTCATTGATGAACAAAATAACCCTGTGATCTCTAAAATGAATGATTATCACAACACCTTGCGTGCTTTTGGGCCTCTGTCCCTACCCAGCTAAGCCTTCTAACATTTAAAATGTCCCTATTGATATTGGGGGGTAAGGGTCTATTCTTCCCTAGCCAGTATATTACCTTGTTTTTAAGGTCCGAGTACCCCTCAGTTTTCTCTGTTTTCAATTCTGGAACCCCTGTCAGTATTGCAACGTAAGCGGCTGCTTCTGGCGGGAGGTCTATCTGTATATTGGAGACAATTAAATTCCTGATGTTTTGCCTCTCCCTCTCACCTTTTCTATATATATCCAGTGGGTTATTTTGGTGTTCTACGGTTTCTTTCGCCGTGGGCGTCTTAGATGTTTTCGGGGCATTCGTTGCCTTCATAGGGGGGATTGATTTCTTCGTTAGTGGAGGTATCGGTTTTAGTGTTTTATTTCCTTTGTTTGAGTCATACGGCCCAGGGTTTGCAACTAGTGTTCATTTTCTGTTGTCTTCTACTAAATCCTTTATTAGGATTGTATTTGTAGTTATGGCTTCCTCTATTGACCCCCAGGTGAGTTGCTAGCCTTTTGACTCTTTCAACAAGGGGCAGCAGTAAGGATTTTACTAACACCTCAATATTCCCCATTAGATTTTGGTTTGGATATTGGTGTCTGGTCGATGGCTGGCCTGAGGCTATAATCTCTGTTCCTGTAGTATGAGTAGTCGGGTGAAGTCGGGAGATGTTAGGTATTTTAGCCTGCCTCCCCTCTTGACTATTTACCCCCCTTTTTCTCTTTAATGTGGGCCTTTTAGGTGGTAATGGGGCCTGGGGATTGTTCTTTTGATTGGACATTAAAGGGTGAAGCATCAGGGATTCTTCGGGGATTATTTCTAGGGCAAGGTCTGTACTGGTGTCCCTACTAGTATCAGCCCTATTGGGTTCAGATATTGTTGTGGATTCAAGAAATATAGAAGGGATGCTAATGTCGCTAATTGTGGGTTTTTCCTTCCCATTAATAGAATTTGGGGTGGTTGCTTGTTGTATTAACCCCAGCGAGGAGCGCCTGTTCTGCAGTTTTGTTGAGAGATGGCACTCAGCGTTGGCAATTTCTTGTTCCAGCGCTGTGGCCGCCTTTGTAATATATTGATCTATTGTGCCCCTCAAGGACCCACCCGGTAGGGATTTCTTGCCATTAATGCCCCTAGCACCCCTTGGGGACATGGCCGATGGTGTTCTGATATAGAATTGCAATGTGAACACGGGCACAATGCTAGTACATGCAACGAGGGACAATATGGCAGATAAGGCAATAGATGATAGGTCCAAGAATCAAAGTACCTTATTTTGTGAATAAAGTTGTAGTTTCGGGCAGTTTGAATAAAGGGGACCGGGCCCGGACTGGCCTCCTCTGGTCTCTGAGGGCCTCAGAGGGCCCGCCCTTTGCCTGGGCTTCGCTCGGCGTCCCGCGACGCGGATGTGTGGGCGTTTTCATGCGCCTCCTGGCGCGTCAGCTGTGTGCACCGCCGCTGAGGAAGCCGGGAGTTGCAGTTCCGGGGCGGCGACGCGGATGTAAACTGCGGCGCTGATGCAGGTGGGGTCAGGTGTGCCGGTGGTGCTGCTGGCCTCGTAAGAATGGCTCCTCCGCTGCACATTCAGGACTCTTGGCAGTGTCTGCAAGACAAAGTAAGTTCCCCCCGCTCCACCGATGTGTGGGCGTTTTAATGCGCCTCCTGGCGCGTCAGCTGTGCGCGCCGCCGCTGAGGAAGCCGGGAGTTGCAGTCCCGGGGCGACGACGCAGATGTAAACTGCGGCACTGATGCAGGTGGGGTCAGGTGGGCCGGTGGTGCTGCTGGCCTCGTAAGAATGGCTCCTCCGCTGCACTTTCAGGACTCTTGGTGGTGTCGGCAAGACAAAGTAAGTTCCCCGCGTTCACTGATTACATTAAACTTGGTAATAATGTTATGACCTTTCTCTATTTACAGACATGTTTCAGGATGCGCTTAGACCAACGGTATTCTTTAAAAGGATGCTGGATGTTCACCCACATCTTTGGCGTGCGCCATCATCCATCCACAGTGAACTTCTAACCACATGACCAAGATACTTTCATAGCTCACCCAGGGTTGTAAAGCTAATTTAAATGTTTAATTGTTGAAGATTTATTTTCACCAAGAAAGGGGTAATCACGATAAATTGAGTAGTGCAAGACTTTTGCTAGTTACATCATGCTAATCTTACTATCAAAGAGTTAATATATGCAAGTGATGGAAGGGGGGATTTTTTTAAGGCACTATCAAATCATCAAAAGCCACATCTACAGCCCAAAAGAGTCACTGTATCAAAAAGGTATATACAATGTGTTTCATGGTCCCTGGTATGGTAACATGAAGAGAATAGTTTAAAATCGACAATATATCATAGCTATGTTATATATCATATTGCGTATTGCCCCATTAACTCATCATTCTCTAAGATAAAGCTGGTACACATAGAGTAGTAGGGTAGCTTTTCTTTAGGCATTAACTCACACACACACACAAGTTACCAGTCAGCCAAAACGGAGTAATTTTTTTATATGTTTACCAGCAGCTGAATATCCAAGTGCCACTTCAGTTCAAGAAAAGAGTACTTCAGATACTGCCAGAGCACAAAAGGGAAATAAGCATTTGCAATGCAATAGGACTCGCATTTACGCGAAACCAATTGCATTGCAGCACGGATAGCGGGAGGGGAAGCACGGACAACGGAGTGTGGGCGGGGGGAGAAGGGGGCGAGAAGGCATGGGCAAAGTGTGCTCAGAGTCTAAATAACACATACCCTACTGTTTAACACTCAAAGTAAAGGGGCCAGTAGCCATGGAGGGTACAAATGACAACATGGCCATAATAAGGAGGGACTAACAAGCCTCATATTCAATCAGAAGGCAGAATTTACGAAAGACAATGATACGAGCCAATGAAAAACATGGGCAGAGAGTGGGCGGAGCTTCCACTGCATACTCCATTACTGCATGCCTCGCAAAGCAAGCAGCGCATGCGCGCTGCCGCTATAGGCTCGCCCTAAAAAACTGTTCTACAAAGCTGTCTAAGGGTCTCATAGATTATTTTGGAAGTTCTTCCTTTAAAAAAGGATTGTTTCTACATCGTGTGAAAATGCCCCCGGGAATAGTCAAGCCTAATTTTAAATACAACTAAAAGAATTTCTGAGGTGATGCTGGCACAATCCTAGTTAAGAAAACTCTACTGCAGATAACCACAGACAAAACGATTAAGGAAATCAACATGTAGCTGAATGAATTTAAAATGTTTTGACAACTTTGAAAGTTACAAAAATAAACAAAGTCCACAAGTAATCCCGGAAACTGATATGTCCCTATCTTCGGGATAGCTATTAATCTTTTATTATTTGATTAAACAATTCTACGTAAAGTCTATGTGACCACGTTATATACAAGCAATAACTTAGTGATTCCTTGATTAATTCAAGCTAATGTCCCTGAAGAAGTGTCAAGACAATTTTAAAGGTGCAAAAAAACACATGATTGACAAATGTCAGAAAGCACTTACCTTGTACTCTACATCTTAAAGTAGCGAACCACCACAATGACTAATGACCATTCACAGTGTGATATTTGAGACAAATAGTTAAAGCAGGGAAAGTGATGAGTGAAAACAGAGACAATGGATATTACATAGTGGCTCTTCACTCTGCTAGGCACAGATGTCTGCTAACTGTAATTGAAATGCAAAGGCAAAACAGGAAAGCATGACCACTAGCATCTAACTCACACAGTCCAAATATATACTCATTAGTTACTCTGTACAGCCAGCTCTCTTTGTTCTTGATATGAAGCTGACGTTCATGAAACTGAAATGCCGTGAAATAAAAGTGATCACTCAAGTGCTTAGAAACTTCCCTCTTTATTGGCAAGACAACTACATCCAACTTAATTTGTAAGTTCCTTTTGATATTTTTTGGCTTAGGATCTGTTTTATCTTTAATGCCATTGAAAAATAATCAACGTTTCTTAACACTCTGTGAGTCCTAATCTAAATACACATGCATGTTCTGCTAAACAGAACTCGTACCTTAAATGCACATATATATAAATAGCATAAGTCACAATACTGAATGCAAGAATTCCTCTGTTCCTTCACAAAAGAATTCTAAAGTTCAAAAGGAAGTATTAGTTTAGAAAGCCTTTGCTGGTTAAAGACTAAGTTGAAAAACAATTCAAATTCGTTTTCCCACTTTACTATATTTCCGAAAGGCCTCTCTGAAAAAAGATTTCTTTGACCAAACTCTCAAATACAAAGACAGCTAATCTGAAAGAAAACACAGTCTACAATGCAAGAGTTGCGGCTGCAGCAACATAACATGATTTCCTATCAAGTGCACCACTGTAAAGCACTAGGTAAGCTATACTTTGTCCCCACCATTTCCAAATATCTTGAGGGTTCAACGATTCCTGGAAACTCGAGGTTTGTATTCAGGCAACATAATGCATTTGCGACACTCAAAAAGCCTTAAGCCAGATGCCCCATCACTTTCTGCACACCCCCAGCCTCTCCATATATGAAATAATCTTGGTGTGGACAGGACCAGAGTGTAGTACACCCGCAACTCGGAAAGTCATTTGAACAGGATGAGAATAGCTTTGAAATTATCAGTAGCATTTTAATCCTTGAATATACTTAACATTATTGTTAACTCTAATTTCTCACACACTTTTTTTCTAGTTACTATTTATGGAAAAAGTACTCCGATATGACCATATAGATGCATAAGACCAAAGGTCAAGTACCTTTGTAAGGACATGGAACTCCAAGGATTTAACCTGGTGAACTGAGCAGAAGTAAGCCACAAATGTTTAACTCACTCATTACTCCATGATAATGTGACGGATGGGAAATCCACCTTAATACAAGTGCATTATATAGTGTTTGAGTTGTAATTATGAGTATGGGCTATATGTCTCATTTTGATGGACTAGCCCTTCTGGCAAACAGAAACTCAGGGCCTTTGTGTTTTCTGTAGACGGTATTTCATTCCAAAAGTCAGGGAGTGCCCTGTCCACAAATACATAGTTTCAGTGTAATCTTTATAATCAAGTGAACTGTGAAAAGACACGTTCCCCATCAGTGTGTCTGTTTGAAATGTGACTTCCAAAGCCAGAGCCTTCCTTACATTACACTGGTCGACCACACACCTTGCAACATAATTGGCTGGTTAAGAACTTTGGCTCACAATTTAATATTTGAGGTTTTTTTCAGCAATAATTAATGGTTGTGGAGTACAATACATACCAAATCCTGTCATACTATTGTTTAAAAAATATAAACCAGGCCCAGATTAATGCTCCAGGCAGATGTTTCTGACCTAAAAATATATACGTGTAGGGTTTGGTCATGCATTTGCTTTTAGTTGTGAAAGCTGGGTGGTTGCCCAATGCTCCGTCTTTTTAAAATTCGTAGGTAAAAACATTCATTAAATTAAGCAATCAAACTTGTCATTGCCCTGACAAAGTGGTGCCTTCTCAAGCAATACAGAGTTTATTATATTCCTGATATGTTTCTTACCCCTTTTTTCTCATTTTTCTTGATTCTTGTTTTTGGGGCCATTGCATTCTCAATAATAATAAATGAATTTGAAATTCTTTTTCTTAGGTTGCTACCATTTTTGTTCCGGATGATGACTATAACCGAAATGTTTCAAAATGGTCAAAACGGCAACATTTATACTAGCAGACTGTTATCATTTGTGTCAATATTTATAATGTACTTTCATTTTGAGTCATGTTAAAATAATATTTGTATGTCAGTCTCTGGTACGGTACATATGCTTTTATATTTAGCACCAGCGCACCTTTCCTCCCATTCACCACTATTGACGTCTCACTGCACCGTTCTTATTCGAGTAACAGTACCTTTGTTGGAATGCAATGACTGACATAATAATGATGAAGGTCAAAAGAGTAAATCCATTAGCACTTTTTCAAAAAAGACTTTCTTTTTAAAAGGATTTTGATTTCGGTGTATAACTTGCCTTAGGAGTATAGGCTTATACTTCCTCCGAGGGGACCACTGTATACGAATATTGGTGGCGGGAGTTGCAAGAGAAAAGGATAAGCTGATTGGCTGCAAAGAAGGTGTAAACAAATGAACTATTTAATATATATACACTGGTGGTGGGGTATTGGTTCCACTTTAGAAGGCAGTCTAGTAAAGATACATTTATAATTTAGGCATAAACTATCCCAAAAATGTAGAAAAAGAGTGAGTTACTATATCGCATTGTAATTGCATTTATATAGTGCTTACTGACCTAGACGAGATGCTGTTGTGCTTTAGACCGAGCAGCATACTTCTCTGGAGCCCAATTAAAGGGCAGATTTACAAGAAAGTGATGCATCTGTAAAGATGCGTCACTTTCCCTGCGCTACCCTGAGAAACCCTTGCGCCACTATGGATGCGCCGTATTTACAATTCAGCAGACCGTAGCGCAAGGATTGACAGATGCGTCATAAATTCTGACGCATCTGTTGACGCAAAAGTCACATATTGCTGGAGTCGTGTCGCAAGCACAACGCAACTCCAGCAATGCAGCAGGAGGCCTATCCTCATTGTGCTGCATCACTCCTTACACCTGCTTCAAGCAGGCGTAAGAATTTGATGCAGTGGCATCCGATAAGTGGTGCCGTGAAATCTTGTAGATTTCACTGCGCCACTTCTACGAGACTTTTATGCATTGGAACGCCCACCCTGCATACATTATACCTGACCCAGGTATAATGTGACGCAGGGCTTCATAACGTGACGCATCTCCCTAGATGCATCACGTTGTAAATGGGCCGCATTTTTACGCTGCTGCGTCACAAAAAGTGACGCAATAACGGCGCAAAAATGACGCAAGGGGCTTGTAAATCTGCCCCTAGGTGTTCAGTAGTCATTGGTTTTTGTTTGTGATTCGAATTAGACTGGTGCTCTCAAGGAAACCATTCCATGTATTTACTCTAGCTTCCTTGGGGATGTAGCTGCTTAGTGGGATTAATAAATGAGCCTGAGGAGGTTAGGTTGTGTTAGGTTGTCTATGCGCCAGTAACTAAGGGCCATATGTAGGTAATCTCTATTTACAGATTCTTAAATACCGAATTTTACCGATTCGGTATTGCAGAATCGGTAACTAGTATGTAGGTAAAAATTCTGTAAATTTTACCGATTCGGTAATATTCTATATTACCGAATCAGTATTTACCGATTCAGTAATTCCCATTCATTCCTATGGGTCTGGAGGCCCATAGGAATGAATAGGAAGCCATTCACTATTACCGATTCGGTAAATACCGAATCGGTAATAGGGGGAACATATTCAAGGGTGGCAGGGTGTCACATTGACACCCTGTTGCACCCCTGAATCATGCATGTGTGCACATGTGACGCACATACATGCCCTAAGGGCATGTATGTCTGCCACATGGCACTGAGAAAATAGCAAAAAATTGCTTTTTCAAAGATATTCGGTATTTACCACCAATTATAAGTTCCTTAAGGCTTAAATACACTCACTTGAGTGCTACCTACATAGGCTTTAAGGAATCGGTAATTTATTGATTCCTTAAAATAAGGAATCGGTAAATTACCGATTCCTTATTTGCAGCCTCCTACATCTCAAATCGCTAAATACCGGTCGGTAACAGTGAAATTTACCGAATTTCACCGTTACCGACCGGTATTCCCCACCTACATATGGCCCTTAGGGCCTTATTTAGAGTATGGTGGACAAAGCGCTCTGTCGAAACGTGGCGGATGTCCCACCCACAGTATCTAGAGTGCCACTCATTATAATGCACCAATAAGGTGGCGGAAGGGACATTCACCCCACTGTTAGCGGACCACCCTGTCCATCAAAGTCCAAACCCCTTCCTTAAAGTATTTTTAACACAACCATCACATATTTATGCAAGACTGGCAGGGGACATTAGCATTGCTATTCCTCCAGTCCCCCAACACGCTCCTTCCATTTGTAAATATGGAATCTGCTCATTGAGAAGCACTGCTAGTAAAGGCGATGGGTAGTGGTCAGGCTCTCTTGCAGTACCAATATTATGAGTAGAAACACAATCCTAAATTGCCCAGCTCTACACAAGCTGGCCACGCCCAAGTTGAGAACAACTCCAGTTCAAATAATCTTTCCCTAGAAATGTGACAAAGGCGTGTTAGAAGGCCCATTCAGCAATAAACATCTGTTATTCAGTGCCATGATGCCCAAGGGTGAGTCTGCACTTTACAAATACACGTTATCTTATGAAACTCTTCCACAGCTATATCCCTTTCTGATGCTGGATGACGCATCTTGACATCAAAGATGGAGTTATGCAAATCTGCTTGAGGTGATATTAAAAACGGATAAATGTGTTCTGAGCACACTGTGTTTCTGCTATTTAACCAATTTTATCTAGCTCTAATGATCTGTGTGCAGCACCTAATAGAGTATACCCAAATACTCAAAATCTAACAATGGAAATGTGGCTAGTCAACTGAACGTTGACTCAGACTTAGATGCGCACTACTTGAATGAATATCAAATGATCTAACACATTTGTTCTAACACTGTTACAATTTTATTCCTGTTAATTCACAGTTAATTCTGTAAATTTCTGCACAAAATATCAAATTTCTTCAAATTTACATAAACACAAAAAAATTTTAACACATCATTCAATATACAGAAAAAATCAATCAGTTAATCTTAATTAGGTTGTCATTCGCCCAATGCATTTCGGGACACGTAGCAAGTCCCTTCGTCAGGGGCAACACTGTAAATAAAAATGTACAGGCACATCAGTAGTTTATCTTTAAAAAACGATGATAACATTTTGATATATCCAACCAATTACATTAAAAAAAAAAATGTCCTTCACCATAAAATCACCTACAGTGCAATGTGTATCAAAAATTAAAAGAAAAGTGATCACTTACACCGCTATCTGAGAGCCACTTCCTCTCAGTGATCCTTAATTCCTGAAGTAGTGCATATCTAAGTCTGAGTCAACGTTCAGTTGACTAGCCACATTTCAATTGTTAGATTTTGAGTATTTGGGTATACTCTATTAGGTGCTGCACACAGATCATTACAGCTAGATAAAATTGGTTAAATAGCAGAAACACGGTGTGCTCAGAACACATTTATCCGTTTCAAATACTTACCCGCCTTTGTTCCAGAGCACCCAATCAACGTGTATAAAATGTCTTTTGAATCAATAGCATCATTGACAGATAACAGAGCTACAACAAGAGCTTACACATCTGAACAAGCGGCCGAAGTCTATGGCTTGATCAATGAAATTAGCAATCTACAGGCACACATTGGATCAATAGGACACCAACTGAAACAGTTAGAATTTACGGCTAAACGGGAACTCAACCAGCGTTTACACGCTTCTACGTTGATCCAATATCACAAGGTTAAACGGATCCCCAGAGGACTCAGATTATCCATAAAACCAATGTTTTATCGCCTACAAAATAACTCCCAGTTCATGGAGAAATGGTATCAAATATTAAACAAGTGTTCACTTGATTTAATACTTCTCATTATAGAAGAATTAGCAAAAACATTAGACGAGTTAAAAACAGAAATTTCCAGTTTACGTTCAGATCTCACAGAAAGAATGTCTGAAGAAGAACTGGGTAGATTCCTGGCTGATCTCAACATTAAATTGGAGGAATACAGGAAAGAATTACAAGAAACAAAATTAAGAAAGTTCAAGCGCGATACTATTGATTATAAGCTTACACGTGGGCAGAAGTATATGCTCAAAGACGCTTCACACGGCGCCCAATGAACTCCTCTGAGGAAAGCTTGGCTACAGATAAGGATGTGGATTCATCTAGAGCACCAATAAAGATAACACATACCACAGGAAGTGATCAAACTCAGGAAAAAGCTAGCACCTCAGGACCTCAGGTGTCTTTTTTGTTACAAGTACCGGAGACAGATCATGCCCCAGACCAAGAGGCAACAGCTTTAAAAAACAAGGAGAGGAAAAAGAAAAAGAGAAGGAGAAACCCAAAAAAGGATTGAGGAGCCAGGGGAAACCCTCGTAATTAACATTTCAAAATATTCATTATCAAGTCAAGAGGAGAAAACTTTAAACAAAGGAATTACATTTGTTCCCACGTATAAAGGCTCTCATTTTGAAGATGAAATAGCATTCTATAAATTCATGAGAAACTTGAGGTTAAGGAATTTTTTTGATAACATTATTCTTAAAGATGAGACCCAGACAAAAAAGAGAGAATTATTTCGACCAAAAAGTACCTTTGAGGCACCAACCTCACATAAAACATTGGATTTATTCGAGACCTTAGTCACAAATTATTTAAAAAAGTTGAATTACAAAAAACAGAAGAATGTTCCTAGCAACTTGAGCAGGGTGGAAAGAAGCATTCTGAATCGATTTGGACAAAAAACTGAACTGACAAAGGTGGAGCCTTAGTTCTTATGGATTCAGAATTTTATCAGAAAAAGGTCCAAGAACACGTTAACGACACTAACACTTACTTACTTTTAGATCAAGATCCTACTATTGAAATACAGAGGATACTTCAACTACTCATAGACAAGGCAATTCAAGAAGACTGGATTACGGATAACATGGGAAAATTCCTTATGGTTAAAAATCCAAAAAGACCTAGAATCTACATGTTGCCAAAAGTACACAAATCATTGGAAGATCCGCCATTTCGGCCAATAGTGTCGGGATGTAACTCTGTTTTTGAGCCAGCCGGAAAAATTATTGATTACTTTTTGCAACCTCTCATACAAAAATGGCATACCTACATACAGGACACTACTGATTTTTTACTCAAATTGGCACAAATCAAATTGAAAGATGGAAATGATTACATTCTGTGTACAATAGAGGTGGTGTCCCTATACACCTCATTTGGTCATGCTGATGGATTGGAAACCGAAGAATGGATGCTGTTACAGCACCCGGAAATTGAATTAAATCCTGTATTTCTATTAGAGTTGACACAATTTTGTTTACAAAACAGCTATTTCAGATGGGCAGACCAATACTATATGCAACTCAATGGAACCTCAATGGGTTTTACTGGAGCTCCAGTCTATGCCAATACCTACATGGCTAAATTCGAAGAAGATCATATTTTTGGTAAAAAAGAGAGGACCGACAACCTTGAATTTTTTTGTCGCTTCATTGATGATATTTTTTTAATATGGTCCGGTTCGGAAACACAACTAGAGAATAACATATCACATTTGAACTCAAAGAACCCACGGATTCAGGTCACGTATACCACAAGCAGTTCAAGGATAGCGTATCTAGATGTCAATATTGAATTGGAAGGAACACACATTATCACGTCAGTTCATCGCAAACGAACGGACAAAAACAGTCTGCTATATTACCAAAGTTTCCACCCTCAAAATTTGTTAAAGAACTTACCATCCTCACAATTCTTAAGACTAAGGAGAATAGTGACCAAAAATTAGAAAAGCATCGAATACATCCATGAGTATAAAGAGCATTACAAAAGAAGGGGTTATCCTGAGAGATTATTGGAAGAGGCACAGAAGAAAGCTCTCAAAAAGGATCGCAATACTCTATTGTTGAAAAAAGAACAAATTGAAAAGAAGAAACGCAATGTGTTTGTTTCCAAATATTCGACTAACTCTTTGAAAATCAAGAATATCATCAACAACAGATGGGAACTTCTACAACAGGAAGCAGATTTTCACAATATTTTTTCAGTGAGACCTTTATTTGCTTATACTCGATCTAAAAACATTAAAGAATTGCTGAGTCCAAAAGAAACCCATAAACAAAAGATTCACAAAGGAATGAGGAGGTGCACCAATTGTGTACACTGCAATAATGCCATTATAGGAAACGTGATTTGCCATCTTCAAACTGGAAAATCGATCAGTTTAAAATTTGAAGGCGACTGCAACTCGAATCAGGATATATATACCATTAAATACCCATGTGGGCTACTTTATGTGGGGAAGACTGAGCAAAAATTAAAAATGTGCATCTCTGAACATAAAAGTAGGATTCATAATAAATCAACCACGTCGCCTTTAGCTATTCATTGGCAAGAAACACACCACACTATAGCACAGTTGAGATTTCAAATTCTTGAGAAAGTGTCAACCCAAGAAGGCATAGATATGAATAAAAAACTATTGCAGAGAGAAAGATATTGGATCAAAATGCTTGGTACTCAGACCCCTGGGGGTCTCAATGACCATATTGAACTTAGTAGCTATCTGTAAAAATGTTCTCAATATTGAAAAATGTTTTCATGAATTACTGATGATAACAATAATGATGTCTTTATGCTGATTATATTTTCAGTTATCTCACACATTTTGGTTTGCATGTTCACTTTTGTTTGGCTCATGGATAGCATGTTGTTTTTGTAATCGGAGGAGGTTTGTTAGCATGCAGTTTCGGTACGTGTTGTAACCAGTACGATGTTCGTTTCGTTATAAATGAACATTGATTAAAGTTCAGTAGCTTTGAAAAAAACTCCGAAATTGGTTTGTGTAGTGACACTTGAAGCATCATACGTCATTATGTGCAAGAACTATTCTGATTGGTTGTAACTCCATGAGTGTAACCAATAGTGCGGCGGGTTAGTGTGGCTAAATGCGGAAGTGTTTTCTAACACAGTGTCGCGTTTTCGGCATTGGTAACGGCGTTTGGCGGAAGAGCAGATCTTGTGACACGAGACAGCGGGGGTATCAGGAGGTGAGTGTCGAGGGGTCAGTACAGAGGTTTTATCTAAGAACTTGTTAAAGACAGTGATATATAGTGATGACATCTTTTTGAATTAGCAGGGAAGGATAGTGTCACGTGGAAGAAAGACGAAGTTGTCACGTGGAAGAAAGACGAAGTTGTATATTGAATCATTTCAAACAAGAACTAATAGGTAAGCGTGGCATGATTAAGTAGTGTTGCTGATTTTTAAGCTTGAGCGAGAATATTGTTTGGTATACAGATATACTCAAGTTAACACCTGGTGCAGCTACGTATTAGGGTGCCTCATGATCAGAAAGACAAGGTATAATCATTCTTCGTGTTGATTAATATTGCATTGTGATTGGGGGCGTGGCTTGGACGCGAAGCGGAATGGCTGCTTGATTTTGCAGCTCCGCCGACCGAGCTCATAAATCCGTTAATTATTGTCAATCCTGGAGTGGTACCCCGTACCTTTCCCCCCCAGGTGAACTGCCAGTAAAAGGGAAACTTCCCGGTGGCGAAATACTGAGCGGACTGTGAGCCTGAGTGAGGAGACAGCGGACTACCTGCATGCGGAGCGGAGGCCTGGTGGAGGTACGGAAGCCGGGACCTCGCGTGAACCTCCTGCCCGGACGGGAACAGCTAGACGCATCGGAAAACGGGCGCCAGGCGCGAGTGGCCGGTGCAAGAGAAACACAGTCGCCTGCCAGGCTGCGGACGACATTGCCGTGCTTACCTGGGCGCTGCGCAGCTCCGCAGGAACAATATCGGGAGGAACTATCCCGTTGCGGAGGCATACAATGTGGGTGAACTACCGAGAGACAGTCATAGCGATCCGCTCGGCGATCCGCCCGGTAAGGTCCCCGACGGGGAAGGTACTGTGGGAGGCTGGACCCTGATCTGCACAGTGAGGAGGTGGCTGAAATAACATACCCGCGCTGTACCCGACGTATTGGCCAGGAGGGCGGACATGCTGATTCATAGCGGCGATTGCTCACGGCCTGATCCCCATAGCACTTAACACTTGCTTAGCCGCCTCTTGGGGCTGCAATTTACCCGCCACAGTGGGGAGAGGAATGTGGCATTGCCTCAGCACTTACGGCAGCGGAGACTCGGTGTGACCGCTCTTGGCACCAGCAACAGTGGGACGGGCATAGTGATAAGTCGAGGGCGGCCATTTTGTCCTACTAGAACCCCAGTGCAATCTTCCACAACTACGGCCTGAGCGCAAGTGGGAACATCGTGGGTTCTTCAACATCCGACTGGACGATCCAGACCCTGCACCACTGAGTTGTAGATATTTTCCCCTGCATAACCCTGTAGACACATAGGAGTTTGGTCAGATTGGCACGAAATCTCTAGCTGCTGTTCGCCCAGACGACGAGGTGTGTTTAGATTACCAGCGTGTGCCATTGATAGTGGGCTGAGGTGAACCCAACGCTCCCCACTTTCTATCGTGGTTGGGCACAACGATGGGGAAACCTGACACGAGGCAGCCGAGACTCACATTTGACAAGACCAAGCAAAAGGCCTCTGGACAGGATCAGTCGGAGGAGGAAGCCGCAAAGAGTGACCAAGGGGGCTCGCAAAATTCAGAGATAAAGTCCATGTTTCAGGAACTGAAAACGAGCCTCCAGGGCATAGACCACAAGATGGATGACTTGGCAGCTCGCATGGACAGTCTGACCAGGCGGATGGATAAACAGGACGGCAGAGTGGGTGTGCTGGAAACGCGTGTGTCCGAAACGGAGGAGAGTCAAACTGCCATGGATAGGAAATTGCGTGGCATGGACAAGGTTCTGACGCTAATCCAACAGAAGAACGAAGATTTAGAGGCCAGCTCGAGACGCAACAACGTCCGCATCACGGGTGTGGCGAAATCGACAAACATCGAAAAAATGGAATTGTATGTAGAGACAATGATGTCGGAACTTTTCGGAACGGGTCTCTCTCAAATGTTCCTGGTTGAGAGGGCACACAGAACATTGGGCCCCCAGCCCAAGCCGGGTGCAACCCCAAGAGCAATAATAGCGCGCATCCTGAACTTTAGGTACCGTGATACCATTCTGCGCATGGCAAGGGACACAAAAGATCTTCAGTATCAGGGCAATCACATATCGATATTCCCAGACTTTACCATGCAGGTTCAGGCAGCCAGGAGGGAATTTGTTCCGGCCAAAAAGATATTTCAGCAAATTGGAACCAAATACTCGCTCATCTACCCTGCGAAACTGAGGGTGCAGGGTCCTGGCAGACCCTCCTTCTTTGTGGCTGCTAAGGCGGCATTGCAATACGCAAAGCAATTGGCACGGGACCAGAAAAACCAGATGCCACCTGAGGAGCCGGAAGCGCAAGCTGGATTAAGTGCCATTGAGTGAAAGTGGATATGGACATTGAAACGCCTGCTGCGCCTCCATCACAATGGATGCCGGAAGGGACAGTTGCCGAACTGAGACACCGCTGTCTTCCCAATACAGTTAAGTTGATCAGCGAAGATACGTGTAGGGAGATGGGGGGTCCTTGTGGGATCGCTGCCAGGCTGGCGCTCGGTCGCCCTGGCAAAAGTACAGGGTTAGTGGGCGTCCGACCTGCGTTCCCCGAGGGATGATTCCCACAGGCCTGTTTCTGTTGAGATGTCCTGTAGGGTGTTTGAAGTTTGGGTGGGAGGGGGGGGGTTAGATCTGCACGACCTGATTGGGGGGTTGGAGCGGGAGGGGGTAGGGGGGATTGGGATTGAATTGTATTGTTGTTTCTTGTTGTACTGTGAGAGATGTGAAGCATGAAGCGATTACCAGCGCTGACCGATGCACTGGGCTCAAGGGGTTGTTTGTCTGCCGAAGATGTCGGTTGCCTGGACGATGTAGATCGTACCCTGTTCTGATGTATAACACAGCCGCTGGGAGTAAAATGTACCTCTTGACAACGTGACCATGGCTCAAATTAAACTTTTAACCTGGAATGTACGGGGCTTGAATGACAGGCGTAAGTCCAGGCTGGTCCAAGCCTATTTACTTAGGAAAGCTATAGACATATGTTTTCTGCAGGAGACCCACCTGACTGCTAATGCTGCTGCGATGCTCCGACATAGTAGGTGGGGGGAGGTTATACATGCGCCCTATTCCAACTACTCTCGCGGGGTGGCGATACTGGTTAGAAGAGGCCTACACTGGAAAACGACCGAGGTGGTACAAGATGCGGAGGGGAGGTACATATTTCTGGTGGGGACTTTCTGTGGCATGCGAATGATATTGGTGAATGTATATGGCCCTAATGATGATAACCCTGACTTCTACAGTGACCTCTGGTACAAGATACAGACTCGTGGCCAGGCCGCAGTTGTGTGGGGTGGGGATTACAATGTGGTACTATCAGACACCTTGGACAGACAGGGGACAACCAGGGAACACCACCCCAAGGCAGCGGCAGCACTCTGGGACATAATATCTGATGCACAGCTGGTTGACTCATGGAGGGTACTGCACCCCGGGGCCCGTGAGGGCACATGTCTAACGATTCATAGGTCTGCGTGGTCCAGATTGGACTACTGGTTACTATCTAGGGATGTCCACACACTGACGACTGATGTGACACACCTGCCGAGGTCACTTTCTGATCATGCCCCAGTCTGTCTCACACTATCCACCCCAGCGCAGTACATTCAACCCTTCAGCTGGAGGTTCCCCTCCCGGGCACTTCGTGACCAGGTATTCAAACAAGAGTTGAGGGAAAAACTGGAGGAATATTTTGTACTAAATGATGGCTCGGTGGACTCCCCAGGCACACTCTGGGAGGCATGTAAAGTGGTGACGAGGGGATACTGCATGTCTCTGAAAACAGGGGTACTCCGCTCCATCAGGGGCACCTTACAAACACTGGAAACCGAATTAGCAGCACTGGAGGCTCTACTAAAAGAGGCGCCGACAGACAGGGTCCGGGCTGATTTTCGAGCAAAACTCACACAATACCAGGAAGAGGCTGATAGGGAGGTGTCCTTTCTAGCGCGGGATGGTCAGGCCCGGCGATATGGGGAGGGAGATAGAGCGGGCCGTACCCTGGCTAACATGCTTCGACCACCGAGGGGGGCGGACTATGTACTAGAACTAAGGGATGACGGAGGAGACATGGTAAGGGAACCCCAGGCCATCCTCAAGGTCATGACTGATTACTACCGCACACTCTACACGTCCAAGGTCACGCCAGACGACCAAACACTTACGGACTACCTAGACACAATCGCTCTAGCTTGGTTTAATAATGGGGCAAGACAATATATGGACCAACCGTTCTCACAAGAGGACATACGTGCGATAATAGCGAGTCTGCCTCCTGGTAAAGCACCGGGACCAGACGGCTTGACGTCAGATTTCTACAAGGAGTATGCGGATATTTTAGTACCTAGACTGTACAAGGTCTTCGAGGAGGCGGTTGAAACGGAGATACTCCCACAGTCAATGTGTGAGGCGATGATTATCACCCTACTTAAGCCCGATAAATATCCCACCAATCCGGACTCCTACCTTCCCGTTTCGCTCATAAATATAGATGCCAAGATTTATGCGAAACTGCTGGCGGACCGACTCAAATACATGCTGCCACAAATAGCACTTTCTGACCAGTCGGGTTTCGTCCTAGAGAGGTCCACATCGCATAACCTGAGAGTACTTTTCGGGCTACTCCACTATCTGGACCCAAAGGTGCAGGCTACTGCCGCGCTACTGGATGCAACTAAAGCATTCGATTCTCTCGAATGGAAGTTTCTGCTCGCCCTCTTTACCCGAATGGGTTTTAGTCCACTGTTTGCCAAGAGCATAGGCATTCTATACAATAGCCCGACCGCAAGGGTTCGAGTGAATGGTCAGACTTCAGCCCCTATCTCAATTATGAGAGGTACAAGGCAGGGATGTCCGCTTTCTCCCTTGCTCTTTGCCATAGCTACGGAACCGCTTGCGGCACGCATGAGGCAGCACCATACCCAGCAAAGCATCGGCTTCACGTCGCGCGGTCTGCTTATATCCCTGTACACCGACGACGTTACAATTTACATGATGAATCCGGCGGAGAATTTTGACCCACTGATGAGGGAGGTGCTTCGATATAGTGGCCTCACTGGGATTACTATCAATTGGTCAAAGTCAACTATGCTACCGTTGACAGACGGCACGATCATATGCCATACGGAATTTCCGATCGACTGGGTAGTGGAGGACGTCAAATACTTAGGTATTAGAGTGAGCCGCACTATACAAGACATCTGGCTTTCCAACTTTGGTGTGGCGATGGACTGGCTGGAGGGCAAAGTAAAAAAATGGAAGACGCTCCCGCTTTCACTGACGGGGCGCATTGCTATAGCCAAAATGGTGGTGGTCCCCAAATTCCTTTATCTATTCATAAACATACCCTTGCCCTTAACGGTGGCATTTTTCCGCAGGCTTCGGTCTGCTATCATTGAACTGGTCTGGGCGGGTAGGCAGCCTAGAGTGGCCTGGAGCCTTCTTACTCTCCCGTTCCGCCAGGGGGGCCTGGCTGCGCCAGATTTTGAGCTATATGCGTATAGTGCACAGGCCCAGTATCTATACTACTGGCACCACCCGATCCCGTACCAACCGCACGTGGCCATAGAGACGGACGTGGCAGCCCCCTGCCCCCTCAAGGCGGCGGTGTACAAAAAATATAAAAGGTCCCAGGAGGACATCGACACCGTGGAGGTGGTGCGCTGGGCTTGGGCGGGAATTGCCAAACGAGCGGGCGTGAGCGAACTGTATGCCCCGAGCATGCCACTAGATGGCAACCCACTGCTGGAACCGCTCATGGACGCGGCAGTGGTCAGAAGGGCTAGCGAGAGAGGTCTGAAGGTAGCGGGCGATTTGTACCCGGATGACGTCTTTATTGCACTACAAGACATGACTGAATCCACTGACCCGACGGCTTTGGAACTCCTACTGTATTACCAACTATGGGCTGCGTGCAAGCGTAGATACCCCGTCTTTCCTGAGGTCCCGCCGACACTAGCGGCTTTGGAGGATGTACTATCGAATGCCTCCTCCCATAAATTGATTACGAGGATATACAGGGCTACACAGAACGCGACGCCTGTCCCTCACACTGACTCGAGGATGGCCTGGGAGCGGGAGGCGGGTATCAGCATAACGGAAAAACAATGGACGTTCTGCTGCACGCAACTAGAGCACCTATCGCCCAACTACAGGCTGAGGCTCATTCACTTCAACTATTTGCACAGAACGTACCGCACACCCATACAACTGGTTAAAATGGGACTGACGCCTGACGCCACTTGTTGGAGATGTGGCGCTAGGGAGGCTACATTCTTTCACTTGTCTTGGGAATGTGGCCAAATACGTACATATTGGGAGAACATTTTTCGAACTCTAGGTCAGATGGTGGATATACACATAGGCCCTGACCCGCTCGTGGGGCTACTGGGATTTGTGCTGCCCGTGCCTAGTTCGTCCAGGAAGCTGGTAGCCCTACTGCTACTACTTGCCAAGCGACAAATAGCACTCAAATGGAAGCAAAAGTCTCCGCCTACGACATCTGGTTGGATAAAGTCTGCACTGTACTGCAAAGACCAGCTGTCTGCATATTGGGAATTGATGCCACTACGCTCTAGGCCGACCGACATCTGGCAACCGTTGGTGGACTGGCTGGCTAGTTCGGAAGGTAGTGAGAGTGACTGAGCGGAGCGGGTGGGGCAACACTGAATGGAGGGTGTGGGTGGCCGGAAGGGTGGGTCCCATGTTTCAATCCAGGGGCTGATAGCAACAGGATTAAGGGGTAATTAATTGGATGAAAATATGCTGCCTTGTGCCAATCTCTCACGAATGTTATTGTTAGTTGATAAATACTGAAATACGTCAATAATTTGCGCAAGTGTAGACCTCTTAATATCTTGATGTGTTCTGATGTATAATTGTGCTGCCTGCCTCAGGGTTGTTGGCTAAATAGCGGTGTACTCATTGATGATATCAATAAAGGTTTTTGAAAAATTAAAAAATATATATATATATAGTGCATTGTGATTTAGAGTGGTGCAACTTGTTAAAGATACTCATATATATATATACTGTAGGATACGGAGATCGCTCTTGAAAAAGAAAGGAATTAAGGATCACTGAGAGGAAGTGGCTCTCAGATAGCGGTGTAAGTGATTACTTTTCTTTTCATTTTTGATACACATTGCACTGTAGGTGATTTTATGGTGAAGGACATTTTGTTTTTAAAAAAAAATGTAATTGGTTGGATATATTATATTTGAATCCTTAAAATGATATTGGTTATGAAAATGACAAATGGAGGTAAGGTAAGGCAGAGAGAGGGGGAAATATTTAGCCAGACAAACAGAATAGACAGCCCTGTACCTCACCACCCCCCAAAGGTGGGGACCCTGACAAATAGCCCACTTTGCCCATGTCTTAAAATGTCTCTGAGTGAAGGTGATAATTTGCTTTCACCTTTAGATTCTGACCCGGCTTTGTTGCCAGACGTGTACAAACCTCCAAATCTTTTATCTTTTCTGACCATTGCCGCGTATGGGAATGAAGACCATTTTCAATCTTCGTTTGGACAAAAGCAGCTCACTTACTGCTATAACAAAAGAGAATGCCACCCTACATGCCTCTAGGAATTATGATACAAACATATATAATCAAACAGGCTTCATTGAAGGAAATCACTTCATTCATCCGGTATGATTTATGTAATAATAACATAAACCTACAGGTTCTTCTCCCTTAAATTATAAATAATCTGAATATACAGGCAACAGACAAGAGACTAAGAACAAATGGTAAGCAGATCAGCCAATACATAGCAGGAAGGCAAGGTAACCACAAGTTGCATTAAATAACCACCTGAAGACTTTGTGAGTAAAATACACCTTTAAGTGCTGAGTGCGAGGGAAACAGCTTCCAGTACCACAGAATGAGATGAAAATGCTGAACGTCTCTGAGCACAGTAGAAATTGATAGAAATAGATCAACATGTGAATCCTTTTCCTGAAACTACAAATAACGTCTTACAATTTGTTGCCATTTTAACATGATTTATCTTTCAGTCCTGTGCCACCTGTGTGCGAGACCATCATGAGAACATGATATGAAGTCAGGGACGGTCATCACAGACCATTCAGGATCGATCACTTATTTGTTCACAAAAGTTGTGATCCACTTCGATCAGAGGCATTTGTCAAAGGGAAAACAAGTTTCGGAACAGCTGGGCAATCAGGTTAGATGGATTACATTTCTTCTTGTGACTCAGGGCTATTGCTATTACTGTACTTGCTGCATTGGTTGCTGCGCCCCCTGTAGAGGAGAGCAGAGTCAGGTCTTGCATTCCAGACCATGATTATGGATGGTCTCCTTCTGTGCACTTCTTATCACCCAAAGTACAGGACAAAGATTTTCAGAAAACATCAATAAGAATTCCTCTGATCAAATCTGACAAGCAGATTAAACTATTCAAGTGTTTTATCAATCCATGCTGAGCTTATTTTGTTTCATTTATTTTCTACGCCTTAGTTTTCCTCTGCCGGCTATGGGCTGCCAAGAAGCTGAACAAAATATCCTAGTTCCACATCTCATTGAGCTCCAAAAAGTGAGACTGCTAGTAAATGTATAAGGTTAAGGTCATTGGATATCAAAGGAGGGAGACGTTGGAGTACATGACGTAGTATGGTGCCTGATGAAATTACTGAACCTAGGCACATGAATGGACACCAGAGCTTCATGTTCTCCAAGCGCCACCATTTTGCGTACTAGGTTTTAAAAGTTGGCAAGAATTTCTTTTCCAGGGGGCGGAACCAACTGCTCGAAGATGTGCACATATTAAAATGGCCCCTTTAGCAGCACCATGAAATATGACAGAAATACCTATGTGGTAGCCTTGCTTTAAGCTGAGAGCCAACAATTGCTGCCTCCCCTCTCAGGAGCCCTCGGTGTCCAGAGAAACTTTAATTCTACTCTGTTGACTGAAGACAAAGCTACTGCCATGCATAATCAATGTGGCGCCCAGACGCTCCCTGGTGACTCTAAGACTTGGCCTGAGTGAGAAGTACAGCATTCCTGCCAGCCGTAGCATGGCTGGTGAGAGGAACACTGATGAGGGGAACCTGAGGCGGATATGGACTGAGTACGGCCCACACTTTGGTTGGCTGTGGATCCCTAGCCTGCTTCCACCAGTATGCGGTGTCCTCGGTGCCTCCCGATTACTTAAGTGCAGGGGGAGGTTGTGACCACTTGGTCTCTCACTCTGATTTGCTGTCCATGTTCTCTGGGGGAAATCTGCCTCTGCAAAGATCCAGAGTCTTCAGATGCTGCTGTCTCCCCACAAGGAGAAGGCCTGACAAGTGCTTTGCACCGGAAACTTTGAAGTGAAACCTTTTCCTTTTTTGGATTTAGTCAGCCAGTGGTTGCTAGAAGTTGGATAGCCCCGGTAGGTGAGCTGCACTGACGACCTTGATCACAAGGTTTAACTGTGTCTGTGCCATCTCCATTGTGCATTTATGTTATCACCACTTCTCACGTTCATTCTTCGATATCTACTCTGTGCTATGGGCTAGCCCTCAAGATGACTTTATTTTGCCTTGTTTTTCCCTAGATTGTTCTTTTTACTAGTTGGATTATCTACTCTACTCCCTGATCTTAGGTCTGCACTGAGCCCGCATTGAATTATACCCATTTTTATCAGAGCAATACATCCCTATGCTCTTCTGCACTATCTGTGGGTTTTTTCCTTTTTGAACCTTGAAACAGATATATATATATAAAGTGTTTTACTACATACCCTACCAAATGCAACAGATGAGTCATTTCTGACATTGAATGTTATGATGAAATTATTGTCCCTATATTTTCAAGTTGATTTATGTTGTTTACCTGCTAGGCTTTCCTTACTCAGAACATTTATTTAAGGACTGATAAATGAATGCTAAACAAACTGGTAGTCCAAATGAGGAAGGTGACTGGTTGCAATCCAGGCTTACCATTGATTCCAAGAAATATGCCAGTGGCTGTGAGTCAGACTTCTCTGAGGTCTCCACTGGTCTAATTCAGATGACATCTGCTCCCTTCTCAAAAATATGAAATAAAGCTAGTAGATTATCAATGGCGAAATTGATGCTTTGACCTATTAGATGGACCGCATGATAGAGCAATTAGACAAGCATGCTGCTCAAGTGGACATAGTAAAACACAGTCTCTCAAAGGTGGAGGATGATGCTGTGGCAGGCAAAGGGTCACTAATTCAAGTAGAGAAGAAGTTAGCATTAATAAAGTCCTAAAAATGAAGATTTGAAGGCTAGATCATGCAGCAATATCATCTGCATAGCGGGAGTACCTGAGTCTACTACAACTGGCAATATGAAATCCTCTGTGGAACAAATAGTTCTGGGTACACTTGGCACAGATACGTTTTTAACTGTATTTGAGGCAGAGCGGGCACATTGATCTATAGCACCACAACCTATTGCGGGATCTAAGCCCAGAACAATTATTGGCAGTCTACTAAATTATGAAGTGTGTGATGCAGCTCTGCACAAGGAATGTGAGTAGTGGGCCTTGTGTTACTCTGGCTCAAATATTTCCCTTTTCCTTGACTTCACTTTGCAAGTACAGAAAGTAATTTTTCAACTGAGCACATCTACCTTGGGTGAAGGTGGTGGTAGAAGACTGAAATCCTGTCACCTATTCTGTAGAGATGAAGTGAGTTAAACATACCTTAACTTTATTGGGTATAGTTGAAAAAGGGCACTATTTCAACAACCTAGTGAGACTAGTATAGAGAGACAGCAGTATAACTCTATATCGCAGGTGGGAGGATTTCAACTTTCTACCGCCACCTTCACTCCGCTGGATTAATCCCACCAAACTTCCATATCATAAGGCAATGCCTCCGGAAAAAAAAACACATGAGCTTCCCTGTTTCACAGAATTGCAGTCAACAATGGTTTGAGCTGTCACCAGCTTGAGGAAGTACCTTATGATGAAACAGGCAACCACAGGCTGGGTGAGGGTTAGCGTCCTGAAAAGGGAAGATCCCTTCCAGATTCACCTTAGTGTTAGATTTCAGTCTCTACAGTAGGTGTCTTCAAAGGCTACTGAGGTTTATAGTATATATTGTTGCAATTCAAATTTATGCAAAGATTCTATTACACTCGTGTCCTGCTTCACCGATTTTGCCTCAGAGGAGATAACAGATGCCACAGATATTATGAGCAACTTTATGCATCTGTTTTGAAGATATCTCAGTATGCAAAAACTCTGTAATAAAATATTTGTGGAACTTGAGAAATATTCAACATTACAATGGAACCTGACCGACCCCCCCATGTGGCACTACTGGGATGTGTCCAAGATATTTTGGCGCCAGTTCGTAAATATGCTGCACTGGCATTAATTATATCCAAAAGGGGTGTTGCAATGCGATGGGGCAAGGACCCTTCTCCCATTACTAGACAATGGGTGAAAGATTTTACAAATTGACATACTGCGTCAGATAATTTTCGCAAGCTTATTTCGAGCAGGTCTAGACCTGGTGCAGAGATCCCGCAAGGGAGACTTCTAATGCAGCTGAGTTATTGTTGGAAAATAGTTATGCAAATAATATCTCCCCCTTATGTTGCATTGAACTTACAGAAATTGAACAGATATTTTAATGACTGTATTTACAGCAAATGCTCATGATTAGTAATTACTTATGTTTAAGTTAACATTGTGATTGATCAGTTAAATCTGTGTCACTCGCATGTATCTAATGCTGTATTGTTTTGTGCCTTTTCTCTTTCTGTTATGTTTTTGGTTGCTATAAATAAAAATGTAACGAAAACATTGTTTTAATTCCATACTCTTAATGCATACTGTAAAGGAAGCATTAAGGCAGCAAGCAAGCATATAAAAGAGAAGCTGTTATTTACTCTAGATTAACTTTAAAAACGGACATCTAAAAAGGAGGAAACACTCCTTCGAAATTATGTATGGGTGCCAACAACTTAATGTGGGATCAAGGCCTACCTTCTTAGTTATCCCTCACAAACACCATATTAATGTGTGTTGTTGTACTTATTTGGGCTTTACATTATATTAGAGGCCATTAAGTCATCTCGAAGCATTTCCATCATGTTGTGCTTTCCACACTACCCCAGTGTTGTTCTGCGCATTTCCCACTTTCTTGTTCTATCTTGTTCTTTCTTGTTCTGTCAGGTTTGTTGTGTCAGGAGGATGAGACTGTCCCATGTATCATCCTCCTTTAATGTGCTGCATTTCTCTTACCTTTTTGCTTCTTCTCTCCTCTCTCATCTCACCTATTCCCATGTTCAGATCTCCTCCTCCCCTTTTTTAGTCTTGGCTGTAGATAGTGCATGCGGTGTCTCAAAGAGACATGCTGTATCTACTTTGTGTTCTTCAGCCCGCCCATAGGCTTCCCATTTGCTGCGTCCATTGTTGATCTCCTATCATTCTCCCCATTTGTCCATGGCATGCATTTTTCATGCCTCTTCCTATGATTACCCTTAACCAAGAGCAGGGACCACATACAATATTCCTCTATTGTTCCTCATTTTATGACCAATTTAGGAACTTCTTTTTTCTTGGTATACGAGCCCTCCTAAGGAGCGATGGGGTTTTCATTCGCTTTGACCAACATTTTCTTCTACTTATCCCCATATTGTACACAGTTGATGCTGGCCTCGCCCACATATCTTTGGTCGCCGTTGTCATTTACCCACCACACTGGGCCTTTTCTTATACACTCAGATTAAAGATTTCCCTCTCAGTCTGCAATGGCAACTCAGTAACTACCCACAACCCTGCTCCCCATCTCACATGAGGGCATCCATGTATCATCCTACGATCCCTGACAGGCACAGTATGCCCTCCAACTTTTAGGCCCTCTCCTATTATGGTGCCTTACTACCCCTTCCTCTCGAACTTTGCGGCCCGCCCTCCTCCTTGCTGAAAAGTGGCTTAGCATGGGACACTAAGCCCTTGAGTCATGGATGGCATGTTTTACAGCCACTCATCAGGACAGTGCTGCAGCTGCGCCGTCTCTGGAGTGTGAGCTTGCGTGGTAGAGTACTCACTTCAGAGCGTCTGTGCTGCAGTGGGCCTGCACCGTGAGGGACCTGTGCGAGTAATGACGAGCAAGCCGGGGGACGGGCACCAATGCAAGCAAAGGCTGTCTGCACACAACTGTCAGTGACACACTGACGTCATCATCACCCTGTGCCACACTATTGGGGCCAATCTTGTTATAGGCTTGGCAAACCTATACAACCCAACAAAGGCTTGTATTTCTTTTTGCATCACCATGTTAAGGCTAGGCAAATGGTTAATATTAACAAGCAGAAACCTAGGGGGTCATTAGGATGTCGGGCGGATTGCCTTCGCCAGGGTGGCGGTGGCCACCGCCACCCTGGCGGAGGCAATCCGCCCGACAACCACTCTCGTTTTCCCCTCCGCCAGATTAGGATGGCGGAGCGGACAGCGGCGGACAGAAAGACCGTCCCCCGCTTTACCGCCGCGGCCGCCAGCCATATTACAATGCCAAAATGTAGGGGCCTTTCCGTGGCGGCAATGCTGCCACGAAAAGGCAGGCGGAGATTGCTGCGGAGGCCCCCTGCAGGGCCCCCAGGTTGCCGGCACTGTCGGGGGGCACATGGGGGGTACCTATGGTACCCCCCACATTTACATATGCAAAGCGGCAGGCACCAAGTGGTGCCTGCCGCTTTGCATATGTAAATGCATCAACTTCTGTTTTGCATTGTGGCGGGCGGTGCAGAGAGCACTTCCCACCACAATGTAAAACATATAGGATGTGCCCGCCACTGTGGCGGGCACATCCTAATACCCCCAACAGGACCCCCGCCTTTATGGCGGGCGGTCCCGATCTCCGTTAGGGTGGCGGGCGGACTTTGTCCGCCCGCCATCCTAATGACCCCCCTAATGTTCACAGACTGAGGATTGACTGATTCCATCATGGCCTTAGAAGGGCCCGATATTGCCACATGCGAGCTCTTCAGTATAGGGGTGGCGGTGTTCTAATTTTCCTATCCAGCCATCTCTGCAAAATAGTCTTTCACAAAATTACCTGTTTTTTTAATGTTATTATGTGAGTTGCAACATGATTCATACAGGGTTCAAGCCAAAAAGTGACAGCGTATTGAAGGTATCTCCTCTTAGGATTATAGACACAGACTGATATTCAGTAATGTTTTCAATTTATCAATATACAAACTTGCATGTAATACAAGCAAACATGTTTGGTGTAATTTCCATATTTGCAGTGTGCGTATGTTTTACACTATAATATCTTAGTTATTTGCAACAGCTGCAAATCACAATCTTTTCTCACCAATACACACATCCGTTCAAAAAGTCAGTGGCTCTACGACCCTGGGTGGTGTGTTCAGGGACCCTGGCACTGCGCCTATGCACCAAGCAACATTCTATCTCCAGGTTTAGCTTTGCCGCAATGAATGGCTCTTAACTGCCTGTTTGTTGACAATACGGCAAGGTTCACCAGGCCAGTGCTCCAAACAAAAGAGCCCCATAAGCAAATGTAAGGCGCATCTTGTTATGCAAATCACAACCTTTTTTTCACCAATGCACACATCTGTTCATTAAAAGTTCAGAAATAAAAAAAACTGCTGCAACACCCCTTTTGCCGTCTCTGCAATTAGACACTCCCATTGCTGTGACTGGTTGGCTATGCCAATGCTTGTTCTGAAATGCCTTTATCTCTGATTTGACTCTTCTAACCATTGTTCTTTTTCGCCTTTCTCCTGTTCCTAACCACAGTCCTTTTTCTCCTATCCCCAGACTGGCACTCTGATTGCTCTCTGATAGGGTGAAAAAGTAAGACAGGACTGTGAAGATTATTGTGGAGTTTAGAGCCATTTTGATAAATTAACAACAGTGTCAGGAACTCTGCTCATGGCTAAACCAGGCTTGTCTTGGCTGCAGCCAAGTGATCGTAATACAGAAACTAACTCCATAGGGAGGAATGGTGGCAATAATGTATCCATCAATGAAAACCCGGGCAACAATGTGTCTGTTTATCCCAACTTAGCAGTTGCAGCGGCAGTGGCAGGAGTTTGTAAAACCATGGGTGAGAAAAAAACAAGCACTTCTTACATTAACTAAACCGTCTGGTAAGGCTGGCGAAAAAGCGAATCTGGCCACAATTACAGATAAAATTGAGGCGGAAGTAGGAGCCGATGCTGGCACAATCTTTGGAAATAGAGAGAAGGGAGTCGTAGACCCTTCTGAGGATGAGACCACCCCTGGCAGCAACGATACAACCGGCACTATCACTGAAGTATTAAGCGAATTCCCCCTGAAGTCTGGCTCAGTTATAGAGGATCAACTATCTGAAGCAGCCGATTTGCCGGAGTTGGTGGGGTTAATTACAGAGGAGGCAGAAGAGGGCTCGAGTGCTGATTATGAGGAGCTCCTCGATGAAGATGATGTTTGCAGTGCAGCGACTGGTACTGCTAAAATCCTTGGGCACAAAAAAGGAAGGTCCAAAGCTAAAAACAAACTCAAGAAAGGGAATATTAATGCTTCCAATACTGCTATGCCATCCTCCAATCTACGCATAAAACCTATAAGGGATGAAAGCCCTCTCCGAAAATGGATCCAAGCGAAGGGAGGTGTCAAGAACATGGCTTTGCGCCTGTCTGGTGCTAGCCCGACGGAAGATACTAATTTAAGAGACGGAGTTAACTCTATTGATAACATAACGTCCCCGCTTCTTGCCCAAGCTGGCTTAAAATCAACTTGCATGGTTCAGATAAAATCTTGGCCGGAATGTGTGTCCGCCAGTAACACCACAGTAACTGCTCTAAACCCTACTACAATCACAAGTTTGCCTCCCACTGCGGATGCTGCAATCTCTTCCCTAGGCATTTCGCGTACTAATGAGCTACCAGTTCTAGAGGGATCTCTGGACCCAGAACATGCTACTTCCTCTTTTGACCTTATTTTAAAGATTCTCACGGATCATCGACAGGAAGCACTGCAACACTTTCTCCAGATAAGAGAAGATAATAATAAACTACAGGTGTCTATCAAATTAGGGAGGTCACACAAGAGATCGAAGAACTGCAGCAAAGAGTAGCTCATGTGGAAGAAGTGGCAGTACGCACAGAGACTCTAACTAACCAACACGAAGGAGACAAAACCTCTGACTCTTTGGCATCCCAGAAGGTTCAGAAGGGTCAGATCCAAGGGCATACGTCGTAAAATTGTTTCAGAAGGCTTTTTTAGATCTTTCAGATTGGGACTGGGACTCGCAACTTCAAAGAGTTCATAGACTACCTCTTTTCCAAAGAAACAAAGAAAGCAAGTTTCCACGCCCCCTCCTGATTCATTTCGATAATTTTCTACTGCGACAGTCAGTCCCTTTGAAAGCTAGACCCAATACCCCTGTCACAATAGAAAATGTAACCTTTTTCGTTCGATCTGATTTACGCAAAAACACAATGGAAAGAAGATGGAAGCTCCGACAGATGATAGATTATTTTAAATCTTTGGGCTGTGATGTATATTTACAAGAACCGGCTCGTCTCAAAGTTATTAAGGATGGTCATACGTTTTTCTTTACTGATTTAAAAGAGGCAGAGCTGGCTCTCTCTAAGTTTAGCACATGAATATCTGCATTGTTTTAACTGTTATCGGCACTAACGGGTTTGGGTTTGCTTAACTTCATGTATAAAGTAATGTTAACATCGGAGCAAAAAAGGGTTGATTTATTCAGTATTTTTGTAGAATAAAGCTGACGTTTGTCTCAGGGGTTTCTCTCTCCTCAAACTGATTAAATATTATGATTATAATCACTATAACCACTAGTGAGATTTCCTCTGTAAACTTTTCTTTTTTTCTCCTTTTTTAGCCTTTACTCTCATTCTTATCAATTCCTTCTTTTTCTTCTCCTATAAGTTTGCTATTAGCTTTTTCTCCTTTCTCTTTTGTTCTTTTTGCTTGGCAGGGAATGTCGGATGTAGCCTCCCGGCTGTTACTCTGCAGGGCTGCCTTTTCAGCGGCAGCAAGGTATAGAGGGGTGTTCTCCCCACAGGGACTAAGGGGAGGGGGAATGGGGGGTAGGTTCAAGGTTTTTGGGGTTAAAAATGCTAAAAATGTCAGCGCAAGAATCAGAATTATTAAAAAAGATTATTATAGATCACTTAGATATCTATCTAATAATACAGAGGAAGGCATTTTTTTGTTCTTAAGGAATGTATTCTTTTAGGTGCCTAGCTTGGAATGTGGCTGGTCTTAACAATAAGAATACGAGGAGGTTGGTTCAAGAACAGCTTAATATGTATAAACCTCATTTGGTCTTACTCTCAGAAACTCATATCGGGTTTAAGGGCAGGAAATTATTAGGGCAACTGGGATATGAACTTGTTGTTTGTTCTACTTTAAATGCTTCTATCAGGGGGTTGCATTATTGAAACAAAAGCTATTAAGCATTGAAATTACTCGAACAGCTGCTGATAAGAGGGGTAGGTGGGCAATAGCTCAAGTAAAACTTGAACACTGCTTATATGTTTTCTGTGTGGTATATGGACCTAACATTGATGAACCGTTTATGTATGACCGTCTAAACGTTGAATTATTAGATTGGGAAGGAGAGTTGTTGATTATAGGCGACTTTAATTGTTTAATGAATTATGATTTGGATACCACTAGGCGGGGTGCTTTCCAGCGAATGTGCAAAGTTCGAGCGGCTATATTAGAATTAAGCCGCCTGCACAATTTAAAAGATGTCTGGCGTACAATACATCCTAATCTGGCCGGATTTACTTACTACTCTGCGCCACATAAATTATGCTCTTGAATAGACATGGCCTAGGCGACAGATAGAATTATAGATTTTAGCACCATAGAACTGTGCCCAAGAGTTACATCCGATTATAATCCTATTCTTTTAGAATTTAATATCTCCACTAAGAAACAATGCCCTAGGCCAGTGGTTCCCAACCTTTTGACTCCTGAGGACCCCCATTGAGTCACCACTGGAAGCCGGGGACCCCCAAGCAATTTGTAGGAGTTAAATTTCAAAATTAAAACAGTAATTCGAACAAAAATACACACATGTGCACACAAAACAAATACTCAAAGTACTAAGGATTTTGGGGCCAGAAGTACGACCATTTCATTTAGCGCCTCGCAATTGGCGACACATTGTGAGTGGCAAATTGCGAGTCGCTAAATGAAATGTACAACAGTGTGTTTAACACTGTTTGGGATTCCCAATGGGGTCGCAAATTGCGAGGTTCATTAATATTAATGAGCCTCTCGCAATTTGTGAGCCCATTGGGAATGCCAGCCCTCCCAGGGATGGGGGCCTGCTGGGCTCTGCAGGCCACCATGTCTCGGACTGCTTTTAAATAAAGAAGTTAAAAAAAATGAAGCCTGTTTACCATTCATTTAAAATAAAAAATAAAATGAAACGTTTTTGTTTCATTTTCTAAGGGCAGGCAGAGGTCCCTGGGACCACTGCCTGCCCTTAAAAAATAATTTTGCATGCATTTGCAAAGGGGGAGGGGTCCCTTGGGGACCCCTTCCCATTTGCGAATGCATTACCAACTACTTGAAGTAGGTGGTAATTGCGACTGTTTTGCGACCGCAAAACATTTGTACATGGTTTTGAGACTCCCTATGTGGAAGGGAATGCCCCTTCCAAATAGCAAGTTGCAAAACCTATTTAGCGAATCGCAAACAAATTGCGACTCGCGAAATAGGCTATGTACATGGCTCAATAGGTTTTCGCATGCATAAACGGGTTAGCGAACCCGTTCGCGCATATAAAAACAGATCGTACATCTGGCATTTAGTATTTTATATTGAAGTAATAGCCCCTCTGTCACATGTATTTCATTTGTTTTATAGCATCTCTCATACCATTGTAGGATGTCAGAGCACTTTACATCACACACGGATGTATGACGTTATAATGCATACTTTTACAACGCATACCTTTACAACGAATTTTTTACAACGCAAATACTATTACAACGCATGTATTTACAACGCATGTTTTTACAACGCAGGTACCTTTACAACGCATACCATTACAACGTAAGTATTGGTAAGTATATATTAATTTTTTTAATTGTAAATTAATTGAAATTAATATAATTTAATGTAATGTAATGTAATTTAATTTAATTTAATTTACTTAATTTAATTTAAATTTAATTTTACTTTATTTTTACCCTGTACCCCTGTACCCCAAAAACCCAAAACTGACCCTGAACCCTAAAAATACCCCTTTATTCAAAAACCCAAAACTGACCCTGAACCCTAAAAATACCCCTTTACCCAAAAACCCCAAACTTACCCTGAACCCTAAAAATACCCCTTTACCCAAAAAACCAAAACTGACCCTGAACCCTAAAAATACCCCTTTACCCAAAAACCCAAAACTGACCCTGAACCCTAAAAATACCCCTTTACCCAAAAACCCAAAACTGACCCTGAACCCTAAAAATACCCCTTTACCCAAAAACCCAAAACTAACCCTGAACCCTAAAACTACCCCTTTACCCAAAAACCCAAAACTGACCCTGAACCCTAAAAATACCCCTTTACCCAAAAACCCAAAACTGACCCTGAACCCTAAAAATACCCCTTTACCCAAAAACCCAAAACTGACCCTGAACCCTAAAAATACCCCTTTACCCAAAAACCCAAAACTGACCCTGAACCCTAAAAATACCCCTTTACCCAAAAACCCAAAACTGACCCTAAACCCTAAAAATACCCCTTTACCCAAAAACCCAAAACTGACCCTGAACCCTAAAACTACCCCTTTACCCAAAAACCCCAAACTGACCCTAAACCCTAAAAATACCCCTTTACCCAAAAACCCAAAACTGACCCTGAACCCTAAAAATACCCCTTTACCCAAAAACCTAAAACTGACCCTGAACCCTAAAAATACCCCTTTACCCAAAAACTCAAAACTGACCCTGAACCCTAAAAATACCCCTTTACCCAAAAACCCAAAACTGACCCTAAACCCTAAATATACCGCTTAAAAAAAACATATAACATTTTAATTATAATTATATACTTACCAATACTTACGTTGTAATGGTATGCGTTGTAAAGGTACCTACGTTGTAAAAACATGCGTTGTAAATACATGCGTTGTAATAGTTTTTGCGTTGTAAAAGTTTCGTTGTAATGGTAGTGCGTTGTAAAAGTTGAGTTATAAAGGTAACATACCATCACACACATATAGAGACATTGAATCATACATGTAAATCAGTGTGTATATAAAATGTTTAAAGAGTGCTTGGTCTGGAAAAGCACAAACTCAGGATTCAGAACATAACACAGTGGCTAGCACTGACTTTAACATTAAAAATGCATTTCCACCCAAATAAATCTTTTTTGCAGCATCAGGATAATGAATAACTGGGAAAAAATATAAGTTAATAACTGGTACCATGCAGTTTGCAAGCAGCCCTTTGATGACAGTTTATAGGTCCCTTTGCTAGATTATGATTGTCACTTATGAAGTGCACAGTAACAAAAGAATTTCTGTGACAAAAGCAGTAACCACGAACCTATGCACATAAAATACTGCTTTTTAAGATGCATGATACACGTTCTTTGCAGTAGGCACATTAACCCTCTGTGCTACATTAGTTATATCAAAGCTGCCACTGAACAAAACTCTCCTCAGCTCCAGCAGGTACATTAATCACTGGCATTCTCTTGACACTTTTATTGTTGCTGGAAGGCTGCTAATTATACAAGAAACGTTTCTGTGCTTTTAAAACTGTTGCCTACGGACCCCCTGGGAATGTGTCACGGACCCCTGGGGGTCCGCGGACCACAGTTTGGGAAACACTGCCCTAGGCAATTTACGTTTCCTAGATACCTTTTTTCTGACTTAGGGCTAGATGTAGGTAATCTGATTTTACCGATTCTTAAATACCGAATTTTACCGATTCGGTATTCAAAAATCGGAAATGAGATGTAGGGGGAAAATCGGTATTTTTTACCGAATCGGTAAAATTCGGTATCGGAAAATCGGAAATTACCGAATCGGTATTTACCGAATCGATATTTACCGAATCGGTATTCCCAATGCATTCCTATGGGCCTTTTGGCCCATAGGAATGCATTGGAAATACTGATTCGGTAAATACCGAATCGGTAAATACCGATTCGGTAAATACCGAATCGGACAGCAAGCAAAAGTTAAACTTAACACAACAGTCAATCAGGTGCAACCACCCTCCCCCTTCCTACCAGGAAGTGGCTACACAGGCAGCTGCAAGTAATTAGAAGGTTCTGGAGAGGCAGTTGGAGCAGAGAGACTGGAAGCAGCAGCAGACAGAGTTTGTGCAATTTCAAATTAAAACATGGCAAGCAGCAAGGACACAGAGCAGGCTGAAAGGAAAAGAAAGCTCAAATTCAGCAGCATGGAGCTACAGGTCCTTGTTGAGGAGGTGGTTAAGGTTCACCACAGACTCTTTGGGAAGCAGTCCCTAACAGTTCCAGAATCTGCAAAAAGGAAGATTTGGCTGGAAATCCTGGAGAAAGTAAATGCAGTGGGAGTGACCACCAGAGTCACTGAAGATTTAAAAAAGAGGTTCTATGACCTAAGGAGCCTCACAAAAAAGAAATTGGCTGACCACCACAAACAGGCCTCCCAAACAGGTGGTAGAAAGAACACTGCACCCCCCCTCACCGACCTGGAAGAGATGGTAGCCACAACCATGGAGCCTGAAAGTGTCCATGGACTGGGAGAAGTGGACAGTTCGGCGAAAGCTGCATCAAAAAAGGTAAGATGCATGCACAGCAATCCCCCCTCACACCCTCATCCATCCCTCACCCCTTGCAGCTAAGTTACCCCAGTCCCAGGGTGTCTGTGCCAAACTGTAGCAATGCATCATGGTACACGTAGTCAGTTAATGAAAGAGCATGTCACACAGCACTGTAACCACCAAGTTATTCAACTGAATGCATACATAATGAAGGGCAGGCAGCATGTACTAAGTGCAATTACATATGTTTAATTGTAGTGGCAGTGAGACATTTGCACCAAGCTGATATGTGCTCAATTGTCCACAGGTCACACATCCAGAAGGCAGTCTGAGGAGGCAGAAGGCACGGCACCCGAGAGGGATGACAGTCATGAGCCAGGTCCCAGTGCATCACAGGACACAGGTGTTCCGAGTGGGCAGGCACCTTCCCAAGAACCTGACGTCAGTGAGGAAATGCCGGCCTCCCCAATACCAACACAGTCCCCACTATTGCTTTCATCACCTGAAATGCCAGCATCCCTGGAGGTAGAAACACCTGCTGCACACCCTAGCAGGAGGCATGTTGTTTTCCCACTGCTGGAAATGGAGACAGCTGCTGGTGAAATGGTGGGTGAAGACTCACACAACTTGGCTGGAGCTGCCATCTCTGTCACACTGCAGCCCAGCACAGAGCCTGTACCAAGTACCACTAGAAGGCGCACAGTACAAGGAAGGAGTGTAGGTGCACGTGGAGAGGGGTCCAGTGTCTTCAAAGGCCTGGAGGGATCCATGGTCAGGATTCAGAGGATGCAGGGCAAGGGCATCATGGCCTGTCAAAGACAAATGCGAAACCTCAACATCAACATGCAGGAAATTGGCAAGGGCATCAGGGAGCTGGTGGAAGTGAACAAGAGCATGGCAACAGGCATACAGCAACTGTGCACAAAACTGGACTCTGAAATTACTTCAAGGCGCAGGGACAAGCAGCGTGCAGAGAGAACTGAGAAATCCATACACCGCCTGGCAACAGCCACATCCCTGCTATGCAGACGTAGCATGAATAGTCAGGAAGTCCTGACTAATAACAGCAATCAGCTCACAAGGGGCATAGCCGGAATGACCGGTGCGCTGGAGGCTCTACTCAATGCCCAGGGTGCACAAACTGCTGCCATTGACGTGCCGGACACTGAAGGTAGCACCAGTAGGAGCAGCACGGCAAGCCCCCATGTCGTAGAGACAAGGAGGAGCAGCAGGCGACAGGGTGAGGCTACAGGCCAAACGCCCAGTGAACAGGTTGAGCCACAAACACCTGCTAGTGCAAAGCGTGGCCGTAAATGAACAGTTGATAATATGGCCTACTGCCATTGGACATTCTAATCATGGTTCAAAAAGTTAAAGTTGCACATTTGTGCCATTTAAACCTGCCTAGTGACAATATCCAACTATGGTGGGTGGATTCAACACCTGTGTGTGTGTGTTTGCTCACTGTGAGCATTGCTGTGAAATGCTTACTGTTGCACTTTTGTTCTTTAACATACCTGTAAATATACTAAATTAAACAAAAGCTTGTGATTTCAATATAGGTTTCAGTGTCATCACTCACTCAGAAATAGTTGCGTGTTATTTCCTCACGTCTGTATCTGCCATCACTTGGTGTTGACACTCCAGCAGGTTGTGTTTCAGGCACAGCAATGTCGTCGTCATGATCCACATAGTCTGACAACTCCACCTCAGTCCCCCTCTTCACAGCAAGATTGTGCAACATGGCACAGGCAGCAATGATCTTACAGCAGGTGATGGGGGTATACTGCCTTGCACCTCCGCTCTTGTGGAAGCATCTGAACCTGCTTTTTCAGATGCCAAATGTTCTCTCAACAACATTGCGTGTGCTCTTGTGTGCCCGGTTATATCTCCTTTGGCTGGGTGTTGAGGGGTTGAGGTAGGGGGTGAGTATGAAGGAGCGAAGGGCATATGCACTGTCTCCTAAAAGAAAATGGGTATGATTTAATCACATGCATACTTGTACTGCTTACTGCAATAGATCTTATAGGGGTCGCACAACTGTGTCTTACCTAGGAGGTATCCTTCACCAAATTCACCTGCAGTCAGCCGTGCATAGATGCCACTGTTTTGAAATATATAGGAGTCATGGGTACTCCCAGGGAATTTTGCCACAAGGTCAGTAATGGTGAACTTTGCATTGAAGATCACCTGCACATTGATGGTGTGGGTGGACTTCCTATTCCTGTAGATGTATTCTGTGGCAGCAGGGGGACAAATGGGAATGTGTGTGCCATCAATGCAGCCAATGATATTGGGGAAACGTGCCATCTGGTAGAAGTCTGATTTTGTTTGGACCAGTTCAGCATGGGTTGCAGGAAATGATATGTAATGCTCCATCCTCTGTAACATTGCGTCAAGGAACTTGTGGAAAAACCTTGACAGGCTGCTCTGGGTCACCCCACCTACCGCAGCAACCACACTCTGGTAGCTCTCAGAGGCAAGCAGGTGTAGGCTGCACAGCACCTGCACATGGGGAGGAATAGCGTGTGCCCTTGGGGTAGTGTGCTCCAACAGTGGGTGGAGGTCCCTGATGAGGTCAGTGATGGTGTCTGGGGCCAACCTGTACCTCTGGAGTATATCTGCCTCGGTGAGCATGAACAGGGTTATCCTCTGTCTGTAGACCTGCTCCTCTCTCTGCCATTCCCTCTCCCCTTCCTCCTGTAGCCTTAGCCGTCTTGCAATCACATAAAATGCCACCATTGTGCAAGAAGAATTGCATTTTGGGTCCATTTTTATAGGTTGCACCTGTTTACCACCTGATTTTAATCCATGGTAAATACCGACTCTTAAATACCGAATTTCAAGCAAATTCGGTATTTCAGTGCTTCCCTACATCTCAATATCAATTTTTACCACTTCTTATTTACCGAATCGGTAATTTACCGATTCGGAAAATTTACCGATTCGGTAAATATTACAGATTCGGTAAATTTACCGAATCGCAAACCTTTGCAATTCGGTACATTTACCGATTCGGTAATATTTCCGATTCGGTATTTTACCAATTCGGTAACTTTACCGAATCGGTAAATTTACCGATTCGGATGATTTTCGATCTCCTACATGCCGAAAGCTAAATATCGGTCGGTAACGGCCGAAAATACCGATTTTCGGCCGTTACCGACCGGTAAAGGCCTTCCTACATCTGGCCCAAAGTCTTTATTACTCAACTTAAAGGACACATTGCTGAATTCATCGAGATCAATTTAAACTCTGTCGCAGTAATATTTGTGTGGGATGCATGTAAGGCCAGTATTAGGGGCTTTGCCCAGCAATATGTTATTAGAAAGAACTCTGAACACCCGAAAGAGACTAAGATCACGACTTCTAACATTTTGTCCCTGGAAACTCAGTTGGCAGAAGCCCTCCAATTAGGACCGTCTAATATTGATGATTTAAGAATGGAATTAGTGAACCTTCAGTCAGCTACTAAAAAGACGCTAAGGGAGAAATATAGTGTGAAATTACATAAGTATCATTTATCACAGTATGAGAGCGGCGATAGAATTGGCAAAATCTTAGCTTACAAAGTTGCGGACAAGAAAGCTAGAACATTAGTTAAGGCTATTAAAGGAATGAACACGATAACTTACAATCAACCTGAACAGATACTAGATCAATTTGTCAAATATTATAGCAGATTATATACTTCTGAAAACTCTCCTACCAATCATCATATATTATCATACATTAATACCAATTTGACTGACCAACGAGATAGAGAAGGAGTGCGTCAACTCGATGGAAATATCACCCACACAGAGATAAGGTCAGCAATTGCTTCTCTCCCCTCCGGTAAGGCAGCTGGGGAAGACCTGCTTCCTATCGAACTTTATAAAATATGTATTGAGGAACTACTTCCTCTCTTTAGTTTAGTTATAGATTCGATTGGGGAAACAGGGAAGGCTCCTACTTCTTGGAATAAAGCTAAAATTGTATTCTTTCTCAAGAAACATAAACCTGCTGATGAATGTGGGTCATATAAACCCATTTCGTTAATTAACGCGGATGCCAAGGCGTTTGTGAAAAGTTTGGCTACTCGACTTGCCCCCCTCGTGTCGGAACTAGTGAACATACAGCAGCATGGATTTGTCATGGGGAGAGATACCACCGCCCATGCAAACACGGAAATAACTGCCTTTGGCGTTGCATCAAGAGGCTCCACCCCACTCGGAATGGTCATGTTAGATGCAGAGAAAGCATTTGACCGAGTGGGGTGGGACTATTTATGGGCTGTGCTGAAGGCATTTGGATTTCAGGGTCAATATCTTGGTTGGATACAGTCCTTATTTGATCATCCTACTGCCAAAATAAGTTATGCAGGTATGAGCTCGTCTAATTTTCCAATAGCTAGGGGCACTCGGCAAGGGTGTCCTTTGTCACCTTTGCTGTTTGCCCTTTCCATGGAACCGTTTTTAAACGCACTTCAGACCCAAACAGATATTATTCCTTTTCAACATGGTATTAATACCTTAAAAATATCCTCCTACGCGGATGATATCGCAATTTTTACTACCGACGTGGTTAAAGCTCTCCCGGGGATAACTAAGGAAGCAGACAGTTTCGGGGATATCTCTGGATACAAACTGAACTTAAATAAAACACAGGTCGTAGTCAACTATAAACCATTGGCACCGGTCCAAGGTATATGTAAAACTACCATATATTTGGGAGTGAAAATCTCTGCAAGTAACAATGAATTAATCATGCTCAATTATGACTCTTTATTAAAAGAGGTTGCACTCTCATTAAAAAAATGGCATAAGATCCCACTTAGTTTAGTTGGACGGATTAATTTAATTAAAATGAAAGTATTACCAAAATTTCTTTATTTATTTAGATCAAACACCCTACGCCTTAATAATCTTTTTTTTTTAAACTAGATGGGATATGCAGTAGTTATATCTGGGGATACAAAAAAGCTCGTAGATCTATGCAGTTGTTGAAACTCCCAATCGAAAAAGGAGGGTTAAATTTCCCTGATTTTAAATTATATTTCTTTGCAACTTTTTCGGGCCGTCTCCGAAGTTTGCTTAAAACGGAAAACTAATTTTTCTTTTTTCAGTTTATGTTGGGCACTGATTGTAACCAGTTTTTGGCTAGAGCTCATGACCCAAATTACTTTAAACGGGTCAAGTTCAAGACTGCCAGGGAGATTGTTAGAATTTGGAATTTGATCATGACTTTTAGTAAAACCTCCTTTTTCCATCCAGAACTACAGCTATGGGGTAATCCAGGACTCCCTGAAATCTTTTCAGATGGCGCTGGGACCTTATGGTCCAGCTGCGGTATTAATACTTTAGGCGACCTTTATGGCCCCGATGGATTACTTGATTTTGCATCACTTAAACTTCTTTATAAACTGAATAATTCTATGTACTTTAAATGTATGCAAATTTGGGACTCTTTAGTCTGGAAAATGAAAATTAATGAAGTTGTTGATTCAGATATCTTGATCTGTCTCTACTCTGATAAGACTAAATCATTAATTAGTGAGAGTTATGAACACCTAAATCAGATGAAAGCCGATGACTGTATTAAACTAGAGGTTAAATGGACCACTAGAACGGGTTTCAATATAACACCGAACCAGGTATCCGCTTCTCTCTGCCATATCAACCGAGTGGTTCAGTCTTCTAGTTTAAGACTTCAGTTATATAGAACTGTTTGTCAACTGTATTATACTCCGCAAAGAATTTCCGGTTGGTCATCAAGTAATCTACTCAATGATCGTTCTAAATGCCCTAAGTGCGACCTCGTGGCAGCTGATTTGGAACACATGCTTTACTCTTGTGCCGCATTATGTGAGTTCTGGAAAGGAATAGAAGATATTTTTAATCAGAAGCAGATTATTCTCCCTCCTCTTTCAGTTCAAATGGTGTTGTTAGACGTACAGGAACTAAATAGCCCACATAAGGATTTAAATACTATTCTAATTGCTTGTGCAAGATTCATTATTGCTAGAGCCTGGATCTCCCCGAAACCTCCGCATGTTATGGAGTGGTGGTTGCTAGTCAATGAGATTTTTACGATGGAACTAGCGCTAGCCAAAGTAAGGGGCTCCCGTTCTATGAGGAAACAGGAGAGAATTTGGCAATGTTTATGTAAACTGCGATTATAGACTCCTTTTTGTTTTAGTTTTGTTAAGACTATAACATCAATGCACCTAGGATATATTTTTATGTTATATGAATTTCTCGTTCCGAATTATACCTCTGTATTAATAATCTACATTGGATTGTCTTATTGTATGTTTAAAATGAATGACTTTTGTTTTTTTGTCTGTTTCTCGCAATGTTAATAAAAATGTTTAAAGGAAATAATTTAGGTAGGTCAGACTTTGACCTACTCTGATTTAGAATTTCTGAAAACTGACCAATTAGTATTTAGGAAAATTCACACAATTAGATATTTGTCTCAAAAGACTGGTTGCAAATTGCAACCACTCTGTTCGACCAGTGGGCTAGATGTACAACTGTTTTATCAGTCGCAATCAGAAAATGGGGACATTTGCGATCGCTAAAAAGGGTTGTACTATGTTCCAACACTATTTTTTTAAATTTTATTTTACAGAGTATTATATAGCGCAAACTTGACCCAGTATCGGGTATCAGAGCGCTTTACATAGCACCAGTTGCGTTACATGAGGACACGTACATTTTTGTTAAGCATGGGGAGATTACGTGATTTGCCCAGAATCACAGGATGTTCAGCGTCATTGCAGAGACTCGAACCCAGTTTCCCAGATTCAAGGTTGACCGCCCTAGCCGTTAAGCCAACTCCCTGTGAGTCAGTAACCTATTACCAACTGGCACAATAGGGTCTGCAAGTGGCTATTAGGAAGGGACGTGCCAAGGGTGTCCCTTCCTAATAGCTAGTCATACTGGTCTGTACAATTGTTTTGCAACCACGAATGAGGTCATAAAAGAATCACAGTTACCACCTACTTCAAGTAGGTGGTAAGCCAGTAGCAGGGGTCCCGAGTGGTTGGAAAAAGGGGTGTATTTGAGGCCACTATCTCTGTGATATGTGTGATTCCTAAAGGGTCGCACATTTCTACCTACCTCATTAATATTAATGAGGTAGGTCTTTAGCAACTCAAATAGGTATTGTAGACCCTGTTGTACCTTCCATTTGGCGAGTCGCAAAACGTCGCAATTTGAGGCTTTCAAAATGGAATGGTCATTCATCTGGTCCTGTATCTTTTGTACATTTGGCTCTATTCTACACGTTCCTATATCATGAGCTGAAATAGGGCGACTACGACACATGGATGGTGTGAGCCATGGTAATTGTGTTGACATGACCAATTACCCTATGCAGGAGTCTGCGCTCTAGTGACTGCAAGACGAATATATGATTATACCACGATTTCAATTACCACGCATGGCTTTACCACGCGAATTTTACATCGCAAGTGGCTTTACCACGCTGGTATTTACAACGTAGGATTTTACTACGCCTAGAAACGTCTTACCTGCACGTCTTTCTCTACGAGCCCTTACTTCCATCCTCCATTGAAACAAGCGTCAAAACACGTATACCAAAATAAAAAAAGGACTGTTTTTTTGACGTACACGGCACGTCTTTGGGGGAGGCTCTTTCCTTTTTCTTTTAAAATTATGTTCGTTTTTTTTTTTAAAGTAAACTGCTTGTTATTTTTTGGGGGGGAGACCCCCCCCAGCCCCCCTCTGCCCCCCGCTTGTTATTTTTTGGGGGGGAGACCCCCCCCCAGCCCCCCTCTGCCCCCCAAGCCCACGCAGAACGACTCAAAGGAATACCACATCTCCCCCCCAGCCCGTGGTAAAGACGTCGTGGAAGGCACCCTGCGTGGAAGGCACCCTGCGTGGTAAGTGTCACGTGGTAAATGTTAGTAGTGGTAATGCCTTCGTGGTAAATGATGTTTCCCCTGCAAGACATAAAGCAGGGCAGGGCAGTAGCCAAGCCCCAAGTTACAGTAATGTTCAAAGAATGGTCTTTTTAACCCCAAGTACTGTTCGAAGCTCTAAAAATAGACACCAACGGACACATTATGTTCGATTGTACTTTTATGAAACATGATACTGATTTTGTTTTTGCCAATTTAGCTGCCTCTTTAATCGGGATTCAACAAAAACAGAACTTGCTTCAGTCCATATTACATAAGCGTTTTTGCACCATGGCACAAAAATGAGCAAGTTGAATATGCTATATTTTGCTTTTACTCGGAAATCAAATTAAAATAAAACAATCACATCTTCAACATTTTAAAAATGTGGAAGATGAAAAGTTAAATTTGAGGGAAAAGGAACATGTTGATTTTTTTTTTTAATAAGGATCTTTATTTACTAAAAATAAAAAAACAAGCCATGAATGGTTTATCTACGTTTGTAATGCTTTCAAAATACCCTTTCTGCATTTGTACGGTATTGCTGCAAGACTTTTCATTTTAAATGGAATGGAGGACCACCTATTTTTTCACAAGATGTAAAAACAATGCAAAAGATAATTTTTTCAATTTTTTATACACTGCAGAGTCTCACCAATATAGCGCACTACTTTCTTGGCCCGTCTTAACACCCATTGACTTTTGCTGGAGCGAATTTGGACGACACCCACTTCTCTTTCCACCTGAAACGTCTAATTGATTGAGGTAAAAAGGAACTAACATTCAATTAAACAAATTAACAACCGTGCAAGCGATTTGGCTACACAAGGAAGACTAGGAATCGGAGAATAAAGCTTAGTAGATTTATTACAGATTTGCAATTAGTCCATAATTTATGCAAGCCATGATTATATCAATGACATACAGAATTACAATAGGTATATCTGGATTTTTCAATAAATTCAGCCTTTGAAGTAGAACACATAAAACAAAAGCACACACAAAGATACAGAAGATAACAAACAAAATTTGGTGTCCTTTAAGGAAACTCCGATTCCTCCTCATTAAGCATGAATAAGCTGTAAAGTCATAAAGTTAACAGTCCAAACAAAATTCAGGACAGTTGAAATCATCTACTCTGAGCTCTTAGTGGCCGATTAGGATGGCGGACGGACCTGCGTCCATCCGCCACCCCCGAGGTGGAGGGACCGTCCACAAGGGCAGCGGCGTTCCCTCCATGCCAATTAGGATGTGACCGCCACCCTGGCGGTCACATCCTGTATCTTTAACATTGCGGTGGGTGCTGCTTCAAGCAGCACCCGCCGCAATGTTAAAAATGCATGCATTGCATTTGCATGCACAAAGCGGCAAGCACCGCGCGGTGCCTGCCGCTTTGTGCATGCATGTGCACCCCCCCCCTTCACCCTGGGGGCCGGCAAGGGCCCCCCAGAAGCAAAGGTCCACATGCTTTTCCACGGCGGAGAAACCGCAGCGGAAAAGCATGTTTACACACGCTTCCTAATTTGGCTGGCGGTGTCTTGCAGACATCGCCACCAAATAGCAAGCTACACCCCGCGGATCAGCGGCGGACAGACCTGCCATCCGCCGCTGATCCCACCGCCATCCTAATCTGGCGGGTGGTGCTTACAGGGACTGTGGCGGTGAATCCGCATCCTCCGGGCCGGTGGTGACTTCCACCGGCCCGGAGGATGCGGATTCACTGCCATCCTAATCGACCCCTAAGTTAGGCTAGGGACAGTCCAAAGCAACAGGTCTCTAGAAAAGTAGGGAGAATGTCGAAAAATTTGGAAGGTGAGGAAAGTCATGAAGGTGTCAGCATTGCAGAATCTTCTGTAGAAGTGTTCCAAAGAAAAGAGACTAGGGGACTGATAATGAGTTGTGGGCTGCCACACCACCGCCCGCTCCCACACTGGCAAACCTCACTGCCGCCCGCCCGCCAGATTACGAGTTATCTTGTGGTCTGGCTGGCGGTCCTATGGCATTCGCACAGTGGTGCCTAATAAAAAGGCACCACAATGGAAGCACCAAAGCCTGTTCCTGCACATAATGGACTGTAAAATCCGTGCCGTACAGAAGAGGGGGTGCATGCAGACAGAGGGGCATACCATGTGCACCCCTGCATGCATTTCATGCCACTGAGGGAAAAGGGGCCCCTTATGTTTCCTCACTGCCACCCTTTTCATGACGAGCCCACCACCATGAAAAGAGCGGATGTGAGGACACTCATAATATGCCACCATTGCAGATCCCTGGTGGTTGAGGTGGTCTTATTGTGGTCTGACCCCCTTACACGTAATATGGTTGCCGTACCACTGGTGTGGCAGTCCACGATCACCACTGCACCTCAACCTTGAGTTTGGCGGTCCTAAGGACACCAAACTCGTAATCGGCCCCAACGTGTAGGCATAAAGCCACACTCAGAAAGGAATAAGGCAAGCAGAGAGGTCTGTACCTCTCAAAGTCCAAAGGGAATCTCCCTTACAGTGAACTGCATGAACACCAGGATATAGGAAAAACTTGAGATTCAGATGGCGCTATCTAGGTCACATCACCATTATCCAATAAGAAAACAGTGTTCAGGTGCTTTACAACGTAGCTCATAATTCCCAACGTCTCAACATAACCAGTAGTTCTCAGCATTGAACACCTTGCACTCCTGGTACAAGATGAGCAGGAAGGATTAATGTAACATGCTAGCTCAACCTATGCTTGCCAAGATTTTCTTTTCAGTCTTGCTATCACTAGTACATTGTTCTCCTAACTATTGCTAATAAATCCATGAGAAGGCAACTGCAAGGGAAAACATTATTGCAAGCAAAATGAGAAAATACATCTTCATATTTTAGAAATACAGGCCGGGTTAGGCTAACGTTGCTATGAAACAGCAAAATGTGCATGTTTAAAATGTGGCTATGAGTGCACTCACAACTACAAATAAATGCAAGCGTTATTAATAAATCAGAATTATATTCATGTTATACTCTCAGTAACGTTCATGTTATTCAAAATATGCAAATGTAAAAGTGAATGAGAACCACACATTATACTTTTTACGAAAACATTAGAGCACACCTTTATGAATGAATCTTCAGTTTCTACAGGGAATACGTTTCGAGTATGAAGATGGTTTCTAAGGAAGGCTAGATGTTACATTTCTATTAAAAAATTTAAAGCGTACAATATATATGTTGTCAAGTTCATCTAAATAATGATCTTTCAGTGACGTGTAAGGAAGGAGCCAAAATTATGCTGCTCCACTTTCATGAAACCACAAGCATGGGAATTCCAGCTGTCTTCAAGATAATTGTTGGTCCACCATTCTGCCTGTGGATTCAAGAGGAGGGCACCCAGAGCTGACTGAAGTTCTCACTAAAAGGGCTCACTGACTTCATTCAACTAGGTGAGGTGTGGCCAGTGCTTAATTTGAGCCATTCGTTTCCAGTGCTCTGCACCAGCACTTAATTCTTAGCCCTGACACTGATCACAGGTAGTGTCTGTCTAATTTTTAGATCAGCACAACAGTGTTTAGTAATTTAATATACATTAAAAATGAATAATACCTGCCGCCCACGACATTCCTATAGCGTTGGGTCGCCTGGAATAGTCTTAATCGTCACACTTGTGGGAGTGTGATGGTTCGTACCTTTGTTAGCACTGTCATTCGCTGTGCTGGCAAGGAAAATTAGTGGCGCTGGCTGCAGTGGCCTTCTGAGAAAACACTGGCACTTACATTTTTATAAATTAAGCACTGGGTGTGGCATCTGGGGTGAGTCCCCAGCAAAGAAGGGTCTTGCGGCGTATGGTGATGTCTATTGTGCCTAACATGATCATGGATTGGAATGGGGTTCACAGTGAGCCTCCAGCTCTTTGGGTTCTACAGGGAGTCCTGTGTGCATATTTTGGTGACAATTGAGTGCTGCTGTGGGTACCGCTAATATCTGCATGCTACTTTAACTCTCAGAGTCTGCACACCACCCCCTCTTCGACTCTCCTCAAACCTTAAGCCCATGGGTGGCTCAAATCAGACAAATATTCCTGAATTCGTCTTGAACTTTTGCACATACCCAGCAGACCAATCCATCACCTGAAAGTTATTAAAGCATAGTTGAGGAAAAATGTCCACCAACTGTGTTTTGTTTAAGTACAATTAACCTTTGTTATGTTGTCGTTGAAGCAGCCATCAATATCATGATTGAAGTTAACACAGATATAAGCAGAGTAATATATGATGCTATATTTGACACCTATTATGTTATTGAAACGGCATAGTAACAGTAGGTATTGTTTAGCTTCAGAATGGTGGTAGTTTCCAGTCGCCTTCATTTTACACCAGCTACAGTTTTTTGTGCTTGGGTAATTTTTAAGTGGTAATACCCATGCCATTTTCAGAATATATGTGTTTGGAGCACATTTGCTGAAAGTGATCCCAGAGCTGCCAAAGTCCTGTACCAAACAATCCCCTGGTAATAACTATACATTATTTTACGTGAAATAATGTAAAATATGCACTGCATCAATCATATCAGAGGCAGTGTGTGACTGAAAACTAGAATGTGATTGACTATTCATCAATATGCTTTCCAATAACCATGGAAAAACTACATTTATTGTTTGTGATCTTGCAGTGATAACCTATATACTGGGCATTAAAATGATCGCTCTGACAGTGTGCACCTCGCAGGCGGAAGTCCTCCTCCGTTTGTATTGCCATTTCATCAAGCCAAGGCAAACAAATGAATGTCTCCCTTGCGAGAAACACACGGCAATTTGCTGACATTTATGAATTCCATGAATTGAAATGAACATTTTGGTTCGCAATAAGTCGAGAAAATAGCCATTCGCTCACATTTGACCGGGTTTGCTAGTGACATGGAAAATGTTATGATTATTCTGAAATAGAATCCAAATAAACATATTGTTCCCAGGTAATATTGTTTGAATAGCGCTAAAGAAATGCATGGAAACCATTTCAGTACTACGATCTATAAAAATATAGACTAAAATAAACTGTTTTAAATTGAATAATGGAAAAGAAAATGCAAGAGAAAGAAGCAATTCTGACAGATTTTAGTTTGTGATCTGTGTATGTATATATATTATATATATATATTTTTTCATTAAAAAGCAACGGTTAAATCAATGCTATAATCAAGTGAATTTCTCACTGACAACATTAACGTTTTGAATTAAAAAGAAAATCACAGAACTACACCAGTTATAGATAGCAACGCTGTCTATAACTTGCGCCCCGCCATGTACTGCTTATGACTCACGTATGACATCACTCATGAAATATGAAACAACATCATTGATGACATCACCGATGACATCACTGATGACATAACACAATGGCTGTGCTAGTTTGTTTTATAGTTTACATAGTGGAAGGTAACTACCATAATACGTTTCTACCTAACTTTGTTTAGCCCGAGTCCAACTAATGGGTTTAAGTGATAACAAAATACATGTGCTTCCAATGCACCATAGATGTGCTCCTCAAAACATTTTGTCTCTGCAGAAAAAGCTTCTAAAAGAAGAATAATTCTCTGTAGTAGATGCTAACTTTTTTAAGCAGCCTTGAGTTATTAGAGAGAATTGTGTCAGCATGGTAATTAATATTTAAACAGAAGAGTATGGCATCAGTTAGAAACCTATGTACATTTGCTTCGTTTAGCTTCAGAAGATGGGCTATTGGTACATGCAATTTGAAGGGTGCAGGTAATATGACCTTATATTTAGCAAATAGTGTCTTTTTGACTGCTGTTGAATAGAATGTACACTGTTCTGAGTAGATTATTTTCAATACTCTGTGGTGTATTTCCCAAGTGAGTTTCACTTTCTGCAAACAGTGTGCTAAGAATGAACTATCTCCTTAAAGTAAAAACTGTCTACAGTAGTGTCCACGTGGGGATGTGGCGGACCGGAATGTCAAGCGCGGAGGCCGTATATAGTGGGCAATGGTATTTTATTGAATACACAGCCGGGCACAAATAGGGTTCTGATTTGTTATAAATGTTCCACAAAAACAAAGTCCAGCTCCTCGGGTGGACGAAGGGTCGGGGTTCGGTATCCAGCGGCTCTCCTGGGTTCCGGTCTCGGGGATGTCCTCGGAGGTACCGGGAGGGAAAAGAAACAAAGAAAGGAGCCGTTAGTCCTGCCGGACTTTCTCGATTTAACCCTGTTACCAACACCAGGGATTGTGAGGGGTATGAAGGCGAAAGTGAGGAGGGGACGGTAGGGTCGGGGTTGGAAGCAAAGGCAAGCAGGGTAACGAGAAACGGTAAAGGAGTAGTGCGGTAGGGCGTGCAGGGTCGGGGTATAATTACAGAGTGGATGAGTGCTTCACAATATATACACAGTGCTACGGGTGGCGTAGTGGGCCTAAAAGGAGGGAAGAATAACTATACAAGGGCGATATGTACACTGCACCTAACGTGCCACAAGGGGTTTCCGAGTCACTCACCCGGCCCGCCGCAACTCTCCGTGTTGAGTTGCGGTCGCTCCCCAGCAACCTCCGTTGGACTCCACCAATCCTCGGACCAGTCTTCTTCGTCTTCGGTCGCCGTCTCCTTCGCCTCTCCGGTCGGGGTCTCCTGCCACAAGCTTGTTCCGACGCTGGACTGCTTCCTGGTTCCGGCTTTTCCAGTGTCCGGATGTCGTGAGGGGGAGGTCCTTCCGGGGTCGGGAGGTAGCGCTTCCGGGTGTCCGTCGTTCCGGATTGGGTCCTGGAACAGAGGACAGAGGGTTGGACGTTTGGTGGGGCGTGTCGTCACTATGGACGCTCGGGTCGGGACCTCTGTTGTACGCGATGGACCGTACTGACGTGGACCATGGCGGGTAGGAGCGGGTGCCGCATCACATCCCCTTCCCCTAGCTGTCCTACTAGTACGGGTTTGAGTCATGGGGTATCGGGAGAGGAAATCGGCGTTGCCCTGTTCGGTCCCTTTACGGTGCACTGTCCGGAATCTGTATGGTTGTAGGGCCAAGAACCAGCGGAGGACCCGGTCGTTATGTCCTTTATTCCGGGCCATCCATTCCAGAGGGGCATGATCAGTGTAGATGATGAACTCCCTCCCCTCCAGGTAATACCGCAGGCTTTCAACCGCCCATTTAATGGCCAATGCTTCCTTTTCTACGACAGCATAGCTGGTTTCGCGGGGATACAGTTTGCGGCTCAGGAACAGTATAGGGTTCTCATTTCCCTTGTCGTCTTTTTGGGACAGAACCGCCCCTAGGCCCTGTTCGGAGGCGTCTGTCTGCAAGAGGAAGGTCCGTGTATAATCCGGACTGACCAACACAGGTTTGGAGGTTAGGGCTGTCTTGAGCCGAGAAAAGGCCAGGAGCAAAACGGGAGAAGGGTTCTTTAGGATGGAGTCTGTTTTGGCCGACTTCTTTAGGAGATCAGTGAGGGGAGCGGCTGTCTGGGAAAAGCTGGGTATAAACCTGCGGTAATAACCAAGTAGTCCCAAAAATGCCCGGAGGTCCTTTCGTGACTGGGGAAATGGAACGGACTGAATGGCCTCAACTTTCTTAGCCTGGGGACGTATCATACCCTCGCCTAGGAGATAACCCAGATACTTCACCGATTGTGCTCCTAGAGTGGTCTTTGCGGGATTAATGGTGAACCCAAATCCACCCAATGACGTCACGACTTTGCTCAGGTGCTCGAGGTGTTCCTCCCAGCTGTTGCTATAAATAACAATGTCGTCGAGGTAGGCCCCGGCATACCCAGTGTGTGGTCTTAATACATGGTTCATCGCCCTTTGGAAGGTGGCCGGTGCACCGTGTAACCCGAAGGGTAGCACTGTAAACTGGAATAAGCCGTCCGGGGTGGAAAAGGCAGTTTTCTTTCGGTCCTGGGCTCTCAGTGGAATCTGCCAATACCCTTTGCAGAGGTCTAAAGTGGAAATGTACCGAGCTTTCCCTATACTTTCGACCATTTCATCGACACGCGGAAGTGGGTAGGTGTCGAAGGTTGATATTTTGTTTACCTCTCAGAAATCTATGCAGAACCTGACGGACCCGTCCGGTTTCGGCACTAAAACAATGGGGGAATTCCATTCACTGATGGATGGTTCAATGATCCCCATATCCAGCATGTGTTCTGTCTCTTGCCTGATCACGTTTCTACGGGCTTCAGGGACCCTGTAGGGTCGTAGCCGCACAATCTTTCCGGGTTCTGTTTGTATGCTGTGTTCGGTGATGGTCGTATGACCCGGTGAAGAAGAAAACACTCTCTGTATGGGTTGTAACGCCTCTCGTAGGCTCTGTCTCTGCCCTTTTGTCATTTCGGAGTCAAAACAGGGTTCAAAAGAGAGAGAGAGAGAGAGATCAGTGGCGGATAGCACGGGCCGGGGTCCCTCCCATTTCTTAAGAAGGTTGACGTGATAAATCTGTGTGGTTCCCCGAGCGGGGTCGAGTTCCAACTCATAGGTGACAGGTGTTACCCGGCGAAGGATCACATAGGGCCCTTGCCACTGTCCCAATAATTTATGGTCAGATGATGGTCTCATCAGTAGCACGAGATCCCCATCACTAAAAGAACGGGGTTTGGTGCCCTTATCATATTGCCGTTTCTGGCTGGCTTGGGCGTTCTCCATGTTCTGGCGTATCGGCAGCCACTGCGAGATGGAAGTAAGGGGCCTATAATGTCCATTCCCACCCGGGTGAAGGGGACGTCAATGAGGGGCAAGGGAAGTAAAGGGGCCCTGGGAGGTCGGTATCTGCTGTTCCTCTGACACACCGGACACTCCCTACAGTATTGTTTGACCTGCTGATGTACCCCTGGCCAGTAAAACTTCTCTAGGATGGATAGACTGGTTTTTTCATCACTGAAGTGGCCCCCTAGGAGATGGCTGTGGGCAAGGAAGAGTACTTTCTCTCTAAAGGGTTCGGGGATTAATAGTTGGGGTGGTTGGTTAGGATTCCCTTTTCTATACATGAGTCCATTCTTTTTAAAAAAATAGGGACATACGTGAAGGGGGTCTTCCTGGTCTAAGGCCTTTCCCCAGGCCTCCTGCAAGACCGGGTCTTCCTGCTGTGCCGCCCGGAATTCCCTGTCTGTTTGCCAGGGATGTACGTCAGGAACAATAGGATAGGCGGTGGTGTAGTCACGCTTCTCTTTTCTTTTCTGGTTTCGGGTTTTCCGGGTTCTGACCCGCTCTTCAGCGACCGGTTGTTCCCTAGAAAAGGGTGCCTCTTCCCACCATCGGTGCAGGGAGTCTGTAGTGTCTTGCACTAGTCTCGGCAGTCCAGCATAGTCACTCCCTAGGATCACCTGTTCTGGAAGATTCGGTATCAGGCCCACAGTGAGATCAGACCCGGGGTCAGCTGGGTGTCGTACACGTATCTGGGTGGTGGGGTACTTTTTGGTGTCCCCGTGTACGCACTGTATTGCTACCATGCCTGTGGGTGGTCTCGGTGGAGTCGGTAAATCCTGAGGACGTAGAACGCTCTGGCGACAGCCCGTGTCAGCCAAAGCCAGGAGGGGATGTCCGTCCACGTATACGGGGCAATGGAACTGGGGGGGTGTCTTTCCAGGTGTTGCGCATACATAGTTCTGTACCAGGCCCACCTCCATAGGCTCGTCTTTCTGTGGACATACTCGTGCTATATGTCCATAGCCGCCGCAATTGTAACACTGTGGACCCGGATTGGGTGGTCTGTATATTAGCGGTGCTGGCAACAGGGGAGGTGGTTCCGCCTTACGTGGAGGGGGGGGTCTGTGGGGTCGGACTGTGCTTATGGGTGTTCGGTGGGATGGGTCTTCTCTGCCCCGGTTCGTTTCTTGGGCTCGACTGTAGGCACTTGCGATCTCCACCGCGCTGTCCAGGGTGAGACGGGCATGTTGCCGAACCCATCTTGGTGTGGCCGGATGTAGGGAGGCCAGGAATTGCTCCAAATACACTTTGGCAAGGATGTCTTCTTTGGTGGAGGTATCCGGGCGTAACCAACGGTTGGTGAGGTCCTTGATGCGGAAGGACAGGGCCCGAGGGGTTTCCTGTGGCCCTTCCTTGGCTTGGCGCAATTTCACCCTATAGGTCTCATCGTCGATACCCAGTCTCTCTAATATACACTTCTTGATATCAACGTAGGGCGTGTTGCCCTGTATATTGGCCTGCTGATACGCGGCTTGGAGGTCTCCGGTCAGTAGGGGTCCCAAATACTGCCCCCATCGGTCTACTGGCCATGAGGCGGCCTGGGCTAGCCTTTCAAAGTTAGTAAAGAAGTAGTCCGGGTCTTCCCCCGGGACGTACTTCTGTAACACCACCGACGGTAGTGAGGTAATGGGTCGTTGTTGTTGTTGACCGATGGCGTCCGTCAGTTTACCCATGGCCTGGTCGTGGGCATCCCCCTGACCCTTGAGGACGTCGTGCAGTTGTCCCCTGTCCTCCTCGGCCGTTTTTAGGAAACGTTCCATCAGCTTTCCCAACATCTCTTGGGACTCGGCCATCTTCTGGACGACGGCCTCCATGCTTCCGGATCCCACTTCTGACACCAACTGTCCACGTGGGGATGTGGCGGACCGGAATGTCAAGCGCGGAGGCCGTATATAGTGGGCAATGGTATTTTATTGAATACACAGCCGGGCACAAATAGGGTTCTGATTTGTTATAAATGTTCCACAAAAACAAAGTCCAGCTCCTCGGGTGGACGAAGGGTCGGGGTTCGGTATCCAGCGGCTCTCCTGGGTTCCGGTCTCGGGGATGTCCTCGGAGGTACCGGGAGGGAAAAGAAACAAAGAAAGGAGCCGTTAGTCCTGCCGGACTTTCTCGATTTAACCCTGTTACCAACACCAGGGATTGTGAGGGGTATGAAGGCGAAAGTGAGGAGGGGACGGTAGGGTCGGGGTTGGAAGCAAAGGCAAGCAGGGTAACGAGAAACGGTAAAGGAGTAGTGCGGTAGGGCGTGCAGGGTCGGGGTATAATTACAGAGTGGATGAGTGCTTCACAATATATACACAGTGCTACGGGTGGCGTAGTGGGCCTAAAAGGAGGGAAGAATAACTATACAAGGGCGATATGTACACTGCACCTAACGTGCCACAAGGGGTTTCCGAGTCACTCACCCGGCCCGCCGCAACTCTCCGTGTTGAGTTGCGGTCGCTCCCCAGCAACCTCCGTTGGACTCCACCAATCCTCGGACCAGTCTTCTTCGTCTTCGGTCGCCGTCTCCTTCGCCTCTCCGGTCGGGGTCTCCTGCCACAAGCTTGTTCCGACGCTGGACTGCTTCCTGGTTCCGGCTTTTCCAGTGTCCGGATGTCGTGAGGGGGAGGTCCTTCCGGGGTCGGGAGGTAGCGCTTCCGGGTGTCCGTCGTTCCGGATTGGGTCCTGGAACAGAGGACAGAGGGTTGGACGTTTGGTGGGGCGTGTCGTCACTATGGACGCTCGGGTCGGGACCTCTGTTGTACGCGATGGACCGTACTGACGTGGACCATGGCGGGTAGGAGCGGGTGCCGCATCACAAGTAGGCACTTCTCTTCTTATCTAAATTTCATTTCTGTATGTAGCTTCATTGTGTGTCAGTGGTTTGATACAGATAAAAGCTGTCCATAGAAGGGCAATTGTTTCAGAATTGGCATTCACTAATTTGGTTTTCCCTGAACAGAAGTATACAGTTTCAACATCGTACTCAATGAGGCCTTCCCATATATCTGTGGTTGATTGTTAATGGGAACTATATTAGCTGTAAAGTGTATGGTATAGGGTCAACATTGTATTAAATGCATGATTTCTACAGCTAAGAGAGTTGTATCTGTGATGGTAGTAATGATGGCTGATATTCTGCTTAGCTATTTTGTACTTATTGTCAGGCCTCTAATATCATATTAATGTTTACACCAATATGGGGGAAAGCAAAGTTTTGATGATGTCATCATTGATGTAATGAGTAGCGTCATCATTGATGAAATGTGATATGTCATCAGTGATGTCATAAATGATGTCATAGAACATGTCAAAAGTGATATCATATATGGGGTCATAAGTAGTGAATGGCAGGGTCCAGGTTATAGTTAATGCACTAAATATAACTGGTGAATATGTGTGATTTTCTTTAGTTCAAAATATTAATGTTGTCGGGGGCGTGGCTTGCGCGCCGCTTTGACATGGCGTGCCGCGCTTGAGCTCCAGGGAAACTGAGACGGTCGGGTCGTTTTTACGATCCCGTTCGTAAATATTTCATCTCCTGCTGCTGCCATGTGATGTTGGAAGGTGCCGTGGACGCTTCCCTGTTTACTGCCACAGTGTCCGACGCCTGGAACTGCCTTTCCTTTCATCTGCAGTCTTCATTCTCGCCACTTCAGTGAGCATCCGCCATTTTGTTTTGGCGTGGCGTCGCTCGTTTTTTCTGTGAGATGAGACCCTCGCCTTTCAGCGCAACATGCTCAGACGGATATCTAGAGGTGATATTTATTAATTTTTTATTTTGATGGTCCTCTGCAGTCGCTTTATGCCTACCTGACGCTATTTCTGCTGGCTACTTTTTATGGATTACTGACTGCCTTTCTCACCTCAGTTGACCTTTTTATGATGGCTCCCTGACTTCCTTGAGGGGCTCGTGCTTTGTAACCTGATTGCTAGGTTTCTTGCAATATACCAAACTTTGTTTTTGGCGCTTCAGGGTCTTTTTCGCTTCTTTTTATACTCCAGCTGCTTTGCTCCGCCATTTTGTGCGCTGGTGTTTCGGCCATAGTCTACACTTCTGGTGTTTTTTTTATCAGTGACAGTTGGTGAATTATTATTTGTATGATTCCTGGCCCTTGCTCATTTACTTTGTGTCCAGTGCCTTTAGTGGTGGCGTTTTTGAGCTGTCTACTGTGTCCTGTTCCTATGGCGGACACCATGGGGCATTCCCCTACAGCAAAAGACTCTAAAGGGACTTTGAAACGTGCTAAGCAGCAGTCCCCCTCTCCGGAGTCCTCTCAGAAGGATACTAACTCCACTTTGGATGCTATTCTGACGCGTCCCAATGCCGTCCATGATATTGCGCAGTCTACTAAAACTAATACCGACTTATTGCAAGTTGAGGTGGCTGCTATCAGGAATGACTTTAAAGCCTTATCTGTCAGAGTTACAAATGCTGAATCTCGTATCAGTGGAGTGGAGGACTCTTCTCACCAGCATTCGAGATCTCATCTCCAACTAGAACGTTTGATGGCTGCCTTACGTAGAGATCTTACAGAGCAGGAGGATCGTAATCGGAGGAGCAACCTGTGTATTTTTGGCCTTCCTGAAGATGCAGAGCAGTCCGCTTCCTCAATGATCGACTTCCTCTCCAAATGGATTCCTTCTACCCTACAAATCTCTTTTCAAAAAGACTTTAAAATTGAGGGAGCTCATCGGGGGCCTGCGTTCAAGCCTAAAAACTCCACTTCTCCCAGAGCAGTAATCCTTAAACCACTGCGCCATCAGCATTCGGAACAGATTTTGGCCCATATGAGGAAAGTCAAGTCGGTGTCTTGGGAGGGCCATCGGATTACTATCTCCCAGGATTTTGCCAGAGACACTGTAATTCGAAGGAAGGGATTTCTCAATCTGCGGAAACGTCTGTTGGACATGCATATTCCCTTTTCCTTTGCTGGTCCATCCAAGTTTCGTATCACTTTCAAAGGCTGCTATCGGATTTTTTATGAACCTGCTGATCTTTCCTCTTTTTTGGATAACCACCTTGAGTCTCAGATGGATTCTTCTGCAGCTCCTGGCTCTTCTGGGACTTGAATTTTTTTCTCTGTTGTTTTCACGTGGTTTAGTGAGTCTTGCCGTTTCGCATATGCCTTTGTTTTTTCGTTCCATACGTTGATTACTGGTTGTTATTCGTTTTCCACATGAGTTGTTTGTCCCTTGTCCGTTTTACTTCATTTGTTATTGGTATTTATCCACTTTCCCCGATATTTGTCTGGGACCATTTTAACTTTCTTGATTATCCTCCTTGTTGTGGGCGCTTTTTGGTTCCTCGCCCATGCGTCTCACATTTTCCGATACCTGTTTCCTATTGTATTCTTTCCCACCCTTGATTTTTCCTGGTTCCTCTGAGATTTGAATTTTTTTTGTCTTTATTGGTCCTCGTGGTCTAGGGCGTCTTGCTGTTTGACATATGTCATTGTCTTTTTTGCTCCACATGTTGTTCTCTGGTTGATATTCGATTCCCAATGATTTGTTTGTCTCTCGTCAGTTTTAGCTTGTCTTGTTATTGGTATTTATCTGCTTTTTCCCGGTATTTGTCTGTGGCCATTTTGTCTTTCTTGATTATTCTCTTTGTGGTGGTGATTTTTGGCTCTTTGTTCATGTATCTCATTTCTGCCGATCTTTCTTTCAGGTTGTATTTTTCTTTTTCTATATCTTTGTTATCTTTCGATTCTGTACTTTGCCATGCTGTGATCTTCTCTTTTCTTGGCATAGGTTACTCTGTTTTTGTCAAGCCGTTCGGTCCGTTGTGTCAGTTGTCCTCTTTATGTTCAGTCATATGGTCTCTTTTTATATATTTGCCTTTATTGTACCTATTTTATGGCTCCCTGGCTAGTATTTCTTTTTGTCTCTTGGTGGTATTCTGTCTATATTTTCGCTCTGTGTTTTTCACCCTGCAAATTTTATTCTTGCTGATATCTAATATTGCTTCTCATTTTAGCTGCTTAATTTTACAATCTCCATATTTCTTGTTTTTCTTACCTCTATCCACATACCATGTATTACTGCCTTTTTATTATATTTTGATAGTTTTAGGATTTGTACCATCTTTTGCTTCTTATATTTACTTTTCTAGCTCTTTGTATTGCATTCATGGTTTTTTACCATTTAATTGTTGCCATATAGCTAAGATCCTGTTATCTCAGTTTAGCTTTTATTCAAGCACTTGTTATTTGCTATGCCTCATATCATATTGTATTTTTATGACTTGTTTTCGATCATTGCTCGGATTTGATTTTTCTGAGCCTCCTTTATGTAACTTTCATTTCCCGATTTCAAGTATATTATTGGGTTCACTTATATTGTTCTACGCTCATTGCTTGCTGTTTCCTTTTCTCCAGTTTGGGATCTATTGCTTTCTTTACTGTTCTTTTTCCTGACGGTCTTTTGTTTCCCTCTCCATGTTCCCCCTGGTATGAGTCGGGTTTCCCATAGACCTACCCTGGCGGATCTCTTTCTCTCTCTTTTTCCATTCTTTTTTCTTCTTTTCTTTTCTTCTCTGTTCCTCTCTTCTCCTCTTTCTTTTTTCTCTTTTCTCTTGGATCTCCTTGTGGCGTTTCTCTACTTTATATCAGATGATGGTGTTCTGTTTTTCCGTCCATCTGTCTTCCTTATGTGGTGTCTTTTTTCTGTGTGTCTATGCCTGGCTTAAATGTAGTTTCCCTTAATGTTAAGGGTTTGAATCATCCGGTCAAGAGGGCTAAAATTTTAGATTATTGCAAATCTTTGTCTTCGGATCTAGTCTTTTTGCAAGAGACGAAGTTATCCCATAAAGAGGCTCTGTGGTTGCGGAATGGCTGGGTTATGGATGTAGTATGCTCTCATGCTCTTGGCAAACGTAATGGTGTGATCACCCTTATTTCTAAAAATTCTGGCTTATCGATCCTTTCTTCTGAACATGACTCTGAGGGTCGATGGCTTTTATCTAGATTGTCTGATGGTATTCATGATCTTTACGCTTTGAATATTTATGCTCCAAATAATGATGATCCTCTTTTCTGGCAGAATATCACTAAATTACTTTCCCGAACGCCTCATAATGGTAATTTAATAGTGGGTGGTGACTTTAATTTGCCGTTGGATCCTCTATTGGATAGAAACTCTGCTTTTTCTTTTCGTCCTCCTAGAGCTCACAAACTCTTATTACACATGTGCTCTTCCGCTAATCTTCATGATGTCTGGCATCTTCAAAACCCTACTGGCAGTGACTTTTCTTTCTTTTCCTCTCCTCATTCTAGTTTCTCTCGTATTGATTACCTCTTAGTTCATTCGTCTTTGCTACAATCTTCGTCTTCACCGTACATTCATCCTATTCTTGTCTTAGACCATGCAGCGGTTTCCTTCTCCCTCTCAGGGCTCACCCCTAAGAAATCCTCCCCTTCGTGGAAGTTAAATACGGAAATTTTTTATGATGACGCTGCGGTCAGTGCCTTGCAAACCGAAATTGAACAGTTTTTTTCTGTTAATGAAGGGTCCGTTGATTCTCCGGTGGTTTTGTGGGACGCCTTTAAATGTACTCTTCGCGGTTACATTATTAAAGTTATGGCACAGAGAAATGCTGCCATTAAGAAGGAACTTTCTGATTTAGCGGATAGTATTAAACGTAATGAACTCCTTTTTCATCAGACGAAAGATTTACACATTTTGCAATCTATTAAAAATCTAAAATATTCGTATAATGCTCTTGTCACTAAGCGGGCTCATATTGGTGTTCAAGCACAAAAGTCTAAACGGTTGTTGTTAAAAAATCATGCTGGTAAGGTTTTAGCAGCCACGTTGAAGTTCCAGGACTCTGGCTCTAAATCGTCTCAAATTTCTTCTATCTCTGATAGATCCGGCGTTAAAAAATTTCAAACCAAGGAGATCCTTGCGGTCTTTCGTGATTTTTATGATCATTTATATACTCCTACTAATCCATCGTCATTGGAGGCTTGTCAGGAGTTCTTAAGCACTATTCCTATTCACTCTGTTTCTGAGGAAGTTGGGGAGAAGGTAGGTACCTCAATTACAACTGAGGAAATTATTCTTGCTATTAAGGCTACTCGTTCTGGCAAGGCTCCGGGACCTGATGGCTTTCCCATTCTGTTTTATAAAACTTTTCTCCCTTTCATGGTCCCTCGCCTAAAAACCCTTTTGATGCATTCATTCAACGTGGTGCGGTTTCCGGTACAGCGGCGGATGCTACTATTGTGGTTATCCCTAAGGAGGGGAAGGATATCACGGACCCTAAAAACATTCGTCCTATTTCCCTCCTTAATATGGAGGCGAAAATTTATGCCAAAATGCTGGCTAAACATTTGGAGTCCTATATCCCTTCTCTGGTTCATCCATCACAGACTGGGTTTGTCAAAGGTCGGCTTGCTAGGGGCAACATTCGTACTTTTTGCCATATTTTGGGCGCAGCTAAACGATCCACGCTTCCTGCTGCAGCTTTAGCCCTTGACGCCGAGAAGGCTTTTGACAAGGTCTCTTGGCCTTTTTTACAAGCCGTTCTTCGTGCTCACAATCTTGGGGACTCCTTTGTTAATATGGTGATGTCTCTTTATGCCCACCCATGAGCGAATATTAGAGTAAATGGAGCTACCTCTGAGTTTTTTAGTCTTCGTCAAGGTACTCGTCAGGGTTGCCCCCTGTCGCCGCTTTTGTTTTTACTTGCTATCGATCCTCTTCTGAGACTAATTGATCTTTATCCAGACATTAAGGGTTTTACGTTTGGTTCACAGTGCCTAAAATCCGCTGCATACGCAGATGATGTCCTTATTTTTTCGGACGATATTGTTTCAGCTATTCCTGCGATCACAGATACCATTGCCCTTTTTTCTAAGGTCTCTGGTTATACTCTAAACAGAGACAAGACGGAGATGTTTCCCCTTAATGCTTATTGTTTTCCGGCACACATGGGTTCTGCTGGTTTCAAATGGTAATCGAAACAGCTCAAATACTTAGGGGTCTGGTTTTGTAGTACTTTATCGGAGACCGTGGCCTATAATGAGACGCAGACCTTAATTAAAGTCTGTCATCTTTTAGAGACTTGGTCTCCTAAACACATTTCGTGGTGGGCCGAATCCAAACTTTAAAAATGATGGTCACGCCTATTGTTAACTTTATTTAGTCTATGCTCCCGTTGAATCTTTCTTTTTCCTTTTTTCGTGAGATTGATTCCATCACTTCCTCATTTCTTTGGAATGACAAGAGAGCTCAAATTGCATATAAATCCTTGAGGAAACCCTACGATATGGGTGGCTGTAATTTCCCAGATTGGGGGAAGTATCAGGTCGCTTTTTTAGCCTCTCAAGGAGCGTTGTGGTTTTCTTCACTTCCTGGTCATACTCCTTCTTGGATGTGCATCGAACAGGCCATCTCTTCTCCTCTTCCGGTCTCCTCATTTTTAACCACGTCTTCATTATCTATTCTTTTTTCTCGTGCTATTATATTGGACACCATTGCAGCTGTTAAATTGGTCGATCGGAGATTGGCTACTCCGATTCATAAATCTAGGTGGTCGTCTTTGTGGCGTAATCCCCGCATAAAGGTTCTTATTGATCCCCCACTCATTCAATATTGGTCTGTCAAAGGTATCACGTTGGTACGGCATCTTTATAATTCCAATGACGACCCGCTACCCTTTTCTTCTTTAGCTCGGCAATTTTCACTCTCTAATCTGGATTTTTACACTTTCTTGAAAATTAAAGTCGCTCCTGCCAAAGTGTGTCTTGTTCCTAACACCCCTTTGGTTTCTTTACTATCTTTGTGGCTCAAGTCTGGTCACATTGCTTCACGCATCTATAAATTTTTGTCCTCAACATCTTCAGATTCATGCACTATTGCGCAGCAAAAATGGTCCCGTCACTTTGGTACGGAGATAACGGAGCACTTGTCGTCGGACACTTGGCAATTGATAGTTAAGTTCTCTCTGCGCAATAAAATTGCTCCTTCTTTATTTCAATCCAAATTTTTCTCCATCAACCTTCTTCATTGGACTCCTAAGCGGCTTTGTTCTCTTCATTTAAGGATGATGATTTATGTTGGAGTTGCGGATTGGAGGTTGGTGACTATCCACATATGTTCTTTCATTGTTCACTTCTACAACCCTTTTGGGATCTTATTCATAAACATCTCATGTTAATTTTTCAAATTAAATTTCCTCTTTCTTTTCCTATGGTCTTATTGGGACCCTGGGCTTCCCAGGTACCTCTGCTGTTCGATACCTTAGATATGCAATTGTTAGATCTTTTATTAACTGTGGCTGTTAAGGTGATTCTTATGGAGTGGAAGTCTTTTGCTTCCGTTTCTTACCACACATGGTGGGCATGGGTTTCCTTCTTGAGAAGTGCACACACTTCTGTGGATAGGGCTCATCTAACTCCCACTATTTCTTTTAACGTTTGGAGAACTTTAGATACATATATGGATTTGGCCTCAAGGGGGTTGGTCGATCAATATCCCTTTGTGATGTCTGACTGATTGGTGTCTGTAGTGTTTTGCTTTGCTGCGCCATCCAGTGAGATCCTTCTTTTTCCTTCTTTTCTTCTTTCTTATTTCTTCTTTCCTCTTTCTTTTTCCTTCCTTTCTATCTTCTGTCCTCTTTCCTTTTCCTTTTTCTCCTTTTTCTCCCTTATCTCTCTGTTTTCTACATAATGATGCCACTCATGGGTTCCTATGATTCGCTAATGCCATTTTGTTTCTTGATTTTTATTCTTGTTCTACGTGATATCAGTTGTGGCAATTTATTGGCTAATATTGTCATAATCTGATGAACTGGTGGATCTTTCCTTATCTTTCATATTGGTATCATTATGAACTGTACGTAACTGTTTTTATCTTTTTAAAATCTTAATAAAAATTATTGAACAGAAAAAAATATTAATGTTGTCAGTGAGAAATTCACTTAAGTATAACATTATTTTAACCTTTGTTTTTGAGTTAATTTCTAGGTTTGTTTTTTAAAAAAAGATTCTTTTATCACACCTAACTATAGCATTACTTTAACCCTTGTTATTTTCAGTGAATTTCTAAGGTTTTCATAAAAACAAAAACTGATTTTTCCATCACACCTAACTATAACATTATTTGAACTTTTTTTACAGTGAATTTCTATGCTTTTTTAAAGTAAATACATTGTTTTAAATTGTATGTGTGGTAGAATAACTGAATATTAAATCCTGTCTGTGGACATTATTTTGAAAAGGAATTACTCTCCTATTATAACTTAACAAGAAAGGGTGCACACTTAGAAAAATGAACAGAACAAGCTTCTGCAAGACCACAAATGTCCCCCAGGCAGTAGGAACCTAATCAGTTTTGCAACTACATTTTTTCCTCACTTTCCACACAGTTATTGTTTCCTGCTTCTTTCCAAGTGAACAAGTTTTGTTTTCCTTCTCCATATCAGTCATTCAGTCAAAATACTTTATTCAGTCAAACACTGACTATAAAAGCACATGAAAAAGAAACATCAACATAATAGCATGTTAAGAACAAGTAAAGAAAAGATAGATCAAATCATTATAGAGGTTTCTTGAGCGTGGCTATAATTTAGACCTTTTGAACCGTGCACTCTTGAAAGCGGCTTTACTTTCGAGAGATGAATTATTGACCCCCAAAAACGCAGCCACATCTGCTTCAACTTCCGTTGGCTCTATCCGCCTCATTACAACTTACTGTTCACAAGAACGCAAATTGAGACGGATTATTAATTCTTAGCCTATTGTCTTAACAGATCTCATTTTAGGTCCCATTTTACCTAAATTACCTGCAATCACCTTTAGGAGGGCTCTCTCCATGAAGGATGCATTGGCTAAGACCCAGCCCGAGTTAATACCTAAACGTACTTGGTTGTCGTAAACAGGTTTTTTCAAGTGCACTTCATGCCGCGCATGTACATTTGCGAAAAATGGCACGCATTATAAATCAGCGTTTAATGACAAACCTATCACCATTAATGAATATCTGACATGTCGCAGTGAGTTTGTCATCTACCAATTAACGTGCACTTGTAACCTGTCATATATTGGCAGCATTAAGTTGCCGGCTATCCAACGCATCTTGCAGCATGTGCGAGCCATAGTAAACTCTGACAGCAACTATCCCGTGGCTCGCCACTTTAAAGCCATTCATGGAAATAAATTGAAAGATCTTCATTATACGCTTTTGGGGTCAGTCCCCAACCCCGGACGGGGTGGTGACCCAGAAAAATTGCTTAGGCAAAAAGAAACTTATTTCATTCTGTTACTTGATTCTAAGGCACCAAATGGATTGAATGCAATTGATGAACTCCATAATTTCCTGTAAATAAGGCCTCTAGGTATCCATCATTCTGTTTCTGTAGTGTCATTTCCTTTTTCTGGCTTTTTCTGAATGTACAAGATTCTTAAATTTATTGATATAGAACTTTTACAAATTTATACGAATTAGTAGGTTTTTCGTATTTTTGTCTCAGCCGCCTTTGTCTAAAAAGAATTTGAGTTGTATATTTTTCACCCATTAGACACTAGCACTTTAGTCATTTTGGCATATTTTATATTGTTTGACATCTTCGTTGCATCGCTTTGCACAGACATTACATTGATGCTGGATTGGAGCCATAAAAGAATGCATTTGCACTTTACCTTTGGATGAATTGTGTTTAGCGCACACTACGTGTAGCATTTACTTGATTATTGCACTTGCTTTTGATTCTAACTGTATTTTGCATGTACTGCTGCTAATGAATTTTCGTTTAATGTTGCTTTTGTGGTTCTCGGTGATTTGGCACTTGCCATCACGCAACAATCATTTTGGGCCACACCACCAATGTATGATAAGAGCACTATGCTCCCACTTTTGCCTTTGCCTTTTTATGTTTGTATCTTATATAACTTATTACGAATATTTTATGTGATGCTTTCATGCCATTTTGTGTATTCTTGCTTTTCATCCTTTTTTTATGGGTGATTAAGCTTTTAAAACACTATTTAATGCATTACCTACTTTTGGCGCGTCATGTGACCAAGCTCCGCCTGCGGAGCGAAACGCGTCGAGGAGAGCACTTGCTCTGTAATTGCTTAATAAATAATCACCACTGCTGACACGATTCATGGTGTGATGGCGCTTTACTTTTAAAGCTTTAATCTATTTGAAGAGGAGAAGAGGTCTGCGCCTGTTTCAAACAGCGCTGATAGCGGTCAGGATTATTACGATATATATATATATATATATATATATATATATATATATATATATATATATATATATATAACGAAAGTCTTCAGAACCTCCACCGCAGCGGCGAAATGAAGAAACGGACCCTTCGGCTAGGCAAGGTAAGATTTATTTGTAACCTTTCAACGGCGACGCATTTCGAGCATCGAAGTGCTCTTGATCACACACCAAGCACCGCAGTCGCTCTCTTTTTTAAATGCTTTTTTTCAAAAATATATATATATACAAAATTACAACATTATTGTAATATTTAATGTTACATAGTCCATTGGTTCAGACCATCACTATAAAATACAGGCACAGTGCAAACCAGAGAGCTCCCTCGGTACACAGACATAATATCGACTCCAAAATATCGTTTGGACATAATATCGACTCCAAAATATCGTTTGGAGAAAATATCGACAGGACAGAATATCGACAGCCAAAATATCGTTTTTAAGGTAAGTGAAGTAATATCGTTTTTAAGGTAAGTGAAGTAATATCGTTTTTAAGGTAAGTGAAGTAATATCGTTTTTATTTTTAGGGTTCAGGGTCAGTTTTGGGTTTTTGGGTAAAGGGGTATTTTTAGGGTTCAGGGTCAGTTTTGGGTTTTTGGGTAAAGGGGTATTTTTAGGGTTCAGGGTCAGTTTTGGGTTTTTGGGTAAAGGGGTATTTTTAGGGTTCAGGGTCAGTTTTGGGTTTTTGGGTAAAGGGGTATTTTTAGGGTTCAGGGTCAGTTTTCAGTTTTTGGGCAAAGGGGTATTTTTAGGGTTCAGGGTCAGTTTTCAGTTTTTGGGTAAAGGGGTATTTTTAGGGTTCAGGGTCAGTTTTCAGTTTTTGGGTATTATTTTATTATATTTTATTACTATATATATATATGTTTAATAAATATGAAATAAAAAAATATTTATTTAACTTTTATTAATTATTTAATTATTATAAGTTAATTTAAGTAATTTTAAGTATATTTTAGTAATTAATTATTAATATTAATTTAATTTAACACTGTTTTTAGTAAATACGATATTTTTTTACAACTATATTTTTGTAAACGATATTTTTAACTCGATATTTTTGTACTTACCTGTTTGTAGATAGAAACTCGATATTTTGACAGTCGATATTTTCTCAACGATATTTTTGATGGTCGATATTCTGTCCGTCGATATTCTTTCAGTGATCCAGCTCCCTCATTGTTAACCTAATAACAAAAACCTTAGAAAAGGGTCCACACTGTTATAAAGGAAGGGTGGAGCCTCCGTCTAGAGTTGGGATTGTAATATGTCAAGTGCCTAAAGAGAAAACTAAGACAAAGCATACTTCCTCCTGATCTTTATAACCCATCAAATGTAACTGATCACTGAGTCCCAGATGAGTTCTGTATCAAGGAGTTGCATAAATTGGAGGCCTTCTTTATACGATAGAATTGCTTGGGAACACAAATTGGGACCCAAAAAGAAACTTCAAGGGATGTTGTACAGAGTAAAAAAAAATAATACAATGTGTTATTGATTGTTATGAGAGGGAATTACACAGGCAACATGAAGAGGTAGACCAGCAACCTGTTAATGGGAAAGTGACAAAAAATTGCACAGTGCATAATCTCAGGCGTGTAAGGTAGAATCCATATTCAGGGTGTGAAATCCATAATATATATGGTTCCACCAGGTCGGTAGTCAAGATATGTGCATATCGGAGGACAGTGCCAATGACTCGTAATCTGGCTATTCTAACTTCATTGCAGGATTTATAAAAATTTGACTTTACTATCCTTAGTGTTGGTGTCAATCCCAAGGGGTAAGTTGAGAAGGTCAGGCTTGACAATATCTAAAAAGGATTTCCTGATGTAAGTAAGCCGTAGGATTGGGGCCATGTTATCTATCCTGATACTGTTGTCCAAAACCAGTTGCAGTGGAGGACCATATTTATATCCATAAGATATTTATTTACTAGAAATTGCAGATTTCTTGGATTGGCATCAACCCCAGACTCCAGCTCAGTAGGCCCCTATTGAGAGGCATATGCTTTTATACAACAATGTCAATTCTTTAATGGGCTTATGGCCTAGCTTTCCAGTGAATCCAAAGACTTACCTCACAGGCCCATGCAAAGTTCGGTGCCCTTTGGTTCTCCCACATTAAAGTGTCATTAAATATAACACACCTATGTAATTAAAATTGGGGACCTTAGCTATTGAGATTACCCCTATTGTTAATTTTTGGGTAAGGGTGTTTTTAGGGTCACAAGTCATAATGTACGATTTTTCACCTAGAAAACAAGGTTGCCCATAAAATCAGTCAAAGAATTTAGCGAGGTCTGAAGGCAATTTGCCATGCTTGTGATTAAAACTGCGTTGTTGACTTAGAGGAGGACAGGGACTAAATGACATCCTACCTTCTGTAGATCTTTTCCTGTCTTTATGAGTACTCAATAAATTAATATTTGTGTAGCGTGACGCTATTACCCCTAGTGGTATCTGGGCGCTGATGCTGCCAGAGTTATCAGAAAGTCAGTTTTGAGTTTCTCCTTGAAGACTTCCAGGGTGGGTGTAGTCTGGAAGTGGAGAGGCAGGTCGTTCCAGGCCTTGGCGGCAATGTAGGAGAAGGAGCAGACACAGCTGCGGAGGATACCTAGGGTGTGGGCGAGTGAGGTGGAACGCAGTTGTCTTGAGGGCTGATGGAATTTCAGTTGATGGTTTAAGAAGGACAGTCCCTGGTAGTGTATGGATTCGTAGACACGTGTAAGGATCGTGAACTGGCATCTCTTCCGAACCAGTAGCTAGAGGAGGTTTCTGAGGTGTGGGGTGAAGTGGGTCACTTTGGGGAGGTCCAGGATGAGTCTAGCTGCGGCATCCTGTTTGGTCAGGATTATTCTGAGGTTGAGATTCCGGAGTAGATGGGTGTTTCTGTGGTAGAGGCGGCTGGTTACAAGTGCCTGGGTGACAGTCTTTCTGGAGCCAAGTGGGATCCATCTGAAGATTCTGCACAGCATTCAGAGGGTGTGGAAGCAGGAGGAGGTGACTACATTAATTTGGCTTTCATGGTCACCTGGATGACGATGATGATGCCCAGGTTGCGTGCATGGTCAGTCAAGTGGGTGTTGGTCTGAGTTCTGCCGGCCACCAGGTGTGGTCTCAGGTGGTGGTGTTCTTCCCGAATATCAGCACTGCTTGAGTTCAGTTTGAGGCAGTTGTCCCTCAACCAATTGGCTACATTGGTCATTTCGATGCAGAAGATGGCTCTGGGTGTCAGTGAGGTCATCAGTGAGCTAGAGTATTAGTTGGGTATCGTCGGCTTAAGAGATTATGTTGAGTCCATGGGATTTGACTACATCTGCAAAGGGGTGATGCAGATGTGGAAGAGGGTGGGGCTGAGGAATGGTCCTTGGGGTATGTCGCAGATGAGGTTCTCAGGGGCAGAAGTGACGGGAGGCAGACGGATGGTCTGTGTGCATTCTGTGAGGAATGAGGCGATCCATTTGAGGGCATTCTGCTGGATGCCTAAACTGTGGAGTAGGGCCACAGTCGAGTAGGGTTCTGATGTCGTCTGTGTAAGGTTCTGTAAATTACGAATTCGTTCGTGCTCAGCCTCCATTTTGTAGTCGCCGCCGTTTTTGTTGCCCTCACTCAGGCAGCGCGGCGAACGCAATGTTTTTGTCGTTTCTGCATTTACGTGTCAGGTGGCTTCTTTGCCCACGTTTACTAACAAGTGTCAGGGTCTGGCTGAGTACACTAATTCCTGTCTGAGCTGATTAATCCCCGTCCGTACTATTTGTTGGTTCGCACCATTCTTTCCTCCAAGTTATCTTATCTGCTGTCCTTTGCAATACCTCTCATGCATTCTCCTGTTTCACGACTGTCCTTCTACAACATACAGCTGTGTTTTCTCTACTCGTAAATTGAATTGTGTGGATTCATTTGTAATTTACTCAAGGGGTCGAGTGACAAATATAACCAGGAAACTTGAGTTGCTTAAGACTTAAAGTATTGTTTAGAGTGTTTGCCCATGTCTTATGCTCTTGTGTGATTGCATTTTGCATTGTATTGTATCGTATATAAACCTGTGTGCCACGGAATTAAGTGGCAGTCTCTTTTGAACCTTGTTTTATCAACGACTTCTAAGACCACTGTACTAGCTGCAGCTAATAAATACCATCTTCTACGCCAGACGAAGGGTCCGTGTCTCTGTTTCTGACAAGGCAGGTGAATCCAGGGGATTTCTGGCGTACCCTGCGCCGCCGAGCCTTAAGGCTACGGTTCTCCAACTGGCGCCCAATGCGGGGCGATTTCAACGGTAGCAGTTGAGCCCGAGGGTCGTGAGGAGCCCCGCAGAAAAATTCCGGAGGAAGGGCACCACGTGATCGAACCCTGTATGTTGGAAGTGGACCGAAGGTCTTTGACGGCGCGGCTACTCCTCTCCGACGGCTGCTGACGACTGCTACCTTGACTGTCGCCCTGCCTTGGACCCTTCTGATGATGTTTGGCAAAGCAAGATGATAGTCGGACCTTCGCTGGTGTAGGACGATCCTTAGTTAAGTATTTGGTGGGTCGCTCCCACAAAACTTTGTTTTGTTTTGGTTCTTGTTTTTTTATATTCAGGTATTGCAATATCCGAAGCCAAGGGGTAAGTACGTTTGTACTGTTTCATTGATTTACACCCCTTGTTGTTTGTGAGCAGTCTGGAGAAGTAACGATGCCTGGACTGAGTAAATTCAAAAGAATTTGTTGCTTAGGTTGTACGAGGGATTCCCAGTTGGAGGATTCATGTCCGATCCCTCCGGTTGGAACTCCCACTTATGAGCTCTATTTGAATTATGGTATTGGTCCCATTACCTTTAACCAGACATGGGTCCGATACACAAAAAATAGTGGAGTTTTGAATTGGCCCCAAAATGGTAGTTTTGATCCCGCCATATTAGATAATTTGGAAACGTTTCTGTTTAGAAGAAAAGCCCGGCCGGCAATGTTTGACTCTTTTCGCCTTTGGCGTAAGGAAGCCAAACAGAAGGAAATTAAACAAGCAAAAAAGGATAAGAAAGCGCAAAACATGTCAATTATACAGGCTGCTCAGCAGTTTAAAAATAACGAAGTAGACGATGCTAATGAGATACTAGAGAGGCAACATCGCATGGCGATAGATAGATGCTACTTGATGCTGCCTACTTCCTCGTCAGCTAAAAGTAAGGAATTGGAAGAAGATTCCCTAATGTCTTGTTTATTGAATTCACCTCCGCCCTATGCCCAAAATCCTAATGCACCTCCGTTACCCCCTCCTATTGCTCAACCAATGGTTGCTCAATTACCGATTGTTCAGCAACCGGCTCAGCCTATTAATGCTTCCTTGCCTGCCTCTGCTCCGTCTTTACAGCCTGTAATTCAGCCCCCACCTCCTCTCCAATCCCACGCTCTTGTTCCTCAGTCGGCTACGTTCCAGTCCCCGTTGCCCTCTATGTCTGTAAGGACTCTAGTTCTCTCAAGGGATTCGCCTACCTCACATAGGAGATTAGCAGACGCTGTTTCGAATTTCTTTTCTCCTCTTCTTGGGTCTTTGAGCTTGTCTCCAGCTTTCTCTAGATGACAATCTCGTTGTCAACTTCCTCTCACGGAAGAGAAAGTGGTTTTGGGTTCCCTAGCTCGTAAATGGATTGAGAATGGACTAGAATATAGTATAGGGGACATTATGAGTTCCTTTCATCAATGGGCAGAGCCCACACAAAGATATGTTTTTAATGTCATGTGTCAGACTCTTAGCAAACGTTGGGAAGATATGGAGTTGGATACAGTTCCGTCGGAGTTACTAAAGTTACAAGCGGATTTTGATAAAGGTTTTATTGTAGGACCACGAGTTGAAGAGGCGGTGAATACACTCGTTGCGTTCCTAACCATGTTTTTGTCCTTGTCCTTTTCCGAGACTGATCCTGCCAAAAACAAAGGCATTAAGAATTATCCGATGCGTGAAGTTCCTCCAGTATGGAGGGAAGCGGTGAATGGTCCGCCTCCTGTCCCTGCTCATTTCCAGCGTATATGGGTTCACGAACCCTGGAAAAGGTCTGAAGTATTGGCGCTTAAACAAACTCTTCCGGACCCTCGTAAAAATCCGGCTGGATATTACAAGGAATTGTCTCGAACAGTTGAGGCCTGTATTATGAATTTGGCCGATATTGATATGTTATTTGGAAATGTTGCTCTGCAAGCATTATGGGCACGGATTCATAGGGAGAAACATGTTGGTGAATTAGGTGGTGATTGGGCTGCTATTAGAGCCGCTGACGCAAATCAAGTGGGTGGTGCGAAGCCTGAGGATCTGATTACGGCCCTACCAGGATAAGCTGGCTGCATGCAAGCAAAAGAAAGACGAAAGCGTCTCGGATTTCTTCACTCGTTTTGAAGAGACATTTATTGATCATAGTGGTCAGGATTTGAGTGTAGAGGGTGGTCAGCGGTTGTTTGTGGATAAGTTTGTATACAACTTGCTTCCCGAATTGTCAAATAAACTAAAGAGTTCTGGAAGTGCATGGGCTGTCTCTTCCCCTGCTAAAATACTGGCTACCGCACAGTATTATGAGAATAGAGATAAGGAGGAGAAGGAGAAACAAGAGAAGAAAAATAAAGATTTGAAAACGAAGGTTCTTTTACAGCAAGCTTATCCTCCGCGTTCTGCACAGCCTCAGTTTTCTCAACCCCCACAGTTTCAGTAAGTGCTCCAGAAGCCTGAGTACTTCGCACCACGTCCTTCGTTGGGTCATAATCAATGTGCGTATTGTAGGGAAGAGGGACATTTCAAAAATAATTGTCCAGTTTTATTACAGCGTAATAATGGGATGTCTGCTCCACGGGGTCGTGGTACTTTTCAGACAGGATCTAGAGGTAGAGGACGAGGTGTGTCCTCTCAGGAGCAGCGTTCTTTTCCTCCATCTACTACAAATTACTTTGATCAGCCGAGAGTTCAGTCTACGCAGTATTATAATGGCGTTTATTGTGAAGAACAGGCTGATGATTTTCAGATCGAATAGGACAGCCATGGACGAAGTGAGGGAGTTGTGTCGATTCCAGTAGATCAAAATGGGCCATATGTCACTATCAATACTATGGGTGTTTCAGAACCGTTTCTTTTGGATACTGGTGCGATGAGAAGTTCTATTATGCATACTAAACTCCCTGGGGCACCTTTGTCTGGCTTAATAAATACTTCTGTAGGATTTTCTGGCGCCCCAGTCCGTAATCCGGTTTCTTGTCCCTTGCCCGTTTCGATTGGTCCCTATGATTTGAATGCTCCACTTATTCTGACAACTGGGTGCAGTGAGAACTTGCTGGGTCTGGATTTATTGAAGAGATTACATGCAACATTGTATTGTTCCCCTTCTGGTGTGCATCTTACATTGGGGAAGAAATTGACGTCTTCCATGTATTTGTCTCGAGACCAATTCCCACCTGAATTGCTTTCTCTTCCTGAAAGTCTTTGGGCTACAGGCCCGAATGATGTGGGATGTCTTGCGATCCCACCGTATGTTGTTACAGTTAAAGAGAATGTGAAAATGCCACGCATTCCCCAATACCGTATCTCTACTGATGGAGAGAGAGCGCTTTTGGCCATTGTCGATGATTTTATTCAAAAAGGTGTGGTTGAAGAAATGAGAGGCAATGTTTGTAATAGCCCTGTTCTTCCGATCCTTAAGAAAACGCATCCTTCACTACCTCCTGTTTATCGATTTGTAATTGACCTTAGAGAGGTCAACAAAATTGTTGTGCCACAGTTTCCTGTTGTTCCGGACATTACAGCTTTGTTGACGATGATTCCTGCTTTGGCAACTTAGTTTTCGGTCATAGACCTTAAGAACGCTTTCTTCAGCATTCCTATTGCTGAAGAAAGTAGGGACATCTTTGGTTTTTCTTTAGGTGGCCGAAGTTTTAGATTTAAAAGAGCACCTCAAGGCTATTGCGAAAGTCCCTCTATCTATAGCAAGGCTCTTAAGTCAAACTTGATGCTTTCTCTTTGCCTTCAGGTGCTACGCTTATTCAGAATGTGGATGATTTGCTGGTGGCTGCTGATACGGAAGATGTGTGTAAGAATGTGACTGTTGCGTTGTTGCATCATTTGTCTGCTTTACATCATAAGGTGTCTCCCTCTAAGCTACAATATGCCCGCCAAGAGGTTACCTATTTAGGTCATCTCTTGTCGAAGGAGGGAAGGTGATTGACCCCAGAACGCATTCATGCTATTTCACAGATGTCTGTACCCACCACGCAGAGAGAAGTGCGTGCCTTTTTGCGCATCACTTCCTACTGTAGACAATGGATTCCCAATTTTTCACTTTTGGCTAAACCACTGTTGGTACTAACATTGAAAGATACGCCACATCCGCTCCCTTGGATGGATGAATGTCAGAAAAGCTTTGTTGACCTACGTACTGCTCTGTGTTCTGCTCCAGTGGTGGGTACTCCAGACTATAGCAAGCCTTTTACACTGTACGTTCACAAGAGAGAGTGTTGCGCATTGTCAGTTTTGACACAGCAATTTGGAGATAAGCAGAGGCCATGTGCCTATTTCTCCGCTACACTAGACCCGGTAGCTAAAGCTTTGCCCAGTTGTCTCAGAGCTACGGCAGCTGCGGCGATTTCTATTAGACAGTCTGCCGGATTAGTGTTGGATAACACACTCATTGTTTTGGTTCTACATGCAGTGGATACCCTGTTGAATAGGACAAGAACACAACACCTTACGAGTGCTCGTTTGTCTGGATATGAGCTGACACTTCTAGCGAGTCATGTACATATCAAAAGATGTAATACGTTAAATCCAGCTACACTGTTGCCACTCCCAGAGGAGAAAGACGCTCAGGAAAAACATGATTGTTTTCTTCGAACGGAAGAAGAAACGAAGGGTAGGATTGATTTAAAGGACACTCCGCTCAAAGACCCAGATGGGATCCTATGGGTGGACGGTTCTTGTTTCAAGTTTCCAACCGGGGAGACTACTTCTGCTTATGCTGTTACCACCTTATGCACAATTGTTGAGACGGCACGTATTGGACATAATTCAGCCCAAGCAGCTGAATTGATAGCCTTGACTAGAGCGTGTGTGTTGTCAAAGGGAAAGAGAGTGAATGTGTACACAGATAGTCAATATGCTTTTGGTGTTGCACATAGTTTTGGTAAGTTATGGAGGGAGAGAGGATTTTTTACCTCTCCTGGGACAAAGATCCAGCATGGTCAGTTAGTGACTGATCTTCTTGAGTCACTTACCTTACCTGCACAAATAGCGATCATAAAGTGCAGTGCACATAAGAAAGTCACAGATGATGTGGGTCGTGGAAATGCATTTGCAGACAAGGTAGCACGAACTACAGCTAGAGACACCGCTAGTTGAATGTATGTGGCAGGTCCTGCAAACTGGGTTAGGGAGATTGGAATGTGTGAAGACACGATTGAGAGCGTGAAAACGATTCAGGGAGAGGCTACTGAGAAGGAATTGAGAACGTGGAAAGAAAGTACAGGAATGTTAGACTCGACGGGTTGTTGGACAGAATTGTCGGAACATCAGAGATGGTTATTACCAGACGCTTATGTGCTGCAGGTTGTGACTATGGCTCATGGTCCAGCTCACATTAGTGCGAAAGGCATTTGTAAACTTTTGGCTCCTGTGTGGCAGAATGAAGGAATTCCGAAATGTGCAGAAAACGTGGTTAAGCATTGTATTGTTTGTCTAATGCATAACCAAGGAAAGGGTACCCCAACTCCGGCAGGTCATTTTGCTCCCCATCATATCCTTTTGAGGTGTTGCAGATCGATTACATTCATATGGATCGATGCAACAACCTTAAGTATGTTCTGGTGGTGGTATGTGCCTTTTCCCGCTGGATAGAGGCCTACCCCTTGATAGATAACACTGCTCTGTCAACTGCTAAAGTGTTGCTTAAAGAGTTCTTCCCCAGGTTTGGTTTGCCGCGAATTGTCTGGAGTGACAATGGAAGTGAATTTGTGGGTCAAATTATGCAGAAAGTATGTATTGTTATTAGACAGAAGTTCCATGCAGCCAACCATCCACAATCAGCGGGTTTGGTTGAGTGTTATAATGGTACACTCAAGCTTAAACTAGCTAAGATTCAAGCCAGTACGGGTCTTGCTTGGCCAGATGCCTTGCCCCTAGCTCTTTTGCCAACCAGAACTACTGTGCACTCTCGTATGGGACTTAGCCCATATGAAGTGGTATTCGGACGCCCAGCTAATATTTGGGGTGTCCCTCATCCCAAGAAATACTCTGACATACCATATCCTCTGTTAATTGATTATTTGCATGATTTCACTACTAAATTAAGTATTATTCGTCAACAGGTACAAAGTGCTTTGCCAGAGGCCTCCACAGACCCAGGTCACACCATTTTGCCCGGTGACTGGGTCTGCGTCAAAAATTTTCAACGGACTAAGAATCTGGACCCTCGTTGGTCCACGCCTACGCAAGTTTTGCTTACCACCCGCACAGCTGTGAAGGTGGCCGGCAAGCGAAACTGGGTGCATGGCGTGCACTGTAAGAAGGTGCCATTGCCATCATCCTTCGACCAGTGGATTCACAGTGGTGTAAGGGAATCAGACACTGCAGCGGTTCCTTGTTTTGTGCCTTTCAGTGATGCTCAAATTTATGGAACTCAGTCTGAGAAAGCAGATGACGATATTCTTCAAGCCGCTGTGCCTGCGCATCTTCGAATAGACACTACGAATCCAAAAACTCCGTTTAAGGACCGGACGGTGCCGAGAAAAACCCGCTACAACCTGAGGCCGAGAGCTGGCCAAAAGAACTGAACACTTTGAACACTTTTTTTTACTGATCAGAGACTTTTTTTTTGGGTGTGATATTTAGTAGTAGATGTACCATCTATCTCCGTCGCAGGGTCACGGTAGGAGACTCAGACTGTAACCTGTTTTTTTTGTTCTTTTAGAAAGTGGCTAGTGCCTCAGGATATACAGAAGTACGTAGCTGAGTGATTGAGGAAGATTGCCGTGAGCGACATTTTTTTTTATAAAGATGGATGGTACCACAACCATAGGTAGGGAAAACAGGAAGCAAGAAATGAGATTGAAATATTGTAAATTATTGCGTAGTCAATTTGGAGTAACTTTGTGTATTTTCATGTTTTTATGTATTTTATTAGCCTGCACAGGTTGGATTGTACATGTTCTACACACGCGAAATGTGGCTAACTCTACAACTTCTTTGCCCTCTCGTCTTTCTGTCTTTTCACATAAAATGCATGCTCTACCCCCTCATGAACAGATAAGGAGAGCTGAATATATGAATAATATGTTTATCCAATTGCTACACCAACACCAGTTGGCTATTAATATGACTGACTGTTGGGTGTGCGGTCTTATGCCACACAACACACGAAAGGGGATGCCATATTTGGTTTTCCCCTTCTTGTACGAAGGTTCAGCTTGGGCTTACCTCACTATGTTTTCGGCTGCATACCACAACAGACTTCGAAGCTCTGTAAAAACTTCTGGGAATGGATTGGATTTCAGCCACAGCTCTTTGATAAAAGGTATAGTGACGATGACTAAGATCGTAGAGAAGAGCAAGATTCTGTTAGATGAGAAGAAAGCTTATGAAGGATGGAATGTTACCAACTATGTTTTCAGCCTTGGTGACAAAACAAGAAAGGGTGAGTCTTCTCCTGTATGGACTGTACCCCATCAAAGTAATTTTTGTCTCCAAGTCAACAGTAAGAAAACTGACATCAAGCAGAGTTGTCTGCACACCCACATTTTCTCGTCCCCTGATTTCCCTCCGTTGGTTCCGTCTCAAGGAACCTATTTTGTTTGTAAAGATAGAGCTTACACATGGCTCCCTTCCAACTTTTCTGGAACCTGTTATATAGCTTTCCTTCTTCCCCCTACATATACGGCTCCGTCAGACCACCACAGAGTTAGATATAGCCGAGGTATATTTGATGCCAAGGACACAGCAGAACAAGAGGGAGGAGACTTCCTTAAAGGATTCCTTCCCTTTTGGGGCCCGATGGCCAACAGCAGAAACATCAGGCAATTGACGCGTGTGGTTGAGACCACTATTAATGTTACTACAGGTGCAATAGGTAACATTACAGTAGAGCTTCAGGCTGACCGTCTTATGACGTTGCAAAATCGAATTGCGCTAGGCGTGATCCTAGCAGACCGAGGAGGCGTCTGTAGATTGATCAGATCTAGCTTCTGCATTTATATTCCAGACGATGCTCCGGCAGTATACCAAGCCATTTCCAAATTGCATACCATCTCCGAGTCGATTCATCAAGACGAAGGGGATTGGTCCTTTATGGGATGGTTTTGGGGAATATTGTCAACTTGGGGATGGAAGATTTTAACGTTTCTTGGAGCAATTTTGGCCATCATATTCTCCTGTTGTCTGTGCGTTCAATGTGGTCCCGCAGTGTGTGTCGGCTGCTGGCTACTTTATGCGTTCCACGTCCTGCAACTCAGAGGACAGAGAATATTAGGATGATGGTACAGCAGCAGCTTGAGGATTTTATGAACATCGATGCTGATTCCGACTCAGATTAGCATGAGTTGGTTTGTTTTTGCCTGAGTAATGGCAAAAGGAGGGTCTGAGGTTCTGTAAATTACAAATTCGTTCGTGCTCAGCCTCCATTTTGTAGTCGCCGCCATTTTTGTTGCCCTCACTCAGGCAGCGCGGCGAACGGGATGTTTTTGTCGTTTCTGCATTTACGTGTCAGGTGGCTTCTTTGCCCATGTTTACTAACAAGTGTCAGGGTCTGGCTGAGTACACTAATTCCTGTCTGAGCTGATTAATCCCCGTCCGGACTATTTGTTGGTTCGCACCATTCTTTCCTCCAAGTTATCTTATCTGCTGTCCTTTGCAACACGTCTCATGCATTCTCCTGTTTCACGAATGTCCTTCTACCACATGCAGCTTTGTTTTCTCTACTCGTAAATTGAATTGTGTGGATTTATTTGTAATTTACTCAAGGGGTCGAGTGACAAATATAACCAGGAAACTTGAGTTGCTTAAGACTTAAAGTTATGTTTAGAACGTTTGCCCATGTCTTATGCTCTTGTGTGATTGCATTTTGCATTGTATTGTATCGTATATAAACCTGTGTGCCACGGAGTTAAGTGGCAGTCTCTTTTGAACCTCGTTTTATCAACGACTTTTAAGACCACTGTACTAGCTACAGCTAATAAATACTATCTTCTACGCCAGACGAAGGGTCCGTGTCTCTGTTTCTGACAAGGCAGGTGAATCCAGGGGATTTCAGGCGTACCCTGCGCCGCCGAGCCTTAAGGCTACGGTTCTCCATGTGGTGGCAATCAGTCAAGTCTCAGTGCTGTGATTCGTGCGGAATCCTGACTGTAAGATGTTGAGTAGGTGGTTGTGTTTGAGGTGTTCGTGAGCTATTGGTTGATGGCCTTCTCGAGTACTTTTGCTGAGTCGGGGAGCTTGGAGAACGGTCTGTAGTTTTTGAGGCAAGTGGATGTTTATTTTAGGAAGGGTATGCCTTTGCATGTTTCCAGCTATCCACAAGTCCGAGAAGGTGTTGCAGGGTTCCTGGGAGGGGTGGATGGTGTTTTCTGTGATTGCTGGGTTGGGGAACTCCTTGACTATCTTGAAAAGCTCCTTTGTGTGGTTAGCCATGGTATTGATGCGGACGGAGATAGATGTACAGAATCAAGAGCATTAACATAAAAGTAAAATAAAACGGGTTCTGTACAACCTCTCTTTTGGTGATAACACACTTTGATGGCAGTATCCCAGTGCAACCACTCGAGCAGGTCTACCAGGGATGCTACCGGTCCTGCCTTCTCCATTAGGTCCCAAAGCGTCCCCCTGTTTACCAGATCAAAGGCGCAGGAGAGATCCATACATGCCATGTGTAGAGAACCTCTCCTGGTGTTGACATATTAACCTATTATCAAAAGTAAATTTGGAGTTTGTTCAACAGTGCCCAGGCCTGGTTGGAAGCCATATTGCACATCTAAGAAATATGTGTTTGCCTCTGCCCATTCTTACCATTTCTGAAGGATTACTCACCTTAATATCTTAACAGATGTGTCCAACAGCGAGATAGGGTGATAACAGGTCAGGTGATTTCTATGCCCTTTTTTTAAAATGGGCACAAATATTGACTTCCTTCATGGATTAATCGGGGCACTCTTGATTCCAGCATGGAATACATTCATTAGTAAGAGGGCACAAAAAGTAGGTTTGTGCCTAAAAATAACAATGGGGATTCCTGCTGGGCTGGGAGCTTTCCCTGCTGGGGATATTAACATGGACTTGATACCGTCAGAAACCTCAATGAACTTGCTTAATTAAGTCCCACCAAAGCAGAGTGTCTGAGGTTTTACATGTGTCACTTGATTTGTAGTTTGACCAAAAATGCTTGAGAAATGGAATATTCAGGCTTTTGTTGAGATATGGCAAAACAGTCTTGCTTAAGAGTCTTTGGAAAAAAGGGAAAGAGCTTTTGGAAAAAAAGGGACGGTTAACAATTTCCCAGAATAATAGGTTGTCTCCAAATTGGAAGGCCAATTCTAAGTCAGCCCAAGCTTTTGATCTGGTTTCTTCTCTTCTTCTATCTAAGACTTTTTTTATATTCATGTCTTGCTGCTCTAATTGTTGCTGCGCTGGGTGGTAATGTGTTAGTAGCCTGCTTTAGAGTTTTTAATTAAAGCATTGATACAGGCAGGATCAAACTATTTCTGGGCAGGTGGATGTTTGGGTGGTTGGTTAGTGGTCAGCAAACGTGATATCTTGTTGCACACCCCCACAAAGTCCTCAATGACCTTCTTGGGTCCTGCCTCTTCAGACATGCAACACATTATATCCTCAACATTTACTGTGATTAGGTCTTTAAAAAACTGTTTTTTGTCATTACTCTCCCACCTCATACGGACCCTCTTATTTGAGTGATAATGTAAGAGGGGCATTCTCCCATTGCTTGTTTATCCTTAGGGAAGAAAATAGAAGGCCAACTGCCACAGGATTGTGATCGCTAAGATTTGATGAACTGACTATGATGTTGACAGATTTAACTGCGAATTTCGGGGATAGTAATGTAAAATCAATAGTGCTTCCCCTACCCCTCCCAGTGAAAGTTGATGGACTAACACCTACCTAGCCTTATAAATCGGTCAAAAAAATAAGATTAAGTGGTACTATAATCTGGTCTAAAGCTTCCCAAGTGGGGAATGTGAGAAGTGGGTAGTGTTGTCTCCCTGCCAGTCCGTGACCACATACAAACATTCTTCACTAAAGGGGCATCAAAAAGTATTCAAATCTGCTGACCAAATAAGGGGCAATGCTTGCATTTTTCATGGGTAAATTCTAGAATTTGACATTCGAAACCTTTTATTAGATTAACCGGCTGTCAGCTGAAAAGGTCAAATAAAATGTTTCTAAAATAACATCAACATGATCAAGAAAAGACAACTTTGAAAATTGGTAACATGAAGTGGAGAACAACTGCTCGATGTGCAAGTCGCTACCTAGGTGGGAGACCAGAACCACTAACCCCTCCTTTCACCCTGCCAAAAGTGGAGGGAATGGCCTGTACACAAAAGGATTGAAAGCTATTGATGTGAGACTTGTCTAAATCCCAGGTCTCTTGGCAACATACAATGCCAAATCTTTTGATGCATTTGAAAGCTTCTGTCGGACACCCATGATATTCCAAGAAAACAATTGCACTTGCCAGTCTCTCCGTTGACTCTTTGGCACGCACTAGACCAAAAAAATTGATCTGGAGGCTATCGGTCTCAGATGGTGGCAGCAAGCAGGGGTGGGTTGATGATAGTTAGTAAGGAGAACCAGTCATTCGATATCTGACAATCCTGGTAGAGGCGCAAAGCTGATATTGGTTGATGGCTGGGCAGTAGGGGTATGAGTGGCTACAGGGCCAGACATAGGCCTAGTCAAGACAGCTGCCATGGAGTTGGATGGGCGATAAAAGAAACCCAATGAAGGGCATAAATCCTTCAGCACCTGTCCCTTAAATGTTCTTTTCAATGCAAGAGGGATTTCACCAAGCACATATCTTTAAAGTTAATCACAACCAAGTCTCCCTGAAAGGCTTTATCCGGTCTACTCTACTGGCCATTATAATGTCATCAAATAAATCTGTGGGCCATTCAGAGTTCTTCTTACACCAATGAGCTGCTTTATATCTTAGTGCTTTCCAGTCCTCTGACACCCCATCGTCCTGTGGGGAACTCCCTCCAGAACAATCACATATGGGATGCAACTCAGGGGGAGGTGTAAATGGCTTGATCGTCCTCTATACTGAGGGGCTTTCATCGATGAACAATAGCTACTTTTAGAGGAGAGAAGGCGAACATGGGCCTTCTCATAGGCTGTACTAGCCAATGGCTGCTTCTGGATCGTGAGCACTGGCTGGGGTGGCTGAACTGTAAGAGATGAGGGCATGTGCCTGAGTTCCAACTGTACCGTTGATGAGTGCTGCATGGTAGGTAAAGAGGTAAACTTGCATATCTCAAGTTCGATCACGGTCATTCTGTCATAAATAGGCTCCAGTTTAGCAACCACAGCCTCAATGAGGATGATACACAGGTCCTTAATTGACTCATAAAATATATCCATGACCCCAGCATCCAGGGTCCACCCATATTTAGTGCTGCCACACACTGCTTCTTTGATCTCATAGCCAGCTTTACTCTTTTCCCTTTCCATATGGGGCCCCTTGCTACCCCACTACAAGGAGGTAATTGTGACTGGGGCGAGGTACCTCCACTCCCGACTCCTCGCTAGAACACATCCTCCAGAGTTCTAACCAGCCACAGTGGCACTGGTAAAAGTAAATGCTGGGTCCAAACTGGCACAAGCTGAAAAAGGGGGCAGAAAGGGCAAAAGGGTGGGTACGATGAGAGCAAGAAATGGTGCTCTGCCAGTTCGATTTCTTTGCTGATTACACCAACAGCCCTCTGAAGAAAGCCATCCACAGTAACACCAGTAGAGGACGTTTTCCGGGGGCTTTCGTTTCCCCATTCGACCAACTCTTGATGACAGACTGTTTGACTGTTAGAAAGGAACAATAGAGTATAATCTGGAATGCACCAAAAGAAAGGGATATGACCAACCTCCTCTGGGCTCTGACGGGCATGGACGGGCCTGCCCTTAGCTGGGGGTTCCCCGGGTGTGGGCAACACAGTGGTTCAATCGGCAGCACATTGAGCACTGGGGGTATAGCTCCTCCCTCTTCTTCGTTGGCGTCTCTGGGCATGGTGTGCGATGGGGATTGGACTCTAATCCCCCAAACAATGCCGGTGTTGCTGGTAAGTCCCCTCTCCCATATATTTTGTGACGTAGTACTTTTCTTTTTCACAACACTGTTTACTATTTTCCTCCTAATAATCAAAAAATTCAAAGTTACATACTGATCAATAATTGATAATAGTGATGCATCACTGTATTCTGTAAACCTTTCTACATTTTTACCCACAGTCACTTATTTATATTTACTGTACTGTGCAATTGGGAGACCAAATATCTAAGGCCAATGTTGTGAACTGGGGCGTACCCCAGGGGTCCGCACTATCCCCCTTGTTATTTAACATATACCTTCAACCTCTTGTGGAGGAGTTAACGCATAGGAATTGCCAAGTCTTTAACTATGCCGACGATACCCAACTGCTTGTTCAGTTGGAGAATTCGAGGGAGGCACAGGAATCGGTAAAGAACTTGCTTAGATTCACTGTAAATTGGATGACCAACAACCTTCTGAAAGTGAATGCTGAGAAAACGGAGGTGTTGGTTATCACCAATCTAGAAAACCCCTGGTGTGATTTGTTTTGGCCCCCAGAATTAGGGAAAACACCAACTCCAGGAAGAGTGGTTAAAAGTTTAGGTCCGAAGATTGACGCAGACCTTTCTATGGCCCCCCCAAGTCTCGGCAGTGGTAGGTTCTTGCGTTGGTATGCTTAGGCAACTTCGGAAGCTGGTACCCATTCTGTCTACCCCCACATTGCAATCCATAGTGTCCGCCACTATTATTTCTCGGTTGGACTATAGCAATGCTTTGTATTTAGGCCTCCCGCAGAAACTCCTGAGGAAACTGCAGGTTTTGCAGAATGACACGGCCAGGTTGATCTACTCTCTGCCGAGGAGCTCTCATGCGACCCCCCTTCTTCTGAAGCTGCACTGGCTGCCCGCTAAATCTAGAGTGCAGTTTAAATGTCTTTGTGTGGCCCACAAAGCCATTTTTGGTAAGGCTCCTGAGTATATCGAAGAGCGCTTGAGGAAGTACACTCCGGGGAGAGCCCTACGGTCAAGCAAAGCCTGCAAATTGATTGAACCTAGATTTAAGCTTAAATCTAAAGGTGGCAGGGCTCTGTCCGTACTCGTTCCGCAATTCTGGAATGAGCTACCTGCATTCCTGCAGGAAGACTCACAACTATTGTCTTTTAGGAAAAACTTAAAGACCTATCTGTTTAAAAAGATAACATCAATACCCTAATGTGGTTTGATGGCGGAGGGCGCTTTCTGGGTTGCATCAGGTTATGTACCTTTTTCTTGAAAGCGCTTAGAGACCAGTGGTGATTTGCGCTATACAAAAACATTGTAACATAACATAAAATAACATAACATACTTTCTCCTGAAAAAAATCCACACCTTTAGCCAGTGCATTTTTTTGCAATTAAACCATAACATGCCATGAACCCTGGTTTCATAAAAGTTTATAAAGTAATACATCCCTCTTGACACACCTTTCCTAACTGTGAGCATGGTGTTTTACTCTATAAATAGCAATATCTCGGCTCACCCATCTCAAAGGGCTAAAGAATGTGTACAGTAAGGTACATAGAAATACTAGGGCTTGTATTACTAGATTGCAGATACTTTTCTTTATAATTTGAGAAACACTGCCTCTTCTACATAAAACTACGTACAGATTGAACAGTTCATTTTTTAACACAATGTGCAATACCTGCTGATATCTCTCTATAATCTAACCTCTGCTTCTCAAAAGCTATATTTAGGAATCTAAACCTCTAAAAACAGCTTTTCACAGCAGTAAATCTTATGTATAATAAGTTATCCGACAATACTGCACTTACAGACACTTTTCAAGAAACTTCATGACATATATTATTAATCTGCTGAGCACAAGTCAAAATGACTTCCTTTGCCTCTAAAGCACCAAGGAAAATCCAAGCTATCTCTGGCTCTGCAGCCAATGACACCACAACATTTCTTCTAGCGTGTAATAAGGATTTTAGCTACTGGTTGACCGTGGCCCTTAAAGGAATGGCCTCTCCTGTCAGACCTCTCTCTCAGATGACATGTATGAGTAATAGGGTCTATGGGGAAAGACTTGCCTCTCCTTTCAGACCGCTCTTTCAAATGACAGGTGAGCATAGTAGGGTGTGGGGAAGGTTGGTCTGTCTTTCAGACCTCTCTCTCAGATGACTGATGTGCGTAGTAGGGTGTGGGGAAAGAGTTGCCTCTCCTTTCGGACATCTCTCTCAGATGATGGGTGGCATAGTAGTGACTGGTGAGGGACTTGTCTCTCCTTTCAGACCTCTCTTTCAGATGCAGCGTGTGTCGATGGACAGGCCTCTCCTTCCAGACCCCTCTCTCAAATGACAGGTGTGCCTAGTAGAGTGTGGGGAGGTACTGGCCTCTCCTGTAAGACCTCTATCGGGCATGATGGGTGTGCGTAGTAGGGTGTATGGGGAGCGACTGGCCTGTCATTTCAGACCTCTCTCTCAAATGATGGGTGTGTGTTGTGGAGTTTGGGGAAGGAGTGGCAACTCCTTCCACACCTGTCTATCATGTGACAGGTCTGGGGAATAAGATGTAGTTAAGTTCACCTCTGTAACATACAAATCATGCGTAAATGAAGTTAAAGTTGAGTTTATTCGTAGGTAAGAAGGCACCCCCAGAAACACATCCCGTGGCACCGGTCAGCGCTCAGTAACTGACCAAACCGTATCACAACCAAAGAACGGCACGATGGTAGATCGTGCCGTGGCATGAGACAATACATTCAAAAGAAAATACAAATGCGCGTGAATGTACAAGACGCGCGAGAGAAAGTGTGAGTATGGACATAACACACCTTCCTCCCTTACAGAACAAAACAAATAAAAGAAACAAATAATAAAAAAACTTCAAATACAATACCATATTAAGTTTCAAATTTTCCTTTGACAAATACAATAAAATCAGACATCCATTTGGGTTTTCTTGTCGTTCTTTTCTGCAAACCAAAATCATTGTGATTAATAGGCTGAAAATTTACATCATTGTTGTCATTAGGTTGGATATTAACATTTTGACAAAATTCATCTCCCACACTGGAACTACTGGTCGTAGCATCATTATCATGACAAATTGTATTTCCATCTAAATCATCATCCAAATAAGAATAATTTGAATGACTCGAATTACAAGTCTTGTTGTAAATTGCTTTATCAGCTTTAAGAATAGCAATCCTGCTGAGATTCCATACTTTGTTATCTGATAACCTTACTGAATTCTTCAAAAGTTCAATGACCTCAAAAGGGCCCATAAACAAACTTTCTCCTTTTTTGACCTTCCATGGTTTTTTAACTTTTACCATCATACCAACTTCCACTTTGGGATCAATTTTAGAACCAAATTTCCCATCAAAGTATTTCTTATTAATACTATGAGTATGAGTAAGATTTTCTTTAACTTTTTCAAAATCTACACTTGAAGAAGTGGACTTAACTAGCCATGACGGATTCACTTTAGTCCTAGGAAGTCTTCCCCTCATGATTTCAAATGGAGAATATCCAGTCATGGAATTCACAGTGGTCCTATACATCCATATCTTCTTAAAAACTTCTAATTCCCACTTCTTGTCCTCATTTCCAACAGGTTGTATTGCACTCTTGAGAACTCTATTGAATCTCTCTATAACCCCATTTCCACTGGGATTATACAGAGAAGTAGTGGAGTGCTTTATACCCAGTCTAGTAAAATAATCTTTAGCCTTGTTGGAATTAAATTGGACTCCAGTATCTGTTATAAGCTTAACAGGCAAACCTTCTTCTGTGAAAACTCTATCCAAAAAACACAAAACAGATTCAGTATCTATTTTCTCAACAATCTTGATGACAGGCTATTTTGAAAAAACATCAATAGCTGCAATAATATACTTTGAGTCACATCCAACAGGACCCATAATGTCCATGGCAATAGTTTCCCACGGATTGTCAGGAATAACATACTCACCCATATTGGGTTTGAGCGTGGTCAAAGACTTGTCAGAATTAGCACAAGTAAAACAATTTCTGACCAAGCGTTCAATAAATAAGTCCATGCCTGGCCACCAAAACAAATTCTTAACCTGCTGTTTAGTTCTGACAATACCATTATGACCCTCATGACCTTGTAGAACTATGGTCTTCCTCACGCCATTAGTTGGAACAATGCGTTCACCTCTTCTAATGACATTGTCATCATACGAAAGTTCAGATCTCACTTCCCAAAAACTCTTAAGTTCTGAACTGATAAACTTCTTATCAGGCCAAACACCAGTAATGCAATCTGCAACACATCTCAAAATCTCATCCTCCTCAAACTTCTCTCGCCATAAAGCCTGATCAATAGAAATAGGACCTTCATCATGAACCATGGCAATCTGAAAATCATCCCACTCATTATGCATATCCTCCTGAATGGGCAAAGGCATTCTAGATAAAAAATCAGCAGAGACATTGTCCTTCCCTGGTACATATTGTATATCATAAACAAAATCCTGCAACCGCATAGACATCCGTGCAATGCGAGCGTAAGCCCTCAACATCCCTTCAGTAGTAAGTAAACGTACTAAAGGTTTATGATCACTCCTCAATATACACTCCTTACCCCAGAAAAACACCCTGAAGTGTTCCAAAGCCCAAACGCATGCTAAAGTTTCCCTCTCAATAGTGGAATACTTCTCTTCAGAAGGGGTGAGGGCTCTGGAAGCATGTGCAATAATGACTTCTTTACCATCTTTTGTCCTTTGTGTAAATACAGCACCTAGTCCCTTTGAGCTAGCATCAGTAGTGATAACATTTCGTAAAGAAGGATCACAACAAGAAAGTGCAGAGGCAGAACATCTAGCATCCTTTACGTCACTAAATTCTTTCTCACATTCCTCTGACCACACAAAAGTAACTCTGTTCTTGATCAGCTGTCTGATGTTAAATGTTCTACAAGAAAAATTAGGTACATATTTAGCATAGAATTCCACTAACCCTAAGAATGACCTTACATCATCTTTAGATTGGGGATGTGGTGCAGATTTAATGGCTTCTAAAAGATCAGATTTAGGTTTAATTCCCTCTTCACACAACTCATGGCCTAGATAATTCACTGAATGAACACCAAACTTACATTTTTCATGTTTTATTGTGAGACCATGAAAATTAAGTGCATTCAAAACATTCTCCAAAGCAGAAATGTGTTTTTCTTTACTGTCACTGAACACTAATATGTCATCTTGAAAACAGACCGCATCTTTGCAATCTTTTAAAACATCTTGCATCACCCTCTGAAAAATGGCAGCTGCTGACGCCAACCCAAAAGGCATCCTGTTAAATCTAAAGCATCCAAATGGGGTGATAAATGCCGTGAAATCCTTTCTTTTTCCATCAAGTTCTATCTGGTGGTAGGCAGCTGATAAATCTATGGTTGAGAAAAACTTTGACCCACCAACAGATGATAATAATTCAGAAATGCGAGGAAGAGGAAATTGATCCACAACAATATTGTTGTTAAGGTGACGAAGATCAATGCAGAGCCTGACCTTGCCATTGGCCCGTCTGGCAACTACAATGGGAGAAACCCATTCTGATGACTCCATTCTTTCTATTATTCCCTCTTTGACTAATGCATCTAACTCATTTTTTACTTCTTCACAAACAGCAAAAGGAATATTACGTGCTTTATGTACTTTAGGGCACGCATTTTCTTCCAAACGAATTTCATGTTTAAAACTGGTTAGTTTCCCAATGCTCTTTTGGAAAACATTTGGAAATTTGTCCAACATCAAAGAAGAAATACCATTCTGTTCATCTACTAACATTACAGGATTAGGACTATTAGGGTTCAGAATGATATCTAGTTTTCCCTGATCAAACCAGCTAAGAACTGAAGGACCTTTCTTTGAGATATAAAGTTTAGCAATGCATTTTCTATTTTTGAATCTGAAAACAAGTGTCCTAAATCCCAAAATATCTATTCTCCCTCCTGAGTATCCTTCAGGGCTAATATCGCTTTTCTCTAAATGACTACCTAATCTATTCACAAACAATTTTTTCCATACGGATTCACATATAATAGAATATGGTGAACCAGAATCAGCATACATGTTAATTTTGACACCCCCAATAACCATATCACATAGTGGTTTCTTCTTAATCATAGAGCTGTCAATATTCAATACTGCTGTATTGGATTCTTTAACATTCAAAACAAATGGACAATTATTTGAATCATTAGAGAAAGCATCGTCCTCACTATTATCACTTTGTTCAATGCATTTAACTTTTTGGTTGATTTTACTTCTCTTGCATGCAGAGGTAAAATGTCCTATTAGACCACAATTGGAACATTTTTGTTTTAAACCAGGACAAATTTTGTTGTTCGCTAAATGTGATTTGCTATTACATCTGTAACACATCAAAGTACGTTCTTCAGATTTACCTTTTGAGTCAAAGATTTTTTTTTTTGTTGAAAATCCTTATTCTTTTTGTCAGATTTCGAATTAATTTTTGAGACAATTTCTTTACTAACAGAAACATCTTTACCCTTAACTTGTTGTGCACTCCTACAAGAAAGTTCTGCTTTTCTGACAATAGCTATTACAAAGTCCAAACTCTCATCACCATTTATCCACAATCTTTCTTGGATAGTTTCATTACTTGAATGCATCACCACCTGATCTCTAATTAGATCCTCTTGTAAATTTCCAAATTTACAATCCAAAGCTAAGGTTTTCAGCGCAGAAACAAAATTGTCTACTGATTCTTCACTCAATTGTTTTCTTTGAAAAAACTTGTATCTTGAAATACCTATACATACTTTGGGAGAACAGTATTTATCAAAGTCATATAAAGCTCTGTCAAACACATTCATATCACCACCTGCTTGTGACACAGGCAATTGATTGAAAGCTTTCAAACCTTCCGGTCCTAAACTGTGTAGAAAAATACCTTTTTTTTCCGGAGGTTTAATTTTGCCATTTGCATCTAAAGTTTCAATATAATTTAAGAAATAAGCCTTCCATTCAATCCAAGGCATACAAGGAGAACTACCTGCTGCCCAGTAGCTTTGAGGTGGAGAAAGAGTATAACCTTGTGCACACATAATGGTGAAAAATGTTGAGGATTTAAAATAAACTATACGCACCTTGTTATTCCTTAGGTTAAAGTAAACTTAACTATTCAATCCTAAACAAATATTAAATAACATTCCTAGGAGAAATTATTTCCATTCCAAACACTTTCAAATCAGTCTTTTCGATGAAAAACAAAATAAAATTCGGAAGTGGCCAATCAGTGTCAAAGATTGTAGTAACTTGAAAGTTATTCGTGTCAAGAAACAGTTAATCAACCAGAAGATAAAAGTCTAGGTACTTCTTTGTTTCGAAGAACTAGGGAGATTAGCGTCTAGAGGAAATAGAAAAAAAACGATCCAAAAGTCACATCCTCAGTTTTAACAATCAGGATGTAGTGCAAAAGTCACCTCTTCAGTTTCCACTAGAGGGAAGCGGCTACACCCGTCCTTCACACGTAAACGGAAAGACGCTAAGGGTAGCGATCTACACTCCTCACAAGTCAGTGCACCAAAACGCACGAAGAGGAGGCGTTGAAAAGCTCCATATTCCCTGGACGTTAGACACTCGAAGCAAACATGTCCAAACGGCTGGTAAGCTTCACGATTCCCGTTCCTTCAATTTAGAGGAAATCCACATAAAGTAAGTCTTAAATAAAATTGTGAATATCCCCCAAAAAATTCCAAGACTGTTAATCCTGAAAATCAGACTTCCGGTGCTCGTTACGGAAGCGAGTTTTCTTTTTTTTTAATTAAGTCCTTCAAATTCAGACTTTTGGTGCTCGTCACGGAAACTAGTTTTAATTTTAATTTTTTTTTGTTTTAAAGGATGCCTTCTTAACGATGATCCGTCCCTCGTCGCCAACTTGTAACATACAAATCATGCGTAAATGAAGTTAAAGTTGAGTTTATTCGTAGGTAAGAAGGCACCCCCAGAAACACATCCCGTGGCACCGGTCAGCGCTCAGTAACTGACCAAACCGTATCACAACCAAAGAACGGCACGATGGTAGATCGTGCCGTGGCATGAGACAATACATTCAAAAGAAAATACAAAGGCGCGTGAATGTACAAGACGCGAGAGAGAAAGTGTAAGTATGGACATAACAACCTCTCTCTCAGATGATGTGTCTGTGTAGATGGGTGTGGGTGAGGAGTGGCCGCTCTTTTAACACCTCTCTCTCTGATCATGGGTGTGCATAGAAGGGTGAATGGGTAGAGACTGGCCTCTTCCTTCTGACCTTTCATTTGGGAAGGAGTGGTCTCTCCATCCAGACTTCTCTCTCAGATGATGTGTGTGTGTAGTAGGGTGTGAGTGAGGAGTGGGTGAGGAGTGGCCTCTCCTTTCACACCTCTCTCTCTGATGACGGGTGTGCATAGAAGGGTGTATTGGGAGAGACTGACCTTTCCCTTCAAACCTCTCTCTCAGATGATGGATGTGCACAGTAGGGTGTGGAGAAGGAGTGGCCTGTCTTTTCGGACCTCTCTCAGATGACGGGTGTGCATAGTAGGGTTTGAAGAAGGATTGGTCTCTCCTTTGAGACCTCTTTCTCAGATGACAGATGTTCATAGTAGTGAGTGAGGAGGGATTGGCCTCTCCTGTCAGACCTCTTTTGCAGATGATAGATGTGTGTAGTAGGGTGTGGGGAAGGACTGGCCTCTCCTGTCAAATCTCTCTCTCAGATAATTGGTGTGCGTAGTAGAGTGTGGGAAGAGCCTTACCTCTACTCACGACTCTTCCTAAGTCAATAAGTGTAAATAGTAGACTCTGATAAACATAATCTCCACTAAGTCTCCTTCCTACAGTAACAAGCGTGCATACCATCACCTATTCCTTTCTAATTTTCATGCAAGATCATTAAAAAAAGCTTAAGAAAAATAATTAACCTTATACTCATCACAATATTTATCTACTTATCACTTCTTCTCAAAAACAAGGATCGCAATATGCATTCCTACTAGTAGAGTGGATTGAGAACTCATGTACTCCTTTTTACTGTTCACAAACCCGCTGATGTCCTGCAAGATCGTAAAAATAGGTAAAAACAATATACATTTACTTTCTTCACAATAGTTATCCCTTGGATACCTCCTCTCCAAATCTAAGGGGACATCATGCCTTTCCGCTGGCCCCTTATGTAGCTTTCTCACTTCATTTCCAGAGCACCTCCATTTTTTCACAGTAAACAGTTATCGCAGCTCTTTCATTTCCAAAATTCTAGCAGCCAGTCAATCAGAGCACTCACTCTTGCGGGACTCATGTATGCCTCTCGCTCCCACGTGAGTGCAAAGGCTCACGGGGAATAACGGACATCATGACTAATCACAGGCCTTAATCTTTGAATTTCTGCTCTCGCTGGACGCTTGCCAGATTCTCATGTATTCTCATATACAAATATTTTTTACATTTATTTATCAATAACTGCTGAACAGATTTACACCAAAAAGCACAATCTGCTGAATAAGAGCTAGCTTCCTGACAAATTTAGAGCAATTCTGTTCAGCAGTTTTTCTTTTAGCCTTGTCTAAAGAAGTCCATGAAAAATGCATGAGGATTTTGCATTTTAGGACCACCCCTTTTTACACAGTCCCCGCAAAACAGAATATACCCTGAAAATTTCAGAGAAGGAGCTGAGCTGCATGACATTTTTTGGGAAATGTTTTGTGAACGTTCATCAAACGATGTCAAAGTTATTAGCAAACCAAAAAACGTCCTGTCTATGGAAAAGCAGACCTAACTCTGTGTGCGTGTGTGTGTGTGTATGTGTGTGCACGCACGTGTGTGTGTGTGTGTGCGTGTGTGTGTGTGTGTATATATATATATATATATATATATATATATATATATATATATATACTGACAAAACTGTTGTTGCAGGGATTCTGCTCCTACACAGAACTGTGCACAGAGACCCAGGACCTCAGTAAATTGTGGTGGACCAGAAAACTCACCTCAGTACCTAGAAACCCTAACCGACTAGCATCAGTGTCACATTAGCTCTTCGTCCTATAGCAAAGGAACCAATGATTAGACAACCCAGACATTGCGACTTAGGTTATACTCAGGAATGGTGGGAAGCAAGAACACTCTTTTGTTTGTTATTCTCATACCAGTCCACAACAGAAGTAAAAAGGAGACACGGGAAATGTTAAAATATTTATTTTAATGACTTGCTCTAAGATGCAGTATCTTTGCTGTCCCAGGACACCCCCCACGCCGCAGGGCTCGCCAGCTGTAGCGCGTCTCTGCGCCAGCACCACAGGTTTGTCCCTGGACTCGGTGCCCCCGCTGCTGCTCGTTTTCTTTCTTCCCCGCTGTTGCCCTCATTGTGTGCATTTACCATTTGTACTTCTTGATTCTGTAATTGTCTTTTTTGTGCCTTCGTGAATACCGTAACCCCTGGTGTGCCCCCTCCCCGCTCCCCGCTTCCCGCCACTGCTCCCTCGCGGCCCGCCTCCTTTTTCTTCTGTTAACCCATTGGCCACCCCGCTCCCGCCTCCCAGCTGCTCCTCCCTCCCACTTGGCCTCATATGGAGCCCGCGCGGCGCTGGTGAGTGTGACCTGTCCCAGGACACCCCCCACGCCGCAGGGCTCGCCAGCTGTAGCACGTCTCTGCCCCAGCGCCACAGGTTCGTCCCTGGCCTCGGTGCCCCCACTGCTGGTCGTTTTTTTTCTTCCCCGCTGTTGCCCTCATTGTGTGCATTTACCATTTGTACTTCTTGATTCTGTAATTGTCTTTGCTGTGCCTTCGTGAATACCGTAACCCCTGGTGTGCCCCCTCCCCGCTCCACGCTTCCCACCGCTGCTCCCTCGTGGCCCGCCCCCTTTTTCTTCTGTTACCCCATTGGCCGCCCCGCTCCCGCCTCCCAGCTGCTCCTCCCTCCCACGTGGCCTCATATGGAGCCCGCGCGTACGCGCAGCGTTCACGCGCTGCGGGCACGCCGATTGTGCACCGAAGGCGCGCCAAAGGCAAGCCCGTCTGCGCCCGTCCACGCCTGAACCACGCCCAGCGCCAGGACCCCTGGCCCCCGACGATGCCAACCCGCATGACGGACGTACGACGCCGCCACCCTCAACGCACTCAAACCCGACTGGAGCCCCCCCTGCTACCAAGCCACCCCGAAACGCACCCACGGACCCTTCAGCTGCCAAGCCTGCAAGTTCTCCTGCCTCCGGACCTGCACAGCACCCAAAAGGCAAGGCACCAGCAACAACCACCTCAAGTGCATCCTGCTCAACACCCGCTCCGTCCACAGACACGCCGTCGAACTCTGGAACCTGCTCGACACAACATCACCAGACGTCGCCTTCCTCACGGAAACCTGGATGAACGCCATCTCAGTGCCCGACATCGCCATTGCCATCCCGGACAGATACAAGATCACCCGTAAGGACCGCGTCAACCAGACCGGAGGAGGCATCGCCATCGTCCACAGGAACACCATCCGCATCACGACCAACTCCGACGACACCCTCTCCACCGCCGAGCACCTCCACTTCCAGATACACACCAACCCCAAGACCACCCTCAGAGGCACTCTCATCTACAGACCCCCAGGCCCACGCACACAATTCAGCGAAGCCATCACAGACTTCATCAGCCCGCACGCCCTCACCTCCTCCGACTTCATCCTCCTAGGGGACCTCAACTTCCACCTGGAGAACAACAATGACAGCAACACCACCACTCTGCTGGACAACCTCGCCAACCTCAGACTCAAGCAACTGGTGAACACCCCCACCCACTACGCCGGCCACACGCTTGACCCCGTCTTCTTCTCCAGCAAGCACATCTCCTTCAGCCACTCCACCAGACTTCATTGGACTGATCACAGCTGCGTCCACTTCAGCTTCAGGAAAACCACGACCCACCACCACCCGCAACAGGTTCCCCGCAGGAGCTGGAGCAAAATCACCGCTGACCAGCTCACCACCTCCCTCAGCCAGAACCCTCCCGCCATCGCGACGGACCCCAGCGAAGCTGCCCGCAACCTCACAGAGTGGCTCACCAACTGCGCCGACGACCTCGCACCACTGAAGAACCCTCCCAGCAGACCCGGCAGCAAGAAAGCCTCGTGGTTCACCAACGAACTCAAAACATCCAAGAAAAACTGCTGCACCCTGGAAAAAGCCTGGTGCCACGACCAGACTACAGAAAACATGACTGCCTTCAAGAACGCCACCCGCACACACCACCAGCTGATTCGCACCACCAAAAGGACAACATTCAAAGAACGACTGGACAACAACACCCACAACAGCAAGGAACTCTTCAGCATCGTCAAAGAGCTCGCCAACCACAGCGCCGGAAACACCGACATCACACCCTTGCAAGACCTCTGCGACTCACTCGCCTCCTTCTTCCACCGCAAGATCACCGAAATACACAACAGCTTCGGAGCACCGACCATGCATCCAACCACCGAACCAACGCCCCCCACCATCACCCTCTGCAACTGGACCCCGGTCAGCACCGAAGACACCACCCGCACGATGAACACCATCCAGTCCGGATCCCCGACGACCCCTGCCCCCACCACGTCTTCAACAAGGCCGACTCCATCATCGCACCCCAACTCCGGGACATCATCAACATCTCCTTCAACACCGCCACCTTCCCGGTAGAGCTGGAAGCATGCCGAGCTCAGTGCCCTCCTGAAGAAACCTACAGCAGACCCCACCGAACAAACAGCTCGCCGCCTTCCTCGAGACAAACAAATCCCTCAACCCATTACAGTCCGGTTTCCGAGCCAAACACAGTACCGAGACAGCCCTCATCGCAGCCACCGACGACATCAGATCCCTGCTTGACAACGGGTAAGCAGCTGCCCTCATCCTCCTAGACCTCTCTGCAGCATTCAACACAGTCTGCCACCGCACCCTAACACAGCAACATCGGAATCCAAGAGAAGGCACTAGAGTGGATCATCTCGTTCCTCGCCGGAAGAACCCAGAGAGTCCGCCTCCCAACATTCAGATCCGCGGCCACCGAAGTCATCTGAGGCATACCACAAGGATCCTCGCAGAGCCCCACCCTCTTCAACGTCTACATGAGCCCCCTCGCAGACATTGCACGCCAACACAACCTTAACATCATCTCCTACGCCGACGACACCCAGCTGATCCTCTCCCTCACCAACGACCCTGCCACCGCCAGAGCCAGCCTACACGAGGGTATGAAGGACGTCGCCGAATGGATGAAGAACAGCCGCCTGAAGCTCAACTCAGACAAGACGGAAGTCCTCATCCCCCTCCGCCTGGGATGACTCCTGGTGGCCCCCTGCCCTGGGCACCACCCCCAAGCCAACGGACCATGCAAGAAACCTGGGTTCATCCTGGACTCCTTCCTCTCGATGACCAGGCAAGTCAACGCCGTCTCGTCATCCTGTTTGAACACCCTGCGCATGCTCCAAAAGATCTTCCGATGGATCCCCACCGAAACCAGGAAGACGGTCACCCAGGCACTCGTCACCAGCCGACTGGACTACGGGAGCACCCTCTATGCGGGAACCACTGCCAAACTACAGAAAAGACTCCAACGCATACAGAACGCCTGCGCACGACTCGTCCTAGACATCCCCCGCCACAGCCACATCTCCGTCCACCTGAGAGACCTGCACTGGCTTCCCGTCAGCAAGAGGATCACGTTCAGACTCCTCCCCCACGCACACAAGGCTCTCCACAACATGGGCCCCAAGTACCTCAACAGCCGCCTCACCTCCTACACGCCTACCCACCGGCTGCGATCGTCCAGCCTCGCCCTCTCAATCGTACCACGCATTCGCAGAGCCACCAGCGGAGAAAGATCCTTCTCCTTCCTGGCGGCCAAGACATGGAACTCCCTCCCCATCCACCTACGGCTGACTCAGGACCATATCTCCTTCAGGAAGCAACTCAAGACCTGGCTTTTCGAGCAGTAACGGACCCCTCACCCCCAGCGCCTTGAGACCCGACCGGGTGAGTAGCGCGCTATACAAATTGGTTGATTGATTGATTGATTGATTGCTAACATAAGCAGACATATGATAATATGATCAGCATTGTTACAATTCCATAAAACACAAAAGGAGAAATCATATTACAATGATGGTGAAAACAGGTCCTATAGTGCCCAGTATATCACCCTCCCTAGGTAGGAACTATGTTTTATAAAATATAGAAGGTCACTTAGGCTTGTGTGGGGGACCCCATACCTCCAAGATCTGCAGGAGTGTATCACATCAGGATCTGCAAAAGCTTTCTGTCTCTCTGTAAACAGAATTCTTCCAAGTGCCTGAAATCATGCCTACAGTGCAATATTAAAGGCGCCAGAATCTCCATTGGCTTGCAGCTGCATGTATGTTATGTCTAAAACATGAGCCGATCAGCCCGAACAACAACTACCTGGTTATGATAACCTTTAAGGCTTTAGCCCTCACTGTGCAGACTAGGGTCGCGATGTAAGTCTAGGGATGCCGAACACAAGCCTTTCTCATGTGAAGTAATTCACGCAGCCTAACTGACAACAGCTATATACAGTGTTGTGTGCAAAAGCAGCAAAAGGTAAAATGGCGTTTAAACTTCGAATAAGCCTATGCTAACATAGCAATGTGCGCAACAAGACAGAGCCCTCACTACACGGTGAATACCGGACCATCCAAAAAAAGAGAAAAATATTAGGCATTTTAACTTAGTGCTATCTGTTGTTGCATAGTTTCACATAATGTCACAAAACTACCACGGTACAAAGCGATGACAAGGCATTATTATGTGCTTGGCTAATGACTGCCTTTTCAAAATTAAAGACAGCTATGTTGTTTTGAGTACCTTTGGCTGTGTTCTGTATTCCACCCTTAGATATATGTAAGTATTAGGTTTTATAGATTTCCCTATCTATTACCATTTTATTAAAGTGGGACTAGGTAGGGAAAATTATTTATTTTATGTTGTGTTATGTTAGCAATTTGTAGAGTGCATGGTTACTCTAGTTCGGAGTATGCTCGAGCTGAATTTCGATAGACCGAGAGGGTGACTGGGCTGTCTCTACTGATGGTTTAAACTTCTCCTAAACTGACAGGTTATTAGGTGTTTTCGGAAGGACACTTCTGAAGGCTCTAGTCTGAGATGCAAAGGAAGTAGGCTCCACTATTTGGCTGCCAGAAACCTAAAAGAATTACCACCAAGGCGCTTTCTATTGAATTAGGGAACGACGACCTGTCCTGTACCAGCGGATCTTAAACAGCGCTTTGGGTCAGATGGTAAGATCATAGGAATAAGATAACTTGGGCCTTTGCCCTGCAGTATTTTTCGAATGTAGCATAGGACTTTAAAAGATATCCTTTCCTCTATGGGGAGCCAATGAAGTGTGTCCAGTGCTCACCCTCTGGGAGCACTTTTGGGAATGTTGAGCACCATACACACTGCCTCCTTTGCATCTCTGAAGCATATGGATGCTCCTCTTGGAGGCCCCCAAATATAGGATGTTGCAATAGTCCAGTCTTGATACCACAAGGGCCTGGACTGCCATCTTTTTTGTGCCATCCGGAATAAGCCCTAGGATCTTCACAACCATTTTCAGGACTCCAAAGCAGGTACCTGTAAGAGTGGAGATTTGAGCCAAGTAGTATAAGGTGAAGTCAAACCAGACTCTGAGATTTTTAACTTTGTGGTTCGGGGAAGGTTAGGGACCCAACTCACTGGGCCACCAGATCAAGGACCAAATAGATGGCTGCTTCCCTATCACTAGAATGTCAGTTTTAAGAGCATTTAGTCTCAGACAACTGTTTTTCATCCAATTGAGCAAGTCAACTGAACAAAATGTAAAATCTACTGCCGCTTGGCCGTTGTCCTGGACAAAGGTTAGAATCAGTTGCGTATCATCTGCATACGATACTGTCGACACACCATGAGTTTCCATAAGGTCTGTCAGTGGGCGCATATACAGGTTAAAGAGGGTCGGGCTCAAAGCTGAGCCCTGAGGCACGCCCTGTTTCAGCCTCCCGGTGGTAGAGACAAACGACTGAAGGAAGACTTGGAAGGTGCGACCCTACAAAACGTTAGCCAGCCAACCTAGTGCTTTCCTCCCACCCCTGCACGGTGTAATCTATCTAACAACAGGCCATGTGAGACAGTCTAAAGGCAGCACTCAAGTCAAGCATGACTAGTGCAGCTGTTTTACCATCATCTGCTATTTTACAGAGGGATTTAGACGCGAGTAGCAATGCAGATTTTGTGCTAAAAGAGGGTCTGAACCCAGATTGCGTTTCATGGCGAAGAGCCTTTTCCCCCACAAAATTCATAAGTTGTTGGTTGACCAGTTTCTCAGCAATTTTTGCGAAGAAAGGCAGTAGGGATATAGGTCTGAGATTTTCAGGCAGCGAGGGTTCTAAGGTTGGCTCCTTCAGAAGCGGGATCAACATTGCATGTTTCTACTCTTGAGGAACAAGCCTCGAGCCAAAAGATAGATTTAACAGATCAGTGAGTGCTGTAACGATGGCTTCTCTGTCCCGTCCTAATGTAGTCGGGATGCGGGATCTAAAGGAAAGCCAGACTTTACTTTCAGCATCAGACTGTTAGTTTCAGCCTCTGAGATGGTTTTTAAATTTAGAAGCCTTCCTGAAGCATCTAAAGGGGTCCAGGCAGAGATCATAGGCTGAAAGTTCCTGGCACTCTCAGGGAAGGAGATGTAAATATTATTTATTTTATCTAGGAAAGAGTGTGCGATCTGATCGCAAAGGCTAGTTGAGGGTGGAGTTGACACTGCTGTTCGTTCCAGAGATGTTAGGGACCTAATTATTTGGAAGAGTTCCTTCGGCAAGTTTTTGATTGTTCAAATTTTAGAGCATAGAAGTTAGCCGGGGCATGCCTGAGATCTTTGTGATATTTTTTCAGGGCTGCAAGATAGACAGTTTTGTTGAGCTCTTCATAGTCTTTGCGCACATGCATTTCAACCGCTTGCAAGATTTCCTTTTTTTCCCGTAGTGCCTCCAAAAACCATGGAGCTGAGGGCACAGCCCGACTACTTGTTACTTCCTTCTTAGGTGCGAAGGCATCTAAGGACTGATTAGTCAACCTAATAGGTTGCCTATTGGTGGTAGGCAGACACGCTGTGACTGTTGGCGTGATTTGGTTAAGAACTGCTGGGAAGGAAGCTGAAGTAATGCAGTACTATTTGCATGTGCAACATTTCTAGGAAGTTACCACTGCCTGAGGGAGTTTGGAGATCCCAAAAGGGATAAAATGGTGGTCTGACCAAGCCACCGGGATCGGCTTAGCCACCATTATGGAATTTGAGTTGGTAAATATCAGATGCAGAATGTGACCATGCACATGTGTGAGTGCATCCATCACATGAATGAGTTGGAGCAGGCCAAGATCTTCCACCAGGCCTTTAGCTAGAGGGCAGTTCACATTGCCAATGTGAATATTTAGGTCCCCTACTAATATAAAATTGACATAGAATACTGCATAACCGGGAATAACATCCAATACATTTTTAACAAATGTAGTAGCAGGGTCAAGTGGGTGGTAGATTTAAAAAAACTGTTAATGTGTACTGACTGGTCAGTGCTAAACTAAAAAAGGCTGCCGAGGAGTTAGCTATGTTTATCTCCTGCAATTTGCAAACAGCAATTCAAAATTATCCCCAAGCCTCCCCCTAAGCAGGCGGTGGTCAAGCCTTAATATGGCATAATTAGAGGGAACTGCGCCTAGTACACCGAGGGCTGAAGATTCTGAAAGCCAAGTTTCTGTTAGGAAGAGCGCAGCAGGTTGATATTTCGCAATTAAATCCGCTATCTCCGCCTTTTGTTTGGGCAGTGAGAGGCAGTTATTATAAGTAAAAAGTTGTAAGTTTCTACATTTGGAAGTAAATAAAATAAGATACAAAATAAAAAATGCACTGTATTGCACTTTATTTTACAGTTTTTTAAAACATATTTAATTCACTACAAATATCTCTACAGAGTACTGCAGTAATGGCTACAAATTAACGCATTGATTATTATGACTTTTTTAAAAGCATAGCTCTTGGTAAAGTGCTGTAAAAATATACAGAAAAACTATTAATAAATGTCTCTACATTTTAACCACACTCTACTCCTCTCTAAGCATCTCCACAGTACATCACTGTACTACACTCTGTGCCACTATCCCACACTGTACTCCACCCAATGCCCCTAACCCATACTGTACAACCTTCTACTCCCCTCTATACTCTACACTCCACAGTACAACACTCTACTCCACTCTATGAAACTTTCCAGCACTCTATGACATATCACTCCATTGTGCTCTACAAGACACCCCTTCAGTTTTTGACAGTTTAGTTGACTCTACACTATGCCTGTCCACTCTAGTGCAATCCACACCACTGAAGTATACGACACGCCACTGAACTCCGTGACACTTTAGTCAACTGTATGCTACATCTCTGTACTATACTCTGTACTATACTCCACTCTACACCACTCCCCTCTACCCTACACCACTCTAGCTCATGCTACTCCACAACACTCCACTATATGCCACTCCACTCCACGCCACTCGACTGTATGCTATTCCACTGTACGCTACTCCACTGTACCACACTCCACTCTGCAACACTCCGCTATACAACAGTACACTCTATTACAATCTCCTCCTCTCTACTGTAGCACTTTCCATTTAATAACAGCCCACTCAATGACAGTAATCTCTATGAGTTGAAACATATTTCTAAAAAAACAACTACATTATAATTCAATGAAAATAACAAATGTTAAACCTTTGCTATAGTTAGGAAAACTTTATTTACTCTTTCTATACAAACCAAACTTAAACTACATAAACATTACTAATTCTACACTTATAGATTTAATTTATAATTTACCCAGCACCTTTAAGTTACTCTAATTGTATTCTTTATCTACAAATCAAACTTAAGCTATACAAATGTTCTTTATTCTAAATTTATACTCATAACTTTAATATATAATTTACGCAATACCTTCAAAAAATATATAACTCATGCTCCCCCATACACAGTGTATTCAGCTCAATAGCCACACTACATTAACTATAACTAGCCACTCTACCATGCACTGTGTTCTCACAAATGTTGAGATTTGTGTAGTCACTGTTTTCTTCTGAATACTATTATTTAGCATGGTATTAGTGATATAACATAAAAGGGTATACACATTACATGGAGAAGGTGCAACTTACAAAGAGGGATTTGTTTAAACAAACATTGAAATACTGGACTACAGTGCTCCATTGTCTACAGATGAAGATGTTGAAGGGAAGCATTAAAGGAGGAAGGGAGCTATGAGTGTGTGCCCCTGCAAGGTGCCAGATGCTGTATAGTCTCCTCAGAAACAAAGTCCCCATAGTGACTGGTTCCCTTCTAGAGCACATACATAGGTGTGTGTTCCCCAGAGAGGAGCCCATGTGCTATTTGCATTTTTCAGAAAAGTATTCAATAGTGCCTGACTCCTTTCTCTGCAGTGAAAAGTCCAGAAACTCTTTGGATTTATTTCTTAACCTCAGAAAAAAATCAACATAGTGTCTTACTTTTTGTCATGTGCAGACACACAAGTCTGCACCCAGCAAGGAGCCTAAACTTTCTCCTTTGCCTGAGATACGCTCCAAAAACATCTTATTCCTTTCTGGGGCACAGAAACACAGGTCTGGGTCAGTTGTTGCAGGCAATATCGACCAACACTGACATTTCAGAACACTAGACACCTGGAAGAGTCCTGGATGTTGTGACTTGTGTGGATACCACCACATTTTCTTACCCTGATTTCCATGCAGATCTCAAACGTTAGTTGAAAAAGATTTTGCTCACATTTTTGTGACAGACAGTTACAGCATGCGTTGGGAACAGCAAAAATCCCGATCACCCAGTGTTCCAACATGTCTAACAATAAACAGTAACTCTCACGTGTGGGTCAGCCTATTGTGAATGACAGGAAAAGGTCAAATTTATGACTGTGGGGAGTCAGTAAAGTGCTAATGTGTTCTTCAGATGGTTGCAATTTTGGTCAATTTCTGTCCCATGTAGTAGGACCACCCAGACACATGGGGGAGCCATTTTTTATCAGAAGTGTGGAAAGATTTAATGGTAGAGCTTGTGCCACTTGCCTGACGTTCTTGAGTATTCTTGTCAAAGAAAAGGGAAGACATTGTGTCTTTTCTACCCCTACTTTGACACTTACAAAGGACTCTGGTTGATAGGACATGTTGGGATTCAAAGACATGTTGGTATTCATGCCAGCCACATCACTGTGAATTCCTCTGTGTCATTGGTTTTTAGAAATGTTTGGGCTGGTAGGATCAACCAGGCACCAGCTGACCTTGGGCCAAATAATTCAGATATCTCCCTGGAATCTCCGTCATCCCCCAAAAAATCCCTGGTGTCTATTTGTTGGATCTCTGTTCAAGACCGTGAGACATAGACATAGGGGAACACATATTTTGGTCAAGCCTTGGAGGGTTATGTTCCGGTGTGAGGAACACTGAAGGAAACCACCATGTTTTGAGAAATAAATGTGGAAGTTTGACAAATGCCTTGCTCAGCATTTTGTCTTAGCCAGCCTGTCAAGGTAAATTTGGTCTGGCACACAGCAATTAAAATCTTATGATGTTTAAATCTTGAAAATATATGGTTGTGTGTTATGTCACATCAACAAACACAATATAAGCTTTTTTTTAATTTTCCGACTGAGCCAGCGCTGTAGGAGGGGCAGGGCCGAGGCATGGGAGAGGGGAGGTGGAGTCCTATGTGCACTCCCCAAGTGCGCATATGCGTTTGGCCAGCCGTCTAATGTCACCCAAACACCCATGAGCACTTAGGTTTCTCCAGCCCTGCTGCATTGAATAGCCGGGCGGGAGAAACCCCACAGATCCCTGGTCTGAACAGACCATCTTTCCAGCTCGTTCAGGCCAATCCCCATGCTGCTCTCATATCATGAGAGCAGCATGGGGATTGGATGGAATCTGCACCAGGGACTGCTGTGACCAGGAAGAGGACAGGAGGCGCAACGTGGGAGGCAGCCGTCAGCTTCAGGTAAGTTATTTTTTTATTTATATAATTACTAACAACCCCTTGTAATTCCCCCTGCCCTCCCCCTCCAGGACTCCCCCGCCCGCGTTCCCTGCATCTGCCCACCACCCTTTGTTTATAGCAGCTGCCACCATGGGCGTCCGCAGGGGAGGGCAAGGAGGGGCACTTGCCCCCCCCCCTGGAACACCAGTCCGTCACTATTGACAGCCCCCACAGTGGTGTTTGTCTGCAGGGCCGTCAATCATGGGCGTCCGCAGGGGAGGGCAAGGAGGGGCACTTGCCCCCCCCGGAACACCAGTCCGTCACTATTGACAGCCCCCACAGTGGTGTTTGTCTGCAGGGCCGTCAATTTTAAAAGCGTGAGAAAGCGCTTGCAATGACGGTCCTGCTGATGGGCAAGAGAGAAGGTCCAGGCCTGGCTGCTCCCACAGCTTGAAGCAGAGGCGCACCTAGAGTCAAATTTCGGGGGGGGGGGGGTTGGGGGGGGTCAAATTTTTCAAGCTAAGGAAGAGTGGAGCTGCAGCAAGGAGCCCTAGGAAGGGGTGAAAACCATCAAAGCCTCATTAACGCCAGCACCGAATTACACAATTCGCCCAGAGATGCAATGGGTGTGTCTGCCTGTTTTTGCGAGAGCAATTGGAAAGTCCTTCTGTGCACTCGTGATTTATTCGTACTCAAGCTATATTCCTTTCTTTTGATGGTGCTACTACATCCTGGTACCTACTCTTTAGGTGCCCTTTCGTATACCCTATCGTGTGTGGTGCAGACACTTCTGTTCCGATGGATGTGTGCACTTTTCAGCGAACATTAAAGTTTCATCAATTTCTTTTCCATGGTAATAATCAGTTTTAATTCATATTTTGGTTTCCATTGTTAACTGTTGTTATACGTTTTTTAATATATCCATTATTTCTAAAATAAAATAAAATAATGGATATATTAAAAAAACAGTTAACAATGGAAACCAAAATATGAATTAAAATATTTTGTTGACAACTGAAAAAGCGTTAAAAACTGAACAGAAGTGTCAGCACCACACACGATATGCCTGTTTGCACCATAAGCACTAGTATTACAGAAGGGTCTGCATATGAGATGGATTAAAGAGTTTACGCCTTGAGCTCCAAAGGGGCAGTCCCTCATGTTCATTGCAGTATCGAGTGTAGCCCCTGGACCACTGTCTGTACTCACTGTCGCTGACATGATTCACGAAGGGAAAGCTGTCCCAACTTTTCTTTTCTGAATCATGTACCAACTGCAGCTCAGTGTTGGTATCAGATCAACGGTTTGCGACTGCCATTGCGTTTGAAAACCATTGATATATGTCATTGTAAATTGCAATTTGAAGATAGCACCCTTTCCACTGCCCCTCCAAATTCCAATATGAAGTAAGATGCAGAACCCCTTTTGTCAATCATGAAGGTTATACACAACTCTAAAAAGGGGTTTTGCAGTAGCAACCACTGTGATGCTGCAAATTGTAAGCTTTATGACCACAACATCCTTTTGTATTTGAGGGCCCTAGTTATGTGCTGTGAAAGGAATGACGTTACAAATGAGTAGTGCCTTTAATGCTCTGGAGATGCTAGCATCTCCAATCTACCTCTCTACCTCTCTCTCTCTACCTCTCTCTCTACCTCTCTACCTCTCACTCTCTACCTCTCTCTCTACGTCTCTCTCTCTATGTCTCTCTTTACCTCTACCTCTCTTCACCTCTCTACCTCTCGCTATCTCTCTCTCTCTCTCTCTCTACCTCTCTCTCTCTACCTCTCTCTCTCTACCTCTCCCTCTCTCTCTCTCTCTCTCTCTCCCTCTCTACCTCTCTCTCTACCTCTCTCTCTACCTCTCTCTCTCTACCTCTCTCTCTCCACCTCTCTCTCTCTCTACCTCTACCTCTCTACCTCTACCTCTCCCTCTACCTCTCTCTCTCTACCTCTCTCTCTACCTCTCTACCTCTCTCTCTCTACCTCTCTCTCTACGTCTCTCTCTCTGTCTCTCTTTACCTCTACCTCTACCTACCTCTCTACACCTCTCTCTACACCTCTCTACCTCTCGCTATGTCTCTCTCTCTCTCTCTCTCTCTCTCTCTCTCTCTCTCCTACCTCTGTCTCTCTCTACCTCTCTCTCTACCTCTCACTCTACCTCTCTCTTTCCACCTCTCTCTCTCTCTACCTCTCTACCACTCTACCTCTCTCTCTTCCTCTCTCTCTCTACCTCTATCTCTTCCTCTCCCTCTTCCTCTCCTCTCTACCTCTCTCTCTCTCTACCTCTCTCTCTCTCTCCCTCTCTACTTCTACCACTCTCTCTCTACCTCTCTACCTCTACCTCTCTCCCTCTCCCCCTCTACCTCTCTCTCTCTCTCTCTCTCTCTCTCCCTACCTCTACCTCTCTACCTCTCTCTCTCTCTAACTCTCTCTCTACCTCTATTACTCTACCTCTCTCTCTACCTCTCTCTCTCTCTACCTCTCTCTCTCTCTCTCTCTCTCTCCTACCACTCTCTCTCTCTCTCGCTCTACCTGTATGTCTCTCTCTACCCCTACCCCTCTCTCTACCTCTATTACTCTACCTCTCTCTCTCTCTCTCTACCACTCTCTCTCTCTCTCTCTCTCTACCTCTATTCCTCTCCACCACCCTCTCTCTACTCTACCTCTCTCTCCTCTCTCTCTCTACCCTCTCTACTCTCTCTCTACCCTCTACCTACTCTACCTCTACCCCTCTCTCTCTCCTATCTCTACTCTCTACCCCTCTCTCCACTCTCTCTCCTCTCTCTACCTCTCTCTACCTCTCTTCTCACTCTCCCCCTCTCTACCCTCTCTACCCATCTCTACCTCTCTCTCTACCTCTCTCTCTACCTCTCCCTTCCTCTCTCTCTCTCTCTCTCTACCTCTACCTCTCTCTCACTCTTTATCTCTTTACTCTCACACCCTCATCTACCACTCCCTCTCTCTCTCTCCCCTCTACCTCTACCTCTCTACCTCTACCTCTCTCTCTCCCTCTCTCCCTCTACCTCTCTCTCTCTCTCTCTCTCTCTACCTCTCCTCTATCTCTTTACCCTCTCTCTACCTTTACACCTCTACCTCTCTCTCTACCTCTCCCTCTCTCCCTCCTCTACCTCTACCTCTACCTCTATTCTACTCTCTCTCTCTACCTCTCTCTCTACCTCTCTACCTCTCTCTCTCTCTACCTCTCCCTCTCTACCTCTCTCTCTCTACCTCTACCTCTCTACCTCTCTACCTCTACCTCTACCTCTCTCTCTCCCTCTCTCCCTCTACCTCTCTCTCTCTCTCTCTCTCTCTCTCTCTCTACCTCTCTCTCTCTACCTCTCCATCTCTATACCTCTCTCTCTACCTTTACACCTCTACCTCTCTCTCTACCTCTCCCTCTCTCCCTACCTCTACCTCTACCTCTTTCTACCTCTCTCTCTCTACCTCTCTCTCTACCTCTCTCTCTCTCCCTCTCTACCTCTCTCTCTCTACCTCTACCTCGCTCCCTCTCCCCTCTACCTCTCTACCTCTCTCTCTCTCTACCTCTCTCTCTATCTACCTCTCTCTCTACCTCTATTACTCTACCTCTCTCTCTCTCTACCTCTCTCTCTCTCTCTACCACTCTCTCTCTCGCTCTACCTGTACGTCTCTCTCTACCTCTCTCTCTCTCTACTGCTCTCTCTCTCTCTCTACCTCTCTCTCTACCTCCCTCTCTCTCTACTCCTCTTTCTCTCTCTACCTCTACCTCTTTCTCTACCTCTCTACCTCTCTCTCTCTCTCCCTACCTCTACATCTACCTCTCTCTCTCTACCTCTCTCTCTACCTCTCTCTACCTCTCACTCTGCCCCTCTCTACCCCTCTCTACCCATCTCTACCTCTCTCTCTACCTCTCTCTCTACCTCTTTATCTCTTTACCTCTCTCACCCTCTTTACCTCTCCTACTCTCTCTCTACCTCTACCTCTCTCTCTCCCTCTCTCTCTCCCTCTCTCCCTCTACCTCTCTCTCTCCCTCCCTCTACCTCTCACTCTCTCTCTACCTCTCTCTCTACCTCTCCCTCTATCTCTATACCTCTCTCTACCTTTACACCTCTACCTCTCTCTCTACCTCTCCCTCTCTCCCTACCTCTACCTCTACCTCTTTCTACCTCTCTACCTCTCTCTCTCTACCTCTCTCTCTCTACCTCTCTCTCTACTCCTCTCTACCTCTGTCTCTCTACCTCTCTACACCTCTCTCTCTACCTCTCTACACCTGTCTACCTCTCAACCAGTTGAATTCCGGGAAGCCCAAACATCAGTATTTCAAATCTGCGTATGAAACGTGGGTAGGATGAGCCGTGCAGCTCAGAAAGGGATGTTCTTTTTACATCATTTGTATTTAATAGAATTAGGAAGCAGGAGAGCAGTCTCACAGTTGAGATAGGGATTCACATACACTGGTGACAGCTTTTGAATTGGCTTTAAAACCATTCAAAGATGGCTGCAGCATCTACGTGGGATGTGGTGGACTAAGTGGCAGCCGGAGCCATATAGCACTGCTTGTCATTTAAAAAAAAAAACAGCATTGACATAGCCAATAGGTCTCCCCTTTGGGACCTTATAAATGTTTAGTTGTCTAGTACAATATCCTTGGTGCAACAACTTCAAGTGTTGCATGGCTAAACACTTATAAGGTCCCAAAGGCGAGACCTATTGGCTATGCCAATGCTTGTTTGTTTTTTCCTCTGTTTCATTGTGGTTGCCAGGTAATCTGCTGTGAAGCCTCACTTGATTTTTCTCCCACCCCATGGGTTTCTTTGTTTATTTAAGCTCTTTGTCTTATTAGATTTTTTTATTTGTTTATTTAATACTTGTGCTCAATCATGTCGGAGGATGGTGATGAAGTAAAAATGTTGCCCCCCCCTGGAAAAATTTCTGCGGACGCCCATGGCTGCCACTGGGATTAGTATTAAATCTAGAACTGAGATGTTATATGGTTCCACAGGAAATATTGAGATGGAAGATGATGGCTCTATTAGGAGGACAAAAAATAGGAATTTGATGATTCCGTCATAGGCAATCTGGTGGGGAACAAACCTGCAGTTACATACTGCAGTAGTAAATCAATGAGAGATAGTCTGGCATGTAGAGGTTACCATGAGGAAAACTGTGATGCAAGACACAGCCTTAGGCATTTTTACACATGTGGGAAACGGCAAGGCATGCATAAACTCCAAAAACTGTAAAAAATTATGATGTACGGTATACCGCTGTAGAACTACTGGGCCCATTTACTTTAATCTTACATTTTCCTGGCACTACATCTCAGAGTCATTTACTTTGGTCCTATGATGGATCTTGAAGCATGCAGAGAGGAGGTGGATACAGGGGATCTTATCCAACTATCCAGTGCAGACGAGGAATTGGATAACTGATTTATAAGCTAGTAATTAGATTCATGTATATGACTCTCAATACTGGATTATACATGTACCAAATTATTACTGCTGAACCAAATCTCCTGAAGAAATGTAGGCGAGCTAGGATCATACAAACAATGAACTCAGTTAAAGATACACAAAATAATAACATTAGGACCTGTGGACTAAAGATCTCTCCATTAGATTTCCCATCCCTCATTTAGACCACGGAAATGCATAATCAAATATTGGAGACCAGTCATAGAGAGACTGTAACAGGATTTATAAATGGTTAGATTTCATCAGCATTTTTTGGGAGTAAATACACCAATATCAGGCATTAAGAATAAAGAGTGAAGAATAATCAAATGTATCACTTTGGGACATCAATTACCAAAGTTCTATCTAGAAGGAGAGTTCAGGAAAGTATACTGGATCATCTCAGCTCAAAGATTCTCTCCCATGGTAAAAAGAAGTCCAGGAACAGCACACACAGCATATGCACCTGCCAGGAGAGTCTGCAAGTAAAGTTGTCTCTCATGGGAAAGCTGGCAAAAGAATGTGGCCCATCAAATGGATGTCTGAGTGTCCGATCATCAATCAAATAGCAAATATAATTTTCTAGTTTTGGGGTGGCACCTCCTGGGTCACCTCATCAGATCAGACCACTGAGTCCATTGGTCAGTTTGTGTAGGATGATTGTCATGTCACAAGAAGAAGACACATTTGTATGGGGGAAAGTTGGCTTTCAATAAAGGCACATGAGTGAGTTGAAAAGGGCAATTTATCATGACAGATGTTTTCATTGTATCAACTTAGTAGCAAACAATCCTGGAATGTGCATGGAAACTTGTCAGAAACACAGTATAATTCTACATTGCAAATATATGAGACATTCTCATGAGAACAGAATCGAGTACAAGAAAGAAAAGCCTAGCGTGGATGTTAGTTCACGAAATACACTATATCAATTAATCGGAATATATTTTCCATTCGAAGTTTGCATCTCTATGTTCTTTATGATGTTTAGGTCATTTATAGAGCATTGGGATTCCATTGCAATTCACACATGTAACTACGGCACATTGCTACATTTCAAAAGTACCAACATATAAAATACTTTCAAATTATAAAATAACTAAATCGTTTCTAGTAATTCTCAATAGTTCATATATGCGGATCATTCTCTGAAACACCATTTCTTATTTTCTCAGTTGGTGCACACTTTAACATAAACAAAAATAGTAGTAGTAATAATAATAGTATTTACATTTAGTTCTGTTAATTCTTTACATATATCATTAACCAAAGTAAACAGGTTAATAAAACTTCCACAACATGTGAGGAGTTATTACACATTTCTATTTAACGTTAAAAGAATATCATGTAATCTTAGTAAGCATGAACTTATGTTATTCAATTGAGCAATTTACATCTAGTCTATTTTCTGCATGCTTTTATAATGCAGTAACTATGTTTCTTTATGATCTATAGCTCAAGACTGTTCGACGTAATGAGCATCAATTGTGCAAGTTTGTTGTTTTCTTTTAAAAGGTGTCAAAATGTGGTTTTACATGTCAAGTTAGGGATTCAGCAGTTTATCTGCTTGATCAATCCCCCATTTGATGGCAAATCAAGCCATCACAAAATTCTCTTCTGATGTCACAAATTACAACACTGTGGGCTTCATTATTTTTACTCTAGAGTTTTCCAAAGCCTTCATCTTGTCATAGTATCCATACTGTCTATCCTCCAGTTTTATTTCTGCTCTCTTTCTTTTTATTCCTCTAGTTTCTTTCTAAGTTTTCAACCGTCTATAGACCTTAAAGATGACAGGTCAGTATACATATGCAATTGTCAAGATGGGTTTCTAGATTTTCCCAAACAATCCACTTCCGAGATTTGCAAACCATGTACCTATATTAGAAAATCCTTTCCCTGTTGTTTCCCAAGCACCATCAGCTTTCAGTGGTGGCTGGTGACATTTGAGAATGGTGAGGCGTAAAACAATTACCGTACTGCACTGCGGTGAGCGAGCGAGCCCAAACCACCTACGCAGGGTTCGGGGGGGGATCTCACCCCGGGAAAATTTTGAAAAAAGAGTGGGCAAATGGTGCATTTTCAAGCAAATTTGAGAAAGCAGGAAGGTTAATAAAGCAATTGGGAATCTGTTCTAACAAAGATAGTGACTGGCAAAACTGTCTGTCTAATCGTATGCATATCAGACGCCGGCCTACCAAGTGCTCTGTCCATCTGTGCCACTGTGTGTTATTCTTTCACAAGTGATGATTTGTACTAAACAGAGCTGGTATTCCTTGAATGCCACGAAAGTCTCTAGTATTCTAAAGAAAAATTCAACTCATCCATCAAAACAGAGCGAGATCAAAATTCTCCTGTGTGGGACAAACACAGGTAGAAAACTACTGAATCAAGATGAGACAACTGAGGTAGATGCTAGAGCCAGCCAATCATGTGCAAGGCGCTAACTTAAGCCCACTTTAGGTTCATGTCATGTACGGAGACAAGAAATGTAGGCCCTATCCATACTAGTACGTAAAGCTAAATGTGTCAACATTCCTCTGGGCAGTGTCCACCTTTTTGCCTGAAAGGTTTCATTTGGTAGCAGCCCTCCCACCGCTTCTTTGCAACATATTTTTTGCTGTTACAGAACAATAAAGGAACAGGGAGTGGGAAGGGTGAAACCTTTGACCTCTCACAAGACCCTCTTTCAGACCGCCAGCTTTGTCCACATCTGTGTAACAAATTCCTTGTGACTCTTAAGGGCTCTAGGGACTGACCCCTTGACAAGCGAGCTGGCCATCTCGTCTTCCTATTTTTCTCCTCTCATCCATGTCACTTCAAGATAATTAGCGCTCTAAAACATCTGAAGCGGGGGCTGCCTGATGCGCATGTCATTAGTAAAGCAGAACGTAGAGGGCGCTATCAGTCATTCTTAAAGCCAAGTAGGGCAGAGTGAACAAGAACCTTTTTCTGAGGTTGCCTTTGTACAAAGAAAGAGCACTTTGATAAATACTTTCAAAACACAAGGATATAAAGATGTACTCTCTGACTAGTGAGTAATGCAGTCTAACCTGCAGGCAGCACTTTTATTTTGGCTGAGCACGATGTTCTGCCAAGGAAAGAAATGAACCCCGAGAATGACTATACCAAGTGAGTCATTCAATGTAAAGAAGTTCACTTTGGCTTTCAAGAAAGATATGAAGCTTGCTGTTTGCACTTAACAAGCAGAAACGTGTCTCCCAATACACGTGTATCATTATTGTGAATATATCACTGATCACAGCATGCTGAGCAGTCATTGCTGGCCAGATCAGTGGCGGGGCTGAGGGTCACGCTGGGGGAAGGTAATTAAAATAAAATAAAAATTGTACCTTCACCCGGGTCACGCACTGCAGGCTGAGCTCCTGCTGCTCCTGGCTGGGTCCCGCGTCAGGAAGCAGGCTTCCTCCTTCCCTTCCCCAAGCCAATCACAATGCTGCAATGGCTGTGTTATGATTGATGTGGATGGCTCCGAGCCAGGAGCCTGAAGGGAGGCCATTTTCTCTATGTACGCTGCATCCAGTCTACATAGAAAAAAAGGGGAGTGCACATGACTGGTTTGGTCGGCCCCAGATTGGGGCGTGAGGGCATCGCTCCACTGCGAGAAAACAGTGGGGCGATGCCCTCACGCCCCAATGTAGGAGTCACCTCTGTCAGCTTCTAATCCCTTTCGGTCTTTTACAAGGTGAGTGATGTTTTGAATGTAACCCTTCAGATCAGTACTCTTGTCTGGAATATATGGGCAACAGTGTTGCACCTTTAGCAATCAACAGACTCCGTCTTCTTTTGCAAGAAGTACATCTAATGCAATACAATTTTGAAAAACCATACATCTCATGGCAATCATTTCTGTATCTATTACTAGGACTCCTCCAGCAGCATCAGTAGATAGCTTATCTACTACAGTTGACAGTTTTCGTATTTTATGAGAGTATAGTATCACCCCAAAAGATGGTGTAAGTGCTAAACAAATATCTCCTGCTACCTCTCCTGGCTTGCTCATCTCTTTAGTCTCCTATGAGAACTGCCATTGGTTCCATCCGATTGACCCACATGATACATTTTGGGAAAAACAATCCCATGTAACAAGATCCATACCATTTTTTAGGTAGCCCATAATAAGCATTCTGCCCTAAAATGTAATAATCCCCAGGGAATACCGGATCAACACCTCCCAAAAAGAGTCGCCAATTTTTTAAAACTTGAAATGTGTGGTCACATTCACAAAAACCAACAAAATTAGTATGAGCTTCAGTTCTACACTTTAATATACATAGCTTTCCTCTATGTGGGCAATCTAAAGAAATAGCAGCTTGGTTTCCTATGGCTTCGAGATCTGGTTCTCCAAGTGCCCAAGACGGTATCCTAGAATGATTTGCAGCTTTAGCCATAATATCTCTTCGTCAACCCTCTACTGATTCTACCAATTCCTTTTCTACATTATGCAAAAGGCATATAAGATTGTGTCGGTGTGCATAGGCTACATCCAAACTTTGAGTAGGTTTAAAGAATTCTCCCATCATTCCAGATGTTTTAGTGTCAGGCACAGGATTTAAATGTTTCCTCACAGGTACTTTGGAAAATATTAGATCATAGTTAGAATAAAAATATTGAAATTGTTCCTTGCCATAAAATAAGCTTGTTAGAACACTGCAAGAAATACCATATGTTACAGGTAGGTGATGATAAGTCACCCCCTCAGAGACTGACATAGGATACTGTAGACACACATAATAACCTTTAGCGTGCATGGTGCTGATATGTTTGTACAATAATTTTGTAAACACATATGTTGAAAAATCACCAGTGGATGGATCTCCATGCAGAAATCTACTATCTAGATCGCTTAATTGCTTGTGATTCATACATGAGAAACTGGCCGGGAGGTAGCTGGTAGCAGTCCTTTAGGTCCTCCATTGGGAGCAATGCCCCCTGTTGATAGCAGTCACCCCCTGTGAGCAATCCAGCTTCTATCCAGGCAGATAAGTGGCTCTGGGTAAAATTGATGAGGGGGTCTCCGTGTAGCAGTTCTGCTATGGATAATGATGATGCATACAAAGCAGATTTTATTACACATCTGCACCAGCATTTCAATGCTGTTGCCAACAACTATGGAGGGATTGAGTAGTTTAGCTGTCAAAAGGTCTATTTGTACCGCCTGTCCCGACTGCCTTATCTCATTTTGATTGACCTCGTCCAACCACAGTGTAATCCACTGAAGCTGTGACGCTAAGAATTATAATTCAATGGGGTATCTAAGTGTTGCCAGTGATACCCTATGTCGATTCCCATCCCAGATTAAGTCTAGCAGCAGAATGTCCAGTTGTTTAAACCAGGACGCCGATATGTATACTGGCATATTTGTAAAGAAGTATAGTACCAGCGGTAACATCACCATCTTGGAGATCACTATCAGGCCATAATGGGTAATTTCAGTGACCGCCAAAAGGGTACACAGGCTTTCAGGGAACACAGTACTCCTCCCAGATTACTGTCTTGCAAGTCTTCCATCTCATGGAATATCTGTATTCCTAAGTATTTAAAAAAAACGAGAGACCAAGTCAGATCGGATGGCAATTTCGGAGGTTTCTCCAGTCCTCGGCAGAGGGGAAATAGATGTGTTTTGGATTTATGAACCCATAGCCAGACACTGATTCAAAGCGTTGTAACTGTTACATGACTTTAAGGAGGCATACTGTGCCGTCTCTAAAGTAAAGGAGTATGTTGTTGGCATATAGTGAAATAATATGCTCCCGACCTTCAACCTCCAGCCCCCAGCCACACCCCACCTGCCTGAATTGTTCTGCAAGAGGTTAAATTGCTGAGGTGATCAGGAGTGGGGTAATTGGACACCCCTGTCTGGTGCCCCAAGAACCTTTTATTGCAGTGAGAGAGTAACGCCTGTTCTGATTCTTGCTGCTGGAGCCGGGTATAGTAGCCTGACCCATTTCATCCAACCCACCCCCAGGCCCATTCGTTTCATCACTGCAAGCAGAAAATCCCACAAAACCGTGTCAAAGGCTATCTCAAGATCAACCAACATCAGCATCGCTTTGTGGTCTATGTGTGTGATTGGGTGGTATATTACACAATAAAACCTCCTAAGGTTGTGGGAAGTGCACAATGATTCTGAGCCTTGAGGGGAGTATTGCATTCCCTGGTCTCAAAGTGCTCTCTTGACCTCCGCATAGGAAGCTCTCCTGGTTTGCCCCGTTGCTGTGTAATCCAGATATATGGAAACCTTTTGATTGGTCACTGTGAAGAGACCATCCGTGCAGGCTTTCTGTAATATGGTGTCTCAGTCCCTGTAATGTTGTGGTCTGGCCACTACTGGTCTAGGTGGCCTGCCCGGGGCCAGTGGTTATGAAGGGACCCAGTGCGATCTTTCCATTGCAAAGAAAATGGAGTCATGGAGCCTGGGGCCACTTTAGTCCGAAACCAATTTTCTAAGTAGTCCACCATGTTCCCTGTTTCGAATCCTTCCGGAAGACTAACCACCCTAATGTTATTGTGACTGTTGCGACCTTCTGCGTCTTCTGTCCCTCAAGTCCGACATTTGTTTGGAGAGTGTAGTGCATTCTGGTTGTATTTCCTCAACCTTATTTTCCACTCTGTTGATGCGGTCTGCTAATCTGTGGTGTTCTGCTCTCAGCAAACCTAGCCCCATAGACACCGCACCTATATCTTGTTGCAGGGCATTCCTGGTATCCATTATGGCCTCCAATATCGTATCCAGTTGTAATCCTATCGGGTCTGTGGGAGGTGCATTTTATTCTGAGTTGGCATTTGTATCTTGAACCTGTTCTTGTGCCTTGTGTGGGGCTCCCTCGGGTTTGGTTCTAGGCTTCCCCATTACAGCTGTGTCCAGATGGCTCATGGTCATCACACGTTATCTCTGCACGGGGGCTCTCTGTGAGCGCAAACTCGTTAGATGCACCCTTGTACTGTCAGAGTCCGTGGGGGCTATTCATTTGGAATGCTAGTGCGAGGACTCTTGGGGTGAGTATATATTTTAAGGGGTGGCCCGCATGTGTCCCTATCCTTGCTGTCTTGCGTACTGCCTCTGGTTTCCATGAGGGCTATGCTTCATTACCTCTGGGCGCAGGAAGGGCCCGGGGTGCTGCCATAGATTGTGTAGCTTTTGGCACCTTTCTGCCCCCCTGTGCGTATGGTCTGCGTTCCTGGGCGCTGCACTTCAGGGTCCTTGTTCCCCCGTTCTTGCGATCACAGTGATGTCTAGGGTTTCGCAGTTCCAGGTGCTCTGCTTTCCTGGTGTCTGGTGTATGCGCCCATTTGCAAATGTGTCTTCCAACTGTCCGGCCCCTACGCACTATATAGCAGCTGTTTATTCCTTTGTGGCTCTTGGGGAGCTAACAGCCCAGTCTTCGCGGTGGCTTGCCACTGTCTGCTCTTCAAGTGGTACTTCTAAGGGCTTATTCGGGGGACTGGGACTCACTGCACACTGTACTTCATCTGTCGTCAGGCTGCCCTTGTATTTTGATCCACTACAATGGAGGTTGTTCATGTTTGGGGCCCCCTGTTGATAGTTTCAGCCCCCTAGGGCTCCATCTCTAGGGAGTCTCGTCTCTAAGGGTGCTAAGACTGCCTGTTGCGCCCCCTCCTCTCCTTTCCACCGGTTTCTCCTGCACGATGAGCCGGCAGCTTAATTTTTCCACTGTGTCACTGCATGCTACACAGGCCTCTTGACCAAGCCCTTCGCGTCGTCCGGGCACGGAGGCCAAGCTTCAACACCCAGTACAGGTCATGGCTCCACGCTCCATTGGGCTTCGGTGGGTGGCGCTCTGCAATCTGCAACTTCACCTGATTGTCGAAAGGTCTGGTGGCAATTCTGGAGGTAGGATTCCCCCGCTTTTCTGGCATGGTTCTCGCAGGATGCCGCTGAGTGCTTCAGTCTCAAAGGCCACCCTCGGCGTCAACACATTTCCGATCTCCAACCAGGAGGATATATCTTTTTCCGCTAAAGTTCGGGCCGGGTAGTTCCACCAGGCTTCCGACAGCCCCTGCTTCTCTTTGACAGAGAGAGTTGCCGGGACACAGAATACTTGTCGGGATCGATGCGGAGATCGTTTACAGAGCATCCGATGCGGCCGCCATCTTGGCCACACAGCCCGTCTACTCTACCTCTAAGGATGGGCCAAGTATGCATTTCTCCTCCCCTCTCAGGCACTGTCATTGTGACAGGTCTGAGTCAGTGTCATCTAACTGGATCAAAGAATATTGCATTCTTATTTACATTAGATACTGCATCAATGTGAAACCCTTTATTAGAATTATATTTCTGAACCAGACCATTCATTTGAGACATCAGAACTTGAGGTATATTCTGATTTTGATTTCTCTGTCTGTGAACCTGCTGAGTCTGTACCATCCCATCTCCCAGTGATTGTGCATTACCAATATTCCGTACCAATTCCCCATTTCCTTGGTTAATTCGATTAAATCAACATTCGCGCTTCCAATGCCCCAACTTGCTGGAAACATGACACAGATTGGTCCTTTTCAAAGCATCTATTGACACACATCAACCTTTATCTTGGGGCTGCATACTCTGCTGTTGTCCTCTGCATTCTCAAGGGCTGCTAATAACCTCCCTACACAATATTTACACCCTGACCTTTTTGAGCCGCCTTCATCTGAGCAATCATTAGCTTCTTCTTCAGCTTCCTATGTTTTGAATCAATTTAATCTCCACAGTATTCTGCATAACGCAGCATTTCATCTAGGGGTTTACTTTGCCAGCAAATTAGATGCTTCTGAATCACGCACCAAATCTCAGGCCTCAATCCATACATAAACTGATAAACAAAATGTCCCTTATCCTTCTTAGACACATTCTCCATCCCACTATACTGCTTGCTTGAATGCCTGCAAGGGTTAACAATAGGCATGAACTGTTTCTTTCAGCTCCTGGGTTGTCCTGTAAATCTTAACCCTATCAATCTCTTTGGGGGGAATTTTCCCTTTCAACTAGGTGATAGTTTGGTTATATTTCTCCATCACCTCCGGAGATGGTGGCCCTGTATGAGCATTCATTGCTGGTTCTGTTTCAGGCCAATCTCCAGCAATTTTTCAATCTGCCCACAAATTGCTCTGGTCTACATTGTCAAACAGGGTATCTAAATCCTTCAGCAGGACCTCTGAAACCTTCACAAACTGTTCAACTTGTTGATACCATTCAACAGGATTCTCTCTCAACTTTGGGAAATCATTTGTAAAGGACAAGATATCTGGTCTGGTCCAAGGGACATGAAGATATCCTCCTTCAGAGACCTCTCTCATAGGAATCCTCACTCCCTCGCTCCCATACTCCTCAATGACTGAGAACATTTGCATGGCAACCCTTTTGGTTTCCTTCTTTTTGGCTCACCAACCTTCCCCTGTTTCCAGTTCTCTTCATTTTCTGAGAAGGGCCAGTAATTCTTCAATTTGCAACCTCATTCCTGAAGGTCTCAGCTGTTCAATGTCTTTGTCACTATAGGTTTTTAGCAATGTTTTTGATCACTGTGCGTCTACTCCATATTTATGCCAATTCAGGTAATTTTTCATGAGTGTTTTGGGTGCGTCTAGTAATATCTTTACAGATGAACAGCAAGTCATTATCCTGATATGCGACTATACTAGCAGGGCTCATACAGCCTGATTCATGTACGGGCCGTTTTGCGTGGCCCTAATAGCGAATCATAGCGACTCGCTATTGAGGACACGCAAAACGGCATTCATGTAGGAATTGCTAAATCAATAGCGATTCCTACATGTTCTCTATTTGCGAGTAGCAATTTGCTACTCGCAAAAAAAGGAATAACTCCCCATTCATTCCTATGGGCCAAAAGGCCCATAGGAATGAATGGGGAGTATCCCTCATTTGCGAGTAGCAATTTGCTACTCGCAAATCAGATAGCGATTTTAAGGGTGCCAGGGGTGTCCAAAGGACACCCTGTAGCTCCCCTAAAATGCACAATTGAACAGGTGTTGCGCACACACATGTCCAAAGGACATGTGTGTGTGCAACATGCAACTTAGAAAAATGCTTTTAAAAGCATTTTTCTGAGTTTTTGCTATTTACCGAGAGGTCTGACCTCTCGGTAAATAGCGGCCCAAAAGTGCTAAATCGCAATTTTTTTTTGTGTCATGAATAGCATTTGAGGAATCTCTATTAGAGATTCCTTAAATGCCATTCCTCGCAAATATGCGAATTCTTAAATAGCGATTTTTGCATTTGGGATGATGAATACCAAATGCAAAAATCGCACTCGCAAAGGGCCAGATTCTCAGAATCTGGCCCTTTTGCGAGCGCTTTTAGCTACATGAATCAGGCTGATAGTCCCTTTAATCATTTCCTATAATTACACCTTGAGCCTAGCAACATCTAGGGACCCATTTTTTTCACTCCTAAAATGTTTGTGCTCTTTGCTCCAGCATCCGTGTAATTTGCAGGAGTCAGTATACCCTTAAGCCAGTCATCGATTTCTTGAGAAGTAGGACCTGTGCGTCCTTCTGCTGCATTCCCTAATAAGTTCTGATCATAACCTTTGGTTCTTGTAATAGGGGTGGAGTGGTTAAGGGACATGTCAGAATCTGGTATTCCCAACAGGGTAGTATTCTGTGTTGTCTTGGGTGGAGTTACCATACCATTATCAGGCATGTAAAAAGTCTGACTCTGTCCTTCCCTTCCACTGGAAGACTTTAATTCAAGTGGAGCATAGGTTCGACCCATTGCTAGCTCGACGAGGAGGCTCAGCTGAGGTCAGAATTAAACGTACCTGTGTAGGCTACCTCGATCTCACATCTGCAGAACCAAAGAGATAGCCAATTTGTGTACAGTCTTTCCCCTATCCCCTTTCCCCTATTCCCAGATTGGTACAAGGAAACAACAGGACGCTAGTCACTGGAACAGTCAAGGCATCAGGTGCGTTCAAACCAGTCTGAATATCCACACCAGGAGTCTCTGCATTACCCTCCACTGGTGTAAAAGGGGTGTGTGGAACTGGATTTATAGGTGCTGCAAGTGCATCTGGAATTATCCCCAAATAAGAGTTTGTTAAACTATTGGGTTGGTCTTCATTATAAGGTGGTGGATGATTCAGTAGCATTTTATTTAGGAATTCATCACCGAATGCATGATCATAATCTCCAGCCGGATCTAGTGTTTTTTGTTCTTGTCTATTTTTTTTTCCTCTTACGATTCCCTCTTTCTTCCTTTTTTGGCACTAGCACAGGATAAATTCTAGCTCACTCAGCTATATCTGTTCTTCAATCCCTCTGTTGAGCATCCCACCTAGCCTCGACATATTCCTGTACCTTCCCTGACATTTCTATTTATATTTTTGATGGGCTATATGCTCCCATTCGCTGAGTGCCTCAAACTGCATAGGTCTAGGAGATGACTTAATCTCATATAATTGTCTCCGCAAGTTTTCAAGGATCCGGATACAAAATGATCCATATTGTAGGAAAGTTAATGGCCTATCATTTTCAGTATACTTTATTCAATTCTCAAGCCATATACAAATGTGATATCATCTTTCTTGGGTCATCTATAAGGCTGGGTTCCCCCCAGTGGTATGGGGACACCCCCATGTCAGTATCGGTGTGCATCGCCCTGCATTCAACTTTTTAATTTCTCAGAATAATCATTTTTCCCTAAATTTAAATTTGTCCTTTACAAATAATTCTCTTTGACTGAATCCTTCTACACTTTCTTGATTTCTCCTGTACAACCAATACCAGTGCAGCTGTGGAAAAGTAAATTTTGCCATGTTCTGTGTCCCTACGTGTCCTCCATCTTATGTTATGTGTGCATGATTAAATATGCATATGTATCCCCCATGTTTGATTAAAGACGCAACTACAGTTGTGTCCATCACTAGTATGCCAGTTTCCAGTTCTCGTGAAAGCTACGAGTATCAGGCCTATGTAAAGTTACGTTGCCACGTTTCTCAGTGTGCACGTTATTTCATTGTAAAGTCCCCGTTTCTAGGCCTCAAAAGGGCCCGGACACCAGATTCAGCTCCTGTCTCCTGAGCCTCGCTGAGGAGCGATACAGCCCCCAACTGTATCCTCGACCCTTCACTTACTTCCTGCCTCACAGTGCCCGGCTCAGCCTGGCTCTGCCTACGAGTCTGCCAAGAGTATGTTATGATTCTAGTTATCAGTCCAGCCCTCCTTCTCTGCATTCCTAAGCTACTGAATCGCATCAATAGTTTCCGTCATTGTCTAGCCTTTACGTCTCCATGTAAGAGAAATACTGCATTTAATGGTCATTTAATATTCTTCATCACGCACTACATGTAGAATAATGCATGCTCCAGTCTTAGAGTCCGTTAGCCTCTCCCCTCCTGACTCTTAGTTTATATCAACATGTTCTCTAAACATCAGATACTAGATACTGTTTAGGTACATGTCGCCCTGACTCTCCAGATTTCAGTCTCTGCTCCTAGCACAGAGTTCATAGCCCCCAGCTTCTCCTAGTAACACGTCATTGTCAGTTTACGCGCACCATTAGGTTAGAGGTCCCGGCTCCTTAGGTAGCCCCCTCCATGTTTCCGCCCCATTTATGACATATTCTGTTACGTTTACATCACATGTCTATGTATACGCCCCTGTTACACCCATTTTCACCCTTATCTTTCGCGACTGCTATTGACCACACCCACTGCTCCGCCTACCGTAAATCATTGTAATGTAACTGTTTTAGTATATATATTTGTGCACTGTTATTAAATGTTGTGCCGATTCTGATCCTGCCCCCGGCAGCGCTGCCATCCTGTTCCCGTGCAGGTTGTCCTGTTCCTGTCCTTTATGCTGTATTAAACCTGCAAACTCCTACTACCTCGAATCTTGACTCTTATTTATTGAGCTATCTGTTATTGCTATGTCCAGTAAAACCTAGATCCGGTATTATTTATTTATATACCACATAATGGCGCCCGAATAGGGACTTGCCCTTTCCCCACGCGCCGGTGAAGCCACGCCGGCCCCCTGACCCTCTGCAGCCGTGACGGAACCATACCGTGCACGTGCAGATATTTCTGCTTCAAGTATCCCTCAGGCCCACGGAGGAGACGGAGGTGGCGGTCCAGCATCCAGACGAGGCGGTGGAGGAACGCGGCGAGTCCCGACCAGAGCCCAAGCCGAGAGTCCAAGGTCCGAGGTATCCGGAGGCCCACCCGTAACAGAAGTTCGAAGTTCGTCCGTCCGGCGTCGAAGCAGTCCAGTCCAGTCCGAGGCCTTCCGTTCTTGCTGCCCGGTGAGTACCATTGCTGGGGTAGTATCTAGACAGGGTCAATCTAATTGACTCTGGTCCGTGGGTTGGTGGTACACAGACCCAAAACGAAGTGTCCACTTCGGTGGATGCGGGTCCTGACGTGTCTCTTTATGAGACCGGTAAGTTTCGTACTGTTTCAGCAGTGCATCTAGTTTCTGTTCTAGTCAGTTCTGTTCTCGAGAAAATTCATGTATTCTGTTTTCAGTATTCCAGGTAGTATTCTGTTCGAACTGTTATTTTAAATATTCTTCATGTATTTTAATGTCGTGGTATGAATGTGAAGTAATTATCGTGTTCATTGTGTATTGTATTGTGTCTAGATTACAGTTCAGTCATGCCCTTATTCTCGAAATTACGTCAGTTAAAAACTAGAAAAGGTCTGCTAGAAGCAGCAGTTCCTGTCCCGCCTAGGGACAGTCCAGGTCATTTTATGTATCAGAAGCATGGCATAAGTGCCATATTATATCTAGATTTATGGGTAGAGTATACCAAAGAGTTAGAGGAAAAGTATAGATGGCCCGTATCAGGTACGTGGGATGCCGAGTGCATCATGAGAGTAGAAGAAGCATTATGGAAAAAGAAAGCCAGACAGTCACAGAAAGATGCCATCGAGTTATGGCGCAAAGAATCTCATAAAAGAACCGAAAAAGAAATCAGAAAGTCAGAACTAAGTAGAGAATCCTTAGAACGAGCCCAAGAAAGGGAACTAATCGAGATAGGTGAACAAGTTAAAACAGAACAGTCAGACAGACAGAGGAATGCCCTTATTAAGGGTATGTATCCTCTTCTTGCCGAGGGCTTGCCAAAAGCGACCCCGGAGGCATCCAGTAATTTTCCGCCACCATTGGTTCCGACCAAGCTACGTCACAAACCGACCGCAGCTGATATTTTCATCTCGTCCTATTTGGACGACACAGTCCCGGAATATGCAAATCCTGTTCCGCCAGTCCCTGTAAATCAGGCAATTCCTGCTCCCCCAGACACCGGGGCACCTCTTGCAGTACCTGCTACGTTACCCCCGGTCCAGCCTACATTACAATTTCCCGCCGCGCTGGTACGAAGAGTATCAGTCGATGATTCCAGTTTAGGGGCCGCAGGAGGAGGTCCTCCTGGTACCCCGCCACCGCACCAACGTAGAACGTTGGCCGAGTTACATGAATGTGCGTTACAGCGTACGCCCAAAATTAAGTCCGTTGCAGAAATCCGACGAGCTCTCACTGAATGCCGCTATGATCCAGTTGCAGGTGATGATAGTACAGTAATAAGGAAGACTGGGATGCAATCTCAGCCTGTAAACAGAAACAAGACGAAGACACTAGTGATTTTTATTCTAGATTCGAGAAATGTTTTAGTATAAACAGTGGCCTCAAGACAAGTAGCGAGTCATACCCTCATCTTTTTGTTACTAAATTAGTCGAGAATTCAAGTCCACAAGTTAAGAATCGAGTTTTGAAAGTCGAAAGTACCTGGCAAGCTAATACCCCGTCCCAGATGTTACAGATGCTCCAATACCACCAGAATAGAATCAGAGAAGAGCAAGATCATGAAAGAAAACGTATGAAAGACACGAAAATGAAAGTACTAGTTGCACAATCTATTCCTCAAGACAGTCAGAAGAGGGGTCCGAATCAAGCCAGTCATCCTGCAGTTCCCGTCAAAGGGACATGCAAATATTGTAAACAGCCAGGTCATTTTATAAACGAGTGTGCAGTTCTGAAACACAATATAGCTACCGGTAAAACTAAAGAAAGACCACGTCCGCCTAGACAAGAACAAGTTTCCCAGACTTCTCAGCCACAGAATGCACAACAGACAGTTCCAGTACCGCAGTCTATTGCTGCAACACAGCATGTTACACAACAGATGTACCAGTATGCGCAGTCTGAGTATCCAGAGTATCAGCCATATTCATGAAACAGCCTAGAGAGGGAGGTAGGCTTGCCTCTCATCGAGATACCTGTAGATCAAGAGGGTCCCTATGTTCATAGTCAAGTATTAGGGAAAGACAGAAAGTTTTTGATTGATACAGGGGCAAGTAGGACCACCATTAGTCACGCCGAAGTTCCAGGGGCTCCGCTCTCAGGCTCAAGAAATGTTTCCCTTGGATTTTCAGGAAAGCCTATTGTAAATGAGATATCTCAGCCAGTTACTCTAGAAGTAGGTCCATTGTCCCGCACTACTGATCTGTTACTTACGAAGTCATGTCCAGAAAATCTGTTAGGCATTAAGACACTGAAAGAATTAGGTGCAGTCATATGCTGCTCCCCAGAGGGAATACGATTGTTCCTACGTGACTTCAAGGGTCACTATGTATTACGAGATTTTGATCCGAGATTGTCTAATGTTCCGCAGCATCTATGGGCACAAGGTCCAACTGATGTTGGTTATATGCAAATCACACCCCATCGTGTGACTCTCAAGCCAGGTGTAGTGTTACCACGAATCAGACAGTACAGATTGCCACCTGAGGCTGTAGCAGCCTTATCCAAAATTATTGACGAGCTCATGGCTCAAGGAGTAGTTGTAGAAACTGACTCCAATGTATGTAATTCTCCGATCATTCCAGTCATGAAACGTACTGATCCAAATGCACCCCCAGTATATCGATTAGTGATTGACCTTCGGGAGCTTAACAAATGTATTATTCCCCAGTACCCAGTTGTCCCAGATATCTCTTCCCTATTGACAGCCATTGATTCTGAAGCCTCATTTTTCACAGTCATAGACCTCAAGAACGCGTTCTTCAGTGTCCCCATTCATCCAGACAGCCAGTTTCTTTTCGGATTTTGTTTAAATGGAAGGAGCTATATGTTCACACGCGCTCCTCAAGGTTTCACAGAAAGTCCAAGTATTTACAGTCAAGCACTTAAGAGACAACTAGACAATATTCACATGGCAACTGACACTGCCCTGCTCCAGTATGTCGATGATCTACTGATCACAGCCCGTTCTGAACGTGCTTGCGAGCGAGCATCCCTTACAGTCTTGTATTTCCTTGCCGAGATGGGGCACAAGGTGTCCCCTTCTAAGCTTCAATTCTGTGTCCAGCAAGTGATCTATTTAGGCCACTTACTGTCCAAGAGGGGTAGGCAGTTGACACCCGACCGTATCCAGTTAATAGCGAGTCTTCCTCAGCCCAAGACCCAGAAGGAGGTACGTGCTTTTATTGGCCTCACTTCTTACTGCAGACAATGGATTCCTCAGTATGCATTTCTAGCTAAGCCACTGATACAGTTAACGACACAGGAGGCAGCCGTATCGACTGTCCTCCCTTGGACATCTGAACATACACTTAGTTTTAATGAGTTAAAGAAAGCTCTATGCCAAGCTCCAGTTCTAGCAACACCGAACTACAGTAAGGCTTTTACACTTTTCGTCACAGAACGGGAAGGTACAGCATTATCTGTTCTCACACAAGATCAAGCAGGACAATACAAGCCCTGTGCTTATTTTTCGAGCACATTAGATCCTGTAGCCCAGGCTCTGCCTGCGTGCCTCAAGTCAGTTGCAGCCACAGCACTAGCTATCAGACAAAGTGATTCCATAGTATTAGGACATTCCTTGACAGTACAAGTCCCACACTCCGTGGAAGTTCTTTTAAACCGAACACAGACTCAGCACTTGACAATTGCACGTTTAACAGGTTATGAATTGACACTGTTCCAGCCACACATAGAAATCAGACGCTGCAACGTTCTAAATCCTGCAACACTGTTACCGTCAGTTACTTCAAATCCTGCCACACATGACTGTGTGGAAGTAGTTAATATTATGACTAAGCCAAGACAAGATCTGACAGATATTCCATTACCAGATCCAGACCTGACACTTTATGTGGATGGTTCATGTATGAGAACAAGTACAGGAGAACTAGTAGCCGCGTATGCAGTGACTACTGACACTGAAGTTATTGAAACACATCGTATTGACACCCTGTCTGCTCAAGCAGCAGAGCTAGTTGCTCTGACACAAGCCTGCATACACGCCAAGAACCTGAAAGTTAATGTTTACACAGATTCACGTTACGCATTTGGAGTCGTACACGACTTCGGAGTGCTCTGGCAGGAGAGAGGTTTCATGACTTCTCATGGAACCAAGATTCAGCATGGTCTCCTTATTCAAGCTCTGTTAGATGCCATACACTTACCGACATCCATTGCTATCATGAAATGCAAAGCACATACGAAAGTTACTGACACTATTTCTCAAGGTAATGATCTAGCAGATCGCACAGCCAAGCTTACAGCACAGACACCAGACGTTCCAGTAAATAAGACACCGACATACACTCCAGATCCAACTACCTGTATGACAGTTAAGGACCCCACTCAAGATGTCATAGATATCCAGTTACATGCTACTCCCGATGAAATCAAGAAATGGTCCGAACAAGGAGGGGTCCAGACAGATCAGGGATGGGTAACGAAGGGTAAAGCCACATGGTTTCTCCCCGACTCCATGGTTCAAGTCATTATCAATACCGCACATAGTCCAGCACATTTAGGAGAAAAAGCTATGTTAGACAGTATCCAGAACATTTGGTTCAACAAGCATTTACGAGCTGCAGCCAAGCAGAAAGTCCGTACCTGTATGATATGTTGCCAGTTTAATCCAGGTAAAAGTGTTCCGGTGGAACAAGGTGGATTCCAGCCCCCTGACCACCCTTTTGAAGTCCTCCAGATGGATTATATTCAGATGGAGCGATGTCGAGGTTTCAAGTATGTCCTTGTAGTGGTATGCGCTTTGTCCAGGTGGACAGAGGCATATCCAGTCCCAGATTACACAGCCGCGACCACTGCCAAGCAGTTGGTTCGTGAATTCTTCCCCCGCTACGGACTCCCTAGAGTCGTATATTCTGACAACGGCCAGCCATTCTCATCCGAGTTGATGAAACATGTTTCCCTGTTGTTAGGGTACCAGTGGAAGTTCCATTGTGTACGCCATCCAGAAGCAGCCGGTCTCGTAGAGAGACATAATCAGACCCTGAAAATCCGAATCGCAAAAGTATGTAAAGAGAAAGGTGTGGACTGGCTAGTAGCTCTGCCAGTTGCCTTATTTTATATGCGCATGGTCGCACATTCCAGATCAGGCCTGTCCCCTTATGAGGTCGTATTCGGCCGCCCCCCTAACATGTGGGGTACACCTAGACCTCGAAGTATTACCGATGTTTCAAGTAATATGCTGACAGATTACCTAGCTTCCTTGATGTCTGCCCTCAACTCTTGTCGTTCACAGGTTGCTGCCGCATTTCCAGACAATACCGAGGTGGCACCGCATGAAATCGTTCCCGGATCTATGGTTTTGGTCAGGAACTTTGATCGTTCAAGTCCGCTGGAGCCCCGCTGGAAGGAACCCCGACAGGTCCTCCTGGCCACCCGTACTGCCGTCAAGCTGGAAGGCATGAAGGGCTGGGTCCATTTGTCACATGTGAAAAGATTTTTTGGATTGAAACCTGTTTCAAAGAACATTTCCGAGGATCTTAAAGACTGCCAAAGTACTATTCTTAAGGACTGTCCCGCAAAAGACATTGCTACGAACCCTTCCCTGTTAGAGAAAACTCCGCAACAGGAGTATAAGCTTAAACTAAGGTCTAGTAAAATAAGTCAGCCAGTTTGATTGTCTAAGTCCTCCCCTAGGTGAAACGGTTAGACCGGTTTCTGACATGTATATAATAGACCCCCACAGAGAGAGAGTTAGTGAGAACTCTAGAAGTTGCACTATTATTTTATGTTTTCTGCTATATTTCAGCATTATGATTTCCTGCACCAGTTATGCATTTTATTTGTATTTTTCAGTTTCTCATGTAAATAAGTCTGCTAATGTTACAGTAGAGCACACGTTTAGTGATCTGCCTCCTCATGAACTTTCTTATCGTCTTGCTATGCGTAATAACTCTTTTATCCGCATTTTACATTATTCACACCAGACCAACAATGCCACAAATTGTTGGGTGTGTGGTCGACTCCCCCCTTTCCAGACACCGAAGGGAGTTCTGCCACTCTTTCCTTATCCATTTTCACATAATGGTTCGTGTGGAGCATGGTCCACGTTAACGTCATCCTCAACAGATATGTCTCTTCTGAACAGTACATGTTTCCCAGACAAGCAAGGTCTTCCCCACAGAACAGGGTTAGATCTAGAGAATGAAGTTTATAATCTAGGTAATTATTCTTCGAATTTCATGGTCCTGAATGTTCAGTCTGATTCTACTCCAGACTTACCTGCTATTTCAGTACTACCAGTCAAAGGTGAATTATGTGTCCGAAATAATGGTTCCGTACATGTAGGCCATAGTGATTGTACTACTATTGTCAAGTATAGTGACAGTGGGAAATCTATTTTCAAAGCTTCACGTCATTCTTATTTTGTTTGTGGTCAGACCGCATATGTTCGTCTGCCCCTCGATTGGGAGGGTACATGTTACATTGCCTTCCTACTGCCACCAGTTTTCCTAGCCCCACCTGATTATCATAGGAATTCCCTCCTAGTACATACTAGACACAAGAGAAATTTCCCGATTGTCGATTATACTGAATCTGCTCTAGAACAATACATAGATATCAATAAAGGTGTCTTCCCCTACTTAGGTACTGTCGTGAATAGTAAACTGATACGTAGACTAACCAGAACACTTGAAGCAGTAGTGATTGAGACTACTTCTGCTCTAGGTAACTTAACCGAAGAACAATCCTTTATGAGAATTGTCGTGCTCCAGAATCGTCTCGTCCTTGACGTCATACTGGCCGATAGGGGCGGGGCATGTAGAGTCATCGGATCTAGTTGCTGCATTTTCATTCCTAATAACGCGCCGTCTGTTTATTCAGCTATTACCAGACTCCATAAAATTGCCCATATGTTACACCAAGATCCAGGCACCTGGACATGGTCCGGTTGGTTCTGGAATATAATTTCCGCCTGGGGATGGAAAGTATTGTCATTTCTGGGTATTGCAGTAGCGATCATATTCAGTTGCTGCCTCTGTTTACAATGTGGCCCTGCGATTTGCGGCATTTGTGCTACATCATGTGTTCCTAGTCCCAAGTCCCGTCCTAAATCCAGTTCCAAGAAAACTCGAGACGAGCAAATGATACTGTATGAAATGATAGATGGTATCATGAATATTGATGTTTCCTGATGGAAACGTAGTGACAAGGAGGGAATGTGGAAAAGTAAATTTTGCCATGTTCTGTGTCCCTACGTGTCCTCCATCTTATGTTATGTGTGCATGATTAAATATGCATATGTATCCCCCATGTTTGATTAAAGACGCAATTACAGTTGTGTCCATCACTAGTATGCCAGTTTCCAGTTCTCGTGAAAGCTACGAGTATCAGGCCTATGTAAAGTTACGTTGCCACGTTTCTCAGTGTGCACGTTATTTCATTGTAAAGTCCCCGTTTCTAGGCCTCAAAAGGGCCCGGACACCAGATTCAGCTCCTGTCTCCTGAGCCTCGCTGAGGAGCGATACAGCCCCCACCTGTATCCTCGACCCTTCACTTACTTCCTGCCTCACAGTGCCCGGCTCAGCCTGGCTCTGCCTACGAGTCTGCCAAGAGTATGTTATGATTCTAGTTATCAGTCCAGCCCTCCTTCTCTGCATTCCTAAGCTACTGAATCGCATCAATAGTTTCCGTCATTGTCTAGCCTTTACGTCTCCATGTAAGAGAAATACTGCATTTAATGGTCATTTAATATTCTTCATCACGCACTACATGTAGAATAATGCATGCTCCAGTCTTAGAGTCCGTTAGCCTCTCCCCTCCTGACTCTTAGTTTATATCAACATGTTCTCTAAACATCAGATACTAGATACTGTTTAGGTACATGTCGCCCTGACTCTCCAGATTTCAGTCTCTGCTCCTAGCACAGAGTTCATAGCCCCCAGCTTCTCCTAGTAACACGTCATTGTCAGTTTACGCGCACCATTAGGTTAGAGGTCCCGGCTCCTTAGGTAGCCCCCTCCATGTTTCCGCCCCATTTATGACATATTCTGTTACGTTTACATCACATGTCTATGTATACGCCCCTGTTACACCCATTTTCACCCTTATCTTTCGCGACTGCTATTGACCACACCCACTGCTCCGCCTACCGTAATTCATTGTAATGTAACTGTTTTAGTATATATATTTGTGCACTGTTATTAAATGTTGTGCCGATTCTGATCCTGCCCCCGGCAGCGCTGCCATCCTGTTCCCGTGCAGGTTGTCCTGTTCCTGTCCTTTATGCTGTATTAAACCTGCAAACTCCTACTACCTCGAATCTTGACTCTTATTTATTGAGCTATCTGTTATTGCTATGTCCAGTAAAACCTAGATCCGGTATTATTTATTTATATACCACACAGCACACAGTGACGTAGTCACCCTATTACAGCGCGGGTTACACCACCGACCATTACTAGCGCAACACATTATGACGTTGCTCTCACTCATTGCAGTGGCTACCCCTATTTACAATCGTTCATGTGCTTTCTCTCTAGGCAAAATCCTCACACAAAGCAACCTTATTTCAGTTACTCTATATACTCCACTAATGAAATAACAGATCCTTTCGCACAAAAAACCTAACAGGCAACAATAATTCAATTTAATTTTCCATACACTTCAAGTAAAACCTCAACCAGCGCAATCTCACTCAAGCTGTTATAATATGTTTCCTGTGGACTGGAAACAATCATAAGAACTGTAGTTCTCACTCACACACAGAAATTCCTTTCACTGGCAAACAGCACCTTCGAAACACAGCAGACAACCTGCTCAGCATATGCTACATTGAGACCACCCGTAGGTGTGTATCCTGGGATCTTAGATCACAACGGTCCAGATAATAACTTAAATTCTTCTGCACTAAGCATATAACTCAAACATGAATTCTAACCACTTCACATAAACCATACATAACAATACCGCAATCTAAGCTCTAAGCATTTGCAACGCACAACCCTATTAATACTCACGCCACTGCATTAAACCATCTTCGTTGCACTCCTCTGTTAATACCAGCACTTAGTCTCCTTCAACCGAACATGAATGTTGAGCTTGGGCTGATGTGGGTAATCTTTAGACAAAGAATTTCGATAGTTATCTCAGTAGGGACCCCCCTCCCCCCACATGTCCTAACTTCTACGGACGGATAAACCACCTGACAAACTACCAGACATATAACTGCTGAAGTACCAGTGGATCCATTTACTTTGATCTTAAATCTTCCCAGCACTACACCTCAGAGTCATTTATTTTGTCCCTCTGGAGGATCTTGAACTGTGCAGAGAGGAGTTGGATATAGGGGATCTAATCCATATAGCAAATGAGGACCAGGAATTGGATAACTAACTTATAAGCGAGTAATTCAATTCTTGTTTATGATGCTCAATACTACACTATACAGGTACAAATATATTACTGCTAAGCCAAATCTCCTGAAGACATTTAGACGAGCTAGGATCATACAAACAAGTAACTCAGTGAAAGCTATACAAAATAATAACATTAAGACCTGTTTACTAGAGATCTCCCTATTAGAAATCCTACCACTCATTTAGACTATAGAACTGGACAATCAATTATTGAAGAGCAGTTACAGAGAGACCGCCACAAGATTTATAAATGGTTAGATTTTATCAGCATTTTTAGGGAGTAAATACACCAATATCAAGCATTAAGAGTAAAGAGTACAGAATAATCAAATGTATCACTTTGGCCATCAATTTCCAAAGTTCTAGATGGAGAGTTCAGGAAAGGACATGGATCATTTCAGCTCAGAGATTCTCTATCGTTGGGGAACGAAGTCCAGATATAGTGCACACAGTATATGCACAAGCCAGGAGAATCCGCAAGTAAAGTTGTCTCTCAGTCCGATAGGAAGCAATCCTCATGGGAAAGGTGGCAAAAGAATGTGGCCCATCAAATGGCAAAAAGGATATCTGAGCATCTGATCATCAATACAACAGATAATATAATTTTCTATCCCCCTGGTGCACTATTGGTTCGGGGATGAACTACCCTTGGCTGCTGAGGGTTGTTGGGGGCCAAGGACCCCTATTGTTGCGATGAGTAAGTCCCCCACAGATGAACTGCGGAAACCTCGTCAGAGGCCCCACCCTCTTTCTCAACCGCTCTGCAAAGGGGCCTCCTGGCACAATACTGGTTGGAGGATGAACGCCCCTTGGCTGCTGAGGATTGCCCGGCTGGCAAGCGCCCGTCAAGTCTTGTCGCGCTACCTGCATGCATGAAATTATGTGAAGAGCTTGCCAACATAAAAAAATCCACTCCGTTGAGGAGTGCATAGTTTTTTGATAACTCACCATTCACCGCAGAACGCAGAGTTGCCAAACTACGCAAAGTCTGTGAGCAGAGCAGAATTTTACGCCCTGGCCCAGAAAAAAACAAAAGTTACATTCACATTATAGACATTATAGTTAGGAAATAGAACAGAATTTTAAAACAACATATAAATTCACTGAACAAAACCAAAGGTTACAAAGACGTTATAGTTAGGTTCACATCTCACTCATTCAAAACCAGTGAAATTCAGCAGTTATAGTAACCTGATCTAACTATAGCTTACGCCCTGCAATGCACTGCTTATGACCTCACATATTACATCACTCAGGACAAAGTCAGTGATATCACTCATGACATCACTGGCGAAGTCTCACATGACATCACTGATGACATCATCCACAGAAGCACCCACTCACACCCAAATGCACTCTCATACACACACTCACATACCCACACAACCACTCACATACCCATTCACAGACCCATACAAGTTCTCACACAACCATTCACTCATCCATAGAGCTGCTCAACCACCCACTCATTCACTCATGCAGGCCCTTGTACAACCACTCACTCACCTACAAAGCTACTCATGCAACAGTCACTTACCCATACAGCCACTCACAGAGACACACACTCACCCAAACAGCTACTCATGCACCCACTTATTCACTTATATATATATTCACACATCTGCTCGCTTACCCACACAGCCTCTCAACAGAGCCACTCACTCACCCATACAAGCACTCACACACTACCTCACACACAACCACTTACATACCAATTCACACATCCTTACAAGCACTCACACATCCGCTCACTCGCCAATACATCCATTTACAGAGATACCTACTATACAATACAACCACTCACACACCAACTTACTTAACCAAACAGCTACTCAAACAGCCAATCACTCACCCATACAGCCACCTACACAGCCAGTCACTCACTGATACAGCCATTCAGGCACAAACTCACTCACCCATACAATCACTTACACACCCACTCACCCACCCATACAGCCACTCACACACCCATACAACCACTGACATACTCACTCACTCACCAACATAGTCACTCACACAGCTACTCACTCACCCACACAGCTACTCACATACCTAAATATACACCCATACAGCCACTCACACACCCATACCAGCACTCAAACATCCACTCACATACAGATGCACACAGTCACACAGACCCTGACATAATAAATGTTACAAATAGTATCCCATAATACTAGTACAAAAGGTATACTATTATAACTTTTGTAGAGCTTGGTATATATGTTTAACACTCATAAACAATCACACACACTGACCATGTCATGAGTAATTTAATATTTGAGGTCAAAAGCAGTGCATTGTGAGGATGTAATTTATGTAAGTAAGAGCATGGCATACATAGATAAAAAGTCTAAAAAAAGTACAACATGTTAGTCGAAGTGCATAGTGCTTCTTGAATGTATGGCTGCCTTGAGAACCATGTAACAAAAAAAAGAAGTATCACCACGGAGAATCATGGATTCTGAATGGGATGTATCATTGAGAAAAGGAAAATTTTTCCTTTTGTAAAAAACCCCTCACTCACCAGCCTAGTGGTGACATGCTTCATCATTGGGGTCAACCCTGATGGCCGAATGTAATCAGGGTGTGCTGCGACACCTGAACTACAGTGGAGCTGGTTATTGTGAGTGATAAGTGCAGAAAAAATGTTAAAAATTGTCCTGGTATGACTTGTATGAAAAAACTTTATTCGCAAGCTACTGGACAATGTTAAAAAAGTGATGAGATACGTCGTAGGTGATTATGACCAAGAGTATCTATGTGGGTGGTCTACATGTTTCAACCTTAAAGTGGTAGTTTTCAGGTTTTCTTCAGGACCAAGGTGCAAGAAAATGGACGGTCTACACTCCCTAAAAAGTGTATCCAATCCTAGATTCTTGGTACCAAAATTGCAAAAATCTGCAATCGGTATGTGCTCAAACCTATATAGGCGAGAAAAAAGGAAAAACACCTGTGGGAGGAAAAAACAAAGATGCAATCACAATCAAACTAAATTACGTGCCTGTAACGTAGTGTTGACTCTCACGTGTCTGCATGCTTCATGCGAATCCCATTCTATTAGCACACCAGACATGGTGATTTGGCAGAAAGGCTTAAGCAATGTCACGTCTAGTTATTTGGAGTGCTAGTACATTGTATATATAATCATATATTAGTGTCTCGGTTAGAGCTATTTGCTCATTCAGACACACAGATCAATAGGTGTGTGTGGTGTGGCAGATTACATTGTTATGTAAGTCACACACACATCCATACTTATGGTGGGGTGACTCATACTCACATTTAGGAACGTGAGATGGGAATTGGTTGCGTGCATTATTTCCAGTTGACCGTGCCGACATACACAGACACACAAACATATAATACACATAGTTATACTAGTAAGGCTTACTCCTGATCGGTGCCTTTAAGACATCGTGGGGCAGAGGGTAGGACTATCTCAGCGATAAACGTATTCTGCAATGGGTAATGGGAAAAAGGGTTCGCTGAGCGTTAGTTAGGAAATAAGCGTGCTAGCGTAGCCTTAAATATTTGCTCAGGCGTAGGATCTGTGCTCCGTGATGGTGGAGTCGATCGAGGCTGTGGAAATAAGGAATTAGTCTACTTACAGTTTCGCTGAACTCAAATTGGCCGATTACCTATGCTCCTCCTTGCTCTCCCCGCTACACTCGCGTGTGTGCCCGGTGCTCGATATGAGCGTTGTTGCTTCCGGGGTGGGCGGAGCTTAGGAAGGGGGCGTATTCTCGTTGCTGTGGAAACAGCGTGGTTGTCTAACATGGCGGCCCGCAATGGACAAACTAGGACAGTAACACTCGAAATGCGAGTGGAAATGCATCGTACAAATAAGTCTGAACGCTCGCATATGACGATATGGGTACATTGGTTTACCTATTGTAGGCGGGCGGGGTAGAAGTATCAAATCCTATGAAACCAGATGACTTGCACTGTAAGATAAATTAAGGGTAATACCCCCATAAGGTCACAAGGAGTCATAGCGCTCATGTATGGCGAAATGACAACCCCGTAGTGACACATGATAGAAATAAAGGATCCAGTGAACCGGTTTGCTGGCACTATAAGGAAAATTACGGGAGATATCCCCGTACGGTCACAGGAAGTGTTTGTATATGGCGAAGTGAATACCTCTGTGGTGACACCAGGGTGGTGAGTTACAGGGGTGAAGTGTTGGCTCTCGCATATGGCGAAGTGAATACCCCTTCGGTAACCCAAGGGTAGTGGGTGTGTTGTCAGCCGATTGACTTGAGCTGTCAGGAAATTGATATGCCATAAGTGAACTCCTTGGGCAACATCGGTTTGTACCCTCTAGGGTCATGTCATTCATAGAGGGTGTACTGGGGGTGCTCGGGTAGACATTGTGTCATCAATGTCGGTTTACATTGAAAATAGGAACGGATGTGTGTGCGCCAGTGGAGCGCTGGGTGTTACTGGGCCATATGATTAATACTTAGGGAGACCATTATTAGATGCTGGATGGGGGGGCAACAGTAAATTCTCGGTTGTACTAGACCCAGAGGCAGAAACTATCAGTTTCCATAGACCTGGCTGTCAAGGATTTACAGTATAGATGCCATGGGGATGTTGTCATTTAGCCCTGTTAGGTGCGTGGTCAATCTATAAATCCAGCGCTGCTCCTTCTCGAACAGGCGGCTTTGCAGGTTTGGGCCTGGTTTCACCTGTTCAATTATTGTCCATCTCATGTCATTTGGAGTGTGCTGTGCTTCAAGGAAGTGGTCCGTCAGTCTAGTTGCACTTTTTCTGCAGTGGATTGTGCTACGGTGTTCACTGATACGCAGCTTGACTTTTCTGGTTGTCATACCAATATAGGGTTTTCCGCAGGTACACTTAATTAAGTATATAACATTGCTACTGTTGCAATTTGTGTGCGATAGTTGTTTCCAAATATTTCCTTCTTCCAGGGCAAGTGTCTTGGTGTTGTCTGTTAAGTGGCACACACTGCAGTTTCCACATCAAAAGTGTCCTATGATTTCTGGAAGTCCCCAGGCCTTTGTGATACTGTGGGTGTTGTTTGGTTTATCTTCTTTTGGTCTGGTGTTGACCAATGTGTCTTTCAAGCTGTAAGATTTTTTAAAAGAGAACAGTGGTTTCTCCCAATGTAGGTTGCCTGTGTTAAGTATGGTCCAATGTTTATTGACACTTCTGCTCATTTGGTTAGAGATGGCGTTATATGTTTAGACACATGTCAGTGGAGTTGTTTCATGGTGGATGTTTTATTTTCCAGGAGTGCTTCTCTTGGTTGGTTTCTAGCCCGTTTCTGACATTTATGGACAATTTTTGATGGGTAACCTCTTTGCCTCAGTTTGGTTGTGAGATCCATGGCTTGTTCTTTAAAGTCTGTGAGTTGACTGCAATTTCTGCGGAGTCTAAGGTACTGGCCACAGGGGAGACGTCGGCACGGTCAGATGAAAATAATGCATGCAACCAATTCCCATCTCACGTTCCTAAATGTGAGTATGGAGAGTCACCCCACCATAAGTATGGATGTGTATGTGACTTACATAATAATGTAATCTGCCACACCACACACACCTATTGATCTGTGTGCCTGAATGAGCAAATAGCTCTAACTGAGACACTAGTATATGATTATATATACAATGTACTAGCACTCCAAATAACTAGACGTGACATTGCTTACGCCTTTCTGTCAAATCACCATGTCTGGTGTGCTAATAGAATGGGATTCGCATGAAGCATGTAGATACGTGAGAGTCAACACTACGTTACAGGCACGTAATTTAGTTTGATTGTGATTGCCTCTTCGTTTTTTCCTCCCACAGGTCTTTTTCCATTTTTATCGCCTATATAGGTTTGAGCACATACCGATTGCAGATTTTTGCAATTTTGGTACCAAGAATCTAGGATAGGATACACTTTTTAGGGAGTGTAGACCGTCCATTTTCTTGCACCTTGGTCCTGAAGAAAACCTGGAAACTACCACTTTAAGGTTGAAACATGTAGACCACCCACATAGATACTCTTGGTCATAATCACCTACGAAGTATCTCATCACTTTTTTAACATTGTCCAGTAGCTTGCGAATAAAGTTTTTTTCATACAAGTCATACCAGGACAATTTTTAACTTTTTTTCTGCACTTATCACTCACAATAACCAGCTCCACTGTAGTTCAGGTGTCGCAGCACACCCTGATGACATTCGGCCATCAGGGTGAACCCAATGATGAAGCATGTCACCACTAGGCTGGTGAGTGAGGGGTTTTTTACAAAAGGAAAAATTTTCCTTTTCTCAATGATACATCCCATTCAGAATCCATGATTCTCCGTGGTGATACTTCCTTTTTTTGTTACATAGATACCTAGCGAAGGGGAATAGGAGTATACTCCCTTCCCACATCGTGATTAAATCCCTTACTCTCCCCATTTGTTATCATATGCCTTGAGAACCAAACTTACAAAGGTTTCAATGTCAGTTAAATCTTGTAGACACTTAAAAGCTTGTTGGTACTAAATACATTCTCATAAATAATTGGTAGTAACCACAGAAGAAAGTAAATTGAATCATAGTTTGCTTAAAAATATTGCTGCACTGGCAAACTTGTGAGCTTAAGTTGTGCTGGAAACCCAGTGACAGATCCTCCGCAATGGCGGAAGAGTGTCGACTCACTGCCTGGCCCAGAGCCTGGAAATATAAAAGAAAACAATGCTCTTGCATCATTTTATTTTACATTTGCCATCTCTGCTAGTCGTGATGGGAGGGGCGGGGCTTAGGCATGGGAGGGGGAGGAGGAGTGCTACGTGCACTCCACTCCTAAAGTGCGCATATGTGTTTTGGCCAGCCATCTCAGGCCGACCAGAACATATATGGCACTTAGGTTTTCTCCAGCCCAGCTGCATTGAGCAGCAGGGCTGGAGAAACCCCCAGGCTCTCTGGTCTGAACAGGGTGTCTTCCATGTCTTCCCTGCCTGCTCAGAACAATCCCCACGCTGCTTGCATGGGGATTGGATGGGATTCTGGAGAGAAGAGAAGAGGTGGCGAACGTGATGCTGGAGGCGGCCAGCCGTGGGGGCAAAAGGTACGTTTTATATATTATTTTTATATTGTATTAACCCCCCACGCAACACCTCCTGTGCGACCCCATTCACCCCACCACCCTTTGTTTATGGCAGCCGCCTCGGTGGAAACCTTGCAGGAAGCAGAAGGAATATTCCAAGGGTTCCTGCTCTACATCAAAATAGAAGAGCGCGCACCTAACTCCCAGTTGTATTCATCAGGTAAACAGTTGACACAGCACCGAAATTAGCAAGTAAGTAATCCCCAATAGTGGGTTTCTGTGACTCCTCATGCAACCCTATACTTTGCAATTTTTCAATAAAACAGGGCATGGTTTTCTTACTGTTTTTCTATTAGGTCCTGTCTTGGCATCATGACATCTCTGCTCAAGGGTGACCTATGGGACCCATGATGAGTTATGGTAAACTCACCAAAGCTGATGCTCTCTGCCCCTGATCTCTAATCAATACTGTTTTGATTCCAACCCTCTCAAGTACTGCATGCCTCTCCAACTTTCACTTTATGATCCTCATAGGAGTATATACAGGTGGGGCTCTGGGATCTCATGGAGATTCATAATTAGGAGCTCATGGATCAGGCTTGGCTGCCATCTTAGTTTCTCCCCCTCGCTCCAGATATGGTTTCAGTGTTTTAATAAAGTGTGCATCCTAACTGCCAATCGACTCCTCTTCAATCTTCTGTGTACCCAACTGAGCACACTTCTGGCACTTCTCCGTACTGTTGCGACATCGTGTCACAATTTTCTGTTTGCATTTGGTAACCTACTAATGTATAGTACGGAAATAATTTCTTAAATGTATTCACGTATATTTTAATGTGTAGATTGATCACAATGTGTGATGTTTTTTACAGTAACAGTTAACCATAGTTAGAGTGTTCACATGAAATTTTCCATAGTCGTTGTAGACCTGGATGTGAAAGGCTCCATATTAAATGAAATGTTGTATTTCTGCTTACTGTACATAAACTTTTTTCTCGTTTCAGAAGCCAAGTATTCATGGCCTACTTGTTAAGCATGAATTGTTATAGTTAAGTTCTGTGTGAAGGCCGCCTGATTTAGCTTTTTAATGATTTGGACAGTAAATCTCAGCACCCGTTAGTGAGAGGAGTCAATAGAGATGAAATTCTCCCTAGTATGATTTCTCTGAAGGCCATGGCACTGAAACCGTGCATTGTATGACTCATCAGCAGTGGGTGAACACCACATGCACTGTGGATATTTAATTTAGATTGGATATTTCTTTCTAAGAACTGTGCAGTGTATCCCTTTTGTTGAATTTCAGTGTTTCACTGACCTTAGTTTGACTTTGGAGGCGGGCATCCTTTCCCACTACTGAGACATAATGCTCCTTTTATTTTTGATCATATATTTATTCTCTCGAGGAAGTTAATTTCTGACTGAAATTGGTTTATTTGAGTTACTATATTTGCTGACAACTGCTGCTTATGAGTTTCCCTTCAGAAGAACTCAGCCCTTTATGATTGCCTACTCAATCTTTAATTAACTATAATACACTTTTGCGGTTTAGTCTGCCTGAATTAAATTCATGTATGCTGCAATCAGCTGATTATCGATTTATGAATAAACTGATTGATTTGAGTTTATAACGTTACCAATTTATTAATAAAACCTTCATGGTTTGCAAATCCATCATTCTCTGTTTATACTGTGGGACAAAATGTGCTTCACTGTTAATGACGTCATTGAATTGCTGAAGTTGAGACTCAGGTCGAGACAAAATTCCTTCCTTGGAGTGTAGCTAATGCTTGAAGATTTGCACTATAATTTGCACAGCACAAACGCCATCCTGTGGCTATATATCAACTGCACTCCATTCTTTTGTATATATGTCTACAAACTGGAAATACTCCTACTTACAATAAGTACTTGGACATAATCTATTACAATATGCCATTGCAAGCTTCAAGAACTTTCAATAAAAGCCACAAAACATAATAGCAACAAGATGTAAAGTCAGAGGCCACCTGCGGGCAGCAACAGATAAATATCAGAACTAGGGGCCAGATGTACGGCAATTCCATTTTGCGCGTCGCATATTACGGCATTTTGCAACTCGCAAAATGGAATGTACAACAGTGTCTGAGACACTGTTTGTGATTTTCAAATAGGTCGCAAGGCACCTGCCTCATTAATATTCATGAGGCAAGTCAAAATTTATGACCCATTGGCAATGGCCTGCAAACACAGGGATGGTGGCTAGCTGGGGACAGCAGGATCCCCCACATGTCTGTGTTTGATTTTTCAATAAAACAACTTTTTTTTTTAAATGCATTCCATTTTCCTTAAAGGAAAATGGGATGCGTTTAAAAAAATGAAAAAATGTTCTTTTCATTAAGGGCAGGCACTGGTTCCTGGAACCATTGCTTGCTCTTAAAAAATATTTTTGCACCCATTCACAAAGAGAAACGGATCCAGTGGTGACCCCTTCCTGTTTGCGAGTGGCTTACAACCTACTTTAAGTATGCAGTAAACTGTGTGTTTGGCGACCACAAATGCTGTCGCAAAACCATGGTACATACCATTCTGACTCGCTAATACCAACTCTCAAACACTGTTTTGTGAGTCACTGACATGCATAATAGCGTTGGTACATACCACCACCCTTTTTTGCAGTCGCAGCGGGTCGATTTCCCATTTGTGACCGTAAAAAAAGGTCATACATCTGTCCCTAGATCCCTATAACTTTTTTCTGTAATAATAATTACAAAGCCTATTAAAACATAGGGTAAGGAAAAACATACTCACAAAAACTGATTTCACAATAAAAACAATTTAATGAAGAAAAACAGAATTTAGAACAAGTACAAAAAAACAGTTCTTAAATGGGCTTGAGTCCCGTGCTGCCTCAATCCATAAATGACGTTTACAACGTCAACATTACCACTTTATTAAGTTGAGTTGGCTGATTCTAGATGTTAGCTTTTCATATGTTGCCACCACCAACTTGTTTATCTTTGCCTCCAGCCTCCAGCATGACTATAAGTTACATGTGTTTGCTTTACTCTGCTACCACTGTATGAGAAACACTCCTTATTTCTGAATTGTGGTAAGAAAAACACAACCACCTGAAAGCAGGGAAGTGAAAACTTTATCACTATATTTCACTTATTTCACTTTATTCCAACCTTTCTGGTAAATGCTATCACCGTTTCAAGGGGCCTGATAAAGCATGTGTTAACTAGCAAATGACAGAAAAAAAGTGGGGTGGCCAAGGAACGAACTAGAAGATTTTAATTTGCCAGTAAAGTGGAAGAAGTATCATGGTGGGCACAAGTCTGCTGTATTTAGTGGCTGCCACTGTGGACCACAGGTTTTTCTTCTGACGTGGCTTTCATTGCCATAACGATTCTTGCCTCGGATACAATTCAGTGACAGCAGTTCCACCATGCATGCACAGCAGAGTACAATTGACACCAATATTTTTGGGTACTGGAAATGTACAATATGGAGATACATTTCAATTAACCACCATGCAAGTGGAGCTTTCCCCCTGGACCCCATGTGCATTTACTAGCAAGTTGCCATAACTACATTGTAAACTTTCACAGTGTTAATGCCACCCAAAAGAGGTGGGTGGCCACTTACCATAAACTGGACAGGTATGTGTTTGCTCTAAATGGGGCAATGGAACACATAGGTAGGAAAACAGGATATGCAAACTTTTTGGGAGGAAGAGGTTCCTTCACCTCCATACTACATAGGGCCCTAAATCCCCACTGCCTTCCACTTTGTAGTATCTTTAGTGGAATACATAGTAGAGAATGATAAAAGATCCTGATTCTTCCTTTGCTATTTATACTTGGTAACATCAAAGTGTTATAGCAAATTAGTGGGAGGTGGCATGTACATTCATGCAATCATCAGTGCACTGCGTAGAGCATTGGGAGTCTGTGAAATCTATTTTCAATTGGGGACAGGAAATGTCCACTTGAAGGTCTTCTTTGAGATAATAGTTGTTATTTGCAGTTTTGTCTTCGGGAAGCAATTCACCAGGGCCATCGGAGGCCCGTGTCTGCTGGTTTCACTGCTCCTTGGCTGGTTGGGTCGGGACTCGGTCCCCCAGCATTCATGGCAGCACTGGTGGGGGATACAGCCCTCCCAACATCTTAAAGGCATCTCTAACAATCCCCCAGTGCAGGACGTGCATGGGCGGGCCCGTCTGCGACCGTCTCTGGCCCGAACGAGGCCTGGCCTGGCCCCCCCCCCTTGACTCCAGTTTTTTCACAGCTGAAATTTGTAAGTGTGTTCAAAACTCTAAGGTTTCATTCAAATATTAATTATCTTCAATTTGTACCTACATAATGGTTAAAAGGAAATTAATGGGAGAAAAGGATGGTACTCCCAAGATACATCAAGGCGCCACTCTTGAGACTTTTATGGTGTGTGCCACCAGGGCCATGGATAACGAAATTGCTCTGGTTGAACGCCGCTTGTCGCTGGATACGGGGGACATTATTGTTTCACATATAGATAGATCCTAACCCCTGTAATGATTCTGGAGATGTCCAAAATGAAAACTCACAAAGGGCTGAAATAGTAGCTGAGTCCCTGCTATCTACTAATTCCCCCTCCCACCAATTATCTTAATCAGCTACTGAGCCTCCCTTAAAAAGGAAGAAACATGTGGCATCAACCCAAGGGACAAGTACCAGACCCAAAAAGAAAACAATGGACACACAACAGCATGAGGGGGCAAAACTCAAATGTATCTCTGCCTGCCATCATAACCAACATAACCAAGCTTTTGACTTTGACCACAAATATTTTTCACTACAACCACATCTACATTTGGAAAGTATAATGCATAGATTTGAGAGTGTATTGTTCAATAGCCTTACTCCAATACTAGATATACTTGGCAAATTAGAGGCTACTGTGTTAGCCCTTCAAAAATTTACTAATAGCATTAGGACACAGGATGGACAGTAGAGGCCTACAGTAATGGAATAAGTCATTTGGTGGTGTACAGGGGGATGATGGGTTAAACACACAGAAAAGAAAACAACCAAGCAAAGCTGCACAGGTTACCTTACCAGCTACAGTTCGTAATGAGGGTTATGGTGCTGGAGTGGGATCAGTTCAAACGGGAGGATGGATGCCTGGTGGCCTCTTAACAGCAGGAGGGTGTATAAGGAATTAATCTAGGAATAGGGAGGTCTGTTCTTCCGAAAGAGGACTTGATAGGTCCAATTTAGGGCATCCAACCACAACAGACAATGGTGCACATAAAACAAGGCACATTTGGACCTCCCCTGAGTACTGCCCATATGTGGCAATATTATCAAATGGCCCCGATTTTCCTGATAACAGCAATGAGTCAACAGGCCAATTGAAAAACAAAGTCTGCTATTGGTTATCCTGTAATACTGATTTTACGAATCTCAGTTATCAAAACATTTTGGGGTATTTTATCAAGGAAGGGCGTTAAAATTATCGCCGCGTTAGCAGCAGGAAACTGCCGCTAAAGCAGCGATAATGTGCTTGATAATGTGCCCTTGAGAATTCCAATAGAAGCCTATATTCTGGTGTTAACATGGGCTTCTATTGGAATTCTCTATGGCATATTTTCAAGCCCATTATCGACGTTTTAGCTGCAGTTTCCTACCGCTAAAGAGGCGATAATTTTAACGCCGTTCCTTGATAATATGCCCCTTTATTTGTTAGAAGAGTGGAATGAGTAGACCCCTCTCGCAAACTTACTCATGGTGACTGTGTGGTGATAATTGCCTCTCCGGCCGTTTTTGCCCATTTTTGCCTTCTGTTGCTTAGCTGCCCCTGCATTTCTGTGACCTTTCTTCCTTCTGTGCCACTCGTTTCCCCCCGTTTTTTGTGACCTTTGTGCCCTTTCTTGTGACCTTTGTGCCTCTGTGCCACTCATTTCCCCCCATTTTTTGTGACCTTTCTTGGGACCTTTCTGCCCTCTGTGCCACTTGCTTCCCCCCATATTTTCTGACCTTTCTGCCCTTTCTTGTGACCTTTGTGCCTCTGTGCCACTCGTTTCCCACCGTTTTTTATGACCTTTCTGCCCTTTCTTGGGACCTTTCTGCCCTCTGTGCCATTCATTTCCCCCCGTTTTTTCTGACCTTTCTGCCCTTTCCTGTGACCTTTGTGCCTCTGCGCCACTCGTTTCCCCCGTTTTTTTGTGTCCTTTCTGTCCTTTCTTGGGACCTTTCTGCCCTCTGTGCCACTTGTTTCCTCCCTTTTTGTGACCTTTCTGCTCATTCTTGGGACCTTTGTGCCTCTGTGCCACTTGTTACCCCCGTTTTTTGTGACTTTTTTGCCCTTTCTTGTGACCTTTGTGCCCTCTGTGCCACGCGTTTCCCCCCGTTTTTTGTGACCTTTCTGCCCTTTCTTGTGACCTTTGTGCCTCGGTGCCACTCGTTTCCACGTTTTTCTGACCTTTCTGCCCTTTCTTGTGACCTTTGTGCCTCTGTGCCACTCATTTCCCCCCGTTTTTTGTGACCTTTCTGCCCTTTCTTGGGACCTTTGTGCCTCTGTGCCACTCGTTTCCCCCGTTTCTTGTGACCTTTCTGCCCTTTCTTGGGACCTTTGTGCCTCTGTGCCACTTGTTTCCCCCTGTATATTTGTGACCTTTCTGCCTTCTGTGCCACTCGTTTCCCCCTCAATTGTTGTGCCTTTTTGCCTTCAGTTTCCTTCGTCGCCCCTCGCCGCTGCGTCCCCTGTGGCCCGCCCCCCCTGACCGCCCATTCGCTGCCCCCACCTCGCGCCCCCCAGCTGCTCCCCCCTCCCACCTCCCCATAGAGGCCAGCTGCTGCGCGGTGAGGAGAGCGACCCTTGACCCTTCCAGGTAGGTCGCTCCCCCTCCGCACAGCACCGCCTGTGCCTCCCTGCCCAACTGGCGCTGCTGAGGAAGTTCGAGGCCCTCCTCCACCCGCAGGCTACCAACTGCACCTCATCCCTGGTGGCCAGTGGTAGGCTGTAGGTTTTCTCATCCTCCATTGTATTGCCTGTATTTTCTTTCATTGCTCCCGTTGTAGTGACTGCATTTTCATTGTTGTGTCTGTGACTGCTGTTGTCTGTCTCCCCCACTGCCTGTACGTGGTCTGTGCCCGTTCTCTCCCACTGTTCCCCTCGCTGCCTCAGTGTCTCTCTGCCCGGTTTCCCTTCTGCTCCCCTCGCTGCCCTCGTGTCTCTTTGCTCAGTTTTTCCTTCTGCTCCCCTCACGGCCCCTGTGTCTCTCTGCACGTTTCTGCCTTCTGTTGCTTAGCTGCCCCTGCATTTCTGTGACTTTTCTGCCTTCTGTGCCACACGTTTCCCCATTTTTTGTGACCTTTCGGCCCTTTCTTGGGACCTTTTGCCTTCTGTGACACTCGTTTCCCCTCATTTTTCTCTGACCTTTTTGCCCTTCTTGTGACCTTTTGCCTTCTGTGCCACTCGTTTCCTCCTGTACTCTGGTGACCTTTTTGCCCTTTTTGTGACCTTTCTGCCCTCTGTGCCACTCGTTTCCCCCTCAATTGTTGTGCCCTTTTGCCTTCTGTTTCCTTCGTCGCCCCTCACCACCCCCGCCACTGCGTCCCCTGCGGCTCACCTCCCCTGACTGCCCATTCGCTGCCCCCGCCTCCCAGCTGCTCCTCACTCCCACCTCCCCATACATGCCGGCCGCTGCGCGGTTGTTACCGCTGGCAAGCGGCAAGCCCGTCTGCGCCGTCTGCACCGGGACCGCGCCTAGCGACAGAACCCCTGGCCCCAGCACCCGCCATGACGACCGCCGCAACTACGACGCCAGTACTCTGCACGCTCTCAACCCCGGACGGAGCCACAATTGCTTCAAGTCCGCCCCAAACGCACACATGGTCCCTTCACCTGCCGGAACTGCAGCTACACCAGCCACAGAGCCGATGAACCACCCCCCAAGAGAGACCTCAACCACCTCCGTTGCATACTACTGAACACCCGCTCCGCACGCAAACCCACCGTCGAGCTCTGGGACCTGCTCAACACAACCTCCTCGGACATCTCCTTCCCGACAGAGACCTGGTTGAACAACTCATCCTCACCGGACATTGCCATAGCCATCCCAGACGGCTACAAGATCACCCGCAGAGACCGCACCAACGGAGTCAGAGGAGGAATCGCCATTGTCCACAAGAACAGCATCAGGGTCTCGACTAGCATCGACAACGCGTTCAGCCCAGCCAAACACATGCATTTCCAGATCCACACAGATCCCAACTCCACCCTCAGAGGCACCCTCGTCTACCGGCTCCCCGGACTCCGCCCCCAGTTCTGCGACTCCATCGTCGACTTCATCCGCACGAATGCTCTGACCTCCACCGACTACATCCTCCTCGGAGACCTGAACTTTCACCTTGAGAACATTAATGACAACAACTCCACAACCCTGATCTATAACTTTGCCAACCTCGGACTGAGACAACTCGTCAAAACGCCCACCCACTCCGCCGGCCACACGCTCGACCCCGTCTTCTCAGGCCCTCACATCTCCGTCAGCCACACCACCGAACTCCTCTGGACTGACCACCGCTGCATCCACTTCACCTTCCAGAAACCCACCACACACCACCGCACCCAACAAATCCCCAGCCGCCGCTGGAGCAAATTTACCAAAGACCAACTACATGCAAACCTCGCTCCCAACCCTCCAACACCGACGTCGCTGCCCACAACCTCAGATGCTGGATCGGGGACTGTGCCAACACCCTCACCCTGCTGAAGAACCCCCCTACAGAGACACCAGCAAGAGGGCCAGCTGGTTCACCGCAGAACTCCTAGATTCCAAGCAAGCCTGCCGGAAACTAGAGAAGAAATGGCACAGTGAACAAACTCCGGACAGCCACGCAGCACACAAGGACGCCGTCCGCAACCACCACCACCTCATCAGGGCTGCCAAGAAGACCTCCTTCAAAGACCGCCTCGACAACAACGCACACAACAGCAAGGAGCTCTTCAACATCGTGAAGGTACTCTCCAACCCCAGCTCCAACACCAACGACATTCCGCAGTCGCAAGCCCTGTGCGACTCCCTCACCACCTTCTTCCACCGCATTCATGACAGCTTCAACACCCAGACAGCCCCAACAGACAGCAACACAACAGACCCTCCGCACACCAACAACCACGTCCCCTTGCTAGCCTGAACCAGCGTGAGCGTCGATGACACCATCAAGACCATGAGCACAATCCACGCCAGCTCTCCGTCAGACCCATTCCCGCACTACATCTTCAACAAAGCAAGCAGCTCCATCGCACCCCACCTACGCAACGTCATCAATCTCTCCCTTGAGACCGCGACCTCCTCAGAGAGCTGGAAACACGCCGAGATCAACGCCCTACTCAAAAACCCAAGGCAGACCCAAGAGACCTCAAGAACTTCCAACCCATCTCTCTGCTCCCCTTCCCAGCCAAGGTCATCAAGAAAATCGTTAACAGACAGCTAACCCGATATCTCGAAGAGAACAGAATCTTGGACCCTGCCCAGTCAGGGTTCCGCAGCAACCACAGCACCGAGACCGTCCTCATCGACGCCACCTACGACATCAGGACCATGCTAGACAACGGGGAGACTGCAGCACTCATCCTCCTAGAGCTCTCCGCCGCCTTCGACACCGTTTGCCACCGCACACTACACGCATGCCTCCACGCCGCAGGGATCCGAGACAAGGCTCTGGAATGGACCACCTCCTTCCTCTTTGGCAGAACCCAGAGCGTCCGCCTCCCCTTGTTCTATTCTAAAGCCTCCGAGATCATCTGCGGCGTACCCCAAGGATCCTCCCTCAGCCTCCCTCACACTGTTCAACATTTACATGGGCCCGCTTGCACACGTCGCCCGACAGCACGACCTCAACATAATCTCCTACGCCGACGACACTCAACTGATCCACTCCCTCACCAAGGACCCCATCACCGCCAAACCCAACCTCCATGAAGGAATGAAGGCCTTCGCCGACTGGATGAAGATCAGCCGTCTGAAGCTGAACTCGGACAAGATGGAGGTCCTCATTCTCGGCTCCAACCCGTCAGCCTGGGACGACTCCTGGTGGCCAACGGCACTGGGGGCAGCCCCGACCCCCACCGACCACGCACGCAACCTGGGAATCATCCTCAACTCAACGCTCTCAATGACCAAGCAAGCCAGCGCCATCTCCTCCTCCTGCTTCAACACCCTCCGCATGCTCCGCAAGATCTACAGATGGATCCCGACAGATACAAGAAAGACAGTCATCCAGGCCCTCGTCAGCAGCAGACTCGACTACGGAAATGCCTTCTACGTGGGAGCCCCGACCAAGCTGATCAATCGACTACAACGCATCCAAAACGCCTCGGCACGACTGATCCTCGATGTACCACGACACGGCTATATCACCCCCCACCTGAGAAACCTGCACTAGCTCCCCGTCAACAAGAGGATATCCTTCAAGCTCCTCATTAACCCTGGGCAAAGCACTACGCTACGCTCGCGGAGTTTGCGAAGTTTTCGCAACTTCGCACTATGCGAGCTGCACGTAGCACAGTGCGAACATGCGTAGTGCAGCGTAGCGTAGTGCAGCGGTCATTTTTTGCTTGTTCGCGGTCCTGAACGTCATGTTCGCGACCGCGAGCAAGCAAAATGACATCCCGGCGAGATTCTCAACGCAAGGAGGTCAGGTTTCTCATTGTGAGTGGCTGCTCATGCTCGCGGCCGCTCTCAATGAGAAACTACCTTTTCGCGTTGAGAAAGCTGCCGCTCGAGTAATAATCTACTCGAGCAGCAGAAAACTACACCTCGCACTGTGCAAGATGCCATTTTCAATGCTTGCACAGTGCTGAATGCTTGTCCGCACTGTGCAATCATTGAAAACGCATCTTGCACAGTGCGAACATGCTACTACGCAGCTCGCGTAGTGCTACGTGAAGTTCACGTAGTGCGAAGTGCACTTCGTGTAGCTTCGCGTAGCGCTACTACGCGAACTACGCCCAGGGTTACTCCTCATCCACGCACACAAGGCACTCCACAAGACCGGCCCAGCCTACCTCAACAGACGGCTCTCCTTCTACACCCCCAACCGCCAGCTACTCTCCGCCGACCTCTCACTCACCACCGTCCCGTGCATCCGAAGAACAACAACGGGTGGGAGATCCTTCTCCCACCTCGCCGCCAAGACATGGAACACCCTCCCACTGAGCCTACGACAGACGAAAGACCTGCTGACCTTCAGAAGGACACTAAAGACCTGGCTGTTCGATCAGTAGCAGCCCTCACCTCCCCTCCCCCAGCGCCTTGATACCCTCACGGATATGTAGTGTGCGTAACAAATGACTGATTGATTGATTGATAAATTGTAGATTTCAAGACCTTGTGGGCAAAATGATCAGATGTGGTGAAAATTTATGCTGGCAGGGCTCCGGCCAGGGGATTAGAATTATGCCACTGGGATATTTCTATAGACATCTTAAGCACACTTGTGCGACCACATCAGCTTAAGTCAGAACCTTCAGCGGGATAAAGAGTCATTTACAACAGGAACCAGTAACGGGTAACAAGCACTTGCCAATTTAGATAATCTAGGGTGACTCAAGAGAAATAGCGCTAAAATTGATAAGATGTCCTGTTTTAGACTTAACTATTCAACCTCATATGGTTAGTAATACCTTGTCCATCAATTAGCAACATAGTTCAGCTTCCGGGCAATCCCTACACATTTCTGATAAAAACCTTAGGTAGAGATAAGGCATCAGTTGGCTACCCTAAGCAGGGAAACTCCAGTGATGAGAAAGTAGTCAAAGTGGGTGCCACAGGGCTCTTGTTTGAGCCCCACGTTATTTAACATCTATGTGGCCCCCCTAGCTAACATCATGAGATCCCACGGATTCATTCCGGTATCATACGCGGATGATACCCAACTCCTCTTCCCTTTTAAAACAATGACTCCTGAGGTGCGGGACTCCTTCGCCCGAGGGATGAAGGAGGTGTCCCGCTGGATGGCAGCTAATTATTTGCAGTGCAACGTCTCCAAAACGGAGGTTATGCTATTCGGAGAGGCAAAACGGTTGTGGACCCCGGACTGGTGGCCTCAAGATCTTGGCCCGGTCCCTGTGCCCAAAACCGTGGTAAAAGACCTGGGAGTCAAACTGGACCATGAGCTTACCCTCACACAACAAACCAATCAAGTGGTGGGCTCATGCTTCCATGTCATCGGGCTTCTCAGGAGAGTATTCCCCCTGCTACCAGATACCACCAGGAGAACGTTGGTCCAGTCGCTAGTTTTAAGCAGGCTGGACTACTGCAACGGGTTAATGTTAGCTGCCAACGAGGGCATCTTCGCTAGATTGCAGGTTGTGCAAAACACGGCTGCACGACTGGTTCTGAATGTCCCGCCCCGCACTCCCTCAAAACCACTGTTGGCCAAACTGCACTGGCTTCCGGTTAAGCAGAGGGTGATGTTTAAGATCTGCTGCGTCATCCACAAATGCTTGACTGGAACTGGTCCGGGTTACCTCACTGAGAAATGTATCCCTTATGTACCGTCCAGATTCCTGAGATCAGGTGATCAGGAACTACTATGTGTTCCCAGGGCCATGAAGGCAAGAAAGGGGGGAAGAGCCCTATCGGTAGCGGGTCCAAAGTTGTGGAACCTACTCCCGAAGGAAATTAGAGTATGTAGGGAACATTTCCCTTTTAGGAAAAAACTTAAAACATTCCTCTTCAAATCTCTAATTGACTGATCTCTTGCCGATTTCATTAAAATGTTGATGAGTTTTCTGTTCTCTGGTTGTGGCCTAAGGCGCGGAGATATTCCTTCGGGAATCGATTCACAGCGCCATACAAACCTGAAAATAAATAAATAAATAAATAAAGTCATCTTGTGGAAAGTCACTGGGCTGAGTTCCAAACTGGTTAATCCTAATTGGGGTAAGCTGGTGGATGGCGGTCACATTTGGCTGTTCCAGAAAACCTGAGCAATGGAGCCAATTCCCAGGGTGAGGTATTCTACTTTCAGTGCTCAGGCCAGACCATAGCCAGCAGGTAGACGTGCCAGCAGTTTAGTAATATGGATTAAGACAAGTGTGGCTTGTAACACAAATTGACTCGAAATTGATTGACCTGATTTATTGGGCCTTGATATAGTATCTCTTAAAGGGAAGTTCAAACTAACACTAATTAGTCAGCATGAGGACTCAATCACAATGTCAATGCTATCCAATGTTCTCCCGAGTTCTAGTAGGGAGCATTATCTCATAGTTGTGGAGGGCTTTAATGTCACTTACAAACTCATAGATTATGTACAGGATATTGTGCAGGAGGAAGAGTTGGTCAGAGGCATACAACTGCTGATACCCCCTTTTAAAAGATGTACAAAGGTTAGTCAACCAGTTCTGTCTTTTACACTTACTCATGGGGTCCGTGCATGTAATGGGAGGACACTCTCTGATCAAGATGGTCAAACTCGCAGAGTAGGATAGATTTTATAAGTGTTGATTTATACCTATGGTGGATCACTGAAATATTATCGACGGTCACATTATCGACTAGCAATAATATCGTTGAATAATTATCGACTACAAAAATATCGACTTTGTATACTTATTACACAAAATACAAAAATATCGACTACAAAATATCGAGTACTTAGAATATCGAGTACATAAATATCGTCTTATTAAATATCGACTACTAATATATCGTTGTTCATGAAATTACACCTAACACTACCAAAATATCGACTACTAAAATATAGAGTACAAAAATATCGTTTCTAAACAAATATCGAGTTATTTTTTGTACCCTTTTATGTCTAAAATAACATATTACTCGTCTATAAAAGTCATTGCTCTATACAAAAAACATTTTACATATAATACCTGTTACTTTTATAACATTACTATTTATCATCATTTCCTATACATTATATTAAAATCGTTATATCATTAGAAAAAGAATCTTTACATGTAACTAAAATTTTCATAATATTTTTATACTTACACATCTATTTTATTTAACAACTAACCTGCTTTAATGCGGAAACCACCACATACCACCATTCTCACATCAACAAACACACCAATTAACTTAAAAAAATTCAAACTAGCCTATACAATTCTTCCTTTCATCCTACAACCAATCAAATCCAAGCACACAAAATACACATACTATAAAAGGGATAAATCCATTCTACCATTTGCTGCTGCTAACTCTATGCAAAGAAGATGCCAACAGTATGAAGATTTTGTTCCTGAACAAACATCTTTAAAGATCCAGCTCACTAGCTAATCATTCAAGTAAGTTACATTGCATTATTTAAAAATCTAAATTAGTAGTCTACTATTTTACTTATATCTCCTAACTCTTCCACTTATGTAATTTTTATCTCCTCCTACTTTTCTGATAGAAACTACTACAAACAAAATCCTAATTCCTGCTCCTATTTCTTCCCCTGCAAAATAAGATAGTAAGTATATATTAATGCTCTGTTCTACAACAACAGCTGTTTTTAAACACTATTTCACAAGATTCATACTTTACTTAAAATATTTTATTCACAGATATTCAGCGATTTTCCGATTTCAACACTACAAATGTATAGAACTACACTAATTAAACATGTAAGTATATATGTTTTTGTTATTAAACAACCAAAATTTAAAATGCTAGTTTCTAAACAACATATCTTGCATATTACATCTTCCCTACAGATCCAATAAAAACATCCAACATCAACTATACCAAAAGACAAGACTACCCTTGTAAAAAATGTAAGTATACATCAATTAGTCTAAAACTTCAGAAAAAAACAAGAACTATGTTCTTAACACCATGTTATGTATTTTATATTTCCTCTACAGATATTGTGAATACATCATACATCTATTCTACCTACAGCAAAGAAAAGTACATATTTAGAAGTTAGTATACTTTTAAATATTTCCAATTTCCCAACGGTTAAAAATAATTTATATAATATGTGACATATATTTATTCTATCTTCTCTACAGATCTAAACTTGACTACCTTGATGTACTCCACCAAATACTACAACTCAACTATTTAAACAAGTATGTATATGTAATGTTCACATCAAATGTAGTACTAAGCAAATTAAAAAACAGCTTTCTCCTAGGAAAAACGTGTGTTATGTATAAACATTAACTTAGCATTTCTATATTTTCATACCAACAGTAAATAAAGAAATACATACAAGAAAGTCCTTCAAAATACAGTTCTGCATTTGTGATTACTACTTTTAGTAAACGTAAGTATAAATTCAACATTAATTATGTTTGCACCACTAAGTGAAATATATGTTATTTGATTTTGTTTCTTTCTACTCTTTCCTAGAACAAGTAAAACAAAATGACAGAAGGTGCAGAATTTGTAATGTCACAGAAAAATAAATTGCTGTTATGTTATATGGGTTATGTTTATAGTCAGGAAAGACAAAGTGGTAGAAAAGTTTTCTGGAAATGTACAAAATATTACTCAAACAAATGTTATGGAAGGGCTACTACAGAGGAAACTAATGTGCTATTTACCAGGGAACACAATCATCCCCCCAATGTCACAGAAATTGAAATAAGAGATGCTTTAGAAAGTATAAAGACTGCTAGCACACAAAGTGATAGACCAACAACACAAATCCTTAAAGAGGAACTGTTAAAAGTCCCAGCCCATGCTTCAGGTCAACTACCCTCTATTGACTCACTAAAACGCACAATTGCATACACTAAAAGACACACTTCCACAACCCCACCCAACCCTACTACTTTTGAGGTAATTATTATTTCACCAGAAATGTCCATCACACACAATAAAGACAAATTTATCCTTTTTGACAATGAAAGCAGTACAAACAGAATCATAATGTTTGCAACTGCAAGTAATTTAAGAAAAATCCAACAGTGTCCCCAATGGATGATGGATGGAACATTTAAACCATGCCCAAAACCTTTTTATCAACTATATTCCATCCACGGGTTATACCATAACTATAACATCCCTTTCATTTACTGTTTGCTACCAAACAAACAGCAAAACACTTACACAGAAATATTAAATGTTCTCAAAAATGAAATCAATAATTATTTTCCAGAAAAAATAATTATTGATTTCGAATTAGCTATGATTAATAGCATTTTGAAAATATTTCCCCACACAGCAATACAGGGTTGTTACTATCATTTCAATCAGAGCATATGGAGACATCTCCAAAAATCAACTTTAAGTATTTTGTACTCAACAGATAGCACCTTTGCCTATCAAATTAAAAAATTGATAGCACTGGCCTACGTTCCTGTTACCGATGTAGCGGAACACTATAATTTATTAATTGACAGCACATATTACAAGAGAAATGAAGAGAAACTAACCCCATTACTGGATTATTTCGAAGATACTTGGGTGGGAAGGTTGCACAGATCTGGACATCGACGCCAACCCAAATTCCAAATCCCTTGGTGGAATGTCTATCTTAGTACTTTAAACCAAGAGGCAAAAACCAACAACAGTGTAGAAGGGTGGCATAATGCTTTCCAAGCTACCACAAGCAGAACCAGACCCACATTCCATAACCTACTACAAGCTTTGATAAAAGAACAAAGCTATCAAGAACTAAGAATGGAACAATCAGTGACCCAAATTGGCCCAAAACTAAGTAAACAAACTAAACAAATGTTCCGACTACTGCAAAGTCAAGTCACACTATACCCTACAACTAGAGGATTAGAATATCTGTCAATAATAGCTAAAACCCTACTATAAAAATGTCTACAAAATATACTAATATCTTCTTACAATAATGGTACATATAACAATCATAAACATTTCTAAACAATTATAAATAATACATATTTGTTTTACAAACTTATCAAAATTTTGGACATTATTTCTGAACAAATATGCAATATTTATAATTACATCACACATACACATTACATAAAGATCGACATTTCCCACCCAATAAATAGAAATATAAAATTAATTACATTTTTTGTAGATGACAGAGACGTAATGAAGCAAAATACAATCCATACAATCCATTACAAAGTAAGAGAAATCCAATATGGGAAATCATCAAAAACCCGAAAATAATGTTAAAATAAAATAAACGCTCCAGGAAATCCCGAAAACAGTAGTGTGGACACTTTATTATTTAAAGTGATATACACACAACTTTAAAAAAAACGTTGACGCATACCAATGTATCAATCCAATACGAAACCCTCAAAAAACCAGAAAAAAGGTAAAAATGAATAAAATCCGCTCCTGGCAAACACGAAAAATAGGAGATACACGTAAAAATATAACCATAATAAGTCATACATTAGTATCTCCGAAAAAAACCACGATTCCTTCCATGTAGTTTTCATGCGAGGAACCGGAACCTGTAAAAAAACATACATAACGAAACCCACCCACAAATAGCACATAAAATTTGTAAATACACTCACAATTAACATTAACCATGTAAGAAGACATTTCCTAACAATTCAAATAACACTAGAACTAAAACATACACGACGCATCTATAACGACGACATTACACCTAAACGCAACATAAACAATTCATACATACACTCAAAAACACAACACAGTTCGAATATACCCTCAAACATTACCACTCAGTCTTAAATAGTATATAAAATGTACCTTACCTCTCTCCACACGAAGCAACACCCACCCGCGAGCTTCTCCAGTCCTGAATGAAGCGCAATAACCTTACGCGGTAAAAAAGTAGTCCCCTTAAACCAATTTTGAGAAGGTATCATAGAAAATACAATGTTATAGTCTAAAAATATAATACATACACATTGTTATTGAAACAAATTAATACAGTAGACTCATTATAATTTAAACAGTTAAAAAAAAAATTATTTAATATTAATTAATATATAGTAATTAATATATATTAATAATATTAAATAAGTATGTAACACTTGAAATAATATATGTAAAACATTTATTTTTGTGTACATTTATAGGAAAAAATTTGTGTTTCTTTATAACTAAACATGATTAATTGTTTTGTTAATAATTAATAATAATAAATAATATAACTTATTTATTATTATTAATATAAAATTTATAACCATTTACTATATAAATAATTGCCTTAAATAAAGTATTTTTATTTCTCTGAATGAATGTATTTCTGAAAAGAAAAGATAAATGTTTAAGTGAAATAATTAATAATAATAATAATAAAGATATTTGTTATTATTTTTATTAATTAATTATAAATTTGTAATAATAATGTCTAAGTATTATAAAAGTATATAATTGCATAAATAATCGTTTACCAATACCAGATATTATTATTATACATATTATTCCCCTTTACAGTTATAAAGTTGACAACATAATATATTTATATGTATAATTTAAAAACAACATTGTCAGAAATATGTGTAAAAAAATGTCTTAATTAGTATTTCCATATCTTGAGCAAATATAATAATTGTCATGTTACTTTATACAAATGTAAATATTAAAATTAAATATTTAATAATATTAATATATAATATTAACATTATTAAATATAAATGGAAGAAACAGAAAAATAACTGGTATTTTATTTATTTCAATATAAATACTTGTAACAGAAAGTGATTGATAATAAGAATTTGTTTTGACATAAAAAAAGTAGTGAAAAATGTTTGTGTCACAAATTAAAACATGTACATAAATGATAATGTGTTATTCTACAAATACAACATTTCCAAAAATGTTTATGTTATATTTGATAGTGATTGTATTGTATTACACATGAAAAAATTAAAAAATTGTAATAAAGTTTTGTGAAAACATCCATTTTGCATTGTCTTGTAATATAATAACACACTAAATAAATGTATATGCAAATGTGCTGGACACTGACCAATTAATAATTGCTATTCCTACTCCAGTCAAAGTATTATCAGAGAAGTTGCTAGACACTGACCAATTATTATTTCATATTCCTACTCAATTGAAAATAATATTTGGAAAGGTGCTGAAGACTGGCCATGTATAAATTAGAATAGCTACTTTAGTATAATGTAAGTGTGTAAAAATTGTCAAATATTTATATATATTGTATAAATATTATAAACATATTTTTTAGTATATTTTTTGCTGAGTAGTTCAAAAAATTATTATTAGCATAAAAAATAGCAACTATTTGTCACTCAAACATTTCAAATATTTGTAATATTTAGAAAAAAAATTCTCACACTTCATATACCCAAACAGACCCTGAACCCTAAAAATACCCCTTTACCCTAAAACTAAAAAGTGTCCATGAACTCAAAAATATACTCCTATACCCAAGAACTGGAAACTGACCCTGAACCCTAAAAATACCCCTTTAGCCAAAAACTGAAAACTGACCCTGAACCCTAAAAAATACACCTTTACCCAAAAACTGAAAACTGACCCTGAACCCAAAAAATTCTCCTTTACCCAAAAACTGAAAACTGACCCAGAACCCTAAAAAATACCCCTTTATCCAAAAACCCAAAACTGACCCTGAACCCTAAAAATTCCCCTTTAGCCAAAAACTAAAAACTGACCCTGAACCCAAAAAATACCCCTTTACCCAAGAACTGAAAACTGACCCTGAACCCAAAAATATACCCCTTTACCCAAAAACTGAAAACTGACAAGGAGCGCACTGCGGACAGGAGCGTTACGGAGCTTGCTGCTTAGCTGAATTTTAACCTACCTGATTGTTTTCTTCTTTTAGGTCTTTCAGACCCTCGCTCTCCAGCTCCCCTTACTTGCACAGTAATCGTGCCCCTCACCGCCGTTTGGCGGGCTGGTCCTGGGGAGGCGGACATCTTGGTTTGGGGTGAGGTGAGGGATTAGACCGACAGCGCTTCATTGCGCATGCGCCAGCGGGGGAACGCATATTTAACGCGAGTCCCCGCCTTCCCTCCCCCTGACAAGGAGCGCACTGCGGACAGGAGCGTTACGGCGCTTGCTGCTTAGCTGAATTTTAACCTACCTGATTGTTTTCTTCTTTTAGGTCTTTCAGACCCTCGCTCTCCAGCTCCCCTTACTTGCACAGTAATCGTGCCCCTCACCGCCGTTTGGCGGGCTGGTCCTGGGGAGGCGGACATCTTGGTTTGGGGTGAGGTGAGGGATTAGACCGACAGCGCTTCATTGCGCATGCGCCGGCGGGGGAACGCATATTTAACGTGAGTCCCCGCCTTCCCTCCCCCTGACAAGGAGCGCACTGCGGACAGGAGGGTTACGGCGCTTGCTGCTTAGCTGAATTTTAACCTACCTGATTGTTTTCTTCTTTTAGGTCTTTCAGACCCTTGCTCTCCAGCTCCCCTTACTTGCACAGTAATCGTGCCCCTCACCGCCGTTTGGCGGGTTGGTCCTGGGGAGGCGGACATCTTGGTTTGGGGTGAGGTGAGGGATTAGACCGACAGCGCTTCATTGCGCATGCGCCAGCAGGGGAACGCATATTTAATGCTCCTCCCCTAGCGCAGCGGGATCGCGCAGCGGGCGTGTCCTCGCGTGGCCGGAGTCGTGCCAGAGTCCTGCCCGTCTGCGCCCGTCCGCGCCAAGGCCATGCGGGACGTGGCGGGCTCTGGTCTGCGACAGGTATTACTTCTGCTCCGCTGCCATGCGGACATACTCCAGGGAGAGCCTGGTTTGCATCGGCCAGGTGAGCTTTAGCTGTACATTACCGCTTGTCCACCCACTCTGTGGTCCGTATCGTTGTCCCTGCAATGGCTTGATACTTGACCCCCCATTGCCTCTCCCCCGGAAAGATCCTTCAGTCGCCCACCATAGTAGGGGCTCTCTTTCCTCTCTGCGGATTATGAACCTAAATGTAAGGTCGGTCCCGAAACATCAGCAGAACTTGTACGACCTTATCGAGGATGAAGCCCCGGATATCCTCGCCATAACTGAAACATGGCTTCAGGAAGTTGACATTCTTAATCTAGCATGCCCCCCTGGCTATTCTATGTACACCTTGAATAGATCATCTAGAGGTGGGGGAATAGCGCTTATAGTTAGGTCTAGCTTTCCCTGTGTGTGGAACAGCCTTAAGATCGCTGGCTGTGAAAGTGCCTCTTTTAAAGTCTCTGTCAGCCCAGAGTTTACATTTTCTGGGATGGTGGTGTATCGTCCGCCGGGCAGTGACGTTCTGTTCAGAAATACTTTTTCGGATATTGTCGGCACCTTGATCACTGACTGCGCCAATTTTTCCATCCTGGGTGATTTAAATCTGCATTTCGACACACTTTCCAGTCTGACAGCTCGCAGCATTTCTTTGGACTTAGAGGCTTTCCAACTCTCCCAATTGGTTTCCCAGCCTACACACATCGGGGGTCATATTCTTGACCCTTTTTTCACCAATTTGACTGAGGCTAAAATCACTGCGATCACTCCAGTAGAATGGTCTGACCATTTTCTGGTGACTATCCAGTGTCCCGTGTCAGCGATCACTCCCACTTCTTCAGCTAGACGGGTACCTAGGAGATCTTGGAATAAACTCAGGCTGGAAGACTTCCATCGTCTTCTGTCAGTGGAGCCCCCGGGCCCATCGAACAATGTAGAAGAGGGGTATGACCTCTTTTGCTCCTGGCTTACTAGGGCTCTGGACGCTCTGATACCTATTGTATCGACTAAGATCAATCCTCGAGAGTCGAGTCCCTGGTACGATGGTGCCCTACGCGCCTTGAAGGGAGCCTGTAGACGGGCGGAGAGGGCTTGGCGGAAGACATATGGGGCTGATTTAAAAGCTGCATATGCCGTGTCCGTCAAGCTCTATCATCAGGCCATATGTCGTGCTCGAGCGGCCTTCTATGCCGAAGAATTCCGGAACAGCACATACCCGTCAAAGGCCATCTTCAAGGCGGTTAAAGATCTTATGGCCAAGCGGACTCCCTCTACAGCCGGGAGTTCTGTCTCCCACTGCGAATCCCTTGCCTCCTATTTCTTGGGAAAAGTCCAAGCTATCCATCGGACGTTCCCTAGCATTGGGGTTTCGTCGGGGAGTTCCAATGGGACACCTCGTCAGATCACCCTGCTTTCATTTCCCCCTCTCACCTTGGATGGGTTTGATAAACTTGCTTTGCAAGTTAAATCTGGGTCTCCATCCGATCCAGTGAGACCTGCTCTCTTTCGAGATCAGACCTTTATGGGACGCCCTGTTGTGCGTTCCCTTGTCAACCTCTCCTTGGAGTCGGGGGTAGTTCCAACTAAATGGAAGCAGGCGGTGGTGTCCCCGATTATCAAAAAACCTTCCTTGGACCCGTCTAAGCCTGAAAGCTTCCGTCCCATCTCGCTGTTACCCTGGCCGGCAAAGTTGACAGAGGTCCATGTCAATCTGGCCCCATCAGAACATCTAGCTCGGACCAATGCCCTCGACCCCACACAGAATGGCTTCCGTGCTGGTCACAGCACGGAGACCGCTCTTCTTGTGATGGTGGAACATCTGCGTGCAAGGTTGGATGCTGGTCAGACGGCGGCGCTGATATTGTTAGATCTCAGCGCCGCCTTCGACACGGTATCTCACAGCATCCTCCTGCATCGGCTCGAGGAGATTGGTATCAGTGGTATGGCGCTGCAATGGTTCCGCTCCTTCCTGGACAACCGTTCCTTCTGTGTTGCCATCCCTCCCTTCACGTCCAGTTTCCAGCCTCTGGCCATGGGGGTCCCGCAAGGGTCCTCGCTGAGTCCCACGTTGTTCAATCTTTACGTGAGACCGCTGGCTGATGTCGCGAGGCAGTGGGGCCTAACTTTGGTCTCATATGCCGATGACACACAGCTGGCGGTTACTCTCAGCGGGGAGGCAGAACAAGATGCCCCCAGGTTTCAGTCTGGACTGAAGGCAGTGGCTAGCTGGTTGACAGGAAACTGTCTCCAGCTTAACGCCACGAAAACGGAGGTAATGGTTGTCGGGAAGGGAGTGGAGCTATGGGGCGATCAGTGGTGGCCTTCTGAGCTGGGCCCCACTCCGACCCCGGTGTCGGAGGTGAAAAATCTGGGGGTCTGGTTGGACGCTGGCCTTACTTTTGTAGGGCATACCAAAAAAACTGCAGTCTGTTGTTTCGGTCTGTTAAGAGGATTAAGACCTGTTCTTAAATTCTTCGACGCCCCAACTAGACAGCTTGTAGTCCAGGCAACCATCATCTCTCGTCTGGACTACGCTAGCTCTCTCCTGGCTGGGGCCAACCAGGCTGAGTTAACTCGCCTGCAGCGGGTTCAAAATGCTGCGGCTAGAGCCATTGTTGGCCTACCCAGATTTTGCCCGGTGGCGAATGTCCTCCGCTCCCTGCATTGGCTCCCTGTAAGGAAGCGTATTCTTTTTAAGGTCCTTTGTTTGACCTTTAAAATCTTAAGAGGTATCGGCCCCGAAATTTTGTCCAACTGCATCTCTTTCTATGTCCCCACCCGCAGTCTTCGATCCCAGGGCCAAGCCCTTGCTGTGGTCCCCAGATTTAGACTCAGCCGGATGGGGGGTCGTTCTTTCAGCGTGAAAGCTGCACTAATTTGGAACACCCTCCCAGTTGAAATCCGTTTGCTAGAAGACCTGTTGTCTTTCCGGAGAGCTATTAAAACATTCTTGTTTTAGCTGTTCCTTTTAGGTTTTATCTTTTCCTGTTGTGTTATGTTTCTCCTTGTCTCTGCGCCGGGACGCTCCTTGGCTGGAGTAGCTGTTGTGCATAATAAATTAATATAACATAACATAACATAACATAACCCTGACCCATTAAATATACCCCTTTACCCAAAAACTGAAAACTGACCCTGAACCTAAAAATATACCCCTTTACCCACAAACTTAAAACTGACCCTGAAGCGTAAATAAACCCCTTTACCCAAAAACTGAAAACTAACCCTGAACCTTAAATATACCCCTTTACCCACAAACTGAAAACTGACCCTGAACCCTAAAAATACCCCTTTACCCAAAAACTGCAAACTGACCCAGAACCTTAAATATACCCCTTTACCCACAAACTGAAAACTTACCCTGAACACTAAAAATACCCCTTTACCCAAAAACTGAAAACTGACCCTAAACATTAATTATACCCCTTTCCCCAAAAAATGAAAACTGACCCTGAACCTTACATATACCCCTTTACCCACAAACTGAAAACTGACCCTGAACCCTAAAAATACCCTTTTACCCAAAAACTGAAAACTGACCCTGAACCTTAAATATACCCCTTTACCCACAAACTGAAAACTGACCCTGAACTCTTAAAATACCCCTTTACCCTAAAACTGAAAACTGAGCCTGAAACAAAAAAATCCCCCTTTACCTAAAGAGAGAAAACTGACCCTGAACACAAAAATTTCCTCCTGTACCCAAATGTAATTAATATTATTTAATTAACTATTAATGAATTATTAACTATAAATAATAAGTTAATATATTAGCAAAGTAGCTGTAATTAATTGAATGTAATTATTTATAATATTTATTCCCAAACAAATATTTAATAATAACAAAGTATTAAATAATAAATTTGTATAAATAATAAATGAATTAACTAATTAATATTAATTAATTACTAATTATTTACTAATGATAAATATGTACAAAATTATATGAATAATTTAAATAAATAAATTTTAATCGTTACCAATTAATTGATAATATAAATTTATAAGAAACATATCATAATTAATTATTTATTTTAAATTACTCCCCACCCTTATCCCCTATGAACCCAACATCCCGCTCCTAAACATTAAGTACAATTTATACCAATAACAACGATGAAAATATTTTAGCACATTAACTGTAATTAATTTCATTTAATTATTAATGAATTTTTCCCCAATTATGTAACAAACTATAACAACTTTGATATATATAACAATAACTCTAAATAATGTAATTAACTAATTAATATTAATTATTTACCAATTAATTAGTAATACAAAATTAAAACACAATTATAATAATTAATTAACTAATTAAGAATATTTATTTTCCAATTAACTAATTAATAATAATTAATTACCAATTAATTACTACTTAAAATTTTATTACCAATTATATTAATTAAATAACTAAATAATATTATTCAATTTCCAAATAACTAATTAATAATAATTAATTACCAATTAATGACTACTTAAAATTTTATTACCAATTATATTAATTAATTAACTAATTAATAATATTCTATTTCCAATTAACTAATTAATAATAATTAATTACCAATTAATTACTACTTTAAATTTTATTTCCAATTATATTAATTAATTAACTAATTAATATTATTTATTTTCCAATTAACTAATTAATAATATTTAATTACCAATTAATTACTAATTAAAATTTTATAGAAATTTATATAAATTAATTAAGTAATTATTATTAATTATTTCCCAATTAATTAAAATATTAAATTTTTACAAACATATATAAATTAATTATTTATTTTAAATTACTCCCCACCCTTATCCCCTATTAACCCAACATCCCGCTCCTAAACATTAAGTACAATTTATACCAATAACAACAATGAAAATATTTTAGCACATTAACTGTAATTAATTTCATTTAATTATTAATGAATTTTTCCCCAATTATGTAACAAACTATAACAACTTTTATATATATATAACAATAACTCTAAATAATGTAATTAACTAATTAATATTAATTATTTACCAATTAATTAGTAATACAAAATTAAAACAAAATTATAATAATTAATTAACTAATTAAGAATATTTATTTTCCAATTACCTAATTAATAATAATTAATTACCAATTAGTTACTACTTAAAATTTTATTACCAATTATATTAATTAAATAACTAAATAATATTATTCAATTTCCAATTAACTAATTAATAATAATTAATTACCAATTAATGACTACTTAAAATTTTATTACCAATTATATTAATTAATTAACTAATTAATATTATTTATTTTCCAATTAACTAATTAATATTATTTAATTACCAATTAATTACTAATTAAAATTTTATAGAAATTTATATAAATTAATTAAGTAATTATTATTAATTATTTCCCAATTAATTAAAATATTAAATTTTTACAAACATATATAAATTAATTATTTATTTTAAATTACTCCCCACCCTTATCCCCTATTAACCCAACATCCCGCTCCTAAACATTAACTACAATTTATATTACTATTAAAATGTATTTATATGTTTTACCTTTTTTCAACATAATATCGATATTTTTTCCTTTCACTATTAATCGATATTTTGTCATGTCGATATTTTTGAGTCGATATTTTTGTACTCGATATTTTATTATCATTATTGTAATCGATATTTTAAACAACGATATTTTTGTTATCGATATTTTATCATATTCGATATTTTTAACTCGATATTTTGTCCATTCGATATTGTGGAGTCGATATTATGTCTGTGCACCACCTATGGTCTAAAGTGTATGATATGACTGTCATAGACAGGATAGTGACCATAATGCATTGGTCATGGGATTAGTTGGCACTCCAATTTTGATGAACTATATTAGTGCAGTGTTGGTCCCCATTGTCACCACAAACATATAACAGGAGGATCAAATGGTTCCAAGTAGTCTCTGATGAGAAGACAGTAACTGGTATCTATACAGAGCTAGCCCAAATTCTTATTACCATGGGAGATCCCTTCTCTAACGACACCAGAAATACGACCAGTTTTCCTATTATATTAACTAGAATAAAACGCCACTTCTGCAGACACCGCCAAATTAATATAAACAGGCAGGATGATGCGCCCTGGTGCAATGTGACCTGTCGACAAGCTAAAACAGCGTAAACCTCTTCCGTAAAGAAAGGAATTAGTGGAAATATTGTAGAGAGAAGAAAAGCTTATAGCAAGTTGTAGGCTGAGGCAAAGAGATACTGGGAGGAAGAAAATTGGCATACCCTAGTAGAGACATCTAGATTGAAGGACAGTCAGCTTTTCTGGCAGCTACTCTATAAAAGGACAACTAATTTGGTCAAAGAGGAGGATTTCTTCATTCATCCACATGTCTGGAAAGATCATTTCCAGAAATAATACACTGGGGATGACTGGGAGCCCTACAATGATAACATCGGGATTGAATGGATTGTTCTTTTGAGCCAGAAATTGGGGATCTAATCAGTTTTACCCTGTAAGAGATAGTGACCCCAATAAGTACACTGCAACCTGGAAAAGCACTAGGGCTAGATAGAATACCCGGAGATCTCGAGCGCCCTGACCCAAATATATGGGGGCCTTTATTTCACTTAGTTTTTATGCTATCGCATGAGGAAGGAATATCCCAGGGACCTGAAAGAACGCAGAAATAATACCCATATTTAGGAAAGGGGAAAAAAGGGAGCCCTCCAATTATAGGCCTATCAGCCTCATAGATATTGCACAGAAAGGTTTTTGCAAACTGATCCTGACACATTTACAATCATGGATAATGGAAAATACCATACTGTCCCACTTGCATGCTGGTTTTAGGGAATCCACAAACACTTTTCACCAGGTGTTTTGTTTCTTACTGCTTATATGGAAGGAAGTTATGATCAAGAAGAGACACCTGTATGTTGTGTTTGTGGATCTTAAATCAGCCTTTGATTCTATTAACCGTGCTAAACTATGGGTTGCCCTTAGGGGTCTTGGGTGACCTAGCTGATTACTATAACTTTTAGTGCGACTACACCAAGATAACTATGCCCAAGTTAGGTGGAGCGCTGGAGGAGATTTATCTAAAAATATAAGTGTCTCAAAAGGGGTACGACAAGGTTGTGTTTTAGCCCCAGCCTAGTTCACTCTATACATGAATAGGCTCATCAATGCTTTATATGACTGCGGGGTAACCCTCCCAAATTAGCAGGCAGACTTATTCCCTCCCTTCTTTTTGCAGACAATAATCTGCTTATCTCCAAAACCCCAATGGGCATCCGTAATGTTTTAAACATGTTTGTGACAGCATGCAATGATCGGGTCTTGATATTAACTGTTCCAAAACCAAGTTTATGGTTTTTAACCCACAAAATTCTTTTAAAGGGAAACTGCCGTTGGGTCCAAATATCTTAGAACAGGTTAAGGTTTTTGACTACCTGGGAGTTAGATTAACTAGTACTCTGTCATGGTCATCCCAAATACAAAAGAGCATCTATACACTCCCGCATGTAGACAGTGCAATTGTCAAGAAACTTAATTGATCTGCTTTCTGCTCAAGTTCACCCTCAATCAAAATACTTCGGGCCTGTGGGTTGGGCGCTGTCCATTATGGTGCCGAATTGTGGCAGAAAATAAATGTATAAGATCAATTTGAAATCTACCAATAAACATGCCACTACTCCCAGTACGCCTAGACCTAGGGCTTAAGGCGGTTTCATTTACTGCTGTTCTGAAGATCCTTGTGTTTTGGGTAAGACTTTGGACTAGCAATACTAGTTAAGGAAGCCGTATATGAATTATTTACCCTTGAAAACAAGCTGGGCGACTGGGTTGGTGGTTTATGGAGGTCAAGCAGTGGTTGTTCAAACTGGTGCTGGGGGTTTAGTCAGAGGATCTAAAATCCATGACTGAAAAAGTGCTCCCTCAACTAAAAGAAAGATTTTCGGAATATACTGAGCTCTCATTGCTTAATGCTGTAGCAGCAGGCACTTTGACAGATTTTTAGATTTTAAAAATTGCTTTCAGTTCGCAATGTTTATGGATTAAATTGAACCTCCTCAAGCATGTGCACTTTGTTTACAATTTAGGTTTGGGGCTCTGCCTTTGACTGCCACCAAAAGCAAATGGAACAATGTTACTTTAACCCCTTTGTGCCCTCTGTGTGGTCTAAGACCAGAGTCTATACAACACTTTATGTTTATCTGGCCTTATTATGCACACATTAGAAAAGGTGGATAATTCCTGCATGCCGCTTTTTGGCATTCAAATGCTTCAGCTGTGTTTAGATCCGACACAACTAAATGTCTTGTGTTTATGTTAACAAGATACTTTCTATATGCTTGGCGGCTCAGGATTAAGATGTTATCTACTAACCAGGAACTTGTATGTAAATGATTTCTGTGAGGAGTTTCTCCTCCCCCAAAATTTGCAATAATGTTTATAATTGTCTGCAACATAACTGGCGATTAGTCTCGATGGATTTTATATTGATTTTTCCTGACTCTGTGTGAGGTTGTTCTCATAGAAATGATAGCTTTGACAAATATTATATTTGTTATTTTTTTAACTTGACCCACATCAACATCAGTATATGCGTCACCATCGACACTAAGGCTAGGATAGTTGGCATCATTCAACGATGAAAGAAAAGGAGAAAGTGAGAAAACATCTCAACAAGATAAGGTGAAAGAAAACATTCCCACCCTTAGCCCTCCCCCCTCCCATCCATAATGTCCGGTTCAATATTGCTGACCAATTTATGCATTGTTGATTCTCATCATATGTATTCATAGCATGCATTTAGTGGAGGTCGCTTCTGGTAGACGTAGGAGTCATAAGTATTTGGGGCAGGTCAGTTCTCTCAAATATTGTGTTAGAAGGGATAAATGGGGATGCCAGAGTTTCCCAAAGTTTTTACCTTGATTTGTGAGTGTCATAGATATTCTCTCCCTGCCCATAATAGATCATAACCTAAGTAGCCAACCTGTGTGGGCAGGTAGTTCTGGTGTGCCCCAGTGTGTTAGGATGTTCTGTGTTGCCACCCCCAGTGCGAGACCGATCTGCCTGCCCCGCCTAGATTTCAAGGAGATGTTAAGGGGTTTGGTAGGCTTAGTAGAACGTAAGCCGGAAATCTAGGCATCTCTGTTTCTAGGTGGGTGAATATCTCGTCAAGCATTTGGGTCCAGTATAGCTGGAGGTAGGGGCACTCCCATAATATATGGACTAAGGTCCCTTGATTTCCACAATTCCTCCAGCATCTATCACTATGACTTTGATTTTGTTTTGTGCAGTCTGGATGGTGTGAGGCACCAGTATGTGGTGGCTTTGACTAAAGCTTTTATAAGGGAGGTGTTACTGGTAGTGTGTTGAGCTCTATGGATTATATCACTCCATTCTTTCTCTTCTAAGTGCCGCCCCAGTTCCTGCTCCCATCTGTGTTGGCCGGCTTTATATCTATGTTTGTGGGTTTGTATTAGAAACGCGTAAATCTCCAATATAGGACGCTTGTCTGTGGTGAGAAAGATGAGCCAGTACTTGTATGCTGTAAGAGGTCTCTGAATGGATGATTTATTACTAGGGTTCAAGAGCCAGTGGTGAAGCTGTAGGTAGTGCATTCTCTCTGATCCAAGGAGGGCAAATTCTTCGCGTAGTTGCTAAAAAGGTATCACCCCAGCCTCATTTATCATGTGCCCCATGGTCCAACGTTCAGATCATTTCCATTCCGTAAATGCCTTGGGATCTAGGCCTGGGGTGAAGTCCTGGTTATCAAATTGAGGGGTCAGCGGTGAGGGGAAGGAGGTAAGACCATGTTTGGTGTTTGTTTGGTCCCATGCCTCCAAGCTCACTCGTGTGATAGGGGAGAGATAGCGGTTTGTTTATCTATTGGGTTTCTTAAGGAAGGGAACCTTCCACAGAGAGGTACCTGCCACTGCTTTGTCTTAAAAAAGCCAGTGTTTCTATGATTCTGGTTGATACCATTCCACTAAGAATCGTATATGTGCCACCTGGTAGTACTTTTGTTGATCAGGGATACCTAAACCTCCATGTTTGGGTGGGGTGTAGCACAGTTCTTTCCGCCTGCGGGGTTTCCTTACTGACCATATGTATTGAGAAATGTATGCTTCTAGCTTGCCTAGCATTCCCTTAGGGGTGTAGGAGGCAGTGTATGGAATATGTAGAGTATTTCGAGAAGTATGGTAATTTTGACTGCAGCTGTTCGGCCTAACCACGAGATCTGATGATGATTCCTATTAGACGTCTCGTGTCTGACCTATCGCAGAAGGTTTTGATAGTTTTCTGTTGAGATTTGATGGAGTGTTAGTGCCAGGGTAATTCACAGATAGGGGATGCCATTGGGTACCCATTGTATATGATATTGGTCTTGTAGTTTTGTCGCTAGTTTATTGGGTATCAAGGGGCATAGTGCCTGTGACTTTTCCATGTTGATTCAAAAACCTGAGGCCTGGTTATATGCCTCCAGTTCTTCTAATAGGACTGGTAAGGTATGATCAGGGTTCTCCAAAGTGAGCAGTATATCATCTGCATAAAGGCTTAATTTTTGGTGTTCCCCCAAAAGAATGTACCGGTAATCCTAGGGTCATCTCTTATTCACTGGGCATGGTGTTCCATGCATTGAGCAATTAAGAACGAGAACAATATGCAGCCCTGTCTCGTGCCTCTGCCTATCTGGAAGGAGTCTGACATGTGAAAGTTTACCCACACTGATGCCATGGGGAAGTGGTAGCAGTTCATAATTCACATTTTAAATTTGTTGCCTAGGCCAAAGTGTGTTAGAACTGCCAGTTTACATTATTGAAGGCCTTCTTGGGATATATGGCTAATAGCATGGTCTCCCTTGGGTCCTGTGTAGCTTTTTCAATTATGTTTAGAATATGTTTAGTCGTATCTCCTGTTTGTCAGTGTGTTATGAATCCGGCTTGGTCTGGGTCTATAATTGCGGGGAGGAGTGGTCCCAATCTATGCACTAGAATACCTGTGAATACATTGAAATCAATGTTAAGCAAGGAGATAGGTCGAGAGGAGCTGCATTGCTGTTTGTTCTTTCCTGGTTTGGGGACTACTGCAATAGATGAGGCTTGCATCAAAGCAGGCATTGCACCGGGTTGTGTGTAGTAGTTGAAGAGTCTTTTTAATATTGGGGCAAGGACGTGACATAATGTTTTATATAAGATGGAGGGATATCCAGCTAGGTGTTGGAATAGGATAGGTGTCTGGCCACGAGAGCTAAGGGGATGTTTCTCACGTGCCTTACGAAGGATATCTTCTTTCACAGAGAAGTCATGAAGGCACACTAAAATTTCTGCTGGTGGAGCTCCCACTAGATGAACTCTCCTAACTCGATGTGCACGATCTATTTTAATAGCAGTCTTGGGGGTTGTTCCCAGAATATGGGGGAAGCTGTCCCCCACAAATGCAAATATGTCTTCTCCTTCGGCCTTAGATGTTATTCCACATATGCGTATGTTGCTGCATCTAGATCTGTTTTCGAGGTCTTCATTATGGGACTGGAAGTCTAGATGTTGCTCTTGGAGTCTGACAACCTCCTTTTGTAGGTAGTGCAGTTCCCCTTCATAGCTGTCTCATCGTTCCTTTAGGGTTACAACGCAATCTCCTAAGGAGTCCATGTCTTTTGGGGCTTCTCTAATATCCTGCAAAAGGTCACTTTGGATTTCCCGGAGGTCGTCTCTGAAGGCGGAGAACAGGGATATCAGCAAAGATCTGATCACTGGCTCATCTGGTGCTGTTTCATCTATGGTCTGGGCCGTCTTCTGGAGGGTGATCCGATCACCAGCTGCTATGTTCGGTCCTTCTAGGCGCGGGCATTGGCCATCTTTCAGTGCAGGCTTGTCGAGTTTGTATTGCAGGTAAAGTTACTGTGGGAGATTCAAGCATGTGGATATCCGGTCACAGAGTGTCGCAGTGGCAGGGAAGCCTATCCTCTCATCTCCACCTGCCTATGATGTTGCAATCCAGTTGCTGCAGCTGCTACAGTGAGCTCACCATGGTAAGTATAGGCCTGGGCACTCGGCCGTATCACAGCTCCCATGGGCCGCTGTGCCCCTGTGTGTCGGTGATGCCCTCCATGTGGACCCGCTTTGTCTCTAGCAGCTCCGTGCGTGAGTGCCTGGGCCTGCTCTTTCAGCCTCCAGGTCCTGCGCAGGTATCGCTGGTGTGTGTTCTCTCCAGTCAACTGTGGGGTGTCTATTCCGTGCCCGGGATGGCTGCCCTGTTCACCGCTCTCCGTTGTCAGGCCCCCAGGTGCGGCTTTCCTCTCTTAGCTGTGGGCCCCTACTTCACCGCTCCGGTCACTTGCCTCAGCCCGCCATGTGTGGTTACCGCTCTTCCTTCTGGAACATCCATTCCGCTGTTCGGCTGGTGGCAGGTCCGGGTTCTCTAAGTCCCTTGGTGTGGTAGATCAGACCAGGCCTCAGGTTGCTCGATCTCCGCTTCGGAGCCTCTTCTCATTCTGTGTCTCTGTTCACTGGGGGCCTTGCTTGTCTTCACCAGGCCCTGGGGCGTCTCCCTGCCCCAGGCTGCGGTCTCCTCCCTCTGCTCTCCGGCACCTCATCTTGGCTCATCTTAGTCGAGTTCTTCTTATCCCTTGGGGTTGCCCGCTTACCGGCTGCTCGGGCTGTTGGAGTAGGGTCCATGTGTCGACTCCTCTGGGCGTGGTTCATGGGTCCAGGTCCATGCTGCAAGCCACTCCACTGCGACTCCAGTGGCTTGCCTCTGTCTGCTTCGGGCTTCTGTTTATTCCCTATCGGGATGGCTGTCAGTTCACCGGAACCAGATTCGGGTTCGCTGGCAACTCCAGTGTGATTCTCCACTCTCGCAGGGCTATTTATGGGCCTGGATGGCGACGGGGATGGAGAGACGGGATCAAGACATCTTACCCGTCCGCCATCTTGGTCACGCTCCCTCAGCCCACAATTATGATGTTTTTTAGGATGTGCTTCTATTTATATTTAGATTTCTCCCCAAATGCTTTTAATACATGATGTGAGCTGTTTTGATTTTTCTGGGAATTATCAATTATTGATCGAATAAACCACTGCAACTATTGTCTTCCAAGTGGATTCTTTTCTGGTCCCCAGAGTCAGTAACACTGCTTCCTGGGATCATATTGTCCTGATGTACTCAGCACTCTACCCACCTTGCCATGTATGTTGTTGTCAGGCTTCGAAACACATGGATCTTTTATTTCCATCATGTAGAATAGTATGCCTTCAGACACACTCTCAGCTTTTCAGTAAGCATTAAAATTGAGGTTTCAGTAATTGTCATCCCTAATTAGGATAAGAGTTGTATGCTGTATTAACTGGACCCTTCCAGATAGAAAAAAAGGTCTACTTTGGGCTAGAAAAACATCTTGACATCCACAGCCTTATTCTGAATTGTACTTGACTTAGAGCCAGTAGTTTTTCTTTTCTTGATGGTACTGTTGCCCTTTAACTGCTTATCAAGGATGATTGTTGTTGTCGTAATTACGATGAGAACTGACAAGTCACCGATTTTGGGAATGTCTTTGGTAGCCACTATTAAGATATGTCAGATATTGATGACACACAATACAGGTTGGGGGCTAAGGTGCTTGCCTTTCCTTACTACTTTGTTGATTAGTAACACTTCTGAGAGTTCTACTTTCATACTTGGCCTTATGCTGAATGTTGAAGGGGGGAAGAGTCTTTTTTAATGTCTTCAATCGTTAGAAATTAATACTCTGGATTTTCAGTAGGTGCATTAGCTCTATCGACTGAGTTGAAGAAGGCTGTTGAGAAATGCCAAAAAAATGCATAGATCAGTTAGCTGCTTTTGAGTGGTAATTCTTCCCAATGTTCAAAGTCATTATTTTGATCAATTGTTAATAATTTATACTGAACTCTCCCCTAATCTCACTCTTTTAGTTTGATTGATTCGGAGCTACGGCATGAATGTATATACTTATGCGTATTACAAGGAATTCATTGTGTGTTTGGGTGAGGGTGAAGATAAGAACTCCCTCCAGTATAACTTTAAAGAGTAACTGCGGACTGCGCCTATTTATGGTTAACAACTCTTTCAAAATTATCACGCATAAAACAGAGGTGATAATCTTTTGAGATTAAACACTTTGGATCTCTCACCGGTGATAGGTTAACATAGGAACCTCACTTACATGAGCATTGTCGGCATGAAACCTCTGCATAATTTATTATTAACATTTCTCATTTAAAACTCTAATTGATAAGTTATCTAACACCTGCTTGCTAACACTATCCATTGTCAGGAATATTATCTATTGCTTTTCTGAAAAGCAAAGGAAAGGAGCCATCCAGTCAATATTTCTTTTACACCTGGTTTACTGCAATTAATCATACCTGCCTATTTATCTTTCTGGTCCACTGCAGTGCACTCAAATTGCTGCAGCCTGACTTTTCACTGGTCTGCAAAAAGGTTCACATTTTCAGTCCTGTTGCCTTTTTGCATTGTCTAACTACGCAAAAAGGATCTTTATTCAAAGTCCTAGGTCTTTGCAGGTTTAGACATTTGTTGTATGTGCTTGGCTGAGGAGCAAATGGGCGAAGCTACCATCTGTGGGATTATGACTGAACACCTCTAAGTTAGAATCCCCCCTAAACCGTTATGAACCGGCAGTGCCATGTATTTTTCTGCACCACATCAAATACATGCTAGGTTGTACTATTTTTTGTGTCACAGGAGCTGTTACAAGGATGTAAAATAATCAAATACCCCATAGTCAGATCTGACCATAACCCTTTAATTTTAGAAATAAATATTCAGATGAAATCCCCACTGGCATGATGGACATTTAATAGGGCTTTACTTAGTGAGGAAGGCTATCTACAGGACATGGAGAGGTGGATCCCCATGTGTATTAAAGAACATTTAGGAAGTACTATCATATGTGTAGTCTGGGATACTTTAAAGGCTGCTGTCAGAGGAGAAACATCTAAGTATGGGTGGGAGTCACAAAGGAAAGAGAAGAATTTGTTTTAACATTGTATGATGACCTGGGAAGGGGTGAAGCTGACTTGATAGATATTCTTTCAGACGGGGAGATTACGAGATAGCCCAATCAAAGATCATACTCGCCAGGTCAGCAATCACAGAGATATCGATCAAGAAATCGGCCGGCAGGTATATGGCCTGGCGAAGCAGGGTTATGAGAGCAACGAAAAAGTGGGTCATATGCTTGCAGTCCGCACTAGAGAAAAACTGGTACAAGCCCGGATCATTGAAATTAGAGATCCTAGTGTTGGCATGGTTACCGAGCCAGAAGCTATTCTCTCTGCATTCCCAAAATGTTAACAGAGATTATATAAAGAGGACATCCAGATAGGGGATCGAGAGAGTGAGGAATATTTAAGTGGGCAAATTCTAGAACAGCTTTCCCCTGAGGAGAAAGACATTTTGGAAGCACCAATTAAAATTGAGGAGATAAAAAAGGCGATCGAACCTCTGCCACTTGGTAAAGCTGTTGGAACGGATTTGATACCAGGGGAATTTTATAAAACATTTAGGGCACAGGTCACGGAAATTATGTTAGAGATACAATCAGGCAAGATGGCGCCCGAAACTTGGAAATCAGCTAATATTGTAGTATTTCCAAAAAAAGGCAAACCTATAAATGAATTGGGGTCATACCGACCAATTACGCTGGTCAACAGCGATACAAAGATTTATGCTAAAATACTGGCCTATAGGCAAGCTTCAGTCATCAAGAAACCAGTCTCTCCCTATCAACAAGCATTTGTCCCGGGCAGGGGACTGATAGAACATATCTGTCGAAAAATTGCCCTATTTGATTCCACCAAGCTTACGGGAGACCCGATGGCTTTAATACTGTTAGATGCAGAAAAAGCCTTTGTAGGGTCTCCTGGCCCTTCTTGTGGGAAATTATGGAGAGAAAGGGCCTGAGGAAAGGATTTATTGGGGCTATTAGTTGTATATATCGGAAACCCACTGCCAGAATAGCCATGATGGGGTCCACATCCGATGTAATTAAAATTACACGAGGCGCGCAACAAGGGTGCCCCTGTTCTCCACTATTGTTTGCGGTATACATCGATCCCTTAATCAGGAAAATAGAGGAGAACCAAAAGATTCAGGCTATACATACAACTGGAGGAGACACCAAGGGTTTAGCCTACGCGGATGACTTGGCAATAGTTACAACTAACCCACAAGTGGCCCTTATTGAGAGAGAAAAGGAAGCAAGCCATTTTGGCAAAATCTCGGGTATCATCTTAATGAAAGTAAAACGTTAATCATTAAGAATGGGAAAATTGACCTGGATGATGCTCGAGTAGTGAAGAATGCTAGATATTCAGGGGTCGAGATCATCGCTAATATAGATGAAATTGTCAATATTAATTTTGAGCCTCTGATACAGAAATATAAGACAGATCTTGATAGGATGAACAATCTACATCTCACACTGTTAGGTAGGAGCAACGCAATTAAAATGCTACTTCTACCAAAAGTCGTATATTTTTTATGAGCTATTCCAATGGAAATAAATAAATCATGGTGCTTAGTGCTGAACCAACTGTTCTCTAGATTCCTGTGGGATGGGCAATGCCCTTGAAAGCTTTAAAATATATGACTCTGCCTAGAGATCGCGGGGCCTGGTCAGTTCCAAATTTTCAAATATACTATTGGGCAGCAGCATTATTACAGATGGCTGATCTATTAGGAAGAGATAGCGGCAAACAAGGGAAGTAGCGAATGTTTCCATATACGAGCTAATATTTTGGGGGCGGAGGCTAAAGGCTGTCTTATGCGACATATTGATTTCGCCTACTTTAAGAGAGTTAAATTCAAGCTATTACTGTGAGCATTCAGAGTTTGGTCTGCAGTCCGAAAAAAGCTGAGCATTGGAAGAATCCATAGATATTCCCCTTTGGTCAATAATGATTTACTTCCAGCTATATTCCATGATGGATATATGAGAATTTGGGCTAAAAGTGGTGTGAGGCATATCGGAGATTTAATGGAAGACAAGGATATATTTTTGTTTGGCACAGTTCAAGGAAAGTTTGGGAAAGGGAACAATCACTTCTTTAAATACTTACAATTAAGGGATTTCCTGACTAAGAAGGTAGCTAGCTGTAGTAAAATCCCTTTACTGGACACTGTGCTGGGGGCTTCACCAACATTATCTACAATATGTAAATTACTCAATAAGGAAATGGGGGATCATTTAACTAAACATACAAACCGCTGGCAGGATCTGTAACAAGCAGGGCTAGGGGAATGTGAGGATTCCTTTTTGTTAAGCCAGACAACATTTATTTCGGCAAATCTCCAAGTACAGAGTTTTAAAATCTGACTCAATATATATATCACACCAGCACGGATTTTTAGATGGGGGGGGCTTCAGGTATACCCTGCTCTCGCTGCGGAACTCTAGCCGCTGACAGCGTGCATATGTTTCCCACCTGCCCTAAACTTGTTCCTATGTTAACAGAGATGGGTAATTACCTTAGAAATATGCTGGGATTTGGGGTGGATCTTGCACCCCAAGTGATAGCTTTGGGGGTAAGCAATCAGGAAATGGCTGAACCAAACCGGAATTATGCTATTCACAGCTATGGTGGTGTTTAGGCTCTGTTGGTCTAGTGCTTGGTCAGATCAATATCCTCCTTCAATACATGGCTGGCTGGGGAAATTGCTAGCAATATACCGGTGGGAGATCGCGGTAAACAAACAAAGGGGACATAGAAGCAAAAAGAGAGGGCTTGAAATCTGGGCGCCAGTAAGTAGATGGATTAACGAGGATGTTGATCTAAAGGCATAAGACCAGTTGAGCTACTCTGAAAATGTTATAACGAGTTTGGGAAGCTGTGGGACAATTATTTTTGTCTTTTTTTCTTTTCTTTGAAAACATAAAAGTAAAGTGTGCATTAAAGCAAGGTATAGCTTAACATCCATTGAATCAGAGGGAGGGGGAGGGGAGAGTGGGGGGGGCGGGATGTTTAGGGAGCAGGGGAGGATAAAATGCAAAATATGGCATTGGGCTTATTGGTATTGTATAACCTATGTTATGCTTATGTCTCCTTTGTATAATGTCCAAATAAATATTTTAAACAAAAAAATAAATTAATAAAGTCCTTGGTCTTTATGTTGCTCCATCCAACTGTATGAGCAACGACTTCCTCGCTGCTTTCCTACCAGTTAACTCCATTTAGAGAACACAAACTTGAAGGTCATTCCTTGCTTCCTTAAAGCATGCTGAGGCAAATGTGTCTTCTCAGTTGTCATGGCAAAAGTATATAAATTAAATTCCACCCCTTGAGGAATATCTACAGGGCCAGCTTTAGAGCTGGTGGCACCTGATGTGACAGTCTTTTATGATGCCACCATGATCTACTCCTTGGATTTCCTCATATCCACCAGGCAACATTTCTGCTAATCTTTCCAGATCTAAAGATCTGGTAAAGGCTTGCTTTATTTATCCACTCAGCTATTCACATAAAATGCAGATCTGTTCTTTGCAGCAGACACATTAACCCTCTGCACTACTTTATGAAGAGTCAAAACTGCCACTAGACAAAACTCTGATCTCTCTCTCTCTCAAGCAGAACATTAATCACTAGTTAGCTTGACATTTTTATTGCTCCCTGAAAGCTGAATGCACAAGGTACTCTGCAGCAGGTGTGTTTAAATTGTAAGTTATTGCTAAACACAGAGCCCCCTTTGAGGTCAGTGCCTCCCCTCCAGGTCAGCGCCCTGTGCAACCACACCCGACACGCCGCCCTAAAGCTGGCGTGTCGGGTGTAGTTGCTATGTGGCTGATGGAGCCAGAGCTTTCTCAAGGCTAGCCTTTACATTCTAACATAACGGTATCAACGATGAGTCTGTACATTTTCAAGTTATTGGTGGGACATAGTGATTAAAATCCAATTTTTGGTGGTCGTGAGATGAGAAGTCTCTCGTCGGGTCCTCAGGTAAATCCTCGTTGTGTGTTGAGAAAGCCCTGGCTCTATCAGCCACATAGGGCGAAACGCTTGTCGGCTGTTCACTTTCCCTAAAATTTGCTTTATGAAAAACCAAAAACGAGTGAAATGATCATAATAATGTAGTGAATGAAAAGAACTACTTTCACTCAAATCAAGCAGGATTGGTGTGTGTTATTTGAACAAGGAATTACCCTTCAACAACAATACTCCTTTGGAAAGGAAGAACACCTGCTCACAACCCTTCTCTGAACTATAGACATTTTTGTTTGCTGCTGAAAATCGGTTTTCGTAAAAGGAAGTGGGAGATGAAATACTTGGAACACTGCCTTCATAGCATGAATTTAAAAAAATATGTTTTTTAAACATATGGACTAATTTTTATATGATGTAACTTTTGAAAGCAGACTCTCAAATTATGATCCAAAATCCGACTAGTATTTAATGTTGGTTATTAATATGTACTTTACCATTACCTAGCACCTTAAATAGATGGAAATTTTAAATGCAATGGCCATCTTAAATGTGCAAGGACATAATTTAATACAACAATTTCTCTTATAATTGTCGAGTACTCAGAATCATACTCATATAGTACTTTCCTGTAATTGAATCACACAAACAGAGACTGTTTTGCATAATGTTTATCGTTATGGGATGACACAAAACCATGTTTATCGAAATTGAAAAAAATCGATATATTTCATGCGCTAACTATGATGGCATACATTGGACATTTCAGAGTTACAGAAACTCAGAACCTATATGGTTCTTTTATCATACACATATCTCACTCCAAAGAATCACTCGCACTATAAAATAGATACATGTATAATGTTGATGGATCACTGTGCTCAGTAAGATTGCTTTCTTTAAACAATCAGGATTGATGCATGTCTAGTCTGTCTTCTAACTTTAACGTGGGTAATTGCACTAGCACTTTAAAAGAGACACTCTGGGCTCCAGTACTCTATGGTCTAGTTGAAGGCTTGGAGCCGAAATGCGTAGACCGTCCTCTAGCGTTCATGTCTGCACTTTGGTTTAAATAAAACACTGTTTTCGTAGATTACCTGCTGGTTGTAGCGCTGTGATACTTTTGCCGAGTTCCAGAAGTGGGAGTTTTTTTAGGAAGATTGAATATATATATATTTTTATATATATATATATATATATATACATATATATATATATATATATATATATATATATATATATATATATATATATATATATATATTAATATTCACTGAAAAAACCATAGGTTATAGACCATATATAGTTAGGAATTAGCATTTACAAAACCTTGAAAATTCACTGAAAAAACCATAGGTTAGAGACCATATATAGTTAGCTGGACATTTTATTGACATAAAACCAATGAAATTCCATATATAGTTAGTTGCACTAACTATATATCGCGCACCCGCAATCCACTGCTGATGATGTCACATATTACATCATTCATGACATGGTCAGTGACATCACTGATGACATCACTGATGACATCTCAAATGACATCACTGATGACATCACTGATAACAACATCCAGTGATTTTTTGTTTCTGTAAAGTTTAAATATGTCTTACATATTGAAGAATGAGTGGATGTGTAAGTGTCTGGACGAAGGATTTAGTAGGTGCATGACTGACTGTATGAGTGAGTGATTAAATGTGTCTCACTGAGTGCATGGGTTAGTGACTAAACTGTCTTAATTTGTGCATCATTATGTCTGTTGTTCTGTAAACTGCTGCATGTGTTGATCAGTAGCTATATGAGTACCTATATGGGTTATTGATTGATTGCCCAAGTATTTGTATGGGAGACTGAGTGTGTGTGTGGCTAGCTGGGAGGTGTGTGACTCTGTGCAGATCAATGTGTACTTGTATCAATGATTGTATAAGAAGGTAAGTATGTGTTAGTATATGTTTGAAAATGTAAGGTGCTCTATGTTTAACTGTATAGACAAGAAAATGGAAGTGTCATTGATTCTTTACAGGACTGACTAGGTGTGTGAGTAACTCCATGGATGAGTGGCAGACTGTGAGTGTCTGTATAGGTGTATGAGGGCATATGATAGTGTTGTAAAGATGAGTGATTGTATGTATGAATGATTGTATGGGTGAATGAGTGAAGGTGTGTGTAGACGTAGCAATCAGTGAGTGCGTACGTAGTAACTAGTATTGGTGTGTCAATGGTTTCAAAAATTATACTCTGTATTTATCACTGGGTGAAACAGAGGTTATATTAAAATGTGAGGAGATGCATTGTATTGTCACATGAATGATATCATCAGTGATGTGGTCATTGATGTCAAATGAGATGTCATCAGTGATGTCATCAGTGATGTCATTTGAGATGTCATCAGTGATGTCATCAGTGATGTCACTGACCATGTCATGAATGATGTAATATGTGACATCATCAGCAGTGGATTGCGGGTGCGCGATATATAGTTAGTGCAACTAACTATATATGGAATTTCATTGGTTTTATGTCAATAAAATGTCCAGCTAACTATATATGGTCTCTAACCTATGGTTTTTTCAGTGAATTTTCAAGGTTTTGTAAATGCTAATTCCTAACTATATATGGTCTATAACCTATGGTTTTTTCAGTGAATTTTCAAGGTTTTGTAAATGCTAATTCCTAACTATATATGGTCTATAACCTATGGTTTTTTCAGTGAATTTCAATGGTTTTTTAATAGCAAATATCATAAGCTGTCGAATGTCAAGTACGTGGTAAGTAAAAACATTTTCGTGTTTATGCACACTGATCTGCTTTGAATGCTGCCCCCCACCCCTCATTTCTATTAGGAGTACTCTCTCTTTGCAGATAGTGAAGGGTAGTTAACGCAGGCCTTTGCCCCCGTTGTAATCCGTCGTGCCTGCTTCTCTCTCCATTTGATTGATTGTTCTCTTTGGTTCATTCTCTATTTACAAACAAGCACAGAGTCGCAATACTCTGTTTAGTCTTTGCAGATAGCGAAAAATCGTGTAAAAAAACAAAAGGAATCGAGCAAAATCAGTAGGCCACTAATGGGATCTCTTTTTGACCTCGCTAAAATAGAAACATTAGGAACAACCTGTTGAAAATAGCAATGTGTATGTACATAAGCGGCGTTCATTTGTGTTCACAGTACCCCTTGTTGATTGTTTGAATCGAGCATTGAATTGTTCGAAGTTGGTTCTCTTAAGGATCTTCTCTGCCTGCAAACAAGGAAGAATAGGAATATTCTCTCTCCCTTTGCAGATAGTGAAGGGTAGGTAACGCAAGCCTTTAACACGTCGTACCTATTTCATTCCTCATTGATTGATTGATTGTCCGAACATTGACTTTTTGGGAATTAGTTCTTTTTGGAGGTATTCCCTGTTTGCAAATAAACGTAGGAAAATCTTTGCAAGTAGTGAAAGGGTAGGTAATGCGGACCTTTCTCCCCCGTTGTAATCTGTCATGCCTATCTACTCCCCACTGATTGATGCACCTGTTTCACTCGGACCATTTACTAGAGATATCTGGCCCAACAAGAGAGCACCCCTAGTGAAAAGGACATATGCAATAATAACGAAGTGATCACTGTATCCTGTTAACAGAAACTTTAGCATAAAACAACCTGGAAAGAAAAGAATAGGAAAACGAAAATCAGTAGGCCACTGATGAACTTTTTATTAAATAACAAACAAAGAAACGATAACAATACGTAATGATAAAACCTATTATTGTCCTAGAAACAAGAAACGTTAGAAGTAAGCCTGTAATAAGAAACCTGAAAACATCGCCCCTCACTGCCCCAAAACCTGTCTGTCCCACCGCCTGCCACGGCCAAATAACGGCAAACTGGGAAAGATAGAAGTCAGCAGACATCCGCCCCATTCTAGAAACTTCCAAAGGGCAACAGGTTTTCGGCTACGCCCAGCCGGAAGCAACACATATAAGGCGGGTCCTGCTGCCACGCCTCGGAGATCATCACGTAGGGTGTAGCCGGAGGAGAGGCCGAGGCCAGCGGGACCCGGCCAGGGGGATTGACAACGCTGGAGAGTTGCAGGGGGGGGAATGTCCGTGTCCTCGACCCTCCCCTCTCTCTCCCAGTCCGGCCGCGGTGGCCCTTGACAGTTTCAGGTAGTCCCGCCACATTCTCTACCAGTCCGGCCACCAACGGCCGGGGCCGATGGGATCCGGCTGCAGCCGATAAACCAAGGAACCCGTTCATGGGGCCAGAGCAAGGGGCGTCCGGCCGACATCCACCGGAAGCCCGGCCCGAAGACGGACGGGACACTTCTTCTTTCTTGAATAATGGCTTTGACAACACTGGGGGGGATGTCTTGCACATGCCTCCGACCCCCCCCCCTCGTCCTCATCGCCTGGTCCGGCCATAACAAATCTCAAGCGAGACGCCGTGGGGTGCACTGGGAGGGAGAGACGGTGTGAACAGGCCTCTCCCGCCTCCCCAGTGGAGGCTTCCCACCTGCACCCTCAGCGCTCCAGGCGCCCGGAAAAGGGTTCTTCCACTGTGGCGATGCTGAAACGTCTCGCCCGGCAGGGTGGAGCCCGTCCGCTCATTTGACCCCGCGATCGCCAGTAGCTACCGAACTCTCAAAATGGCGATCGACGTGGCAAGAGCGGGCCCAGCATAAAGAAATGGCCCGGTCACTGGTTGACTCCACCACAGTAGTCCTCCACGACCTTGAAGATTCTAGAGGAGCCGCGGGAGTCTCCGACCCCCGCAGACACCCCCGATGGGGAATGACTGCCATGATCGCCCGTGGAGTGACAAAACTGTATCCGCGGCAGGGTGGAGCCCGTCCGCTCATTTGACCCCGCGATCGCCAGTAGCTACCGAACTCTCAAAATGGCGATCGACGTGGCAAGAGCGGGCCCAGCATAAAGAAATGGCCCGGTCACTGGTTGACTCCACCACAGTAGTCCTCCACGACCTTGAAGATTCTAGAGGAGCCGCGGGAGTCTCCGACCCCCGCAGACACCCCCGATGGGGAATGACTGCCATGATCGCCCGTGGAGTGACAAAACTGTATCCGCGGGACGTCGGCGCTCCCATGCTGGCGCCAGCCTCACTTTGAATTACTAGAATCCTGCAAACCTCAGTTCCGGTGAAAGCACACTGTGACCCGGTAGGAAAAATTGTTGCACCCCCTCCCCTTTTTGACTGATAGTTCAAACCACCGATCCTTTCCTTTGCCCTTTTACCAGAACTTTGGACTGCCTCCCCCTCTTTTACATTTTCTAGAGAAAACAAAACATTAACCACTCCATTAGCATAGCAGTTGACACCAGAACTGTTTTCAAATTGAAAACCAACAACATCTTCAACAGAATCCTTTTTGTTTCTGCTGTGACCCTGCTACAGCACAGGCATTGTCCCCAGCAGTAATTCTGCAATGCCGGTAAGAATACCTGTGGTGCCTACTGGACTCACTCACCCCCGCGGCGCCCCACGCCGTTATTTGCTGGGCGGCAACTTACTAGACATCACCTTTGTGCCATCTAGATTTCAGCGCGTTCTGCTGCCTTGGAACTATTCGCACAACAGACTGCTACTGACGACCCACCCCCAGGCAACATCTTCTGAATTTTCATAATTTGAAAGAACTAGTAACATGTCCTCATCAGGAATTTCCTCATGAAAAGTCTGCAATAATGATTCTTGTAACTCTATGGTCTCCAAACATTCGATAAATTCGCCATCAAGAGATTGATCAAAAAAATCATTCAAGTCATCTCCTCCTTGTGAGAAAATTTCATTATTGGTGCTGTCAATTTCAATAAATGTATTGGATAATTCAAAAGAAATTGCCACGGTCTCTTCGTGGTTTAAATGTTTTTACTGTTTTTGTTTTGTTGTATATATTTATAAGTTATTAAAGTTTTATAATCCTACTACTTTGTTGGAGTGCTATATATTTTTAATGTGACACATAAATGTAAAAACTTTGATGTACAAAGAGTCATCCCTGGAATCTTCCGCTTCAGGCTCGGTCCCCTCCCCAATCACAATACAGGATGGTTTTCAGATAGTAGGAACACGTGTGGTGTGACGGATCTCATCGGGTGTGGGCCTTGATCTACTATAACTCCTTTGAAGAGGGGTGATTCTTTACAGCTGGGGCCATAAACTACATCTGCAGGGCTAGCTGATAGCCTGGACAATCGGACACAGAGGAAGAGGAGTGTCAGAGGGTGCGGTAGTGAATAGGGCGAAAGGGAGGTGTCGGGCGGGCACAGAGTGTGATTCTCAGGGAAGAGCAGCGCAGATGGGGAGAGGTTTATTGCCCATGCATAACACAGAGAGCGGGGGTGACCAGTGCCTGGGGAAGATGCTTGCGAGGGTGGGGAGCCATGCTACGAATCGACAGCGTGCAGAGAGTGGGTCTGGTCAAGGCATCTAAAATGGCTGCCGTGCACGACAAAAGTGTGGCATTTCAAAAAAGGCAAGATGGCGCAATGTTTTTCAACACTTCCTCATTTCCTTCGAATCGAACGTTAACAGACGTTGGTGCATATTACCAAAGTTAAGCGATATTTATCGCTAACGATGCTTACCAACGAATTTTTTACCGCTAAGCATCGTCAGAAATTATCGAAGATAAACCTTGCTATTATCAAGGTTTATCGCAAATGCGATAAAAAACGACCGCAATGCTTTAATATCGCTGAAAACTCAGCGATATTCAGGCATTACCGAGCTAATGCTCTTAGCCATGTTATCCACCTCCCATTGGATAACATGGCTAAGAACTGCTCAGGGCAGGTGTTAGTGTTTGGAGATATTCGCGCTTAGCGCGAATATCTCCAAAAGTTGGTAATAGGAGATATATATCTTGCATGTTGTAATGCAAATTATTGTGGTATATGGAACTCATACCATAATCTCTCAGGAAAGCAGAAACTGATCCTTTTGGGACCGCCTGAGAAGGCCTAGGGGGTGAGGGGTACTCTACTTTGCCCCCTTTTCACGTTCCGAACTATTTTATTTTACTCTCTTCTGTAATTACACAAAATAGCAGCGATAAGATGCATCAGAGACTCACAGTGAGAGAAAGGAGGCCGGAGATGAAGAAGAGATGTCAAATACACATTGGAGATAATATAGTGGGAGAAGGGAAGTAAATATGAGTAAACTTACCATGTAACATAAAAATGTTGCACTCTATACTATAAGTCTCATTTTATACTACAATCACTTCGCTACAACCTCATAAATTAAAAATAAAAATGAATAATGTCTCAAACAATTTTTGATTTCTAAATATAAATTTATTCTTCTGAATTTTCTAAATTTGAAAGAACTAGTAACATGTCCTCATCAGTAATTTCCTCTTCAATCATCTCATCTGGAATCTCCTCATTAAAAGTCTGCAATGATGATTCTTGTAACTCTATGGTCTCCAAACATTCGATAAATTCGCCATCAACAGGCTGATCCAAAAAATCATTCAAGTCATCTCCTCCTTGTGACAATATTTCATTATTGGTGCTGTCAATTTCAATCAATGTAGTGGAATCATTCAAGTCATCTCCTCCTTGTGACAGTATTTCATTATTGGTGCTGTCAATTTCAATCAATGTAGTGGACAATTCAAAAGAAATTGCCACGGTCTCTTCATTGTGAGCCATTTTATTTTGAAATTGCTTGCTGTAAATTGCAGAAAAAAATAATCACTTTCATTTATCGTTTTTAGTAATACATAATATAAAACTAACTTTATCAAGTATTTAGTATAACAGAAGGACTGCAAATAAATAACAGAAAACATTTTTCAAATTATCTTCAAGTGTACAACATAGTTCCCCTTACAAATTAACAACTCACCTTTTTAAAAGTAGGAGAAGTGTTAGTACTGTGTAAATCAAACACCAGAAATTCACCACCAAAAATTCCTCACAAATGTACCTCAGACAGTAGTATCACAAAATGGCTGTGGTTTCCTCTCATTTGAGATATATACATAACCAATTAACTTTCATCACACACAAATACAAAACCAAAGTAACATTTTAATTGGTTCTAAATTTCAACACTTTCAAATGTGTTTTCCCCATGCAATTTTCCATAGGACATTTACATACGTCTACAGCCTGAATGGTTGAACGGAATTACACCAAACTTGGCAAAATGGTACATCAAACCTAAGAGGTCAGGAAGGATCTACTATGCCCCCTTATGGTCATTTGCCCCTTCGCTTTGGCCTCCTCTTGTCTCTCGATCCTACAGAGAGACAAGATGGCGGCCGCTACGGACTGTTTGGAATGTTTACAGACGCCGGAGAACCAATCAGCTTCGCAAAGCTCCGTAACGCGAAAAGTACGCGAAGCGGAGCGCTGTTACAGATATATATCTTTTTTTTAACGTTAATTTCTCAAAATCCACTGGAGCACATATATTGAGACCTAGCAAAGGCACATCGGGCTACCAGTCCCTAATATTTTGCCAAGTTTCGTGCAAATCCATTCAGCCGTTCGATTATTATTATTATTTTTTTTTTTTGCCCCGCGGGGCCCTTTTAAAACCTCCACATCAAACCTAGGGGGTCAGCGAGGATCTACTATGCCCCCTTATGGTCATTTGCCCCTTTGCTTTGGCCTCCTCTTGTCTCTCGATCCTACCGAGAGACAAGATGGCGGCCGCTACGGACTGTTTGGAATGTTCACAGACGCCGGAGAACCAATCAGCTTCGCTTCACAAAGCTCCGTACCGCGAAAAGTCCGCGAACCGGAGCGCTGCCCGGTCCGCTGTTACAGATATATATCTTTTTTTGAACGTTAATTTCTCAAAATCCACTGCAGCACATATATTGAGACCTAGCAAAGGCACATCGGGCTACCAGTCCCTACAATTTTGCCAAGTTTCGTGCAAATCCATTCAGCCGTTCGGGCTAAAAGTGAGGCCAACCGCCCTATGGGAAACTCAATGTTAAAAACACGTTTTGGGACCCCCCTTTTTTCTCGGCCCCCCCTTGACGAACCCCCCCCAAATTTTCAAGGGCTACTCAGAAACAAAATGTGCCATTTTCCTGAAAATTTCAGCAATTCCGTCCACAAACGCCAAAGTTATTAGACATAGAATTTTCAAAAATCCCATAGAGAAAAAATCCTAACTATATATACCTACTGGCGACCGCCAGTAGGTAATATATATATATATATTCACAGAAAAAACCATAGGTTATAGACCATATATAGTTAGGAATTAGCATTTACAAAACCTTGAAAATTCACTGAAAAAACCATAGGTTATAGACCATATATAGTTAGGAATTAGCATTTAAAAAACCTTATTTTACTCACACAAAACCATTGAAATTCCATATATAGTTAGTTGCACTAACTATATATCGCGCACCCGCAATCCACTGCTGATGATGTCACATATTACATCATTCATGACATGGTCAGTGACATCACTGATTACATCACTGATGACATCTCAAATGACATCACTGATGACATCACTGATGACATCTCAAATGACATCACTGATGACATCTCACTTGACATCAATGATCACATCACTGATGATATCATTCATGTCATAATACAATGCATCTCCTCACACTGTAATATAACCTCCGTTACACCCAGTGTTAAATAGAGAGTATCATTTTTGAAACCATTGACACACCAATACTAGTTACTACATACGCACTCACTGATTCCTATGTCTACACACACATTCACTCATACAATCATTCATACATACAATCACTCATCTTTACAACACTATCATATGCACTCATACACCTATACAGACACTCACACTCTGCCACTCATCCATGGAGTTACTCACACACCTAGTCAGTCCTGAAAAGAATCAATCACACTTCCATTTTCTCATCTATACAGTTAAACACAGAACACCTTACATTTTTGAAACATATACTAACACATAGTTACTCTCTTATAGAATCACTGATACAAGTACACATTGATCTGCACAGAGTCACACACCTCCCAGCCAGCCATACACACACTCAGTCTCCCATACAAATACTTGTGCAACCAATCAATAACCCATATAGCTACTTATATAGCTACTGATCAACACATGCAGCAGCTTGCACAACAACAGACATACTGATGCACACTTTCAGACAGTTTAGTCACTAACCCGTGCATTCAGTAAGACGCATTTAATCACTCACTCATACAGTCAATCACGCACCTACTAAAACCTTCATTCAGACACTTATACATCCACTCATTCTTCAATATGTAAGACATATTTTAACTTTACAGAAACATAGTCACTGGATGTTGTCATCAGTGATGTCATCAGTGATGTCATTTGAGATGTCATCAGTGATGTAATCAGTGATGTCACTGACCATGTCATGAATGATGTAATATGTGACATCATCAGCAGTGGATTGCGGGTGCGCGATATATAGTTAGTGCAACTAACTATATATGGAATTTCAATGGTTTTGTGTGAGTAAAATAAGGTTTTTTAAATGCTAATTCCTAACTATATATGGTCTATAACCTATGGTTTTTTCAGTGAATTTTCAAGGTTTTGTAAATGCTAATTCCTAACTATATATGGTCTATAACCTATGGTTTTTTCTGTGAATTTCATTGGTTTTTTAACAGCTAATATCTGTAGCTGTAAAATGTATTCTTCTTTAAATCCAAAAATATATTTTATATGTTTATGAATAATTTTTTTTTTAAATATTTTTTTTTCTTCGTTCCCGCTTCGCGAATCGGGAAGCTTCCCGTTAGCTGACCTTGATGCCGCGAAATAGACCGGGAGCCGGTAAACGTTTCTTTACCGCAAGTGCCGCGTTAGAAAACAACATCGTGACGCCTCCCGTCCGCATGACGTTTCACGTTGTCGCGTGATACGTCATATGACGTGCTACGTTAGCGAACTGGTACGCGAAGCGAGTCGCAAAGCGCAGGTTTCTAGAAGCAAACCGGGAGGCCCTGCAAAGCGCTTAACGTAAACACAGCAAGTCATGTGACTTGGTAATAACACTTTTCATTGGTTCATTTCACTTTTGGTTTCCTAATGATGTAAGACTAGGTCATATAATCTAAAATGAACACTTTTGATTGGTTGAGAACTCTTGTTTTTCCCAAATGATGAAAATCCCTCCTTCTTTCCTCACTCTGACTTTCATCATTGTGAGAGAAAGACCCTTTGTGATCACTGAGCAATGGCTTCTTTAGTAGCTTCAGCTGGTGCTTCCCCACCACCTCCACCACATCCAAGGAAGAGTGGACCACCTGCTCAAGTTGTAATTCAACAAGAAGAAGAAGAAGAGGAACAGGAGGACGAGCACGAAGAGAGGCAGTTTTTGCCTGAGCAGCCCAGGACGTCTCACCGGAAAGAAAACTTCATTTGGCAATTTTTTAAAATTCCCAAAGGTCAGAAAAAAGTAAATGCAAGATACGTAACTTGCCTTATATGTCAAGATAGACTGTCCAGAGGGACCGACAAAAAATACAGTTTCGGAAACTACACAATGCATCGCCATATGACTAGGTGGCATCCTAACAACTACAGTGCTGCACAGTTTCGGAACGACCTAGATAATCTCCCTATTATGGCCAGAAGATCTGTTGTACCGGAAGTAACGGGACCAGAGGGCAGGGAGATGGTGCCAAATATACAAATGAGATTTGGTGATGTAAAACACATCTGCGCATTTTGCGATGGATTCATTTCCTACGGAGAAAAAAGCATCACTCTGATCAACAGAGCTATTGACTATCATATGCAAGTTTGTCCGAAACGCCCAAAATAATAAATACTTCTTTTTTTTGTTTTGTTGCTCCTGTTGAGCCCTTTACAATGAATCGTTTTCATTGCCCCCTCCAAGAAAAACCCAAAAAAATATAAAACTGTTCCGAAAAATTCAAAAACAGTAAAAAAATGTTCAGAAAAATAAAAAAAAAAGTTCTTTTCAGAACTACCTCCCCGTTATTAAAAAATTGGTACAATATTTGGAATTGTGCCAACCTCTATTTCTCTTAGTTCGCTTCCTAGTTCGCTCGCTGGTACGCGAACCGGAAGCGAACCAAAAACAGTAAGTATAAGGGAAGGAAACAGACACTTATGTTAAAAGAAACACAGCTATAAGGGAGTAAACTAGAGATACCATTACCCGTAATCCACTGCTGATGATGTCACATATTACATCATTCATGACATGCTCAGTGACATCATCAGCAGAGGATTGCGGGTTTTTTGGCAACATGCCTTATCCACGGTTTAATAACGCTGCCTTTTGCTTTATATAAGTTTTCAAATTGTATGAAATATATACCAATAGGTCGTTATGAACCTTTAGGTAGTGCTTTTCTTCATGAGGTCTGGTCGCTTCCATACACATACAGATGTTTCAAAGATGATCAAGAAGTTTATCTGAATGGAGAGGAATGCACTGAGACGCCAGATCATTCACTAATGTGTAGGCACATACAGTTACACGGTTCATGCAACAAACACCGACCAAATATGGCTTGCGTGTTGCAAGGCACGCCAGTTCCTGCTATCATCCCCACGTTCAAGTTGTTGGAAAATGGTAGTTATTTGATGCTCAATAATGAAGATTGTTCTGAGTTAATTAAAAGTATTCCTTTTATCGTAACAGTAAGTGAACGGGTTATTTGCTGCAGAAATGTTCTATTTCCTCCCACACATGAACATAGGGAGTTTTCAATCTGGCCACAAATACCAACCTTGGGACACGTTTCAACGGCATGGCAAGAATAAGAGCTCTTTTGTCTCAGAGAGAGGTGGCCTTGAGTTCGGCCCGTGAAACTTTCGTACTTCACATAGCGAACACCCATACAGAGGTGCACACCCTTTTCAATTAAGATTTGCCTTTCAATTTCAGCAACATGTTTCCGAATATCTTTAACGCATCCTCCACAAAGTCCCTGGCACACTTTTTTAAAGTTGTTACCAGTGGTCTCGTGACTTCATTTGAGAAAATCTTTGGAGTCATCCCTGCTTCCTTTCATTGTATTTTCTGCACTCTGGTTCGTAGATTGGCATTTTTACTTGCATTACCAGCGGACGCTCTTGTGCTTTTTTACATTTTTAAATATGGATGTCCCTCCTATGCAACCTCCGACCCTGCAGCTGCTGACACTGTTCCGCAATCGCATGCTAGAATATTATGGCACAATGCCGTTGGCGATATTAAGCACGGCATATGGATTATCTTTTCGGTTCTCCTACTTCACCTGTGTCCAGCCTGTATTTCACTGCCTGACCTGTGATTTCGATTGGGCCATTGATTTGTGTCTCTGCGGACCGGTTTCTCCTGACGTCGACTTTAATCAGCTGATGACTCCTATCATTACTCACGAGTTGGTTTGTCCTGGCGAAAGGATTATGGCTGTGGCATTGATGCATGGACTACTTGGTCCCTGGAATTTACTGGCGGCAGCACAGTCTTTCTTGGAACAGAGCTTTCTTGAAAACCCACCGAGCTGTCCTCTGATGGTGATAGAGGATCCGGTGCTGGGAGAGCACGTATGTTCTTTTCCGCTTTTAAATTGGATGGCTGAACTGTTTTCGGATGAAGACGGTGACTTCCTATTGGAGGCTGTTGCAGCTTATTTTGCATACACAGTTATGTCATAGACCTTTTTCATGTTTGATATGCTGAGTACTAGCATTTCATTGACAATTCATTGACTTATTTGTCAAGTTTTTATTATTTACCTTGCCTATTGGCTTAAGACTCGATAAAGTACTTGGCTGTTTTATTTTTCTTTAGCATTAAATTTTCCTAGTTTTTAATGCTTTACCTTGCGGACCGTCCACATATAAACTTGCAATCTGCTCTCATGAGATGGCACTTCTATTATCTTATTCAGTTCGTTTCCGGATCATGAGGAGGTGTCATCTAGGTCCTGGATATCTTTACACCGTGTTAAGTTAGCATGGGCTCATTACCGGTTTAAACGCCATTTTTCCTTTTTTGCAACTTCTGCACACGACACTTAGTTGTTGCTTTAGCTTTCCACCTAGTAGTTCATCGTGGTTTACATGAGAATAATATGTTATTGGTCTACTATCTGCTTTACTTGTTAAACTATATCTGTACAGCGAGTGCTAAAGTTTCAAGAACAACACGATACAGAATTGTTATGAGGTCTGATCTCCACGACTTCATACTCATAACATAAGTGCAACTTCTGCCAATTCTGGGCATGAGGCGGGTTTTATATTGCTTTGCCGAACACACATACACAACAGTTGATGCGGTTCACATGAAGAGAGAGCTGGTGTATGCTGATGTGATTCCTTCAAATCTAAGACACTAAAGTATGGGCACGCCCTAAACCAACACAAAGAGACCTTCTTAGCAAATAATATAATATGTGTATTAGGGAGGGTGAGATATAAGCAGCCGCGGGCCGTGGAGGGAGTTACGGTGAAGCAGGGAGGCGGGGAGGGGGAGAAGCAGGGTGGAGCCCTCTCTACCTTGCCCCTCCCCCTCCCCGCCTCCCTGCCCCACCGTAACTCCCTCCACAGCCCGCGGCTGCTTATAAGTGTTGCTAACTCTTATTCATTTACAGCATGTTAACATACTGTCACCATTCGCTTTTTATGTACTAGTAACTATGCTGGTAATTTTGCTACTGATAATATGTGTACTTGTATTCTCCACCCTGCTTCTCCCCCTCCCCGCCTCCCTGCCTCAACGTAACTCCCTCCACGGCCCGCGGCTGCTTATAAGTGTTGCTAACTCTTATTCATTTACAGCATGTTAACATACTATCACCATTCACTTTTTATGTACTAGTAACTATGCTGGTACTTTTGCTACTGATAATATGTGTACTTTTATTATCTAAGGTACTACGCCTGAGAAGACGGCATTAGTAAATAAACATTTCAAATACACATCTGTTCTTCTTAACTCCATGTTCTGGTTTCTAAGAAATCTATAACGACCGACTGTTCATGAGTTCCACGTATCCTGAGGTACTATAAGTTCATATTCTGGATTGTCTAAACATTGAGAGTTTGTTATATCCAATGTGACACTGTACCTAGCTTGCTAAGGAGTTTTTGATTACTAACGTGAGTTTTGGGACACCCTAATTCGCCGAGGTTCCAATCCTCTGTCCACAGTTCTGTGTGAGAACAGAAACCCTGCGACAGGGGCACCCCCGACCCTTGCTGGAGCTTCATCACACTTGCGATACAACTCCAGCAATGCGCCACCTTTACGGCACAGATACATCACGCATCTGTGCTGTTTTTGCCCCATGATGCGCCGCATTGTAAATGCAGCACACCATAGGTGACGGAACAGCGGCACAGAATGACTAACACATCCCTGGTGATGCGCCACTCATCATAAATGTATCCCTATGCTTCTTATCTTGTTAGAGATGAACCGCCATATGTATCATCAAAGTTTTTTGCATTTCCTAAATAGCGAACTTTAAGGAATAAATAGCGATTCTTTACCATTCCTAGTTTGCGATGAGCTATTTGCTAATTAGCCGAATGTAGCCCAATGAAGCCCAATGTAGCCCAAAGATGGCCGCCAGACACACAAAAAAACAAATGTAGCCCAAATATCAGCCAGATGTAGCCCAACTATAGCCCAGTGACAGAATGACCAATCAGCTTCGCAAACCTCCGTTACGCGAAGCGGAGCGCTGTTACAGATATATATCTTTTTTTGAACGTTAATTTCTCAAAATCCACTGGAGCACATATATTGAGACCTAGCAAAGGCACATCGGGCTACCAGTCCCTAATATTTTGCCAAGTTTCGTGCAAATCCATTCAGCCGTTCAATTATTATTATTATTATTTTTTTTTGCCCCGCGGGGCCCTTTTAAAACCTCCACATCAAACCTAGGGGGTCAGCGAGGATCTACTATGCCCCCTTATAGTTATTTCCCCCTTTGTTTTGACCTCCTCTTGTCTCTCGATCCTACCGAGAGACAAGATGGCGGCCGCTACGGACTGTTTGGAATGTTGACAGACGCCGGAGAACCAATCAGCTTCGCTTCACAAAGCTCCGTTGCGCGAAAAGTCCGCGAACCAGTGCGCTGCCCAGTCCGCGCTTACAGATATATATCTTTTTTTAAACGTTAATTTCTCAAAATCCACTGGAGCACATATATTGAGACCTACAAAAGGCACATCGGGCTACCAGTCCCTACAATTTTGCCAAGTTTCGTGCAAATCCATTCAGCCGTTCGGGCTAAAAGTGAGGCCAACCGCCCTATGGAAAACTCAATGTTAAAAACACGTTTTGGGACCCCCCTTTTTTCTCGGCCCCCACTGGACGAACCCCCCCCAAATTTTCAAGGGCTGCTCAGAAACAAAATGTGCCATTTTCCTGAAAATTTCAGCCAATTCCGTCCACAAACGCCAAAGTTATTAGACATAGAATTTTCAAAAAACCCATAGAGAAAAAATCCTAACTATATATACCTACTGGCGACCGCCAGTAGGTAATATATATATATATATATATATATATATATATATATATATATATATATATATATATATATATATATATATATATATATATATCTGACAAAGAAATGCGCCAGAGCCCGGATCCGGATATAACAGCTTTTATTTCAATCAGCGCAGCCTGCCTCAGGCACGATGCACCTGACGCGTTTCAGCAAATAGCCATCAGTTATGTGATTTTTTACGAACACTAATCACACCTGGGACATAGCACTTCACGATGCTCAAACCTTTGATAAAAGCTATTTGCTGAAACGCGTCAGGTGCATCGTGCCTGAGGCTGCCTGCGCTGATTGAAATAAAAGCTGTTATATCCGGATCCGGGCTCTGGCGCATTTCTTTGTCAGATGTTAATTGGCGGGAAGCGCTGTCTCCCGTCTTAGTCAGAGCCGCCCTGCATGGGTCGAAGGTCCCCGACGACAGCATCTTTTTGGAACATTATTGATGGGGGACATGACCCGCCCATCCTGCTGCAAGCTTTGAGGATTTCCGGGCGATTTTTGCAGTACTGGATGGGAAAGGGAGCCGAGGGAGATGACTCTCTGCTTGGCAGGCTCCGGACAAAGCGCTTATGGACATTTGTGTGGCAACAATTCAGACTTTTATGCACCAGCTTTCTGTCCTGCCATACTTACCTGCAACAGCATGTCTGGTTGGTATGTGGTGAAACTTCATTGAGATTACACAGGCATTCCACAGCGGCCCAAGATGAATTATGGGAAATGTAGTATGGGAGCCATCAGTTATGTGATTTTTTACGAACATTAATCACACCTGGTGTGAGAAGTTGGCCTGATGTGCAGTGTTCACTATTCTAGTGATCACTATATATCAGTCCAAACAACCCTTATTGATGATTGGTTGTAAGTCAACCTTATAGACCAGCTATCCTAGTAGCATGGATACGAGCAGTCTAAGGCTAAGACTCTAGAGGGCGTGTTAAGCCAGCTGTTTTACCATCACATTACCCCTTGAACACCCAGTGAAAGGACACCACTCAAGTGTTATGAAAATAAACAATGTATTTATTAGAATCACAACAACCCTGTACTCTTTATGAGGACAGGGTGCTAAGCACACAACAAAACTCTTACGAAAATACTTAAGTTAGCACAGTATTTACAAATGCCCGAGGGGCACGAAAAACCATATACTTTAAAAGTGGAATGCGAAATTACTAGCAGGTAAGTACAGTACTAATAGGCTTTGGAATCGCTAGGACTTGACTAGGGAATCGTTAGATTACTTCTAGGAGACCTAGGGGACTCGGGTGCAGAGTGTGCACTCTCACGCGGGATGCGGGACAAAGTCTATGGAAGCTAGTAACGCTAAAGTTAGTGTTCACGGGCGAACCCGACCTGGTAGGGAGAAAACGACAGTGGATCCTGACCCTTGGATAGTGAGGCTATGCTGGGGCACCGAAATGCCGAAGTTACCTAGCCCAGGGGCTGCAGCTGCATAGGTCTCAAAAGACGTCGGGAATCCTCGTTGCCGGACCAGGAGCCTGGAAGAAAGATGCTGGCAGGCGACCAGTGAAGATAGTTCGAGTTGATCCAAGCCTGGATCTGGAAGATGGATGACACCTGAAAGCAGAGGGGACCAAGTTCGTGACTACTAGCCAGTAGTCAGTGGGCACCAGGAGGGCACCGGATGGCAGTCACCTCGACTAGGTGAGTGGGCGACGCTGGCTCTGCAGATCTCACGGACCAGGAGGCGTTGTCGGCGACCAGGATGGAGAGGCGAGCTGTCCCACGATGGATGAAGCTGTCGGCGTCGAAGTTACCCAGGATTGGGCAACAAGCCTTGGCTAATTCAAGCCCACGCGGTGGACTCAAAATGGCGTCTTGAGTGGACCAGGAGGGTCCGGGGTGCTCCTCTTTGGAAAGGGAGCAAGGGCCAGTCTGGAGCAACCAGACCAGCAGCAGTGATGTCGTCGGGCGTCGTTCAGAAGGCCACAAGCCAGCGGGCTAGTAGCCAAACAACGCGGTGAGCAGCAAAAAGCAGAAGGGCCCCACGCAGATCGTGGAGATGCTGGGAGGCTGCACTTCGGTGCTGGAGCTGCTCAGGGTCGGGGCTTCTAGGACCCCAAAGCACTCACCAGGAAATTACTCGGCGGGCTTGCTGTGCAGAAGTCGTGCAGTCTTGCAGATGGCCGGTCCCTCGAGGTCTCGTCGCACCCACGGTTCTCAGCTGGGCTGTAGAGGTGGGTAGAGGTCAGAGGTGCCAGGGAAGCCGGTTCTCGTCGAGCTGGGCAGTCGGATTCCGGAGGAAGGACTTGCAGCAGACCGCAGTGTTCTTTAGATGGTGCCTGCGGATGCAGGGTGACTACTCCTTAGTCACAAGGGAGAAATCTTAGGAAGAAGTCTTGAGTTCCTTTCGTGGAAAGTAGTTTCAGGATTCAAAGATGATCTAATTTGGAAGGGGGCCTGCTCCTACCTTTATCTGGGAAAAGGGGGCTGGCACGCGACTAAGTCCTGCCCTATGGGTGGGACCAGGAGGGGGGTGGTTACACCCCTCTCCTTTGGCGGGCTTTCCCCAGGCCAGGGGCTGGAGTGCCCCTGGAACTGGTTTCAGCCGGCCTATGCACAGTGAGCACCGGGGTGCCACTTGCAGTCACCTTCCTCTGTAGCCCTGCCTACCTGGAATACACCAAACCCTGTCTGGGACGGTGCTGGCACCGCCCCTGGCAGGAAACCCTTTGTCCTTGCCTCCTGCTCTGGGAGGACTCCCAGCAGTAGGAGGGCAGACTTGTGTCTCGGTGGCAGCATCCATTTTGTGGATGCCAAGGCTCTGTCTGACTTTAACCGGGGTTAGGGGTTACATATATGTTGTGTCCCTCTAGAAGGGTGGAATGCTAACCCCGTCGCCAGAATTGGCGAGGGGTTAGTATTCCAATTCGTATGACACCTTACTCGACATGTTTTGATAAAGCGATACCAGAGTTGGCATATAACCGCGAGGATTATAATGCACTTAAGAGTATATGGTATGCGATATCATGGAAACGGCTAAGGGATGGATCACGAAAGCCGCAGACAGGCTCAGCTCATGCCAGAGCACCATCTCACACGATTCCAAGCACTCTGCCTTCAGGATTGTTAAGGCCTGCCATAGGAGTGACTGATAGGAGATCTGTGTGTCCATTTTAGGGTTAGATATAGGTATACTATATCTAAAGCAAAGGGTGAGTACACCACCTTGCCCCAGCTGTCGTGCAGCCAGTTGTGTCAGTTTAGTTAGTCAGCCCTGGGGTGGCATAATACATGCTTCAGCCCCTGGGAGACTTCTGGGTACACCTCAGCCCTGGGTACAGGGACTTGGAGAGGGCCCAGTGCCAATTCAGTACCTGAGTACAATTTGGATAGAGAGAACAGCTAGGCTGTGGGTCTGATTAGCAGGCCCACAGCCAGGGAAAGTCGTAAACCAGTGCAGCAAAAAGCAAAAATCTGGGTGATCATAGGATTGCAGACCCTACTCTCCTACATGACCCCCCCCCCAAACTTTGGGACAATAAACTAACCTTGACCAGGTGAGTCTTCTTGCTCTAAGTGGAAATACCTGGAGAGCCCATCAGCATTGCTGTGATCAGTACCAGGTCTATGCTCCACTGTAAAATCCATCCCCTGTAGGGAAATGGACCACCTAAGCAGTTTGGGGTTTTCACCCTTCATCTGATTTAGCCACAAGAGGGGCTTATGGTCTGTCTGAATGGTGAAGTGAGTGCCAAACAAGTAGGCCCTCAGCTTCTTCAGGGCCCAGACCACAGCAAAGGCCTCCCTCTCAATAGCTGACCAATTTTTCTCTCTGGGTGTCAACCTCCTACTAATGAAAGCAATAGGCTGATCATTACCATCAAAATTCAGTTGAGACAGAACAGCCCCCACACCCAACTCAGAAGCATCTGTTTGGACAATGAATGGCTTGGAGTAATCTGGACTCTTTAGGATAGGTGCTGTGTGAGAACAGAAACCCTGCGACAGGGGCACCCCCGACCCTTGCTGGAGCTTCATCACACTTGCGATACAACTCCAGCAATGCGCCACCTTTACGGCACAGATACATCACGCATCTGTGCTGTTTTTGCCCCATGATGCGCCGCATTGTAAATGCAGCACACCATAGGTGACGGAACAGCGGCACAGAATGACTAACACATCCCTGGTGATGCGCCACTCATCATAAATGTATCCCTATGCTTCTTATCTTGTTAGAGATGAACCGCCATATGTATCATCAAAGTTTTTTGCATTTCCTAAATAGCGAACTTTAAGGAATAAATAGCGATTCTTTACCATTCCTAGTTTGCGATGAGCTATTTGCTAATTAGCCGAATGTAGCCCAATGAAGCCCAATGTAGCCCAAAGATGGCCGCCAGACACACAAAAAAACAAATGTAGCCCAAATATCAGCCAGATGTAGCCCAACTATAGCCCAGTGACAGAATGACCAATCAGCTTCGCAAACCTCCGTTACGCGAAGCGGAGCGCTGTTACAGATATATATCTTTTTTTGAACGTTAATTTCTCAAAATCCACTGGAGCAAAATCCACTGGAGCACATATATTGAGACCTAGCAAAGGCACATCGGGCTACCAGTCCCTAATATTTTGCCAAGTTTTGTGCAAATCCATTCAGCCGTTCAATTATTATTATTATTATTTTTTTTTGCCCCGCGGGGCCCTTTTAAAACCTCCACATCAAACCTAGGGGGTCAGCGAGGATCTACTATGCCCCCTTATAGTTATTTCCCCCTTTGTTTTGACCTCCTCTTGTCTCTCGATCCTACCGAGAGACAAGATGGCGGCCGCTACGGACTGTTTGGAATGTTGACAGACGCCGGAGAACCAATCAGCTTCGCTTCACAAAGCTCCGTTGCGCGAAAAGTCCGCGAACCAGTGCGCTGCCCAGTCCGCGCTTACAGATATATATCTTTTTTTAAACGTTAATTTCTCAAAATCCACTGGAGCACATATATTGAGACCTACAAAAGGCACATCGGGCTACCAGTCCCTACAATTTTGCCAAGTTTCGTGCAAATCCATTCAGCCGTTCGGGCTAAAAGTGAGGCCAACCGCCCTATGGAAAACTCAATGTTAAAAACACGTTTTGGGACCCCCTTTTTTCTCGGCCCCCACTGGAAGAACCCCCCCCAAATTTTCAAGGGCTGCTCAGAAACAAAATGTGCCATTTTCCTGAAAATTTCAGCCAATTCCGTCCACAAACGCCAAAGTTATTAGACATAGAATTTTCAAAAAACCCATAGAGAAAAAATCCTAACTATATATACCTACTGGCGACCGCCAGTAGGTAATATATACATATATATATATAAATATATATATAAATATATATATAAATATATATATATATATATATATATATATATATATATATATATATATATATATATATATATATATATATATATATATATATATATATATATGTGTATATATATATAGAGAGAGATTGACCAGTCTGAAGGTATTTTCCTGTAGAAGAGTAGCTTACTGGAGGTGTATCAAGATGCTGGGAAGATAACAGGATTGGACCGGTCTGTAGGGCACTCGTGCAGTGCCTGAGGGGTTGGTCTGACAGGTCAGTGAGTGGAACATTTTGTGGCTGCTTTTGGGCCTTTTCTATGGTCTGCTGGGCCGGTTTTTCCTGTTGATTTTCCTGACATTAAACCAAACATTGCCTGTAGCAACCTTAAATCAATGTAGTCTCCTATACCACACAAAACATTTATACAATTTGTCTTTATAAGTTCAAAACTGTGCCAATTTGCAAATAGGGGCCACTTTTTTAGGTATTGAATACACTAGGAGGGGCCCACTTTTATTTTTATAATCCACATTTGTAAAGCGCACAATCACCCGTAAGGGTCTCTAGGCGCTGGGGGCCGTCGGGAAGATTAAGCAAGCTATTGCTCAGAGTCACATGGTGCTGGGCTAATCTGCCACCGGTGCCAGGGATCGAATCGTGATCCCCAGATTCCAGAGTCAGTCACCCTAGTCGCGGCGCCACACCTCTTCCCTCACGGCGCCACACCTCTTCCCTCGCGGCACCACACCTCTTCCCGAGGTGTGGTTTTGGTGCCCGGGCCCATTTTCTGTCCCAGTACGTCCCTGCATTGGCCGAAATCCTTTAGTTTTCTAGTGACATGAAGTTCGGCACATAGGCTTCGATGAATTTCATTCCCATTGCCTTGCTGGGACTTTTTCCTCTGATCAATTCTTTAGCTTTCTGTTCCGCCTCATTCCTTGCACAACTTGTATGTGTATTTCGCTCTTCTTTGTGATCAGAAACAATTGAAGAGGACCTGCAGTTACTGCTCAGTAAGTCGAAAGAAATTAAAGACGGAGCAAATAAATGTAATCCAAACTTGGTCTGGCATTGGGCTTTGATGTTGTGTGTCCCAGATTGGATGCTACAAGTACTATTCACATACTTGACTTGTTTTTACTGCTTAGTATTTTGAAAGCTTGGTATTTATGTAGTTCGAGTTCACATTCTTGTGCCGCGTAGGGCTGCTTGGAGTGCTTGTTCTTTTTCTTGAACTCCAAGCTCAACTGGTATATTAATTTTGAGGCAATAGGTTCCCGCTGGTTTGGGAGTTTGTCAGTCTTAGCTCCATTTCCAGGCAAAGTTGTTTGGGGTTTGCCATCTTCCTGCTTTTTGTTCATCACTATTATCATTTACAGTCAGTTTCTTGTGTGAATCGGTGATTACAGGTGCTGATATGCCTTAATTTGGTTTGAGACTTTTGGCTTCTGACACCTGCCCTACTCTTCCGTTCCAGCACGCTTAAAGAGTCATCTTTTATTTAGATGTTCTTTTCAGGTGACTACTAATGTCCATTTGTGCTGTATCTGTGCACTGTTATTTGCCAATTATCTTTTTATGCTTTGCGGCTAGAATTCTTTATAGTTGGCGTTATAGACATGAATTACCCTCCCTTTCATCCCAAGAATGTTTGAGATGATGGCCCCCTCTGCGGCTTGTAGGATTGTCTGTTATTTGATACTAGTGCGTTACAAGCCAGTACTATTTTCATTAACCCTCTTGGGTGTGATAGCATTTTCAGGCGTTTATTAGTTTTCAGTTACTTCGGCTGACCCAGGACCATCTCGCATTCAAGAAACAACTCAAGACCTGGCTGTTCGAGCAGTAGCATACCCCTCCCCCCAAGCGCCTTGAGACCCTCCCGGGTGAGTAGTGCGCTATACAAATGGCATGATTGATTGATTGATTGATTGAGTTACTCAATACAGTTGGATTAGCCAATCATAATGAACATGCAATACCCTAGTCCATCCCAGTTGAGAGACTAAATTCATTCTGTAATGCTTACTTCAGATGTTCATGAAATATTTAGACCCAGCTTTTTCGATCTCCATGCTCTTATTCTGAATCCACTTCATGTTGTTGGGGGATGAGGTCATACATGATCTTAAATGTACTATACTATGGGCCGTGACTAGCAGACAAACAAAATGACCACTGACTAGAGCCGCTTCGAACCCACACAGACATCTAAGCAAATCCGTGCACTGATCCGTGACTCAATCACCCATCTAAGCGGTGAAATAGACGTCAGAAAGACCCGGGAATGTGAAAAGCGACCCGTGATATGAAACGAGCACCTACAAATGCAGAAGCCTCAAGGAAGGTGATTGCGGCCTATGCACTGGCGAAAAGCCGGGACCTGGAGTGAACCTGAGACCAGCAGCCTTGTGCATAGAAGGCCCTCCCCCTACGGCCAGAACAGTGTTAACTGGGAACTCTCCTGCAGTGCCGCAGACCGCAACATTACACAGGTGAGTCTGGCGGCTTAGACCAAATCTACCCCCTGACCTGAGCTGATCTGACCCGCACTCCACATGGAAGTCACAGCCCCAGCGCAGCGAAATGGAACTACACAATGGCAATCTGACACGGACGGCGCGCAGGCATGGACGGCCATCTTACAACCATCTGAGGCAAGAGATGTGTCCCGGCCCAGCACGACACGAGACGGGGGATATTGCAATCCCGCTTTATTTTTCGTGAGTCTGACGGCTTACAACAACGGTCCCCCCTGACCTGAGCTGATGTGATCCGCGTGCCACACGGGAATCACAGCCTTGGCGCAGCGCGCTGACCCCACACAAAGACCATCCGATACAAGGATGGCCCCGTAGGCATGGACGGCCATCTTACAACCATCTGAGGCAAGAGACGTGTCACAGGCCAGCACGACACAAGACAGGAGCTATTGCAGTCCAGCTTTATTCCCCCCCTCCCATCTCTATCTGCCATATTGGAATTGGTGAGGCGGCACAATAGTCGGGCAGTGGAGCAGTGATTGAACATATGTCCAAGCTATACACAAAACCAAGTATTGCACAACAGTGAGGGTGAAGGGGGCCAGACTACATCCATGAACTGCCTCCTGCGACGGGGCTCAGGGACACCCACACCCGGGGGGGGGGGAGCTACGACCTAGGAAATGCATTTGAAGTGTTAAAAAGAATGCAGAATAGTCACTCCCACTAAAGAGAAAACACAATTACCCACGCCTGCAATCAAGCCTCCCGAGAGGCCTGTGTGCAACATCCCTGCAATCCTCAGCCTACTGTGCACAGACAACAGCGCCTCTACCTAGTGGTAGGAAGTCCGAAAGGCCGCAAGTGATGGTGTGTTACACAGGCAGGCAGAGGTGAGTACCACCACTCAAGTATTTATCACAGTGCAACGCGGCTTGAAAAGCACAATGATGGGAGGACGGTGCCAACGTGCGGCGCACCAGACAAAATTGGAGAAGTACACGTGTGCCAAAACCCAACAAGAAATGATCGGTCAACCTGCCACACACGCACCGGATGATGCCTCACCGGAAGGGTCAGAGGTTACATTACAAGATACAATGTCTACCTTAAATAAGGTACATACAGTCCTCGATTCACAGATTGGTACAATATCGGTGGAACTCTCAATGATCTGGCCCGACTTCAAGAAAATTAGTGCGAGAGTAGCAGAAGTAGAAACAACAACAGGGACTTTGTGCGATGATACCACTGAACTCAAACGTCAAGCGCGCCAGCTAGAAGCCAAAAGCAAAGCTATGGCTGCAAAACTGGATGATTATGGAGGCAGATTGAGGTGCAACAACGTCCAATATAGTTGGTGTGCCAGAGGGGGTGGGAGGACCGGCAATTGACCTATTCGTAGAAGATCTTAAAAAGTAACATCTACAGCCTAGAGGCCTATCCCATCACTTCGCAGTGGAAAGAGCACACCGTGTCCCAGGTTGTAGTGTCAGGACCCGAATCCTGGGTTCTATCCTCTACTACCCAACAATGTTACAAGTCGGGCATGGTGCCGAAGGAGATGTTTGGGCAGAGAAGGTGCGGGCCTGGAGACGTAAGATGGCCGCCGCTGTCGCCAGGACAGCTGCCCAGTAGGTGCTCTAGTCTTCCAGGTCCTAGCCGCATGAAACTATGTGAAGCGCGAGCGCTGGGAAAATTGCGCACTTCACTGAAGATCCTGACCTGAGAAGTTCGTGAGATTGAGGAGGTTATAGAATTCAAATTTGTGGGCAAAGTTAATTAGCTAAATCACTGTTAGGCTGTAACGATTATTGAGGAAGCATTTCCGACTCGGAACTCGGCGCGTCATCCAAGCGCGAGTTGTCGAGTAATTTCCAAAGAACCGTGCTGAAGTTTGCCGCTGGCGGGCGCTCGCATGAGAGAAAGTGTTGAGCGCCGAGCGGAGGAAAGAACTGATGACAAGTAACAGAGAGAGGAGTCAGCGCTGGAACACAGACTCTAGAAGACCATAAGCTAAGTGAATAATAACAGAAGTTTAAAACTGGTTGTTCAGGTAATTAGATATTTTCCGCTCGAAAAAAGGAATTCAGGCAGATACATTCCTGTTGAGAAAAGAAAGAAAGAAAAAACAATGGTTAATATGGACAGTACGCTGTCGTTTGAAAGCATGTAAATATATGTAAATGTGAGAGTACATACCAAGAGTTCACGACGTGAAAAGTAATCTGCCAACCTATGAGAAAATTAAAAAGACAAGATTAGAAACTCAAAAGACATCTATAGAAGAAGAGAAAAAAGAAAGGAATAACAACCCCCGTTTAAGAAGAGACTCCACTAATAGTGAAGTAAGTGCACTTAATGGGAGTAAATAGATTTGGGTAGTTTAGAACCACTAGCGAGGAAGGTGTTACATATAATAATTGTTTCTTCTTTTACACTAGTAACAACTATAGAGGAGGAAGGCACACAACCACTAATAGAAGAGGAGCTAAGGTCCTGCATTCAAATGGTGGGTGAGAAAAGACAATAGACGAGATTTAACAGAGAGAGTAGGAGGTTAGGTCAATAATGATGTGTTACTGTTTTTAGGTTCCATCCAGCAAGACAGCGCCAAGAATAGCTGACTGAGGAGCCAACTCAGGACCAGTCTCTTCTCTGTTTGTTATTTTATCCAATTCCCCCGTCCCTTAAGGTAACGATGGGAGGTTCTGTGTAAGACCTACCGGCGTTGCTGAGAGGGACTAGGGTTCTAGCATCTCTGTTCCTGTGCAGTACGTTGGTAAGCTAGTACAAGTTATTTAGAGGTTTGACAGGTAGGCCCAGACCAGGTGCCCCCCCACCCCCCCAGACCCATTCTGGCCCGCATTTTATACTTCCGAGATAGTGATCTCATTCTACAAGCGGCTAGAGTGGCACCACCAGGGCGTTTTGAACACATCACAATAACTTTCTTTCCTGACTACACAGCAGCAGTGACAAAGCAGAGGCGCAGCTTCTTGGACGTCAAAAAAGAACTGAGGAATAGAGAATTGAAATACTCCATGCTCTTCCTGGCTACGTTGCGGGTAGAGGCAGAAGGGAAAGCATGGTTCTTTAATAGACCTGAGGAGGCCCTGAAGTGGTTTGAAGGCTGGCACCTAGTCGCTAAACCTAAGAAGGCGGGCAACAGATTAGCCACCTGCCAAATATCACGCAATTTGCACCGGAAGAAGCAACCTCCACCAACGGTGAATCGCTTCAGAAACGCTGAGAAAGGTAGAATTTCTCCCTTCCAAGAGACTAGAAGCTACATTATTGACTCTCTAGTATACTAAACTGTGATGCGTGTGTGCTCCACAGGTTATACATCTAGGTAGAGATCTCTGCAGATATTAATGAGCTTGTACTTGAAGGATAAGCTACACCTGTTACTGTTCCCACACAAACAAGAGACACCTAATGACTCGATGTCAAATAATTCACGGCCACTGTACGTATGTTCACTTATGTACCATATTGAAAACTACTATTCATATACCACAGTTACAGGGGTGTTCTGGTGGGGACTCTGGAGGCAGATATTTATTTATTTGAAGGTTTTATATAGCGCGGGTATCAGAGTGCTTTAAAAGGAAGATGTTGGACACAAGTACATGCATAGAAAAATAGAAATATAGGTGATTCCGATAACAGTAGATCATTAATAAAGACTAATAATTATATAACAGTGGTAAGGAGTAGTTTCTGTACTGTAACTCCAGTTCTGTAGTAGGGGTATCTCTGTTATAGTCATAATCTAGTGAATAGTCCCGCCCATGTTCGTGGACCCTGAAGCAATCAAAAATAATCTCTTAAATTGTCAAAAAATGCAGACCTGCACAGACACTTAAGAGAGATTTTAAAGACAGATAATGCAGCCTATTTCCACAGGCTACACTGTCCAGTACTTCAACTAGAAATTCCACCAAAAATCCACAAACAGCACAGCCTGTCCAGATTTCTTCACATAGAAAAACTTGCTTTTACCAGCAAAACCCTCTGGAATGATAGAGAGGAAGGAGTGGGCGGACAAGCCCCATAGGCTGCCATTATGTGGCTCAGAACAGGATACTGTGCCTTTAAGAGAACTTTCCAGAACTCTCTCAGTATCCCAGAATGCACAGCAGGTCCCTTTTACTTTCAGTTCTTTTTGAAGGCGTAACACGCCAGACCTGTAGCATTCCTTACATGAATATCTCTCTCCACCGGGAAGGAGGGCGGGTGCTTAAGACTACAGAACTGGAGTTACAGGACAGAAAGTACTCCTTCTGTAGTAGGGGATCTCTGTGTATAGTCATAATCTAGTGAATAGAATGGCAAGCCCATCCCCACACCAAAGCGGCGGTGGAGAAAAAAGAAATAACACCACTACTGTGCGGACAGATTTCGCAGCGAAGCCTGCCCAACCTGAGCGTCTGTCCTGGCATCAGTGTCCAGACAGTAATGCTTAGCAAAGGTATGGACTGACTTCCAAGTGGCCGCCTTGCAGATTTCTGCAATTGGAACATTACGTAGCAAAGCAGTCGTGGCAGCTTTGCCCCTGGTGGAATGAGCCTTAGGTTTACCCCCTAAGGTCTTACCAGCTTTTTGGTAACACAACTGTATGCAGGACACAATCCACCTTGAGATGGACTGTTTCGAGGTAGCAAGACCGGTCCTGACTGATCCATAATTGATAAACAATTGGTCTGACCTACGAATATCTTTGGTTTTAACCAGATAAAATTTCAACACCCTCCTGACATCCAGGGAATGCAGAGACCTTTCCACTGGAGATGAAGGATTTTGAAAAAACGTAGGTAAAGTTATGGTCTGGTTAACATGAAAATCAGATATAACCTTTGGAAGAAATTTAGGGTGAGTACGCATAACAACCTTAGCAGCATGAAATACAGTATAAGGTTCTTGGCAACACAACGCCTGAATTTCACTCACCCTGCGGGCCGATGTAATGGCCACGAGGAACGCCGCCTTCCAGGACAGGTGCTGCAACGAAGCCTTATGAATAGGTTCAAAAGGCTCCTTCATCATTCTGGACAGCACCACATTCAATTCCCATGAAGGCGAAGGAAGCCGGACAGGAGGGAACACTTTCTTCCAGCCTTCTAAAAAATCTTTGATCACAGGGATCTGGAAGAAGGAAGTCTGTGAAGGGCATTTCCTGTAGGCAGTCAGCGCAGTGAGATGAACCTTAATGGAATGGACATTAAGGCCAGACTGCGCCAAATGTAGAAGATACGGAAGGATGACATCTTCCTTACAAGTCGTAGGGTCATAGTTCTTGGACTTGCACCAGATGCAACATCTCTTCCACTTGTAAGCATAGGAAGTCCTAGTGGAAGGTCGCTTAGCCTCCTTCAGTATGTCCATACAATCTTCTGGTAGATTGAAATGGCCATATTGCACTATTTCAGGAGCCATGCCGCCAAACTCAAAGACGAGAGGTTGGGGTGCACCATCTGCCCCCCGAACTTCGTGAGAAGGTCCGGCCAGATCGCCTGCGCCTCCTGCGACAGAGTGCGCGATCTCGAGCCCCCCTGCTTGTTGAGGTAATACATCGTGGTCGTATTGTCCGTCTGTACAAGCAGAGAGTTGGTCTGGAAGGACGGATGAAAGGCCTTCAGTGCCAAGTGAACAGCTCTGAGTTCCAGGAAATTGATGTGATACGTGGACTCTGTCAGGGACCACGTGCCTTGTATCTGTAAGTCTCCGGAGTGCGCCCCCCAGCCGTGGAGAGATGCATCCGTCACGATAGTCTGTGTGGGAATGTCCTTGTGGAAGGGAACCCCTCTCAGGAGATTCTCCGCTGAACACCACCACTTCAGAGACTGAAGAGCATGCAGAGACAGTCGTATCTTGTCGTCCCAAGACCCCTTCTTCTGATCCCACTGATCCTCCAAGCACTCCTGCAATGGTCTCATGTGCAGCCATGCGTGTGGCGTGAGGAAGATACAAGAGGCCATCGACCCCAGTAGATAAGACACCCTCCTCACTGTTGTAGATGGAGCGGTCATAAGAGCCTGAGCCTTCCGAAGGAGTGATAACCGTCTCTCCTCCGAAGGAGACACGCTTGCTGACAGCGTATTGATGGAGGCTCCCAAGTACTGTATGCACTGGACCGGCGTCGGGACAGACTTGGACATGTTGATGTGCAACCCCAGCTTGTTCAAGAGAACGCACGCCTTCTGGAAGTGCACCTGAGCTTCCGAGAAGGAGGAGGTCTTGATCAACCAATCGTCCAGGTACGGGTAGACAAACACCTTGTTCTTCCTCAGGTGTGCCGCTACCACTGCCATGCACTTCGAGAATGTTCTGGGCGCAGACTTCAGCCCGAATGGCAGTACTGTGTACTGATAATGATTGGCGCCGACTTGGAATTGCAGGAACTTCCTGTGTTTGTGTGCAATGGGCACATGGAAGTACGCGTCCTGTAGGTCTATAGCACACAGCCAGTCTCCCTGTTGCAGCTGAGGATAAATCTGATGCAATGACAGCATGCAAAATTTCTCTCTGCGAATCCACTTGTTTGCTTGTCGCAAATCCAGAATGGGCCTGAACTCGTTCTTGCCCTTCTTGCGAACCAGAAAGAACCGGGAGTACAGACCTCTTCCCCTTTGAGACAGCGGTACGTCTTCTATCACCCTTTTCCTTAACAGGATATTGGCCTCCACCTGGAGCTCGCGCAGCTGAAACTGCGAGCTGACTGGTGGAATTGCTGGAGGCGGGCTGGTGAACCGAAGACTGTATCCATTGCAAACAATATTCAGCACCCACTTGTCCTGAGTAATTTTTCTCCACTCTGGCAGAAAAAATGTAATGCTTCCCCCCACCGGAGTGGGTAACGGATGCAGGGGAAGTAACCGCTCAGGGCCTAGACCCAGCCGGGCCCTTGTTCGCCGCTGCGGACTGCTGGCCTCTGCCCTTCTGGCGCTTCTGGAAGGGCCTCCGAAACTGCTGCTGCTGTTGTTGTTGCTGCTGTCCTGAAGCCTGACCTCGCCCTCTGCCTTGCGCCCCGAACCGTCTCTGGAACGGGCGGTAGGTCTTCTTCTCCTTGGGCTTCTCCAACCCAACAGCCGTCAGGGTCTCGGCCTCTGCCTTCATGCGGGCCATCTCGTCGTCCGCATGCTTGCCAAACAGGGTTTCTGCCGAGAAAGGCAGGTTGGCCACCCGTTGTTGAGCCTCTGGCTTGAGGGATGTAAGACGAAGCCAAGTGTGGCGCCATTGGTTGACACCATGGCAATATCCATGCGCCACCAGAAGAGACACATCAGCAGCCGCGCTGATGACTTGGTTTGACACCAATAGTCCCTCATTCAGAATCTCTTGAAAGTCCTCTTTCTTCTCTCGGGGAAGGAGCTCAGCAAATTGTTGGAGGGACTCCCACAGGGCTCGATCATATCGCCCTAGCAAAGCCGCGGCACTTGCAGCCTTCATTGCAGTAGACGCCGTCCCACAGTCCTTCCTGCCAGCCCAGTCTAACCAGTGGCTCTCCTTATAAGGAGGTACCATGGACGATGGGGTGGTGGCATGCTGCTTCCTAGCAGCCGTCACTATGACCGAGTCCGGTGGCGGATCCATCCTGAGAAAGGCCGGGTCAGAATCCGGAGCCCGGTACTTCTTGAGGAGCCTGGAAGGAGCCGCCTTCGCCACCGCCGGAGTGAGAAACAACTCCTTAGCGGGCTCTACCAATCCTGGTACTAGGGGTAGCAACGGACGAGACAGGTGCTTTTTATGCAGCGTCTCGAAAATCACGGACGTCGTGGGCATGGGCACCGTCACCGTGATACCCAAGATCTTGGAATGAGACGATGTCGTCCACTGGCGACACCCTCGTTCCAGAGGATTCCGACAAAGTCGGCGAGTAGTCCCTGGTCCCAGAAGAGTCCATGCGGGATCTCGATCTGCGCCTCCTGTGGCGTCGCCTTGATCTTGTCGACGACCGGTGACGACTCCGCGACCTCTCCCTCCGTCCGGAACGGGAGCGCGCTCTCCTCGGCTTCGGATGCTCCCCAGGTCTCACAGGAGCAGGAGACTGCGGCCTGACCGGGACCTTCGGCTGAGGAGTCCCCTTAGGAGGCGTCGGATATCGTGGCAGCGACACCGACCTCGGCGGAACAGGAGGCAGTCCATGAGGAGGCAGCAGAGGCTGAGCAGGAGGAGGAATCGGAGGTGGAGGCGGAGTGGGATTCCGCGGCGGAGGTTCCTTGGGCAAGGGAGGAGGAGGGGTAGCCGACCTTGGCTTAGAAGGCGTATATACCTCGGAGTACACAGAGCCCTGTGACTCCCTCTTCTTCTTAGGCGGAGGCGATGTAGAGGCAGTTTCTCCTATTGGAGAACATCGTCGACGCGCCCCAGCGGACCCAGAGGTACTCCTGGCGCCAGAACTCCTTCTGCGCTTCTTCGGCATCGAAGAACGCTGCCTCGATGTCGAGGAACGCCGTCTCGACGTCGACCGGCGCCGTCGTCTCAACGTTGAGTCACGTCTGAACGGCGAACGGCTCCTCCTTGACGGCGACCGTCGTCCTCTCGACGTCGAGCGTCTCCTCCGTGACGTCGAACGCCGTCTCGACGGCGAGCGCCATCTGGACGTCGAGCGTCTCCTTGACGTTGAATGCCTGCGAGTCTTTGACGTCCTCCTCGAACTCGACTCGATGACTCGACGACGACGACGATGACACCGTCGACGGCGATCTCGACGGCGGCCTAGTCAGTCCCTTCGACGTCGAACGTCGACGCCGCTTCAACCCAGAGCCGTGGGGAGACGGGGAATAGACTGCTTTCATTCCTCTCTACGCAGTCGTTGATGCTATCGACGTCGGCGGAGAAATAGGACGTTTGCTGGTCTTCCTGCCTCTGGGGAGCCCCCCAGAGACCTCAGCACGGGCAGATGAAGCATGCCCAGACACACCTTGTGCCTGCAGTCTTCTATCTTCAAGGCCTTGGAGCCTGATCTTCATCCTCTCTCTCAGGGTCCTGGTGGAAAGTGTCTGGCAGATGCCACACTCCTCTGGGACATGAGATGAGGGAAGGCAGACGATGCACACCTCATGTGGGTCCGACATGGCCTTCTTCCTCGTACACTCTGGGCATTTGTCAAACAAAGCAGGCATTTTGACAAATAAAAGAGTGCACCAAGACACACACAAGGAAGAAAACACCAAAGTACTTCAATGAAAGCACTCAAATACTTGAAAAAGTGAAAAATCACCAAATAAACCCTTGAAAAGGGAGATCTCAATGCTCCAGGGTCCTGCTTGCAGGAGCCGGAAAAAAGAACTGAAAGTAAAAGGGACCTGCTGTGCATTCTGGGATACTGAGAGAGTTCTGGAAAGTTCTCTTAAAGGCACAGTATCCTGTTCTGAGCCACATAATGGCAGTCTAAGGGGCTTGTCTGCCCACTCCTTCCTCTCTATCATTCGAGAGGGTTTTGCTGGTAAAAACAAGTTTTTCTATGTGGAGAAATCTGGACAGGCTGTGCTGTTTGTGGATTTTTGGTGGAATTTCTAGTTGAAGTACTGGACAGTGTAGCCTGTGGATATAGGCTGCATTATCTGTCTTTAAATTCTCTCTTAAGTGTCTGTGCAGGTCTGCATTTTTTGACAACTTAAGAGATTATTTTTGATTGCTCCGGGGTCCACGCACATGGGCAGGACTATTCACTAGATTATGACTATACACAGAGATCTCCTACTACAGAAGGACATAATTCAAGTGAGTTAAGCCATGAGAATCGCTTTCACTTCTTTTTTGAAATAGGCAGTAGAAGGGTTCAGACTTGTTTCTGTAGGCAAAGCATTCCAAATCCTAGGAGCCATTCCCGAGAAGGTCCGGTTGTAAGTTTTCTTCTTGGCAAATCGTTGTGGTTTCAGTAGAAGATTCCTGTAGCTCCTAGAGGCTCTATTACTAGCAGATAGCACCAGTTTCTGAGCTAGATAGCTCGTAGTGTCGTGATGGAAGGCCTTGTGCGTCATACATACAAGTTTCAAATGAATTCTTGCTTCGAACGGTAGCCAGTTGAGGGCTCTAAGGTCTGGGGAGATGTGAGTGTTTCTTTTTGATATGGGGAAGGGCCAAATGACAGGGTTTAATAGTTCTTATTTACATTGTTTCATATTGGTTTATTATGCGACTTGCAAGCTTATGAGCCATGCCTCTGCCTCACTCTCCGATAGGGACATCCCACAAGATTGTGGAGAAGTGTGGCTCAATGGTTAGAGCAGGCAGACCTTGTTGCAAAGCTCTGGCCAGGGACCAGGGTTCGATTCCCGCCTCGGCGGGTCTCCGGCTCATTAATTCCCCTGACAGGATATTCTCGCCTCAGTGCCTGTTCTGATCATGGGTCCCACGCTGCAACTCTGGGCAATAGCTTGCTTAGTCTCCACAACGGCCCCAAAAGCGCTGGGATGCCTGGCTGCACCTGGGGGGTGCCCAGGAGTGGACATTTCCCAGGAAAGCCAGGAAGGGTTCCTAAGCGGTATACAGACAGCGCCGGGACACCTACGGTGGAGGTAGCTGTGCGCTTTACAAATTCCGACACATTCGCTCTCATGAAACAAACACCCACAGAAGATACCCGTAGTATTCCTGCACCCCTGAAGCACCCCATGCATACTCCACAGTTACCACTCATCTCGTGGTATGTGAATAGATTAAGGGACAAGTTAAAGAGAGGGCTTGTGCTGCAATATCTTAAGCGTAGGGCACCAGCAGTAGCCATGATACAAGAAACCCACTGACCATAAAACACACCTACACGGATGACCAGTGTTGCTTTGCAGCCGTCTCTTGCCAATGGGTGGGGCGCACACTTAATCTAGTTGTGGTGTAAATTCCCCCCGCACTCCACTCACTGGCCTTCCCAGCGTTGGGTGCATTCCTACTAACCTTCCGAGATGGAGAATTATTAATAGGAGGCGATTTCAACACTACTCTTGAAGATACTCTGGATCGAATGCCCCCTAGACAGCAACACCGTTCACACTCTAACTTTGCAGACTTTCTGGAAGCCTTAGGTTCGATAGACGCTTGGCGCTTCAAATCCTCACCGGCGTGCCGATACATATACCACTCTGGCGCACACAATAGTCTCCAGAATCGACTACATGCGTCCATCAGCAGATAGTGTGGGAAGATTCCTAGAGGTGACCCACTTCCCCAGAGGCATCTAAAGACCACTCCCCTGTTTTTGCTCAATATGCCTTATATGCCGCGACGTGCCACCGCATATTCCCGATACATCCTGGCTATTTACAGAGCCCCAAGATCTGGAAGGGATTACTCACTACCACAAAACACTACTCTACAGAAAATGAACCCTCTGTATCCTCCCCACTGATCCTATGGGTACGATATAAACCTGTTCTTCGAGGACAGCCATAAAAAGGAGAATGGAAAAATAGTAGCGGCCCTAGAATGAGAAGTGAGCCAACTGGACCCACTACATTCCCAAGACCCAACAGACACAAACACACATCAACTGCGTGCGTGTAAAGCAACAAGAATACAAAGAGTATTTATGGGAAGACACCAGAACTAGACTCACAGCTATCCACCACAGAGTATACGAGGCTGGCGACAAGGCCGGCAAGCTGCAGGCCTGGCTAGACAAACTAACACGAGCGGACAGATGGATGAAGGAACTCCGACTAGACAATGGGGAAATCACGACAGACCTGCAAGAAATAGTGGACACACTAGTGCTTCAGTACGAACGCATTTATGCCCCGACAACCACAGTAGAGATGCAGGATGCAAAAGCGTTCTTTAGAGATATACACCTACCAACACTCACACAAGACGAGACCCAACTATTAGAAACAGACCTAAGAACAGACAAATTAATACTAACCATTAAAAATATACAGTCGGGCAAAGCCTTAGGCCCCAATGGTATACCCATTGAACTCTACAAACGAGCAGCCACCAAACTTGTCCCCCACTTGCTAAAAATTTAAGAATCCAGTCTGGAGGAGGGAGAACCCCCCAAAGACCAGCACATAGCGACTATAGTAGCCATTCACAAACCTGGTAAACCGACCCAAGATAGTGTCTTCTACCGGCCTATCTCTTTGAACAATGCAGAAGACAAAATACTGACCAAAACGCTAGCTAACAGACTAACACCCCATCTATTGAAGCTGGTGCATTCGGATCAATCTGGATTCATGCCGGGTAGAAATACAGTGCTAAATCTCAGACGCCTGCATAATGTCCTGAGCCGTAAACACACCATCCAAGAAGAGGCTGTCATATTGTCACTTGACGCACACATGGCCTTCAACTCAGTTGAATGGCCCTTCCTTTTTGCAGTCCTCAAAAATATGGGGTTGGGCCAAAATTCTGCTCCTGGGTTCAGCTACTATACACCAAACCACTAGCACATGTAGTAGCTAACGGGCATACCTCCAATGAATTTCCCCTGGGACGTGGAACATGGCAGGGTTGCCCCCTATGGCCACTCTTCTTTGCCCTAATACTACAGCCATTGGCAGCCTGGATAAGGAAAGACCCAATTATCCGAGGGCTTTGCTGGACAGAGGGATGGGAGGACCACATATCTCTATGTGCATACGATATTCTGCTATACACGGCATCCCCAAAATGCTCTCTGCACAGACTTCTAAACATATGCAAAATATACGGGAAGTTTTCTGGTTACACCATCAATTGGGGTAAATCGGTACTTTATATCCTGAAAGGCCCCCCTCCAGCGCTGCCTAGAGGTTGTGATGTGAAGATAGTAACAAACAGCTTCAAATACCTGGGAATTCACGTCACACCAGACCCGGACGAGTTTATGACCAAAAATCTTCTGGGACCTCTACAAAGACTGCGCCGAAAAGCCAAGCATTGGCAGTCACTGCCCCTCGCCCTTCTTGGAAGAGCAGCGCTCTCCAAAATGATGACACTCCCCAGATTTCTCTATGCCCTCCATAACACCCCCTTCTTGGTTCCTGCATTGTATTTTAGAGCAATAGACTCGGAGGTGAATAATCTCCTTTGAGATGGCAACCCCGTCAGGATAGCTATGGCTAAACTGGTCTAAAGCTGGTACGACGGCGGCATCGCACTCTCAAACGTCCAGACTTATTACTGGGCCTCTCAATTGGCCGTTATTTACCATTGTCTCCATTCACCCCAAACCGACCTGGCTGACTGGCTAGATAGACATGCCCTGGGAATGGGGGGAATCAATCAAATTCTCTATAATAAAAACTGAAAAACAGACATCTTGGGGCCTCGCACTTACCGTCCAATTATGGTACGTGGCACTGAGAAACCTGGGCTGGAATGATAAATTAACACAACAAACCCCGCTGTCGGAAACCGGCAAACTAGGCAAGAGTAAGGGATTTAGACAATGGGACGCAATAGGAATTTCACGGGTGGGTGACTTCTGTAAAACAGGGAAAGTCATTACCGTTGCACAACTGCAAGACCAATATGAGATGGCGGCCACTGAGATGTTTCGTTACCTGCAGGTTAAGCATGCGCTAGACACTGTCCTTCCGGAGACCCGCCCATTGGAGGATAGACTCCTCACGGTATACACAGATAAGAAAGCCATATCCCTCACGTACCGAAAAATCGACAACAATCAGCCGGACCCTACACAATTACAACGGGAAAATTGGCAGGCCAATGTAGGCGACTTAGATGACACTTACTGGCAGGAAGCGCTTGAGTCCCCAAGGGAGGTGGAGGTATCCCCATGGTTGCGCCTGATACAACTTAAAGTGCTCCACAGGACCTATTTCACAAGCGTGACATTATTATGTTTTTTTTTTTTTTTTAAAGTTTCAAAAAACCTTTATTGAATCATAAAGCATGGTACATCAATGCATAAACTTCGAGTGAAGACATTAAGCATTATAAAGCATATATAGGTCATTTTCCCATGATGTGTCGAAGTAGGCATTAATCTAAATGGAAATGGATAATCAAAGGTCACCTTAACCCCTCCCTCCCTCCCCTAACATAACATGGATGAATGAGCAGAAAGCAAATGTCCATAGTCGTCCGGAAGTAGTCCACATGCATAACAGATGTACAAAAGAGCGATGTAAGGGTGTCGTCCATCTTCTGTACCTCACCCTCCCAGTTGCCAGTAAGGAGACACAATAATCAGGTCACAACCCCAACATAGGAATCAGTAGTAGGCCCAGTCCCGCCTGAATACAGAGTGAGCAACACATGCAAATACAACCCCAATAGCCGGTAAACAGTAGCAAAGTGTAAGCGGATACGGAGTTACTCAGATGTTGTAGTGAGCAGCGCTGCAGTGGGTAGAACCTCCCCAACCTGAATGTCCCCGTCTTCTGCACTCAACCTAAGAAGATATGCCGTGAGTGGTGCCCATATGTCTTTCGGCTGTGAGGTAAGGGGAAGGAGCTCAGCATAGTCGTGAAGCTTCTCTTGCCAAGTGGACAGGGAGTGAAGCCAGCACTTAAACTTGGGGGCGCGGCCTCTGCCCCAGCGGCAGGCGAGTAAACGCTTAGCAAGCAGCAGACTCATGGCTAGAAATTTTTTATGTATGGTGACTACAGATTGCGTTAATCCCAACAGTGCCATGAGGGGACAGGGGGCAATTGTCACACCGAGCATGCTCGTGAGTCCCTCAAACACCTGATCCCGGTATCCAGCAATTTGGGGGCAAAGCCACGCTAAATGTATGAAATCGGCTCCAGCGGCGCCGCATCGAAGACAGCAATCAGTGTCCCTTAAGCGAAACGTATGTAACTTGGCTGGTGTGTGATAGAGCCTGTGAAGAAATTTATAATGGAGTAGCCGCAGTCTATTGTTACTGGTAATTGCCTGTGTTTGAGTGCAGCTGGTTTCCCACTGTTCGTCAGTAAGGGGCGAGTCCAAGTCTCTATCCCAGTCCAATCTAGCTCTAGCAGGGGAAGCGCTGGGCGCATTCAGCGCATGTTTATAAAGCATGGATATGACGTGTCGAGGGGCCTCAGGTTGCACCAATGCAAGAAGTGGGGCGAGTGTGTCAGGTTCAGCGGGGAAAGAGGGGGTCAAGGCTCGCACATTCTGCCTCAATCTGGTAAATATAAAGGTATCCATGACAGAAGGCGTCACGTCCCCGAAAAACTGTTCCGCCGTGCGGAATATACCCTGTACATACAAGTCACCCCAGCAGCTTATTTTAAATTTACGCAACATAACATGACATATTACTTCACATGTAACTTGTAGCCTAGGGTCATTCAGCAAAGTTAAATTGGGCGAGTAGACGAATGGGTTACCCAGTCCATTGAGAAGACGGTCCCATGCTTGTACAGTGCAGTCCACAGTGGAAGGGTCACGGCTCCTTTGACTGACACGGGTATGAATATAGCCAGTGGGGACAACAGGGCCCATATAACCGTCCTCTACGGCCAAATGAGCCATATACGGTGGAGAGTGATACCAGTAAACCGCAAAATGGGCCTGCGCGCAATCATAATATCTCTCAAAATTGGGGACTTCGAATCCACCCAGTTGGAAAGGGAGCATAAGAGCGTCGAGGCTGAGTCTGGCTTGTTTGCCTCCCCATATAAGGCGTGAAAGCTGGGAATTGAGGGTGTGGAAAAAAAAGGCGCCAGGGTTGTATGGGATGTTAACAAAGAGGTATAGCAGCTTGGGAAGTATGTAGAGGGGAAGGTGGAGCCATTTCGAGATGTTGTCTGTAATCTTGTCCATTGCGGTGCCATAATTGGCACGCATCATTGCTTCCTTGTCCCTGGGTACATGGACACCCAGATATTTCACCTCATCCTGCTCCCACAGCAATGGGTAGTCGAGTGGGAACATGTGCGTATTATCTGTGAGTGGAAAGACAGCAGATTTGGACCAATTGATCTGAATTCCAGTGACACCTCCGAATTTAGTAATTTTGCGTAGTATCGGGTTTAGATTCACGCTGGGTTTCTCAATGTACAAGGTGATGTCGTCAGCATATAGTGACACCAGGAGAGGCCGGGAGCTATAGATGAGGGAGCGGTGGTTGTGTTTTTGCCTAAGTATTGCAGCCAAGGGCTCAATTGTATTGCACTGTGAGCTACTATTTCTTAAACAGTCTCCAAATTTGCCGCTTAATACACCAACTATGCCTAATGGCCATTGGGGCCTCGGCCAGGCTGAAACCTCTGTTATATTGGGTAAGACTGGCACACCCTGGAGCTGAAGATATTCAGGAAGACACTGTACGGTGTTGTAGCCTTGCTTCCTGTGGATCTGTGTTGGTTCAGGTACATTTGGATGTTGCTGTCCACACAGGGTGTTTTGAATTGTGGAGGTCCCCTCCATCACACTGAGACTGCAAATATGATTAAACGCAGCTATAAGACCTATTTTTGGGAATCATTGGTTTCGAGATCCATAAGCAGTTCTGTAACTAGGAGTATCGCATTAATGAAAAAATGAATGGGTGTCCTCATGTAACGTAACTGGTGCTATGTAAAGCGCTCTGATACCTGATTCAGTTCGGGTCAAGTTCGCGCTATATAAAACTCTGCAAATAAATAAATAAATAAATTGCCAAGGCAAAGAGGATGGGGGATAGTGGGCATCCCTGTCGGGTCCCACGCTGGACATGAAACGGAGCGGCTCTGGACCCATTGAGGAGTACAGTAGCAATGGGCTGATGATAGAGGAGTTTCACCCAGTCCAGGAAACTGAACGGTACCCCCATATATTGTAATGTACCTAGCAAGTAGTCCCATTCAAGGGAATCAAATGCCTTGGTGGCATCAAGAAAGACCGCAACGGCATCACATTTGGGGTTGAGATCTTGGATCACGGCATGGAGAGTGCGTAGATTGTGGGAAGTAGCCCGATTGGGTACAAACCCTGCTTGGTCAGGAAGAACTAAGCGTTCCATGAGGAGATTGAGTCTCGTGGCTAATACCTTGGCTAGTATCTTAGTGTCATTGTTCATGAGGGAGAGGGGACGGTAGGAATCGCAGTGTGAAGGGGACTTGCCGGGTTTAAGTAGAGAGGTAATAAGTGCCTCCCTCATGGTGCAAGGCAGGCTGCCCTCCTCCAGGGCCGCGTAGTAAACCTGTTTCAGGACGGGGGCTAAAATGGGGGCATATAGTTTATAAAAATCAATAGGGAGGCCATCAGAACCTGGGGCCTTGCCGGAGCGCATACTCATAATGGCGTCCGTTATTTCCTCGAGTTCCAGGGGGGGCATGCAAAAACTTCTATTGTCCCTCACCAAGCCACGCCAGCGCGACGACGTCGAAATACGAGGAGAGGTCAATAGGGTCCCCTCTGTGTGATGTGTACAGTGCATGGTAGTGGTCTCGGAAAACACGGAGGACATCAGGGAGGTTTCTGTGCATGTCCCCATTACCATCCTGCACCATCCTGCACCTCAGTGACATAAGTGGTAAATCTGGGGGGCCTGACAGCGTTCGCCAGAGCCCTCCCCGGTCTGTCTCCCTCTCCGTATATACGCGCCATGTATGGGCGCCCCAAAAACGTGCTCTCTGTGTCCGCCACCTGTGTGTATTCAGAAATTTTGCAACGTAGTCGTAGGAGAGTGTCGGGGTCATCTGGGTTGAGAGCCCTGGCCCCCTCTAGTTCCTTTAGCTCAATTTCTAGTTTGTGCAGGTCGGTGCGCAAAGACTTTATCACTCCGCCACCCTTCGAGATGCACCATCCCCGGACAGTAACTTTAAAGGCTTCCCAGACACTGGTCATACTATCCACCGAGGAGATGTTGCGCTCAAAAAAGTCGCGAATATCTTGTTCGAGTTCGGCCTTAAAGGCCGCATCTCGAAGGTGAGCAGGATTGAGACGCCACGACAAGTAGGGGGAGACATTCAGGGGTATCTGGAGCTCTACAAGGACAGGAGAGTGGTCCGAGAAGGTGCGTGCAAGATGTTCTGCTCGAGCCAGCCAGGGAGCTAACCCAGCAGAAAGAAATACATAATCAAGTCTTGCCCAGGTAGCGTGCAGGGAAGAGTAATGTGTGCCTTCACGTAAGGTAGGGTGGAGGTGTCCCCACGTATCTATTAGATTGTTATCCGCTACGACCTCGCACAGGGCGCGCTGCATGTTAGTGTAATGTGCGGGGAGCAGGCGGGACCTATCAACAGAGGGCTGCATAGTAGTGTTAAAATCCCCGCCCAGAACAACGTGAGTAATGCCTAATGTGTGTATCTTGCTCCACAATACCCTCAGGGCGGTCGGCTGGTCTGCGTTGGGGCCATAGAAGTTGGCAAACAATACATCGTGCGAGCATAGACGACCCCATACTAGACAGAATCGACCCTCTTTATCAGTGTCGCAACAACATAATTAGAAGAGCAGTGGCCAGCATGTGAGTAATGGTTCAGAAACTATCCTACTCATTGATGGATAAAATGGGTAACAGTTATTTATTATAAGCTTGACGATATCTATATACCTCTTCCTTACATAGACCCTTGCTTGAAACGAATTCGTCCACCATCTAGTGGAGCCACCTAATTATCTCGAACAACATTCTACCTTTAAAGGATACTCAAATTCATACCATAACTCCTGTCTGATCACTCCTTTTCAGGTAAATAATTTTTCCTCCCCTCTGGCTTATCCCCTTAGTGTTTTTTGCCATGAATGTTAGACTTTTAAATGAAATGTTTTGTACTAGAACCACCCGGTATCTCCAGTAGTTGAACATCTTAACCCAAAAGCCCCCCTCCCCACCCAAAAAAAAATCAAACGTATAAGAAAGGTCTCAATATAAACTGTCTATCAGTAAAAAAGAATGCAATTTTTGATATAAAAGTTTAATCCATATTACTTTGTGAATTGTATGAACTTAGATATATACACGGTTTCCAGCTGCTGCATCAGGCACTTTATCAGTGTATTATAATGACAATGTTAATTAATTTGACCTGAGCCTAGGTTGTTATTATAGTTCTTATTTTATTATTATAAGATATTATTTGGTATCTGTATTGTGACATTGATTTTTCTATGTTTTTTAGTGATCGTTTATAAACATTTTCTTTCTGACTGCAAATGACGGACTCCTGAAGAAGGCAATAGCCGAAACGCGCGTTGAGTTTACATCTACCGCTTTGCTTACTTCATTTGCCCATTAACTATCACTAATTCATTTTTGTGTTTCTTGAATTAATTCTCATTTACAATTCAGGTGTGTTCACTCCCCATGTACTGTAATAATTTATTGTGTTGCACTGATCAAAATTCTGAATTGTAATTTTAAATGCATACTGAATCAAAATGAAGAAAAAAAGATAAATGACTCTATAAAATTAATTTTCTATATATATCAGGTCTGGTCTTGTTTAATCTTGTATAATAATGGTCACTTGTCACATTACATGTTAATTGTGTTGTTTTCCTAGGCCTTGGCATTTGATTTATTATCTTTCACTACTGTCTCCTCTTCCAAACGAATTGTTGTCAGTCCCTACCAGTAGTGATTCTATCATTAGTAGGGGTCTTCCCTTTTTTTCAAAACTGGGAAGAGTAATGTGTGCCTTCACGTAAGGTAGGGTGGAGGTGTCGCCACGTATCTATTAGATTGTTATCCGCTACGACCTCGCACAGGGCGCGCTGCATGTTAGTGTAATGTGCGGGGAGCAGGCGGGACCTATCAACAGAGGGCTGCATAGCAGTGTTAAAATCCCCGCCCAGAACAACGTGAGTAATGCCTAATGTGGGTATCTTGCTCCACAATACCATCAGGGCGGTCGGCTGGTCTGCATTGGGGCCATAGAAGTTGGCAAACAATACATCGTGCGAGTATAGACGACCCCATACTAGACAGAATCGACCCTCTTTATCAGTGTCGCACCCTGCAGGTATAAAGGCCACTCCTTTTTTAATCAGTATCGTGACCCCCCCTAGCGTAGTTAGAATACTGGGAGAAGGTGCGACTGGAGGCCCATCTAGTCACGAAGGGAGGGGCCCGGCCGGGGGGAAGGTGCGTCTCCTGCAAAAGGGCAACATTTACACCCTGCCTGTCAAGGTACCCTAATACCTGTCTGCGCTTCCTAGGGTCGTTCAGTCCTCTTACATTCCAGGATATTAACCCGATAGTCTGCGCCTGATCAGAGCAGGTCATCCCGGCTGGGGAAAAGGGTATGGCAGAGAACAGTAGCGCAAGTAACGAGTAAGTGTACACAAGTGGAACAACACAGTATTAACAATACATAGCATGTGAAAGTGATGTAATAGTGGTACTCCGGACTTAGGACAGACGTGCCCCCCCTCCCCCCTCTCCCACACTGGCTACCCCAACTCGCCAGGAATAAACCATCCCTCCCACCTTGACCCAACCACTGAGAAGCTGCTCCCAGCAGTAACAACCCCAACCAAGAAAAGTCATGAAGTCTCAACGGGGAATGCCCTTAGAAGGAGGGCCACTAGGGGCTCCTGCCCATAATACTCCATCTCCCTATTTCACCCATCTACCACCACCTGAGTGTCAGGGGCGGAAACAACGGGCGGAGAGGAGCAGACCAGGGACAATAGAAGTTCTTCAGTCAACAATAGAGTAATACATCACCAATCAGCAGGATGTCATCGTGGTGCCAGGAGGAGGAATCACTCAGCAGGACAAGTCCATCTTGAAAGAGGCACCTCAAGAGGGTTCCGACAGAGGTGAATGAGAGCGGGATCGGTGTCTGGCAGCAGCCTCCCGCGATTCCGACCTCCTGTCATGCTTCAGGTATTCTTCAGCTTGGTGATGCGTTTGAAAGATGTGCTGGCGGCCTCGATGGTGGATCCGCAGCCGTGCAGGGTAAAGCATTGCATATTGGATACTATGGGACTGGAGCTGCTTCTTCACTGCCAGGAACTTGCGCCGAGCCTCCTGCACCGCCTGTGTGAAATCTGGATAGAAGGATAGCGTGGTGTTTTCAAAGCGAACTTCCCCCTTCTCCCACGCTGGGCGTAGCAAAGTGTCTCTGTCTCGGTAGTTGAGAAATTTCATGATAATCGGACGAGGCGTTGCCCCCGGAGGTTTGGGCGCCAGTGATCGATGTGCCCGTTCAATAACTAGGTGCGCTGAAAAGGAGTCGCGGCCAAAAATGTCACTTAGCAGGCGTTCCATGTAATCTTCCAGGCGGCCAGTGTTTGTGGATTCAGCCAGGCCAAGGAGGCGTACGTTGTTCCGCCTGGAGCGCGCCTCCAACTCCTCATTTTTGTCCGCAATCACCCTCAAGAGTTTGTCCATCTGCGCCACTTGCTGTCGGGTTGTGGTTGCTCCATCCTCCAGGCCCGAGATTCTATGTTCAACTTCTTGGAGGCGTTCTTCGTGCCCATCCAACTTGGCCACCACATTGTCCAGCCTGAGATTCATGGAATCAATTTTGGAATCTATTGAGGTCAGGCTTTTTTGCATGGTGACCAGCAGGGTTTTCCAGCCGTCGTCCTGTGTCTCCGGGGGATCCGTCTCGACCGGAGTTTTGGAGCTGGCACCCGGTGTCCTGCGGCCCTCAAAAGGCAGCTTCGACTGCCTGGGTTCCGTCTTCCCCATCCTGGTAGCTCGGGTCAAGCAGGGCCGCTGTAGGTCAAGGTCCCCAACAGCCAGCACACGTGCCCCCACCCAGCCGCGCAAATCCAGCGCTCGTGTGTTCTGGGCGAGGGGACAGCGGGCGCGTCGTTCGGGTCAGCAGTGCTATGAGGCGCCGACAGCGTGAGGGACCGGCTCCAGAGTCACTTATGGTCCAGGCGCGGGCAGCTTAAGCGAAAGGGCGAACTCATCCCCCAAAGGATCCAAGGGTCTGCGGTAGCGAAGCGCGTGGGAGGGTCCGCAGTGGAAGTAGCTACAAGCAGCAGAGTCAGTCTAGGCAGCAGTGTGTCTCGACTCTCCACGGTAGGCCCCAGGCCGGCGAACAGGGCCCCCAGAGGCAAGCGTGGGTTAAAACACTTCAGGAAGGCCACTAGTTCAACAACAATGCCAGGCGAGCAGCGGTCACACCGCCGGGCGCCGCGAAATGGCGGCCGGCATGCGGGGGGGCGGAGGGGGAGCAGGGGCCCAGAGGCCAACCCCACCGATGCAGTGCCCACCGGTTGGCGCAAGTGTGTAATGCCGTGGATTCGGTGGAGCACACCCCAGCAGGCGCAAGGAGTCCGCAGCCACCCACCGGGTTTGCAGGAGTCACGGGGCCCCGTTCCACAAGAGCCGCCAAAATGGAGGATGAGATTCCCAGCTTCGCAGTATGCGGCCGTAGCGCTGCAGGCGGCTATCCGTGCTTTGTCCCCACCTCTCCCGCCGTCTTACCCGAGAGTCCTCACATGCGGCAATAGCTGGGAGGCGGGGGGGGGCTTCTTATGTCACCACGTTTCTCTGGAGCACCAGCCGAGGGTGATGTGGCCGATGGCGGCAGGAAGGGGGGGCAAGGGGCCCCCAACAGCACCCCGGCACCGGCCTTTGTTAATCCGGGCTCCGGAGGAGCGGCAGCAGGCACAGCGGGGAACCGCACCGGTGAAATCGGGGCCGCGCACGGGGAGGCAAGGCCGTGTATTCAGAGCGGCCCTCTAGGCCCCGCAGCACCGACCTCCAGTAGACAGCAGCAGCCGCCGAGGAGCACAGTCACTTCCGCCACCTCCTCCCGCGGCAACTTCAAGGACGCCTCACCAGCGCGTCGTGAGCGGTACACCTCCAAGACTTCCACCGATTGTGGAGGAGAACCTCCAGAAGGGATCGGGGGTGTTTGCAGCCGAGTTATTGTGGCCAGGATGGGGTTTATGTTGATCGTCGTCCCCGGTCAGGCAGGAGCTCTACGCAGGAGCAGCCATTTCGCTCCAGCGCCACCTAGCGCCCCCACAAGCGTGACATTATGTAAGATCGGAAAGGCCAATGACCAACTCTGCCTGTGACAATGTGGTGAAATAGACACCTTTTATCACACAATATGGAAATGCCCGTCAATTAAAACATACTGCGCGACAATTATGAGCACAATCACACAGGTTAGTGAGGATCCTGTACCATCAGACCCTAAACAATGTCTCCTGAACATCTGGGAAGCTACAGACCTGAACCATACGGCCCAAGCTTGGGCTACACTAGGTATGGTAATAGCAAAGTGAAACATTGCCAGACTCTGGGGGGCACATACTACCCCAATACTGGGAGAATGGTGTCAGCATATGGACATGGCCATGACGGCCGAAAAGGCTACATATATTCACAGAGGGTGCCCCAAAAAATGGGAGCGGATGTGGGGAAAATTGAATACATTTAGGGGAGGCATCTGTACACCACCAGCTACAGAATCATTCTCAGATGATTGATGATGACTGAATTGGAATACTATGCATTTACTAACAGGCCTGCTGTGATGTATATACGATATAATAATTGGCTTATACCCAATTGGCAAATTTGGTTTACTTGTATATCCCTGGTAAAGTGGTACCACAGGTACCCAGGGCTAGTAAAGTGATACCACAGGTGCCCAGAGCTGGTGAATTAAATGCTACTAGTGGGCCAGCAGCCTTGATTGTGTCACTGACTTAAGTCGCGTTTTAAACCATGTCCCATGCCTTCCATTGCAGCCTGTGTGTGCAGACTTGGTTTCTCTTTGTATCTCACTTGCTCCTGCGACATATGCAGCCTGCAGCCAGCGCTTGTTTACCAGTGGTGGACCACTTCTTCAGACCAGGGATGGCGTGAATGGTTGCTTTTCAGGGCAATGCCCGGGTCTCCGTTCAGTGTCGGGCTGGTTCGCTGGTGGAGCCCGCCCTGCTGGCCTCATGGAGGAACACAATTACCCATTAGAATCACTTGTATCATCCTAAAAGAGTTGGTGGACTGTGTTGGTAAAGGTGGATGTTTACGTGACCAGGAAATAACACAAGAATATTTGATTGAACATCACAAAGTCTTTATTTTTCAACATTGATCTGTCATAATGGAAGATCTCTGAGTGGATAACTTTCTTTTCAATTCCCTGGATAAACAATGTTTTATGCATGTATTTTTGTATAAACTATTGAAGATGTTAATAGTAAGCTAACTAATAAAATTAGAAAAATATAAAAAAACAATTGACTCGTAAAATGAGTTTGGCACATTGGAAATCAACATTTTGTCATCACAAATCCTGTGATTTTGTGAATCGCTGCTTGTGACTGCAAAATTGCATGCTACATCTTGTCCACAGTTACAACAGGCACAAAAAATGTCAAATTAAGATCATAGCTCAAGGCAAAAAGTTGAATCAACAGCATTATACAATCAAAGGAATATCTCGGAAATATGAGGTTGCCTGTCCAACTAGACTTATAAAGAATCCAATAGAGGACATTCTACCTTGAAGCACTAGAAGAAGGTAGACCTCCTGCTGACCGTTTCTATATGTCATAATTGTGCATTCAATAAACCTGAACCTTGCCATAGTCTGGGTCAAGGTATGTAGAACTACTCAAGCACAGCACCAAAAAGTTACTTTATGTTTGAAATGAATGAAACTATCAATTTTTCAAATTATATCACAACAGATGAAGGATATATGAACACTCCCCTAACACGTTGTAGAAAACAGAGTTTACTTTTTATATATCCCACATTGCTATGCTGTAGAAAACAAGAGTTTACATTTTATATATCCCACATTGCTATGCTGAAGATTCATCCATTTTTAAATTAATGTCTTTTAGGAGACTATCTAAGACTATCTTAAAAGATGGACAAACAATCACTTGTTCTGACAGCTCTGTTTTACTTACACGAGAGAAATAGGAGGAAGGGGAGACAGAAGGTGCCAGAAAGGCTTAGGATGCAAAACACGTTCAACGTCTACATATCACAATAGAACAGCAATTATAGTTTCTTCAGTCTGTCAGTTAGTGTTTAGTCTTACAGTGTCACATTTTAGTACGTTCAAATCTTAACAAACCCTCTCCTTCCACAGTTAAGTAGGTAGAAAGCAAATGGTAATTTTATGTATTTTTGAGGGAAAAGAGTAACCTTTAACCACCTGCAAACGTAAAAACATAAAAGCAGCAACAATTCAATTGATAAGTTTTATTGTGCAAAAGAAAGCGATTGTAGTGTGTTTTGTTAATTGTGCAAGCCAAGCAACCAGGATAACCTAAAACCAATTCTAAAGTCTAACAAGATGAATTTGAAAACAGGTACCGGATTTACTAAGTGATTTGTAAAGCCGCACACCCCGTTTTACACCTTTGCATGGGTGGGTGTTACAGATAGCATCATTTGACAGACTTTTCCTGAACCACTTACAGAAACATAAAAAAATTACAGATTACCAGTACTCCTAGAAACGTTTTACTAAATTTCTAATTGCGTGCATGCGAATGCTTTTTCATAACTGCAGACAGTCTATACGATCCACATAGGAAAATCCCACTAAGATTTTGAAGTTGCATTTTGTCATCTCTTTTTTGTGAAGAAAATATTTTTTGTCTGTGAAGAAGCCCCTTCCCTATACTCTCACAAACTTTGTGAGCGTTCTGTTGGTAGTTTAGCTTTGGAAAGGGATATAATCCTGTTCTGGACAATTGTAAATCTGATTATAGGGGTGGAATGAGTCAGAAACAAGTAATCGAAGCTCTTAAGTTGGATGTTGGTGCCAAACTTTTCAAAGCATTCCAGCTCTAGAGCAAGATTTAGCAAAATATAATACTCCTCCATTGTGGGCACTGGGCAGCATTGTTAGGCATGTGTAAATCAATACACCACAGTGCAAGTTCACTTTCTGTCAGTTCCTTCCAATCAAAATGGCTTTGGGAAACGGGTTCATGATATTTAATTTAGATTGTTTCCTTGAGCATACACAAACAAGTGGCATTCTCATGTACCATTGGCTTCCTTTTTCAAGCTCTCTAAATCGGAAACGGCACATGCCACTGCACTGCAGTTTTGCAAATCGTCTTTATCCACGTGTGTTCCATATTCCACCGCCGTCATGTCTTTGCCATTCTTCATGCATATTTCGTGGTCTTTCAAAGAACTGACTTCTTCCTTTTCAATCATACGATAGTTGTAGTAATTCATGATGCAAAGAAATATCCCAGCAAGCAACATGGCAGCTCCACATTTATAGTACATGTACTTGTACTCGCCAAAGGTATCCACAAGGGCCCCTGTAAATTAAATATGCAAAATTTAGTTTCAAAATGCAAGACTAGGTAAAGGCAAAACAATCCGTGCACTGTTATGACTACAAGAGAAAAGATCATTTTTTACACCTGTACTCAAATACATAGATATGCAATGGTAATTTATCAAGTTTCGTTCTTTTTTCCTAAGTGTGTAAAAGGCACTTTCTGAAGCTACTCGGTTATCATAGTGACTCTTTCTAAAAAAAACAAATTACCCATTTGTTCACAAGCTCAGCAGCAGCACACTGGAGTTGGACTCAGTTGATAGGCCAGATTTACAAGCGACTGGTGTCAATCATATTATCGACATATCGGATCGACCCTTTTCTCCAACTAGAAATGGAACACAAGTTCCAGCTGTTCACAGCATTATTCAACTGAAAAAAGTCAAACATTGTGTTTGGTTTGTAGGGGAGTAATGCTAAAGTGTACGACATATGAGTACTGGGCAAAGCGCACGTTTACTACACACACACACACAAAATCTGCCTTGGGTTCCCAGACAAAGATTCCGGGGACGTGTGTATAAGGCACCATCACAATAGTGATTCTTTTTATTCTATTAAGTTTGCACCCTGCTGAAGAACAGGCTGACAGACCCATTCGCCCCCTTCCGACCCTCCCATGGGAACCCGAGCCATTTAATTCCTAAGCCCTCATGCACATGACTATTTGTTAAACACATTTGTTAAATATGCCTGACTCAACTAATTTACAAAACATATAGACATTGATATTACGGTGATGATGATGTGTCCATTCTCGTTCATGAAGCACGTGGTTTGCCGCCTTCTGTTGTGATTTATTTGTTTGCAGTCTCAGCAATCACTGCAATTTCGATGATTTGTTACTGCATTTGCAGGTTCTGATTGTCCTATAGTGCAATCAGGCAGTGAGCTAAGGTCTGGTCTGACAGGTCAGTGTTTTGGCTGTTATTTTTAGGCCTGCTTTATGGTCTGGTGGGCCAGTTTTTAATTTTTTTTTAATAATTATTAGTTTACTAGTTACTAAAAACTATAAACATACACAGTACAAACAAAATAATCCGCCTTACATCTTCAGCTTAACACAAACCTAAAGCAATTTAAAATCAAAAAATCCCCGTGCCAGCCTGCCTAAACGCAAATAAATCATGCAAAAGGCGTATTGTGCAAACATCAAAGGACCTGCTGTACAAGGGAACATAAACTATTTAAAACCATACACCATACTATATCAACCTGGGTAAGCACAAGAAAATCGTTCAAGAATGCATTGTTCAAGCAGCAACAAAATACTGACCATCCTATATCCTGTAACTAAGCGCAGGAAGATCCTACAAACGTACATTGTGCGAAAATCGAAGGCCATACTGTGCAAAGGGCATACACAGTTTAAAGCCCTTGGCCATCCTATATCGACCTGGCTAAACTCAAGAAAATTGTTTAAATGTAGATTATCCGACCATCAACGAAATACTATGAAAAGGGGGGGCCCTCGGCCCCCCCGCACGCATGGCGGCGCGGCGACCGTCGCCCCCACTGTCTCCTTTGTCGCCATTCGGCGGTGGGGGCGTGCCCTTGGGTGCGCGGCCCACCGCCGATTGGCTGGCGGCCTCCCTGACCCGGATCCTGGGAAGTGGGTCCGGGTCAGGGGGGGCGGGCTATAGGAGGGGCCACCTGGCCCCTCGGGAATAAAGAGATAGGGAGCGCCCAGGAGACCCCCTTGTCCCTGGACGCTCCCTCGCCGAAACGGTGTGCCCCGCGCTCGGGGCTTCTTTGTTTCTTTAATTTTTTCCCTTTTTTATTCGCAGGTATGGGGGTTGGCGTCGTGACTATTTCAAAGAATCACCGCCACTGCATCGAGGGACGAGCATGGAGGCTAAAGCGATCCGATACCCGCGGGAGTGAGAGGGCAGCTGGGCCAGTCGGCGGAGAAGCCAACGTGCCTTGGGGGAACAGCTGTGTCGGTCTCCGGCGGTGCGAGCAGCCACCTCCACCTACCGCTTCCTGTTTTAAAAAATGGTAAGCGTGCGCCTGGTTGGCGGCATGGGTTTGCGAGTCTCATGGTGGAAATGTGTTCTTTCACAGACGGGGTTCACTGGGCTGCTTGCGGGGGCAGTCATTCCTTAGCAAATATTCCCGCTTTTGAACAGTTTTGTGCATAATGTTCCATCGGAAAAGTAAAGACTGCTCCGCTGCTCTCGCCCTACCAGTAGCCCGGTGGGTTAATGCTTCAACTGCACAAAGGAACCGCTTAACTTTACGATGAATAGAAGCAACAGGTACCCTCGACCACGGCCGGCTTTGACTCCCCTGGCGCCCTGTGCTATAGTATTTTACTAGTCGCTGACCATGAGAGCGTGCCACGGCTCAGTACAAAAAAAAAAAAAAAAAAAATGTGTCTGAGCGCGTGTGAGTGCGAGATCGAAGTGAGCCCGTGAGAGAAAGTGTCTGCTCCACACCCGCAGTTAACTGCCATGTGGTTAGGGGACAGGTTCAAGGGGCGGGTGCTGGGTGGCGATACAGAGGCTTATTGGTCTTTTCTTTCACGGTTTCACCCCATGTCCGGTTCTAGCACTGGACGCTCTCTGCACCTTATCGCACTGCTGGTTCTTAGTTGTCTGGCCCACGTTTTTTAGTTCGTGGTTGGCAATATGCATCTGTAACCGACTATCCGGGATGCAAAGCAGCCAGTAATACGTACAGGTTGTATCAGGTGCTGGAGTTCACTCGGCTTTCGGCGTCAGGCAGCGGTTTCAAATGTACGGTTAAGAAGCCGGTTAATTTACAATTGCTTATTTGGGGCGACGCACGATCACGTAAGCAAAGTGTGTGCTTACTATAGCCTGCTGCCCGACTTGGTATTCTTTTAAAATAAGTTGTTGTCGTGATGTAGATGGGGGTTCCTAGGGGTTCTTTTTTCAAAGAATGTTGCACTTTTGTGCTCCTTGAGGGTTTAAACTTTACTTTTTACCGTTCTTCCGTTTTCCTGAGATGTGTGTGCCTGAGAAGGGCCCTGCTCTCCCCAGGGACTCCGAGAGGCCCAGTTGCTTGGGATGGTGGGCAGAAGAACAAGGATAGGGGAGTGAAGGAAAGGCTAGCGCTGAAGCGATAGGAGTCTACAGCCGTGTGACTATGTACGTGAGTGAGGGGAAGCAGGCAAGCAGAGTACACTTTGTGAATGCGACGAGGGCATGCAAACAAGTGACAAGGCGAAGAGGTCATGGGCAAGGCGCAGGTGCAAATGAGTGCGGAGGGAGCTGGAACTGCGGCCTTAGGCTGTTATGGACTAGGGTTGTGGGGTACATAGAGAGAGGGTACGAGCATTCCCCTATCTCCTAGAGGAATTTCAGACACCTCCTTTTTCCTGCAACCTTGAAGGGACTGCAATAATCCAGTCCACCTTATCTGCCCCATATCAAACTGTGTGTACTAAACAGGTGTGCCTGCCTGTTAGACTTTGAAGGCCATGCGTACGTTAGATTAGAAACTCCGCACCCTACCTCACGGCACTGATGGACTCCCTACGTCGCCAGAGTGTACTTACCCCCTCATAACTTAGGCTGCGCAGTACCTCGTTCTCCATATAACTCTACTACAATGCCCAGTGGTAGTGAACAGGTGCGCTGCATGTACTTGTCTTGTCGTCGGGGGTCTTCCGTTACAATCCATAGAGTGAGATGTCGACCCACTCATGGTTTACAACCTATGCCCAGTGCATTATGGGTATGTCAATCCCGCCTTCACATAGCATTTTGTCTGCAGGTCCCATAATATTAGAACTATCAAAAGGGTGTTAAACCAGGCTCCTCCGTTGGCAGGAAGATATTGAAGGTGTGCCCCAGAACCTATGCAACAGCACTCGAGTGTGTTTGGGTGGGCTGCTATGTTCTGCGGGCTCTAGTAATGCGAGCAGGTGGGTGTACAGGGATTGACCATTATATTAGACCACCATGACGTGACAACTGCATTCATCAAAGCTGTAATTTGCAGACATGCAGAAGACATAATACTGTGTGCATGCACTGTACAGAACCTTTTAAGTGGCACTGTTTACATTAGTTTACCACATGCAGTAGTCAACCACTGCATTGAAAACAGACATTCAGGCCAAGTCTGCTCCGGTTTTAATGGTTCACATCTCCTTTCGTTATATAAGGCGGATTCACTCTGCGGCTTGTGTGTGTGCTTAGGTTAATGGAAAATATGAAAGGCGGGTTTCCTATACCGCCGACCTCGGTATATTTTACTTCTACAGGCTGCTTGTTACCAGAGAAATTCGCATGTCAATTTCACTTCAATTCTGTATTTTCATAATTTTGGGTAGAGAAAACGCTATGCTATTGACAGCGTAAGCAATTCAGATAAACTGAAGAGCTAGGAATTCATTACGGTTTTCCGCCAGACAGAAGCATGTCATGTTCATTAATAAAGAGTAATGTTTACACGCAATTTTATAATATTGAGCATAAAACGTTTTTACTTCAATCCGGGGTGAAATTACAAGCTAAGGTGATGAATCAGACCCTTAAGGGTCTGATTCATTAACCACTTATGCAGCAACCTTTATGTTAAAGCAGGGAATTATGAAATCCAGACGTCTGCTCATGGTCAAAACACCCTATTCTTTAAATGCGCAGGAAGAGAAGAAATACGCACTGCGAGAGACTGAAGCACATGTAAATGCCCTTCGTTTAAAGTAAAGCTGTTAAACAGCTTGAAGTAATTCTAAACACACACCAGAATGTCCCAGATCACAGAACATTGTTATGTCCTTGGTAGTAAATTGAGGCAGGGTTTGTTGTTACCGAATTGGGTGACAATCCTTAAGGTGAAGGTGATGTGTTCTGCTAATTTTCGGTTGCAGTGTGTGTACTTCATTATGGCAAAAATACTGCGCTGGGGCTATAGCTGGTGGGTTGGATCCAGTTTTGACTATTTCATGATGCTGTGCCCTGTAAAGTTTTAATTTTCTTGTTATATTACTTCGTGTATGGGGTAGAATAGCACTTTTTCCAGCTGTTTGAGCATTTAAGAGTTCGGTCGGCCCAAAACTTTTTGGGCGTTCTACTAATGCTCAGGTTGTACGTGGGTAGAATTCACAAGGCAGACGCAGCTCCCTGATGGGACGGGTCCCCACCATGGGCTGTGAATTACACAGAAGATGCTCTGTCGGCACTCAAGACCTCAGGTCATTCAGCTGATGAGTTCAGTTTTTGGAAAACTCACGGTCTAAATCAGAGCTAACGCTACATGGGTGACATTAAATTTCACCTGGAGAATAGGATGGCTTTATTGATGTCCTCTAAGCACTTGCAATACTTTATCCAAGCCATGGTTGCAGCTTATTTCTCTTACGCAAGGAACAGCCATTGACATAAGTCAAATTTTGACACTCTAGGACGACTATCATTGGTATCTGCTAGGTGATAGTTGGAACAATTGTGGAACCATTCACGAATAAGGTATACCACCTTCTCTTGGGGTCATCCTGGGGATTAACGACATCTAGGGGTAGGGCTTGACGAGACTGAGAGCCAGTTCCCCAGGTCCCACTTTCCTTTGCAAGCGGAAAGCCACACAATGGACTTATTTCAGTGTGGAGGTACTCACCATACGAGGTGCTGTTCACTATTCTAGGGGGGACATGGCACCAGTCCAAACATTGCACCTGTCCAAGCGACCCTTCAGGGATGATAGGTTAAAGCCAACATTATTAGTGAGCTATCCTAGGGTTGGCTGTATTGCGTGCAGCCCTCGGGCTAAGTCTTGAGGGAATATAGAGCAGCTTGTTTTACCAGTTTTTAATCTCATGAATGGGTAAATGAAAAGAACAGGTGTATAACAACAAGTATATATATTGGTTCTAAACACACCCCTGTAGTTCCTTTCCGAGGCAAAAAACAAGAATTACAGTCAGTAATCTTATTTAACACACAAGTACATTGGCACAATATACGTGAGCCCATGATGAGATTTAATGGCGAATAATTACAGTGTGAAAGCTTATATGGCACACGGTAATTTAGCACCATATACGTTGAGCTCTAGGGGTGTAACAAAGCCATATATTAATAATATGGGGGAGGGACCACGAATGGCAGAAAGGCAGGGCCTAGAGCCTGTAGAAAGATTACTTGGGGTCCTGGTAATGATACAGACCCTGATGTCACACCCAAAGGTGCCCTAGAGCCTAGTTGCGGCACCACATAGTTCTAGGGATGCATGTGATCATGTGCGGTTGGCTGGGATGATATTCCCCAGAGGTCAAAGTGGCGAGCGGAAAGGGTCCGTTGGCCAGCTTATGGCCTGGCAGAGGTAGGGCTGTGCTAATTCTTTTAGCTAAAGACTGTGAGGCTGCACTGTTAAGTAGACTGTCTTGTTTTTACACATGGACCCTATGCATAGAAACGTGGGTAGGAAACCAGGATTAAGAGGCGATGTCCTCGCCTACAGCTCAACTTTCTTGTGTAACAATGATTGTTAAAGAGGAAGCCAATTTATAGCCTACCATGGTGGGGGTGGCGCAGATCCTATGCTTAACGACATAGATGCTGCAATCGCAAACAAACAAACTGAGGCTATGCTTAACATTTACTGTCGACGTGTTAATGTGTAGTAATCTGGCACTAAGATTATCTAAAACTTAGCAATGGATGGTAATGTAAGTCTAACGCGTGTACAGCAGTTATCGCCGGAAACACTAATGGTGTGTGTCTATCTTTTCAATTTATGTATGACCGGGTGGATACCTGGAGTGCTCCACATCACAACAACTGCAACAGGCGGACAGCCCAGGGGAGGCTTACGTCAGGCACGGCTGGGTCCATGGCGGATATCTGAGGAGTGCCCCACACCGCAACATCGGCAGCGGGTGGACGTCGATAGCGAAAGAATACGTCGAGAAAGAGGACACCAAGGGCCCAAGTATTGCTGGCAGGTGTAAGTGCTACCCATTCCCTAAGGTGGAAGTGGGAATTGTCACCCAGGTTTTCTTGGTCTTTCCCTGGTTCTTGCATTTTCTCAAACCTGTCACGCAGGGGAGGAACGCAGCACCAGAAGTGGAGGAGCTACAATGGCCGGCACAAACAACAGGCTGGACGCAGGACAGGGAAGAATTGGTTTTGAGGGTCTGTGCCAGGGTCAGTTCAGGAACTTCTTTCAGGGACTTTTAGCCCAGCAGCCCGACCCCCTGTCAGTGGTGATACTTCACCCAGGAGGGACTGAATTGGCCAAACTGGGGAGGCGAATACTCATTGAGTCCATCTCCACTGTGGGGGGGGTCTTCAGGACTTGCCTGGGTGGCACAGTTGTAGGGCCTCAACTTATCCCGTGGTGGCAGGGACTCGGTCAGGGCGTTGAATCACTCGATAAAGAGGATCAACACACAGAGGGACGAGTTATTTCAAGCCCCCCCCGGTTGTAGATGATCCAACATGGGTGTATTTGTTCTACCTGCTGAAGGGAGTCCATTTGACGGAGGGAGGAAGGGTCCTGTAGTCTGATGATGTCAGGGCCGGGGTGGAAGGTTTTGCTAAAAGTGAGAACTTTCTAGGGTAGGTCTAGGCAGGGGGAGGCCATATCGTCGGTTAACAATGCTGGCCTGTGGCGGTAAGGTCATTATCGGTGAGCACATATTTGAGGTCTGAGGGGGCGGGCATCATCCTATGGAGGTTCCCGCCCAGGGGGAGGGGCCTGCGGGCCACTCCCAGAACTCCAGGGGCAAGGTAATATGCAAAGGAGCGCGGGTAGGAGTAGTTCACGCTTTCCTTAGGCTGGTAGCCACCCCGCGCGCGTGGACTCATGACGCCACCGGCGCAGAGTAAGGGCCCTCCTTTAGTGGGTAAATGGAGTTCAGGGCGTAGACCGGGCAATTCCCGGGGTAACACTGCGCATGCGCACATCCAGAGGGGAGGCGCAGCTTGTAGGACCTGACACCGGTAGTGACCCTGCCATATGGCCAGAAATGTACAAAAATTCTAGATGAGGATGTTTAGTCTAAGTTAGGAAACAACATGTATTAGAGTTTTGTTAAAGTCAGGCTCTCAAACTTGTTGCTAAGAATTATGTACCTAAATGTCCTGCTGAATTTTTGTATAAATTGTTGATTATGCAATTAAAACCTTTTTTAATTTCATACTTTAATAAATACGGCCGGGCGACTAGCGCCCGCCTTCCAAAAAGTAAAGATGTCTCGTGTCCACGTTCCTGGGTATTGGGTGCCGGATTGGGGGGGAGGCGGCAGCTAGTCGCTGACCATGTGAAAAGGGGGGGCCCTCGGCCCCCCCGCACGCATGGCGGCGCGGCGACCGTCGCCCCCACTGTCTCCTTTGTCGCCATTCGGCGGTGGGGGCGTGCCCTTGGGGGCGCGGCCCACCGCCGATTGGCTGGCGGCCTCCCTGACTCGGATCCTGGGAAGTGGGTCCGGGTCAGGGGGGGCGGGCTATAGGAGGGGCCACCTGGCCCCTCGGGAATAAAGAGATAGGGAGCGCCCAGGAGACCCCCTTGTCCCTGGACGCTCCCTCGCCGAAACGGTGTGCCCCGCGCTCGGGGCTTCTTTGTTTTCCCACCCACCATCCCTTGGAACAAAAAGTTTTGTAGCTGTTCTTATGTCTGGTTGAATGGTAAGTTTTGAAGGTACGGTCCACGGGTCTCACAGGGTAATAGAGATGGAACTGTTGGTATATTTTGTTGATGCTTTTGTCTAGGAATTTTTTCCCCTTTTAGCAAGTCATGTGTGAAGTGAATTGTATTTGATGCTAAGTGTCTTTAGGCCTTTTTTCCCTTTGTAGCTATACGTTGATACTGTTATTTATTAGCCAGTGTAGCTGTCCTTTAGAATTTTTCCCATAGGTCGTCGTATTTATTAGGTATGGGGCATGCGGTATGGTCATTATCGGTGAGCACATATTTGAGGTCTGAGGGGGCGGGCATCATCCTATGGAGGTTCCCGCCCAGGGGGAGGGGCCTGCGGGCCACTCCCAGAACTCCAGGGGCAAGGTAATATGCAAAGGAGCGCGGGTAGGAGTAGTTCACGCTTTCCTTAGGCTGGTAGCCACCCCGCGCACATGGACTCATGACGCCACCGGCGCAGAGTAAGGGCCCTCCTTTAGTGGGTAAATGGAGTTCAGGGCGTAGACCGGGCAATTCCCGGGGTAACACTGCGCATGCGCACATCCAGAGGGGAGGCGCAGCTTGTAGGACCTGACACCGGTAGTGACCCTGCCATATGGCCAGAAATGTACAAAAATTCTAGATGAGGATGTTTAGTCTAAGTTAGGAAACAACATGTATTAGAGTTTTGTTAAAGTCAGGCTCTCAAACTTGTTGCTAAGAATTATGTACCTAAATGTCCTGCTGAATTTTTGTATAAATTGTTGATTATGCAATTAAAACCTTTTTTAATTTCATACTTTAATAAATACGGCCGGGCGACTAGCGCCCGCCTTCCAAAAAGTAAAGACGTCTCGTGTCCACGTTCCTGGGTATTGGGTGCCGGATTGGGGGGGGAGGCGGCAGCTAGTCGCTGACCATGTGCAATAGGGCATTAACAGTTTAACAGCCTTAATCATGATCCATCCTATAGCAACTTGCCTAAGGACAATACAATTATACCAATGTGCAAACATCAGCAAATACTGTGCAAATAAGCATAATTAATAAATCCTTTTCTAAGAACACTCCGTTGTGCTTTGTTTAAGCTAACTAATGCTGAGCACACAATAGACGGGCTACGGGAACAGGGTTTCTCATACGCGTCCCCTAGCAGCAACTCCATTTAACTATAGTACAAGAACACTAGGATAGGAGTCAATAATTCTCTGTTTCCACCCACTAGCAGCCCGTCATTAAATAATAATCTTCTAGAGTCCCATTAAAGTGCACCCTTGTCTAAGCCATAGTATGTAGCTCTATTTATGGTGTTTTATCTGGTTATAAAAATTGCTAAGAATTGCACCAGTCAAATGTTCAACATAGAGTTCTGTGGGTTTAAAGCCTCTATGGCAGCTAACCTATAGGTTCCTACTTCCAGAACTAAAAACTCTTTATGCAGAAAAGTCGTCCGATGTATTAATTTAGGGCATACACAAAGTATATGCACAAACGTTTCTTTTGCCCGATGACACAAGCGACGCAATATGTCCTCTGGTTGGGTCTTTTTCTGCCACTGAGGTATAAAATCAAGAGATGGAAAGACACCAAATTGCATTTTTATAAATTCCCTCTTAATAGTCAATGACCATGCTGCCTCAAAATAGGGTTGTTCCTTGCTGATATTGTAAGAATTTATTACAAGCCACCCATGCGCTCAGTTTGCCGATGTTGCTTTATCCAGGCGACTTTTCTGCCCTATACATTTATTCAAAGTTTTCTTAAAAGTAAAATCACTCGTGTTCGATTGCCAGAAATCTGAAATACCAAGATTCGCCATGCTTCTCTGAAGATACTTGGCAAATTGACCTTTTCTCCCTTTGCAGGTTTATGTCTGCCAAAGCCAGATGTGTCAGTGAACCTTCGATGACAACATTTAACAAACGCTTCTGGTCTAGCTGATGATTGTTTTATCAAAGATAATTCAAGTCTTACTTGGGCTGGAGAAGCAGACTTTGGCAGCTCAAACACTCATTCATATGTCCGTATTACAAGCTTCTCCAGAAGATCAGCATCTTCACCCAGCATTATCTCACTGCCATATTTTGATTTGATCACTGTTATCTATGCCCTAACATTGTGCCCCCACAGACTTTCCCTCAAATTAGAGAATGCAAAATGTAGCACATCTGATTTCGCAACAATGACTTTTTTTGTGCAGCAAAGGAGCTTCTCGAGTCCAATTTGAACCCTAGGTATGTGCAGGTTACACTTTCCTCACGTTTGGCCCCTTTGAGGCACTATTTCCCCTGTTTAGATATTTGGCAATTTAAGGATATTACTTTGGGGTTTTTTAGATTGATTTCCAGCTGGTTGATAACTGAGTATTCGGCGAGCCTATTAATCAGTCTTTGCAGGCCTACTCGAGTATTGTTTAACAAGAGCAGATCATCTGCATGTAGAATATTACACAACTGTTGGCCACTAAGACTCCGTGCATGTGACACCATTTCAGCAAGACAGAGAAAGACCCGAAATAAATAGATTAAATGACAGTGGTGCTAATACTGCTTCAATCCTAGGGAAGTGTTAACTTTTCTAGACAGGCGACACCTGTCCCCACCCTGATCTTTGCCGAGGTTTTTGTGTATAGCAGTCAATTCGCTCTCAAAAGCTTTAGAGGGATTTCCCAACTTTGTAACTTCTACCAAAGCATATCTCGAGGGACGTGGTCAAATGCGGCTTTAGAGTCCACAAAACACATGAGAAGCGTTGTACGGGTATCACTCGCCCATTTCATTGTGGGGCCCACTGCCATCATCAGGTTAGAAATAGTCCCTTGCTTTTTGGTAAATTCCGATTGGTTTACAGGCAACCTCCGTGCCTCTGGCCTCTGGCACTCACTCCAGTTGATCTTGGAATAGCTGCATTGAAAAATATTTGAGATCTACATCAAGCAAAACTATCAATCGATAGCTACTTGGGGATACAGCAACCCCACCCTTAAAAATGGGATGTATAACAGAGACTCTCCAATTTTTCAGGACACTTCCTGTACACAATATGTGGTAAAACATCGAGCTCAAAAAACCTGCCAAGATTGTAACATTTTCTTTGAATAGTGAAGGTGATTTTCCATTGGTTCCAGGATTGCTGTCAGTATGTGAGTGCTCAATAATTTTTAACAGAGGTGCCGTAGGATATTCTAGAATGTCTAAGTCAACACTGCTGTTGTTTTTAATAAGTGCCATATTAGTTGGGGCGGTGCAGTATGTCACATCAAATCGGCCTGGACTGACACCCAGGGTGGACAGGGCATCTGCACATCCCTTATAGTGTGCTCTTAGGAAGTTCATCCATTCTTCCTCACTTATATTAGCAATATTTGCCACCCTGGGGCCCTTGTCAAGCTCATTAATAAGCTTCTAGAAATTCATGTGATTATATTATTTGGAGGAGTAGAGTAGCTTAGACACAATTCTTCGGATCTTCCCTTCTTGTGCGACCATAGCTTATTTTTTTTAACCTCCTGCGCTCACATCATAGGCACTTTAGCATTGCTAAATCCTGCAGTAAACACCACAGTTGATGGGGCATTCTATTAATCTAGGATCTGAGAAGGTGAACCAGTGCCATTCTGCCGGCTATTGACCGGTAACCTTACTGCTAGACTGTCCGAGACATTCCCCTGCCTTTATCGGATATGGTTCATTATTCAATACTTCCTTCAAAATTCCCACTGCTTCACTTGCCAGGTCTTGAATATTGTTCAAACTCCAATTAAGGCGTTTTACATTTTCTGTGTGGGTTTCTACTGCACTATCCGGGCACAGGCTAAAACGGTTGTAGTGGTACTGAACTAGATGTGTTGTGGTTGATAATCACTCTCAGGTCTTTGATCAATTTTAAAATGAAGTATACTGCTATACAAACTGGCACTCACCATCTTGTAATTGAGGTAGTAGGTCGTTTTGCAGGATGTCAAGGCTGGTGGGATATTCCCCGGGAGGTGGCTGTTTAGCGTTACCAGTCCGGCTAATTCACATGCCCTCAATTGTTTTTTCCCTAGGTTATCTTATCTTCTACAATGGGGAAATATTTGAATAGAGAAAGCTTGTGATGCTTCATCACCATCTTCATGTGTATCTTGAGAAAGATTCAAATTGAAGTCTGTTGGGATCTACCTCCGGCTCGTGCGCGAGCTCGTGCTGGTTGTGAGGTGGTACTGTGGATTCCAGTATGGAACGTGTGGTTCTTGGCTGGCAGTTGCTGCCGGGACCTGGAAGTTGTTGGACCTAATAAACACAACTCCTACCTTCAGCGGTGTGCCTTCCTTTTAAAGTCATTAGTAATTACCAGGTTTGTCATTCACGGGTCTGCTTTCCACTCCAACAACAGATTAATCAACGTATCCACTATACCTATATTCTCCCCTGGTTTGATATAGATATGAACCAAGGACCAACAGGGTTGTCAGCTCCGTATTCCAATCATCCAGGCGCAGCGCCAATAGCCAAGGTTCTTTTATATCTAGCATAGTGATCTTTGCAGTAAGTTTGGAGTTCACGTAAGTCATGAGCCCCCTTTTCACTATTCCATGGGTTCTACTTTTACATGCCAATCCGTTATAGTCAATGAGCCCGATTATCGGGATGCTGGATTGTGCTCATGTCTCCTGTACTGCAATTATATTAAACTTATTAAAGTACTCAGACATTGAAGCATCTTCAGTTTTCAGGGCAAGACCTCGTAGATTCCAACCACAGACACTCAACATGCCGTGCTTTATTGTGTGATGCTCCCTGGGATTCTTGTTTCAGTCCTCGTGGCATCCCGTCAATAAAACTGATGGCAGCCAACTCCAATTATCCAATTCACTCAATCTGGTTACTAGTCTTGACCATGTGCCTTCCTCCGGATGGGCCTTTGCTGTTTGGATCATCAGTCCGGAGACTCTCGTGGATTAAGATCAACCCACTGCTCCTTTCAGGTTTGATGGTAACTGTTGCGTCCAACCTATTGTTTGCCTCAGGAGGATTAGGGTATAAATTCCACCCTCCTTTGCAGGTTGATTTGGTGCTAGAAGCAAGGGTGGATAACCGATCTCCTGGAAGTGCACTATTTTATACCCCAACGCTTTAGTAGCGCCTTACAAGCCATGACTTTAGCTTGGATCTGTAGCGAATCAAAGGTGACCAGTGTGGGTTCTGATACTTGGTTGTGTCAGGCAGAAAGAACTTAATGGAAAAAAGTCCTGTGATTCTACTTGCGCTTGACCCGGCAGGCCCTTAATTAGCTTTAGAACATTTTGATTTAAAATGCTGTGAGTTCCAGTAGATCTATAATCAGGGATTCACAATATGCTTGCCTTTGAACCTGGGCAATCTGCAACAGCATTAACATTCTAGGTACTCTTTCTAGAGGAGCATATGATCTCTTCTTTCGTGTTGTCCCCTTTGGCATACAGTGGCGTTATATGTTGAACCAGCCTCTCCCCTGGCTGGCTTCTGCACTGTTTGCAGACCAACCTAATGCCAGGACAGGATCCTATGCTCTCTACCGTTGGACATTGTTGTCCCCTTAGGCACAGGGCGGTGTTATCTGGTGTACTACCTTCTTGACCAGGGTTTCATGCTGTCCTTTTACTATCATCACATCTGGGTGAGTCACCGATACGAACTTTTCCTCTCGGGTCTCACCTGGTTCCGTATGCTCTAGGACACTGCCCGGATGGCAGCAAACTTCCCTAACGCTTATTTCTAATTTACATCTTCCAGGAGCATCAGGCACCATAAGGTTCGGGAGAGATATGCTTTTATCCATTTTGTCCCCAGTACACATTACATTTTGTGGGCCTACCGGGGGCATTGCTGCTTTGATTACTTTTTCTATTAAGTGCAGTAGTATCAGTTGCTTGCTCCTTGAAGTCAATGCCTGCTTCTGGATACTATTAGCCTTATTCACAGCGTCATGCTGGCTATCTTCATCTGTAGCCAGCCATGAGATCAGCCCCTTTCCCTGATGCTCTCCTGACTCATAATGCTCAGCTTCAGTTTTGTGTTGCTTAAAATCTGTCAGTGTAAAGCCAGAAACAATATCATCAATGCTGGGTTCACCAGAGGCTTGTCAAATGATGGTTTTCGCCAGGTATGTTCAGCTACTGCCTCTCCTTGCACGCTTTCTTTCTTGCTTCGTCTTGCGGAAAGGTGATAGATCATTGGAAGGTGTGATCTGAGTAGCCGCTGGGTCTCGCCTGTTCTCCTGGTCTACTTAGTGGGCTCTGTATACACTTGCTTATTCATGTTGACTTGGGGGGGACCCTTTTCATTTTCTCATATGCTGCTGGGGCAGGTTTTTCTTTATTAAGAGCTACTTATGTTAAATGAAAATCATTGCCAGCTACTAATATTACTAGTGTTGTAACACGGAACCCATCAGGCAAAATTACAACAGTGACCACGATGTCCTAGTTTAACAGCAGTGATCACCTCAGTGGATCAGGAGGTTTGCCAGCAGTAATGTAAAAAAAATTTTTTGCCAAATTTGAATGTCTATATATATGTAAAGTATGCCAGTACAGTGCTCCTGTCACAAAAGTAATATATTAGTAAAAAGTATTCACACATGATTTATCACTCAAAATAACCTCTGTATATATTTTGGAAATTCAGCCATTTGTCTCGAAACATCAGCTTATGAGTTCTGAAATACATGCATTTTCGTCTTGGAATACACAGTTTAATCATACATATGTTAATTTAACCAAGCAAAATGTTTCAATTTAGAAAGCTGGGATGCATCCAGGAGAAGTCAGTAGCTCACGAGCTACTCGCTGGAGACGCCTGCGCTGGGGTAATCAGTGCCAGATTTCACACCGTCTCAGGTATGTATGCCTCCCAACTGCTAGGTACTTTCCTTATATCCACAAGTTAATCTTTACTGCGTTTTGTGGCATTTGATACATTCTTTATTTCCCTAACCATTTCCTCTAAGAGAACATGTGTATGTACTTGTTTATCAATCACTTCCTTGCATGAACACATTGTACAATCATAATCTTTTCTCGATTGAACTCTTTTGATCAGCCATTTAGAATCTCCAACTTTCTGTCTATACCTGACACAAAGACAGCAAGTGTGTTGAACAGGTCTAATATTTGTATGTCCATCTTATTGGCACGTTAATTCAATGCTTCCACAGTGGCTTGCATTGTGTTTAGTACAGCCCCCCAAAAGTTGTTTGCGGTTATAGCATTATCTATGGTACCTTTATACTCTTTGCGGCCTCTGCACAAGAAACACTTGCCGGGTCTACTTCAGTTACATCGCTTAAAAGGAGCACACCTTCCTTTACCTCCCACCGGCTCACTGCTATCCCTCTCACAGGAGCATTTAATTGAACAAGGGGTGTGCTGAAAAAACAGAAATGGTCTACAAATTGAATTAAAATTCATTTGAGGATCTCCTTTGTCTGTTTTTTCTGAAACAACTGCTGGGCTAACATCTTAGATGGTAACCTCCGATGCTGCCTGCTGCGGTGCCACCGGGGTCCATGCAAAGGACTTGTGCCACATGTCGTTGAAAGGCATTGGTGTTGAAACTGATATTGAGGTTACAGTGAGGGTTTTCCCTTTTGTGATAACAATCTCTGGGGAAAGAGGTGGAAGTGGTTGTGATGGAGATATAACCTGTATCTGTAAAACTACCCTCTAAGGGGTCAGACCCATGACCATGGAGGTGAGATGGTTGTCGCTCTTCCTCCTTATTTAGGGGCAAAAACCAGTCTGAAATCCTTGACACCTTCAGATTCTTCAGACTCGTATGGCCTCTTTTGATTTGGGCCCATCTTACCCCAAGCATTCTCACTGTGTTTTCCTCCCTCTGACGGTGAACCTACCTCAGCAGGAATCTTAGCCGACATTTTCTTTTCATATTTTCTATTCGCAGCATCTGAAGTAGGGCAGCCTCTTGCTTTCTTTTCCTCTGGCTGGCTTGTACACTGGTCCTGGTCTTTGGTGACCTCATAACAGCCGATCACAGGCCAAGTAGCACAACATACCTGTTTCCTGTCACCTATTCAAATTTTATATTGCACTTATCAAGCACTGGCAGCGCTTGTGGCACTTGCAGGGTGCTCTCAGGGAGTGGTGTTGTAAAGTTCTGGAGGGGTCTTTCAATCACAAAATCCTGTGCGATCTGGCAAAACACCCTCCCCCCCTTTATCTTCTTTGTCTCTATCCTGTCCTGGACACACTGTTATCCTTGCTTCACTTCTTGGCCAGGTAGAGTTGAGGGGAGGAGGCAGGAGCAAACCAGAGACAGCAAGCTACAATCAACCCTAAATCGGGCAGCCTCTGCCGGGCTCTAAGCTCAGCCTACAGCCACTGCCCTATGCGCAATTCTCCTCCACACCCTTCACGCGCTTGCTCCTTGCTAGCACATCACTCACCGGGAATTTGAGGGGCTATGAGATGCGGAGCCCAGCCAACACCTGAGTGGACCCTCTCTCCATGGTGTGCTTCCTGAGGCCTGCAGAGATCTCTCGCCCTGGCTCCTTTAATTAGCTCCTCTCAGTACCTCTGACACCTGCCCAGGGATCAGGGGCCGAGACTGAGTAAACCTGTCCTTTTTGGTTCCTTCTCAGCTGCTCGCCACTCCACTCAGCTCAGCTCCCTGGGTGCAGCTCCCACAGTGCAGTCGCCTCGCTGTCCCACGTCAGCGCGTTTTCACTGTTGATTTGGCTGATATTACCACAAACATTGTCTGCAGCAGCCACAAATGCATTCAGTCTTCCATACCTTGCCAAACACTTATACAGCAGGCCTTTATAAGTTCAAAACTGCCCCTCTTTGGAAATGTGGCCTACTTTTTTAGCTATCTTATTCACTAATGGGACCACTTTTTCTTGGATTCTGGTCCTATTTTCTGCCCCACACCTACCATGTGCACTTGGCATATGTGACATTGAATAATATCCGTTTTAGGCCCGTCCATTGCTTTAGTGTAGCTAACACTAACCAGAAAGAGTTTTATCTCTTTCATACTTAAACTATATCAATATGTAGACATTTGAACTTTTTATCAGTCCAACATTTTGCCACTACATGATTTGAATCATAGAGCTCTTGTTAATATTACCTACAGTAAAATGATGCACGGGCCAGAATTCACATAAGCTAAAATGTAATGAAAAAATATTATTCTATAGAAATTATTTGTGGGAGGATTCCTTTTAGACCAGATGTCTCATTTCGTTATCTGTTCATTCCTTTCCCTGGCCTTTAGCCTTTACCTATCTCCACTCCCGAAACTTGGCGTCTGAATAAAATGGAACAAATACATTAGTGAATGTTTGGTAATCATAATGGGTAAGCTGCAGTGGGGACTTCCATACATCCGAATTATGCTAACCTCAATAGAAAATGTGGTACTTATATTGACAAGATATGATTATTAAATCTGACATTTGTTTCTACTACTACAAGCATTTCTGGTCAGCAACGTAACGTTCGAGAAAAAGACACAAACTTATGTTATGTACCATTCTCAAATGATGAACTATTGCACAGTGCAGATGAAAGCCCAGTACTAATTTTGCACAAAGGCCATGAAAGTCTTGTATTCCATGATAGCCTCCTTTCATGAATATTCACGAGGTGTGATACAAATGCTTCATTTTATTAAATATCTGAATACACATGTATTTACTTTTTTATTTGTAGTATTTATAGATTTAATCACCAGTATAAACCATACCCTTCACTTTTAAGCAGTCTGAGCTTAAATTAACAGTAGATGGGAGGCGATTGACTACTGATGACGATTTGATTGACATTCTGATAAAGTGAATTCATACAGAAAAGTAATGGGATTCGTCATTGAGGACATTTTTAGCACAAAGTGTTGGGATCTGACTTTATTTGCAAAGTTCGAGAGAGGGTTTACATTACGAAGATAGGCCCGATCATCATATTCCTGTTATAGGGGGAAACGTGTCTTATAATCTCGTTGGTGTGTGAAAGCAAAACAATGAACGAAAAATGAATTATATATTTTGACCAACTGATTTGAGCATCTCTTGTTCCCAGGGTACAAGGATTAATTTTCCCCGTTCCTAGTCAGCACATCGTCTAATGTAAGTGACTGATTTATTTACTTCCCAAATCCAAAAGATGATTTTGGATTGCCGATGTTATTTTGCACCCTGCACAGGATGGAATGCAAAGCAAATTAGGTGAATCCCCATAAGCTAGTACCTTACTCAAATGAGATAATCGATGACAAACCCAGCAAGTAGTGCAGTAAACCATACCCGTCTGCCCAGGTTTGCTTTCCAAAGAGGGATGCCATTCAATACAAATTAGACACTTTCTAGAAAAATAGAGTGATGTAAAAAAGGGGGAATTCCACAAATTCGATACAATCTACCTTATAACACAGGCTACGTGTATTACATTTGCCAAAAAGCACTTGTACTCTGGAGGTACATCTGTTTGTTGGTGTTTACTGGAATTTTAATGTTGAGTTGGGCTAGAAACAATCAATTTTTAGGTCGGGAGTTTGAGAAAACTTTAGCTGTCTCGCCAGACTATTATTTTTCCAAAAACTATATACATACATTTGCTCAGCAGACTTCATCCACTGGTCTGTTTAACTGTCAATCACACTTTGCTCCCGCCCACAACAACGTACAGCATAGGGCACATGTCTTCAAACTGTGGGGGCACTCCCCTGGGGGGGTGGATGGGTTCCCAAGGGGTCGCAAAGGCCTCTGCAAGCACATGTAAATGAAGACACCTGGAAGTATAGATGTTTATTTGCTGCATTTCCAGGCTGTCTTCATTTACTCTGAAGCCCTCAGAGTGCCCTGGGGCCAGAGGTCAGTGGGTGTGCTGCTGGGGGCTTGGCTGGGCAGTGTCTGGAGTCTTATTAAGACTCCAGCACGGCTGAGTTTTTCACAGGTCTTTAACCCCTTCTACGCTCATGACGAGCTCAGCTCGTCATGAGCGTAACCTGCGCTACGCGGATGACGAGCTGAGCTCGTCATGTAACGCGGGTTTTTTAAAATCGCAGCGCGCAGCGGGAAAACCGCTAGTGCGCATGCGGTTAAAGACCATTTTCTTACCTTTAGAAACTGGTTACCAGAGGCATAGTTTTTTTTTTTTTTTTCAGTACCCCTGGGCCCCGACTCTGCCTATTCCTTACATTTGTATTTTAAATGTACTGCTGTAGTGTGAAAATGCATTTCATGAAAAGGAATATAAAAAAGGGTTGCCAATAGAAAAAATGCCAGTCATGTATGTTTAAAGAGCCTGCAAAGACATTGCTTTGACACTAAATAGGGTCTTAAATAAAAAAGTATGTATTCATTTGTAATTTGACTTTGTCTGTTCCTTTTATTTTCAGTCAGAAAACATTCAGGCAGCCCTAGAACATATTTAAAAGTGCTTTATATTTGCTGTTAGACATACGCACAGACAGGTGCTGAAAATAGGGCTTTAGGTGACTGTTTATTTTTGTACTGTTTGCAACATCAAAATAATGAGCTGGCAACCCTAATTGTAACACTGGAAGTTTGTTGCAGGATCAGCACATTATTTATTTCCTTCACCCTTGATTCCCTGATAAATTCCATATTAGCAAGAAGTTGAACTTATATCTGAAACCCAGTCAATAACATGCTAGTTAACTTCAAGTGTCTGGGAATTCATCCTGCATTCAGACAACTCACTCCTCATTCTCACCCTTCACTTTCACGCTCACCCTGCACTCACAGCCCATAGTTATGGTTTTCCCGCATTTGCCACATAATCCATCATCTGCTGCATAATTTGCAGATTAAAAAATGCAGCAACACGTTACCTCACAGTGGAAGGCCCTTTCTAAAGGTTGACTGGTCACCTTTCTGTTGCCTATTGCTATATGTGGGTGTTAATGTGGTACTTATGAGGGTCAATAAATGCCAGGACAATGTTAACAAGTGTAAAAATAGCAAAATAGTGTAGTAATGCTATCACAAAATATGCAGCAAAATGTTGCCTTCTCCTGCCGCATAATTTCAATGGCCCTGTTTACAGTGCTATGAGGTCCCAGCCTGTGGCAGAAAGCACTGTGAATATATAAGTCATTATTTTAAAACGGTATTTACATACTCTAAGCTAGGCTGCTTCAAAATGATGCAGTGATTGAGATAAAACAAGTTCTTACAAAACATACTTTTTAGTAATAAGTAATCAAACTGAATCTAATGCAGACATTTTTGTAAGTGTCTCCTCTATTCCAGATCCCAGTTGATGACTCCTTTACATTACATCTTAAAAAGAATAGATCTTTGCCACCATAAAGCTTTAAGCAGATCCACTGGAATTATTCAGCAGAAGAGGACAACATTATGCGGCAGGTTTGATTAAATTATGCAGCAAGAAAAGGTAAATTATGCGGCACAATACGCCACATTTTGTGGTTAGCATTACTTCATTATTTTGTCATTTTAACTCATGGTAACGCTGTCAGGGGAAATATTACACCTCTTTAGTACCAGTGTAGCACCCAAATACAGCAGTAAGCAACTACAAGATTACCAGCCAATCTTTGCAAAGGGCCTTCCACTGCTCCAGAACACTTTGTCATGCTTTAAGTAACTTTTGTTCCGTTTGAGCTAGAATCAAATGCAGTAAACTGATAATTATGTGGAAAACACTGCTGCTGCAGAAATTCATAATTCCATTGTTTCTTTTTTAACTTTCTGCACTACCATCATACACTTCGATTTCAGGCAGAGGCATCTCAAAGTCAGTATTAACCTTTCAAGGGCAGTTTTTTGTGAAAGCTGAGTCCATTGGGTGGCAGGTAGAAGGCCAGCAGGGTTGCATTCAGATGCAGATCCCTAATCCTCTCAATCCCTGGGGCCTCACAGTAATGGTCTAGGAGACTGAGGAAAGGAGCGAGATTCATAGATACAGTCAAAGAGAGGGCCCAGAATAAGGAGCACTGTATGCGGACTCATTTTTATGTTTACAAATGGCCAGAGACCGCTTCTTCAGAGAGATTCTCCAAAGAAGGGGACAAATATACTTTTTTTTTTTTTTTAAAGGGACATTCATTAGTGAAGCTGGTACTGCTGCCAAGTGTGTAAGTGGCCACTTCTGGTTATCATACAGGAGCAGATGCAGCAGGACTGGGGCCCAGGGATTTGGGGGGGCCCACTGCATGACAATTATGACTGTCTACCTTTAAAAAAGGAGACATCAGGGATTATTGTCCTTTCAAGCATTAGGACAGAGGTGATGATCCATCATGGTGGGGAAGAGGTAAAAGAGGCAGAGGAGATAGCCTGCTACTCAGGACTGCAGTTATCATTAGTGCAGCAGGTATAGTTGCATTGGGGTCAAAGAGTGTGAGGGGCTTACTCCACCCCAATTATGGGGAGCAGTTTGTTTGGGATATCTGTTTTTGTTTGATGCATTTGTTGTTTTAGAAGTCTCATATTTTGGCCAGTTCATAAGCTATAGAAAAAGTATTCCTGAAATCTTCTCATAAGCCTCGCTCCCCAATCCTTGCCATAAAGTTTTGGAGGGGGGCCCAACCTCAAAACATTTTGCTTAGGGGCAGCTCAGAGTAAACATCTTTGAAGACCTCTGGCATAGGGCAATAGGTCAGCCCACTTAAAACACTCGCTACATTTGGTGTGAGTAGCAGCATTTTTCCCCTGCAAAATGGGGTCTATCAAATATGAAATAGTGCACCTCCATGACAGGGCGAGTGTGACATTTTTAGATAAAAAAATCATTATTCTAATTCTTTGTGGCTGTTTATTTTTGTTGGGCAGGCCCGTCAGCTGTGTTCACTTTGCTTCCAGGACACTCACTCCTTGTAATGTCCAACCTTTATTGTACACAAGTACACAATAAAAGTAAGCTGTACCAGTGACCTCATGACGAAACTAATCCTGGCTGGGCTGCATCCTAGCTAATGGCCGATGCCAGAAGAACTAGAGAAAGCTGCATTAGTAACACTAAGAGCTCTGCGTGGAATCTCCTTGCCCTGGAGCCCTCTCTTGGACTGCCTATAGCCAGAAGCATAACTTCTCTGCCTGTCACACTGGTGAGTGATCTCTTTGTTGCTTTATTTACCAGCTTTAGAAGTGTTCTTAGAACGTGTATACTAATGTTAAATACATTGCTGAGTTACTTTCAATTGGCAAATACTTACACCACCATAAAGGTATCATGCCACTTTGAAAATGTAATTTCTCTTAAGCAGTTCCTTGCCTTGAATAGCCTATGAAGTAATTCAAATATGTCCTATGTGCTTTTTAGGTATTGCCTAGGCAGAGCTTGCGCTGTCTCTTCAAGACATGCTGTATTCAGGATATGGGCAATAAGCTCTGCCCATGTTCCGCCCACACATTTTATTGGCTGCTTGCAGTGTCTTTCAGAATACTTTTTATTTCATTAATTTATTTTATTAGTAGTCCCTCCTTCTTCCTGTTTAGTACCTCCCTCTTTTCTCTGGTCGTTCCCATGAGGACACCCCCTTTACATTTATCATTAATCTGTACCTTTTAATTTACAGTTTCAAAGCACGCTTTTGTTAGTTACTTTTACATGGTAGCGGGCTTTGCAGGCACAGCTACACACTGCCCCCAACCGTGACTCATTAGATGCTTCACTTCAATTAACCTGCCCCCTGCCTTCCCCCAACACTTCCATTCCATGAATGTGCATGTAATCCTGAGATGGTCGCAGCCGTGTCGAGCGGTCTGTGTAAAGGACAGCAGCTACATGATAAAAGTAAGTAATTTTCTAATTAAAGAAGAGCACTGCTCTTCAGCATATTTGTTTTCATTTCTGTCCTCTGTTCGCTGCAGCGCTGCTTACACTTTATTTGCCCTTCCCCTGCCTTCCCCCAACACCCGTCCCGCCCCGGAGTTATTTGCCAGGCATTCTCACTCCACTCGTATGTAAATCTTTAGCTGCGAACACTCGCTCGCTGTCGCTGCTTCACGCAATAACTTCACTCCACGTTGATACTTGAACCCTAAAAGGTCAGTTTATTAGTACAAGGTGGCAATCATTTAGACTTTACTAACAGTACATTAATACAAGAAATATGCTTTTCCCATCTCATACTGACACATTCTCCCTTCAGCCTTCTCAAAACCATCTCACCTGTTTGACTCTTCCCCATTCACTTGGTGACCTCTTTCTTCTCCTCATTCTCACCTTCACTTGCCCTCCAAGCATCCTCTGTTGACTTTCCTTCATTGCTCATTGTCCCCCGCACCCCGCTATCAGTCAACTGTGTACCGTCCTTCCCACCTTGAGGGATGGATCTGCCAGTATGTGACTCTCCACCCCTCCAAAGTACCGTAACGTCGCTACTCAGCAACCTGCCCTAAACTGACACGCTAAGACCGATCCAATCCCATGCCCTCTGCCTCAGGTCTGTAGGGTCAGTGGGTGGCCAAACCTTTCACTCTAATCCCCCCGGTGGTGCTAAGGTGTCAGGAAGAGGCCGGATCCTCCTCTCCTGACACCTTATATACATTCCTAACTCCCGCCCCTTCCCCCATTCTTCTGAACACACCCCCACCTAGTCCTTCCGGCTTTGCGCGAATAGCCCCGGGGGTAGACTGGTCTGCAACCTTCACTTCCCCCGGGGGAAGTCATCCTCCCCTTTCTTCTGGTTTACATTACTGTCTGCCCGAGCCTGCTTTAACCCTCTACACCCCAGCACACCCCTTGCAGATAAGCCTGTGTGTTTTTATGCCAGAGGGCTACTGGATTGCAACATTCTTCTATTTCTTTACTTTTGTTTCAATCACAGAAGCTGCGCTTTAAAGCACAGGGGCTAAGATTGCTCCAAAAGTAAATAAATGGAAAAAAGTGTTTGCAATGCAAAAGGTCTCGCATTACTTAAAGTTAGAGATATTGGCGTTGCATTATTATTAGTAACGCCAACAGCTCAAACTTCGCTAATGTTAGACCTACTGCACTGTAAATGCTTGTTGTTCAGGCTGGCTGCTTCTTAGTTCGTCTTCAGAGTTCCTTTATGTCTGGCAGACAGGCCCCAACGCATGTTTTATTACTAAGTCATCATGTGAGGCTCCCCACACTGATACTTCCACAGGACTGCCACAGCAGCAAGGAGGCTAAAAATCAGTAGACACTCAGTAGGCATTTCTATATATTTCATAATCTATAAAATAGACGTTATTTCTGATTTCATGCGATCCTTCCCCTACCCATTCAGTGACAGGGTAATGGAAAGTGTTTTTTTTTTTTTTTTCCTTCATTTCTCTGAGGGCAGGGCAGGTACGCTAACACTGACAACTGGATGTGCTTATTTCCCCTAGTGTGTACATCCAGTGACAGTGAGTACTTCGAGTTGCAAGTTGCCAAGGGTAGACAGTGTAGACTGTAGCGGATTAGCCATCCAGGTATCCGACATTGTAACTTGCAACCTGAGGACGGGCACAGTCTCAGGTATAACTAAAGGGACTGCTTCTGCTCAGAACAGTGTTCACATGCTGTACTTAACATATCTGTGTCTTGTGTATGATTGCACTATCCATCTAGCATCCACAGTGATGCCCGGGGGCCTGTCACACCACAGTGGTGATGAGAAACTTACTCCGATGTCCCCTTGAGGTGCAGGCTTGGTGCCCAGTGCCTCCTGACAGTCTTCCCTCACTGGCCTGGCAGGTTCCTACCTGATGCATCCTGTTATACCGTCGGTCCTTGTGGTTACACCCCACCTACACCACAGCTTCTGCTGTCCTCCTCTGTGGCTCCTCTGCCTCTCACTTGGCCACCATGAGAGGTGTGTGTGTGGCCCACACAGCCCTAGCCCAGATGCAACTTATGCCCACCCACAAGCTCCTTCCTGGTGGTGCCTCCTAAAACAGTGTCTAGACCACATGGTCTGCAGTGCTGGAAAAGACCACACGCATACCCAGAAAGGTGTGTTTTACCAATCAAGGAGTGCATGCTCCTCAGCTACAATGGTCCTCTCTGACCTGTCTCCACCACGGACTATGGTGAGTGGAGATGCCTGTTGCCACCTGCACCGTCAGCCATTGCCTGCTTCCGCATGATATCCATCATGCCATTATGGACCGCTGCACTACCTCCATGTGTACAGAGTCATGTCACAAGCTCAAGCAGGTACCAGCCCTCCCGCTGCAACTCCTGTTAATGTCAAGGCACCGGCTGCTCTCCCAGCACCAGCACCCATCGCCCCGGCACACCTAAATGCTATGTCACTCATCGCCCCAGTCCACCTGGCTGCCATGCCTCCGTTCAGCAAACTCGTCGACCAGCTTATGCCGCAGCTGTCTTGACTCACCAACTACTTTTGCACAACAGAGTAAATGGACCCAGGTGTCAAAAGGTCCTTACTTTTGCACTATGATGGAGAAGACACATTCAAGCATCCCTTAACTGGCCAAATACAGGAGATAAAAACAACAATGATGCAGCAGTAGTGGGTTTGAATGCAGATTTTGGTCCCCAGATCAATACATACTCCTAAAGTTTCAAACTACAACCAGCCAGACAGAGCAATAATTAATTATCAATACCTTTTATGCGAGACTTTGTGAAGTGGCGAACATCTGCACTGGAGAGAACCCATATAAAGAAGTCAGGGTTCAGATGATTCAAGGGTGGCAATCCAGTGTCTTCATATGCCTCATCCTCAGAGAACCTGCTTTCACACTAGACAACATATTGGTTCTAGAACGAAACCATGAACTCTCCAACAGCGATGCAGAGTGCATGGAGACAGCACTAGTCCGAGCCACAGCCACATCACCAAAGAACCACAAACCAAGCACGAAGATGGAAGTCATAGCCAAGTTTGCTGTGCCTACTAGCAGCCACCCTAACCAGGCCTTACGAGGTGGACCGCTCCGCGATTCCTGTGGACGGAATGAACACCCATTGGCACAATGGTCTGCCCAGTGGAAGACAGCCTGGTGATGTGATTATTATGTTTCAGGGCGCCATTAAACAAGAGCAGGTGCTCTTGGAATTTGAGTGGTACTTCCACCTCCTCGAAAGGAGTATACTCATCAGGAGGTTCCTCTGTTTTGTAATAGTGGAAGTCCTTTGTTACAGCGTTTGCTGCTGGAAAGTTTATCCATGAATAGAATACCTCTGTCTGCCGATATTCGTGCGCCTCTATTACGAATATGACTGTGCCACCTCTAGGTGTCAGTCCATTTTCTATAAGTTTTAAAGTTACAGATTTCCTTTTGTTGACCGGGATGAGTATTATATCCGGGTCATTTTCCTGCAGAGTAGTATCAGCTGCTAGGAGTTCAGCTGCTATTCTAGCTGTCTCTCTTTCTTCTTCATTGTCTGACATTTTATCGACTGGAAGGTTATTCTGTTTGTTTGCAGATCAGGTTTCTTATGGAAACAAAGATTAGATGCACAATATTTTGGAACAGTGTATCCTTCAACGTTGACTAAACCAAGAACCATACATAGGAGTCTCCTCCTGCGAGGTTTGGCGGATATGACCTTTCACCCACTCCAGACGTCTTTGGAGTATTATGGGAAAAAATGGGTTATGTGTGAAAAAGCACGACTGAGTTACTCTAATGTCTTGCGTTAGTTTTATCGCCTATCCAAACGTTGGGCGCCATGTAGTGTAGTTCCTATTATCCCAATAGGCTCTGCGCATTGGAATAATACCTTCAATAGTATAGACCTAGGACGGAGGTTAACTAGGTCTTCTACTGACGATATTAGACTTAAAGTTTTGGGTTTGCCAGCTAGCTCAGAGTTCACTAGAAACTTTCTCGAATAGGCAAGGAGGAGTTTAACCTCCCTGGATAGACAAGAAGGGATTTAGTTTCTGACAACCATAGAACATGACAACTTTGCTCTCCCCTAATCAAGAGTGTACCTCTAGAGTCGTGTGAAAACAAAAGACAACTTATTTTACTCAGTCAGTTCAGTGCATTCTTAGTTTCACCAGATTGTAGAGAAAAGGAAGAGACGGGCGTGTTCAATAAAAGATGTTATTTATTGATCAGTCTCTTTTCTCGTACAAGAGAAATGAATCGATATTATTGCAATACTTATGGTTAAGTAAAGTGCATACAATAAAAGCAGAAGTATAAAATAATACTGTAAAAGCATTGATATGGTTTCTAAGCCATATGATATTTAAAATTGATAAAATAGATACATACATATATACATTCGACTAATCGTACTCAACTGGTGCTTCTAACTACGCCTACCCCAGTGTACCTGACCTAAGCCTAATACGTGGGCGGGAGTAGATAAGTAGCAGTTTAAGTTAAGTTTGTTTTGCCAAGTGACTGACTCAAGAATTCTCTGCAAGGGGTTATTTAGTTCTGTACCTGAGATCTAGAATGGTTGAGGGCTGGTATCTCTCGTCTCTGGTCTTGATATTCCAGCTGCCTGCGAGGGCTGCTTGGAAGCGGCGGAGCTGGATTTCTCGGCAGGAGAAAAAGCAGCGTCTCGTTCTCAGCGCGTCAGGAAGGCGGGGCAGCGCCAGCGGGGTCCGCTCTGTGCTGGCCTCTTCGGCAAGTCTCGCTGCTCCGATCTCGTCACCACCGCGTGTGTTTGCTTAAGGCAATGCCGGTAATATTTATACCTGTAAGGTGCCGAGATTGACGTAAGGATGGACATAGATACGTCAATAAGGATGTCATACGAACTGGTCGTTAGCACATTCTTTACTGAAGTTCTCTGTGAAATCAAAACAATGGCCGTAGGGATTTTCCCAGGTTGTCATAGGTTTGATTTGTTTTGAGAACTCTGTATGCCTTATCAGGGGCTGGAGGAATAGCGTTTGTCTAATTAGATGGCATGCGTTATGACCTAATCAGATAACACGTTTCTGTGCCGTGGTGTGGCTTAATCAGATAACGGTTTTTGCACCGTGGGATGGCTGCTAGTTAATTATTAACCAGAACAGGGTCAGGAATAGGGGGATCGATACAGAACCTATAGGAATACATTACACCCACTCCACGCAGACTATGTCCATATTTACAAGATCTAGGCATAGTAAATATACAGTAGTGTATGTGTATACCGTACCATCCCAAAATACATTTATATGCATTTCGAAAGTATGTAATATACGAGAAAATAAATAATCATATGCACCATATGCACTCAAGCAGTAGAGAAATGCTAAATTAATCACGCATATTCATACATCATTATTAATAAAATGTGAAAATAACACATGAAATGGCTCTTAATACAGAAGAAAAAAATGCGAGACCATTTCATCACAAAATAAAATATCCATGAACATGTCAGAGGGCAGCTAATGTCTCTAAAGTTCCTAAAATAGAAATTCAGTTCTCTAAGAATAGTTTCTACTTTAAGCAGAAGATTTTAGATATCCGGTCCCGGTATCCAATGGCTAGGATTGTTTCTTCCCTTGTCGCAGGTGTTTTGTCTGTGACACGGTTTGCCATAGCGAAATAACAGGATAAAAAAAAAAATTCCTGCCACTAGTCCCAAAAGGAGAGGAAGTCCACCAAAGATGGAATGGACGAACTCCGGAAAAATACCCAGAATGGCTTTAAATGGTGTTAAAGCCCCCGAAAACACTGTCTTAAATACATTTGAGACTCCACTGGTATCAGAAATATTTAAGATTTCGTTCGGGATTTCTGCGAAATGTATGGGGGAATTAGTTGATAACAATGAATGAATCTCTGCCGTTGTCCTTGCAACTTGGAGATCATACGTTTCTTTTGATGACGTGAGCCTGGTCGGCGTCTGAAGGAGCACTGTTTTCATTCTGCTTAAAGTATCAATTCGAATAGAAGCAATTTTCAAATTCGGCCATAACCTTGCCTCCCTGTCTGGCATTGCGCTGGGGAACAATACTCGTTCACAGCACATGACCTTCGCAGTCGTAGTTATGAGATAAGGTATTCCGGGCACCAAACTACAACATCTGCGGTCTACTATTAGAATGTAACTCCCGTTCGATAGTCTCCTAAAGAATGGTTCTATTTGTGTCGCAGGTGTGCCTAGCTGGTGACATGAAAGGTTATTTGAGGACCCTTCACAGGCTCCGTGTAAACTAATACCATTGCACAGAAGTGTACCGCTTAGTGACATCGCACAATTATTGCCACTAAGAAACACTTTCCGGCCTTTATTACTGACACATGCATGTGAATAGGGCAAGTTCATGTTGACTTAATGTACCCTTTACCCAATTTTTCGTACATGCCAGCCTGTATATATTTTGGCAGTATTGAAACCTGAAAGTAGATATTGGAATATTAATTATCCCATGTATTATCCATTCACTGACAGGTCGTTCTGACATTGTCAATGGTAATCTCTCGAGTTTCTCAATGCTCAGGATTGTATAATCAGCACCCTTCTGTGCCATACTGATTTGTTTATCAGTAAGGTTAAAGATATTGAATAGTGACGTAGTGTTGATTAAACGCCAAGGCACATAGCCTGAACGCAGATTTTGTAACGTCCAGCCAAGCTGTACAATAGAACGCAATTGGGACTGACCGTGTTGTAACAACAGTAAGTCTTGCGATATTATGTCGATTGCTGAAGACACAATGCTGTCCAAAGAGTATATTCTGGAGGACAGAGTCATTAACCCATTGTCCACTACAGAAAGTGATTTTTCCAAATTAATACGGTCAATTTCCCGTATTCTCTCTGACGTTTCAATTTGAGTTATTTTCCAGGCTTCGTTATAAGCTGCATATATAGAGGCTGCTATGAAGCGTTTTTGACGCTGTTTGCGCGGTCCCATAATGAAATCACGCAAGTCAGCACCATCAGTAAGTAAAGTTAGGTGTTGCTTAATTTCTGCCAGTGTGGATGTTTGTAGCCATTGAAGGCAGAGCTTGCCCACACTGTACGTGGTAATTATCCCTGGGTGTTGTCTTTGGGAATATCTAGGGTCTGGCCTGGTCAATGTGAACCCCTGGATTTTGTTCAGGAATCTGTCTTGACAGTTATTAGTATCTGTGGGCCAGATCAACCACTGTTTCCAATCAGGATGTGTTCTGTTTTGGTTTAATATATGGTTTACGTCTATCTCCTCATCTATAGATATATTACTGTTCATTGTTGGCTTTGGAATAGACGGTTTGTTTAAGTCTTTGATTTTGGCTAGGCCAAGACAGGTAGTTTGTTGAACAGTGTCATTCAAAAATATAATTTGTTCTGGGATCATGCAGGCTCTAAACAATGCTTCTATACCTTGTACTTGCCATTCTTTTGTACCTCAAACACTTTTTACTTCAACATTTTTGTCCCAGTAATCAAAACCAAATGTACTCATTTGCTCAAAAAATGAGTCTGAATATATCAATTTAGTATTTGTAAGCATGGTCTTTGTACCTGTCTTATTCGATAATTTGAAATAAAATGTTTCTGCATTACTTGTGTTGAACCCCTGAAAAATATGAATATTTGTCATAAAAAGTTCTTGAGCTACCTTTTGGAGGGGTTGCACAGTGTTCCCATTGATTATAATTTAAGACATTTCTAGGTTGTGCAGATTTATGCAGATAATGATTACTATAGTGATTATAGCAGAACATTTTATCATAATTAGACGAACCCTGCAAATAATCATGTTTTGTAAATTTAGCAGACATCACTAGGTCAGACATCATATTATTAATGCTTTCAACGTCCCAATCATCTGCAACTGAGCTTGGTTTTACAAAGTCACTCAATGAGATCTTGATTTGATGTGGATACTTCAGGATTTCAACCGGACCATAGATTTCATAATCAGTATTGTCCCATGCTACCCCACCGGGTATAGGATTGGCTGTGAAGTTGACTGAAGAAAGTTCTCTTTTCTCGACGTGTGAAGACGTGTGTGGTTTGAGGACCAAGTTGATTTTCTGGCTTGCTGTGTCCATTTTAGCATATTTTTCCTCAATGAAATGTCCCAAACATAGTACCATGATGAGCCAAAGTATGAGGATAAGTGCACCTAAGGCCACCCAGAATTCAATCCATGGAGAAATCAGATAGGTTTCTTTCAGATGTTGAAAAAGTTCCTTAGCTTTATCTTTAAAGGTTTTTGTTGATGTTTGTTCCTTTGATTCACTCAGATCTTCAGATGAATCATTGAAGTTGATGAAGTAACCAGATGCCGTTCTGTCTATTGTTCCTATTGCTTCAGGATTACTGTTTGCTTTATTAGCGTGTTTTGTTGCAGCAGCATAGTCATTTGTTACTTCATTGTAGATTGGTGTGTCTCTGCTAAATGTTTTTATTTGGGTTTTTAGAGGTTTAAGTTCCATAGCATTGTTGCATAGTCCTTGTTGTTGTTCTATTGGCATTCCAAATGTGAGTAGCCTCTTAGATTGAACCTCTGTGTTTGTAGCAAATCTTGGTGTTCTACTACTTATCGGGAGTCCACTTGGCCTACTGTTTGTTATCGGCCACATGATTGTGGTTTTATCAGGTCGATTGATACAACTCTGTTCTCCTTTTTACCAGCAAGGGGCGGTAGTACTACTGATCTTGTCCCGTTGATAGACAAGACAGGAACTGCTTTTCTGTAAGAAGGCCCAAATTCCTTCTTTACCGCGATCTTTTCTCTGACTAGATCCCCGACTTTTGGAATCCAGACTGGTCTTGCTGGGACAGGTGGTTTTTCTTCAGTGGTTGTTGGCTGTTGTTTCAACTTTATGTTGCTCAGGTCTTTCCTTGTTTCGTTTAAGTCCTGCAAAATAGCCAAACGATCTTTGATATCAAAGCTTTTTTCTTTAACCACTGAAGTCTGACTGTCAAGATCTAAGACCATCATTCTAGTTCCAAACAATAATTCGTACGGACTGAATCCCCTCAGAGAATTTCTTGGCAGGTTATTTAGACTACGTTGGACACTTATTAGATGTTTGACCCACCCAGCTCCCGAACCTAATACCTTCGCTGTTATAGATTACTTTATGCCTTTGGTTTTTTCTTTACACCATCCCGTTCCCTCAGGTAGGAAGTGAGAAGAGTCCCGCTATGCTATGCTCATTTGGCCATGTTTTTCCACACGCTTTAGGGCAAGAGGAAAAAACATTTAGCCAAACGTAGCATGCTTCTAGCGTATATGCCATTATAGACTCGCAAATCTTTTTATAACAGTCCAGACGTCAGCCGAGTGCTGGGGTCTACATCACAAGTGGAAAATAGTCTTTATATTTTAATTGGACGCATTAATTTTTATTGTTGATCCATTCTGGAGTGAAACGCCATGGTAATATACCGTTTCTCTCGCCACTGCGATCTCTATTGCAGTCTGGGCAGTTCTTTACAAAGATGTGATGATGCAGGCTCATACCTGGCCACCAGTACACTGATTGTAATTCTTCCAGGGAATCTTTTAGTTTGAGGTGTCTGAGACCCTCACCCATATGTGCGTCTGCTATTAACAATCCTCTCCTGTCCGTGTTTGGAATCACTCTGTCCCCCACTCCAGGGATTCGAGCAAAAGGAACGGAGTTTGCATCGATTATGTATGTATAATTGAGTGGATAGTTGATCGGTAGTGCTGAGCAGTCGCCTTTTGATGACGTTTTCACCGCCAGCACTGTTTCACCGTCAATGTATTTTACTGTACGCTTTTTTCTAACTACGGAAGCCGATTCAGTTGCTACCGTTGTGGCTGTCTCAGCCAATGAATTCCCTGCAACGTGAACGCCATCACGTTGATGACTCAGTGAGTGTATCACGTGAGTTTTTGGTAGTTCTTTCTGCAAAAGAACTATTTGTTTCCAAAGCACTTTTTGCTTTATTGTTGCACCTGTGTCATCTTTGTAACCGTTTTGAATCCATTTCTGCAAATTGTTGTTATATGATTTGACGCAGTAATATGAATCGGACACTATAAGTGTCGGGAATTCGCGATCTGCATTATCTAGCGCCATTTTCAATGCTATTATTTCAGTTTGTTCTTCTGAATTTGTTTCTACTGAGTGTGTTTTTACTAGCAGAGGTCTCAGTTTCCCTCCGTGCCACACTTCTTTTCTGATTTCACATGTGGGGTTATATGCTTGTTCTCCCCACCCTGGTGGTTGAGCATGGCCGTCTGTATAGATTACACAGGCGTACTGTCGTAAGGGCCGAATGTCGATTGGCAGAGGGTATGTCATTTCATATTCTAGATATTTTAATTCCTTTAATTCTGGATCAAAGTAGTATTTTACTCTGTCCGTTGTAATTGAATTCACCCATTGTATCCATTCTGGATTCAACGCTGTTGTTGGTAAATTACATGGGGTTGTTAATGCCTCAAAGGCTGACTCCGCTGTTCTGACTGTTATACGTCTACCATCAGCGTTGTCTTTTTCTCTTGCTATAGCCGTTTGAACTGCATGAACAATGTTTTCTTTAATACTGAATTTCTTTTCAGCTTCTGTGTACAAGTGTGATTTGTATGCAATTGGTACATTTTCTCCCTCATTAGAGGTCAGGTATGTGAATCCGCATCTTCCTGGGATGACTCGAATCACAAGATTGCGTGTGTTATCACGTGTTTCTAATTTTGTTTTAATTAACATGTCTGTTTGTAAAGATCTCAACATTTCTGTGTGTTTTTGAGTCCAATTGATTCTTTTAAAATCTGGTTTTATTAGATCATAAAGGGGTTTGACCCTTTCTGCGTAATTTGCAATGTATGTTCTTCCGAAATTTAGGAAGCCTAGAATTGATTGTAAGTTTTTTAGTGTTCTAGGAGCTTGGAGTACAGCACATTTCTCTAGGAAATTGTCAGCCAGGCTTTTGCCTTCACTTGATAATTCATATCCTAAAAACAGGACTGTTAGATGGGCAATTCTTGATTTTTTAAAGTTGAATTTGTAACCCTCTGCTGCGAACCCAAGTATTATGGTGTTCACTCTCTTCAAGTGAGTATCCAAGTCATCATCTGTTAGGTAAATGTCGTCGACATATGATAATGCCTCGTCATCGTATGTTTGTAGTAATTCTGTTACTCTCGTTGAGAATAATCCTGGGCTGTTCTTGTGCCCCTGGGGTAAACGGCAGAAACTTTTTTGCGAGCCATTTATCGAGAACGCAGTCAAATATCTGCTCTCTGGTGCTATATTTTGACAAAAGAATCCATTAGAGATATCTAATGTTGTTTTGTATTTTTTGCGCACTATGTTATTCATTAGTGCAGCACTATGCGAGTTTTGCACTGCAAAAGTTTTGCAACATGAGTTAAGGTGTCTGTAATCCAAAACTAGACGATATGAGTTGTCTGGTTTGGAGACAGGAAACAAAGGGTTGTTCATTTGTGAGGTGCAAGTTTCAATCACCCCCTGGTATTCAAGTTGATCTAGGATCTCTTTTACCTGTTTTTTAGCTTCTTGCTTAATTGGGTACTGCCTCTGTGCAGTAGGTTGTGATTTTAACTGGATTTTGTGAGGAGGAGAGTCATCATCCCATCCTACATGATTTTTATATAAAGCAGGAGCTAGAGCTACTGCCCACTTTCTTGCAAGTGTATATTTTTTATGAATTGGAATTTGATTTGAGAAGGCCGGCATAATTATATCTTCGCCATGAGGGCAGTCCCTGACAAACTCGGGTGGCCAGTCTTTTTCAGCTAGAAGGATCTCATAGTCCCTGGAGAGATTATCCCAAAATAAACCCCTTATTTTTCTAGTCTTATCCCCCTCTATACGTAATGTTATTTCATATATTTTGTGAGGTTTGCTAACTCTGGTGTCTGCAGTTTCCACTTGAATATATTCATTCGTGTCCACTGTCTCCAGATGATTCATAAGGACTTTGCGAGCTATGCTCACTTCTGCTGCGCTGTCTAGCATTGTCTGAGCCCATTCTCCGTTTTTCAGCTGTGTCCTCAGTATTCTCGGCATTATTGATTACTTTAATACTGGCTACCTTCTTTTTTGGAAATTGTAATTTTTTATTCAGATGAGCAGGTTCTTTGTCTTTGGACTTGAAGTGCTTTGTTCTGATCGTCCTCTTCTTTCCGATTTCTGCGAGGAAGTCTGAAAAGATTGAGAGGGACGTGTATCAATATCTTGATATCTATCAGGTTTCTTTATATTATCCCTATTTCTAAGGTTGTATTTTTTCACAGAGGGCTCCCGTTCGGGAGACTTGCGTCCTTGGTCGGGAGATCTTTCTCTTCGCCAAGGAGACCTTCCTCTGGACTGGAATCTTTTTTCTTTAGGATTGGATTGTTTATTTCCATCCCAGCTCTTTTTTTGAGTGTTTAAATTATTTTTTATAAATACCTTTTCAGGACTTTCAACTAGTTGGGGTTTCACTGGTATTCCACCCAAACTATCTCTTCCTAGTTCTTCATAGGATTTTTCTATGATTCTGGCAATTTCAGCTGGTTGGTCTGCTATATTTGTCTCTTTTAACCTCTGGCGGATCGCCACGTTTGCTGCTTCTCCCTTTATGTTGGCTAATAATATTGCCGAGACCTGCTTGAAGTCTTTCAGTAATTTCATACCAAGAGTTAAAGCGGGTTCTGGACCGTATTCATCTTGAATTTGTTTTAGCACATCTGGTATTACTGACATGGATGGTACACCATGTGTTTTTGTGTATATGGAAGCAAAGACTGTACCCCAAGTGTCACAGTCCTCCAAGTGTGGTGCGATTCCCATTGGAAGACAGATAGTCAGAATCCTGTGTTTTTCTACCGGGGTGGTGTCTGGAAACACCGCCTCTATTTGAGTGATTTTTTGTGCTAACCAGAATGGTATTTGTTCCCGTGTAGCTGGTACTTTACCCAGGCAGGACTGTATGTTCTGTGGTGTAATTTTATTTGTGTTCCCCTGATGAGGGGTCAGCTGTGGAATTTTAATTGCTGGTTGGACTGTTGAAGTCCGCATTACATATTGGACTAATTGTCTATGTATTTTGATTAGTTGTTTTAGCTGTATTAAAAGTTCTGGTGCAGGCATTTCTTCAATGTCTGGATGTGGTGTGTATCCGGCTAGGACCGGCCACGTTGCTCCTGGTCTACCTAGTGGACCGAGCCTGGTGATGTGATTATTATGTTTCAGGGCGCCATTAAACAAGAGCAGGTGCTCTTGGAATTTGAGTGGTACTTCCACCTCCTCGAAAGGAGTATACTCATCAGGAGGTTCCTCTGTTTTGTAATAGTGGAAGTCCTTTGTTACAGCGTTTGCTGCTGGAAAGTTTATCCATGAATAGAATACCTCTGTCTGCCGATATTCGTGCGCCTCTATTACGAATATGACTGTGCCACCTCTAGGTGTCAGTCCATTTTCTATAAGTTTTAAAGTTACAGATTTCCTTTTGTTGACCGGGATGAGTATTATATCCGGGTCATTTTCCTGCAGAGTAGTATCAGCTGCTAGGAGTTCAGCTGCTATTCTAGCTGTCTCTCTTTCTTCTTCATTGTCTGACATTTTATCGACTGGAAGGTTATTCTGTTTGTTTGCAGATCAGGTTTCTTATGGAAACAAAGATTAGATGCACAATATTTTGGAACAGTGTATCCTTCAACGTTGACTAAACCAAGAACCATACATAGGAGTCTCCTCCTGCGAGGTTTGGCGGATATGACCTTTCACCCACTCCAGACGTCTTTGGAGTATTATGGGAAAAAATGGGTTATGTGTGAAAAAGCACGACTGAGTTACTCTAATGTCTTGCGTTAGTTTTATCGCCTATCCAAACGTTGGGCGCCATGTAGTGTAGTTCCTATTATCCCAATAGGCTCTGCGCATTGGAATAATACCTTCAATAGTATAGACCTAGGACGGAGGTTAACTAGGTCTTCTACTGACGATATTAGACTTAAAGTTTTGGGTTTGCCAGCTAGCTCAGAGTTCACTAGAAACTTTCTCGAATAGGCAAGGAGGAGTTTAACCTCCCTGGATAGACAAGAAGGGATTTAGTTTCTGACAACCATAGAACATGACAACTTTGCTCTCCCCTAATCAAGAGTGTATCTCTAGAGTCGTGTGAAAACAAAAGACAACTTATTTTACTCAGTCAGTTCAGTGCATTCTTAGTTTCACCAGATTGTAGAGAAAAGGAAGAGACGGGCGTGTTCAATAAAAGATGTTATTTATTGATCAGTCTCTTTTCTCGTACAAGAGAAATGAATCAATATTATTGCAATACTTATGGTTAAGTAAAGTGCATACAATAAAAGCAGAAGTATAAAATAATACTGTAAAAGCATTGATATGGTTTCTAAGCCATATGATATTTAAAATTGATAAAATAGATACATACATATATACATTCGACTAATCGTACTCAACTGGTGCTTCTAACTACGCCTACCCCAGTGTACCTGACCTAAGCCTAATACGTGGGCGGGAGTAGATAAGTAGCAGTTTAAGTTAAGTTTGTTTTGCCAAGTGACTGACTCAAGAATTCTCTGCAAGGGGTTATTCAGTTCTGTACCTGAGATCTAGAATGGTTGAGGGCTGGTATCTCTCGTCTCTGGTCTTGATATTCCAGCTGCCTGCGAGGGCTGCTTGGAAGCGCCGGAGCTGGATTTCTCGGCAGGAGAAAAAGCAGCGTCTCGTTCTCAGCGCGTCAGGAAGGCGGGGCAGCGCCAGCGGGGTCCGCTCTGTGCTGGCCTCTTTGGCAAGTCTCGCTGCTCCGATCTCGTCACCACCGCGTGTGTTTGCTTAAGGCAATGTCGGTAATATTTATACCTGTAAGGTGCCGAGATTGACGTAAGGATGGACATAGATACGTCAATAAGGATGTCATACGAACTGGTCGTTAGCACATTCTTTACTGAAGTTCTCTGTGAAATCAAAACAATGGCCGTAGGGATTTTCCCAGGTTGTCATAGGTTTGATTTGTTTTGAGAACTCCGTATGCCTTATCAGGGGCTGGAGGAATAGCGTTTGTCTAATTAGATGGCATGCGTTATGACCTAATCAGATAACACGTTTCTGTGCCGTGGTGTGGCTTAATCAGATAACGGTTTTTGCACCGTGGGATGGCTGCTAGTTAATTATTAACCACAACAGGGTCAGGAATAGGGGGATCGATACAGAACCTATAGGAATACATTACAAAAGCATGCCGAGGAGGGGCATTGACCCCTGTAAGAGCACAAACCAGAGCAATGGGCACGGTGGAGCCCATCTTGTACCGCCAGGTGCATCAAAAATATGGCACACTGGATGACACGGATGACGATGAAGAAGTGTTCCACATCTTTTGTGCTGGTTATACCAGGAAAAAACCAGGCCACATTCATCTCGTCACATCGCTATCAACGGGCAAGTCATACGGCTCTATTTGGCATAGGATCATCAGTCAATGTCAAGGACACAGACCAATATCACAGACTACACACCAAGCCTCTACTGACCACAACCGAAAGAAAAACCTTAGTCTATGGCAGCAACACGCCGCTTCCCCTCACAGGATCCTTCGGGGGCACATCCACCACGGAGAGCAGAAGGTTAAAACAAGGTTATTCACCACAATAAGAAAAGGGAACATAGTGCTCAGCTGTCGCACATCCTAAGAACTAAGAAATTTTGCCAAGCTAGTCCACACAAGTCAAATAGAGCAACTCTTCCAGGATGTCTTTGGGGGTTTAGGCTGCCAGAAGGACTACACCGTAAAGCTCCACATTAACAAAACCATCAAGCCCATAGCCCTGAGACACCGCCACATCCTGTTCCATTTGAGAGATAAAGTTCAGGAGGAATTCCTGCATTTAGAGAAGCTCAGAGTAATTGAGAATGTATCTGACCCGGCTCCCTGGGTGTCCCTCATGGTGACTGGCCCCAAAACGAAACAACCTGGGACCATGAGGCTTTGCATTGATATGAGATTCCTGAACACCATTACCAGAAGAGAACTCCATGTAACTCCTGGAGTTTCTAATTCCGGACTGGACCAGTGCAAAATGGTTTTCGAAGGTCGAGCTCAATTTGGGCTACCATCAACTCTTCCTTGATCGAACCAGTAGGCATATTACAACTTTTTTTTAACCCATATGGGCTCTAATACTACAAGTGACTACATTTGGGGATTTAATCTATGGAAGAAGTTTTCCATAACACAGTCAAGGAAATACCTGGTCTCCTAGGAGACATTAACATAAAAGATGACATCTACTCCGACTAAAGAGCCTACCACATCCAATCCATGGTGCGCTACAATTCTTGGCTGAAAAAGGTCTCACCCTGAACAAGTCAAAATACTTCATGTTAGATCGCGAGGTGGGTTTTTTCGGATACATCCTTTTTGGCAGAAGTGATCAAAGTTGACCTCAAGAAGTCCATAGACATCAAACGGGCCTCAGCACCAGAAGCAGTCACGGAAGTTGGAAGTTTTCTTGGCATGGCAAATTACTGTAGCAATTTCACTCCCAATTTGGCCACTCTCACTGAACCACTGCGGACCATGATGAAGGTGATGTCCCAGTGGGTATGGGGTCTTGCACAGGACACAGATTTCCAGAAAATCAAAGACTCCTTACTTTACAATGTCAGCAAGGCGTACTTTGATCCGTCTCTAGAAACGGAGTTCATCCTAGATGCCAGTCCTGTAGGCCTCATCGCAGTGCTTGTACAAAAACAAAACCGGACCAGTGGATATCTGTCGCATTCACCATCAGTGCGCAGTTGGACATGGAAAGATGCTGAGTACAAATTTAAAAAGAAGTCCTTGCCAGAAAATGGCCACATGCTCACTTCCACCTTTACCCCGTGGGACCCAACAGCCCTCCAGATAGAAAAGTGGGTCATACAATTCCAACAGTACCAGTTGGATGTCAGCTACTGGCTAGGATCTGGGAACAAAGCAGATTTGTTCACAAGACACCCCAAAGTAATGGAGTGAAGCTGATAAGCACACAAGAGAAACAGAGTAGTACGTCCAGTTTGTCTCCCAAGCTGCATACCCCAGAGCACGCTCGCTCTCGTAGCCACTGTATGGGACATATACTTTGAAGCAGTCAGGCAGAACAGGTGTGCCTCCTTCCTAGCAGGAACAAAACAATTTCATCAGGAGATCCCCAATGTCCTCAACCAGCTATGGCAAGTGCGAGTGGAACCAAGTGTAACGAGTGATGGGCTACTCCTATGTGGATGACGGATTGTTCCAGAAAACCTCCAAGACATCGTTCGCACGTCTGCGCACCGCTACAATGACAACCAGGCACTGAGAGAAGCTATGGTTCACCAGAACGGTTCCTGAGTAAGCGCAATGATCACACAATGCATGTCGTGCTAATTGAACGGGGAGCATGAAAGTCCCACACCAGTCACAACTTAAGCTACCAGCGAGGCACTATGGATGTTGGTCAGTGCTGATTTCGGAAGCTTCCCCAACAGCAGGAAAGCCCCCGTCCTCATGAATGCCTACTCAAAATTCCCGGGAGTAAAACTGGTGAGATCACCTGCTTTTGAGCATGTGCAGTCAGCATTGTAGAAAATGTTTGCAGCATTTAGCTTGCCCAAAACTACCAGAATGGACAATGGGCCTCCTTTCCAAGGGAGGGAATTTCAAGACTACCTGCAAAACTGCAATATTGAACATTGGTGTATAATCCCCCCCAATGGCCACAGGCCAACAGGTACCTTTAATGATTTGTGTGCACTATGACCAAGGCCCTCTGAGTCTGCACAGACAAACAAGACAATCCAGAGATGGGCCTGCACAACTTTATACACACCTACTGCTGCTCAGTCCACTGTATCACCAGATGCTCGCCGGCCGCACTTACATTTTGGAGAAATATCAGTGGGGTTTTCCCCACAGTGCCATCGTGGAGGCCGCGGAAGTTAGAAGCAAAGGGAAGTCATGAAAGGTGGTCCCAAACAACCGCTGAGCCATGCTATCAAGGAGAAAAATAGACTCCTCTCTCCCAACAGACGATACACAGATATTGCAGGACAGACAAAGTTCAGAACGCCCTATGAACATGGCATATGGACAGTCATAAAACAAACAAGGGACAATGATCACAGCCCACAACAGGAGAGAAGTAGTAACCATGAACGTATCTTGATTCAAGAAAATACAGGTGTCGACCACACCTACGCCTGGGACAATCAATAGCCCACAACAGGGAAGGATGGGGCTAGAAATGAACATCTGACAATAACTCCATCAGACACCAATAGAAAACCCCATCTAGACCACTCTCGCTGGTGACAATCTGGTGCAAGACCCTTGAAGTAGCATCAACCAAAAGAAACATGAGAACAAACCACAGCTACCTTCCACACCCACATCCATCACCCAGTATCCTCCTGAAAGATTTTGTATCACAGCGTCAAAGAATTTAAGGTTGGTAGGGATGCAGTGGGTTAGCTGGCCAGCTAACAGATACTGTAATACAAAACCTGAGGGCGAGCGTGGCCTGAGGGTCAGGTATAAAGTGACTGTGGAATGCAAACACTGTACCTAGCATGACTCTGTCTTGCGTATGTGCACGCCTGCCGTTCAAAAGCCACCGAAACCCCCGGGAACCTGTCACACAACAAAGACGAACAGTTAATTGGTAGACAATTACACTGGTTTCTGGTTCGGTATAGTCAGGGGTGCTGGAAGATGGGGTGCGGCAGGTGATGCAGCACCCACAAAAATAATCATGCAAATGTCAGGCAAAGTCTCCTGGCAAACTGATTATTATTATTTTAACACGGAGATTGCAGTTTACTTTTCTTTTCACTAACTGTAAGATGAGGGAAATGTATGATGTGAACAGAGTGACTTTCTTCTTCATGCATATGGAATGTAACGGAAAAAGTGGAGGATGGTTAATATTTAACACAACAAAGTTTAAATACTTGCACATGAAATACACAAATATTTCAAAATATATCAGAAGCAAGGAAAGAAGGAATGAGACATGATGTTTTTGTGGAATTCCTAAATGCAATGCAAACCAAGATTTTAATATGATCAAACAAATCAAAACACTTGTGTTATGCACAAATGATAAATATGCACTGAAGCCCAACTTGCATGTGCTATCAATTGTGCTATCAATTGTGGGTCAAGTTTGTTTAGGAGTATACTGAATGTTTGATGGGAATTTAGTGGCCATTTCGATTAAAAATGTGCTCTTAGTACATGGAAGTGCATATCATACCTTACTTTTGTCACCATATATTCCGAACAGCATGCTCCAAAATGCACAACTGAACACATACTTTTACGTTGTCAGTCTCCAACTGAATAGGCATGGCTCATTTGCTACACTTGTTCCTTTCTGATGCCTGGATTTTTCACTATCCTAGTAACTTCAGTGATGCAACATTTATGGCAGCACTCCCACTCTGAAAATTGTTCCAGCATCACTGGTTATAACCCAGCACAGCGGCGGTTCTGATGTGAGCTGCGAGATAGATGCAGAGTCCTTGCACTGAGAGAATCCTCACAGCAGAGGCAATGCATTGGTTCTGCTGGGGTTTGGCCCACAGAGGAGATACATCGGTTTAGCTGGAACCCCAGATGGGCTGGAATAGCAAATTCAGGCCCACTTGCAACGTTCCAGTTCTAGGGTGACACGGCATGGCAGGAATCACAGTGAGAGGAGTCCAGGAGCTGGGTTCAAGGGTGTCCCTGAGGCTTGAGTCAGGAGACCAGCCAACTAGCCATTGGAGTCACTCTGGAATCCTGGGTTCAATAGATAAAGGTAAGCACAGCAGGGCAGAAGTCCTTGAGAGCATCAGTACAGCATAGCCCTTTGGCCTGCACCCTGCCTGCTCTAGGGTTGACTTATATGTATAAAAAAGAAAGGTTTGGTCCTAGCAAAAGGTTTATTTTGCCAGGTCAAAATGGCAGTTAAAATGCACACAAATGCTCTGCAATGGCAGGACTGAGACATGTTGAAAGGGCTATTTAAGTTTGTAGCACAATCAGTGCTGCACGCCCACTGGTAGCATATATTTACAGGCCCTGGGCACAAGTGGTGCCACTTTACATGGGACTTACATTGTATTAAAAATGCCATTTAGGTATAAACCAATTCTACCATGTTTTAAGGAGAGCACGCAAACAGGTAAGCACTGGTTAGCAGTGGTAAAGTGTGCACAGTCCTAAAGCCAGCAAAAATGCAATTAAGAAAACAAAAGGGTTAAAGGAAAAATTTTAGGGGAATCCCATACCAAGGATACCAGGTCTAACAACTAGCATTTGTCCAGTGGTGATAGTTTACAGAAAGCAAGATAAGTTATCTGTGCAACACTATGCAATAATGAACAGAGTCATCTTTAGGTGAACCATGAAGCAATGTGATGGATTTGAGCTGGCGTTGAACCACCTCGAGAGCCCCTGGTGGGCCACATTTCTAAGATGTCATCTACTTTTTTATGTATGGGGCTACAGGCTCCCCTTACTTCATAGATTAATTTAATACTGTTTTCTCACTACACAGACAACCAAGGAGAGAGACCTTGAAAATATACACAGGTAATAGGTAACAACATTTCAAATGCATGAAAAGAGGAGGAAGTGTGTGACAATTAAAACAATTAAGTTTAGATTTTTTGTTTTCAATGTAGTACTGCTGTTTTCGCTTAGCAGTCAAAAAAAGGACTTGCTGTACAAATTACACCTAAATGTAAAAAAAAAATGTTAATGCTTTTTCTGCCCTTGGGGGTCCTTGTGGGACCCCCTGAGCAGGCCTAAGGGGTCAGGGTGTTTCTACCCTGCCCCCTTTTCTTGTTTTTCACCTTTTTTGTACTGTTTTCTTGAGATTCAGTACCGAGTCACTAGATGGCTGCCAATACTTCCTGGTTTGGAGTGTTGGCAGGCAATCAGAATGAAACTTGTGCTCGGGAGGATTCGCGAATCCACCTCAGTGCTCAGATATCGATATTTTAATTTTTTTAGTTTCTCAGCAAATACTGAATGGATTTACACCATTTAAAATAAAAAGAGTGCTTACTGAAGCAAGAGCTAACTTTTTGCCAAATTTGGTGTAATTCTGTTCAGCAGTTCAAGCTGAAGCCTGTTCCAAAATTCCTATGGAAATGAACATGGGGAAAACGTGTTTTGGGACCCCACCACTTTTTAATGAAACTCGTTATTAACAAGATGATACAATACTTCTAGTCAGCCTCTGCAGGCATAAGGATACATTCTTTTTATTGCCAAATTAAACCAGAACCACAAGAGGACAGTCAGGGACTGACTAGGAACTGAAAGCAGCCCTGGCAAATTTTGCCAGACCAGCCCCCATCCGGCGCAGAGCGAGCGAACGAGCGAGCCTCAGCGCTACTATGGGGGTTTGGGAAACTAAAGACCAAAATGGTGAATTTTACAGCACATTTTTCATTACATATTCAATTGTAATAACTTTCAAAGCACAGAAAATAGTAGATGATGACCTTAAAGACACTGGGGAATCATGCGATTTTGAGGCTGCTGCGTTTTGCGTGTTAATTATGGATTTGCTGCATTTCACAAATGACCCAACAACTGCAGATTTTAACAACAACAAAAAAATTAAGTTCCCACAGAACTAAAGTTACTAAAAATGCAGAAACGCATTGCAGCACAGTGGAGGGTCCTTCCTAAAGTTTGACTGGTCCCCTTTATGTTCCCTATTTTTGTATTTGGAGTATTAAAGTGTTAATAATGAGGTACAACATTTAAAACAAAAAAAAGTGTTTACATGTGTTAAAAAGCAAAAATAATAAGATTATGCTAACACAACATGTGCAGCATTATTTGCCTTTTGCTGCCACATAATTTAGTCAACCTAGTGCATAAGTTGGTCCTCCCCTATGTATAATTCCATTGGCCCTGGCTATAATATAACAGTTGTAGAGATTGGGTACAGGTAAGAGGATACCACGAATTCCAGTTTCTTATAAAAAGAAATTATATTTCCGACTCAAGCTGAGGGGGTAGTGTCCGCCCTCTAAAATTAGTGAGGGGACTCACTTCGTCCACCCAGGTCGTCCCCGCACTTGTAGTTTGATTCAGGCAATGCCAGCATGTAAGTCAACAAAGACTAATTAAGCGTCCCATCATTCCAAGATTTGTAAACTTAATAACAGTGAACGGGCTAAAAGCAATAACTGCTCCTGAAAACACCAAGAAAGATAAAAGTGTGGTAGGAAGCACTACATAAAACAAGCATTGGCATAGCCTTTGTGACCCTATAAGTGTTTAGCCATGCAACAGTTAATGTTCCATTAAGGCTATTGTGCCGCATAACTAAATACTTATAAGGTCCCAAAAGCGAGATCTATTGGCTATGCAGATCAGCAAGCAGACAGAACCCGTGCACACACCTACAGACAAAGACGAAAAACACACATTCAGAGACACATTGCAACATACAATGTGCATCTAATCACAAACACAATATTAAAGCATAGATGGATTGACAGTTGAACAAACGGAGAGGGGGGTTGATGGTGATAACACATCTACAGGCACCTTTTGCACACATGCAGATGAACATGCGTAGAGATACCTCTGCACACAGACCAACAAACACAGTCAGACAAGCACCTGGACACAGAAGCATACATGTACATACGTATACCAGTGAAAAAAGACCAATAAACAGAAAAGTACCTATGTACAGAGGCAAACATACAGGAGCTCAAACAACAACACACAAAAGCCAACAGATAATCAAGAAGACCTCCATTCATGACGTATGGTTACTTATTCCCACAAACAGTACATGTACCTACAATACAAAAAACAAAACAAATTACACAAAAATTACAATATCTACAAACACTAAAGACAATCATGTCTTTAGTGTTTGTAGGTATTGTAATTTTTGCGTAATTTGTTTCATTTCTTGTATTGTAGTATGATGTATTTGGTGTTGTGCATGGGTTAATTGATGCGTATGGGTATGTGTGGAATGAGTAGGATTGGAATGACCTTTATGTATATATTTGTGTTTGGGGCTTAATGTAAATATCTATGATGTACAGACATCTAATGTGTATAAGATATAAATAGTATGCTGAAATGTATGACTCAATAAAATAAGAACTGTTACTGTAGTTCTGGTTTGGGACAATATTGATGTTTATGTAATGAATTGAGGTAACAAACATTTGTTAAAATTATTGCTAGGGAGAGTTTTTGTGTTTTCGCCATTGTTATTTCCCTGCCTCCTCTCCTCTCCCTGCATTCGAGTATTCAGGGACCCTCTTTTGTTTGTTGTACTTCTGGAATGCTCCTCGACCTGGCCTCAGTCACCAGTCACGCGCGAGCCCCAATGCACATGATCACCACCAGACGCCTGAAGAGACCGCGCAGACGTGGCGGCGGAGACATATGCCCGCTGCACGCGACCCACCCACCCTATTACATGGTGCACAGTGCTTGCATGCCATTATTTATGCAGATGCAGATTGCAGAGAGAATCCAGATGTGTGCTTCTTCACCCCCTGCACAGAGCGAGGAGAGATGCATGCAGAGAGTGAGTTGGTACTCATGACCTTACTTCTCTGATTGTTTTTTCTGACTAACGCTTCCGGACCAAAAATCGGCCCCAGAAACAAAACCGGCCCCCTGCTTAAAAACCTGCCCCCACCCCATCAGGCCTTCCGGGGGATTGTCCGGTGCCCTGCATTGCCAGTCCGGCCCTGAGGACAGTCTTGGATAACAAACCATAAATGGACTTGTCACATCGTGCCCTCTCTACAGAAGCTCCTCCCCAGTCATGATAAATATTCTCTATTTGTATGGTTTGAGCCTGGATCCCTCATCTCAGCACTTTTACCGCATTTTTTGTAGGCACAGAAAGAACAGCCCAGTAAAGTTGTTTTAAGATTCTATGTTCACACACGTCGTAACATCAAAACACACCGAGTCTTCAAGAATTATGCACATGCGGCTTGCTACATTTCATTAATAACACAAGCTGCTGCAAGAAGTTCGGGCTGGTCTCCATGCAATGTGGGACTTTTTAAATGTGGGCAAAGCAACTCCTAGTACAATAGATCAGAAAAATGTAAAACAATATTCATGTACCTGTGCTCAGGAATTATCTTAGAATCATCTTTTTTATCAGGAGGCCATTGCTAGTGCTGCCCAATTCTGAGGTACCAGACACCAAAACTGCCTAGTTTTATCTCATGTTATGCCTCTTTCTTTCGCCTCCACATTTCCTACCTCTATCTTACTCTCCATGTTCTTTTTCATCTCTTCTTTCTCCCATTGTCACTCTTTTTCTATCTTTCTCTTCGTCCTTTTTTCCTTTTCTGTTTATCTCACGTCAGCTCTAGGTCAATGTCTGATGATGAAAAATAAGACCCAGCCGTCAACAAATATTGGCAAAGCTAATGGGTCTCGCCTCTGAGAGTTATTGGCTTTGGCAATGTTTTGTAGCCATGCTGTACAGCAGGGTAAATGCTTTGAAGTGTGGCTAAAACTGTGTTTAAAAAAAATTAATACGAGAGCTGTTGGCTTTGTCAATGTCTTTTAGCCATGCTTTATAGCAGCATGGCAGCTGTTCAACAGGGTTGAAAGTCAGGGAAAAAAACTTGATATGACGCTGCTACACAAGTGGCTGAAAAACTTTGACAAAACCAATAGCTCTCGCATTGCTGAGACCCACTGACTTTCCCAATGTTTGCTCTAAATTGGTGGGGGATTTTTTTTGTGTTGCCTTTGTACTTTTAATACTGTTTGAAGTGCTGCATAAATACTTTACACATTGCCTCCAAGTTAAGCCTGACTGCTTTTGTGCAAAGCTAATAGAGTTAAGCACAGGTAAATTTGGGGTTCTCTTGAGTTTCACCCTGATGGAACCTGCAGCTGCTGTTTGAGTAGGGCTTCACCCCTTCAAACTGTAATCCATTTTCCTAAATTATCTTTCGAAAATGATGTCATAAAGATAGTTTAGACCAGTTAGGTTGTGTCACTCCAAGTACAAGTGGTGTTAGGAGGTATCCAGGCCTGGCATTACCAAGACCTTTAGATTTTCTAAAATATAATTACTTATATAGGGCAGAATTGTGACTTGCATTACAGCATATAACATGGGGCAGTAGGATAGCCCACTTCAGCTACTGGCTAACTTCACTGTTAGCGATAGATTTTACACTTTAACAGAGAGTGCACTCACACATAGTAGTTCTCTTCAGTACCAGGGGCTACAACGGCAGAGTGCGCTGAGTGGAGCAAAAAAAAGTTCTGCTTTTAGGCAGTGTTTTTCATATTGGTGAGGGCATGACAGACAATAAAAAACTAGGTTTTACAAAAATCATGTCATAACAAAACAAGCATTGACAAAGCCAAAAGGCTGGCAGCCAATGCTGGACCAATTAGCTTCACCAATGCTTAACATGTCTTTATATTTACACAAGAGAGAAGGCTTGGTTTGTTTCCTGGTAAACGTTACCATTCTGAATTCTCAACCTGGTGGTACAGCTAAAGCTCATCTGTTAGTTACCATTTAATAGAGACTAGTATGTTGTTAGATATGGCCATTTTGAATAACTGGTTATCTTTCCGCACAGGCATATCCAGGATGGCATTTTTATTTGCACCTACTGACTGGAAGTTCTCCTTCCCACTTCTGAACAGTGATATAGATTAGATCAAGTTGCGAGAGTACTGGTGTATTATCTTCTAATTTAATTCCTGAAATACCTAGCTTCTGTCTTGATCTGCCCGATCTGACACAAAAGTCATCATCTGAAAAGAAGTCCTAATTATTTTACGGTGTCTTAATTGTGAGAGCATTGACCTTCCTTCCAGCCTCTATATTACATGGCCACGTGAGGACTTAATAGAAAAGTGTGAGTTTGTAACGGTGGAAGTCTGGACGATAATATTTTAGCAATTTGCCAAAAAGTACATCAATGGAGGAATCTTACAAATAAAATGCATTGCAGAATATAGGATCACGGGGCTGGTGCTATAGAAGAAAGAGATGTGCTGCAGCATCAGTGATGGGAGGCCCAGAAGGTGAAGTGAGGATAGGCAAGGCATGAAAGAACAGGACTTAATCCAGTAGGGTTGTGGACAGTCCACTGAGACACTAGTTTTTTGATTTGGTGGACGGTACTGGGATTCACTGTATGAACAGAGAATCATGCATTTTCAGAGACAAGTAGAATGATGGCAGCCACCTTGAAGTCAGGCTACCCATCCTGAGGTTAATAAAGAAATAATAGAAAGATGATTTGAGCGTCCTGGTGATATAAGGTGAATCACAGCTAACATGTAAAGACATGCCAACCTAATAGTTGAGTTAATAATCTACTTTTCAAAAGGTGGACAGTTACAACTAAAGTCCAGTGAGACACCGCAGACGAGTTATTTTAATGCTCCGGCAAAAATAAGCAAAAGTGTTCTCTACCCATTAACCATGAGCCGTGTGGTTCCTTTACTTCTGCTTTGCAGAACCATCACTCATCCTGCTCAGTTGTTCCTCCTGACAAACTGGAAGCGGACTGTCAGATCTAAAACAACGTAAGGGAGTGTTGTGGGCAAGTTAGCCTCATATGGTAGCAAAGAAAGAATTTCACCCAAAACATATCTCCCATCTTTTTCAGAGAAAATATGTCTAAGAGTTATGCCTATGGGAAGAAGGCAGTAAAGCAACATTTGAAAAATGTACATGACTAAGTGAAAAACAATAAGTATTATGATGCTCTCCTGCATCAAAGAGGTCTACTAATGAACTGTCACTTTTAAAATGGCTACTGAGGAAATTATCTTCCCTCAATAGTAACATTATCATGAAAACACATACACAGAAAAACCACTCGCAGGAGGGGCAACTGAAACACAAATGGGTTTTGTACTTGTTAGAAGGGTAAAGGATATTGAACATACAGAAGTAACAACAGGGGAAACAGCAGATCAGATCTACCAGCTCAGGAAAGAAGCTGAAGAACGTAAGGTTCACATACTGAGGTGCAAGAACAGAAGCAGAGGAGACAATGCATGCTTCTTTTAAATACCTGAGAAATAAGTAAGTGATGACCTAGTACTTTGTTTGGAACAATGTCTGCTGGAACATCTGGACATCAAGGTTATACTCCCTCTCTAAATGTACGGGCTAATGCGATTACTCAGAGAATAAGAGAAGAGTAAGAAGAGCCCATTCACAAAACCAGTCCAAAAGGCATTTCAGAAAATATGTCCCCTTCAGAGTTAAAAAGGATAACACATGTCATGAAAACAATAAACATCAATAACACATGTATATCAGAATTGGACACTCACTTACAGACAAGGAATAGGCTATATATTTCTAAGGAAAGCAAGACCGAGAGTCCAGTCACAGTTTCAGGAAAATGAACTGAATGTGGCCTGATCTAATAGTTAGGATAAATACAGCATATAAGGGCATTTAGTGTGCCGGAACACAGGCGAAACCTGGCAGACAATTAAGGAAGGGCAACAAAGATGGGAATGTCAAGATGATGGCTTTCAAATTCCTAGCAGATGAGAGAAAATTGGCCAGCACCATTCTTCATATGAGGGAAACAAGTAGAAGAGGGGTGCCTTGGCGGTAGAAGGTTCTGTGAAGCAATCCACCATCCAGCATAACATATTGTATTTGTAGCTAGAAGTGTTAGGTGGCTTGACTTTTAAATAGACATTTATATTATGAAAGAGAAACCACAAGTCACAGGAGTTATATTTGATTTGCGGGAGGGGTTGTAGCTTGTCGTTGTTTGATAATTTGTTATTTACACATGAGAATGCAATGGGGAGTACTGGGTTAAACCAAAAAAAGGAGAAGGGAAATACAAAGATGATGGCAAGAGGTGATAGGTACACAAATGAAACAGAAGAATAAGGTTCGTAGATGAGCTACCATGCGCCACAGTTAATTCACAGGACAGTAAGAATGATGAGGGCTAGATAACGTAGAAGAGGAGTAATTTTGAGGAACACGAGGGATATAGGCCAAGGTGTGTTGAATAATGCTTCCAAGTAGAATTAGGTAGCAAAGGAATTCATGCGACTGTGAAAAAAGAAAAGAGCTTACATAAATCACTCATGCGTGGGATTTACCCCCCCATTATTGTCAGAAGTGTGGAGTGTTATAAAACACATAGTTGCCCACAGTATGAGATGCTTCAGAAATCAATGTTCTTGTAAAAAATCCATGCAGTGAGGTATTAGCATTCTCACTGTGTCAGAGTTCTGATAATAGCCTCACTCATATTATATAAGCATTTGGACTCAAGAGAGACTCTTATTTTCTTATCTTTCTGTAAATCTAAATCAAGGCCTTAAGGTAGATTAGAAGTGGTACTATCTGGGTTAGAATGTCATACGAGTACTTGCACAACCACATACTAACATGTTTTAGGATATATTCTCAACTCCTCTCCTGTCTCTTCCCACTCACGAAAAGGTGGGACATTTACTCCTGACAAGGTCAGGAATAAAACTTCTTCCGGGCTGCGAAAAAGGGGTTGTAGGGAAAGTGAATTTGCAATTACTCTGCAGATTCACGCTTGCGCAACTATACGTGTGTACATTTGCTCATGCAAGAATGGAATTCATAAAAGAATTGCTAAGAGTACTGTTCCCATATGTAACTCTGCAAATTATTTAATTCCCGAAGCCATAAATCTGCACCAATGCAAGGACAAGTACTTGCTGGGGAACTTTAGCGACGTTCATTTTCGAATCAAAACATAGGCCTATGTTCATGTTCCCAAGATGTTTTTATAGCGATTCAACATTTGTATTTACGTTTTGGACAAAAATTGGAATGCAGCAAACATATTTTTCTAAATGATGCTTCTGACAAATGGCATTTAATGTTGCAAAACAGTTTAGAAAAAAACTATTTGTTTCATGTCCCATTGGTTTGTAAGAAAGCTAGCCCCAGCCTAGCGTTAAAGGATTTGTGTATAATTTGGGAGCATTCTAAAAGCATTATAAATATCCACAAATTGTTACTTTTTGAAATCATCTGTATTCCTTCTTCTACTGAAATCACTGTCAGTAGTGCAAGCTGAGTTCACACCTCGCTGCATTACCTTAGAGTGCCCCTCCAAATAGTAAAGAATTTGCATTAATGATGGATATATACACGTTTTAAATAACGTATCAATACGGATACAAAACCTACTTAAGTGAATACTCTTTCACAGATCCATACTGTGGCAATGTAAACCTGCAGTTAAAGGGTTTGTGCTGCAGGGCGTTGGGCCTACTTTTCCAGTGGAAAAGATAAACATTAAAACTTGTTGTCCTTCAGCCCAAGCAATATTGGGGCCTTGAGTAATAGAAATTAGACACCCTTGACTGTGATTTTAATATTTTGTTCTAAAAAGTGCCACTCCATTTGTTTTGTTGGTATTCCCATTTAAGAGGATGCCATGGAAAGGTGAATGTATGTGCTGATTAAAGAGCCAATGTCTACCTCACATGGGGAGCTAAAATACTCTACATACTGTCACAAGATAGAGATCTAGCAGACCAGATGGTCCACTGAAACAGAACGAGCACTAAAGGGGATAACAGTACTGATGGGGATTGAGAGTATACCAGTGATGAACCGTACTTATGACTCTCTGTCATGCTAAAGCCACCTATACATAATTGTGACAGATCTGGAAACATCAGAAAGCTAGCTTTCATGAATGGCATACAATTGGCAAACATTATTGCAAAGAGCAGAGATGATTAGGTATATTTTGCTTCTTTTGTTTGTGACTTGATTTGGCAAGGTAGATTAGGTATATTTTTTTTAATGTGACTTCTTGAATAAAATTGTGAAATGCATTCCCATCACGAAGATCAGGTGTGGGCATGATATCTCATATACTTTCAACACTGAGCAAAGGATGAGATAAAGGTGTGAGTCCATTTGCAGTTTACAATGGCGCTGGATGGTCCAAATGAAAAGTGGATGTCAAAATCAGGATTGACATGATGAAAGCAGGAGAAGAAAGTCCCAATGAGCACTACAGCTGCATTCTCATCCCACCCAGATATAAAGACAACTAGAAAAAATATAAAACCCTATTTACGAATAAAGAATTGCACAGTCTTGCATGGGAAGGAGGAGCTTTCAATTAATCATTAATAGTCTCATTTTGAGATCTCTCCATGTGCCACCTACCCCGGAGTTACTGATACCCAGGGTTGTGGTAACTCTAGGGGAACAATCAACACAAATTGTGCGTGGAATCCCAAAAGTTTCCATTGAACATTGGAATTACCAAGGGAACCATGACCGATCCCAGCATAATTGCCAGAGAAACTCACCCAGAAATTGTGGCTGTTTTCAACAGCAGCCATAATCTCCAGTTTGCTGAAAAAAGGTCCGCTGTGTTCTGATATTGCCAACGGGGCCAGCAAGTGGCATTAATATTGCCATCGAAAGTAAGTGGCATTGCATAATAAGGGTTTAAGTATGGGAAGAATTTATCTGAAAGACTGATTCAAGATTTTATGGAACTATTGAAAGATATCGCAGGCCTGTGGAATAATATTAACGCAGAATTATGAAGATGGGACATGCAGGGTTTATCGCTCTGTGGACAAACACAGGTTATTACAATGATGGTTGTGCTCATGGTAGATTGCTGTGATGTTTAATTCAACCCTACTAAGTAAAATAAGAGTAGGGAGCAAAAAACATGTTTGGAGCAAATTCTGGACCACTCTAAACATGGGGGAAACTATTTAGAGGCCGAATGATGGGAGGACTGAGGCTGCCAAGTATGAGCTGCATGTTCTGGCTCATCAGCAAAGGAGTAGGCAGTCAATTAAAACACCTCTCACTTTGAACAATATGGCTCTACTACCCCTGTCTTGGCACGTGCACTGGAATTGTGCCCCCGAGGAAAGTTTCTTCCTCCCTTTTGCTTCCTTTTTATCCTTTCCATCTTTCTTCCCTTCTTTTAATAATTGTGTGCGTTGCTTCCACTTTTGTATCCTGTTTTTGACTTCTTTCGCACTTCCATCCCATTTGCATCTTACTTATTTTCTTTCCGTTGCATTTTTTAATCACTTCTCTTTCTCCTACCATGTTTCTTTGCATTGCCACACCTTGCTCCTCCCCATATCTTCTTTCTGCAGTGTTATGTATTTGCATTTGCTTCTGTCTTTTGACCTGCGAGTCACAGTTCAAAGATCAGAAGGGTCACTAACGACCGCTTAATCTGTCTAGACATGGAATCCCCCTACCCCACCCCTGCTGAAGGTTTCACTAAACCCTTGCTCAGCAGCTATCATGGCTGGCACTCCTACTTCCCACAATGCTGAGACATCAGCTTAGAGCTTTTGGAACAAACATGAGAGGCTGCAACGATCATATTAAATATCTGAAATGAAAAATATCCCCAGTACCCACCAAACATTGAGCAGGCAGATGTGGGCCACACAACACAAGTAGACAGTAGACTACACAGTTTCAGTATGAGGTCATAAATGTAGCAGATTAGGGACTATCATACAATGAATTATTCAGTTAAAATAGGGAAATAGGCAGACCTTACAATCTTGCAATCTCGGTTTCGAATGCAGACCTCACCAACATGGCATCTCTTAAACTATTATCTCTCAATAGGTCTGAAAAGGATCTGATGGAAAACTCCAATGAGTGTCCATTGGCCCTGTTCGTGTAGGATCACGCAAGAATTTCCTCGGACACTGCAGTCCACTGAATAAACTCATTACTTAAGGGCAAGTTTAACTCCAATAGAACCCCACTGCAAATCAAATAAAGATTGCTATATCCTCCTTTGTTACGACAGATCTATTAATGAAAATCCAATACCATAGCCGTTTGGGTTGGGAAAATCTAAGCAGCGTGGGAGGTCAGAACATCTGATAGCTTAAGGAAAGTAATAGGAGCCAGCCCAACATGCAAATTCTAGAAATGCTACGTTTATTTTTGGAAAGCTTTCACATAGCCATTACTAGCCTATCCATAGTTTGCCAAAAAAGTTAAAACAGGAGAACTAGGGATTTGTTCCAGTCACGACAGCAGAAACTAAACGTCATAACTACTAGGGATTTTCCTTCATTTGTTTTGAATGCAAGTAGTAATCCAAACTCAAACCGGCAGATCAATTTGATGACTGCCCATATGCTTCAATATTAGGTAATGACGTGAAATACAAATAATTTACTACATTATTGTGAGCATTGTTTGGAATTCTTCTTATGTTTACAGCAGAATTTGTGAAAATAGTTGGCATTCATTTCAAATTTTTGATAAGGTGTGCTTCCAGTGTTTTAACTTTTTGGTCGTAAGTGTTGGGGGCAATATTCACATCTGTTGTATAAAACGTTAGTGTTAGACCGTTCAGCCTTAGTGTGGTCTTTCCCCAAACCTTTTGCCTTTACTCTCTCCTTTTTTTGCTGAGATTGGTTTTTGTTGACCTTAGGACTCTGTGCCCTTTACCACTACTAGTCAGTACTAAAGTGCCTGTGCTCACTACCTAAAACATGGTTACGTTCGCTTATCCTGATTTGCATATTTAATTTACTTCTAAGTCATTGGTAAAGTGGTATAACATATTCCCACGGCCTGTAAATTAAATGCTACTAGAAGGCTGGCAGCACTTATTGTGCAGTCACTTAAGTAGTGCTTTAAAGCATGACCCAAGTCTGCCACTGCAGCCTACATGCAGTTTTAAATTGCCAATTCGACTTGTCAATATAGCCCTCTTGCCAAGCCTTTAACTCCCCTTTATGGCATCTGTCACCCCTAAGGTAGGCCTGAGGTAGCCCATAAGGAAGGGTTCATTGTAATTACAAGGTTGGGCATGAACGTTTAAGCTTTACTTGCCCGAAGTTAAAAAAAAAACGAAACTCATTTTTCACTACCTACCTCGCCCATAGGATAATATTGGGTTGACTTATTACATTTAACAATAATGCTGACTTTTAATTGGAAACAGGTAAACATTTCATGCTTGATGTCGGATAAATTAAAAAGTAAAACCCCATTTAATGGTAAAGTTGGATTTTAAGTTACAATTTAAAAAAATGTCACTTTTAGAAAGTTGATAAGTACTTGTTGAGAGATTGCACTCCTTCCCTTAAATCATTTATCCAACTCGATATGTGAAATGCATGCAAACAGAAACGGCATTTGAAACTGTTGAATAAAGAATCATAGCGCAAACATCCTGGCTCCGTGGTGGTGAAGTATACAGGAAGATGTATGACACAAGTATTTGGATTATGATTGACAAACTATGAAAAATGGCGCAACTTTGGAGGAAGTGGTTCACCCAGGAACGATTGTCCTTTCAGCAGTGCGACAGTTTGGTGCAGGAGGAAAGTGCCCTTTGGGAGATACTTTTAGAAAGTTGGCATTTCCTTACCTAACTATATGGTGTGTGCAGCCTGTTCCTGGTTCACATGACTCAGTGTAGTTTGCAGTTGGACTTTGTTTATTCCACCCAGACAGCCACACAATAGTGGGATTAGGTGTGCCTGGATGGGGCTGTATGGGGGGGGGGGTGGAGCTGGGCACAGCCCTACTTGAATTGACTGTGCTCTGCATTCACACAAAGGACGAGCCACCACTGCATTGTTCAGGCAGCCATTCAGGAGCAAGGGCAGAGGAAGCAGGTAACTTCAAGCACTTTAAGGGAAATTCTCTAGAAACTTCGCCAGGTCTAAAAACAGGACTATCAGACGCCCCGTGAGTTCACTTTTTGGATCTGTAAAAGGACTCTCCGGACTGCCTGTTGTTGTGGCCTACCATGTACTTTGCAAGACTGCTTTGCAGCACCTGGAAGGACTTCTTTGCTGCCTGGAGCCTTCCTTGAACCATCAGAGGCCTGCCTTGCCGCCTGAGCCCTGCTCCACTGCTTTAACCCAGGACTACCAGAATGACTCCAAGGGAGTCATCAGAGCCTCAGGGACAGAAAAGGCTCCAACCATTTTGAACCCGCACCTGGACCCAGCCTGAGTGAGTCCTATCCACACAAGTGATGCCCCTCTAGTTCTGGGCCCATGATGGTGGTACTAAAGGTGCCCAGAGAGCCAAAATCCAAAACTTGGGACTATGAAGATTTTTGGCTAAAAACTGCTCTGAGAACAAAGAGAAGACCGAGATCAACCTGCTCGCCTATCCACCCATGGTGCATCACCAGTCGGTCTGACTTTGAGCCAGCTCCTACTATGTTCTCCGCAACAGCAAATCCTGTTAAGAGGTCCTTTGCCAAAGGGGTATCCAGCCTCCTAGATCTCTCGCCAGCTAAAGTCTCCAGCTTTGTCCCTCTTGAGAATTTCGACTTTCAGAAAAGAGACCGAAAGTGGAAATCTTCACTGTGACTTTGTCCTTCCAGCACCTCCCCACATTCCATCGTGGTGGAAATCTTCACTGCGACTTTGTCCATCCAGCAGCTCCCTGCACTCCATCATGGCCGGCTATATTTTATGACTTTGACCCGGTCTCACATGACTAGATGTCTGAGGTTGGCACTGTGATCATTTAGGCGCTTATTCATACCTTAAACTTTAAACATTTGTGACTCCCATTCTCCTGACTGGATTTATTTTTGTTTTGGTGTCAAATTAGTTATTCAAATTTAGTTTATTTTTCTATATTGGTTTGGGATTTTTCTTGTGTTGTGTTTTTAGTCCATTGATATTTTTTTGCTGAATAAATACTTTACACATTGCCTCCAAGTTAAGCCTGACCGCTTTTGTGCAAAGATTCCCAGGGTTAAGCACAGGTTAATTTAGTGACGTTTGCGGTTCACCCCACTCAACCAACAACCCAGTTTCTCACAGCTAGTGATTGAAAAACTGGCAAAAATGAAAAATACTTCTGCAATATTGTGCTAGTACTACATAACTGTAGCACTTACATATTCGAATATCGCAGAAGCAAATCAACTTTAGTAACTGGCTACCACTACTGACAGAAAACTGTTGGTGGTTGTGACACATTAGTTTAATCTACACTAAGTTTGCATAGGGACTTAGTGTACACTAAACTAATCAGCGTAATATAAAGAACATCCGCCTCCACACAACATGACAATAACCAACTTTTATCAGAGGTATTTAAAAATCCACTAGAAACAATTTAAATGAGAATTACTGACACTTTCATACTAACATAATATTTCACATCATATCAGTTAATGTTTGTCAAAAACAAATGTAAACAGCATTGAACAATGTATGAAACTTACCGCCTAGAGGTGGTCCAAGGAGAATAGGAATGCACTCTACAATCGTCACAAGTCCGACAGCACTTGAAAAACGTGGTGCTCCAACGAGGTCCACTAAGGTTTCGAAGAGCATTGCACAAACCATACCAAATGCCAATCCCAAAAATATGGAGTATATTATTAAACCTGAATAGTCTGTGGCAAAAGGACACATTAAATGACAAAAGCCATTAAATGCAATTGAAAAACCAAAGAAATATTGGATTCTTGGTCTAACCCATTTACTGTTTGCAATGATGCCAGTACTCGGCCTTGCAATCATGTCCACGATTCCCATGATGGAGAGCAGGAATGCGGATGAATATTCATCAATACCGATATGTCTGGCATAGGGTGCCAAAAAAACTATGGGGGCAAAAAATCCAAAGAACATTATCACATTCCCAACGAGGTAAATGAGAAATCCTCTATGCCTAAAAAGTGTTAAATCCAAAAACATGTTGAAATTTTCAAAACAGGATTGTTTCTTCTTATTTTCACTGGTTGCCAACAAACTAACAGGTTGTTGGTGGTCTTGGTCAGCTTTACTGATGTTCTGTTTTTCAGGTGTTCTACCTTTGCTGGGGTTCTGGTTTTCATGATGGCCTACCACTGGCCCAATAGGTCTGAAGAGAGCCCCAGCCACACAACAGTTCAACAAGACGGCACCCAATATTAAAAAGCTACCTCTCCAGCCAAAGGCATCAGATAAAAACTGGTTAAAAGGAGCAAGTGTGCAAAGTAAAACCGGACTTCCAGCCATAGCAATGCCGTTAGCAATTGGCCTCCTTTTGGAAAAGTATTTGCCAATAACTATGACAGATGGTTGAAGGTTTAGGGCAAGTCCAAATCCTGAAAAGCAAAGGCAATTTACTTTAGTGCATGTCTTATCAATAGAAACAACAAAACATTTATGAATACGTTGTTCCAATACCTTATCCATATGCTGTAATTCACACGTTTTAAATGCTGGGCCTAGGGATACGATTTATGGGTATGTTCCAGTGGGTCATTCATTCATACATGCGTTCTTGCCTTACAGTCACCAAACATAAACAAAAGGTTATAATGTTTAATGCTCTCATGCAACAGTGATGAGAGCTAACTAAAAAACAAATGATTGCATGTTCCGATAAACAATCAAAGTCAATACTGTGGAATCAAGCATACGTATTATTTCAATCAAAATTATTTATTGTTAACGTAAATGTTATGAAAACCTTTTTATATAAAAGAAAATACATACAAAGCAGCAAATTACAATATAATCATTTTCCACATTCATATAATTTTATAAAAACATTTACAATTATATTGATAACAAGAACATTACTACTTTTCATTAAAACTTCCATTCCAGTTATTTCGTCCTCCATCTCCCAAAAAGAAATGATCTACTAAAGTCCAGCCTTAGCATGAAAATGCACTGGAAACGAAAGTGGGCCATATACACACAAGAGCAATGGCACAATCTGCAGCTCATACATTTTGGGTTTGTGTAGTTCTACAATCTCAACATCCCAACAAGTTTTAATATGACCATACCTAAACCAGGTGAACATTGCTCTAACTGCTGGACCTTCAAGTGTACTCAGATGGTAACAGTAAACAATTCTAAGCATAAAATGGTTGAAGACTTAAAGAATATGGATCAGCAATATTGGATTATTCCCATATGGGTGTCTTGCTTGGCTCTTAGCCTGTTCCCCTATAGATGCCTTTGCTGGGCCTTCAAAAAAACTGCAGCCAGTATTACTATCATAAAATGCCTTCATCAGACTTAGAGCTTCTATCCAGTAAATACAACAAATACTAATTTCGAGGGACGATGCAAGGGAAAATTAATTATTTTGTCATGGACCGTCGAAATCCCACGGCCCCACCACTCTTACACGCACGGCACCGACTGCCAGCCCCAATACCTTTTTTGCATATTTAGTATGTTTAGATCGAGTGACCAGGCCCAGTAGACACAGTTGAATTGTTGGCAGCAGTGGCAACTCATTTAACCCCCCAGGTGCCCTGATTACTTTGTTCCAGAAGGCCCCCACATCCTGGCATGATCACCACATATGATTATAGGTCCCAGTGGTCGACCAGCATCTGGGACAGTGCTCTTGTTTAGTCAGGTCTAACATGTACAGCCACTGCGGTGTGATGTAATCCCTGTGCACACACTTGTAATCAATTAACTTCAAACGTGCATTACGAGTCACTCTTTTGCAATTGCCTAACACAGAGTCCCATTCATGCTCATTCAGCTCTTCACCAACATCGCCTTCTCATTGGGTTTTACGTGCAGTAATACCGCCAACTGTGCTTAGAAAGAGCAAGGCCCAGCTTAAAATCCTTCATCGGATTTATGTTACTGGCCCTCGCCTGATTCATATGGGTTATTCGACGGATGGCTTGTGTAGGCGTGGATGTGGTCTACTTGGTACCTTTCTCCACATAATTTGGGAATGTCCTATGATGGTGATCTTTTGGAATCGTATACATGAGGTGATGAATGAGGTCACGGGTGTTGTGATGCTACCAGAGGCCCGACGATGTTTGCTGAATGTGTGGGGGCCGAATGATTACGATGTGTCACAGCTGCGGTGGACTACCCTTGGTAATATGATTGCAAAGAGAGACATCGCGCAGCTTTGGGGGTCCCAAAGGCCACCCACAGTGGCGGCATGGAAAGAGAACATGGACTGGTGTATGTTTAGAGAGAAGACTGTATATGTGGCGAGAGGCAGACCCAGAAAGTGGGGGGAAATCTGGAATCAATGGAACTCATACCGGGGAGATATATGTACGCCCCCTCTCACGGAGATCCCTAGTCCCCCCCAGTCTCCCTGACCCGACATTCCTGATGTAGTATAGCGTATTTTGTTCTGATTTTGATTTCCTGCTCCTGACCCCCTCATCTCTGTACAATAACTCCTGTATCATACCACTGTATATCTCCCGCCCACCTTGAGCACTCACCCGCTTAATGTAACACTGTCGTTTTGCCTTGTTTGTTTTTCTTTGTTGTTTTATTATAATAAAAAAAGTTATCAAAAAAAAAAAAAGAAAGAGCAAGGCATATAGACGTGTGATGAGTTTGAGCTCTACGCCCATGTCTGGTAATGTACTAGTTCAAGACATGCATCTCCGGCTCCTGCAGTAAACCCTCCCTTGCCTTCCAGATGGCCACTGCCAGATCTGCATACGTAATAAAACAATTACCTGCGATATCCCATCTAGTGCAGAAGTCCACATAACCCACCACCCTACCATCTGCATAGAAGTCCCCCAGGCATCATGGGGCATCTCCCTCCGCTGTACGCCAGAGAAACGTGGGCATTTGGAGCCAGTAACCCTCCTCGGACTCAGGGTAGCTTCAGGACCTCCAAATTGATTTGTGCACTTCCATGTCCCCAGTACAACAGCCTAAGGAGGTCACCTAGTTTGCGAAAGCATGATTCTGGAATACTCATTGGCATGTGCTGCAGAAGATATTATGCTCAAGGTAACATGATCATTTTGCTTGTGGCTATATGTCCCATGGAGGATATCATATAGCTTTATGGCCCGCTGCTGAGAGCTATACCGGTTGCCAAAGGCTCTGAACCGGAGTTATAGGCTGGATTGTCCAGCGTGCGAGAATGTAGAGGAAACTGAAATGCATGTACTGTTCTTTCTGCCCTGTTTACAGGATTTCAAGGTCTTGCTGTCATTTGTGTAATAACCTGGGGTCTAGACACTGCTCCGAGGTTTTTAGACTACTCAATCAAATATGACACAGATATGACCACTGTGTTTTCCATTTTGCATTCCTTGTATTCTATGTGGTGTACTCGTAGAGCCATACTGAAGAAGAGCTCATAGGCCAACTTCAGACCAACATTATCTATCACGCCTTCTTGAATTGGTACTTTCTCTTTTTAAATTGAAGGAATTTAACCATACCCTCCTGGTATAATAGTATTTTGCAACCAACTAGTCTCTTATAAGAGTTTTTTTTTTTTAAATGTAACATTTTTATCCCCACATTTTATTCTGATATTGTTGCTGTTTTTCTAAATGAAATTGCCACTTTTACTTTACATTTGGATATTCTGCTATACAATGTACTATCTATGTATCTTCCTAAGATATTATATCTGAATGAAATAGATTTCTCGTCTAAAATTAGCCTGTTTATTCATATGCACTTTATTGTCCTTTACCCTGTGGCTAATGTAAAAGCCATTGCATGTATATTGCATAACCCTTTCTCTGAGGAAACCTGAGAGTTGTCTTTGCTGATTCAAGATCTCAGACAGGAATGTACATTTCCCCAAATAAGTGCTATCCAATTATAGATACCCTAAAGGATGCTGCTATACTTTTTAGATAATGTATTGTTTTTACTATATGAGCTTTTATGGGCCTAGCGGCCGCAAAAAAGATTTATGACTGACTGACTGCAGGGTTTGTTCCTCTCTTCCATGGATAATGTGTTGTGTAGATATGTATATATAATTTTATTTCCATGAATAACTTCCCTCTCTACTGCAGGTGGACCGGCTGTTTCATATACACATGATGGGACCCATTAGGCAGCCCCCAGGTGTAGGGAGTTAGTTCTGCATATCTGGGTCTAACAAAAGTGGAATTCCCATTACCAGTGGCGTGTGCAGAAGCAACAGGGAACTGAGGTGCTACTGACAAAATCCCCTTATTAATGAGAAATCACAGGAGCATTGGTAATCCCAGGTCAAACTTCTTAGGTAGTTTTTATTTCCCCCACATGTTCCTCAGAGATCTTGGCTGCTTTCAAAGAAGTCTGCAGGGGAAACATCAGAGGTCTACGGTAACTCTGCATACTTCCTAATTCTTAAAGGGGCTGGGCCCTAATCAGGACAAAACCGGTCTTGGATTGCTTGCGTTTCTGTTAAGGAAGGACCTGGACTGGCAGTTCAAGCTCTACTTTTCCTATCGGAGCAGGGTCAAGACTGATTTGCTTATGGCTGGGTCCAAACTGAACTAGCATGTTTGGTAAAAAAATAATTGATTAAATGCTACAAGCTATACCCAGTGGTGAGAGTTATTGAAAGCATTCCTACCAACAACTTTTTTGTTTTTGATGTGAAGAGGAAAGGATATGCACAGGCGTGAAACCAATGCTCAATGCGGTGGTCCTTTTAGATCTTTCCCTTGCATTTGATATGGTCAGTCATACTATTCTGTTAGAGCACCTGTCAGAAAATGGAATTACTGATGCACCGCATGATATACTCTCATAATTTTTGAAGGATAGGGAGCCGTCTGTGGCGCTTGGAGAGTTTAACTCTAAATTGTTCTCCCTTCCTTGTGGTGTCCCCCTGGGGTCATCACTTAGCCCTATGCTTTATAACATCTATCTGGTGCACTTGGCTAAGCTGATCCAATCTTATGGGTTCACCACAGTAGCCTATCCTGATGATACGCAGATTGTGGTATCCATCTCGAGCAACATGGAGGAAATTTCCAACAAAATTAACAAATGTATGAACGCCATTGTCAACTGGATGACAATGAATTGTCTGAAGTTAAATTCAGACATAACAGAAGTTCTCATTTTTGGGAAGACCACCAGCTGTTGGAATCATTCATGGTAGCCGCAGGTCATTGGCTCTCTCGCTGAGTCGGTCTCCGAGGTAAGAAATCTTGGAAGTAGTTTTCGATGCAGGTTTCTCTTTTAGGGAACAAATAAATACATTGACATCTTCTAGTCTTGAAGCTGATGTCTCTAAGGAAGGTGTTGGCTTTCACTCCTTTCCAGCTCCACAAATTGGTGGTTATCACTCGAGTCCTATCCAGAATCGATAATTGTAATGCCCTCAATACGGGCATTAAACAATTGATACACAAAAAGCTTCAAATCCTTCAGAATGCTGCTGCCCGCTTTCTTAAACAACTTCCCAAACACAAGTTGCTGTCTAATGCCCTAGGGAAGCTGCATTAATTTCCTGTAAAGAAAACAGTTGTATTTAAGGCACTTTGCTTGGCACATAATGCCTTGCACGGTGGTGGAGGACCTGACTATCTTGCAAGCAAATTTAAATGGTATCAACCAAATAGAAGATTGAGATCTGCTGCCTTATATTCAGTCCCGGTCCCCAGGATAAAGATTGTTTCTTGGGGTGGCCACAGCTTTGTATATACCACCTGTCTGCTATGGAATAATCTGCCACTGCATCTTAAAAGCCAATCGAATCTTTCCAGTTTCTGTAAACAGCTGAAATCCTGGCTGTTCTCCTCATCATTTTAACCTCATACGTTTTTGATTAGTTTGTCTACGAGTTCTAGTCCGAAGTCACACTTGGGTACTCGTGTGCTTTCGAAATTCAAATGCATTCATTTACTGCTCCACTGGAGCCAAGCGAAAACCAACTGATGAGTCCCAAGCAGGGCGAAACCAATCTTAGCTTGCTTCTGTTCTGATTCGGAGAGGAGAGGGCCTGGCAGTTGGTGCTGAACTGTTCCTCGTGGAGTAGGGTTGAGATTGATTTGCATATTGCTAGTACCAAACTGTGGTGCCATAGTGGGGAAAAAAACGATGGGTTGGAATGTTACCGGAAATGACTGCCAGTGGTTAGACTTATTGCAAGTATTCCTCCAATCACCTGTAGTATGTTTGATATTCCTTGTAAAACATCATGCATGTGTTCATTAGAAATCACAATATAAGGAATAATTATTATTATTTAGTTGGGATGTTTTGATGCCCCCGGCACCTGGAAATCTTGCAATGCAATATTTTAGTACATGCTTGCATTGCAAAATAACTTGCAGAGTAGGTGAGTGATTTGCACCCACTATTCGCTACCTGTCTGTTAGTACATCGATTGTGCAATTGCAGGACAGCAATGACACATTTCATTCCCAAAGGTTTGTCTTTTAAGAAATGACAGTCAACTGCCTCCTTACACATAACAATGAACTCATCTTGACATACAGCCATACATTCTAACTTATTTTTTTGCTGCCAGAATGAGTCCATTAACAGCAAATCTATGAGATTATCCACAACATTAATAGCACAGAATTGACTACATTAAGCTTTTTTTAGTGCCTCGGATCTTGGCTAGATGATAAAAAAGTTAAAGTGGAAATTGCGGAGGAAACTGTACAAAAATCCTTTTTTTTTTAATTGTCACTGTAGTTGGTTAATGAATGATAAATATCGTTACCTTACCTAGTTTGTAGTTTTTAAGTACAACAGTGCAACAGTTAAGCATTTTAGAGAATGAATCATTCCTAAATACACATTTAACAAGACCCTCATATTGTTTTTCCAGCCTTGATAAAACGAATGTCTGCGAAACATGTATTGGCTGGGTGAAAGCAATACAGATTGGTGACTGAAAGCAGACAATTAGTGGGCCAAACGATATGATCCGAAACGAATTTTGTAAATGAAGTGATTGAGGTGTCCCAGCTGAATATTGAAGCTGTAATATCAAGGTACAAGAATATCGAGAACAAAATATTGAATCCAAAATATCGAAGTGAAGTATATATTTTCTATACCTAACTCCACATTTATGTACTGCGGCGATGTTTATATCTTCAAGTTACGTAGTAGATCTGGAATCAGGAACAGAAAATCTATATGAAGTAGCTCACAAAGGTTATGTGCGATATCTAGTAGAGTGCAGAAAGTTACCGTAAAGCAACATCAGATAGCTCCAGAAGAACACCTTTTGAAACCAAAATAAAATTGCTCCATTGCGGAGATTCACAGCAAAATAGTAGAGATGGCATTCAATATAGCCTTCTTCGTTACACTATTTCAACATTTGCACAGAGGTGATAGAAAATACAATTCATGCGGATTCTTAAAATAGAATAACTGATTAGTTGAAATTAATTACTACCTCCAATTATTCCAACACAGATATAGAGCTGCAGAATATTTGCACAGAAGGATGCCGATACCATCCCCGTTCCACAAAGGAGTCCTCCAAGGATAACAACGGGCCTGCTACCGTAACGATTCACTAAAATACTGCTAATGGGACCTAATGAAATACAAAAAAAAACATGTTTTAGTTTGATGCATACATTTTGTGACTCAGTTAATACTTTATTTTCACAGTAAGCAATTGGTGGTGGCCGTTGTAAATATAGTAATGCAACTTAAAAAGTTATAAATGGCATAATTACATGAGAAATATGTAAAATGACATGGCATCGCAAATAAAATGGCACCAGTGGTCCGACCGTCTTATTACAACTACGGCGGTCGTACCTCATTAGGACCGCCGCACCAGCCAGGGATCCACGATTCCTGGTGTGGCGGTCTGAGGCCACAATATGCTTGATGGTGCCTCTGTGGCACCGCCAAGCATATAACAAGTTAGCTGTCAGCCACCCTTTTTATGGTGGTGAGACAGCCATTAAAAGCGTGGCGGAGAGTCAATAAAGGGGGTCCGACAGGGCTCCATGTTGCCTCAGGGCTTTTGGAATGCATAAAGGGGGCATATATTATGTGCCCTCCTGTCTGCATGCACTCCCTGTTCCAGCATGGCTTAGACTTTACAGTCCATGCTGTGCTGTAACGCGCTGCGGCTGTCCCATGGCGCTGCCTTTCTAAGACTCTCCTATGAGCTTTTGAAAGTCAGCGGAGTAGGAGAACTGCCGCAGGATGGGCCGCATGAATTTCAACTTGTAATCCGGCAGGCAGTTGGCAGGGGAGTTTGGCGAAGTGGGAGCGGGGCGGTGGTGTGCCATCCTGCTTCCACTCTGCCAAACGCAGAATTAGGCCCTAAGTGTGCAGCCCAGATCGAGGTTCTTGCAGGAAAAAAATAGTTTTAGGGGGGCTAGTTTTGCTGAAACACTAGAACAGTTATAAAAGGTATAAAGTAATTTTGATTTGATTTGGAAATGTATATACCGCACAATTGCCCTAAGCAAGAAGTTTAGTTAGAGAACAGCCAGGTTTTTTGTGCTTTTCTGAAGGCACTTCGAACGTGAGGTTTATTTGTCAATACAGATACAGACATCATAATTAGATGGATTGTATCAAGTGAAAAGATATTTAATGAGGACCTGGAGTGCTACCTTGAAAATATGGTATTCCTATGGGAATAGGGTCTGGTAACTACTTCTTTCAGTTATTACCATTTTCTTAAGGCACTCCCAGGTGAAAACTCATAATTCCACAATATCCCTCCTTTCTGGAGTAACAAATACATGTGACATCAGTATTACACACAATTTAGAATGTGGGTGATAGAGTTAAGGAATGCCCTCCTAGCTGATCTTTCAGTATTTCCATAACCTCTTTGGAAGCATTCCGTAATGCCACTTGTGGTTTCTGCATTTAAGTACCTCACGCCACAATATAAATGCCAACCTGCCTCCCCTTCCAACCAGGATTTAATTCAAATTTCTCTGCATTAGGGAAAAATGTGTGGCCACATGAAATCACAAAGAAAGTGATGACATCTTGAGGAAACCACCACATAAGCAGCACTCACACTGGTCATGGGAACATTCAGAACACAAAATATTTGCAATAAAGCCTCTTATTTAAGTGTAATAAGATTTTTGAACCATCTCTCCCTCCACGGCTGCACACTTAAGAATTAAAAACCCAATCTAATCTCGTTCCACTTTCCAACAGATTTATTTATCTTGGAGTTTTGCAAACTATAGTTGTAACTCTGCGCTAACTTGATGCCCTGCGCTGGCAAAACAAAAAAGAAACCAGGCGGTGGTCTACTCCAGGTTTGAAAACTACCAACTTTCATCCATTGATCTCGCTACTCAGAAAAAAATGGATTAAGACATATGATTTCTGGAAGACTCCGGGTTTAAAAAGTTTCTTGAATCAATAGTAATTTTGTTCTGACCTGGCTTGTAAATCCACAGTATGTTGATGGTTGGGGTGTCATGTATTGCTAAAGGCTAAAGGAGTAATAACAGTGCTTCCATTTGATTTTAGGGGGATAGGCAGATGATGTGCAAAAAGGTGGAATAAAGTTTATTGGTTGGGTTGTAATGTTCAGTCAAAGCTAAATATGCTAGGTCATAATAATGTTGAGTCAGCAGAGTTAAATATGTAGGCTTTTTTGACTATGCACAGTGGCTTACATTTGATCCAGAATATTTTGAAAGCTCGCTTGGCATGGCCATTTACTTGCAATTTGAGACACACCTTGGAAGCTTTATTTTGGAATCTATGAAATCTGCTACCTAGTTTCTTTAGGAGGTCTGCAAAGATAACTTTGCATTCATCTATGTGACCTTCAATACCACGAACCACAGCTTTGATTTGGTGGCAAATTAAATGTCTACACTGAAAACCCATTGTTTTAGCTTTCCCTGCGGCTAATGGTGTTTCCTACCATAGTTTACCATTAACATATGGAATTTCTTGCAATGTATTGACTAGTTTGTTATATGGTACTGATCATTTGCATTACTATTATTCAAATGAAGATATGAGCTGAGATTATGGGCTATCTATTTCGGCCAACTCAATCTGTGGACATGGCTTATTGTAATGTTCAGTCATCAAAGCTAAATATGCTAGGTCATAATAATGTTCAGTCAGCAGAGTTAAATATGTAGGCTTTTTTGACTATGCACAGTGGCTTACATTTGATTCCCAATATTTTGAAAGCTCGCTTGGCATGGCCATTTACTTGCAATTTGAGACACACCTCGGAGGCTTTATTTGGAATCTATGAAATCTGCTACCTAGTTTCTTTGGGAGGTCTGCAAAGATAACTTTGCATTCGTCTATGTGACCTTCAATACCACGAAACACAGCTTTGATTTGGTGACAAATGAAATGTCTACACTGAAAACCCATTGTTTTAGCTTTCCCTGCGGCTAATGGTGTTTCCTACCATAGTTTACCATTAATATATGGAATTTCTTGCAATGTATTGACTAGTTTGTTATATGGTACTGATCATTTGCGTAACTATTATTCAAATGAAGATATGAGCTGAGACTATGGGCTGTCTATTTCGGCCAACTCAATCTGTGGTCATGGCTTATGCACATAGAAATAATCTAACATGAATACTAGGGAGAACCGAAAAGAAATTCATAGATTTAGTAGAAAGTAGACGAGGTAATACTACAATTAAAACTTCCTCACTTCCTAAACTAACTTTTTGGAAATTACTGGTAGAAAATCATAAAATAGCAGAAGGAATAGCTATATAAGCTTTAGTTTGGCAACATAAAGGAAAGCTTTGTATTTATAGAAAAGGTCCAATATAAAACACAAACTTTGTTGGTTATAGTGAATGTGAAAATAAATGTAATTTTTATGAGAACTGGGGAAGATATTTAAAAGGAGTCGATCTTATCTTTCCTGGAGAGTAGTAGTTTAGTGGAAAGAATGCTTTTTATGAATTGCCGAAGGCATGGTATAGAAGTTATAACCTGGGAATTGTCTTTCCAAAAATATACCATGTGAAATTAATTGAAAGAATTAAAAGAACAGAACGGGAGAATAAAGAGAAGTGCTACTACAAATGAGATAGTGAGGGATAATTTAGGAGCTTTAATACCTTCTGTAGGAGTAGCATTAAACTCACATCAAATTAGAAAAAATTATACTATAGTTGACAAATTAGCCACTAGTACAGCTGAAGGATTTTCTGTTGTAGATATTGAAATGATTTCAATAAGGTCGATGGTGATGCAAAATCGACTAGTCCTACACATCCTTCTCAAGGAGGAAGGTGGAGTCTGTCAGTTGTTAAAGGTCCAACAATGTTGCATCTACATACTGGATAAAAGCAGAGATTTAGAAAACAACATAAAAAACATTACTGACAAAGACTTGAAAGGGTAAAAAACTGATAGTGATGGGAATTTGAGAGGAGAATGATTGTCAACTGTTCGCAACTGGTTGGGTAACTCAGATAATGGACTAGTGACCTCCATCTTGAAACCATTAATTGCAATCTCTTTGTGCATAATGCTGATGTTGATCACATTTTGTAGGTATCAAAAGAATATACAGGGAATGAAAAGAGCAAGATCTGATTCTTAACTAGAAGACGAGCAATGTAAATACTTTGATGAAATACAAATGCTGGAAGAGTCCAGAAGAAAGAGGTATAAGGCAACAAAACTGTAATTAGTCATGACCTAATGTGGTTAAAGTGCAATGGCTTGATTTACCATCAGAGGAGGGCTTGATGCAGTGTAAAAGCTCGTCATTCTTTGACATAAAAACCAGTTATGACAACAGAACTTTATTGTGCACATTGCACACGTCGAGAAAAATAACACTGAAACTGAGAAAAGTTTAAATACCAGTACATTAAATGTGTGCTTGGATTTATAGAAGTAGAAGATTATTAAAATAATGAGTTTAAAATGTTTATTAACTCATTACCTTATTACTTTAACAACAGCGTTATAAAAGATTGATGAAAAATGTTCTATGAGCCAAACTAACACAAATTATTAATATGAAGCAGTATATCTATGTAACAAATGAGCCTTACAGAACATTGTGCAAATATTAATGATGAAACTTAGCTTCTCTATTACTTTCACTGTAATGCACCTTAGCAAATGAAAAATGGGGGCTATGTATTCATGTTATATAATATATGTCAAACTTTCAGCATAAATACTTGACATTATTAGAGTCTTATATTTCCTAAAACGATTTTATTATATGGGTTTTATTATAATGGTTTTAAGAATAAATTACATGTATGTACTTTATAAATGGTGGTACTAGGCCATCATTAGTGTTAAACACTCCTATGCAATAATCTCTGACTAATGTTACAATTATTCCTTCACATGATATGCTTGATTTATTTCAGTATGCTTAAACTTAATGATGCGTTTATTTTACTGAACAAGTAGAGCGGACTTCCTTAGGCTGCATAATATCTTAGCCTGCTTTTCTTACATTTCCTCAAATGTTGCTTTAGCTGTCCTTTTTATTCATTTATTTTAAAATCAATAGACACTTTTTCCAGTACTTTGTTGTGTGCGAATTGACGGGAACATGACTCTTCGGACTAATAAATGAATAGCAACAAAGTAAATAAGCTATATGTCAACTAACCAGTGTGGACGGAATGGACAGTAGTTCCTCATGAACAACTTGGGAAAATATGTCGGAGTATCAATTTTGTACCTGATGAGCGGAAGAAGATCTCATGACAATCAGACCATTGTATGGTGACAACTGATGTCACAAATGGACAAGTATAGAAAGTGACTTTCCAAGGAGGAGCCAGCGCCTTTTTTCCCGAAGCCTCCATAGCTTCCAGGTCTGCGCCTTTTCCTCATTTTTCTCCATCTTCCATTGCTTACTGACTGCCTGTTTACCTGTTCATCCCTTTGCCTTTTTCCCCTTGCTGATGAACTTGCTTGATGGATGATTTGGAGCTGTCTGGTGATAGACCACGCTTGAAATTTCCAGGAGTATAGCTCCTTTCCCATTGCCCATGCACTCTTGCTTAAAGGACTTGCACTTCATCCCTTTGTTAATGATATGAGAAATGTATTGAACTATCTTCCTACCTTTGTTGGTGGTAGGACATTCAAATCCAAACCATCCTTTTTATGCTTTCCTTTGTTTAGCAATAAATTCACTTTGACTAAATGTATGGTTTTATATGACGTGCGGAAAGACTCATTACTGAACTGCTTAAATTGTTACTTGTATGCAATGATTTTAGATCTTTAATCCAATAACCAAATAATCTCAAATGTGTCTATCTTTTGTTACGTGTCATTATGTTCTTTCTATAGAAACCGTGGTACAAATTATTGGTCCAGTTCGATGCTCTGATTTCTCACCCCTCACTGCGAAGAAGCATGGTCCATCAGAGGACCAATGCATCTGTGAATGAATTATAGAATCTGAGTAAAGTGACTAAGTTACTGGAGTCATTATATGGGCCCAGAGAAATTACATTAAAAACATTCCACTCCAACAGTACTGTTCTGAGGTTGGTATACAGGGGTGCCACTTTTGTGCCAGGCTAGAGTTTGCGAGTGGGGAGGACTCCCTAACCAGTAAGGATAAACTTACAATGGGCAACTTACACATTTGTGCCTCACTTCCTAGGGGACTGGCACTAAACAATCCCACAGTGTATCTCTATCAGAATCTTTGCTTGCTTTGATCAGAGCACTGAGCAAACGTCTGGAAAAACAGTGTGGCAACAGGTTTTGCCTGTCGGGGAGAGGTGCCATCCTGTCTACCTAGACAAAGAAGAGGGCAGGCTACAGTGTGACTCATTTGCCTGTGACTGGGGATGACCCTTTGAAGCTGGGCTATCTACATGCAGAACCCTCTGGCCATTGTCAGGAGAAGGTCAAAGCCTCCTCCAGGCCGCCAAAAATCTTCTCCTGCAAGTAAAATTGTATCAGGTCAAGCTATTTTTAGCACCTAGTAGTCCCATCTAGGAGTAAACTTACACTGGAAAGGAACAGGTGTTCTGTTCATTCGGAAAGTGATTGAGCAATAAAGATGCCATTAAATCGTGTTTTTATCTTGACACATTTGCTGTCTGTTCAAGGAAAGAGGTCAATTGTCAGATTGACTTTCAACTAATTGCTTTTTCAAAAATTAGGTTTATTTTCTCTCTCTTACTAGAGTTAGAGGTTTTTGTCAAGTGAGCCGTCTGAAGATGTTAGTTATTTTTATCTAACACAACATGTGAATAAATAGTCTGTATAGTAACATTACAAATATATCAGGAATTAAAAACAGCACATTTTGTTGTAATTACGAAGTGTGATGTAAGTAAAGAGTTAAATAAGATCAAAACAAATCAGAACACTTTACTTGGTGATTTGCAAATGACACATATTTGCATAAACTCTATTTCCAAACAATATTGTTTGTAAACTATATAGTTTTATCCGTAAAGCTGCATGTCAGTGGGAAGGTTTGTGGCCATTTCAATGTAAAATCTGCTGATTTCAAACAACAGTGTGCTACCACTTCATGCTTTAGTTACGTATTTATTAAAAGTGAGTTTTTAAATAAGATTTGAGAAACATTCCTGCCCCTGTCCTGATGACAATGCTGTTAATGAATGAAAAGGCAAGACAGGGGTAATGTGTATTCTATATGTGGCTAGATTTGTATTATATATGGGAAAAATGTTTAGTCTAGTAAATCATACAAAAGAGGTTTTTTATCAGCAGACATGCTGATCTTGCACATTTGAAGGTGCTCTCTTATGTGAGAATGAAGAAAATGGTGGCTTAATGAATTAACATATTTGCCCACAATCACATCACTTGAAAGCAGTTTATGGGTCAATAGCATTACAAATAAATTGAGAAGATTATTTTAGTCACTAGGGGCCATATGTAGGTAATCCAAATTTACAGATTCTAAAATACCGAATTTTACCGATTCGGTATTTCGGAATCGGTAAATGGTATGTAGGTATTGATTTGGTAAATGTTACCGAATTGGTAAATACCGATTTGGTATTTACCGATTCGGTCATTCCCATTCATTCCTATGGGCCTGGAGGCCCATAGGAATGAATAGGATGCCATTCACAATTACCGATTCGGTAAATATTCTGTAAATACCCCTGAATCGTGCATGTGTGCACAGGTGACACACATACATGCCCTAAGTGCATGTATGTCTGCCACATGGCACTTTTGGAAAAGCACAAATTTGCTTTTTCTAAGGTTTTCGATATTTACCACCAACTTTTAGTTGGTGGTAAATACCGAATCCTGAACTCAGAAATGCACTCACTTGAGTGCTCCCTACATTACGGATTCGGTAATTTACCGAATCAGTATTTTAAGGATTCCGTAATTTACCGATTCCTTAAATTACCGATTCGGTAAATTACCGAATACTTAAATTTGGCCCCTACATCTCAAATGCCTAATACCGGTCGGTAACGGCCGAAATTCGGTAATTTCGGCCGTTACCGACCGGTATTGGCTACCTACATCTGGCCCGAGAACTGCAAGTCTAGTAATATTTTTATGATCTTTCAAGGCCTGCTCCTCCCACAACAGGCTTTTTCTTCCCTTTCCTGGGAGCAATTCACACTTCCTAGCAGGAGGGCAGCAGGCTGTCTTAGGTAACACCTCCTGGAATTAAACAATAACTGCTCCCAGAATCTTTGGGTAAGTAAGAAGTGACTTTCTAAAGTCACTTGTATATTAACAGTTAAAATCGACTTTAGGGAAGTTGCAAACTTAATGTGACAATTGGTTTGCTATGTTGAAGTACCACTTTATATATTCCCACATTGAAGTTAGCACTCTGTAAATGCAAACGTACAACCTCAAGTTAGTCAATGGGAATGCCAGCCATCCTACAGTGAAATGACAATGTGATTTTTTACTGTCCACACATGAAAAGCATAAAATAAACATGTCCTTATTTTTAATATTCTGCACCCTGCCTTATGCGCTTTCAAGGCCTACCTTAAGGTTGACTTATACATTTTAAAAAGAAAAGTTTGGGCTTGCTAAAATGATTATTTTGCCAAGTTGAATTGGCAGTTTAAAAGCTGCCCGAGGAGGCTGCAGTGGCAGGCCTAGTCAGGGTTTCACTCTGTCACTGTAGTGGTGAGGCAATGAGTACTGCAGTCCACAACTAACATGTAACATACTGGCCCTGGGTGCATCCTATACCATATACTAGGGACTTATAGGTCAGTTAAATATGCCAATCCAGTATTCGCAGAGTTGAAAAACCTCGAGCATCAGTCCAAAATTTAGGGGGTGATCATCCCAAAAGAGGCATTTCCGTAAAATTATATTTATGTACTTATTACTGATATATGTGTACCTTTACACATATTTAGAACATGTGCTGCAAATATGGAGTACATTTACTATTGCAATTTCCACAAGTAGATTCTCATGTGTTTATGGTGCTCTACAAACAACAGCAGAGAGCAAGATGCAAGGAAGATGTGCTGTTTTGCATTGCTTGTGATGACTGGTTCAGTCTTGTTGAAGAGGACAACAGCAGGTAGATGGCTTTAGCCACATCATTGGCCAATGTGTGAACGCTCCCCTTAGCTGGTAGTGCATTCATGTGACTGGGGTAGGTCTCGATAGCAGCAAAACTTGTTGCCTCTTTTGCTTTTGACCATGTTCGTCATTTTTGTACTCAACTTCCCTGCAAATGCTATCAGCCCATGAGACTCTCAAAGCTCCTCCAGTAAACATTTGCTCTAAATGACAACCGTAGCCACTCCCTCAACATCTTGAAAACCCTTCAAACATCCACATATTTCCACTCCTTTTCTATCACAGAGGTACGTAATTTTATCAAATACATCTCCAAAAATATGGCATACACTAGTCTTTGACGCTCTATGACTGCACATTTCCCCACAAACGGAAATAACTTTGAATTAGAAAAGCAGAATATGGTATTTGTAGTGACACACTGCTTTTGTGACTGCAATCATGAGGGTTTTTGCTCATACACCCGTTTCTTTCCATTTAAAAATGTTTGAATATAGATTACTGTTGCAACAAGGTCAATCATTAACAGAGTTGGGCAAAACATACATTTTGTATGTTCAGTGCAAAAGAAACAAAAATAGATTCTAGCGATGAGCAACAGTCTAAGCTTCCCACGTTCACCAACTATGCATGTCCTACCACCCATTTACAACTTCCTTATACAGTTCTTGAGTGGGACACCGTGGAAAGGAAATGGAGCTGCAGAAGGCTGAACCATACCATGAGCACAGATATATGGTGGATATAGGAGCTGTGAAAGAGCAGAGAGAAAATCAGCAAGGGTGAAGGTAAGCATGGTCGGTGGTCCTTGTTCCAATATTCTGGGTCTAGGGTTGTTTCCAGGTTAGATCCAGCATCCATTGCACGAAGGATGTAAACTCAGGGGTCTGTTTCTTTGGCTTACACGGTTTGGTAATCACACATCACTACAAGGAGGTTAATAATTCTGGTATTGTCATATGTCAGTGGGGGTTGCAGAGCAGAGATACTACTTTTGAAAAAGTGTCATAACCTCCACCCCCTTAAACCTAACATCTTATCTGGACACTAAGCATATGGTCTGCCTGGTCCAGGAAGGGATTCGTCCAATCTTCAACTTTGGAAACCCCACCTAGGGAAGAATGTCAGGAACTGTCCTCAAGCAACTGCAGTTGATCCAAAGCAAATAAGTCACAATCACCGTTTATATTTACTTGTTTGAGAACTTGTTAATCATGCAAATCTGCAAACCTAAGCTGAACTTGAGGACACAAATTGCTTTGTGAATCAAGCGAAATGTCTGCAGTATGTATCACTAAGTAACAGTACAGTGTACTCTATGTTATGGTAATATTCCTGTCATTTGGCCACCATTTTTTTAATGACTGCAAAGAACCAACCAAACCTGTTCTTGTTATCTCACTCATGCCTTAATACATTGTGTTGCAAACTGCTACCCCCTTTGCCTGCTATTCTATGACAAAGCCTAGTCATCAGTAGAACACAGACAGCTCGAATAATGGACTTTTATGTATAGAAGCTCAGACAAAATATCTAAATGAAGCATTAACTGCTAGCATTATTTTCAATTTTACAAACAAACTTTATTTCACTTACCAGCACCATACATAGTGGCTAGCATAATGGAGGACACCCATGCAATTTCACTATATGATGTGCCAAAAAACTCCTGGATTTCCTTGAAGTAGATGGTTATAGCCTTTGGAAAGGCATATGAGAATCCAATGGAAATGAAAGCTCCGAAGACCACCACCCAACCCCATCCACCATCTGGAGGGGTGTAGCCCAAGTCTTTGCTGGGTGATGGAGCCATGTTGTTTCAGGAGCTACAAGAGAGACAATCCATACACCTATCAGTCTTGACAGTAATCGTTAGCGTTTCCATTAAATATTTGCTATTAGGTTAGTAAATGGGTTTGGCGGACAATGACATTAAAAGCCTTCTTGAAAGAAACACTTTGGTTCATAAAACATTAACACCGATGACAAGATGTAATACACATCTTTAGTTCTTAAGATTTTTCGTTTGCATCATTATGACACACTTTGAAAATATTGTACAAGGCCCATAATTTATGCATTTAGGATTGTCCAATAAAACCCTTTCCCACCACTTCCACATCATTAGTATTGATAAATCACTAGGTTTAAAACACACCGAGTAATATCAGTTTCCTGGGATATAGACCAAACACCCACTGTGTATCGTCAACAGGCTCCAAGGAGCCAAAAACTTGAATCTGCAAACCTGTGCTGTGGCTGTTTTCAGGCAGGTCGCTGCCCCATGCCGCACAGCTCTACCAGTGAGACTGCGGCCTCTGCTGCCTGACACCGTTGCTGCCGCAGGTTTGAGGCCCCTCTGTCTTGGTAGTCCGGTACGGCTGCATTTTATTTGTATTGCTACCTGTTTGTTTTGCTGCCTGTTGTGTATTTTTTCTCTCCTTCGTTCTTCCTCTATTTCTCTGTGCCTGCCTACCAGCTGCTCCCCCTCCCACCTCCCTTATATGACGGCCGTGTGCAGCGGGTGCGCCTAAGGCAAGCTAGTCTGCGCCCGTCCATGCCTAGCGCCAGACACCCTGGTCCCCGCAACCGGCACGACGACAACCAACACCACTACGACGCCAGCTCCCTCCACTCTCTCAAAACTAGACAATCCCACACCTGCTTAAAGGCCACTCCAAAGCACCCCCAGGGACCCTTCTCCTGCCGGAGCTGCAGATTCACCAGCCTCCAAGCCACCAACCCGCCCACTGAGACAGAACACACCCACCTCAGATGCCTACTACTCAACACCCGCTCCGCACGCAAACACACCGTCGAACTCTGGGACCTGCTCGACTCATCCTCTCCGGACTGTGCCTTCCTGACAGAGACCTGGATGAACGCCTCCTCGGGCCGGACATCGCCATAGCCAGCTACAAGATCACCCGCAGGGACCGCGCCAACAGAGCGGGAGGAAGAATCGCCATCGTCCACAGGAACACCCTCAAGGTTTTGACAAGCACCAATGACACCCTCAGCACTGCCGAATACCTGCACTTCCAGATCCACACTGACCCCAACACCACCCTCAGAGGGACGCTCGTCTACAGACCCCCTGGACCCCGGCCACAGTTCAGCGACTCCATCACCGACTTCATCAGCGCGCACACCCTCGCCTCCACAGACTACATTCTCCTCGGAGACCTGAACTTCCACCCTCGAGAACAACAACTACAGCAACTCCACCGCCCTGATCGACAACCTTGGACTCAGACAGCTCATCACAGCACCCACCCACTCCGCCAGCCACACGCTCCACCCCATCTTCTCCGCAAGCTCTCACATCACCTTCAGCCTCACCACCGAACTCCACTGGACCGACCATCGATGCATCCACTTCACCTTCCGGAAACCCACCACACACCACTGCACTCAACAGATCCCCCACCGCAGCTGGAGCAAAGTCACCATAGACCAGCTCAACACCACTCTCTCCCGAAGCCCGCCCACCGACCCCACCAACACCGCCGCCTGCAACCTCACGCGATGGATCGACGACTGTGCCAACACCCTCGCCCCGATCAAGAAACCCTCCAACAGACGCGCGGACAGGAAAGCCAGCTGGTTCACAGCGGACCTCCAGGCCTCCAAGCAAAACTGCAGAAAACTCGAGAAAGAATGGCACCGCGAACAAACACCGGACAGCTATGCAGCCCACAAGAACACCATCCGCAGACACCATCACCTCATCTGATCCGCCAAAAGAGCCTCCTTCAAAGACCGCCTCAACAACAACACACACAACAGCAAAGAGCTCTTCAACATCGTGAAAGAACTCTTCAACCCCAGCTCCAACACCACCAACATTCCACCATCGCAAGACCTGTGCAACTCCCTAGCCACCTTCTTCCACCACAAGATCGGAGACATCCACGACAGCTTCAACAACGAAACCGCCCTGACAGCCACTGTCACCTCAGACCCTCCAGCCAACACCCACATCAACCCCCTGCTCGCTTGGACCAACGTGGACGACGACGACACCATCAGAATCGTGAGCACCATCCACTCCGGCTCCCCGTCAGACCATTGCCCGCACCACATATAATCAATCAACAAAGCCAGCGCCTCCATCGCACCCCTTCTCCGCAAGGTCATCAACACCTTCTTCGAGACTGCAACCTTCCCAGAGAGCTGGAAGCACACCGAGATCAACGCCCAACTCAAGAAACTCAAAGCGGATCCGAGAGACCTCAAGAACTTCCAGACCATTTCCCTGCTCCCGTTCCCGGCAAAGGTCATCGAGAAGATCGTCAATGGACAACTGACCCGCCACCTCGAGGAAAACAACATCCTGTACCCATCCCAGTCCGGATTCCGCAGCAACCACAGTATCGAAACCGCCCTCATCGCCGCCACCGACAACGTCAGAGCCCTGTTGGACAGCGGTGAAACCGCGGCCCTCATCCTCCTGGACCTCTCAGCCGCCTTCGACACAGTTTGGCACCGCACCTTCCTCCACAACACAGGGATCCGAAGCAATGCTCTGGAATGGACCACCTCCTTCCTCTCTGACAGAACCCAGAGTGTCCGCCTCCCGCCTTTCAGATCCAAAGCCTCTGAGATCATCTGTAGCGTACCCCAAAGATCTTCCCTCAGCCTGACACTGTTCAACGTCTACATGGCACCTCTGGCCGACGTAGCCCGACTGCACAATCTCAACATCATCTCTACGCCGACGAAACCCAGTTTATCCTCTCCCTCACCAAGGACCCTGTTACCACCAAAACCAACCTCCACAAAGGAATGAAGGCCATCGCCGAATGGATGAAGAACAGCCATCTGAAACTGAACTCTGACAAGATGGAGGTCCTCATCCTCTGCTCCAGCCCTCGGCCTGGGACGACTCCTGGTGGCCGACCTCTCTGGGAGCAGCACCAACACCCACCGACCATGCACACAACCTGGGGTTCACCCTCGACTCCACTCTCTCCATGACTAAGCAAGTCAGCGCCGTCTCATCCTCCTGTTTCAGCACCCTCCGCATGCTCCGCAAGATCTACAGCTGGATCCCAATTGAAACAAGAAGAAAGGTTACCCAAGCCCTTGTTAGCAGCAGACTGGACTACAGAAACGCCCTCTATGCAGGAACCTCAGCCAAACTCCTCAAACGACTACAGCGCATCCAGAACGCCTCTGCACACCTGATCCTCGATATCCCTCACCACAGCCACATCACACCCCACCTAAGAAACCTGCACTGGCTCCCCGCCAACAATAGGATCCCCTTCAAGCTCCTCACCCACGCACACAAGGCACTCCACAACACTGGACCGGCATACCTCAACAGACGACTAACCTTCTACACCCTGAACCGCCAACTCTGCTCAGCCGACCTCGCACTCGCCACTGTTCCCCGCATCCGAAGAGTGACCACCGGTGGTAGATTATTCTCCTACCTCGCAACAAAAGATGAAATGGTTGCTGGGACAAACACATCTAGAGCAAGTGGAGAGTTATCGATATCTCGGTGTCCTTTTCAATGAGACCGGAAGCTTTGTACCACAAAGGGAAGATATTGCAAGGAAGGCTAATAGCTTGATTGCAGCATTTAGAACCCTACAAAAGAATCTATCTGCATTGTCACACGGGCCACTGTTAAAAATTATAACTGCCAAAATACTATTATTATTATTATGTGTTCTTATATAGCGCTCGATTACCCGTAGGCATCTCGGCGCTTGCCTTGGGAACCCGTCCTGGCTTTTCCCTGTGAGATACCCGTACTGGGCATCCCCAAGGTGAAAGCCAGGCATCCCGCCGCAGGGGGGCCATAGTGGAGATTAAGCAGGCTGATGCCCAGAGCTGCAGAGTGTGATCCCGTGATTCGAGTAGGCACCGAAACGAGAATTATCGAGTCCGTGGATATTTGGGCTCAAGACCCTGCCGCGTCGGGAATTGAACCCTGGTCCCGGGTCTGACCTCTGCTTCAGGGTCTACCTCCTCTAACCAGTGAGCCACACTTCTCCACAACTTAACTTACGGTGGTGAAGTGCTAAATGGGAAGGATGCTGTGCTTATCAACAATGCTGTAGCAAAAACTTATAAAAAATTATTTACCCTACCATGTAATGCCTCACAAGCACAAATAAGGATGGAATTTGGTATGAACAATCAACTATATGCCCGCCAAGGCCAAATATTGAAAGTTTGGAATAGAGTAAATAATGATCAGGACAATCAATTGTCTATAGCTTTGTGGAGAGAGGTTAAAGATAACCAGAAACTGCAAGCGTGGAAATATCTAAACAATGCAAAAGAAGAATTTGGAATATCAGCAAAATGGGAAAAGACTATAACGCAGGATAGCTTTAAAAAAACAATCAATAAGCTGGTAACTCGCCTATCGCTGTTTAAAGACAAAGCTTTGTTAGCAAAACGCAAGCATTCATGGCCAATCATAAATGGCTACAAAAAAAAACAAGTCCAAGCCTACCTCCATACGGCATGGTCAGCCCAAAATAAGCAAACATTTATAGGAGCACGCTTTGGTGTATGGCCAGGTTTGTGTCATCTCCCACCCTGGAAACCAAACGAGGGCAATATGCTATGCAGACTTTGCAAGGGGGGAAAAGAAGACATTGTGCACTTGGTATGTTTGTGCCCTGTTATAGCCCCAGAAAGGAGACTAATCCTCAGGAGGTTGCTCAATGCCCGAAACATAAGAACCTGTAGACAAGCAGTAATGGCCTGTCTAAATCCGAATGACCTACCAATGAATGTTGCTTTTGTAAAAAATTTAAATGTGATTGCTAAAGGTCATAAGGACAATGTCATTTAGTTTTACAATTTTTATTTCTTTATTTTAATTATTTTTAAGGTCATTTACTATTTGTATGACGAATAAATGTGTATTGATGCTTATACTTTCTCTAAGGTCATATTTTTGTAAGATTTTAATTAATCAAACAAATAAAAAATAAACTTGAAACTTGAAACTCCTACCTCGCAGCAAAGACCTGGAACACCTTCTCCATCCACCTGCGGCATACCAAGGACCTACTTACCTTCAGGAGGCTACTCAAGAACTGGCTGTTCGAGCAGTAGCAGCACCATATCCCCAGCGCCTTGAGACCCTCAGGGGTGAGTAGTGTACTTTATAAATGATTGATTGATTGAGTATTGAAATAGAGGAGGGTCAGCCAGAGCTGGCAGCTATTATTGAGTCACCTGTGAGATCTGAGCCAGACCCGAGATTATAGCAAGATCTGAGATCCAGGACAACCCGAGTGAAACATGCTGAATGTTTCCCACTGTAATTTGCCAAAACTCAGACACATTAAGCGGCACCCCTCCCCATCCCCCCTTTGTTTGCTTTATGTCTAGAGTAGCAACCTGCAGGGGGTGAGAGAGGTCGCTTGTTTTCAATTCCTGGCAGGAACAATATATACGCCTCACTTAAAGGGCCATCAGCACTCCTTTTGTTTGACTTTCATCTTGGCTGGGAGCTAGCAGGTGCCTAACAAACCTTGATGCGAGGGATAAACTATAAATAGCTTGTCACTTACCAACTGCTTAAAAGCTAAACTATGATACAAAGGCAATTCCTTTAACTTTTCCAATCTCAGTGTGTAGAAGATATGCATTCACTGCACGAATGCCAGCTGTATCAGTAATTACACTCATAAGTGTTTATTAAAAGGGCTGGATTTAGCACTGGTGGCCACTCACACCAGTGTAGGCTGCCAGAGCACTTTGCATCACACACACACACACACACACACACACACACTCTGAATGAATCATAGGTGTGTTAATCAGTGTGTAGGAAATGTTATATAAGCCAGGGGACTACAAGGTGTAGGAGTCACATATCATCCATTCTGGTAGGCGGGATAGTTTGAGAGTGCTTGGTCTGGAGATGTACAAAGCTAGGGTTTGGAGTTCTCTTAATAAGAATCGATTTCTACCCAAATTAACCTTTTTTGTAACATCGGGATAATGAAAGAATGGGAAAAAATGATAGCGCCCTAATCCATACCTTGCAGTTTGCATAGTTTTTTTATGACAGTTCATAAATCATTGTTCTATATTAGTATGTTAACTTTTAACTGCAAGTAACAAAATGAACTCTCACACAAAAGCAGTAACCCACTGACCTATTTACATTATATGCACTTTGTGATCCGCATGGTACACGCTCTTTGCTGCAGGCATATTAAACCTCCGCTTTACTTCATGATGAGCCAAAACTTCCACTAGACTAAACTCTAATCTCTCTCCAGGAAGAACATTAATCACCAGAGTTGTCTTGATATTTTATTGTTGCCTGGATACACGGAATGGCAGCAGGTGCTTTGAAAACCATAATAAACTTTCAAACACAGCGCCACATGACCCCCCTCCACCCCCACCCCTTCTCTGAAGTCAACGACTAGAGTGGTGGCACCGCTCGCACTGCCCTTGAGCCGGCCCTGTTTATTGCTCCCCTCGGACACTGCTTAACAGCTTTAGAATAACAAAAGATTGTGATGAAACCTCAAGATTCTAAGCACATACCCCTCTAAGTTATGTAACAAAGAATTACAAGGTGTTACCTACAGATAACACAAGGATCCCTGCAACTAAAGCAGCAATACATATCTTCGACATACACGTTATATGTTGTTGAATTAGCTATTCTATGCTGTCTTGGTTGAAGCTTGTGACCAGGCTATACACATATCTCTAGGGCAAGTGCATTAGCCACTTAATTTATCTTACTTCTAGTATACTCTGAAACAGACTTGAGTACACAAACACCTCTGCAGCAGGTGCCCTGACCCCATCAGATACTTTAAAATGCAGTCTGCTTGTGACCCAATAAGTAAGCCAGTACAGATGTATTATCTATTGTACCCTTGTTGAAAATGTGGTTGGAAGAAGAGTTTTTAAACAAAAAATAAGTATACGTTGACTGTCAGACTCTGTCCCGTTTTACTCCACCTCTTTTGATTGTGCCCCATTTCTGCTGACAGTTTATGAAATTCCAGAGTATTTTTTCCATTTCTAGAACTGACTCTACTCCCGTAAATGAGTATGAGTGTTCTCTTGTTATATTGCAGTCCCGCTGACACATCTTGCACACTTTATCTATTACATCAATGCAGATTTCTAGCACACATTCTTGAGAACTGATGCAGTTTGTTGTTTCTGATTAGGTGTACAGTCCACTTTGCCTCATTTTGCTCAATTGAAACTCCTCATGTGCTATATTTTGATCAGTTTGGGACGGCAGCCTATTTGCCTGCTTTATCACTCCTTAATGTGCTGATGTATTGCATTTTAAGCATAACATTTTAAAAACGTTGTGCAAGTTTGTTAGGTTATCGTGATTTTCGGTGGCCTTTTTCATTAAGAAATGCGCCTTAAAAACAGGCACTGTTAATACCAGCACCACAGAAAACAGCTCTAAAACAGTACAAATTTCACCAGAGAATTGAAATGGCATAAATCACATGAAGAAATAGTAAATACTTCTAGGGGCTTATGTTTGGAGACCCCTGCGTCACTTTTGCACCATGTAATGTGGCACATAAAGATTTATGAAGCCACGCAAAGCCACCCTGCGTGGAATGGAGGGCCTCATAAATCCTGTGTAAAGCATTGCAGTGCAAACAGCTGCATAGCCTTGCTCTGCGCCCAGACGCGTTCCATGTGCATTGCATTGGGTTTTCCTCACGCAAAACCCATGGAATTTGACACTGCCCCAGGTTTACAAAAGGTATGTACACCTGAGGAAGCGTCAAACATGTACGTGTGTTTGTTTATTTCTCCTCATTTTTTAATCTTTCCATGTGCGCTTCATTTTGCAGCACACATAGAAAGAGGAAAACGCCTCGTAGGTCTGTTTTTGTGCAGGAAGGTGCCCCTGCTTGCATAAAAACAATCCTGCCTGCTACACAGGCACCCCATGGTGCAAGGGTGCCTACGTTGGCTCTAGGTTGCCAAAATGGCACCAGCTCAGGCAGAAAGGACAGGTATGCACTGTATTACTTAAATACAGTGCATTGCTGCCCCTTTCACTTTGGCATAGCACAGCAAGGACCCTACGCCAAAATACCATAAATGAGGCCGCTGGTGGCTTATTTATAAGAGGTTTGAGCCGATGGAGTGTCACTTTATTTACCCTTCCTGCACAAAAACAACCCTGCCTGCAATGGAGGCATGCTTTACACCTATGTTGGCGCTAGACAGCAAATTGTGCACCTGTGCAGGGGGAAAGGACAGGAGTGGGTAGATGAGAATAATATCTTGCCCCTCGAGCAGACGGGGTTCCGAAAAAGGCATGGCACCTTAGATAACCTGACCGCACTACATGTCTTAGGGGAGAAATACATCAAGCTCCGAGGAGGGAGTCTATACGCAGCATTCGTAGATTTCTCCACAGCTTTCGATAAGGTGGATCGCCATTTGCTGTGGAGAAAGTTATCGATCCTGGGTATGCCTCCCGCGCTCTTAAATCTGGTTCGGGAGCTTCATTCCGATACATGGTGCAGAATACTTATGGGAGGTGAAAGGGGTCTTTCTCAAGCTATCCCATCTGCCAATGGGTTAAAACAAGGGTGCCTGTTGGCCCCAATACTGTTCTCACTTTATCTATCTGATCTTCCCCAATCTCTTTCCTTAAGTGATGGTATTGCCCCATCCCTGGGGGGCAAACCGATAGTATGTCTGCTATATGCAGATGATATACTAATCCTGAATTTGACCCCCACGGGATTGAATAATCGGTTACAAGCGCTCCACGTATTTGCAGAATCCCATCACTTGAGGATAAACGTAACTAAGAGTAAAGTCATGTGTATGGTTGGAAGAAAAAAGCAAAAATTTGGGAACTTTTTTGGGAATATAGGGGGCCTTCGTTTGGAAGTTGTCCAATCCTATACTTTCTTGGGAAAAATAGTTTCCAGTTCATTTAGTGAGAAAGCCCATATAACCAATACCGTTCGGAAAACCATGTCCCATGAGAGGGGTCTTAATACCCTCTATAGATCTACTGGCCAGAGGCATTTTGCCTATCTATTGGAGGTTTTTAGAGCAAAAATCCCAGCTACCTTACTATATAGCATAGAACTACTTGAAGTGGGGAGTTGGGGCTTTTTAAATACCACAGAGGGAAAAATCCTACGGAAACTGTGTACGGTCAACACTATGTGCACTATTGCAGCTTTTAGACTGGAATTTGGCTTACGCAGTGCATGGGTCCAGGGTCTTGCTGGGGTAGTACGCTGGGTTTTTAGCTTGGCCAAGGGTGAATCGGATACCTTAAGATACTTGATCCGAAAAGAACTTCTTGGTCCCCTAAATGAACATTCTATTCTTGTAAAGAATTTTAGATCAGCAGTTAAACTCCTGAAACTAGATGAATCTAGCCTTTTTTCTTTATCTACCTATCAGCTAAAACCGACTCTAAAACTGGCCTCCTGGAACCTAAGCTTTGAATTAGATAAAGAGGCCCTTATCGTCAAAAGGGGTCCGTCTCCTCTTATTAACCATTATCAAATTAGAATCCCCCAACCTTTTGTTTCATGGAATATCCCCCATGGTGTGCGTCGTTTTATGTTTCTCTTGAGACAGGACCTTCTTCCTCTAAATATGCTGTTATCAAAATGGTATGGCTCTTCAGTAAAGTGTAACTTTTGCTACAAATACAACCAAGATGTTAAACACGTGTTATTTGTTTGCCCGGCTTTAAAAAATTATCGTTTAAAATGGTTGAGACCTATTTGTCTAAAACTAAATATTCTCTTCTCTTCTGCTTTCCTCGATGCCATGTATAATCCACCAAATGAGAGATTCTGCTGTATAATTTTTAATTTTTTTAAAAGTTTCTTGAATTTATACTAGATGTATTTTCTCTTTGTAACTTCCTCATAATGAGTCAAATGTTGTTGTTGGAAGATTTTATGTGGACCTCTGTCTAGAGTTCCAAAACATAAATAAATAAAATAAACTTGAAAAAACTTGACAGGAGTGCACCATTGTTCATAAATACGGTGCATTCCTACCCTTTCACATTGGCGTAAGGCAGTGCAGCAAGAACACCTGTGGCGCTGCCTTACACCAATTCCCCATAAACGAAAAGAGCGGTGTATCAAGACGAATCCCATTTTAGTCAGGCAGGGTCTGCTAAGTGCTTGCTATTCATGCTTCAGTTTTTTTGCCTATAGCTAGATATAGATAGATAAAATAGATCACAATACTTACAGTCATAACATTGTAACTTATTTTCTATACGTATTTCCTGTCGAGTTGGGACAAAGAAAACAATATATCAGGATGTTTTTGACCTAGTCATTTAAAAACGTAGAATTGCATTTTATTTATATGCAGTGCTTTAAAAGGGCCGGTACTGTCCGGTATGGAGTACCAGCACTTCTCAAAAGAGACGTAATACTTTTAATTGTAGAGTAACCGCACTTCTCAGGAACAAGCAGATACTCTGGGACAGACCTGCACTTCTATTTTTCCATTTCAAGCACTGTGTACATGTATTTTATGTACATTTAGATAGCGCTTTACTCACACGCGTCGCACGCTACAACGTTTGCAGTTTGCGGTTGGCAGTGTGGTTTCATTGTTTTGAGCCTGTCTGGGTTTCGTCCCCTAAAGATACTCGACTGACAAAATGTGCCTGCGAGAAGCATGAACACTTTGAAAGGTCAAATGTCATGGCTTGACTGCATTTCCCAAGCTTGGGCGGAGCTTCCTAGACCCTGTTTCGCCAGAGTGATTTAATGAGGCAGTGTGTGGGGTCAGGGGCACGGATTGCATCACCCCCTGTGACTTTAAATATCTACACAGAAATAAAATACGAATAACTCCCTGAACTCCAGGGTAAACACACAGTTCTGACATATGCTTCAAGTTTAGGACAGAGAACTTGATTCACTGTGAGAACGGTTTTACTGTAAAGAAAGGCTCTTCTGTCTGCAAAGTTTAAAACTCTCCGTTTGTTAAAGGATGCGCGTGTCCAGATAGATTATAAAAATCCCCTGAAGTGGATTTCCGCGTGCTACAGAGGGGAAGGGCTCCTTTTAAATTTATCGCATACAGAAGCTTCTTCGCTGGGCTAAAGTTGCTTTTATTTAACCAGTCTTAGGAACCGGGCAGACCGCATACTCGAGGCACGAGGAACCACGAAGCAAGGCAGAAAAGTTTAAGGGCAGTTCCCCGCTTCTTCCTAAGAAACCCCTTCGGCAGCTTGCTGCCCATGCAGCCTACCCTGCCCTCTGACCCTGAAATAGAAAGACGGTCCCGTCAGGGCAACTCACCCACGTCGCGCAGGATGCCAGCTCCTCGCTTAAAGATTGTGCCGGGTGGCGGATGTAGAGGAGCCCCGCGCTCATGGGGCCCCGCCTCTGTCTTTAGCGGCGGGGGCGGAGCCAGGTGCAGGGTGGAGACTCGGGGCGACCATCCCGGGAAGGAATCGCTCCCAGGGTTGCCAATGGTTGGCGTGTTCAACTCTTATTAACTGTAACCGGGTTCTGCTTTGAGACAAAAGTAAGTTGTGTTAACATAGACCTGCGGAAAATCATAGTGGGTACAGGTTCTACCCCCATGGATAAAAAGATGAATACTGTGCCATGCGCACTTTTTGCCAAAACATCCCGAGGGTACACACAGCTGGACACCGACTCTGTTCTAGTCGGGGCTTTAAGTGCAATGGACATAGCTGCCACTTCTCAGTATGATTATGTGTGACATTTATATTTCAGCAATGTGTGACATTTGCGTATTTTAAGGTGTGACACTTTGAGTGACACTATCGCAAGGTGAGTGATTAAATGTCGGGGGGTGGGGGCAGAAACTTTAAGCAATAGGCAGAGTGGAGCTGCACTGCAGGGGCTCTTAGAAGGGGTGAAACAATACCAAAGCCTCATTAACATGCAAATGGTCTTTTAAAGACCTGTGAAGTGCTTGGGTGCGGCTGTGTGCCCGTGAAGCTGTCTCATCCCGGACTGCCACAAACGACGAGGGGGGAAGTGGGGGGGGGGGGGTGAAGCCCTTTGAGTCCAATGGGTGTTGCACGCCTGGTTCTTGTGTACTAAAGACCATGTCATGAGGACAGTGCTGGCAAATCAGCGTAGCAAGGACCCGTGTCTCATTCTCAATATGTGCCCGTATCCAAATCCTAGGTATCCAGTGACCACCTCACATGCTAGAATAGCGACATTTTGAAAACCAAAATCTGTGACATTCTACAAACAGAAGTAGAAGTACAATTTTACATCAACCAAGGGGCACAGAATGACTTAATTGACATCGTTCACCAACATAGAAAACAAAGAGGCAGAAAGTGTAATTAAATGCAACTTTTAACCCATCCGTGTTAATTACTTTGCTTTCTGAAATGGGTTGATGACTGATCCTATGGTGGAACAAATGAAAAGTTGTTAACCTTGGTGTTCAGTTTATCCTCGGAAAACAGAAACGTGTTGATTTTGTTAAAATACATTGCAATTTCAGGTGGGAAAAAAACTAGGACTGTTCCAGAAATCCGGATCACCTGTCAAACACTCGGTGTCAGCGTGAACAATCCTGACAACCCTGAGGAGAAGTGCAGCGCTGCTCACCTTTGAAAACAAACAAAGGGATTGGAAAGTAGGGAAATTGTGCCCGATATAATGTAATACTATATAGTGCTATATAGTGCTGGTGGGGCTGAAGAGAATGAACTCTGAACCTTTGAGGTCTCATCCACCTTATCTTTCGTGTGGAGACAACACCCTTTCCTTATCAGGGAGAAATCAGAAAGCATGTTTGCGTGTAACCAAACTCGAATTAGACACAGATAAACCAGAAAGCATGTTTATCTGTAACCAAGCTCGAATTAGACGCAATTAATTTAGCTAGCAACACTTTGTCGTACGTGGTATTGCATTGTATTGTATCGATGCCTCGTCAGGGATAGTACGCGTTATATACATGACATTACAAATCAATTACAATACAATAAATAAAAAAAACAATTGAATTATTTGTGTTTGAGCGAATGAGCTTTGGGGGAGGGTAAGCAGCTGGTTTCCTAGACGGGGCGGGCGGCAAGGGATGTATGGGAATGAACTAGCAAGTTTTGCGTTTTGATCTTATGCCTCATTCTTTACTGTAAATAGATCACTAAACATTTACAATGGATTCAGGGACATCTCAAGGATACAGGGGACCCTGAGCCAAACGTATTTGGGCCTCCCTTTTCGGAACAGCTTTGTATTTATGATCCAGTTTTAGCTTTTTCATGACCTCTTTGGCCAGGTCACTGACAGGCACACTGGTCCAAATTCTAACTGTGTACACATCTAATATTGTGGGATAGTGATGTGTTTTCAATACTGTAACACAACAGCAGCTCACTAATAGTACTGCAAATAATCTCTGTGGCATTTGAATATGCGAGGTCTTGTTTCGATATAAAAGAACATTTTATATGGATGTTGCATGAAACATAAACACAACATTTCTCTGTAAAATGACTGTAACGGACTCCCAAATTAAACATAAATCAAAAATAAAAGGTACTTGAAACAATCTGTTTAACAATTAATCAAGGTCATCAGGGCAAGAATATTTGCAGAACAGAGGTGGTTCTATAAGGGGCCCTCTGAAAGAGCCCACTTTGTCCATGCCTTAAAACGTCCTGGAATGGATTGTACGTATAGGTGCTCCGGAAAACAGGCTCCCATCTGTCACCCAGAGGACTGCAGACAGCACAGAGCCCCGACCACCCGCTGTGCTCCAAGAGCTGACAGTGCCACCCCTTTTACTGTTTGTGGACAGTGCAGGAATCAGGGCCATCGTCAAACAGGATGGGATTGGGTTTGTGCCTACAGAGCGAGGCCTTTCGGGCATTATTGGTGTTTCCCGGTTTGAGACAAGTGCTGCTGTCAGATTTCCAAACAGATCAAGGGCTTGTGGAATGCACTGGGGCTTGTAAGGAGAAAGGAAAAAACTAAAGGGCAAGAGAAAATCAAGGGACTGGAGAGGGCACCGAGAGACAATAGAATAGGAAAGAGGGAAAAGAACAAAGAAAGGCGAAGGAGAGAAAATTTGAAGAGAGGAGGAAAGAAAGTGCGAGGAGAGGAAAAATAGGCAGCCAGCCTTTTAGTGAAGGTGACAGTGCGAGACATGGAGGATGCCCATCAAAGGAAGATAGAAGTGGTGTAGATAGTTTACCATGAGAGTGAGACCTAATTCAAGCAGAGATGGGTAGGTATGACGGGTAGGTATTACTTTATTTGCAAAATTAATAAAAAACATAATTCAAGTACAGAGAAAAGCCTTGCTGTTCCTGTTGCATAATGGAAAATAACAAAAATAGCGGTACAGTGGGCCCTTGCACCTCTGGGATGCTGTGCCACTGCACCGCAATCAATCAATATGGGAATTGTAAGCTCCTTCTCCTTCCTTGCGGCCGGAGCCTGGATCGACCTTCCGCTCCACCTCAGACAGACAACATCGCTCCCCATCTTCGCAAGAAACCTCAAAACCTTGCTCTTCGACAGGCCCCCTCCTCAATGGACTGGAACCTGCGAATCCCCCCCCCCAGCGCCTTGAGACCCTTACTGGTGAGTAGTCACGCTTAACAAACACCTTGATTGATAAACTCACCCATGAGGGTCTCAAGGCGCTAGGGTGGGGGGTATGCAGATGCGTTCAGCCGAAGAGCCTGGTCTTTAGAGCCTTCCTGAAGGTGTCCAGGGAGGGGGCATGTCTAATGCCTGTCAGCAGCTCATTCCAGGTCCTGGCTGTAATGTGAGAATGATCTTCCGCCTGCTCTGGCTCTATAGATGCGCTGGGTTTCAGCTAGTGCGAGGTTGGCAAATCAGAGGTTTCTATTGGGTACGTGGAAGTTTATTCTGTTGTTGAGGTATTTGGGTCTGTTGTTATGTAGGCACTTGTAGGCATGGGTTAGGATCTTGAAGGTGACTGTCTTTTCCACGGGGAGCCAGTGGAGTCTCCGCAGGTGTTGGCTGATGTGTTCATGCCAGGGAATGCTGAGGAGGAGTCTGGCCCCGATGTTCTGTTTTGTTTGGAGTTTGCGGAGTAGGGACTTGTTGAGGCCGGCATAGAGAGCGTTTCCATAGTCCAGTCTGCTGGTGATGAGTGCGTGGGTGACTGTCTTTCTGGACTCCAGGGGGATCCATTTGAAGGTCTTTCAGAGGATGCAAAGGGTGTTAAAGCAGCTGGAAGTGACAGCGTTGACCCGTCGGTTCATGGTGAGTGATGAGTCGAGTACGATGCCGAAGTTCTTGGTGTGGTCTGAGTGGGTAGGCGGGCGTCCGAGGGCAGTGGGCCACCAGGTGTTGTCCCAAGCTGAAGGGGTGTTTCCGAGGATGAGGACTTCTGTCTTTTCGGCATTGAGTTTTAGGCAGCTGTTGGTCATCCATACTGCTACGTCCTGCATCTCTCTCTCTCGAAGTTGCATTTTACGGTGGTGGGGTCTCTGGTGACGGAGAGGATGAGCTGGGTGTCGTTGGCGTAGGATACGATGTTGAGGTCGTGTTGTCGGACAATGGCTGCGAGGGGGGTTATGTAGATGTTGAAGAGGGTCGGGCTCAGTGATAACCCCTGCGGGACTCCGTAGGTGTTTTCCTTGGGGGCCGAGAGGAAGGGTGGCAGTCTGATCCTTTGGCTTCTTCTGGTGAGGAACGATCGGATCCAGTCCAGGCCAGTTCCTTGTATGCCAGCGTTGTGTAGTCTGTCGACTAGTGTGCGATGAGAGACGGTGTCAAGGCCGCAGACAGGCCGAGGAGGATGAGGACTGCAGAGTGGCCTTGGTCCAGGAGGGTGTGGATGTCGTCTGTGGCGGCGTGTAGGGTGGTCTCGGTGTTGTGGTTGCTTTGGAATCCGGATTGGGATGGGGCGAGGATGGCGGTCTCTTCGATGAATCGTGTCAGCTTCCTGTTGAGTGCTATGTCTGGTACTTAAGCTGCGAAGGGGAGGAGCGAGATGTGCCAGTAGTTGTTGAGGTCGGTGGGGTCGGCTGAGGGCTTCTTGAGCAGGGGCCTGACTTCTGCGCGTTTCCAGTCATCTGGGAAAGTGCCTGTTGAGAAGGTGGCGTTTATCGTCCGTTGCAGTTCAGGTGCAATGGTGTGGTAGATGTGTTGGAGACAGGGGTTGGTGCCGACCCCTGGCTGGATGCCTTTCATGGTTGTGGCGCTGTTCTCGGTCGTGATCGGTGTCCAGTTGGTGGGTTGGCTGGTGCCTCTGGGGGGCGAAGGGCACCTGCTGCACTATTGCGCGCTTTGCTTCTTTGAGATATGGAGATAGATATCAGATTAACAAACAATGTAAAAGAAGGTGGGACATACAAAGAAGCAAGAGGTTGTTAAATAATTCAAAAAGATAGAGAGACAACTTCGTAAAGGATTTTTTATAAAATGAAAGGCAGAGTAAGACACAACTGGCGAAAAAGAAGAGGGAGGAAAATAAGACATGAGGCGAACACAAGAAAAATAAGCATTTCCATTGCCAATAGGTCTCGCCTTTGGGATCTTATAAGTGTTTAGCCATGTAGCACATTATTCAGGGTGCTATGCCACTAGGGATTGAATAGCTTTAGAATTACTATGCAGTGAGTCATGCAGGCTGATTCAGGAATACATGCTTGCCTGTGTCGCGTGTTTCTTCTTCCTTGGTAGCATTTGGAAATTAATAGCAACATGGGGGGGGTGAATTAAAAGCCACTAGGGGAGGGTGGGAGTCAACTGAAAGCAACATTGGTAGGATGAGTAAAGTAGCAATGGGTGGGGGGGATTATAAAACAACCATGGAAGGGTGGAAAGGGTTGAAAACATGGTTCCCAAAACTAATGGTTCCAGCCTGCAGCAGATCACACGTGCATCAGGGCAATCTTGTGATTTGCAGTTTGTGCCAAAACTGAACAGCGCGACGGACTGGTTAAAAAGCACCTCACTCTATTACTGCAGTTTATTCTTTGAGAATTGTGCACAAATCATCCAGCACTTGTCGCCCTTTAGTGCCACTGAATACAGATTTTGATTTTAGATGAAAGAAAGGAGGTGCACCAAGAAAGTAGATTCAGTCCATAGTGATTTTTCAAGAAAGTTCTTTATTGAAAAGTTTGTGCTCATTCAAAGAGCAACCAGCCAATGCGTTTCGTTCCCAAAATAAAATCGTGGAACTTCGTCAGGGCTCTGTAATGTAATGTGCTAGTGCACAGTAAGGATACATCTTAAATCTTGATAAGTGTTTAAATTTTCCTTCCGTGGGTCCACATAGTTTAAAACTATATGGACCCACGGAAGGAGAATGTAGACACCTATGAAGTTGTAAAAAAGGGGGTGGTGATGGACAGAGCATCTGAACCAATCAAACACTCACACCCAGTCAACAGATCTGGGTTTAATCCATCACCGTTCTTTAGCCCACTCTGCCACCCCAGTTCAGACATGGCCATATGCAAATCAGTCTGACCCTGTGCCTCATGGGAACATTCCAGCCCGAACTGCCAAGCCATGCCTTCCCTGGACCGGAAACAAGCTTCCTAGGACCGGTTTCTTGCATTTCAGCCGTCTTCAGCCAGCCTTACTTGAATCCAGTGGCAAAGTGAGCAAGGGACTCACGTCTGAGCATACCCTGCCAACTTATGGCAAACAAAGCGGTACAAAAGTGGGTGGTGATGGACGGAGCATCTGAACCAATAAAACACTCACACTCAGTCAACAGATCTGGGTTTAATCCATCACCATTCTTTAGCCCACTCTGCCACCCCAGTTCAGACATGGCCACACCTATCAAGTTGTCAAACTGTAAACCTGAAGAATCCCCTCTATCAGAAGGCAACAACAGATTTAAGATGTATCCTTATGGCGCCCTAGCACTTTACATTAAAGAGCCCTGAAGAAGTTAAACGTTTTTATTTTGGGAACTAAACGCGTTGGCTGGTTGTCCTTTGAATGAGCACAAACTTTTGAATAAAGAACTTTCCTGAATAATTACTCTTGGTGCACCTCCTTACTTTCATCCAATATCGAGATTTGCAGTTAGTGCATTAGCAATTAGTGTGGGGTATATGTTATTAACAAAGATGGATGCAAAGCGACGTATACACTTAAACATTTTTGGAGACTACTTATTAAAATCCTCACACAACACTGCACCTACAAAGTGTTGACATTTATCTACAGCACTTGGAATCAGATTTGTTGGCGCTCTCAAAATTCATTAATACTGAAACCATAAGCGGTTTACTAAAAGTACACACAAATGCAGTTACCTGTGCAGCACATATGCTATGTTAGATTTTAGCATACAGCCAAATTATACCATTTATCTGTGGATTATCAAAACTCTGACGTTAAGAGGGTACATGTGTATTACAATAAAATTATGCGGTTGATATAAAATGATACAACCAAATTAAAATAAAACAAGCAAATTTGAGTCACAAACCATAAAGCCAATGGTAAGCAAGGGCAGAAGACCTTCCCAGGGTAGGTTTCTGAATGTCCCAAGATGGATTTAGCCAACCAGTGCTGTCTGGTAGGCTTCGAACTAAAAAGGGTATGGAAGACAGAAATTGAAAAGAAGGCTTGGAGGTTGGAAGAAATAGTGATGGCGATGAGAGATACGAGATTAGTGAGTAAGATGAAGTGAAGAGAATAATATACTGAGAAGCAAAAACTCCAAAAGCAGAAAACTAAAAGCTTACAGTTGCAGTGTAACAAAGGTTCTAGAATAAAAAAAGTTCTCCCAAATGGAAAAAAATATATTGCTAAATTCAGTGCCGGTGCTATATATTCATTATTAAAAATGGGACTGCACTGTATTGATGGTTTCAAGCTGTCGACAGATCCAGTTAAAAAAATCATACTTCTAGGAAGCTTGCCATCACCGTGCAGCCTGAAAGCAAATAGCACGAGGAGTAATGTGGTCATATTCCAGAAGAGAAAAAAATACATGTCCCCTTCAACCCTCCTCCCATTTGCCTGTAGTCCTTGGCACATAACTGCCCTCAAAGCTCATTCACTTTTGACCCTAAATAATTGTGCTGAACGCATATTTATCAACCCTTAAAAACAAGTCCTGGAATAACGTGTGAAATTTACAGAGCAGCTGGAGTGAGACTGAAATTAACGCAAATTTGATCACTAGAAGTGGTCCTTCCTGCACCCTCACAACACATGCAGTTCAATTTTAAACAGGCCTGAAGCCCGAGCCCATGGTACAAAGCTAGGAGAGATGAGATTTTAGTTATTCCTGCTTTTCCTGCTTTAACATTAAAATAAACACCCACCGTTCACTGGCATGCTAAAGTGGAGAAACATATGAAAGGTTCGGAGGCCAGCAGTGTTAAAGGTAGCCCACTTTACGAACCAATCAACTGAAAATGTGTATCAAATGTGTATGCCTGAGGGATAACCGGATCTTTGCAGCATTTAAAACGTCTGCAACCGCATTTCTATTTTGGGCTGTGCAGGCATATCAGCTGACTAAGAAACACTGCTTAAGGATTCATGAACCAATAGTTCTGAAGGGAAAAAAAATATTTTCTTGAGAAATATTTACTGTTTTTTAAAAGACTCGATATAAACAATTTAGCTACTCTGTTGTGCATAGGGAACATGGGATAGATCATGTGACTCAAGCCACCCAAGGACGAAGTAGGCGTGCATTAAATATCCAACAAATGGAGCCTTTCAGAGTTAAACGTACCAACTCCCTAATTGCCTTTAAAAATACTATGTCATACAGAGCAGGGGGCTAGGTATCGGACAACATCAAACACATTCTTGTATCTGGCTCACTCAGCGCTGCAAATCACCAGGATTTTGAAAGAGCGCCCTTTGCGTTTGGTGAAAAGCAGACATGTGTGACATTAACAAACATAAAAACATGAAGTAAATTCAAGTTATTGTGGGGTCGTATTGCCTCAGCGGTGGCACGGCGAAGTACTGTGTGCTCCTGGCTTCGGTCTCTCAACTGGGGTCAGGATGGCCAAACTCAAAGTTTCTGTTCCCTTTCGGAAGTCTTTGCCTTTGTTAGTTTGTGCCCTGTAGCTCCAGTACTTGCCCAGCTCATCCTGCTAAACCCAGCTGCGCACTGGACTGCTCCCACAAGTAAGCAGGACAGAGAGGGCGGGCCGGTCGCGTCTACCAGACTGTCTATCCCTCTCCTGATTTTCCCGATCCCCCCGGCTTATTTAGAGGTACTTGCAGTGGTATTCTAAGGAGCAGGTTTACCAAGGACTCAGTGTGCACCATCCATGCAGCGAGAGTCCTTGTAAAAGGCTCCAGTCTCTGGGAACCCCCTGGTGCGCTGGAGTGGATGCCTGCTTGTGCCCCGGAGAGACCATAAACTGCGTACACTTGTGCCCCAGGGGCACTGTAAAGTGCACGCTAAATGAGAGCAATGCCGAAGACGCGCATCGTGCTGGAAACGGAAAGGCAGGGGGAACAGCTGTGCTTAAGGACTGTGTGCACGTTGCTGCCTGTTCCCACGGCAATACTCCAGGGGAGTCAACTTTTTAAAAAAGGTGGGACATGCACCAACCATTAGACATTAGGAGGCTACGATTTTTAAATGACAAAGGAAAAAAGCCAATCCAAAGCATGGGAGAAGTCAGACGCCACAAAGTAAAGACAACAGATCACCTAACCGCGCAAGCGCTGTATAGGCTCGAACTAAAAAAGAAAAACAGGAGGAGATAAAGACAGAAGCATGATTAAAAAAAATGATGGCCCAATATGTGGATGGGCGAGGAGAGGCGAGAGAGCTACTGGAAACATAAACCAGGCTCTGGCCAGTTGCCTGCGTTTCATTCGGCTTGATGTCCTCTTGACCCTCTCATCCCAAAACAAAATCATTCATGTGACTTCTACCTGCCACCCATGCTCTAACCTTATTGCAAAATCATTAAAGTCAAAAACAGAACCCTCTGTTGTAAAACGAGAGAAAGAGTTCTCCATCTAGAAGCTGAATTACGCAATATGAAAACAGAAAACCTGGGATCAATCCTTGCTTCCTAACTTGACCAAATTGTATGACCCATGACAAATATTTAACCAAGCACGCTTTTTCTTCATAATCACATATAGGAGCATCTTCAAGTATATGAGTTCATGATGTGCGCTGTACAAAAACCTTTTGTGTTTGATTTAATAGACCATATGTTGCTCCATATATAATAAGACTCTAGGCCACATGTAGGGTGTACATGACAACTGACTCACCTCTTTCTTTAGTAGTGGTATTGTCATCAGGGCGGATGGCATGAATACTTCTAAGATCGTGCTTAAAAAGTATCACATTTAAAACATGCCTCTGAATGCAGTGATATAATCTGGTTTACTAAGGTAAACGTGTTTGCATGTTACAAAACTACTCTTTTTCAAATATATGAGGAGACTTGATCATATTTGAACATGATTTTTTGTTGCATGATTTGTGTGCCAAACATTTTCAGGGATCAGCTCATGCACTAGGTCTTAAAGTCAAGCCAGACTCTTGGCTTTGCTTGTCTCGGCTCTGCCTCTGTTGGCTCGCTCATTTCTACGGGGAGTAAAGAAAAGGAAAGAAACAATAATAAAATGGTGATCAGGAGAGAAAAGACAGCAAATTCCAGAAAGAAAGATCACAGCAATGGGTGTTCCAGAGAAGCTCGGAAAGTGAAACTCTAAGAGCTCAAGTAAGGAAGAGAGAGAGATGAAAGAGGGAAGAAAGGATTGGAAGAGTGATAAGGAGTAGCAATTATTCAACAAAGGAGAAAGTACAAGAGGGAAGTATGAAAAAGAGATGAGAGAAAGAAAAGAAGACAATGGAAGAAAAAAGGAAGAAGAGAGAATGAAAAAAGACACATACAAAGGGGAAAGAGAGAATAAAGGAGGGAGTGTGGCAGTGTTATCTGAGAGAGAGTCAAATGGAGGGGACGCATTACCATGGGTTCCCACTGTGTGCAGTCTTGCCCCCTTGGGCCACAGACTGAGCCAGTCAGAACGCAAAATGTATTTTTTCTTACTTTTATTGTGTGCTCCGGTTGCTTGGATGGTTTCATTTGGGGTCCAAGACTAACTCGCCATTGGTCAGCAGGTAGGCTGCGCAGCGGAGGTGTGTTCAGCTTTGGCTCAGTCGACCAGAGACAGCTCTTCCTTTACATGATCCTACTCTCTGATTCGAGGTCCCATACATACTTCACAGTGCATGAGGAGTCAAGTTAGCCGGCCTTGAGAGTGGACTTAAACACAATGCTGGCCAATGAGCATTAGTGCCTCTCCCACTGTAAGCCCTGTGACACTCAGTCACATAACCGCCATTGATAATACTAAAGTAACGGATAAATATGAGGGATGGGTGTAACTCGTGCAATTCTGTGAGGTTACTCATGCAGAATTACCTCAACAATCGCCAAGATTATGCTAAATTACAGAAGAAGAGTAATCCTGCATTTAGTGCTATTTTTGTAGCAAAAAATAGCCCTCGTATCCAAAACGAAATCAAGGATTTATTTTGTGCTAAGAAATAGCACTAAATGCAACAGAAAATTAACAGCCGTGTACGCAGCCATCCACACTTGCTAAATGTGCACTTGAGGAAGGACTTTCCACCAATTTACTCTTAGAATTTAGCCCTAGATTCTTAGTGGAAAATAAACCCTTCCATTCAACATGGAAGCGAAGATTCATATTGTGCTAAGAAAATAGCACTAAATGCAACAGAACACGAACAGCAGCGTGAAGCAGCGTGAGCACCCGCTCCCTAAATGTGCTCCCGCAGTAAGATTTTTTGCTCCAAATTACTCATAATGACATGAGCGGGTGTAATCATGTTATTATCTGTAATTCCGTGTCTAAGAGTAACACGAAAATACTGAAATTAATCCGACGTAATTAAAATTACTCCCAGGCCTAATAAATATTAATACGTTAGATAGGAATCCGCACCAGCATAAAAACACAAACTGAATATATTGCTCAGCGCAATTGCATGACAACATAGGTTGTTTGCAGTGATGCAGTGAAAATTATCCAAATGCATGCATCTAATCCATGTTGTGTGACACTTCACAGGACTTGACAAAAAAGTGATGGTCTCTAAAAAGAGATGTGGCCTGAGAAACACATTCAGAAATTCTTTCCAGAGGTTTGGCTTCTGTAATTAATGGCGTGGACTTAAAGCCTGCAAACTAAACTCCTGTGCTTTCCATTGTGTGCCATCTGAACAGTATTTGTGACCCTTTATGAGCTTTCTGTTATTGCACCCAGACATCCTAAAATAACAAACATTCACTTAAAATAAGCCAAACCTATTAGTTTGGCATATGTTTGGTAGCATTATCATACAAATGAGTCACACTGGATTTTTTTGTGAATAATTATAATTGGAAATGTATCAATTCCGAAAATTTAAAACTGTGAATTAAGTATTACTGAGGTCTATTTAAAGGGTTGTGCCCTTCAGAATGCTGCAACCACTCCAGTTCCCCCTTCACACTGCTTTCCTCCCTACTGTCTGTGTGGAAACACCCTTTTTGCTCCACATGTTTCTGAAACCCTCCCATCTGCATTTTTCACATCTCATCTCTTTCCTGTTCTGCACCATCCTTTCTCTAGTTCCTGCATAAATGATCTTGCCTCTCCATCCCTTCACCATCCCTCCACACACAGTAAATAATTTGACAGCTGTGTAACTTTTACAAACTTTTGTTGAAATCATAATTATAAATGGCATTCATGACTTTTGCTCTGTACGATCAGCAGAGAGGCCAATGACTGCATGAGCACTTACTCTGAACACTGTAAACCCCACTGAGAGGCACTGCGAGAAACGCTCCCGGGCTTTAGCCTCACATCTAAAGCTCTTAAACGTCGCCAGAAACTATATGGCAATCGTATAACCATTCACAAAAAAACTGTAACTCTTTATAGAAAAATGTAACCGTTGGTGGCATTGAGTAAAATGTTGATGTAAAGATCGACTCTTTGGGGGATATTCACAAGAACGTGTGATAACCATCGCCAAATTAACTTAACTAAACTCTTCACATCGCAGTCTATCGCAACAAGATAACACCGTGATAACGTTGTTTTCCCAACCCGGTGGAACCATGCGATAGTAGCAGGATAACACGCCAAATGATGTCCTAAAAATTAACACGACCGCAAAAATGTGAAACACAAACGCGAAAAAAGATGCGATGCCCCAAATCACGATACAAAAATCAGCGACAACCAGCAACAGGCCTGCAATTCCAACACGTAATGCGGGAAAATGCACTATAAAAGCAACAAAAAAACACATCAAAGCTAACTGCATAGCACCATGGATGCACCCGGACCGCGTACAGAGGACAAACCGAACCCCACAAGCCCCACGGAGGACCAGCCAGGAACCCTGTGTATGGGGAAGGGCAAGAAGAAGAGGAAGACGGGGTTCAGTCCACAGGAAGACCGGATCATCGTCACGGAGGCAATAGAACACTACCAACAACTGTTCTTCACCTCCACTGCGTCATTGCCGACACAAACGGAAATATGGCAGTCCATCGTCAACAACGTCAATGCAGTCGTAGTCAATGGAGGAGGTCAAGAGGCGCTGGCATGATGTGCAAAGCCAGACCAAACAGAAACTCGACGCCAACAGGAAGGCAGCAAAGGTGACTGGAGGGGGGAGTCCAGCACACAGGAGGAGCTGGATTAGCTGAAGGAAATGGTGGCCACAGTCATCAGTGTGGAGACAGTGCAAGGAGTTGGGCGCCTGGTCACAGCTCAAAATGACCTGATCCAACAGCAACAGGGTGAGTAACCACCAGGGAATGGGTGATCAGAAGGAGATGGCCACAATGGCACACATGCACAATCATATGTAACACACTGAACATGCACAATGATAGTGAAACATGTCCCTGATACCCTTGGTACACTGCAGCACACATAGAAACACAAAGTAGGCCCCCGTCCACAATGTGCACAAATAGGCCCCCTCCATATCACCAATGCCACAACCTACCCATGCACATGTGCAGAATCCAGAAAAGCAGCGGCTCCGTGAGCCACACTGACAATGCAAGTGACACTGCATGACCAATAGCATGGCTGCAGTCAAAATAATTGACATGGTGCACGAGTCGACATTGAGGTGGCCCAGTGTGGATCACATCTGTAAAGGAGCAGGTCACAACCTGACACATCCACGTACACCTACAACCCATGACGTCAAAAACCCATCTGCAGACAAACAATGTACAAGAGCACAAAATCTGTCCAAGAGCACAAATGACCAAAGTCGCAAACATCCCAGCACCCGAAAAGCACACAAGTCAAAGGCACACCGCCTCAAAGGGATATGGGGGCGCTAAATCAGACCAGCAGGGGCGACTCTCCCCCAATGCAGCCCACATACATAGCAATCACAGCACATCAACATTGACGGCAATGTGGTACAAAGTGCAACACTTACTCCACAGGAGAGAGGACACAACTGGTGCCGCTTGTGCATAGTAACTGACCACTCACATCTGGCATTGCATGACACTGTGAGATGATAATGTATGAGTACAACCACACATCTGTCATGTAGTCGAAATGTCCACTGTCTCCCGTCAAATTGCCAGCTCCACCAAAACAGTCACAATGTACATTGTCATGCAGTCTGTATGTATACATCTACAAAGCGTCAACATATATGGGACACTCTGTAAACCTGCATCTCACCTTTACATTGCAGAGGGACAATCAACACCTCCTGCAGAGCAGACCACACATTTCATGATGAAGAGGACACCCTGCACATATGCTCATACACCCTCCAACCGCTAATGGACAGCCTCCACACCCCACCCCCAGGAGCAGGGCAGCCCAGCTGCCTCGTGGTGACCCCACCCCCTGTACAGACCACACAGCAGGAAGCACACACTACCACGAATGTCTCTCAGGACACCCGTGACCGACACTGGAATTCCAACGCCATGTGTTGGGTTGCCAAGAGGAGATGGCTGATGAGCTGCGGTGGGTTTCGACCTCGTGAAAGCCAAACTCAATGCCAAACATGGGTGTCTGAGTCCCATCAGGGACCACTTACAGTCCCTTACGGATACCCACTGTCCGCACCATGCACTCCGACAATCTTTGGCTGATATTGCTGGGGCCACTACTCGGATACAAGAACTGTCTAGTCAGACAGGCACCAGCGATGATAGCACAGAGTTGGCACAGATGCACAGGACAATGGAGACCATGGGGCCGATGCAGGCTGGAAGTATGACTGCCACAACTAAACACCAGCGAGATGTAGCTGGGATCTTCCATGCCTTGCAGTTCCTCATCTTGCCATTGCTGCCATTGAGCCTGCCCCAGATAACTGGTGTGGGAACTTCGACACACCCATCTCCGACCCCTGATGTGTCAGTAGCACACAGTGATGCAGCCCTATCACCTCCACCCCCTGATGTGCTAGTTACACACAGTGATGCAGCCCTATCACCTCCACCCCCTGATGTGCCAGTGGCACACAGTGATGCAGCCATAACACCACCACACACACCTGACACACTGGACACAGAAGAAGTATCAGAGGAGTAAGATGTGGATGGTAATGACTGTGTGAGGAAGGAGGTAGTAGCATCCATTCCTGCCATATGGCCTGTCCCTGCCTGGTACAGCCCTATGCATCATGCCCTGGGACAACACCTCCCACTATCCCCCGGAACACTCTGCTACATTCACCTGGTCCCTGACATGGACTGCCATATCTGCTCTGGTTACCAATGACACAGCAATCCGGCTGCGGACTCAACACTTCCTCCTTCCAATTCACTTTTCATTCCCCAAAGGACTCAGGTTGGCCCACCACTGGGCAACCATGTAATGTGGGCTCGCTCCCATTGTACAGGCGTCAGTCAGTCCCTCCCTGTGTACGGACAATGCTCATTGAAGCACATGATTTTTCATTCTAATCAACACTCATCGCAGTTCAACACTAGTGAAGTTGCGTAGACTTTATTAGCATGTGCGTGTCAGTACGGGCAAGGCAAGGGCCACAACATGCAGACCAATGCTTAACACACTTACAGGCATCATAGGACATGTTGAGGTGCAAAAAATGGGGAGGCAAAAATGAACACAAATCATTACGGATGGCAATACGCTCAGCCCACCTTGCCTTGCTGGATGAGTCATGTGCTGTTTGGTGTATGCCCAGTGCCCCCTGTCAAGGGACAAGACTCATAGCCCATGGGATCTGCATGGTGCAGTACCACCAGACTGCGCCGACTGTCTGCTCTTCTGACAATGAGTAGGTGAAAGGGTCCTACAAGGTCCTACAAGGTCACATGTCGTACTACATTGCCATGTGTGTGCTCTCCCCCCAGCAGTATGTCCCAATTGGGAACGTTGCCAAAAGATACTGTGCAGCTCCGCCCATGGGACTGCATCACCCGCGTAGTTCCACGCACATGCATTCTGAGTCCAGGAGAAGGCAGACATGTCCACTGTTGTTGTGGACTATGTGAGCATTCCCCAAGATGCAACAAGATGTGGGGACCTGTGCTGTGGGTGACAATCAGATGTGGCAGCAGGAACATAGTTACTCATCCCTGAATGTGAACGCAGCTTCATGGGCGATCTGTTCCAAGAGTACGTCCTTATCGAGTTCAAGAAACACGAGGGAGAGCCAATCCATTAACTGGTCCGGGCAGATGTGCTTCGCCCATGCCGTTTCACCAATCCTCAACACAGACCAATAGGGGAGCGCCTCGATGTGGTCACTGCACACGAGAAGTTGTGCAATCTCCCATGCACAACTGCCAGCACATACGCCAAAGATCAAGGCATCCCATGCACGGGTATCCCGGTGACACTCTTTTTTGTGGGCCAACAGGGGGCGCACAGTGAAGTCATAATCCAATTCAGCTACTGTTGCATTGGATAGGCAGACCTCCATGGGCCACTCGAATGTGCATGATCGACAGTGGAACCAGGGCTGGACGCAGGTGCCATAGGCAAGTCGGAAACTCAGACGGAAACTGATTCACAACACTGCCATTGGCAGTGATCCCAACAGATGCAGCATTCGTGCACAGTACAGCTCCACGTGACAGGGGTTGTGCATGTGCCCGGGATGGGCTGCCATTGCGTTTGTTGGTCTTGTAGCACAGGCAATCCTCAGACTGGCAGCAGTTCGGTGGACGATATGCCACAGCTCTGGGCAATGAGTCGTATGTGTGTGCAATGTTTGGACGTATGGGTTGTTTTTTTACCAATGTGTCAAGGGCAGCCCTGGTAGGTGTAGCTCGATCAGGGGTGTGGGGTGTGGACATATTGGTCTTTCATTAGCGCAGTTCGTGGTGTGGGAGTCGTTGGAGACTGGTATGATATCTCACGCAGGGTGTACCAGCCGCATTTAAGATCAAGGTTGGCGGTTCGGTTGTCCTTCGCCTTGTGTATTGAGACAAAGGAGCTTTCATACCTAATTTTAGTCTGACTACTGCTTGCATTTCTTGAATGTGATGTGGCCTTCGTGCTGACATTGATGCCAAGCCTTAGACTTGGGGTGCACCAATTGCGAAACATACTCACCAGTTAGCATGTATGAATGAGCCAAGGGCCCGATTGGCCTTGCGCTCCTTGTCCAGTCTCTCCCTTTCTCTCTCTTTTTTTCTCTCTCTCTTTCTTTCTCTCCTTTAATGAGTGCCTGACAAACCTTCTTATCTTGGATATTGTCTTGCAGGCGGTGACTTACAGATTGTCCAGGGATGTCCCGCCATGACTCTTCAAAATAGTTGTTTGGAGACAAATTTGATTGTGATGTTTTGTTTGGACTTTCAATGGTGAATGAATGATTTAGATTGTCCGTACTCACATGTATGTTAATTGTTGTAAAGGTGCAACATCGGGCGACTGCTTTTGTTCATGATTTCGTGATGTTGAAGTGCAATATCTTGGTCTGGGGGAGGTGGGGGGTGCCGGGGGTAGGGCCTGGGGGAGAGTGGGGGGTGGTCCGGGGGGGTGGCGGTGGGTGGTGTGGCCCTCTTGGGTGTCCGCGCTGCATGATCAGTGGATCCATGGCATCTGTTGTTCTTCAGGTGTGGCTCTGTGCTGGGCTCCCTTTTCTGGTGCAGGTTGTAGTCCGCCTTTACACTAGGTCAGAGTGCTGCTAACGCGCCTTGTTGCCTGTTTTGTGATCCTATCACAGATCTGGCTGGTCATTGAGAATGTTGTGACGTGATGTTGTCGCAGTTTTTTGCACGGGAACGCCTACTCTGCATCTCATTAGCGATAGTTGCCGGAGTCATCAGTGGCGATGTTTTTTGCAGCTGCTATCAGAGGTAAACTGGTGGTATCGACTGTCTGCACCAGCTTGTGAATGGGGCGATACATTTATCGTGACTTTGGCTGCGATAAAGTGCGGATAACTCGGCGATAGCTCCTTGAGAATATGCCCCTTTGTCTTTCCAATTCAACAGGCTGTAGTATTGGTAAAATGTACAAATAGAACACAGCTTTATCATCACCCACCCACAACCTGACTAAATCAGTCACCTACAGGTGACCCAGTTCACAGCACTATTAACCCCTTCTGCGCTCATGACGAGCTGAGCTCGTCATGAGTTGTGCCGCTCGCACGCTGATGACGAGCTCAGCTCGTCATGTAACACGGCTTTTTGAAAAAAGCAGCGCAAAAATAGCGGCCGCACGCATGCGGTTAAAGAGGAAAATGTTCCATTGTGCAGTACTCGGTGTAAGGCAACCACTTAGCAACAGTTGTGCTTAATTAATTATTGGAGCAGCCAATGGCATCGCGAGGGTGCCAATGGCCCCTTATGAAACAAGGAGAATAGTCCCCCATCTTCCAGTTTGCAATTTTTCTTTTTTTTTTTATCTCTTATTAGGGTGCAGAAAGCTCCTACGATCCCTGCCCCGGATGCCACTGCACCTGCTTTTCTATTGCAGTTTGACGTGACCGCACGCATCATGGCAAATGCTTATGCATGGACAGCAATCTTGCAGTGGTTTTTGTTCCAAAGAAAACCCATTCCAAGATGAGTGACGATCCGTGCCTATTCGTCACAAGCATACACTCGTATGAATCAAAAAGTAATTATGACGCCGGAGTGTACACGACTAGTAATGCATTGCGGTTTTGTGTTCTCTTTAATTTACTATTCTAACATGTCGGACATCCATATTAGAAAGTTAAATTAGCACAAATATCTAGAAGCAAGTAGCCCGGTAGCACTTTTCACCTACCTGGCCCTCGTATAAATATAAACAAATACAAATAAAACAGTAAATGAAGCAGCAAGGGAAAGTGAAGGGGGGGGGCTTCAGGGAGGAGATTTAGTTTAACACATTTAGAGGGCGAGGAACAAGGGGGGAAGACAGCAAGAAAACACATTCACTCCCATCAGCTGCGGAATAAAATAAAAAGTATCGTCTCAAATGAGCAGTGGACGCTACTACTCGTCCAGTCAAAATAATGTTAGATCAAAATGCATCTGGGCGGGACAAACAGAAGCATAGGGAGGGAAGCCGTCAAAAGGAGAGCAGACATGAGAAAGCAATGCCATCCTATCAAGAGCAAGGGGCTGACCCAGAGTCTACTCCAAGTATATGTTCTGTTTTGGAAGCAATGGGTATGCCAACACACCAATAAAGCTATCTGTAGCTGAGAATTTACAAAGAGGGAGGAAAAATGTTTATTGGGCATACATTACATACATGGAAAGGAAAGCATTTGCTTCAAGCACCAAGTAGAAGTCACATTCGATGCTAGTAGTAAGCAGTTATCTCGCTGAGCCTGCTTACCTAAGCACCAAAGAACACTAGTTGGTGTGCAAAGACTAATAGCTATCCATACTGTTTCTTCAGAAGCTACCAAGAGTGCAGTCGCTTCAGATGGGGACACAGTTTCCGATTTATCAGCTTAAATTAGACCAAATGTCACTTTTACAAGGCGTTAAACCTTCTCTAACAACCTCCATCAAGTTTGGAAGTAGTATAACCAGGGCCACTGGAATTATGTGATTCTGGGGCCACAGTTTTTTTCAGATAACTATGGATTTGGCACATTCGCAATATAATCTGGATGATCTGCTGCTTAATCTGCAGATTTTGACAAAAGCAAATTTTGTTTCTAGCTCAAACATATCAAAAGTTAATAAAGACGTGGCAATGTGGTTTCACGTGGAGTCAAAATACATTTGCAAAGGTAACTGGTCATCTTTCATCATTTGGCTGTTAAATTGGTACTATTGAGGTGGAAACTTTGCTCGGACAGTTTTACCATGTGTAAAAATTACACAATAATGAAGTAATAATATCAAAACTTATGCTGCATTATGCCACATAATTGCCTTTTCTCACCGCATGTTAGTCAACCTTACGGCATAATTTGGTACTCCCCTGCTGCACAATTCCAGTGACCTGGAGTACAACAATCATACTTATGTAGCACCCACTACTACCTGAACCGCTGGTAAGAGGTGCCATATTTATCCAAATCTAAAGGGGTCGTCACTTTCCAGCTTTTAGTATCACTGTTTCATTGTGGTTTAATGTCCTATGTTGGGAACTGGTAGTTCATCTTTTCAAAGGTGATTGATTGTACTGGTACTCGGTGCATGAGCCAGGAGGAGGGTTAAATGACAGCTCCATGCCACTGTGCACTTTGCCACCTACCGTAGCAGCTGTCTCCAGACAGTACTGGTGGAAGCACACAATGATTCACTTTTTTTTCTGAGTCATATATAGCGCGAACTTGACCTTAGGGTATCAGAGCACCTTACATGATCACCAGTTAAGTTACACAAAGACACGTTCATTTTTTGTTAGGCACGGGGAGATTAGGTGATTTGCCCAGAATCACAGGATGTTGAGCGTCATTGCCGAGACTCGAACCCGGTTCCCCAGCTTTGAAAGTGACCGCCCTAACTTCATCTGAACATTTCGATCGTGCCATTCTCTTTCATTCATGCTCTGTCCCTCTCATCTCCCCTCTCCCCTCTCTCCTGCTCATGCTCTTTCTAATTTTTTCTGTCTTGCTCATTATGTCACTCTCACCCCTCTTCTCTCTAGTTGTGGCTCATTCTTCTTTCCCGTTCTCCAGGTTCTCTTATTCTCTGTTGCTCTCCCCTTGACTACTATCATTCATTCTCTTTATCCTTCTCACTCTCACTTGCTATTGCTTTCATGCTGTCTCCCCCACTGTTTTTCTCTCTTTCTCTCCCCCTCTCTCGTTCTCTCTTGCTCTTTTTCCCTCTCTCCTCAGGTCCTCGCTCTCGGTCGATCTCACCTTTCTCTGTCTCTCGTTCGGTCTCTAGCTCTCATTCCCTATCACTGTTTGACCCCCTCAGTCAAGATGTCTCTCTCTATCTCTCTTCCGAGTCCACTCCAGAGATACCGTGCAGTCTTGTCTGCCTAAAAACAATGTGACCCTCAAAGTTTGTTTAACAACCTCACCCATATCTCGCTCTTTTGTAACGTGTAAGCATGACGTTGTTGTCTAGCTTTCAGCCCTGGGAGGCAGAGAGAAGTTATCCGTCATAAAACATTGGCTGTGTGGGCAGTAAACTAGAGGGGGGAAGGGGCACGCTTCATTGTGTAAACATCCCCAGTGTTAGCTCACAAATAGCTAAAGAACAAAAAACAACAGGCTTGGAGCTCGCTCACCAAAGAGCACAACCTAATTATCAAAACATTAAGACATCTATTTAATTGAGGTAGCAATTCGCCGTGAGCTATTTTTCAGCCAGAAAATAAATATCATTAAGTTGAATGGTAAAACTCATCTGGTCTAGGGGTGGGTAAAAAAGGCTGAGGATTGTAAAACGGGTTAAATCCGAAAGTGTGTCAATCCTTTCTCGTGGGCATTGAGGTATAAAATCTGCCCAAATCCGATATGCAGGCAAACCAGATCAACAGGTCCGGTTTCCATTTTGAGTCGGCAGAACACATTTAAAACAAGCACTGGTAAAGCCAATCAATCAATCAGAGGATTTGTAAAGCGCACTACTTACCCACGAGGGTCTCAAGGCGCTGTGGGGGGAGGGAGCCGCTGCTAGTGGTCGAAGAGCCGGGTCTTGAGTAGACTCCTGAAAGTCTGCGGGTCCTCAGTTTGTCGTAGGAAGAGAGGGAGGGTGTTCCAAGTCTTGGCGGCGCGGTGGCCTTTTTATAAGACAAAGTTCTAAAAAATGATGGGTGAGGTTTATGTACATGATTGTGTGAAGTTGTACCGTCAGGCAAGTCAAGGAATGCGGGGATTGAGGGAATTGGTGAATGTGAGAAGAAGTGAATGAGAAATGAAGCGCATGCCTGGGTAATTAGAAATTCATCTGTCAACATGCACTCTACAAATACACTTCTTGTGTTTATGCTATGGATGAAATGTGCCAGTCAGCATTAGACAACTTGGCATGAAAAGGGAAGGGAATGTCAGGAAAAGATATGTGCAAGCCCTTTAAACTCGTTTTAAATCACATTTTAGGTCTGGCAGGTGAAATAAATCCATTAATGGCTTTCCTCCCACTGGTAAGTGGTCTGCTGTCGAATTACTATCCTAAACTGTGGGTTTAGCAGCTGTTATTAGTAATTAACTGCAGGTGTACTCTGCAAGGGTGCCTACAGTGACTGACTGCTCTGTGAATTTTGTATCAGCGTTGAGTGAAGCTTCAAGCTGTCGCTAGCTGTTTCTTTGTTGTACTGTTATTGGGACACTGAATTTTAAAAGATGCTAGTCCTCTGCACTTTTCAATTACTATGTGCTCCGTTTGACAACATACCAGGCTGAAAAGGTGGAACTTATTAACATTCAGTGCACCACAATGGCCTGCCTATTGGAACCCACCGATCTCAGCAGTAAAGACAAAATATGGTTCATACTGGGTCAGATGGTTGCCAAGCGGAATATTGCACAAATGTGGGGGGCAGGAGTGCCGCCCAAGATAGAATCTTGGAAGATAACATGGATTGGTGCATGTTCAGTGAAAAGACTGTTTATGTTTCACGTGGGTGCCCCAGAAAATGGTCCTCCATTTGGAGTAAATGGAATGAATACAGAGGCAATATTTGACCCCCACTGTCCCAGAGCCAGAAGATACGAATATACCACAGTCATTGTTAACTACCACAAACTATCTATGTAACCTGTAATCATAACAACATTTGTTTTTAGTTTCTGCCGTACTTGTTGTAACCTGTGAAGTCGACTCGAATCTGTTAATAAAAAGATTTTTTTTTTTAAATCACTGCAACATAATTTTGTTCTCCATTGCTGTATAATTCCAGTGCCCCCAAAGCAGGCAGCATATGTTAAAAGTGTTGTGCATGAAACAGAGAGACCATGACGTTTACAAACTTAGTTTGGTATGCTTTTAAATCCATCTTGCATTGCTGATCCCGGGTGAGTTGTACAATGGAGGTCTGACCTCAAGGGTCCTGTGACCTCAGTGACAGAGTCACTGTCACGCTAGGGTGTGTTGCTGCTATGGGTGTGCTGCTTCGCAGGCCTGCCCGCAAGACTTGAGGTGAACTTCAGTATGGACTGTGGTGTGCATGCTTGCAAGGTTGACCCACACTTGCCACTGCGAGGGTCCACCTGCTGGTGCTAGGACACCAAGGCTTCTAAGGTCTAGCAGGGCCTTCTAAGGTCTAGCATGGGAATGTGCTCCCTGAAGAGACTGGTCTGGTAACTGGTCATGAAGGTTGAACCTGGTTTCCCAGTTCCAAATTTGGCAGCTCTGGCCATAGTGCCACATCCTCTCTCCCACTGAACACGTTACGGCCACACTGAGGGAAACTTGCTCTGCCTTCAGCTCAGCTACAACCCAATTGTGCCCTGCAATAAACACCTAGATGTTTCTCAATTAAAATTATGCACTAGAGAAGAGTAATATTCTGCCTGAAAAAAAAGTAATAACATCCTGGAAAAAGCAGACACTCTAGGGAATGCACGATTAAGTAAAGCATGTGAATTGTAAGCAGGAACAACATTGTTACCTTAATGCTTTTAGACTCATTATTCAGTATTCAAGGAGTGTTTTTGCCTGAAAAGTTAAGGACATGACTACAGGAACCGGAAGGAACCTGTTTCAATGTCCATTGCTCAAATCCTTACAAAATGTAAGCAGTATGATTTAAAAAGACCACAACCCTGAACACCAATAAACGTTTTAAACTCCACACATCAACCAGGTATTGCAGTACCTCCAGGAATAGTGCACTTCCCCACCCGGGGACAACAATGTTGTTCAAAGAAAGATGAGAAAATGAAAGAATCGCTTCACTGGCTAACTCTGTAAAGTGGTGCTAATTTGTTTCAGTGTGAAAAAAACCAATCTGGTTTCTTTGCGATCACATTGTCTTGCTCTTTTTAGGTATTTTTCATATTTTGAACTTTTTTTCTCTCCGTCCTGAGGCTGCACTTTGGAATAAAAAATTAAAGAAAAAGACGACATTTCCAGCAAAAGTGTTTTTATTTTTTGGGATCCATTTCATCAGGGATCAGATGCAGAAAAGGAGAGGAAAGTGAGGCTAAGAGCCATCTCTTGAAGTCAAAGTTTTCATTCAGGGCCAGAGGAGGAGCGAGACAGAAACAGAAAGAGAGGGAATAAGAGGAAGAGGATGAAGTGGGGGCAGCTGACAGTGGCAGAGCAGGAGAAGTGGACACTGTCCTTGTCTTTTCTGGGCAAAAAGGAAGAGACAGAGTCCTTTTCCCTCAATGCCCACCCCGCCCTTCCCCTAACGGCCACGAAAGGTCGAACCGGATCTATAGGCCTTGGCTATTTCTGCCATGCTGGGACACATTTCTAAAATGCAAAAGTAGGGGGAACATATTCTATTAAATTTAAAAAGTTGGGGCACGCTGTGGCCTGCTGATTTAGCCCACTTTGACCACTGGATGTTGCTACGGACATAAGTGTCCTTCAAGACCCACCTGCTATTAAAACACTAAGTGGTCTTAAGTGGCAAATGGGCAGATGAAGATTCATCCAGGCAGTGTATAGACTGGCGCTTACTTGTAGCTCATGCAGGTAACGAAACTTCAGAATAGTGAGTAAGTACAGCAAAACCATAACATGCACAGGATAACAGATTCTTGCAGTATGAAAACCACCTGTTATGTTCCATAGGCTCACAAGAAAAGTAGCGAGACTAGGGCGGCCATCTTGGATCAGACACTTTCTTATTACACCGAATTGGAACAAAAGTTTATTTTTTGTTGCAACGATGACACCCGTAATAAACGATAAACAATGTGTGGAATTCCTGCAACTATCTCTCCACCAACATTGTTCCACATGACAGTGCCCTAGCAGGACAGTATCTAATCCACATTGGTGGTGGCTGCGGACGTACGACTTTGCCTATTGGTGCTCATGCTACGAAGTAAAGTAAACAGGCAAAATCCTGTCACTTCCACAGCTTGACAAGCCAAAAACAGAATGGCTGCAGGGTGGCTGATCCAAATGGTAAATGACAATGACAACAACGACAATAGCTGAAGTAGGGTGACCAACTGACATGGGTGCAAATTCAGGTCAGTGAGTGCAAAAATTCAGGGCAAAGGGTCAAAATTCAGGACCAAAAATGAAGGACAGAAGGTCAGAATTCAGGACAAAAGGTACGTTTTTCATACACATCAGAGGAAGTCCCGCAATAGTGCCTAAGTAAATAGACAACCACCACAAGCACAAGTCAAAATAAGTCTATTTTAGGTTGAGAGAACCTTGTACTCACTGCACCTGTTGTGTATGCGAGTGAAACACACCTGCTTTTGCATAGTCAAAAAAAAAAAAGATCAAAGCTGAAGGCTTCTCAGATCTTACATGCCCCTTCTCCCCCACTGAAAAAAACACTGGATCCGAAATGCTGTCACTGGACAGAGAGGTCCATTATCATTCTGTATGTGATAATTAGGCCAACATACTGAATGATAAAGGGCCTGATAGCAGTCTGTGCCAGGTCGGGAGGGGCTGCTGCAGGCCACAGATCATAGCAGGAGTGTGAGCTGGTTCCTGCAGTGAGAGTTACAGGCTGCTTGCAGGGTCCAGCTCACGCCAATGTCTGAAATTACGGACAAAAGGCGTCCTTGGAAGAAATCCTAATGGACAAAAGACTCAAATTACGGGCAGTCCATGAAATTTACAGATGGTTGGTCACCATAAGCTGAAGAGAACCGAACATTTGCCACATTCTTTGTATGATGCACTAGGGGCTGATCAGTCATGCCTGTGATACTTCAAGTGACTAATGGCAGAAGGAGTGGGCTCAAATCCCCTCTATGTGGATGTATGTATTAATTATTATGATTTTTGTAATCAAGCAAGTGGCTGCTGGGACAGCTAATGCTGTCTCTAGGCCAGACCTAAAAATCCTGCGTCAGTGGGAAATAAATTAAACGTTTTCTGGATTCTGTGTGTTTATGAGATAGAAAAAATGTTGGGTAGGATGACTGTGAACATTTAATATGTAAAATATTTCCTCGCTCATTATAATGCATGCACTCTGTAGGAGGCAAAATGATGCGCCAAAAATCCAATTGCATGAGGTGAAAGGGGACATTGTCCTTTGGGTGGATCTATTGCCCACTCTATGTATATTTTACGGCATGGGTGCAAATAGGTGTTGCAGACAGATGTGCTGATGAAAAATTCTATCACAAGCATTAGCAAACTCAATCTTGCAACATTATTTTTATGATCTGGCTTGACAACGCAGCTGTCCCGAGACTTCTAAGTGAGCATTACTAGACAGGGGCATTGTCTCCGCCCACATGTTGGAACCCAAGCATACATGTTTTTATTGGGCAGAAGTAGTGTGCTTCCATTAGAAAAAAGCTCCCCCCAGTGATCATTATGTTTGTTTTTCCAGCAGCCACAGATTGAACTTTCAGGGGCACACACCTGACATTGTAGTGCTATTAAGCTGTCTTACATAACAGGATCATTTCTGTTGTTTTTCTTTGGCAGCAGCAAAGATGGGAGGAAAGCAGTCATTAACCTTCATGGATTTTTAGGTCTAGTTTGCAGTGCAACTGTCACCTGAGATTTCAACCTACACCAACTTTATTCTACAGTTCTGTATTTTAACATAAATACATATCCATTCCCAAGCTGTTTACTTGTGATGCTTTAGATTGAAATACAACATTCTTGTGAAGCCAGGTATATTAGTATTGCCAGAGCTTGTCTATTCTTTAAAGTTAGCTGCCACGTTGCAGGCATTTTGGAAGTTTAAAAAATAACCCGGCCAGTCACTGCTATTGGCTTTGCCAAGGCCAGAGCAATTTCACAAGCACCGGTAAAACCAATAGTAGCCAGCAGTGACTGGTAGGCAGAGAGAGCAAGGCCAAGCATCAGCAATGCTTGGTTTCGGGGGCAGAGAGAGGGAGGGAGCACTAATGGGAAAGTGGGGGGTAGCAGGGGAATTAAGGATGACTTCAGGTGCAGTGAGAGAGAGGGAAGTGGTGTGGAGACAAAGAGACTGGTAAGGCTGGGAGTGTTAAAAAAACATGCAGTGTGAAGAAAGGGAGAGGAAGGAGTAGCATATTCTCCCATGAATGCTAACTCACAAATGTCACACAAAAACCAGAACAAAATTGTTCCCTATGGTCAGAAGTGGAAGGATAAACCTAACCATTCCAAAATCAGGGGAAATCCTACATGACCTAGAGGCAGGACACATACAAGAATATGGATGAAAGGCACTGCATCCAGTAGTAGGGAATAAAACAGATAAAACAGCCACACAATCACGAGCAAAGGGCAGACCCAAAGTTCCCTACTTGTCTATATTAAAGTATTGGTTATGATGCAGTCTGTAGCAGACAGCTAAAGCTATCTCCAGCGAAGCGACAAAAATTACAAAATCTCACTGGAACAGGAAGAAACCATGCCAGGGAAAAGTTGCAGGAGAGAGACAGAGATGCAGGCACAGAGAGGCATCTACATTAGAGACATAGCTTGGAATGAGTCCTAGATATGGGGACAGAGAGACACAGACACATGGCTAGGGACACTTACAAAGAAACTGAGAGATGACGACACCGTGAAAGAAAGACAGGCACGAGAGACACAGACAAACTCAGAGATGAATGTGGAGACAGTGAGACAGACAAATTGGCAGAGAAACACATATTAACCGAGAGAAAGCTCAAACCGGGACTCTTGTTCGCTTCCAGTTCTAGCTGAGGTTTTACCTCGTTTATTTGTTTGGTTTTCTGAATTTGTCACTGTGATTGTATTGATGAATCCTGGCTCATTCCTATGGAGTATTGTCTGTGTTTGATCGTGTCAGAGGCAGACCCAGAAAAAGTCCTACTTTCACAATGGAAATGGGCAGGCTTTGCCAACCTCTCTTGGCTTTCTGGGAGGATGCACGTCAAACAAGGGGTATGCTATAAGATGGCAGTTGTCAATTAAAACCGTGTATTTGACCACACCTTAAGGTCGTTTACCTTGATAGGAGTGTAGGGAAATTGTGCCTGATATAATATAATACTATACAGTGCTGGAAGGGCTGAAGTGAATGAACTCTGAACCTTTTAGGTTTCATCAACCTTATCTTTAGTGTGGAGACAACACCCTTTCCTTATCAGGGAGATGCACGGATAAATCAGAAAGCATGTTTGCGTGTAACCAACCTCGAATAAGACACAAATAAATAAGAAAACATGTTTGCGTGTAACCAACCTCGAATAAGACACAAATAAATAGGAAAGCACGTTTGCATGTAACCAAACTCGAATTAGACACAAATAAATCAGAAAGCATGTTTGTCTGTAACCAAACTCGAAGTCGACACAATATACTTCGCTAGCAACACTTTATCCAGGGCTTTTTAAGTGGGATAAAAAAAAAACAGGGGGGAGGAGCAATGTAATTAAGGGTGTAGCTTAAAACATCTGTGCTTAGCATAGTGTGCCACTGGTATTTCGCTGCTTCTGTCATTGCATCCAGATATATAATACAACAAATATCATTACACCTACAGCAAGCCAAAACTATTGGATTTGTCAAAGATTTTTAGTTGCATAAGCAACAACTATGACTTGGTTGAATATAATATGACAATCCTTCAGTTCTGAAATGATGAGACTGTGAAAGAACTTTAACGAGTCTCTACGAAGTTACCCCAAAGGCTGTGAAGGGTGGTACTGCTGCAGAAGTAAGATTTTTTTTCTCCCTGATAGCAAGGCAAAAACGGAGATCCCGATAGGGACCCGAGAACTGCCGGTGCTCAGCACCGGCTGGACCTGGCCCACTTAAAGCCCTGACTTTATCTCTAGTGGTATTGTATTGTATTGTATAGACGCCTCGTCAGGGGTAGTAAGCGCTATATAAATTAAATTAAAATACAATTACAAAACAATAAATAAAAACAATTGAATAATTCGCATCTGTGTTTGAGCTAATGAGCTTGAGCTTTGGGGGAGGGTGAGCGGTTGGTTTCATTCCGTGACGGGGTGGGGCGGCAAGGGATGCATGTTAATTAACTCTCAAAGGCTAGTAGGTTTTGCGTTTTTATCTTATACCCCTTCTTTACAGTAACTAGATCACTAAACGTTTGCAATGGATTTTATGTATACGAGCTCCAGCAACAGGCTCCCATCTGTCACCCCAAGAGTTTGACTTTGACTTAATACTGGCACAGGGGCGCAGCCTCTGTGTTGTTTGCCTAAGGGCCAATGGTGACCGCTACGGTGACAGGCCGGCTTTAGCACTGGCGGTGCTCAGTGCTACAATCCTTTTTTGCGCCCCCGCACCCTATGACCTCCTCATCGGATTCTCTCACTACCACCGGGCAAAAGTGCCCCTCATCTCTCCAATCATAAGTTATTGCTCAACACAGCGACCCCCACCTGAAGTCAACGCCCCCTCCACAGTTCAGCGCCCAGTGCGACCGCACCGATCCCACAGCCCTAAAGCCGGCCCCGAGTGTCTCATTAAGTCGTACTTTACTCCTGGCATAACAGATCAGGGGAGGCCCCACTTAATGTGTACACACACTCAAGCCATTGAAGCAGGCCTGTTGTGGGATGCCATAACGTGGGAATCAGTCGAAGGCGCGATCCTTTAGAGACGATGCGGATTATGGTCATTCTGAACCCTTATTGTGCACCGTGAATGCGAAACCAACACCGCATTATCCTCGCACGTCATCTGCTGGCTAATCCTGAATTGCGGCGTTGTTTTCTTTTCATGGGTTTACATCTGTTTTGGGAGCGTAACGCTTTTAAATAGTTTTTGTTTAGTTAGCCTGTTTACCGAACGTTTTTCAGTAACTGTTGAGTTATGTGTTTTTTATGGGTATGGTGTTTTCTGGCTATATGTGCACCAGTGATAAGCCATAGATGTCAGTATTAGCAGATGTTATGTCTAGCCACAGTACATGTTAGTATGAAAAAACGGTGCAAAAAATGCATGTGACACCAAAATGCACAATGCGATTTTGTTTTAGGTTTAAAGTATTTTATTAAGGCATAAAAAACACGGGGGGGGGGGAGCAGGAGGTCAGGTAACCATACAATACAAAGAGCAAAACGTTGCAGCGAGTCAGAAGAAGAGGAGGAAGGTAGGGTGCCCCAGAGGGTAACAGGGCAAAAACAGAAGGCAATAAGGCATTGTGAACAACCCCCCGTAGGCCCCCACTCCCTAGGCAAGGCGAAGCCAAAAGAGCACTCCGCGACACAGCTAAGGAGAAGCAGACCGTTCCACCAGCCCCCCGACCCCAGAAAAGAGAAGAAGGAAAAAGCAAGAAGGAAAGAAAAGAAAAAAGAGAAAACAACACCCCAACAACCCCGTCCGAAAGTCAGCAATAGAAGCATAAAACCCCCCCACCTCCCACCCCCGATCCCCGGTCCCCAACCCGCAGAATCACTCCGCCGCTGGCACTGGCGGTGTCAGCCTAAGGAGGCGCAGGTACCGTGGACACGTTATCTCGTGAAATTCCGTGGACAGCAGCGCCAAAAAGGGCTGCCAGAGCTCCTCAAACTGGTCAACCTTCCCAGCCACCGTTAGCGACATCTTCTCCATACCCAGTACCTGCCAGAGCCTATGCAACCAGCCAGTAATGGAGGGGGCAGTGGGTGTGCGCCAAAGGACAAGTATATTCTGGACGGCTGATCCTAGCGCAATCGCAATCTGCCTACCCCTGCGGGATTTCAGCGGGTACATTAAGTCATTGGGGAGGCCAAGCAAGACATACGCGGGGAAGCGCGGGAGCTCAATCTCAAAATGCCTATCCACCTCATCTAAGACCTCCTTCCAGTAGGCCGACAGCACCGGGCACTCCCAGAGAATGTGCGTGAGGGTGCCCTCCTGCCCGCAGCCGCGCCAACATCCCTTATCGCCTAGCTTGCGCATCTCGTAGAGCCGCACCGGGGTGTAGTACCAATAGGTGGACACTTTAGTGAAGGTTTCCGTCAGCCCAGTGTGGTACGCAGAGTGCCTCGCCCGATATGCAATCCCATCCCATTCCTTGTGGCTCAGGGTCCTGCCCAGTTCCCTATGCCAACGCTCCCTCCCTGGGTTATGGTAGTGGAACGGCGGGGGTTGGAGAAATTTATACAAATCAGTGATGAGTTTGGCGTCCGAGGCCCGGGTCACCAACCATCGCTCATAGGGCGTAATCGTACGGGCGGCGACGTCACGCACTAAGGGCTGAAGAGCCCAATGGCGGACTTGCATGTAACGCAGTCTATCCCCCTCCGTCAAGCCAAACTCCTGTCGGAGCTGCTGGAAGGGGAGCACGCCATCCGGGCCGTAAATCTGGAAAAGCGCTCTACATCCCGCATGCACCCAGTGGGAAAAGGCCCCCGGCTCCAGGCCCGGAGTGAAGTCCGGGTTGCCAGCAATGGGAGAGAACGGCGACGGAAAAGTGGTGAGCTCCCGAAGCTCACACACCGCGTCCCACACTCTTAGCGGGACCCGGGTGATAAAGGAGGCGTAGAGATTAGGCGGGCGGTGAATGCGCCGTAGGAACGGGACCTCCTGGAGGGTACGGCCAGCCACTGCCTGGTCCTGAAAGAGCCAATGTTTGTCCGATTCCCACCGGCTCCACTCAACCAGGTACCTAAGCTGCGCCGCCTGAAAGTACTTCCGGAGGTCCGGGATTCCGAGCCCTCCCGCCTCCGGAGCAAGCATGGAGAGGACCCGCCTCATCCGAGGCTTACGACCCTGCCACACAAAGCGGGAGATGTCTGTCTGCGCCTGCCGTATCCAACCCACGGGGGGCTGAAGAGGCAGAGCGCGAAAGAGATACAGGATCTGGGGCAGTATCGTCATCTTCACCGCCGCAACACGGCCCAGCCACGAGATTAAGCCCTTGTTCCATCGGCCAAGTTCCTCCTTTATCTTTTTGCCTAAAGAGGAATAGTTAGCTGCGACCATGGCAGGCAGGGTGGGAGCAAGCAAAATGCCCAGGTAAGGCACCGTGGAGGAGGACCACTGCAAAGGGAAGAGACTCTGAAGGTCCCGTCTGGTGTCGGCAGAGAGCGACACATCCAGTGCCGCCGACTTGGCCACATTCATTTTAAAGCCCGCAACGCGGGCAAAAGCATCCAGCTCTTGGACGCAGGCAGGGAGTGATCGCCTGGGGTCATCTAGGGTCAGCAAGACATCGTCCGCGTATAAGCTGACAGTGTGTGTGTATTGCCCCATCTTCACCCCAATAGCGTCCGGGTTGTTGCGGATTCTGTGCGCAAACGGCTCCATATAAAGGGCGAAGAGGAGCGGCGAGAGAGGGCAACCCTGTCTCGTGCCGCGCTCAATGGTGAAGCTGCTGGAGCTGTGTCCATTGACACGAACTGACGCCGACGGTCTCCTATAGCAGTTAAAGACCATAGTGCGGAACTTCTCACCGATCCCCAGTTTCCCAAGGACCAGCTCGAGGTACGGCCAATGAACCCTATCAAAGGCCTTCTCCGCATCGACCGACAGCAGCATCCGCTCCCCCGGGACGCGTGAGGCCTTTTCCAGCACATGCGCCACCCTCTTCGTATGGTCGACCGTCTGCCGACCAGGCACAAAACCGGCCTGATCCGCCTCCACCAAACCCGGTAAGAGGAGACCCAGTCTGGCCGCCAAGATTCCGGTGTAAAGTTTGAGGTCCACGTTCAGGAGCGAAATGGGCCGGTACGAGCCACACAAGGTCCGGTCCTTCCCCGGCTTGGGGATAACCGATACAGTCGCCGAGAGGAGGTCCGGTGGGATGGCGCCCGGTTCGGAGAAGGAATTGAACAAGCGAGCCAAGAGAGGAGCGACAGCGGGACAGAAGGTCTTGTAGAACAAGGTCGTGTAGCCATCCGGGCCCGGGGCTTTACCATGCTTCAGCCTTGCGATCGCGGAGATGACCTCCTCCACGTGAATGTCCCTCTCTAGGTGGTCCGCCTGGGAGGGGTCCAGGGCCGGGAGGGTCACGGACTCCAGATAGGCCTCAGCCTCTCCCGGTGGGGAAGACTCCGAAGCGTACAGTGCCTCGTAAAAGGATCGAAAGGTATCCGCCACCTCCGCGTCCCCGGAAACCGGGATCCCATCCACTCCCACCAGCTCCTTCACCACATTGCGTTGCTGCGCAGCCCTGAGCCTATGGGCCAGAAGCTTACCGCATCTGTCTCCGCCGGTGTAAAAGGCATGCTTCAGGCGCAGCGCCGCGTACTCCGCCCGATCAAGATCCAGCGCAGAGAGGAGTTTCCGTGCCGCCTTCAGTTGCCTCCAAACGCGAGGAGCCCCTGTACGGCGGTGTACCTGCTCAAGCTCCCTAACCTGCGCCGTCAGCTCGTCCCTCTTGCGCTGGCGTTCCTTATTTTCGGCCGAGGAAATGGAGATAAACTCTCCCCTGACGACCGTTTTCAAAGCCGCCCACTGCGTAGCCAGGGACGTGTCAGAGTTGTCATTGTGGGTCTGGAAGTCCCGGATGACCCCGTCCACTCGCTTCACCACCGATTTCCTATGGAGCAGCGTGTCCCGAAGCCGCCACATCCCTCTCGAGGGGGGGGCCGCCGGCCACGCAAAGACCCCGGAAACCGGCGCGTGGTCGGACAGGGACAAGACCCCGATGTCCGCCGCCACGGCGGCCGAGCGAAGCGGGCCGCTCACCAAGAGGTAATCCAACCGCGAATAAGTGCGGTGCGCATGGGAAAAGTAAGAGTAATCCCTATCGGTGGGATGCATGGTACGCCAGAGGTCATGCAAGTCCGTCTCTGCAAGCCGGTCCCGCACCGCCGCAGAAAGCTCCCCCGTTTGCGGGAAGCGCTGAGCAGACCTATCTAGAGCGGAGTCGAAGACTATATTCAGGTCTCCCCCCAGAATGATATGGCGATCGGGCGAGGCAGTAACGTCCACCAACACCGACTCCAGGAAATGATCCTGGTGGTCGTTTGGGCTATAAACCGAACCAACCGTAAAGGCAACACCCCCCAAGCGCATGCGGTACACTAAGAGCCTCCCCTTCTGCTCGGCATGTTTATACAGCACCTCCCCTCTAAAAGAGCTGGCTAGAAGAATGGCCACCCCAGCGGTCTTAGTCGCAGCAGAGGAAAATAGTTGCGTGGGGAACTTGGCAGAGCGCAACCTATGGCAATCTCCGGAGAGTAAATGAGTCTCCTGCAGGAGGCAAATATCCGCCCGCGACCCTTCTAACAGGGAGAGGATCGCCCTACGCTTCACGGGATTATTCAGACCCTTGACATTAAGGGTCACTACCTTCAGGGGCGGCATCGCCTCCAGGGGAGCAGCACGCTATGAAGCAGATGGGGGATCAGCGGAGGGGACGCGCGGGGCAGGGGCGCAGGGAAGGCCAGTGGCGGCCTCGTACTCGGTCGGACTACATCGGACGGGACCCCCCCCACAACAAACCAACAATGAAACCCCCCCAAAAACCACTTATGGCAACCGGCCAAAACAAAAAGGAAAAAACCCCACCCCATAGTCTCAGTCTAGCCCAAATGGGCGAGTCTGCAGAAAACAGTCAAGTGGACGTCCAGCCACGCACCACCCCCCCGCCCCCCCAGCCCCAGCCCAACATCGTTAAAGCTAAGAACCTCTCCCCCCGGAGAAAAATTAGGCCGTTAAGGCCACACCAGTAGATGCAGGCAAGTCCTCGGCCGCAGTCCTCAGGGCCTCCGCCATTTCAGCTCTGATGGTGGGCGAGTCCGGACGACTCACCGGCGCTGACGATGGGCGCCTCCTCGACCTCCGTCGGCCCCGCCGCTCGGGGCGCCTCCGCGCGGGCGTAGCCCCGTCCTCCGCCGTAGTAGTAAGACCCAGCACCCCGCAAACATCCTGTAAGGAGCGCAGCTGATGCAGTACCCCATTCCATCGAAAGATAAGACGGAAGGGGTGACCCCAAGAATAGGCCGTCTCGTGCTCTCGCAGAAAGTCCGTAGCGATGCGGAAGGACCTGCGCTTTTGCAGCGTGATAGCGGACAGGTCCTGATAAAGCGCCACAGGTCGGTCGCGGAAGGTCAGCGGCTGCTTCCTACGGGCCTCCGTCATGATGCGCTCCTTTAGAGGGAAATCCGGCAAGAACGCCAAGATATCAGGCGGGGGCGCCGATGACTGGCGCTGGCGGCCCACCCTGTGTGCTCTGTCAATGCGGATGGGGAAATCCGCTCCCTCCTCCAAGATGTCGCGGAACAGGTCCTGCAGATAAGCCACCAGGTCCGCACCTTCGTCGGCGGATGAAACACCCCGCACCCGGATGTTATTCCGCCTGGACCTGTTCTCGAGGTCCTCCGAGTGGGCCTGGAGCTCGACACATTGCTCCCGGAGGCGGAGGACATCCTGTTGGAGATGGGTTATCTCCTCATCGCGACTCTGAGCCGCCGTCTCCACCGCGTCGACCCGTTCACCCAGGCCCTCGACATCCCTGCGTACCTCCCGGATCTCTCCTGCCACCTCAGCCTTCAGAGTCTGAAAGTCCTCCTTGAGGGAGGCGAATAAGTCCTCCATGAAGGACCGCGTGACCGGCGGCTCGACCGCAGTAGCGCCCGTGGACACCCGGGAAGCCCCCGGGGACGGCAGCGCCCTGTCGCGTAGTTGCTGGGGCCTGCCGAGCATTTCCGGCAAGGTGCGATCTCCCCGTGCTGCGCCACGTCTTCCAGCCATCCTAGGGCCCAGCAAAGTCCAGGGTCAGTTGCCGCAGGCGATCGCCACCGCTCGTGGGCACAAGATGCGAGGCCCTCGCCGAGGACAAGGGTAGTGCGTCACAGGCGACAAGATGGCGGACCGGGCGCGGGCAAGACGGTCCCCGGACCAACAGGGCAGGCAGGCAGCAAAGTCCGAAGAGCAGGTCTCCCGTCCCGGGTTCCCAGGGAGGGCAGCAGATGAACTGGCGCCAGAACGAGACGAGGCTCCCGCGTGAAAAGGGCGCGGGCAGGGTTCACCAGGTACAGCCAAACAAAGACAAGATGGCGGGAGGGTGGGACCCAAGAAGGCAGCCCGGGCCAGCAAGTCCGTGGGCAACACTCAAATGAGGACGGGTCCGGAAAGTCTGAAATCGGCGCTCCCCTCCACTACCAGTCGAGTGCCCGGCTCGGGCTCCGTCCAAACACCGCCATCAGCGCCTCCGGGCGCGGGATGCGGAAGGCGCCGCCCCTCGAGACCCCGGGCAGTGGGGGGATCGCGGCCAGGGCTAAGGTCCGTCGCCCAGCTATGGTGCCCGCCACCAGGCACCGGTCAGGAAGCTGCCTCACTCCCCGGAGTCCGTCCAGTCCGCCGTGCAGCGCCCGGGCCAGCCAAGGCGCGCGGACAGCGCCGCTCCACGCTCCGCCTCCAGGCTCTTCTCCTCGGGGCGACCCGGCTCCAATCCTCGGAGCGATCTCTGGAGAGACCTCTCGGGAACTTCCCCCGGGGCCCCAGAAGTATAAGCGGCACCAAAATGCGCCCCAGGCACTCCGGCACAGTACCCTCGCCCGCAGTGCAGCCGCGGGGGGAGAGAAGCGCTAGAATCGGGGCTCGAGTTGAGCCGGGCCAGAGGAGCTACGGGAGGAAGCGTCCGCTCACCCCGCCATCTTGGCCACGCCCCCGCGATTTTGTTTTAAAGTTGTCTGGTTTACTGGTTATATTTTTTGTGATTCTTATGTGCGTAGTCATGACGTTGTGAAATGATATAGCCTCAGCCCTCAAAGTCGGAGGTCCACACTCCAACAGTAATAGATAGAAATGTATAGAGGATGAGATATCCGGGGGGCTTATGTCGAACCTGGGGAGGGGATCGTCGACCCCCGGCACCTGTTGTTGACACCCCCCCCCCCCGACTTCCACAGAGGGGGAGCCAGGTGGCACAGCAACCTGACCCTTTAACGAGGGCAGTAACCTGCTATTTTTAGCACTGCTTGTGGAGATTGGGGCACACATGCATTCACTGGTCTTGGGGCTCTCCATCTGTTACTGCCACTGTCATTAAAGCTGGGGATGAGTCTGCATTGCTGGGACAACTTCCTACTTGCACTCAGCATTGGTGAAGAAATTGGAGTAGCCCCTCTGTGGCGCCTAAACTACACATTCTATGTCAGTGCAAGGGACAAGGATAGATTAGCCACTACTGCCATGTGTGGGAAAGTCCAGTTATGGTTAGACCTGGGTATGGAAATCCACACTTCTAGCGGAGTTTGCAGAGTTTTTTCCACTCATCGCTCCACATAGCATGTGGAGTTCTGGAAAACTCGACGGAGCAGAGTTTTATCCTCACTCGCGGTCGCCATTGTTAAATTGGCAAAAGCAAACAAGGAAAATCTTACTCCAGAGCCCCTTCCGGCGAGATTTCTCAACGCGGACAATAGCAGACGGTCGCCACTGCTTGCGTTGAGAAACCATCCATCCACGTTGAGGAAGCTGTCCCTCGGGTTGAACATCTACTGAAACGGCAGAAATAAGTGGCACCCTCTTGCGCTCCATGTGGTTCCATTCACCCTGATTTTACAGTGCGGGACAAACACCCGGCACTAAAAGTCAGCACGAATGGTGTGACATAACACACTCTGCTGCTTGCGGAACTCTGCGTAGTGTGTTGGAGCTTTATTGGTCACTTCACAGGATTTCACCCAGGCCTAGTTTTAAAGTGCTTGACCAGCTGCTGCGCATTGCAAGGGAGAAAAAAGCAACCTAGTCATCCCGTGAGCTGAGAGAGAAACTCAGAAGATGGAGGTCACAGGGCATGACTTTGGGCCTTCCCAAAGGGGTAGCATACTTCCACTAGTACCTGTACCTGATTGAGAAGTAGGATCAGAGCTTTGTTGTACCTTCAGTTTATCTTGCATCACGGCAGAACGACTGACCATCCAAAGTGCTCACTGGGTGGACTACCACCAAATCTAGACCTAGGTCTCAGAGCTTGCATAAGCCTGATCAGTCCTGAATTGCAAAACAAGAAAGGTACATGGTTAGGAAAGCGGAACTGGAGCTTGTCCGTAGTAGGTTCTGGATTACATTTGGCTAGTTGATGTCAATGTGAAATCTACAGAAGCTCTCTGTGAAAAGATTGACATTCATTTGAGTACCTGTTTACCTGATCAGGGATTCGGTAGCCCAGCTATGAGGAAATCTTGAGAAAGAAAAGCAAAACAATGAACCAGAGGACAAAGTCTCAGGCCAGTCTGAAAGAAAACATGCAAGAAGAGTTGTGCTATGTCACCAATGCTAATCGCAGGCAAAGCAGTATTAAAGCCTTTCAAGTCTATCCGAAGTGAGCTATCTAAAGCATACCTACATACCCCTAGCTTCCTTTCAATCAGTAGAGAGAGTGATGCTGTGCTCTTGTCACAGCCTAAGCTGCCTGCAATGGCTGAGCCAAAGACATTCACAAAGTCAGCATCTAAAGCTGAAGGCAACCAGTGGAAATTTCAGAGTTCAAGAGAGTCATGGAGAAGATTCTCTACCAGGGTGAAATGCTCCCCACTCAGCGGGGAACAAAGGCAAGTGATTTAAAGTCTATCAATAGGAGAGAACTTGTTGTTGTAGGTCGTTTATCCATTTTAGTTTACAATTCCAACTCCAGCTAAGATGCTGCTAGAATATAGCCCAAAGTGATCTATGTGAGATAGGAAGAACATTTATTTAGTTACAAAAGCAAACATGTCTGTTGCTGCCCCCAGTGAATGATTATTTCGCACCTGGATTATGCCAGCTCTCTCCTGGTGGGGGCTAACCTGGCTGAAGTCACCCGCCTCCAACGTGCGCAGAATGCTGCCGCTAGAGCAATCGTTGGTCTTCCTAGATCCTGCCCTGTTTCCAGTACTTTGAAAGCATTGCACTGGCTGCCAGTTAGGGCCAGAATTCAATTCAAGGTACTGTGCCTGGCCTTTAAGATTCTAAAGGGTACGGCCCCTCAAATTCTTACGGACCTCCTGTCCTGGTATGTCCCCACTCGGCCTTTGAGATCTTTGGGCCAAGCTCTTACTATCATCCCTCGATATAAGTTGTGCCGTGTTGGTGGTCGTTCTTTCCGGGTCAAAGCAGCCGAACTGTGGAACTCCCTCCCGGTGGAGATTCGGCTGTTGGAGGATCTTTTCTCCTTCCGTAAGGCTATTAAAACCTTCTTATTTTAACTTGGTTCCTTTTCTTTAGCTGTTGTGTTTCCTGTGGCTGTTGCGTGTTACCTTGCCATGCGCCAGGACGCCCCTTAGCTGGGGCAGCTGTGCGCAGTACAAATTCACGTAACATAACATAACATAACATTTAATGTCAACCTTTTTACAATCCATTTGGATCTCCATTCTTTTTGCCCTTTTCCTTTCCAGAGGAACTGTGTCTGGAAGGTGCAGCCTTTATTATACATCACCGTCCATGGGTCAACCTCTTTAAATGCCCATTAGGTGGTGTGTTTATGTTGTCAAACCATTCGTGTCTATCACTTAAGTCCCATATGCATGAGGTAACTCTAGTTACTCTATCATCAGCAGCTCCCAGTGTTTCGGGGTACTGCAGCCCTAAGTCTCAAAGTGTCTACCAGAGCTTTCAGATTTGAGCCCAGCTGCCCCTTGTAAGTACAGCAGTCTGAGATCATCCTTTATACAACAGAAGCAAGCAGCATATTGCAAAGCAGGATAGCAGGCCAAGTTTTTATGGCACGATTGTACAAATTGAGAATGGGAACGGTCAGGCAAGAGATTGTCTCTTCACCTACAGAGGTTATAACATATGTTTTTGCATTGTATCTATATGTTCTGCCCAAACTGTTTCTTTTTTAAGTTACCAGATATTTGATTAGAAGACAGCCCTCTCAATGTCGGAGAAAGTGTCTTAAATATTTTATGAAGCGTGTTGGAACTATAGCACTACATCCAACATTGGCTGTCCTTCACCCCAATCTCTGCATCATAATGGCAAAGTTAGAAATATGTGGTGACAGACTGGATTTCCATATGGCTTAACAATATTAATTCACTCTCTTATGCTTTTACTGTATGAACATACACACACACACACTCACTAATACATACACTTAGGCACACTCATACTTTGTCACACAACTCTAGCAGAAAAAAAGGAATATATAAAGCTAATTATTCAACAGTTCACTGACCTCAGTGTGAGTGGAAAGGTCTGACATTCCTTTCTTTAGAGTTGTTGATAACTTGATTTTTAGAGATGTCCCACCCTCACCTTCAACTCTCAAACCACCTTGTATTCATGTCAACTCTTCTCCTCCTGTGTTTCCTTCCCCCTTCTCGACACCAACCTTTTGTAGGCAGACTTGCCTTTTCTAACTGCCCAATGTACACTCAGGCAATTTGCTATATGATATTCAATAAAAAAAGGTATTACCCTAAATAAACTCTTAAGTGTATTCTGTCCCCTGATAAATCGCCCCTTCAAATCTTACCATCCGCTACTCCTATTTTTATACATTCTTTTAATGTTCAATTACATCACCCAGGCAATCCATTTGACCCTGAATCTTGAAAGGCTGTTTTATCCAGATGCTTCTCTTGCAGTAGATGCCAAAAGCAATGTGTAACCAGGGCTTCTTGTAAAACACAGTGAAGGAGTTGCAGTTTGTTCCACAATATGTATTTGCGGAACTTGGACAAAAAAAATCTGTCTCTTACTGCGTAGTTTACAAATTTAACAAAAAGTTTTATAGCTCAGTTGAGTCAAAAGTTTCTATAAGAGCTGCTTAGTGGGGCAGCATTGTTGACAACACTGCAACAGTTAAGCCTTTTGTTGCTCCATTGAAACATTTAAAGAGGTGACAATATAGTGCAGAAGTGTAAAAATCATCCCCAACTGTTGATTGAAAAATGGGGTTGTGCTTCCAAAAGAAGACAAAACTTAGGGTACTTTGGCACAATTCACACAGGGTGAAATTGAGAATTCCTTATTTTTGATAAAAATGTACTGATTTCGCTATTTACACAAATTGATATTTACATGACAGACATTTTCAACAAAGCAGCAGTAATTTCAGTTGGACACCAACACTTTTCAATAATACCAAACATCTTGCACCTCAGATTTTGGTTTAACTACTTTTATAGATAATTTTCAGATACATAAACATATTGCCATCTGACGCTAACCTGTATTAAAAAACCCCAAGCACATCCCCAAAAAGTTTTCAGAAAAAACAGATGAAGTTTCCCACCACAGTCCTTCTCCATCCTTCCCATAATTACAAGCCCTCTCCAACATACCCTTACTTGGGATGGGAGCTATGAATGTATATTGAGATGCTCCAACCAGAGTGAGTGAAGGGTATGGTGTTTCAGTGGGTATTTAACGTCTACTGACTTCTTGGTGGGCATGCATCGGATGTATTTAATATGGAAACTAGTGATAATTCAAGCATTTGAGTAAGTTCCTGCCTAATAACTAACAGAGATCTGGGTCAAGCCAGTTACCTGAATTTTGTGAAAAGAGTAGGACTCCCATTTGCATAAAAGACCACTGCTTTGTCTTCAGTAGACAAAATTAGTTTCCCTATACTCAGCATCTCTGCACTGCGGGGAGCGGACATTCTAGTTCACAGTCATTGCTTCACAGCCAGCAGCACTATAGTCACCCGTCTAGCCTGCATGGTGTACTGAAACCACACCTGGAACTAACATTCTCAGAAACATCATAACAATCATGTCAACTGCTTCTAGCACCTCTTCCAAAAAATTAAAAGCTTCTGGCTGTAGCACAAGAAGTTTAAGAAAGTGGCTTCCTCCCAGCAATATCTCTAGCAGCAAGCTAATTTCCTTGTGGTATGCAACTTTGCTAGTATGAGATGCCAGACAAAATGATAGAATTGCTCCCTGACATTTGTGTTTGTCGCTTATTTATGAATTGCAGAAACTGTTCCCCCACTGCTCCTCACTGAGTTCCCTGTTGACATCAGAAATGTTCCCTTCACCCAACTGTGCAGGAAGTGACATTACTAGATTTTCCATTAGCCATCTGAACAGGTAGTGACATCATTGTATTTCCCATCATCCATCTGCACAGGAATTGACATCACTCTTCCCACTATCCAGGACCTATTTAATGGCGGGTAAAGCACAGAATCGTGGCGTGCATGCCAAAGGCAAGCCTGTCTGCACCATCCACGCCTTCCGCAGCTGTACTGGGCCCAGCACCAGGAACCGAGTTCCTCCTCCATCCCTCTGCTACCCCTCTGTGTCCTCAACCCTGGCCATCGCTCCACAAGCTGCTGACTTGCCACACCACACAACATTACCACGCCAATGATATGCAACTCATTCTCTCCCTTGCCTTGCGGTGGGCGTCGCGCTGATGCACGCTCTCCCGCTTCCTGTTGCAGACTGCTCTCACCCAGCGCGATTAAATGTAAATGTAAATGTATGTGTCTTGTAAAGCGCACTGCTGCCCTGAGGCGTCGTGGAGCTGTAGACCCCTGGGGAACCCATCCTGGCTATCCCTGTGAGATGGTCCCTACTGGGTATCTCCAAGGTGAAACCAGGCATCCCCGGCGAAAGTGGGGGGCCGTTGTAGAGATGAGGCAAGCTAATGCCCAGAGTTGCCGAGTGTGATCCCTGGTTAGAGTAGGCACCGAGGCGAGAATTATCGAGTCCGCTGACCCTGGTCCACGACCCTGCTGCGTCGGGAATTGAACCCTGGTCCCGGGCCGTTCTCTGCTTCCGGGTCTGCCGCCTCTAACCAGTGAGCCACACCACTCTACAACGCAAGACCTTTTTGCTAGCGTTGGAGCTGATACGCGAGCAACAGAAACAAACCCTTTTCAGAAGACGTGCGTTTGAAGTGTAATTAGCCCCGAGGCTAAGAACGGTCATATACGCTCAGGAGAGCGTCATGCAAGATTAATGGCTGCGAAACTACCAAATAGGAGAAAAGAGGCTCGGAGTACTTGGGCCAGTATTCATTTTTTGCTTCTTTGTATGGTTGTCCCCCTACCTGCTGGAATCGCGTGTAAGAGAGATAGAGACTCTCTTTAAAGACAAGTGGAACTACTCAACTCTACACAAGGATTATCTGCAGTTAAGATAAGTACCTCTTCTCTGCCTTTTCTTTGGAATACAATTAGTAGTGCCTGGCTACCATATAACTTATCCTGATCATTAATAAGGAAGACACCTCTTGATTTTCTTTTTTCTTTCTTTTGATCTTTTGTGCCTTTTTGTGTCTGGATACGTGCGGCAACATTGACTGTAAGTTATCACACATAGGAATTTGTTGTTTATGGTGGCATGGGGGGAATTTCATGAATGTCGTATTGTGTCTCACCTACAGGGAACACGGGGCAGTTGTAGGAGAGAGATCTACAACTCACAAAGACATTCCCATTTGTGGTTTCCGCTGCTGCACCTTCTTTGTTTCGTTTGTCTTTTTTTCCCTTTCCCCTATGGTGGTATGACCTGTGGAGTGGGTATATAAATACACTCAGGTGGTTCCATAAGGGGGAAGGGGTTAGCTGGGATCTTCCATCGTTCCCGCTGTACCCGGCTTCAGAGGTTAGTGGTTAACCGTTCTCTGTTGTGACAGAGTGACAAGCCCATGGTTACCTACAACCTGAACGGTGGACATCAACACTGTTCTTACTGCAGTGTTGGAAACCTTAACCGCATTGCGGATGGAAGTGGATGCCTTTCAAGGAGAAAACTTAGAACTGAGATGGGCACAGTGAGGCGAGAAGTGGCAGGTCTCTCCTGCACTAGCCCTACAGCAGCACGGGGGCACAGTATATTAGGAATTGGACTCTACCACCTCCTGCATCACATGACACAGACACAGGGCAATCAGCACAGTTTCAGGAAGGTGGAGTAGGTCCATCCTCCATTCAAGTGATTCAGCCCGCACAGTTGCCCTTAGCCCCTCCTGAAATGTTCTTTGGGGATACCAAAAAGTTTGGTATTTTTTTAGGGCAGTGTAAGCTGCACTTTATGTGCAAACCTGCAGAGTTCCCAAACGATCAGGCAAAGACGACATTTGTAATGTCCTATCTAGGAGGGATCGCAGCTAGTTGGTCTTTCCCCCTTATAGAGAGGGATGATCCTGTGTTACGCAACTTTACTAGCTTTTGTGAAGAAATGCGCAAGCTGTTTGATGGAATGGCGCACCAGCTTTCATTAGACAGGGAACTCATTACACTGAAGCAGGGTACACAAGATCTGTTACGTATATCACTACTTTTAATCAACTCATTGCGGAGACAGATTGGCCCATGGAAAAAAGAACTTCCTTTTACTATCAAGGGTTGAGAGGCAAACAAACTCATCGATCTCACCGTGCAATTGGACCATCGGCTTCAGGAGAGGAGGTTAGATAAACTGCGTACAGACTCTAGGTTCCTACTTTCCCGACCTAAACCCATGACAGAGGAGCAACCATAGGCCATTGAAGGGGAAGAACCCATGCAAATAAGTGGCATTCGAGGACCGCTAAGTCAAGATGAGAGGGAACGATGGTGAAGATAGCGTTTATGCATGTACTGTGGAAAGACTGGGCATTTCATCAAGGACTGCAAGACTAAAACCAAGGCAACGTATAAAGAATACAAAGGAAACAAGAACGTGCCTGTGGTGGACTTCCTTTCTGAAAATCCCATATACAAGCTATAGACCCCTTGTTTGAACATACCGGGTGTAGGACCCGTTCTAGTACATGCCTTACTCGACTCTGGGGCCACTGGCAATTTTATCGATCAAGGATACGCATACAAAATCAGTGTTCCCTGTATAAGAAAGAAAATACCAGAACCAGTGAAGGCAGTGGACGGTATGGCGCTGACCTCTGGCCCTGTGCGTTTTCATACCCAGCAGATCCTAATGCAAGTTGGGATGGACCATTTCGAGCACCTTCAATTTGATTTAATAGACACCCCTCACTTCACGCTCATTTTGGGCATGCCTTGGCTGACACAGCATGACCCCCTGGTGCAGTGTGCGGCGCGCACAGTTACCTTGAATTCTTTGTACTGTGCAGAACATTGTACGAGAGACAAAGCCAAAACAGCTCCCAAGGGGGTGAATACAGCAGAGTTACTTGCTAATGGTTGTCAAACACAGAGGGTGTGCTGTGTGTCTTCACGCTACCGGAAGAATACAAGCAGTACCGCGCCGTGTTCAGTGAATAAAAAGCAAGCAAACTGCCCTGCACAGGGATTAAGATGGTGTGGTCGACCTAGAACCTGGGGCCAGCATACCATGCAGTCGTATATATGCCCTCACCGAAGCCCGAAACCAGTTATCTACAACAATACCTAGAGAAACTGTTGTCATCCGGTTTTATTCGTCCTTCCTCCTCCCCCGCTTCCTCGGCCCTTTTCTTCATTCCAAAGCGCAAAGGTGGCTTGAGGGCATGCATGGATTATAGGGCGATCAACAGAGTTACAAAGAAGAATAGGTATCCTCTGCCATTAATACCTGTCCTGCTAGACCAACTGAAGGGAGCCAAGGTGTTCACCAAATTGGATCTCCGGGAGCCTACCATCTGGTACGGATGCAGCGAGGTGACGAATGGAAAACGGCCTTCCGTACCAAATCCGGACTGTACGAATACCGAGTAATGCCCTTCAGCCTTTGCAATGCCCCCACTGCATTCCAGTATTTTATGGACAAAGTCCTAAGAGGGTTGTTGGATGTATCATGTATTGTGTACATAGACGACATTCTGGTTTACTCAGCTTCCTTAGAAGAACACATTCCTCATGTGTCCGCCGTGCTGGAATGACTACAGCGGTTTACTCTCTACGCTAAGTTGGAGAAATGCTTCTTCCATACCACAGAAGTGGAGTTTTTGGGATACGTCATCGGACCCAAACGCCTCTGCATGGACCAAAAGAAAATACACACCCTCCTGTGTGAAGGCCTTGCAGAGCTTCCTTGGCTTTGCAAATGTTTATAGGAGGTTTATCAAGGAGTTTTCCAGAATTATTCAACCCATGACACACATCCTAAGAAAAGGCACTGCATTTCGTTGGACAGGACCTGCAGAAAAGGCTTTCCAAATGAATAAAAACAGTTTTACAAGTGCTCTGGTGTTACGACATCCAGACGCCTCTCAACCATTTGTCGTAGAAACATACGCCTCATACTACGCTATCGGAGGGATTCTTTCCCAATGACATCCAGATGCAGGCCAACTCCATCCCGTCACCTTCTTCTCCAAAAGATGTCATTTTGTGAGGTGAATTATAGCATTACAGATAAGGAACTACTAGCGATCAAGAGAGCGTGTGAAGAATGGAGACGCCACCTGTTGGGGGCCAGACACACGGTGGAAATATAAACCGACCACCGGAACCTTTTGTTTTTGAAGAGGCTAGAAACTGAGATAAACATAACACAGACAAAAAGAGAACAATAGAACCACCCTATAAGGGAGGGGATAAGGTATGGCTTAACACAAAACACTTACAACTTAAGGGTAACACTAGGTTACAGCCTAGATATGTGGGTCCTTATCCAATCAATAGTATAATCAACCCTGTACCCATGAGGTTAACACTCCCTTCTACTTGGTGAATCCACCCTGTGTTTCATGTTTCCCTCCTAAGACCGTGTCTCCCGGGCACCAGACTACCAAGATAGATAGGGAGGAAGAGTATGAGGTAAAGAGTATTTTGGATTCCACATTTATCAGGGGTCGGGTACCCTACCACATAGATTGGAAAGGTTATGGCCCGAGGGTCGATCTTGGAAACTGAGTGCCAACCTTCATTTCCCTGCTCTCCTCCGACGCTTCCATTCCCGGTTTCCCACCAAGCCCGGTGGACTGCGAGACGTCGGTCATTGAGAGGGGGTTCTGTCATGGTTAAGCTCAGGTAGAGCAGGGGGGGTTACACATATCATGCACAGGGGAGAATGGAAGGGATGAATGATGGTGACTACATCTCCCAGAATGCCTAGGGAGATCTGGCTTGTCTTTTCTTACTTTCCTTTACTTAAGCCCCGCCTTCCTGAGACACGGTGCTTGTCACTTTGAGGACTAACGGCCTGCCAATAGCTGCTCCTGTATCGCCCGCCGTGTAGCGGCTGCCTGGATTCACTGTCGCCTTTGTTTCAGACTCCTCGTGGAGCCTTCATGCCCAGCAAGAGTGTCTGCCTTTCGGTGGGTGTCACGCTGATGCATGCTCTCCCGTTTCCTGTTTCAGACAGCTCTCACCCTGCTTGTGCGCTGTAGCGCGATTACCGCAAGACCTTTTTGCTCGTGTTGGAGCTGACACGCAAGCAAAAGAAACAAACCCTTTTCAGAAGACTCGATTGAAGTGTAATTAGCCCCGAGGCTATGAAACGGCCATACACGCTCAGGAGAGCGTTCATGCAATATTACTGGCTGCTAAACTACCAAAGAGAAGAAAAGAGGCTCGGAGTACTTAGGCCAGTATTCATTTTTTGCTTCCTTTTGAGTATGGTTGTCTCCCTACACGCTGGAACTACTCAACTCTACACAAGGATTATCTGCAGTTAAGTACCTCTTCTCTGCCTTTTCTTTGGAATACAATTAGTAGTGCCTGGCTACCATAGAACGTATCCTGATCATTAATAAGGAAGACACATCTTGATTTTCTTTTTTCTTTCTTTTTATCTTTTATGCTTTTTTGTGTCTGGATACATGCAGCAATATTGACTGTAAGTTATTACACATAGGAATTTGTTGTTTATGCTGGCATGGGGGAGATTTCATGAATGTTGTATTGTGTCTCACCTACAGGGAACATGGGGCAGTCATAGGAGTTGGAGTTGGAGTTGGAGGACTTGGAGGTATCGGAAAGTTTCCCCCGAATTTAGGTCTTAGTCTTGTTGAAGGTTATTGAACAGGACCACTGTGCCTCCCGCTCATATATCTCCGACCGTCGAAAGCCCAATGAGGTCCCATTTATGAAATCCAGGACTGTGTGCCAGGAGCCCTAAGCGATCGGACTCGAAAAGAGGGGTGGCCAGGGTAATCTTGATTTTCTAACCCAAGGCGGATGTTGCCGCGGCCATATGGTAACCGTGGTCGCGGTTGGAGTATAAATTGGGACATTTTTCTGTCCCCCATTTAATGCTAGTTGACAGACTCTGCTATCATATTGTTCCTATCCATTCTGTAAGCGGGTTCGGTTACTGGCCAGTGTACCCAGTGGTTTGTGACAGCTAACTGGGAGGTCCAGTAGTAACTTTTAAGTGCCAGGAGAGCAATTCCACCATCGTACCAGCCTTTCGTGAGCTTAGCCAATGAGATGCAGGGTTCCCATTGTTCCAGAGAAGGGTCCTGACTTCTGATTCTACAACTTGAAAACATTTTTGGGGGCCAGGGAAGGGTGTATATATAGGGCCTAAACAAATAGAAGCAGAGCCATCATTTTGTATAATGCTGCTCTGCCCAGTAACGTGAGTGGTAAAGACTTCCAGTGCTGTACGTCATTCTGTAAGCGATGGAGCGGAGGTGCCAAATTGTTATCATAAAATGCCACTGCATCTTTTGTGACATAGATCCAAAGGTAGCAAAAGCCTAAAGTGACAACTCTAGTTCTGCAGTGTAGGGGCAACCTGGGATCCCTCCCAGAAAGTATGTAGATAAGAGATTTATCCCAATTTATAGTATAACCGGAGTATTTTTGAAAAAGGGTAAATATGTGGCGTATTCTGTGAATAGAAAAATACAGTTTGGCCAAATAAAGTAAAACATCATCGGCATAGAAGGAAATTCTGTCCTTCCATGCGGTTGTCCAGTTTAATCCCCTAATAAGGGGGCCTCCTCTTATCCAGATTGCCAATGGTTCGAGGACCAAAGCAAATATCAACGGGTAAAGAGGGCATCCCTGCCACGTCCCCTTCTTTAAGGAGAAGGATGCCGATCGGCCCCCATTCACCATCATTCTTGCCAGGGGCTCAGAGTACAGGAGCCGCACCCATGACAGGAAGTTCGGGCTGCAGCCATAATGATTTAATGTTGTAAACAGGTAGGGCCATTCTATCAAATCAAAAGCCATTTTGGCATCTAGGGTCATTATCACTGCTTCCTCCTGTATAGTCCTAGCCCTGGCCAAGATCCCAATAAGCCATTGAAGATTAAGCGCCGTATTTCTGCCCAGCATGAAGCTGGACTGATCTGGATGAATCAATTTATGGAGCAGGGGCGATAGATGCATGGCCAAGATTTTTACTATGGTCTTTACCTCTGGATTCAACAACGAAATTGGCGATACAATCTGCACCACTCAGGAGGTTTTCCCTTCTTATGGATCACTTCCACACTGGCCAGTCTTTGTGTTTCAGGGACGATACCCTTAACTACATTTTCTTCATACAATCTATCAGGTAGGGGGCTATAGTTGATGCATTGTTTTGAATATCTCAACAGGAAGACCACTCGGTCCCAGTGCTTTTCCAAATTGTAAAGCACCAATTGCCTTTGTTGCTTCTTCTTTGGTCAGGTCGAGATCAAGTTCTTCCACCTCTGTGTCATCCAACACAGGGAGTCTAAGGGTAGACAACAGCTTTTGCTTCAGCCGCTTTAAGTGTACCTGCACAAAACCAAAATGAAACAGACAAACTCCTAAGACTAAGGAAAAAACAGATTCGGACGGACCTACATGGTCACTTTTTACTCCAACACCTGAGAGCGGGCACTATCCCAGGAGGCCTACAGATAAAGAACATACCGGTCGTCTTCACGGAGGACCCCATTTATAAGAAGGGATATAGTTTCATTGAAACGAAATGTAGTCGGGACCTAATGGTCCTGACAATTGAAACGGCCCAAAGGCTATCTAAAGCACAATTGGAGGAAATTGAGAAACTACAATTAAGTATTACCACCAACGATCTCATATCAGACGCCAAAGGACTATTGGAAAAAGTGGAAAAAGAAATCAGTGATTTCATCGAGTCATCGTTGTGCTAGCGCTTAGCAGGAAACTAGCATTTCTGCAAGCAGACAATTTTAAACTGTGTGATTGAAACTGTTTTTAATACTGCTAAAACCGCTAATTGTGCCTACCTACACGCTGACTCCCCGTTCCACCGCAGCTGTCATGCTGTTTGATGTGGAGGGAGGAAAAGCGTTTTTCACTTCCTGATTAGCCCACGCAGGGCGGCCATCTTTAGGAGGGTGACGCTCTAGTTTTTAGCGTCCCTCGGACTACTAAAGGGCTCAGTGCACTCGCACACAACTGTTGAACTTGGAACATCGTTGTGCTAGCGCTTAGCAGGAAACTAGCATTTCTGCAAGCAGACAATTTTAAACTGTGTGATTGAAACTGTTTTTAATACTGCTAAAACCGCTAATTGTGCCTACCTACACGCTGACTCCCCGTTCCACCGCAGCTGTCATGCTGTTTGATGTGGAGGGAGGAAAAGCGTTTTTCACTTCCTGATTAGCCCACGCAGGGCGGCCATCTTTAGGAGGGTGACGCTCTAGTTTTTAACATCCCTTAATCTATATAAACTTCGTTCTTGCCGCGCAGCGGTGACGCGCAGCGGGAGCGCCATAGTAGCGCCGAAGAGGCGCCAAAGAGAAGCCAGTCTGCGCCAGTCCGCGTCCAGACGCGCCTGGCGCTCTGCTACCACTAGGCATCATGGTAGGCCCTTGTATTACGTATAGCGCTTCCTCTCTGCTGAATGTACGCCCTAGTATCAGCCCCTCATGCCTGCATTCTGTTATTCCGACCAATCCTAAGGCCCATTGTAAAAGCTGCAACTGGGCTGCATCTGCTTCGAGCACTCCTATACATCCTCCTGGACATGATCGGAAAATGTATCTTCTTAACTGCAGATCATTACCTAGACACTGTACCGAATTAGCCATGTTGATTGAGGAACTCAACCTTGATGCCCTTTTTTTAACAGAGACATGGCTCCAGTTGGAAATGGATCCCACCGTAGTATGGGCCATTCCCCATGGTTACACCCTAAAACGACTAGATCGTAAGATACACAGAGGTGGAGGGCTGGCCATCATTTACAGAGACATCTTCCGTTGCCGCATCTCCATTCCGGCCATGCGAGCATGTGAAAGTTTGTACTTTACTTTGGAGTTCTCCCCAACATCCACCTTCTCGGGCATTTTAGTTTATCGACCCCCGGGCCCGCTGAATAATTTTATTACTGAGTTGACAGATGCGGCTGCCAATCAGTTGCTCCTGGCAGCAAATTTCACACTGCTAGGCGACCTGAACCTGCACCTGGATGACTCCCAGGATACTACAGCCACTAATCTTCGACTTAATCTCCAAGCCATTAATCTGTCGCAAAAAGGTTTCCATCCAACGCACACTAAAGGCCATCTTCTAGACCATATTTTTAGTAATCTTGATGGTCTAACAGTGGAAACCCCTAGGCCTCTGCCTTGGACTGATCATTACTTAGTACCTTTTACGTGGCCTATTAACACTCCCCCTAGGACTCAAAATAAGAACAAGCACCGGGGCAGGAAATGGGCCTCACTGCCTCTGGCTGAATGGGAATTGGCACTTAATGAGCATGTGCCGTCCAAATCTATGAATCCTAGTATAGCCACGGCTAACTATGAGAATTGGATCACGGATACTTTGGACCAGGTCCTCCCAAAAAAATCTCTACAGTCCATTAAACGATGCAAAGTGGCCCCATGGTATTCCCCCACCCTTAGATCCATGAAACAATCGTGTCGTAAGCTGGAGAGAGCCTGGAGGCGAGAATACTCACAATCTAAGAAATCCGAGTATAGAGCTGCGATTAAATCATATAAGAGTGAAATGAAAAGCGCGCAAATCCAATTTTATGACTCTAAAATCAAGTCAGCTGCTAACTCACCCAGAGAAATATTTAAAATAGCTAAGTCACTAATCTCTCCCCCCCCTGAGTGCGTCTCCTCTGCTGGGGCGCTAGCTCGATGCAATAATTTGGCAACTTTTTTCTCTCAGAAAATTTTGGCCATCTATTCCTCCTTTCCTACTGATACAGAGAAGCGGGACATTACTGCTGACCTTAAAGCGGACGTTCCAGTCCACAGCTCGCTCGAGGAGTTCCCCCTTCTTGACTCAACTGCATTGAAGAAAATTTTTTCTAAAGTCACCTCAGGATCTCCTAATGATCCTGCACCTCCTCAGACCCTCCTTAAGGTCAGCGAGGCAATATGTCCTGTTATCTTAGATGTCCTAAACTCGTCCATTGTTTCCAGCGTGGTCCCTGCCCAGTGGAAATGTGCAATGGTCAGGGCCCTTCTTAAAAAACCTTCATTAGACCAGAACAACTTGGCTAACTTCCGCCCCATCTCCCTTCTCCCTTGGACGAGTAAGTTGCTAGAGAGGCACATCAATAACATCTTGGTAGAGTATCTGGAGTCCAATGACCTACTTTGTGCCTCCCAGACGGGATTCCGCCCTCAACATGGCACCGAAACTGCTTTACTTGCAGTAACGGAAGAAACAAGATCTGTGCTGGACCAGGGAGGGAAGGCAGCCATTATATTATTAGATCTCAGTGCCGCGTTCGACACGGTTAACCATGCCACATTATTACATCGTCTAAAAGGCATGGGCGTGTCGGGCGCGGCCCTGAAATGGCTGACCTCCTTCCTGGATGAGCGCTTCTTCCAGGTGTTTGAGGGCGAGGTAGCATCCTCGAAACACCCTCTGAGCTGCGGGGTTCCTCAGGGCTCGGCCCTGAGCCCCACGCTCTTTAATGTCTACATGAGTCCTCTGGCAGGGATAGTACAGCCCTTCGGTGTGCGTATTATCACCTACGCGGATGATACCCAACTTGTGGTCTCCCTGGATCACACGGAGGGTTCATCCAACACCTTAGGGCCCTGTCTAGAGGCAGTAGCCAAGTGGATGCATTCCTCATGTCTCAGACTCAACGGGGAGAAGACGGAGATTAGGCTACTGGGCAACCCCGCACCGACCATTCTGGTTCCCATCTGGCCCGCCTGTCTTGGTGCTCCTCCCTTGCCGAAACCCCACATCAAAAGCCTCGGAGTCTGGCTTGATAAAGCATTGGATTTTTCTGTGCAGGCCACTAAAACTGCTTCCATCTGCATTGGTCTGTTGAGAATGCTCCGGAAGATTCTCCCATTGCTTCCTTTCCAGGCGCGGAGAATCATGGTTCAGGCCTTGATACTCTCCCGCCTGGATTATGGAAATGCATTATATTTGGGTGCCCCGGTAGCAGTGATCAACAGACTTCAAGTTACACAGAACTGTGCTGCTCGACTCTTGTTCGGCATCCCCCGTGGCCAATCAGCAAAGAAGGCTTTAAAAGAACTCCACTGGCTCCCAATAGCTGCCAGAATGCATTTTAAAGCTATGTGCATTGTGCACAAAGCTTTTCACCGAACAGGTCCAGCCATTCTGCGCCCTCGGGTCGTACCTTACGTTCCATCGAGAACCCTTCGTTCCAGCGTCCTTCATCTTGCCACGACAACTAAAGTCAATAAGGCTCGCTGGGGAGGACGGGCGTTTTCACACTTAGCAGCTAAGATGTGGAATTCGCTCCCGCCAAATATGCGGGAAATCAGCAATCTGATGGTCTTTAGGAAGACATTAAAAACTTACCTGTTCGCCAAAATGTGTTAATCTTGCTATCTGCTCACCACACTATTCAGTTCAAGCGCTGCGAGGCCTTAGGGTATGTGCGCGCTATATAAATATAATTTTTCATTTCATTTCATTTCAAAGACTACACCGTCAATCAAAAAACAAATCAATTTGAAAAAGATCAAAAGAATTTCAACATAGAGAAGGTATATCCCTATCTCCAACAGGATTTTTACTCACGGCCAGACTCCCGCAGATACTTACAAGAAAATCAGGGAAGATCATCTAAAAAATACCTCACTTTTTCTGATACCTCTTCATCAAGTAGTAATAGTGAAGGAGATAACACAGAACCAAGAAGGACAACCAATAGAAGAGGTTCCTTCCAACAAAATCAACAGGGCCCTTCTTCTTTTTTAGGGAGAGGCCAAACAAAACCAAGAGGCAAACCGAGATACACCCAACCCTGGGAGATGTCAACACGACGTCAGAACTACAAAAACTGACGCCTTCACTAATTTTCAACATTTCCAACAAAGTTCTGACAAAGGACGAAGAGAATATACTCCAAAAGGGACTCACGTTTGTCCCATCAAAAAAGACAGATTTTGTCAAATTGAAAACGGAAACCATAGAATTTTTCCGGAAAATTCGATTAAAAACCTATTTTTCTGAAAATCCCACGAATAACAACATGGAAATCACTGGACTTCATAACAAATCCACATTTTGCCCCCCCAACTACAAAACACCAAAGGAAGTATTAACCTTCGAGAGAACCATACTCTCAGCAATTGGCGAAATGGAGAAAAAGACAAAGTGGGTAAAATACAACACCACAAAATCTGAATCTTTAGCATTAACTAACTTAGCAAAGGACACATCTGTAATAATCAAACAAGCGGACAAAGGGGGTTCAATTGTCATATGGGACCGCCAACTATACACCAACGAAGTCAAAAAACAACTAAATGACACAAATTGTTATCGAAAACTAAACAAAGACCCAACAATGGAACTAAAACAACAATTACATTTTATTATCGATGAAGCCTTCGAAAAAGGATTCCTTGGAAAAAAAGAATTTGAATATCTGAAAATAAAACATCCAAGAATTCCACTCTTTTACGTACTACCAAAAGTACACAAAAATGCCAACTCTCCCCCCGGACGACCGATAGTGTCCGGCTGTGAGTCCTTGATGGAACCAATCTCTAAATTCGTAGACTTCTTCCTGAAGCCTTTCATCCCTAATGTAAAATCTTACATTGGAGACACAACGGACTTCATTAACAAACTGCAGGATGTGAAATTCGATAATAGAAGTGATTGGCTGGTGACAATGGATATAACATCCTTGTACACACAAATACCACAGGACGAAGGATTACAGGTTCTAAAACACTACCTGGAAACACGAGATAAACCTGAACAAGTACCAACAGAATTTATCTTACAGTTGGCAAAATTTGCATTAAAAAACAACTATTTTTTCTTTGATGGTGATTTTTACCTACAAATAGGCGGAGTGGCGATGGGCTGTCCATTCGCCCTGGAGCTAGCCGTGCTCTTTATGTCCATCTATGAAGACAAATTCATTTACCAAGATAACCCTTTCAAACAGGCAATAAACCATTGGAGTTGTTTTATTGACGATGTGTTTTTTGTATGGTCTGGCTCTGAAGAAGAATTAAAAACGTTTAACCAGTGGCTCAACAATAGAACACAAGAAATCAAGTTCAGCCTCGTATACTCAAAAAATAAAATTCAATTTTTGGATGTGGAGGTATACCCTTGAGATGAAGGAGAACTAAAAACTACCCTACACAAAAAAGAAACCGATCGGAATAGACTACTGCATTTTCAAAGCAACCACCCACGCAGTCTCAAAGAAAATTTGCCATATGGGCAATACCTTAGAATCAGGAGAAATTGTCAAGATAGACAAGAATATGAGAAACATGCTGATAAACTAACTAGCAACCTCATTGAACGTGGGTACCCCAAAAAATTGTTGCGCCGTTCCAAGAAACGAGCATGGTGGACTCCTCGAGAACATTTATTGGCCAAAAAAGTAAAAAAGAAATTGGACCGAATAGTTTTAGTAACAACTTTCTGTCCAAATTCGAATCTGCTAAAAAAAGCAGTAAATAACAATTGGCACTTAGTGAAAAATCTGTGCGAAGAATTGGAAAAACCGCCATTATTCGCTTTCAAAAAAGAATCAAATTTGGCCAACAAACTGGTGAGAGCCGCACTCCCAATGAAACCATTAACCAATCTGAGAAGCATGATGGGCTTACCCCCAGTTATGGGACACCATAAATGTGGAGGATGCAATTGCTGCGACTCCACAGAAGAAGGATCGATCTTCAAGCACAATGGAATAACATGGAAACACGAATTATTTACAAATTGTAAGACGAAATGTGTTATCTATGGAATAAGGTGCCCATGCAACCTCTTGTACATTGGGAAAACTAACCAAGAGGTCCGCGCAAGAATCCAACAACATAAATCTAGGATAAAGCGGAAGGTACCTAATGCCCCTCTAGTCAATCATTGGCAATTGAGCAACCATGAAGAAAAAGACTTGCGATGGACAATAATAACAAAAGTGGAACAAGATCCGAGAGGAGGTGATATAGATGCGAAACTGTCTAAAAAAGAGGCTTCAATGATCGTCAGATTTAACACAGCCATTGATGGATTAAACGAACTTTCAGAAATGTTTAAGCTATAAACACCACCCACATGGCCACTGCACCAATATAGGTTCCGTATCCAACATGACACCCCATCTGAAAAAACGAACGAAATTATGCCACCACATGAAAAATGTACAACCAGCGTTAAGACCACCGCTTACCAACACATGAAATACAACTTGAGAATGATGCCACCCACACAGTCAACTAGTTCCAAATGACTAGGCAAAGATGGCAACCGCAAAACACAAGAGAGTCATGTGACCTGAAAACCAGGAAGTAAATACATCTTCGAAGCCGGTTCTCAGATCGTGAGACGGGACCCACACGGAACACACTGTGAACCTAAGGTATGTTCCAGGAGACATTCGCAAGAGCGTTTGACCGAGAACGAGTCCGCTTCCAAACACTGAGATATTCTCCCTTTGATTCCCCCAGGCGCACTGTGAACCGCCCGCCGAAACCAAACAGATCCCAATTTTACGGCGTGCTTAAATCACATAACCGGTAAGAATCTCCGCCCATCCCTAAGGATAGTTAGTCCAACTCCAATTTAGAGGAGATCGCTCACAAATTGTCCTTCATTTATTGCAGAAACATAGGAACAAGATATCTCCAAACCAGTGAGTATGATTTTAAGCATGTTTTGATACTGAAAGTTGCCAATACAATCGGATTAAATATAGACTGTACATTTGTGATATAGGTGGTCCCGCTCCGCGGAAAGTGATGAAATGATGAGGCACATCTAGCTCACACTTGGAGAGGTAAGAGGCAGAGAAGTGGGTGTTGAACCAAAAGCAGTTTACATAGATCCCACATTAATATAGGTTCCCCCTATTTGTCATTCACAGCCCATGGTCCTGACGAGAACTCCAGAACCAAGGAGTTTGAAACGCGTAGACCTTCTCAGATCACGTTTTTCACGTGGAAACCATAAGATATTTGACTACATCTTTCTTGAAATCAGAGAGTTATATCACTAATGAGAATCTATGGTTTCACATTATGAACTGTATATAAATTGTAAAAAATTGTATGATCTTTTAGATAATTGTTTGAGTGTTTGTTTAGTACGATTGAATATGCCCACAGTATGAATGAAGGATGAAAGCAAAGTTTTTTCATGATTATTGTTTACATATTGTTTATTTGTAATGTGCTTCAAAAAATCATTTTTGTAACAAAAAAAATATTCTGAGAAAAATACAGAAAAGAGGAATGTTTGCAAATAAAATGCAAATTCATATGGATTAACCCAATGATAAGAGTCTCTCTTGCATTTAGTTTAACTCAGATGCACGAAATGAAATAAGTGTGTTGAACAATTTGGCAGTATTGGCATTTCATTTTGTAATACAAATTCACTTGTTCGGCTTCTAATTTGGATATTTCTTTTTCTAATTTAAGCAGCTGTTTTTGCTTCTTTTTTTTATATCCAGCAACCATTGATACTCCCTGCCCCGGGACGACTGTTTTATACGTCTCCCACACATCTTTAAAATAATTTTCTGCTGTTTCAATATGCCCTTTCTGTATCGTTGGTAAGGAGTAGTTTCTGTCCTGTAACTCCAGTTCTGTAGTAGGGGTATCTCTGTTATAGTCATAATCTAGTGAATAGTCCCGCCCATGTGCGTGGACCCCGGAGCAATCAAAAATAATCTCTTACAGTGTCAAAAAATGCAGAAATGCATAGACACTTAAGAGAGAATTTTAAAGACAGATAATGCAGCCAAAAAGGCTACACTGTCCAGTACTTCAACTAGAAATACCACCATAAAATCCACAAAACAGCAAAAAGCCTGTACAGATTTCCATTGCTTTAACAGCAAACTCCCTCAGGAATGATAGAGAGAAGAACCTGGACAGACAAGCCCCATAGGCTGCCATTATGTGGCTTAAATAGGATACTGTGCCTCTAAGGAACCTTCCAGAACCTTCTCCCAGTATCCCAGAATGCATAGCAGGTCCAACTTAGTTTCAGTTCTTTTTGAAGGCGTAAAAACGCCAGACCTGTAGCATTATGTATCTGAACAAATCTCCACCGGGGAGGAGGGCGGGCGCTTATGACTATAACAGAGATACCCCTACTACAGAACTGGAGTTACAGGACAGAAACTACTCCTTCTGTAGTAGGGGATCTCTGTGTATAGTCATAATCTAGTGAATAGAATGGCAAGCCCATCCCCACATCAAGCGGCGGTGGAGAATATGAAAATTACGCCACTATTGTGCGAACAAATTCCGCAGCGAAGCCTGCCCAACCTGAGCGTCTGCCCTGGCATCAGTGTCCAGGCAGTAATGCTTAGCAAAGGTATGGACTGACTTCCAAGTGGCCGCCTTGCAGATCTCTGCAAAGGGAACATTGCGAAGCATAGCTGTCGTGGCAGCTTTGCCTCTGGTGGAATGAGCCTTAGGTTTACCCCTAAGGTCTTATTAGCTTTGCAGTAACACAATTGGACTGTTTAGAGGTAGCAAGACCTGTCCTGACTGAGACATAATTAATGAACAATTGGTCAGACCTACGAATATCTTTAGTCTTATCAAGATAAAACTTCAGCACCCTCCTCACATACAGGGAATGTAAAGACCTTTCCGCTGGAGATGACGGATTCTGAAAGAACGTAGGCAAAGTGATAGTCTGATTGATATGAAAATCAGAAACAACCTTGGGAAGAAATTTAGGGTGAGTACGCATAACAACCTTAGCAGCATGAAACACAGTATATGGTTCTTGGCAACACAACGCCTGAATCTCACTCACCCTGCGGGCCGATGTAATGGCCACGAGGAACGCCGCCTTCCAGGACAGGTGCTGCAACGAAGCCTTATGAATGGGTTCAAAAGGCTCCTTCATCAATTTGGACAGCACCACATTCAAGTCCCACGAAGGCGAAGGAAGCCTGACAGGAGGGAACACTTTCTTCAAGCCTTCCAAAAAATCTTTGATCACAGGGATCTGGAAGAAGGAAGTCTGTGAAGGGCCTTTCCTGTAGGCAGTCAAAGCAGCCAGATGAACCTTAATGGAATGGACATTAAGGCCCGACTGCGCTAGATGTAGTAGATATGGAAGGATGACATCTTCCTTGCATGTCGTAGGGTCATAGTTCTTAGGCTTGCACCAGATGCAAAACCTCTTCCACTTGTAAGCATAAGAAGTCCTAGTGGAAGGTCGCTTAGCCTCCTTCAGTATGTCCATACAATCCTCTGGGAGACTCAGATGGCCATATTGCACTATTTCAGGAGCCATGCCGCCAAACTCAAAGACGAGAGGTTGGGGTGAACCATCCGCCCCCCGAACTTCATGAGAAGGTCCGGCCTGCACGGCAGCTTCATGTGAGGAAGGAGAGAGCGGTGAAGCAGGTCCGTGAACCACCACTGTCTGGGCCATTCCGGGGCAATCAGGATCATCCGCACCCTGGACTGGGACAGCTTGATGAGAACCGCCGGAATCAGGGGAATTGGTGGAAAAGCGTACAGAAAGCTGTTCGACCAGTTGATCCATAACGCGTTCCCCAGCGTCCCCGGCTGGTAGTACCTGGAGGCGAAGCCTCGGCATTTGCTGTTTTCGGCGGTGGCGAACAGATCCACGTCTGGAGTTCCCCACCTTGCGAAGACTTCTCCTAGTACTTCGTCGTTTATGACCCATTCGTGGTTTTCCTGAATGAGTCTGCTCAGTTCGTCTGCCTGAACATTCTGCACACCTGGCAGATGGGTGGCCGTTATCGACAGTCCTCGAGCCAGAAGCCAGTGCCAGATCGCCTGCGCCTCCTGCGACAGAGTGCGCGATCTCGAGCCCCCCTGCTTGTTGAGGTAATACATCGTTGTCGTGTTGTCTGTCTGAACAAGCAGAGAGTTGGTCTGAAAGGACGGGTGAAAAGCCTTCAGTGCCAAGTGCACAGCCCTGAGTTCCAGGAAATTGATGTGGTACGTGGACTCCATCTGGGACCACGTCCCTTGAATTTGTAGGTCTCCGGAGTGCGCTCCCCAGCCCTGGAGAGAAGCATCCGTCACGATAGTCTGTGTGGGAATGTCCTTGTGGAAGGGAACCCCTCTGAGGAGATTCTCCTTCGAGCACCACCACTTCAGAGACTGAAGAGCATGCAGAGACAGTCGTATCTTGTCGTCCCAAGATCCTCTCCTCTGGTCCCATTGATCCTCCAAGCACTCCTGCAGCGGTCTCATGTGCAGCCGCGCATGTGGTGTCAGGAAGATACACGAGGCCATCGATCCCAGCAGAGAAGACACCGTCCTCACTGTCGCGGATGGAGTAGACATGAGAGCCTGAGCCTTCCGAAGGAGTGATAAACGTCGCTCTTCCGAAGGAGACCTGCTTGCTGACAGCGTATTGATGGAGGCTCCCAAGTACTGGATGCGCTGGACCGGAATCGGGACCGACTTGGACATGTTGATGTGCAACCCCAGCTTGTTCAAGAGAACGCACGTCTTCTGGAAGTGTGCTTGAGCTTCCGAGAAGGAGGAGGCCTTGATCAACCAATCGTCCAGGTACGGGTAGACAAACACCTTGTTCTTCTGCAGGTGTGCCGCTACCACTGCCATGCATTTCGAGAATGTCCTGGGTGCAGACTTCAGCCCGAAGGGCAGCACCGTGTACTGATAGTGATTGGTGCCGACTTGAAAGCGCAGAAACTTCCTGTGTTTGCATGCAATGGGCACGTGGAAGTATGCGTCCTGTAGATCTATGGCACACATCCTATCTCCTCGTTGCAGCTGAGGGTAGATCTGATGCAACGATAGCATGCAAAACTTTTCTCTGCGAATCCACTTGTTTGCCTGTCGCAAATCCAGAATGGGCCTGAACTCGTTTTTGTCCTTCTTGCGGACAAGAAAGAACCGAGAGTAAAGACCTCTTCCTCTTTGAGACAGAGGTACGTCTTCTATCGCCCTTTTCCTTAGCAGAATGTCTGCCTCCGCCTGAAGCTCGCGCAGTTGATACTGCGAGCTGACGGGAGGAATCGATGGAGGAGGGCTGGTGAAACGCAGACTGTATCCATTGCAAACAATATTCAGCACCCACTTGTCCTGAGTAATTGTTCTCCACTCTGCCAGAAAAAATTGAACGCTTCCCCCCACCGGAGCGGGTAACGGACGAGGGGGAAGTAACTGCTCAGGGTCGAGACCCGGCCGGGCCCTTGGAAGCGGTAGAGGACTGCTGTCTACCTCTACCCCCCTGGCGTTTCTGGAAGGGCCTTCTGTACTGCTGCTGCTGTTGCTGCTGCTTATGTTGTCCGGCAGACTGCCCCCTTCCACGACCCTGCGACCCGAACCGCCGTTGGAACTGGCGGTAGGGTTTCTTCTCCTTGGGCTTCTCCAAGCCCACCGCCGTCAGGGTCTCCGCCTCGGCCTTCATCCTGGCCATCTCGTCATCCGCGTGTTTTCCGAAGAGGGTATCTCCGGAAAACGGGAGATTCGCCACACGTTGTTGTGCTTCCGGTTTAAGCGACGTCAACCTGAGCCAAGCATGGCGTCTCTGGTTAATCCCGTGGCAGTATCCGTGCACAGACAGCAAGGAGATATCCGCCGCGGCGCTGATGGCCTGGTTAGAGACCAGCATCACCTCCTGGACGATGTCCATGAAGTCCTCTTTGCGGTCTCGAGGAACGAGGTCTGCAAACTGCTCCATCGAGTCCCACAGTGCACGGTCGTAACGTCCCAACAACGCCGAGTCACTGGCAGCTTTCATTGAAGAGGAGGACGTACCACACGCCTTCCGACCAGCAGAGTCGATCCAGCGGCTCTCCTTGTCTGGAGGCACCGTGGATGCAGGGGAGGTGGCATGAAGCTTCCGGGCCGCCGTCACAATTACCGAATCCGGCACCGGGTCCTTTCTTAAGAAGGCTGGGTCCGAGTCCGGAGCTCTGTACTTTTTGAGGAGCCTGGAAGGCGCAGACTTCACCACTGCCGGTGTCAGGAAGAGCTGTTCAGCCGGCTCGAGGAGCCCCGGCACCAGAGGCAGCAGGGGGCGAGACATGTGTTTTTTATGTAATGTCTCAAAGATCACCGAAGTCGAAGGTGTAGGCGCTTCAACCTTGATCCCCAACTTCGCCGCTCCACGCAGGAGAACCTCCTGGAATGTGCCTATATCGTCTATCGGGGACACTCTAGTCTCCGGCGAATCAGACAGTGTGGGAGAGTAAGAACGGGTCCCAGATGCAGAGCGTGACCTGGACCTACGCCTCCTATGGCGATGCCTGGATCTCGATGAAGAACCACGTCCACTCCTAGATCTGTCCCTTCTCCCCGAGCGAGACCTCGATCTCTTGGGTCTCGGACGTTCCGTTGGCCTCCCTGGTTCAGAAGCCTTAGGCTTCCTAGGAGTCTTCTTCGGTGGCGTCGGAAACTTGGGCATCGACACCGCCCTCGGCGGAACCGGGGGCGGGGGAGTAACCGGACGCGGGGCCTGCGGAGCCGGCAGAGGAGGCACTGGCGGAGGGGTCGGAGCCTTCGGAGGCGGACCCTTCGGTAAAGGAGGCAGCGAAGGAGGGGCAGAAGGCTTCTTCGGGGTATAAACCTCGGAATACGCCGTTCCCGGCGAGCCATCATCCTGTTCGGACCGTGGGGAGCCCCCCACAGTCCTAGGCCTGTCCTTACGGCCTCCAGACGCTGAAGATCGGTGCCCAGACGACGACCGTGGATCCTTAGACGTCGAGCGGCCCTTCGGCGTCGACCGTTTCTCACTCTTCGACGTCGACCGGTGTCCACGTCTCGACGTCGACCCCGACCAGATGGACGAACCACGAAACATCGACGACGAGCGATGGTGGTTCGACGGCGAACTCGACCTCTTCGTACGTCTCGACCTCGACCTCTTGGATCGCCTCGACGTCGATCTCTTTGAACGTCTCGACGTCGATCCCTTTTAATGTTTCGACGTCGACGTCTTCGGCGCCGGAGACTTCTCCCATCTCGACGACGATGTCCTTGACGGCGAACGGCGGTGTCGCCTCGACGGCGAGCGCCGACGCCGGGTCCTCCGATGTCGACCACTCGACGCCGACGGCGACGACGAGGAGATCGACACCGGCTTCGACGGCGGCCGGAACACGTCCCTCGACGTCGACGGGCAACGTTTTCTCAACCCAGAGCCCTGGGGAGACCGGGAACTGGCCGTGGACCTCCCTCTCGACGTCGTGGTCATCGCAACTGACCCAGGCGGAGATCTTGGGCGCGGGCTGGACTTCCTGCCCCTGGGGAGCCCCCCAGAGGCCTCAGCATGGGCAGAAGGAGCCCCTCCTGACCCACCTCGTGCCTTCAATCTTCTTTCTTCAAGTCCCTGAAGTCTGATTTTTCTCCTGTCCTTCAGGGTCCTTCCAGAGAAGCCTCTACAGATCACACAGTCCTCAGGGATGTGGGAAGAGGGAAGGCAGAGGATACAGACCTCATGGGGGTCTGACTTGGCCTTCTTCCTGGAGCACTCCGGGCATTTGTCAAATAATGCTGGCATTATGGACAATAAAAGAGTGCAGGAACCCAAGAAGAAAGTCACTAAAGTACTTTAAAAGCACCAAAAATCGAATTTAGTGTAAAAACACCAACAAAACCCTTGAAAAGGGAGAGCTCAATGCTCCAGGGTCCTGCTCGCAGGAGCCGGAAAAAAGAACTGAAACTAAGTTGGACCTGCTATGCATTCTGGGATACTGGGAGAAGGTTCTGGAAGGTTCCTTAAAGGCACAGTATCCTATTTAAGCCACATAATGGCAGCCTATGGGGCTTGTCTGTCCAGGTTCTTCTCTCTATCATTCCTGAGGGAGTTTGCTGTTAAAGCAATGGAAATCTGTACAGGCTTTTTGCTGTTTTGTGGATTTTATGGTGGAATTTCTAGTTGAAGTACTGGACAGTGTAGCCTTTTTGGCTGCATTATCTGTCTTTAAAATTCTCTCTTAAGTGTCTATGCCTTTCTGCATTTTTTGACACTGTAAGAGATTATTTTTGATTGCTCCGGGGTCCACGCACATGGGCGGGACTATTCACTAGATTATGACTATACACAGAGATCCCCTACTACAGAATCGTAAGTACCAGGGGTTGAGTGTCATCTCGCATCTTTTGGCAGAGGGGTTAACTCCATATGTAACTACAACTGGGGAAAGGTCTGAAATACCTCTAGGTAAGTGTGCCACTTCCCAGAACAGGGAGAGCTGTTCTGCTCTACTGAATACATAATCTATATTTGACAAACTCCCATGCATACCAGAGTGGAAGCTATACTGGAGGGATGACAGATTATATGCTCTCCAAACATCCAGCAATCCCATTGCTATTAAAGTCTCCCAACACTCTCCCAGCCGGCTCTCCTTGTTTTGGTGGCCTCCTATTCAAATCTCCACTCAACCCCCCCCCCAAGTTGCGACTCCCCCTCAGACAAGTTAAGCAGATGTGTTCCCAGTTCAGCCAGGGTAAGGGAGTGGAGTCGGGGTGGAACGTAAAGTGATGTAATATTGAGTAATCTGCCCTCCAATATGCCCGACAGAGTCACTAATCTTCCCATCTTGTCATGTGTCACAGATTGAACGTGAAAGAGTAATGAGTTACGAAGAAGAATCCCCACCCCTCTTGAACCTTTGGTGTACCCTGCATGTGCTACCAGCTTATACCCCCATCTGTTCAAAGTACAGTATGAGGAACCTTGTACATGGGTTTCCTGTAGTAGCACTATGTCAGGGGCTTGTCTCTTTAAATACTGCAGGACAATTTTCCTCTTTATTCTATCCCCCAACCCATTGACGTTCCACAAAAGCAGTTTAAGGCGGCCCCATCGTGGAGTCTGTTCTTGGTCATTCGTGAAGTGTACTAAACGCTGTTGGTCCCAGAAAGAGCACACATACGGGCCCTCCTGGTCCCTAACTTCGAGTGTAAAGATCAGAAAAGCAGTCGAATGTCTGGTCTGACCTCATGATGGTCGTTCTGCTGTTGGATAATGTAGTCTCCATGCACTCTCAATTTTCATTATTTCACACCATATTAAACATTGAACAATACCACAACAATCCCTTGGGGATCTACCTAAACCCCCCCCTCCCTGCTTCCCTGCAATGTGTACTCCAAACTGCCCACCCCCCAACATTGCAGAGCGCCTGTATGCCCAACCTCATCAGACCTTGCATAGGGTAACAGCGCCCCATCAGACCCAAGCCAAAGATCCTGTGTTAACCCAGTTCAAGTCATTAACACCCCTATGTTTGTGTCTGCGTTTTAGACCAGTAATATCCAACATATCTCTTGTGGTTTTCTTAGGGAATCAGCTTTACATTAATAACAAAGAACCCACGAGTCCAGCAGTCCACAGTTTACCCTCCCCCCAACAATCAAGTAACTTGGCAATGTACGGCTTCTCTGGTAAATCTCGGGTGGTCTCTTACACCCCCTGGCAACACCCTCAAGGATCAGCAATCGTCAAAGGACCCTCTTCTTTATCGACTGACTTAAGTTGACACATGTCTTGCCCCTGCGCCTGTGAAAAGGTAGGGCCGAATTCGACCAAGAACCCTTCAGTATTTGCCCGGCGTTAGCCGCCTCTCATACCATTCGAGATTACCAAACAAAGAGGCAGGCGCTGGTGACAGAAGGCAGGAAACAGGAGTTTATTCCGACGGAGCAGAACACGTCAAATCAGACAACAGGGTATCTTCTCGAGGTGCTCTAACCGCATCTCTGAGGCCTGGCCTCTTATACACAGGTTTATGGCTTTATTACATACACTGCATCCGTAATGTTTCTTTGAAGGACAGAAAAGACATCCTCGGAATCCCCGGTCCAGGCCCGTTCCCACACATATCTACAGTAGAGTTCCCACCCCGATCTCAGCATGTGGTGGTTATTGCGCAGCTGGACATTCCGCTGGGAACGGGGATGTGTGTGATCAGTCGGATCTTCGGGGTGTGAAAGCATTGATTAATCCCCGCTCCTTTGATGTGAGGCGAGTTCCTACTGTAGGGGGCAATAAACTGCATCTGTTGGGCTAGGTGAGGGCCTGGGATCAGGCCGGACAATCGGTCAGGGAGGAAGAGGTTATCAAAAGGGCCTGTTCTTTGAATGAGATGAAAGAGCGAGGGGGTTCAGCACGGGATGTGGCTCGGAGACAGGGTCGCGTTAGAGGTGCGTTTATGGCCCAAGCAGGAGAGACCGGGGGCAGTCGGGGCGCGGGGGAATGCTTGCGAGGCCGGGGAGTGAGGGGGAGAGAGACGCGCAGGCTATTGGCAGTGGGCAGAGAGGCCACGACACACAAAATGGCTGCCACTTACGTGCATGATGGGGCCTAAAAGGGACAAGATGGCGTGGCCACTGTTTCACGATTTTCACCTTACTTTCAACAGTGGCTGGGGTGAACATAAATGAACGCCGCTTATATATACCTAATTTTGGTCATTTTCCACAGACCCCAGTTTTTATCATAAGTTAGTTCATTCCTGTTCACGTCATAGGTGAGGATGTACAAGCTGACATTAGTTATACAATTCGCTTTGATAGCCCATATGCATTACAGGCAGATGGAAAAAATTCTGCTATCAATGCAGACAGAATCGTACATAACCATATGTAGTCAATGTGATGGGCGGGGAGACAGTGCATACAAAATTACATTAGCTGCGTCATACGTCAGACCTTGGAGGCGGGGACATTACATTGAACGATGTAGGAGATTCGTTCGAATACAAACATGATGTCATACAAACATGTTCTGGCAGGATAAGGGCTATTATCACTTGAGGTCTGGACTCCATGGGGGTCAAAACTAGACAGCATGTTCATGTGCATAACTGGTGTTCTACAATCATCAAGATACAGAGTTAACGCCTTCTTAGTTATCCATGTACAGTTGAAAGTGACCGATGTAAGGTTTCGAAAGCTCAATTGGGTGATAATCAATACAAAGCGGTTGGGAGAGGAATTCAACTTAATAAAAGGGACAGTCAAGGGGTGGCAATGTTCAAAAAAAGGGTTCGTCTTTCCAGTGTCTTATTACAGCGAGCCATCACTGGTAGGCTCTCATTGTTTTTCTTCTTTCGTTGGCACTGTTGAGCACCGGCGGTGGAGCTATGCGTACAGCTCGGATTCAGATTTCGCGTTGCAGGGTGTGGCCACTCTTTGCTCTCGGACCACAGTCCTGTTTGTCCTGTTACCTAACTAATCTACCATAGGTACTTTAGTCGGGGTACCCGTATTTCGTTCTTCTTTCGGGACAAACCCTATTCTATCTTTTGTGCTGTGTTTCTTCTTTAAGTCAAGTTCAAAAACTCCATATGGAAAAAGGGGTGATGGGGGCGTGCTTTGGGAGGCCGAGGGAAAAGAGGGTGGAGTGGGATCAGGTCTGAAACGGACCAAGGAGGGCAGAAATTTCAAGCAAGTGGGCCCATCAATCGGGCACAATGGGCTGGGACTTTCGGCACGAGCTCATCAACATGTAGGGGCTTCTGAACAGCCCTTCTTTCCTTCACTTTCCACGTTGAGAATGGTGCCTTGTCCCGCAACTCTTTGCTCTGTGGCTCCACCTTGGTCGAGGTCATAGATATTCCCCGATCTGCAGCCAGGCTGTGCGTCACGTCCGGCCCCTCTCCTCCGACGACCGCACGTTATCTTTAAATGAGTACAAAAAACAAGATTTTGGAGAACTGGCAGGGGAAGATGTTTACACACTTTAATTTCTCTCCCAACCCCAAGTAGTTGGGGAAACGTTTATTGGTCACGATAGGGTGGATGCTTAGTAATCCTTACATCGGTGTATGCTGTTAACTCATGCATTATTGCTGTGGTGCAGGTCTGCAAGTATCTTTCTATTTTCAAACATCATGTCTGTCTGGTGTTTATTCCTGTTATATTCGCGAGCGTGGCAAGAAGTCTGATATCCAACAATTACATGGTTCATCGAATTCAAACCGGCTCCTCCAGTAGAGACTTGTGTTTTTCTAAAACAAATCCTGTTGAGCTATATTTTTCTTCAAAGTCTGCTAATTCATAAAAAGTGTGAAGTGCTTATTATCATGGGCTTACAGCTACCTTTTCCAGGGAAGGACATACGTTAAGCATTTTTTTTCTCTTTTCTGACAGCAACGGCTAACTTTTATCAGTTTTTGGACGATTTATCTTTAAAAACAAGGTCATCAGCTACAGTCTTTAAGATTTTCTGGGATGGCTGGTTACAGAACTGGGACCATTCTGGAAAAACGGGGACGTTTCGGACATTCTACTTTTGTGCAATGGGCGGTGGTAATCCAAATGATGAGGGTGGTGTTACTAAAGCACTAAAACAAAAGCCACTGACATATAGTTCCCTTTTAAGGGTCAGATTAGGGGACATTAGTCGTCTTACCTGTCCTTTCTTTTTCAGCCAATTAAGTTCCATCATTTTACAGAAAGGAGAGGTAGTAATATGGCAAAATACGATCGTTTTGTTTCTGTCAATTTGTTCAAACACTGTCGTGTCTAAAGCCAATTATACCTGTGCCGGCGAGGTACAGTGTCGTCATTTATTCAAAAGGGAGCAAGGGAGCCCTCAGAGGGAGAGAGTGTCGTGTGCACCAAATAGGCTATTAGTACACGTACAACATAAAGAGAGAGAGAGAGAGAAACGTGTATAATAATAGGTTATTCAGTGCACACACATATAGAACAGTACGGGTCGGTTTCACGTATAAAACACAAGCTTAGGGAAAACATAAATTCATAGTTTACGTACACACAAATACCAGATAGGGTGCGACAGTACATACATCAAGTACGGAAACCTAAGACAGAACACAGAGCTATTTTGGGCAAAAGGACTTTGTCATGCATGTTGCGTATTCTCAGTATTCCCTTTAATTCATTCTGGGGGTCGAGCTCTTTGTTCTCCTTCCTTCCTAATAGTAGACAATTTTGTTGGTAACCTCGCTTCAAAGATACTTACTCCTTCTTAATTGGTCGGACACTAGTCCAGTCGCGCTTATACTCACGGTGGGGTCTTCCACAATCTAACAAATGATGATCCAGGCTGAGGTAAGGGAGGGGTATCAGTCGGACGTGCGATGGTACAATTCTGACTTTTCTATGAGGGTGGAAGAAGAAGGGGTGAATCTAAAAAATAACAATATCCCTAATATCTGGGCTGAGGGGGATTCTGGATAAACCCCAACCCGGGGTACTCTTAACTTTTCTTATTTAGTCAGCACATAAATTGACTCATTGGTGCGCATTATTTTGGGTGTACATTTGGGATATCGGTTGGGGTTGGGTTCGTCGTACTGAAATAAGCCTTCGAGTTTCTGGTGTAGGCCACTCTCCCATTCGCTAGCTCCAGAGAGAGTCGTTCCTAAGTAAGGAAAGTGCTATATTTTTATTCGTCTTTCACATGCAGGTACCATGTTCGGGCTTAATTTTTCTATCCCATTAACCGTTCGATCAACGCCTCAATCATACAAAAAGCATTCTTTTATTGACCCAGACGTGCGCCACACATACGCATTCATACCGTACAAATCAGGGCCCATGCGCACATTCATACCATACAATTTTTCATGCTCCCAGAGATAGTTCCTACATATAATGTACCGTCTCACAGAGCTAGCCTATTTTCCTCGCGTGGAACACGATGCAGTTTTAGGTCTTCTCCATACTTCAGCTGAAATTCCGATGTAACCTGCAAAAAGGAAAAGAGGGGGGGGCAGCGTTCAAAGCACATCAGCGCGCATAAACACGAAAATGTTTTTACCTACCACGTACTTGCCTTATCTCTCTGGGATGCAGTCCCTTATGTCTCGGCATTGAAGCCCAGAGGAACTGGTAGTGCGGCAAAGATAACCAATGGTAGTCTATTCATTACATAGATCGCCCGAGGGCAGTAGTACAGACCGCGTGTAGGAGAGGGTCAAAGGCCAGGGGTATTCAGTATAAGGTGGGGGGGTGACGAATTCATGTTTTCATTCGAGGAAAAGAAAAGGTTTACGGTGGTATAGGGTCGTTCCTGTTCGCAGAGCATGGTATTTAAAAAAACAACCCTATCAATCTAAATGACTGTTACGATGCTAGTTCCATATATTTTTCTTTTAAAACCTTGATTGTAAAAATGTCAGCATTCAAATACGGGCCTCCAACCATACAGGCCGGCCACGGGGCAGACGGGAAACGCATGAGGTAAGGAGAGATTACACTGTAGTATAGGAGTACGTAACGAGCGAGCCATTTAATTGGAAAAAACTAAACGTGACAAACGGTTGCAGGATCAGTGAAGGTTGATTTTATAATTGAAAGTATAACAGGATCAGTTACAATAAAATCGTTCATACGCATACTATGGGCGAGTATCATGAGTAACATTACTTCGGAGCTTTTAATAATACAATAATCAATAGTAAAAAACCCGACATCAATAGGGTTGTCCGCATGCCCTGTCAGTACACCTCCCCGCCCTCCATGTGCACAAAGACCGCATACATCCCCCATAACATCAAGGCTAAGTAACTAGAATCGTCATAAGGAGTTGCAAGTCCCGCCCATACTGGCGCCATTTTGGTCGAGGCCAGGCGGGTCCAGAGTATAGTTCAAATGCCTCCAATAACTAGCGGCCGGACCAGAATCCCTTTCGGCAGTTCAAAAAATTCCGTTAACTCCAGCAGAAGGGACAGGCGGCATGAACCGCGACTTAAAGGCGAGGAAGGCAAAATCTTCCCTACCGGGTCACGCTGAGGTCCCACCGGAACTGATCGAGTTGGCAGTCTACAGTGTCTCTTAGTAATTCGGACAAAAGCTGGTGTCAGCATGAGAGCATCACCATCTTGTGACAACGTTGTGGCCACTCCGGAGAGCGGGACAGCAGGCGTATCCCTCCACAGATGCGTTGAATCAGTCTTTCCTTCGGCACCAGATGTGGATAAGGCGGCGGTCGCCCGGGGCAGCGGCATATCCATGGGGGATAGTCGAGCAACAGTGGCGGTTGCCCCCACCGGAAGCCCGCGGGTGTCGAGGGCCAACGACTCTCGTAGAATCTTTAAAACTGAGAGGGCGTCTTCAAGAGTGGGGCTCATGCCCGAGCAGGCAAGCATCCGAGTTCCATGGTAGCCCAGAGCCATCCTAGTGGACCAGGCCCAAATCCGGGGTGCCAGCCGCCATCTTGAGAGCCCCCCCCTCCCGCAGCTGCCCTTCACCACAGCCGCCGGAGCGGGTCCCCCGGCCAGTCAACCGCGGGGGCTCGTTGAGTGGAACGCTAATGGCAGTCTTAGTGCGGGAGAGGAACCTCCACCTGGGGGGGGCGCGGGGGAGAGGGGGCCGTCCGCGCCGCCTCTCCGCGGGCGCCCCACGCCATCTCCTGGCGTAGATATACAAGATGGCTGAACCAGGCAACAAAGGGGGGAGCCATCAGCAAGGCATCCCCCGCACACAACTTGCTGGACATCACCTCTGGATGATCCGGGAACGGGCCTCGGCGCGTTGGGTTGCCTCCGGCCTATTCGCACAACGGTCCTCCACCCCAGGCCGCCACCGACGCTACCTCGCCGGCTGATGGCTTTTGTAGACTTTCTATAGCCCAAAGCCAACTAAAAAGTAGCCCAAAGTAGCCCAACATTGCTACTTTAAGGAAGGAGGGACAGGAACAGCGTCAAGCAGACGGCGAATGCATTGGGATTGTTGTTGCAGCCGGCTGCCATGTAAATAGTTGTATAATAAAACGTTTTAACATATTACTTTGCTGGAGTGTTGTATATATTTATAATATTTGCATAGGGTTTGTCGTTATTTGGGCGGGGTGGGCGGCGGAGCAGAGCTGTCTTGCGGCCATCATGGCATCGAGCTCGGCTCTTCTCACTAGTTTCATATTTCTCATGAGGGGTTGTTCCTAATGTTTCTATTTTAGCGGGGTCAAAAAGATCCCATCAGTGGCCTACTGATTTTGCTCGATTCCTTTTGTTTTCCCTAACGATTTTTATGTTATAGTTTGCTAGCACGATACAGCGGCTAATCCGTATTTTTATATATATATGTCCTTTTTATTAGGGGTGTCATCCGGTGGAGCTGGATGATCTACCTCTAATAACGGTCCGGGCTGAACCAACTACTGAACAATGGGGAGAAGATAGGCATAACGGGTTACAATGGGGACAAAAGTCTGCACTACCTATCCTTCACTACTTTGCGGAGACTAGGCAAAATATTTCTATTCTACAGTATTCGCAAATAGGGAATACCCAAAGAGAGAACTAATTCCAAACAGTCAATGTTCGGACAAACAATCAATCAAATAAGGGATAAAAATAGGCACGACGGATTACAACGGGGGCAAAAGCCTGCGTTACCTATCCTTCACTATCTGCAAAGACTAAACAGAGTATTGCGACTCTGTGCTTGTTTGCAAATAGAGAATGATCCAAAGAGAACCAATTCCAAAACAGTAAATGCTTGGATAACAATCAATCAAATGGAGAGGGAAGCAGGCACGACGGATTACAACGGGGGCAAAGGCCTGCAATAAACTGCATCTGTTGGGCTAGGTGATGGCCTGGGATCAGGCCGGACAATCGGGCAGGGAGGAAGAGGTTATCAAAAGGGCCTGTTCTTTGAATGAGATGAAAGAGCGAGGGGGTTCAGCACGGGATGTGGCTCGGAGACAGGGTCGCGTTAGAGGTGCGTTTATGGCCCAAGCAGGAGAGACCGGGGGCTGTCGGGGCGCGGGGGAATGCTTGCGAGGCCGGGGAGTGAGGGGGAGAGAGACGCGCAGGCTATTGGCAGTGGGCAGAGAGGCCACGACACACAAAATGGCTGCCACTTACGTGCATGATGGGGCCTAAAAGGGACAAGATGGCGTGGCCACTGTTTCACGATTTTCACCTTACTTTCAACAGTGGCTGGGGTGAACATAAATGAACGCCGCTTATATATACCTAATTTTGGTCATTTTCCACAAGCCCGCTGTTGTGAATTATTCTTTTGGGTTCCGTGGGTTTGCAACCCCTCCATTCAGTCCCATGTGTCCACTGGAGTTGGAAAAAAAAAAACTTTCCCATCAGCCGTTACTCGTAGTTTTGCAGGAAAGAGCATTGCATATTTACCTCCAAGAAGGATATTCTGATTTTCTGGACCTTGATTGTAAAGTCTGGAAAAAATGTGATGATGGAGTTATCAAGCCTCGGTCTGTGGCTTGGCCCTCCACCTGTTCCGGAACACCCAAAATTTGAATATTGTTCCTATGCGCCCTTTCCTCATAATCTTCAAGCTTGGCTTCCAGGTCTGTCGTCGCAACTTGGAGTTTCTTCACCGTTCGCTATAATGTTTTAGTGGAGGATTGAAGCTCGGCGACAGAGTCTTCAGCTGCCTTCATCCTCTCCCCCAACGTACGTATGTCTGCGTGCAGTAGAGTAACTTCCGTTGTGACCGAGTCTATTTTCTGTTCCAGAGTTGTACGAACACCATGTATAGCTTCCATAATGAGGGTAGGGGCACCTTCATATGGCTATTTTTTCGCTCCTTGTGTTACATTTTTCTCATCCATAGTTTCTGGTTTAGAAAGTGCATATTTGTCCAGCTTGGGCTGACGTGTTTGTTTGGATCCCTTTATTGTCGCCATAGCACAGTCCTCCCGGTTGGGACCTCCCTTCACCAAGCCGCAGTGAGTTGTGTCTGTTGAAAGTGCAACAATGATGATCACCAAACAGGGAAGGGGAAATCTATATAGTGCCCACTGATACAACCACCTTCGATCAGCTGCAATGTTGTTCAACCCCTCGCACCCCAGATTGTGCCTTGGATACGGGTGGACGTCAGTAGTATTTTTGAACGTGGCACGGCGAGTGACCCACGCTGCCCCACCAGCGTCCTTCTTTCAATGCTGTCGGACTGGTAATGCATCTTAGTCTATCACCTTTCCTCACAAAACATCCTTTGAACCCTAAGTTGGACCAAATCCTGCACCCTAAATCACTAAAAATACCTGGTAACCCCGGATTGTTCCAGATAGTTAAATCAGGGTGAAAGATTGTTTTTGTTGAGTACCAGTATTATATTCCATATATTTATTATGTCTTTGGCGGTCTTAAACCTGACTCTTTTAAAATAGTTAGGGTAATTGGTTCTAGCAAGGAATTGAATAGAGTCGGTACCAAGCATAAATTGGTGGAAGTAATAAGGATTATTGGAATTAAAGAGACTCTGTAGACGTCCCAAAAAGGATGCAAAAAAGTAAGTTCTAAAATCTGGAAAGTTAAGGCCACCCTTACTGAATGGTAACTTTAAGGTAGATAATGATCTGCGTTTTTTTTAAACCCCCATATAAAGCTGCCTAGAATACCATCAAGTTTTCTAAAGAATAATTTGGTAATTCTTAAAGAAATGCACCTAAATAAATACAGAAACTTTGGCAGAATGTTCATTTTGATGAGGTTTATTCGACCAATAAGGTTTAGGGGAACCTTATGCCATTTTTTAAGAAGAATGTTAGTGTCTTTTAATAAAACATCATAATTCAGTGCAATAATACACTTGATGTTGGATGTAATTTTAATACCTAAATAGGTAGCCGTGTGGCATGTGCCAGCGACTGGCATCGGTGGTTTATAATTAACTATGATTTGTGTTTTATTTAAATTTAATTTGTAGCCCGATACTGCTCCAAAGGCGTCAGCTTCTTTAATAATTCCGTCCATGGCTTCTGCCACATCTGTTGTATATATTTGGTCCAACTTAGGCATAACCAAACTGGGCGATTTATACGGCTCCTCAGGCTTGTTAGAGTTTGAAACACTTAGGATACTATATAAACTACCGGGGTATGCCTACTTTAAATACATACAAATCCGAGATTTTCTTATTGGAAAACTAAAGCTTAAAAAGATCTCAGATTCAGATTTTTGGATTTGTATGTATGCAGAAGGCAGGAAGAACAAAGCTATGATCAGCCTAGGGTATAAATGTTTCAGTCAAAATAAGATAGATGACTGCCCTAAATTGGCTCAGAAATGGACCTTACAATTTACGACCGGTATTTCATCAAACACTATTTTCACATTTTTAAATAATATTGATACTTTAGTTCATTCATCCAGTTTAAAACTCCAAGCCTATAAGACCATCTGCCAACTTTATTACACGCCGCAACAATTTTGTAAATGGTCCTCTTATAGTGTCCACAATGATCGTATGAAATGCCCAAAATGCCAACTACAGGCTGCTGATTTAGAGCATATGATTGTTTCATTTCCAGTTTTGTTTTCATTTTGGGATAGTTTAGAAAATATTATGAAACAGAAACTATTAATAGACACATCATTAAGACCTGAAATGATTCTTCTTGGTATTCAACCTACTATTTCTCCATTCCGAGATGTTGTTTTTATTTTGCTATCATGCGCAAGATTGGTTATTGCAAGGGCATGGATCTCGGACCAACCACCTCATGTGAACGAATGGTGGTTTTTGGTGAAGCAGATATATGATATGGAATTATCTTTAGCCAGGAAAAGGGGTGATAAAGCACTTAAGAAAATAGGCAGAATATGGGGATGTCTTTTTACTTGTTCAATTATGAATTGATATAACTAAGGGGTTTGACTACCTTGATATCTTATTATTTGTCTCTTAGCCGATATATGAATTTGCTCTGATTACTTGATGTCTTTTTCTTTTTTATTTTTTTTTATTTACTCTTTGTATTTATCACAAAAAAGTTCAAGATACAGTATGTACTGATCAAATGCATTCTTGTTTATACTTATCTTCTGTTTTTCTTCTTTTTTTTTATTATCTGCTGCTTGTGTTATCAATAAAAAAAGGTTTAAAAAAAAACATCCTTTGAACCCTAAGTATGGCCTATGATGATCTCATTGCTCCAGCATGGCACACTTCTTCAAACCCAGACTGAGATCTGCCCCGTGATGCAAGGCTCAATAGGACTGGCGAGAAGGAGGAAAGAGGGGAAATTTCATATTTTCCTACAAAGACGCTGCCGTCTTTACCTTTGTCTATAGGTAGAATTGTATTCTCCCAATAACAGGATTGCCTCCTCGGAGTAATTTAGTTCACATCTTAGCTCTTGGGAAAAGCCCTCTCCGCAACAGCCCCCCGTGTGTCTGGCAGGCAGTCTCGATATGCACCATACGCCCAAGCTGATTTTCTCGACAAAATGGCTGGATTTATGTAGGCAGACAGGATACCCTAAATAGAGCAATTTAATGTTCTCTTCCACGCCCCACCGTCTGAGACCCCGTTTCTCGTAGTGTCGTAGTCAACAGCTGAATGGTCGATTGGCCTTCCCCCAGGCCTGTTCAGCGCCTTTGTCAGAGACCTTTTGTGTTGTTTGCCGAAGTTTGTCCTAATATGGCAGCCTATTTCCACTTAGCCCTGTTGCCGGGCGACAGTCCCCTACTGTATCCCGGAGGGGGGAGCAGGCGAGGAGGTGGGGGGAAGGAAGGATGCAGCACCTGGAATCTCGCTGCTCCGGTCGCCGGTCCTAGAGGAGTTGTGGAGCGTATTGGTGCCTTAAAACAAGCTCCAGGGGCCCTTCGACCGTCTCACAGCAATGGTGTCAACCTCCCGATAACACAATCAAGCTCCATACCTTGGCAGAGTGTGCCCCCTGTAAATTCTGGGCATCTAGCAGGTTTCTCCGAGAGCGGCATGGGGAAGTCGCAAGGAGGACGTCACCGCAGCGCGTCCGTCCCGGCCTCACCGACTCCTCGGGGGACCGCCGCAGGAAGAATTCATGCGAATCCCCGGCTCGGCAGGCCTTCGCCGTCACGCACAGCTCCCAGGCTGTTTCACCGCCCAGAGGGGTTACAGAAGCACCGCTTCGTGATCGATCCGTCTGAGGTACTGGGAATCACCAGAACGTTTTAATTTGGGCGCTTAAACAAATATTTTTCATGGATTTTTAGAGGTTTTAGATCGTGGGTAGCGTAGCTCTACACCACACGGCCATCTCCATTGCCAGCTGGCCACACCCTCCCCAAAGGAAGGCCTTTTTAGCTGTTTACATGGACTCTAGAAGCAAACTAATATTCATCAATGGTTCACAATATCATACCTTATGTATATATTTCAAAGCTGTGAAAGAGACCCTAAAATTTAATATTCAATTTATGTGGGATTATGATTATGGGTAGTTCAATTTATCTGGGATATGGATTATGGGTATTTCAAATTATGTTGGATATGGACTATGGGTAGGATGCAACGAATGAGAAAAAGGAGTTCATATTGTGGTTAACATTGGGTGTTGTTTTGCCTTCCAGTTAAAGTGCATGATGCAGTTTGACAATTATGGACTAGTAGAGCGAAGAATGGGAAGGACCAAAATAATGCATGAGAGCACCACTAGACTGGAGTGTAATATTGAGAAGAGCTAAATCAGTGGATTAAAACCCATAGTGGAGAGAAGTAGATCTCAAAAAGTTCAGTGTTTAGTATCTGTTCTTACTTTGTTGGTCCAATACCTGGAAACAGGTTTCAGGCACTACAGGGTTAGCTCTAAAATTCCACTCCCTCCACATTGAGCGCTTGCAAGCAATTCTTGACAAGGAATCAAAATAAACTAACATCAGAGGCATACTGCTTAAATACCTAACATGTTGTGTATAATAGTAGACACATAAGTTCAAGTTCCAGTTCAATTTAAGTACTATTTTACTGTTCACAATCCAGAAATGGGTTTCAATGATTTAGAGTGCCACAATGCAAGTGGTCATCAAGGTAGCTCCATAAAGGCTAAACAAAATAAAAATTCTGAACACCAAGTAAGATATTTATTCAGTTTGTACATAGTATGAACTAACACAGTGAAATCCAAAGGTGCATTTGGAATACCAGTTTCATTTTCTGAACTATTTACATTTAAGGATTGTATTGTCCCAGCCAGAGATATTTTCCATGGCAATTGCATTTCTGCAGCTGGAAGGAAATCCAATTTGTTTTTGGTAACAGAATTGCTGTGAGCTCGGTCGAGTACATTTCACTAAGGTCAGGCAAAAGGGGAGTGGCCATTACTAATTAAATGGCCTCTGACTGTAACTGTCAAATGGTCCTTTTCTCTAGGAAATTTTCACTGATGAGACTCTGGGTGTCACCCGGCAGCAGTGCTCTAAGAAAGGCCTGCATATTGGTGTCGCAGGAATATGATAAAGGACTTGGACAGTTGGTTTGGTTTATGTAAGGGAAGTTAGGGTAAGGTTCCCTTTTTGGAGAGACTTAGAAATCTTCAAAGTTGGATTTTTTATTTTGCATGAGTTTCTTTAAGATTGTGAGATGTAAAGTATCCTTCGAGAACAGGAAATGTATAACATTGTGTGAAGAGTAGCAGTACTTTAAACTTAGCGTAGGCGAGAATTAATGTCCCTGCCAACGGTAGTCTATAACATTGCTTTAAAACCCAGTGTGCGACCATTCTTTGTTCAAATCAAACTATAAAAACGTTCCAGAAAGTACATTTTCCTTGGTTGAAATGTTTTTAATCCCCAATGCTCGTCAGAACATTTGAAGAGTTCTTCCGGTTTGCTTGCTTAAGTTCCTGAAATAAGAACGGGAAATCCAATGTTTGGTGATCTGATCTTGAGTGACAGTGAAACTACAGTCTGTTGTGCATTGTCTGCATGTCCTGCTGGACATCTTATTCATGGAAGGTAAGTGCATGAAAAAGGTACAGAGGAAGACACTGCCTGTTGAGGTTTCCAAATGAACTAAAAGTGCAGAAATCCTGATTGGCATAGAACTAACTTTGTGGAGAGAACTGGCCTGCATCATGGGATGCAGGATCCTGCCATGGACCTTATATTCTGAGGCATACACTGATAGGAATTTGTTCATACCCTGAAACAGGGACTCACAAGAACAAACATTTATGCCAAGGGGAACGTGGGATAAATATGACAATGGTTCAGCAATGACTCATTCATCGGAACATGCGAAGTAGCTAGCAAATAATGTACTAGAAACAATAATTGTAATGTGTTTAGTCAGCAGACCATTGGCCTAGATGCTGTATATACAAACATCGATTTAATTAATGGCAGAAATTAATACAGGCTTTAAATCAAATGGATCACACAGGACAAAGACAAAGACATAAATATAAGCACATATGTGCAAATGACAGAATCCCTTTCAGAGAGGCTCCGCTGAATGCAGGGGCTACTGGGCGCAACAGTTCTGGTTGAGGCCTTTTACTCCTGATGTTCCGGGTACAGACCTACTATGGATCCTGCTCAACAGGGCAAAGTACCCTTTCTGCACTTGACGCTCAGTGGTAACATTCAAGGCTCACTTAGGGGTATATAGATGTTGGTCAGTGCTTTTCTAGGAAATAGTATTTTATTTCTAATTCTACACATGCAAAGTGATACGACATTCAAATGCAATACCACAATCCCCCTTCAGGCAATGGAAATTATTAGGCTGTGCTCAAGAGTTCTCCCTTCTGACCTTTTAGGAACGTAGGGCCATATGTATGAAGGCAATTTTGCTGAAATTCGCCGAATTTCGGCATTTGCGATCGCAAAATAGCTAAGTGGTATGTATGTAAGCAATACAGCCTCGCAAAATAAGAAATCGCAAATTTGCGATTCCCTATTTTGCGATTGCATTTAAGGAATCGCAAATTGCGATTCCTTAAATGCAATGTATGAGGGCCAGAAAAAGTGCAATTTGCACATAAGTTTCTTTGAAAAATGCACTTTTTTTTCATTTGTCAAAGTACCATGTGGCACACATACATGCCCTTAGAGCATGTATGTGTGCCACATGGGCACTCATGCACATTTCAGGGGTGCAACAGGGTGTCCTTTGACACCCTGGCACCCTTGAAATTGCATTCTCAATTTGCAATTCTCTAACTGAGAATCGCAAATTGAGAATGTCTTCCCATTCATTCCTATGGGCCTCTAGGCCCATAGGAATGAATGGGGAGGTATTCCTGAATTGCGAATTGCAATTTGCGATTCGAAATTAAGGAATATGTAGGATTCGCAAAATTAATTGCAAATGCTACATACATAGCATTTTGCGATTCTCAAATAGCGATTCTCTAAAAATCGCTATTTGAGAACCGCAAAATGTAACTTTCATACATATGGCCCTTAGTCAAAAGTGTCTGCCTTAAATCTGATTCAGGAGTTAATGTGCATTCTCTCCATTACTGCTCTAGTGAATGAAGTTGGCACAGATTTCTATGGATCAATGTCAGGACAACAATTAAACATTCCTTTACTTAAATCTAACCTTTTGGTTTTAGTGGACAACTGGTGTCAAACAACATGGTGTGCTTTTGGTTGTAGCTGAGTTGTGTATGAATAGAATGTGTGAGTGAGTATATGTGGTTGTGATTCTCGTCCTGGTTTATTAATACTGTTTTGTTTTAAAAAAAAAAGAGAAATCTATGTGTAGACAATGAAATTGTTAAAATGAATTTTTGTATATGTATCTTAAAAGAAACTATATGAAATACAGTAAATGATTATCTGTTTTTCAGAAAAAGGAAAAAATGACTTAATGAATTATGACAAGATCTCTAAAATAAAAATGAATAAATAAACCAAAAAAAGATGTATATGTAGTCTATGTATGCCTGTTACATTAGAGGTTTCCCAACAGTAAAGTAGTTATAGGTCAAGAGGGAGCTTTCTTTGCTGTTTCTGGTTCCCCTCCACTCCCTGACCTGAAAGTATATTTGGAGGGGGGTCCCTATTGTTAATCATAGGACAACAATTAAGACCTTTAGGCCCTGTGGAGGATGGAGAGAAGATTTGGACCGAGAAACATTCCCAGATTGCATTACTCTCTGAAACAACAGAAGAACATTGTTCTTTGATTGCTCATGTAGTCAAGGTATATCCAGAATAAGCATCCAAGTATAAGCTAACCTAGGCGTCTATGTATGATGCATGGGGTCAAGTGTGTCCTGCCTTAAAACCACTACATCACATACCACCAGAGATTATTTTTTCAGAATATTCTCAGCCATCAACTTTTTCATAGCAAAGTAGTGCTGCAAAATCACACCCTTAGGTCCCCACAAGGGTAAGCTGGGTTCCTTGCCACGGTAGTTCAGCTGGCTTAGCCCAACGTGCTATTAGTTGGACACTTTCATATTTACACAAACACCTTGTCAGCTCAAGCGTGCGTATATGAAATTTAAAAAGTCTGGAACTTAAGGCATGCACTGCTCTCTTCTAAATATTTATCTGTTTAACACTTACTAGAAACCATTGCGGATGATTTACTCTTTCTAAAGAGGGAAAGGAGTAAAAGTGGATAGAAATAAAATATGAGAGGGAAATGAATGAAGCATATGCTTCAGCATAATGACAGCTGATTTTGGAGCCAATGGTCTCCATTATTCCCCTTCCTGTTTGTGGGTTATCCTCTCATAACACTCTTGTTTTATGGAAAGAGTTCCCTTGTTCATAGTGCTGGAGGAGGTCACTTTGCAGATATTTCACTAAATTGGAAATCATTTACAACCATTGTGTGTGGTGAGACTAAGTTTCAGGTTAGTATGAAGAAAATGAATATGTACACAATTGTAAGAAAGCTCAGGGTGCACAAGGGGAAATGTAAATATGGGTTCTACCTAGTCTCAAATAAAGTGGGAAAAGTTAACATGGGAAAGCAAGATGGCGGCCGTGTGGATGGCTGCTTCACCCCCCCCCCCTCATGCCAGGCCTACTTTTTGGATAAGCGCTCCTCAGTGAGTACCTCTGGGGATGAGAGCAGGGATTGGCCTTTCTGACGTTCAGCTAGCTGCTTGGTTGCTCACGACGAAAGGCACACTCCTGTTATGTCATGTGCTGAGGCGGCTAATATACCATGCAGCCTGTTGGGTGGCCGCTGCTGCAAGAGGTCAGACAGAGCAGGTGGGGAGGAGCTAAAGTGGCCAGAGAGGGTTACCAGGGGAAATACGCATGATGCAGTGCGGAAGGGGGAAGAGACTATACCCCACAACCTGACAAATGAACTGATGGTGGATGGCAAATTAGCAGAGGACACTATGCGGCAAGAACAGCTTCTGCAATTGCCCTCTGGTGTGGTCACTAAAGCATGGTTAGACATGGACTCAGGGAATACATTTTTCATGTTTTTGGACCACTGATTAGTCGGATGAGGAGAGCTAGGTGAAAGACACTGCACTGAGCGAGATACGCAGTTGAAATGAGAGGCGGGGGCCAGGCATTGCGAGGCATCTAGCGACAGTACTGGAACAAATAGGAAGACAAGCATTTACAATGCAATGGTTTTGCCTTTGTTAAAGTTAGAGCTATTGGCATTGCTCTTGACATTTTTTTTATTTATGTTTTTTTCTAACATAAATAAATGGCATTGTCATTTACAATGCCAATAGCTTAATCTCTCGCAAATGCCACACACAAACACCCACAGAGAGCCCCCACACACACAGAGCCCCCCCACACAGAGCCCCCCCACACAGACACAGAGCCTCACACACAGCCACACAGAGCCCCCCTCACACAGAGCCCCCCCACACACCCACACAGAGCCCCCCCCACACACTGCAAGCCCTCCCCACACACTGCGAGCCCCCCCCACACACTGAAAGCCCCCCACACACACTGGGGATCAACATGAAAATAGGGCAATGACTGAGTTAGACCAAGAAGCAGGGGTAAGTGTATTCTGCACTCCTCAATACGTTGAATAATAGTGGGGATCACCAATCTATTGTCTTTGAATAAGTCAATAGGGACCCCATTTAGGCCCAGCACTTTGTTACCTCCCTTTAGGGTAATTTTGTGCAGTGCCACAGTGTAATCTGGGCACAGGATCTCTGGGGTTCGGTGTGCACCGCCCTGATAGATTTCTCTGCAGTGTCCGGAGTGATCTGTGTGCAGAAGTGCCCGAGCGTGATCTGTGTAGTGTCCGGTGTAACCTGTCTGCAGTGCCAGAGTGTGATTTGTGCACAGCATCCTGGCGGGTCTGTCTGCAGCGTCCGGTGTGACGTGTCCGATGTCAGAGGTGGGTCTGTGTGCAGTGTAAGAAAAACTGAGCGAGGTGTCCGGGTGCTTCTGTGTGTATCATCCGGTGAGGTACGTGTGCAGTGTCCTGGTGTGTCTGTGTGCAGTGCTCTGGTTGGTCTGTGTGCAGTGCCCGGTCGGTCGGTGTGCAGTGACCTGATGGATCTGTGTGCAGTGCCCTGGTGAGTCTGTGTGCAGTGCCCTGGTGTGTCTGCGTGCAGTGCTCTGGTGAGTCTGTGTGCAGTGCCCTGGTTGGGGGTCTGTGTGCAGTGTCCTGGTGTGTCTGTGTGCAGTGCCCTGGTGTGTCTGCGTGCAGTGCTCTGGTGGGTCTGTGCAGTGCTCTGGTGGGTCTGTGCAGTGCTCTGGTGGGTCTGTGCAGTGCTCTGGTGGGTCTGTGTGCAGTGCTCTGGCGGGTCTGTGTGCAGTGCCCTGGCGGGTCTGTGTGCAGTGACGTGGACTCTGCACTGCTCGGGTGGCTCTGCAGTGTCCCTAGCCGGCACACCGTCATCTTTGGGTGTAACATTCAGGGTCATCCAGGGATGAGGGCTCTCCTGTCAGAGGGGCAGATCCGCTGTGCAGGGGGGGGGGGCTCTCGCTGTCAGAGGGACAGATGTCCAGCTGTGCAGGGGGGGCTCTCGCTGTCAGAGGGACAGATGTCCAGCTGTGCAGGGGGGGGGTGCTCTCGCTGTCAGAGGGGCAGATATCCAGCTGTGCAGGGGGGGCTCTCGCTGTCAGAGGGGCAGATGTCCAGCTGTGCGGGGAGGCTCTCCTGTCAGAGGGGCAGATGTCTAGCTGTGCAGGGGAGGGGGAGATCGGTTTCAGAAAAACAATACAAGGATGAGCAGGGGGTGTCCCCTGACGGCATGGACCTCCAACACCAAGGCTGAGCTACCACCCTCTGCACTTACACTCTCTCCCTGCAAAGAGGGGGGGGGGGCTCGTCGTGTGGCACAGAGCGCAACATAAAGAGATGCCATTTTACACACCCTGCACTTACACCCTCTCCCTGCAAGGTGAGGCAGGTGTCATCATACGGAGGGGAGGAGGGGAGGGGGGTGGGCATCCCGGGGCACAGAGGGCAACATGAAGAGGTGCCATTTTACACACCCTGCATTTACACCCTCTCCCTGCAAGGTGAGGCAGGTGTCATCATACGGAGGGGAGGAGGGGAGGGGGGGGGGCATCCCGGGGCACAGAGGGCAACATGAAGAGGTACCATTTTACACACCCTGCATTTTTACCCTCTCCCTCCAAGGGGGGGGGCTGTTTTGGGGCACAGGAGCAACATGAAGAGATGTAGTTTTACACACTCTAATATAGAGGCAGACTCCCATATTAGAGAAAGGAGAGGTGGGGGGGGGGGGGCGGATGAGGGTGCAATGCCATTTTACACCCCTGATTTTCATAACTACCTACTTCTCCTCAAAATGTTTCCCAGACTTAATGACCAACCCGGGCCAAAAGCACATCCATCAATGGAATCTTTTGGGGCACCTGAGAGGCCCCGTGTGATTTCCATTTTTTAAAAAAAACAATGACGATCAGCCCGCAGCCAATCAGTGGCTATCTATCCGGACACACGCCGGCTAGATTAGCACGCGGGCTAATGACGCTGCTTAAAGGCACAATGGTCATCTGTTTAGAAACAGGGGTGATACAAGCTCTCCTGCCCCAGTCATCTGCACGTGCGCGCGCACACATCCAGAAATGCACGCGCACGGAAGCCACAAACAGAAGCACACAGATCCTCACACACAGACAAGCACACATAGAAACGCACACATTCGGAATCAAGCACACCTAATAACACAAATTGTATTCATGTGGCGCTTACAAACCGTTGAGGATGCGTTGAAACACACACACACACGGAATCGGGCACACTAAAACATACACATAGAATCACTCACGGAAACACACACCCACATAATCACAATCACGCACATACACAGATGCACACATACAGAGAATCACACACAGAAGTACCTATACACACTCACAGAAACACAGGCACACATAGAAGTACACACACCTACGCGCACACAGACAAAAACACACATTGTAAATTGTAATACACAAGCTTGTACACACAGAAACACACACACGAAACCACAAACACTGAAACACAAAAACTGCACCCACAAAAAAAACAAAATCACGACTACGCACATACAGATAATCACACAGACAGAAACACACACAGAAGCACACATACAGAGAAAGTATCACACACACAGGCGTATATATGCTCAGACAAGCACGCATAAAAACCCTAGCACAGAAAGAAGCACACGCGGAAACACAAAACAAAGACAAAAAAACACACTCTGTACCACACTTGCTCGCACACACAGAAAACGCACAGGTAAAAATGTACCACTCCACAAGGTGTGTGCGACTTTATGTTTTAAAGAGTATTTACTTACATATTGCGTGCAAGTACATTCTGTGCAGCTGGCAGGAGTGCACGGAAGGATGGGTAAAGCTCTGCGAAGCAGCCGTGAGTGCGTTGTATTTTACGCATCCCTTTTATCGAGGACGTAAATGTGCTGCTGATTTACATACATTACCACCTAAAAAAAATCTCATCTCCTTCCAAATACTAATGTCGGAGCACGCAAAACTACAAATGTTTTTAAAACCCTACCCCAAACTCAGATCCTTCTCGAGTGCTGTGGCCACGAGTTTTTGCAGAATTTCAGAAATGCTCAACTAAAAAAACACCTTTAGACATTTTTACTTTACCGTACGCCACATTATCGATTGTGTGTTTGTTCGGAGACATCTACGTTTCCTTTGCCCCTGCCGTGCTTTCTCACGAACTCGGACGTTTATTTATTGCACTTTCCGCTGAAATCAACAACCTGCATTTTTTTATGGCGGCGGCTGGACGAGAGCTCCCGCTCCTCGGGACTCTCCGGGGCCGCGGAGGGACGTTCTCTTTCCCCGGGGCTCCTCCTGTGCAAGCAGATCGACTCACCTGCACCTTGCGACGGCGGCACTTCTCCGGTCTCCCTTTTCGGCATGGGAGACCGGCAACATCGACGGCGGCAATCTCGCTGGCACTTCTCCGGTCTCCCTCTTTGGCATGGGAGACCGGCAACGTCCTCCGCATCTCCCGGGGCTCCCTCCAGGCCACGGGAGCCCCGCGGGCGCCGCCATACTTCTTGCCGTCTTCCTTCTTCCCCCGGGCTGCGGGGGGCGGGCACTTCCGGCCGGCCGCGCTAGGATTGGCCGGCCGGCCGGCCGGTCACTTCCGGGTCGCCGCGGGCAGCGCGGCGGCCCGTCTCTAGCTCAGGCAGGCGGGCGGCGAAGTTTCCCGAGGAGTGGGCTCCCTCGTGGACCAGCAGTGACGTCCACGCAGCTTCACCAATCAGGAGCAGGATAGTCACTGGTGCCGGTCACCAATCAGGAGCAGGATAGTCACTGGTGCCGGCAATGCCGGACCAGATTCGGGGGCGTTCCCGGCTTTCGGCTGACGTCGCGTGACGTCGGCAAAAGCCAAAGAATGTCGGGAACGCCCCCGAATCTGGTCCGGCATTGACGGACAGGCCCCTCGTCCAATGGCTAGGCTCCATTTATGGAGCCAGCCAATGAATGACGAGGGCCGAACCAAAGCCACACTACAGTTATCATCAGGATTTCGCCTGCGCGAAAAAGATGCGCAGAGCGCATCTTTTCGCCAGGCAAAACCTAAAAAAGGGACCTCAAAAGGAAAGGTCTAAAATGGAGACTAAGGAGCTTCTCTGGGACTATTCAATTATGCCTCGTCTAGAGCGGGATGCCCTGGGAGGTGGTAACCTTGCACAGGGCCCTCTAAGGCGGTATCACTGGAATCAATATATCAACGTATAACGGCACATCGAGAAGAAACATGCACAGAGAGTCGCACAACCCAGTCTGCCTATCACAAGCTGCAAGGGGCCATCCGAAGGGTTGCCAAGAACTGCACAGGATTATCTGAAAGATTAGAGGAAGCAGAGAATAGGATTGTGACACTGGAGAGTGAGGCACTGACAAACAAGAAAGCAACAAAAGCAACAAAGACTCTAGAAGCCCAAATGGTTGATAACAAATGGAAACTGGCAGATTTCGAGAACCGACTCAGGTGAAATAATCTCAGAGTCTTTAGGGGAGCCTTCCAAGAGTTCACTGACTGGGATCAAACGGTACACTGGGCCCATAGGTATCCCTTTAGGGAGAATTTGATGACTATCCAGGAAGGGGAAAAACCCAGAGCAATATTGATATATCTTGGAAATTTCCTGTTGCGCCAGGAAGTATCAGATCTGGCTCGTCCAGACAGGAAACAATGAATGGAGGGTTGTCCATTTTTCGTCAAGCCAGACTTTCATCCCTTTACTGTAGAAGGTTGTTGGAAACTGCACCAGTTAATACAACCATTACAAGTTAAAGGAGCACAGGTCCACTTAATGAACCCAGATAAGTTTAAGGTGGTCTGGCAATCTGAGATTAAGGGGAAAGCGTTTCAGCAAGGCCTTATCTCAGGTTAAACTATTTTAGCTCAAAGGATAACATGCTGGAAATCTCACTCTGCTTGTTCCAATGGTAGTTGTTTATATTTATATATGTTATGAGGGGAGTTATTTTTTTTATTTTTTGTTGTAGTTTTAGTTCAAGGGCACAGAGTTTCTGTGCGGGGGAGCAAATTGATTATTGGTTAAGAAGTGCATATAGGGCTTGTTATGGAGGGGTGGCAGTGCACCTTTATCAGTAGGACCTGGGCGGTCCAACTGTTTTCAAGAGGTGTTGAGGAAAGGGGGGGGTGGAGAGTTCGGGGGAGTTAGAGGGGACAGGTTGGCAGTAGAGGGGGCAAAAAGAGGAACATTTTGGTAAAATGTCACAAGGGGTAAGATCAGCTAAAGGCAAGGTGAGTTCTACAACGGCTAGGATTTTATTGCGTATTACTAACAGCAGCAGCAGCAGTACAAAAGTACCCCCACGGTGCTGAAATGTCAGGTTGCATGCTACATATTAGTACTATTAACATTTGTGGTCTCAACTATAGGGACAAGAGAGGCAGGGTTGCCCTGGATTAGAGTGTTATGAAGTCAGATGTGGTCTGCATACACAAAACTCATTTCGTGGGATAAAAGGGGATGGCTGAATGATCTTGGTCTGTCAATGTTGACATGTACACGCACAGGTTTCATATTTTGGGGGGTGACTGGGCTAGTAAAAAAAATCTATTTGTTCCAGTAATCGGGTAAAGGAGGACACATTTGGTCGTGGGGCCATTGTCGAGTGAGGGGTTTGGGGTGCTCATTTTATGGTGTGCTCAATATCAATCAATCATGGGTTTGTTGGAGCAGCTACTCACCCTAATGGGTCTCTAACCGCTGGGGGCCCGCAGCTCCTGGATAATGTTGAAGAGCCATGTCTTGAGGTCCTTCAAGAACTTGGGGAGTGATGGTGTCTGTCGGAGGTGGAGAGGGAGGGAGTTCCATGCCTTGGCAACAAGAAGGGAGAAGGAGTGTTCTCATGTTCTCGCCTTCTTGATGCATGGTACCGTCGCAAGGGAGAGCTGGGCTAAGCGGAGGAATCTTTGGGGTGCATGGAACAAGAGGTGGTAGTTCATGTAGGCGAGTCAGGAGTCATGGAGGGCCTTGTGGGCATGGGTGAGAAGCTTGAAGGTGACTCTCTTCTCGACAGGGATCCAGCAGAGTGATCGTAGGTTTTGGCTGATGTGGCAGTGGTACGGTAGGTTCGGGACTGGTCTGGCAGCGGCGCTCTGGACATTCTGGAGTTTGCGGGTGACTTTTTTGTTGAACCCAGCATAGAGTGCATTGCTGAAGTCCAGTCTGCTGCTGATGAGGGTTTGGGTGACAGTTTTCCTGCATTCAAGGGGACGTCAAAGCCCAGCTCACCTGAGTTTCTGTTCAGTTCTGATGGAGGTTGAAGACAGTCCGACCCCACCCTGAAACTGCTTGTTCCAGCACACTAGTTTTAAACAGTGCACTAAGAACCAGAAGCTCAAGGGAAGGGGGGAAGTGGATAAAATAAAAAAAGAGAGACAACACCATTCTTGCGTTTCCACTGTAGAAGTGCTGCTAAAATCTGCGGCCCTCTCGGACTTCTTGTAGAAACTGGTACCTAATGAAACATAAATAAAGAACAGATACGTGCAACCTATCCCTAAAAGAGTTCCTGACTAACCCTTAATCTAAACTTCTTTCAGGTATTAAAAAGTTTTGCACTTATGTGTTGCTGAAAAGGGACACTGATCAGTCTAACCTTGTCCTCTTTCTCTTTTGCAGGTCAATTGTAGTGGACAGAAGAGGGGCTGAGGCAAGAAGGAGCCGGAAACCGGAAGAAGGAGGAGCCAGCAGCCCCGCCCGTTGAAGCCAATGAAGGTCTGGAGAGAGCAGGAGTGCCAGCGCCGAAGGATCTGTTCTCAGGTAAGTGGGAGGTAGACAAGCACTGGGTGAGGCTCATGGGCTGCCTTTTATAGACAGGGCTGGGTGTGGTTCGAAGAACTGGGTGTGGTTCGAAGAACTGGGTGTGGTTCTCACAAGCAGGTGTGCAGAGTTTCTGTTATTATGCTAATGAGTTGAAGTAGCACATGGCCTAGGGAGGAGTGCTCTAAATAAGCCTTGGTAAAAGCAAGGTCCAATGTGCAAACAAGACAGCAATGTCCAAACTTGTGAATACATTAAGCAACATACACAGAAGTCTTAAGGAGGGGCTGCAATAACAAGAAAGGCTTTCAATAGTATGTTTAAAGAGAGCTATTACAGAAACCACTAGTGCAATGAGAGGGGACATGCTCTTTGCTGTGCACAAACCCTAACAGTCGCCCCCTCAAAGGTCCTCCTACTGGACGGGGTTTCCCTGGATTTTTTAGATAAAACTGTCTAATCAACCGTGGGGCATGTGCATAGGACGCTGGTTCCCATGAATTCTCAGTTTCGCCATATCCTTTCCATTCTACTAAATAAAACAGAAGTCCATGAATTCTTTTTGCGTCTTTTATGCTTTTCACTTCATATTCTAGATTTCCCCTAATTGGTATGGGTGGAGGTGGTGGTTCGGGTCGGGTATTTGGGTTGTACGGCTTAAGCAAGGACACATGGAATGTAGTATGTACTGGGTATTCTTTTGGTAAGTCCAATTTTACTGTTACCGGGTTTACTATGGCAGTTATACTAAAGGGTCCAATGAAACGTGGTTGCAGCTTTCGGGATCCCTCTATATTTAGGTTCTTTGTGGAGAGCCATACTTTGTCACCGATTTTATACATTGGGGCCTCAGATCTGTGTTTGTCTGCCTGTCTTTTCATGCTTTCTTTGTACTTTAATAAATGTTTCCTGGCCTTGTCTTGTATGTCACCTAATCTTGTTAGTCTATCTGTTACTGTAGGCAACAGGGAATCTTCTAATAAAATGGGTATAGCTCTTGGATGATACCCCTGCATGAAATAGAATGGTGAGCAAAGTAGAGCTGCATGCTCAGTATTATTATAAACAAACTCCGCTACAGGGAGAGCTTCCAACCATTCACTAGAATAATCAGCCAATAAACAATGTAGCGTTTGAAGTAAGGTTTGGTTCAGTCGTTCAGTTTATCCATCTGTTTCTGGATGGAAAGCAGTAGATAATGCCACATCTATTTTCAGTTTTTCGCATAATTTTTTCCAAAATCTAGAGTTGAACTGACTACCTCGTTCGACACCACTTTACTTGGCAAACCATGTAAACGCACAATTTCTCTTATGAAAATATCGGCAAATTCTGCCGCAGTTGGCAATTTCCGTAATGGTACAAAATGTGCCATTTTAGACAAAAAATCCACTATCACTAACACTGTTGTGAAGGATTATACCGGTGGTAAACCTACGATAAAGTCTACACTCACAGTGTGCCAAGGTTGTTTGGGTGATGGCATTGGTATTAACAAACCATTAGGGGCCTTAAGAAAAGATTTATGTCTTGCACAAACTGGACAGGTAGTGACAAATTGCTTAATGTCCTTACTCATATTATCCGACCAAAGGTGTTTTCGCACATTTTCCAGGGTTTTTACCCAGCCAGGATGACCTGCCAATGGTGAGGCGTGATGCCAAATTATCATCTGTGTTTGTAATTCTGTGGTGGTCACTAACAGCATGTTGTCGTGATACAATAAACCTCGTTGTATTGAGTTATGGGAATCCTTTAACCAATCTTGAGGTGCTATTTGCATGTGTGCATTATATAGATCTGTGATGAAATCCTTCTGTTGTACTGGTGCCAAAGGTTTTTGGGGAGGAATAATGGGTTCTCCTATTTTGTCTTGTTTCATGTCTCAGGTATGTCTGTATCTAGATAATACATCAGATTGAATTTGTTGTGCACCTGGTCTATAGGTTATAACGAAGTCAAATGTACAAAAAAAATTTAACCAGCGCATCTGACGTGGAGTTAATGCTTTTAGTGATCCAAAAAACTGTAGGTTCTTATGGTCAGAAAATATGGTAACAGGGTACTTGGCTCCCATTAAATGGTGCCTCCATTCAGAAAAGGCTACTTTGATAGCTAATAGTTCTCTTTCAGCCACAGTGTAATTTTGTTCAGCTGGTAATAACTTTTTGGAATAGAAGGCTATAGGATGTAATTGGCCATCTACTGCATCTCTTTGAGAGAGAACCCCTCCTAAAGCTACTTGTGAAGCAACCGCTTCAACAAAAAATGGCAAGTCAGAATCAGGATGTTTCAGAATTGGGGCTGAAGTGAACTTTTGTTTCAGTAGTTGAAAGGCGTGTGCCGCCTCATCAGAACAAAGAAATCGTTGCCCTTTCGGCAACAAGGTGGTTATTGGGGCTGCAATGTCTGCAAAATGAGAAATAAACCTCCTATAAAAATTGGCGAAACCCAGAAATTTCTGAACATCCTTCACAGATGATGGTCTGGCCAATCAGTTATAGCACTAATTTTCTTTTCACCCATAATTATTCCTTGAGGTGACAGGCAGTATCCTAAAAAGTCCACTTTGCTGACATTAAAAGTACATTTTTCTAGTTTAGCAAAGAGATGATTTTCTTTTAACTTTGATAATACTGCACGAACATGTTGGGTATGTTCTTCTGGGTTCTTAGAGTAAATGAGGATGTCATCTATATACTATGACACAAACGTCCAGGAATTCGTGTAGGACCTCATTTATAAAGAATTGAAAGGCCGCAGGGGCATTACACAACCCAAAGGGCATTACTGTGTTCTCAAAATAGACCAAACTTTGTCTTGAAAGCTGTCTTCCACTCATCCCCCTCTTTTATTCGAACCAGGTGGTAAGCTCCCCACAGATCTAGTTTAGTGTATACAGTAGAATGTCTTAATTGATCCAACAACACAGGTATTAGAGGAAGAGGATATTTATTTTTTATTGTAGCCTTATTTAGTCCTCTATAGTCGATATACACGCGCAGAGATTTATCCGGAGATGTGGAATGCCGGATGAACCCAGACTGTAGTAGGTCGTCTAGGTAGGTTCTTAAATATTTGGTCTCTTCGTCAGTCAAGGCATATACTCTGTTACTAGGTAAAGGGGCCCCTGGGATAAGATCTATACGGCAGTCATATGACCGATGTGGGGGCAACACACTAGCCTTCACTGGATCAAAAACGTCTTTAAAGTCAGAATATTCAGGAGGGAGACTTGGTTCGTCTTGTGTAACACTAGCACAGTGTATTACTGTGCTCTGTTCTGTACCTGTTTCTTGATAGCAATTGGTTCTACAGAATGAGGAATCCAAAGTAACTGTTCTGTTCACCCAATCAATTTTTGGGTTATGAGTTGTTAACCAGGGTACCCCGAGAACCAAGCCAAAATTAGGGGTATCTATCAGTTCAAAGCTAATCATCTCTGTGTGCCCGTTTTGACAAACCATGACAAGGGGACCTGTTTGTTTTGTGATTAATCCAGAGGTCAATTCTGACCCATCCACTGCACATACTGCTTCTGGACAAGGCTTTAGGCAAATAGGAAGACCTAATGTGTTAGCTAACTTATTATCCACAACAATTCCTGTTGCTCCTGAATCCAGTAGGACAGGGAGAGAATGTCTAACTTGGGTAGTAACAATTAAAAAGATCTGAATTATGAAATGTCTAGGTATGTGCGGTACCATGAAGGCTGCAGAATTAGAGGTTTGATTAGGATGTTTTCTCGAACAAGTAACCTCCCCCCTTGTCGAGCTTAATCGTTTCCCGACTCAGTTGAGGAGATAGAGGAAACAGTACCTTTCGTGAAGCTTTAGGTTTTACTGGACATTCTCTGGCAAAATGTCCTGCCTTGTCACAATATAAACATAATTGAAGTTTTCTCCTTCTTTCTTTTTCCTCTGACGTGAGTGGACCTCTGAGTGTTCCTATTTGCATAGGCTCAGGGAGTTTATTATCTGTGTCTTTCTTCTCATGTCTAATAAAAGTTAACTGCGATTCCAGTTTGGATTTATCTCCCTTTCTTTCTCCTAGTCTGTGTTCCAATTTCACGACTAAATCTACAAAGTCAGAATAGTCTTCTCGCAAATCAACGATAAGAGCCAGCGCGTCTTTTAACTCGTCTCTTAAACCTTTATAAAAAAGGAAAACACACTTTTCTTCTGGCCAACGTGTCTCGGTGAGTAAAGGATTACAACTAGTGAGATAGGTCAATAAATCCTTGTTACCTTGTTTAAGATTTAAAAGCTCATTATCACTTGCCTGCATAAAAGTGTGTTTTGCAAAAAGGCTGGTCATAGTACATTTAAATTGATTCCAATTATGGAGGATGGGATCATCTCTGTCGATGAAAGGAATTGACCAATTGGCTGCTGTACCGCCCAAATAAGACAAGACGAATGCCACTTTCTTAGCATCAGTAGGGAACTGTTGTGGTTTACAAACGAAGTGTAATTGACATTGATTGATAAAAACATGGAATTTGTTACTATCACCATGAAAACGTTCAGGTCCTGCTAAAGGCACAGCATTAGGAACATTAACAGTAACCTCAACAGGGGGAGGGAAAGTTGTATGTTTTGCTCGCACCCCTGTCTCTGAGGAGGTTTTAAACAAAGGCGTAAAAGCTGTGTTCCACTGGGATTCCCTAGGTTTATACCTGCTTAAATCCGGTTTTAAAAAGATGTTTTCCAACTTTAATTTCTCTATTTCCTCTTGCATATGTTGCAAGATGCCAGACACTGATTCATTATGGGCCAAGTCCTCGTTTAGGGCCTGCGCCATATCTGTGGCATCAATGCCCTCTGTTTCTTCCCCGGCATTCATCGTCCAACAGAACTGAATATTTTAAAGGCTTGTGCTTCTGTCAAAGCCCAGCTCACCTGAGTTTCTGTTCAGTTCTGATGGAGGTTGAAGACAGTCCGACCCCACCCTGAAACTGCTTGTTCCAGCAAACTAGTTTTAAACAGTGCACTAAGAACCAGAAGCTCAAGGGAAGGGGGGAAGTGGATAAAATAAAAAAAGAGAGGCAACACCGTTCTTGCGTTTCCACTGTAGAAGTGCTGCTAAAATCTGCGGCCCTCTCTGACTTCTTGTAGAAACTGGTGCCTAATGAAACATAAACATAGAACAGATAAGTGCAACCTATCCCTAAAAGAATTCCTGACTAACCCTTAATCTATTTAGAAATTCTCTTCTAAAAGTACCTCTTGGATCCTGGTCTTTAGCTTCCCGGTTTGGAATGTGTTACTGTTCTGGGATGTGCTTTCTATTAGTGTAAAACTTCTGTAATCAAACGAATATCATTATCAGAATTACCAACATCTAACATTCACCTTAATATAACTAAATCCTAAATTCCTAATAGCAAACTCACTTTTCACACATTTCCAGACTTCTTATAAAACAAATACTGTACTTTTACAGCAAATTACCGCAGGTAATTTGTGCAAGTCCTTCATTTGCTGTTTGCCTTGCTGTCAATGGTTTCTTCTGTTCGATTCTTAAAAAAGTTCCATGTAAAACAATGTTTATTTCACAAAGTTCTACAAAGTAGTCTTGTAACAAAGGGGTTTGAAGAACAAAGTTCGTGGGAGATATCTTGTTCCAAATTGTCTTTACATGAATCCAGAAATCGCCGACAAAGTTCTTTCAGGTAATAAAAAGTTTTGCACTTACTTGTTGCTGAAAAGGGATACTGATCAGTCTAACCTTGTCCTCTTTCTCTTTTGCAGGTCGATTGCAGTGGACAGAAGAGGGGCTGAGGAAAGAAGGAGCCGGAAACCGGAAGAAGGAGGAGCCAGCAGCCGCGCCCGTTGAAGCCAATGAAGGTCTGGAGAGAGCAGGAGTGCCAGCGCCGAAGGATCTGTTCTCAGGTAAGTGGGAGGTAGACGAGCACAAGCACTGGGTGAGGCTCAGGGGCTGCCTTTTATAGACAGGGCTGGGTGTGGTTCGAAGGGATGGGTGTGGTTCGAAGAGCTGGGTGTGGTTCGAAGAACTGGGTGTGGTTCTCACAAGCAGGTGTGCAGAGTTTCAGTTATTATGCTAATGAGTTGAAGTAGCACATGGCCTAGGGAGGAGTGCTCTAAATAAGCCTTGGTAAAAGCAAGGTCCAATGTGCAAACAAGACAGCAATGTCCAAACTTGTGAATACATTGAGCAACATACACAGAAGTCTTAAGGAGGGGCTGCGATAACAAGAAAGGCTTTCAATAGTATGTTTAAAGAGAGCTATTACAGAAACCACTAGTGCAATGAGAGGGGACATGCTCTTTGCTGTGCACAAACCCTAACAGTGGAATCCAGTTGAAGGTCCTTCGGAGTAGGCAGAGGGTGGGGTAGCAGGAAGAGTTGACAGTGTTAATCTGGCAGTCAGTTTTGAGTTCGGAGTCCAGGATGATTCTGAGGTAGCGTGCGTGGTCTTTTGGGGCGGGAGGGTCCCCGAAGGTGGGGACCACCAGGTGTTATTCCAGGCGTCAGAGTGTGGGCCCGTGATGAGTACTTCGGTTTTGTCTGTGTTGAGTTGTAGTTACAAACAGGGGCCACCCTAGAACCTGAACCAGGGTTAGCTAACACTATCATTCAAACAATGTTTCAAGTGCACCACTTGGAATAGAAGCAATTCTGATTAAAAAGAATTAAACTAGGGAAAAGACCTCCCGAGTGAAAAAATAAAAAGATCAAGAAAAGAAAGGCGATACCCAACTATTAAAACACCTAATACCCATGTGCAAATTATTTCTTTTACATGTCGAAAGGATTTTTTTAATATTATCAGAAAAAGCATATCAAAAACCCATACAGAACAATAATAATAGTGATCACACAGTTACACAAACAGTGTTACAAATATAAACAATGACAGGTGTAAACAGACAAGTAGTGGCTCAGGGAAAATACAAAAGCAGGTTTCAAAACAAAACAGAAACATAGAAAAACAATTGTGTCCTCATTAGTTAAAGCCACATCTTTGGCGTCAATGGCGTTTCAACCCATTGATAAATAAAAGGTCATCATCAGGACAGAATGTCAAATGTAGGAGCATCCGCTGAGTTTCAATAAAAAAAATCTAACTCGTCACGAAGAGCGTTTCTACATGGAACGTGAATCAAGCACAGATGCATTCATGAATTCAATGCAAGAGGAGGCGAAAGCACAATCTGCTGGTATGTCAAGAAAAGTTCTAAAAGGTATTATTGATAAGAATCTGTAATTTTTGTTAGAACCTAAATTGTCTACAAGAAATCTGGCCTGGCAGTTCAGGCTGGACTGTTCCCATTGGGCGCAGGGTCAAGAATGATTTGCATATGGCTGGGTCCAAACTGGAACGGCATGGTGAGCAAAAAAACTATGGATTTAAGCCCATATCTCTGTACTGGGGTGAATGTATGACATTGTCAGTAATACTTTCTTCGATTATATATAGAGACCCACGCGGAGTTATGAATGAACAAGCACCCAGTACCAGCGACTCCAATTCAAATCTGAGCAGCAACTGCAGCATATATTCGAATGACAGCTCGACAGTAGGAGACGTAGACGAAGAGCCGCCAATGGTACTTGATTTGGGCGAAGAGGTTGATTTTTTAGTCAACGCACGATTGCAGACTCTGCGCCCACGGAAGCAACAACAAAAACAGCAGAAAAAAGGGCCAGAATCAACCGTCGCAGAAAAGAACAACGCCGAAAAAACAAGTACAAAAAACAACAAAAAGAACATTTTTTGGCACAAGAACAAGAAATGAATGAAAAAACAATAGTCAATCTTTCATCTGCAACTTTAACAGCCGCAGAAAAACAATTGCTCAGTCTTGGCCTCACTTACTGTCCTCTTACAGATTTCAATTACACAGCTGCAAGAATAGATGTGTTCCGCTACATTCGGAAACTGAAGCTGTGCAAATTTTTCAAAATCAAAAAAAGTTCCAACATTGTGGATTCCAACGTAGTGGAACCCACCACTACAACTCTCCAGGCTTCCTACATCAGAGGCTTACTTACCTTATGTCAACTGGGTGAGGGCTCTAATGATATGAACAATGATTTGTCCACGCAAGAGGAACTAAGGAATGCTGAAATTCAGCAAATTGGAGCAGGATCTAGTCCTTTCAAACCATCATCCAGCTTCATGCCCACTATGCCAAGAGATGCAATAGACTCTTTTCATGATGTGGTGACTTCAGACCTCAAGAAACTGTACCACCAGGTGAAGCATCGAGGAAGAATCAAGCAAGATCAAGAAAACTAAAGGTAACTAAATTAAAAAATGATCATCAGAATGTGGTGTGCAGTTCTGATAAGGGAGGTAATATCGTGATCTGGCCTCAAGAACAATATATTGCTGAGGCTACCAGACAACTCCCAGAAACTGCATGCTACATGAAAACATGTGTGAAGCACTATGACTTAGCTAGGGAGAAACTAAGGAAACTCCTCTTTCAATATAAGAGGGAGGGTTTGATTTCCATTCAGGAATTCAAATTTCTCCATGTTGAATCACCAGTCATGGCACGCTTTTACCTTATACCAAAAGTCCATAAAGAAGTAATTCCAGTTCCAGGACGGCCCATTATATCGGCCATCAATAGTATGGGGGAACATCTTGCTCAATACATAGACTATTTCCCGCAACCCCTGGTTGTCAACTTGCCCACCTATATCAAAGATACGGGACATTTCTTGGATAAAATCAAAAACATCGCTTGGACTGAAGACTCCCTCTTGATAACGCTAGACATTGAGGCTCTGTATACGAGTATAGAACACCAAACTGGACTCAGGGCTCTTGAACATTTCCTGAGTACCAGACCAGCAGACTGTTATAACCACAGCAAAATGCTGGTTGAGTTGGTGTCTTGGAGCCTGAATCACAATTATTTCATGTTTGGCAAAGACATTTACTTACAAAAGAGAGGAGTGGCGATGGGGGCCTGCTTTTCCCCTAGCTACGCATGCTTGCACGTGGGCTATTGGGAGAAGCAGGTCCTCATGGGTACACATCATGACATCTTTTCAGAAAATGTGCAAATGTGGGCAAGATTCATAGATGATGTGTTTTTAATTTGGAGAGGGGATGAAATTAGTGCACTTGCTTTTATTGAAAGACTTAACGCCAATGAGTTTAACTTGAAGTTTACTCATCACATTAGTAGCAAATCAGTTGATTTTCTAGACGTTAAGGTATTTCCTAAATCAGGCAGTCTGGCAACCACCCTCCATAGAAAGCCTACTGCGGGCAATTCCACTCTGCACGCTAGCAGTGCCCACCCGCATCATACAATCGAGAATATCCCTTATGGGGAACTGCTCCGCCTCAAAAGAATTTGCAGCAGTGAGGATGAATTGGAAAAATTTACTATGGAAGCCCTTAGTAGGTTTAAAACCAGAGGGTACCATGATGATACTCTTACAAGAGCAGTTAATAAAATGAAACAAAAATCCAGAGACTGCCTCCTTGAGCAGAAAAGAGTAATCACTACAACCAGTGAAGACCCTGAAAATTCAGCTATTAGATTTATAACACCATACAGTTGCCAAAATAGAAAGATAAGATCAATTCTTACGGAAAGTTGGCCAATTCTTCAAACTGATGGCGTTTTGTCAGCTGAACTCCCTGATAATCCTAAGATCACTTTCAGGAGAGGACCTTCTTTACGCAACCATGTAACCAATTCATTCCCTGAATTACTCAAGCAAAAATCCTGGTTCCCGCAACGTCGAGGATTTTTTAAATGCTCAAGTTGCCGAGCGTGCAAATTTGGTATTAACACCAGCACCTATATGACCCCATTCAGTCCAGTGCCAATACAGATCAAGGGTAATTACAGTTGCAGGACAGAATATGCGGTTTACGTCCTGGCGTGAACTTGCGGCCTGAGGTACATGGGGGAGTACTCGGCTTGCGGTGCACGGCAGGATATTGCAGCATCTTCGAGCAATTGTAAACAATGACAACTCCTACCCAGTGGTGAGACACTTCAAAAGTGTGCATAACAACAATTTGGAGTGTCTTAGCTACTTTGTGTTGACTTCTGTACCCCAACCCCGCAGGGGAGGGGATAGAGACAAAATGCCTGGTCAACTTGAGTCCAAAATGATACTTGAACTTGATACCAAGGTACTAAATGGTCTTAACACCACAGAAGACCTGTATCATTTTCTTTAGGGTGGTCTTATCCAATTCATATGATTACTGTCTGTATACCACCCTGACCTAATGAATCGTTTCAACACCTTCTAGTATAAACCGCTCCTTTTGTATTACATCTGTTTTCCTCGTCCAAAGGTTATTTCCTTCACTGTTTAATTCTTTATATTTTTGTCATTCACCCTGATTATTTTTCATTTTTGGACTTAAAGTGAATGTAGATAGAAAGTTTATCCTTAGTATACACCAAATATATATAAAAAAATGTGGTCTTTTCACTTATCAATATAGAAGTTGGGGGCACATATACAAGAATGGAGATCTATTACCAGACGTAGGCTACATATCTGAGATCAGAGGGGCTGCCATCATTTTTAGATGTCCCCTTAGCATCATCACCAGTAGGGGTTGTCATCATTTTGAGATATCCCCACAAGATTGTAAATAACATATATGGTTTTTAACATACAGTATTTATTGGCATCTTTTGTACTTGATATAATGTTTACATTGCATAGGATTGCACATTCATATAGGATAAGTGTTTAGAATAATAATCCTTTTGATATATAAATGGTTTTTAAGTATTTATCATATACTTTTTAACGGAATTGTTTATATGTATAGATTTCAATATTTACAAATTCGGATTATTGTCATTAGATACTCTTTTAATCTTATATTACTGTATTCAACCATATTTCAAGCATTTATGCAGAAACAATCTTGTTATTACTCATGAATTCATTCAGTGAATAATTGGTATTTGGGAGACATAACCACTGTAAGGTATTTACACCCACCTGTATTCTTGGATATATCATAGAAACGTAGTAGTATTTCCTCCATGTCTAATACAATCACATGGTGTGCACTAGCATTTTAAAAGTTCAGGCATGATGGGTAAACATTTGACTGTGATCAAGGGCATCTGCCCGAAACGCGTCAGTTTTCGCTTCTGCTGCTCAGTTTGCTCATTAAATCGCCTTATATTGGACTCGCTTAGTCTTCTGTTGGTCCTGGGGACCTGGGGCTACAGTTTTGCTTATGTTTCGAGCATATATATATATATATATATATAACCATTACAGCACATAATAATAAAACTTGTTAAAATGTATAAAACAGATATTAGTATATACACTAATGGACATAGCACCACATACGTAAACATAATTTCATTTCGCTTATTATCACATCACGATCGTTTTCCTACATTTAAAAAGTTTTTTTAAAAAGCAGTAACAGAGGCTACAACAAATTGTGTCTCTAATTGTTGGAGAGCCACAAGTGCTAGGCGACAGAACCTCATACTAAATGTTTTCGAACTGGGATAATCCATATTTTCCTCTGTACAGAATAGAATTTGCAGAAAAATATCATATGTACAGTAGACTGGTCAGAGATCTCATCACACAGACATTTACATAACTGTTTTGACCAATCGTTTACAGCTGGAAAACTTAATGATCTATACAGAGTACCCAGGAGGAAGAGCATCAATAAAAATATGTCATAGTCATTCGTTATCAGACATAGGTATGGCTGCAGGCTAAAAGTTGTTAATGTAAGATTATGTGCTTGCACCGTGGTTTTGCTAATTTCAACACATAATCTCTGTTCACTCAGATAGCTCAAGCATTGAATCTTGAGATTTTTCCTAGACAGTCTAACATGGTGAGTGGATCATCATAAAATTCTTGGTGGCCTAAATTATATAGAAAAGATTTAACATAATTTAGCCATCTAATATATACCATACCATCCAGGCCCCATACAGTCTTCTAGGCCCCCTCAATAAAATGTGTTTCCTCTGTTGTCCATATCCTATGCCACAACAGGACAGGTTGGATCTTTATTAGGTCTTCTAGATATGTCAAGCCTAGTTCTGTGTGGCATATAAAGGAGGAGGTACTGTTGGGAACCATTAGCAAAAATTTTAAAAACATATTTTCAGCTGCCTGCAGAGAGCTTACGTCCGCATACCCCCATATGCCTGCTCCATATGATGCGACAGTAACACATTTCGCTTTATATTTAATAATTCCATCGTGGGACGTCTGCCTAATTTGCTACAAAAATTTGAGAGTGCAGATAAGGTCTTTGTATACAGTAATCTCGTTTCTTTAACAGCCTGCACCCATGACCCCGTACGATCAAATAGAATTTCAAGGTAGGAACATTTATTTGCAGTTTCGATCCGTTTTCCATCAATAAAAATTGATCTAGTCTTTATACATCCTGACCCACAATTCAAAGTAGTAGTTTTAGATGAATTAATAGTAAGGGCCCGTTCTGACATAAAGTTTGCAAAACTGGTTATGACCCTTTGAAGTCCCAACGGTGTACGGGCCATTTGGACTACATCGTCAGCGTATAACAATGCGGGAATGGGGCGTTTACCAGCCTCTGGTAGGTCCTTACATTCCTGAACCAAAACCTTTTCAAGATCGTTTATGTAGAAGGTGAAAAGAAACCGGGCGAGGACACAGCCTTGCCTCATGCCACATCTCACTTTAAAGTGACCAGTACATTCCCCACCCGCCCCGAACCGTACCCTTGCCTTTGCCCCCAAAGTATAGCTCTCTTAAAAAAGAAATTAAAACTGGTTCAACACCCAACTCCTCTAAAATCAACCATAGCTTGTTATGCCTTACACAATCAAACGCCGATGAGAAGTCGACAAAGGCCAAGTACAGGGCTCCCTTTTTTGCTTTAATGTATTTATTCATTAAAATATTTACATAAAGGCCCTGCTCAATTGTGCCCAACTTCTTACGAAAGCCAAACTCCAAATCACTTATCACAGACCGATACTCCGCCCAATCCTGGAGTCTATTCGATATGACCAGACCCACAATTTTCACTGTTGAGTCCAACAACGATATCGGTTGATAACAAGCCGACTCGGACCTATCCCCTTTTTTAAATATTGGTACAAGAATAGACTCATACCATGTCGAAACAAAGCCAGCAGAACTACAGGCATTGAACACTTGTGTCAACAGTGGGCCCCATAATGCAATATTAGCTTTAAAGATGTCAACAGGGACACCATCCGACCCTGCTGCCTTCCCACCCGTACTTGCAGCAATGGCCAGGTTTACCTCACTTAACTCAAAATGAAGCACTTTTCCTTGATCCCTAAGAAATGTACCATGCTCCGGCTCAGCAACTATACTATCTTGTGACCCTGAGAATAACTCATCATACAGAGAGGAGAAGTGCTCTATCCACCGATGCTCTGGAATTGCCACCTCAATTGTTGTTTTGTCATTATCTAAGGAATGGTGCAATAACTGTCTTCCAGAAGGCACCGGAATCTCTAGCACTAGAGGCTTCACGTAGGGCTATCCATGCATCTGCTCTTAACATATCTCTTCTGCCTTTTAGGGCACACTTCTCTGATCTTATCCCTATCTTTTTCTTCCATGTGTAGGGCATGCTAAAGCTTTCTATTAGTACAATTTGGATCAAACCATCCTTTTTTCCTTTGTTTTTTTCCCCACTATTTACATTAACAGTAAGTGCCCTCTTAATATGGCCTGTGATGTCATTAAAACCATCAACGATTTCTTTGGGTGTGGTATTATCATCCAGGGTGGTCATGATCTTATCATAACAATTTGTTAAATCAACCATAAAATCTTTGGGTTCCACTTTATCCCAACTTAAAGTATAACCATTTTGCCTTGATAGGGTTATATTCTCCAATATAGGATTGGGGCTATTAGCCTTACTCATCTCATGACTCAATATCAAGATACCCACACTCTGTGCAAAGTGGTCGCTTAGTGCAATCTGGTGATTACAAAAGTCAACAATACTTGAACAATACCGATTTGAAACCAAAATAAAATCTATTGTAGAAAAAATTCCACAACCATTAAAAGTAGGACAAAAGGGAACGGGGGGACTACTTAAAGTGTTAGCAAAACCCAGATCAAATTGAAATACAATTTCATTTAAACTATCACCATACCTTGTATGCGGGAAGGGAAATGGGGAAAAATAATCTCCATATCATACGCGATTCTGCAGTTCCTGGTATCCGCATGTTGGCAGAGAGCAGTGTCAATCCCCCCCCAGACTATAATCATTGTTCTGCACTCATTACGTCCATCAACTGTTCTTTTTACAAGAAACCATGGCGATCTAATATCAGTTCATAGATAGTCCCGCGGTCATGCTGGTTCAAGGCATCCCGGTCAGTGCGCTCAATTAAATGTCTATTTCCAAGCCGCCTCGTCCCACCAGCATGCCAGCTCACGTCACTTCCCAAACTCTTGCTGAGGGAGCGGGACCACAAAGTGTTGCTCCAGGCGTTGAAGTGTGGGCCCATGATGAGTACTTCGGTTTCATCTGTGTTGAGTTGTAGGCAGCTGTTCTTCATCCACCTGGCGACTGCTTCCATTCCTTCTTGAAAGTTGTGTTTGGAGATGTTGGGTTAATTGAATAGGGAGAAGATGAGTTGGGTGTTGTCAGCGTACGATACAATGTTGGGTCTGTGGGATCTGACAATTTTATTTATTTATTAATTAATTTATTTATTAATTAAATTTATTGAGCGCGACAGCTACCCATAAGGGTTTCCCGGCGCTGAAAGACAGATACAACAAGACACCGGGCAAAAAAAAAGTTAGAGATCAAAAAGCCAGGTTTTCACCGCTCTGCGAAATCGCATATGACAGTTTTCCATCCGAATGGCCAAGGGAAGTGAGTTCCACAGTCTGGGTCCTAAGTTCGCAAAGGAACCACCGCCCATTCTGGTAAGTCTAAACTTCGGTACATTGAAGAGATGGTGGGATGAGGAACGAAGTGAGCGAGCAGGAAGATAAGGGCTGACAAGGGCCTGAAGGTAAAGGGGAGCTGATCCGATTTTAATCTTGTGCATAAAGCTCAATGCTTTAAACTTTATCCGATTTTCAACACGGAGCCAATGCAGCTCCCTCAGGCGTTCTGTAATATGGTCACGTTTCCGACAGCCACAGAGAAGCCGAGTCGCAGCATTTTGTACCAGTTGAACGCGCCGTGTGACGGCCTTGGCAGACCCTAGGTAGAGCACGTTGCCGTAATCTAACCTAGAGGTTACCAAGGCATTCACAACGGATCTCTGGGTGTTATCGGGGAGTATCTAAAAGATTTTACGCAGCCATCGTAAGATGGAAAAACAGGTGGCTGCGACTTTGTTGACCTGATCTTTCATGGATAGTCCCTCAGCGGTAATTATTCCCCGATTTCGCACTTGTTTAGACGGAGTTGGTAAAGGACCCATGGCAGTAGGCCAATGTCTTAGGTTCCAAAGGTCGGGTTTATTTCCAAGGACCAAAACCTCAGTCTTTCCGCCATTTAACTTGAGCAGGTTGCGATTCATCCATCCGGATATTTAGCTAAGGCCAGCTTGCAGAGGGGAAGGAGCAGTGGGATCTCTTTGAGATAGTGAGAAAACAATTTGTGAATCATTAGCATAGGTATAAAGGTTTAATCCAGAACATTGTGCAACATAAGCCAAAGGTGTAACATATAAATTAAAAAGAAGAGGACTAAGGATTGACCCCTGGGGCACACCGTGAGGGGAGGAATAGCTTTTAGAAGAGGATGACTTAGAAAAGATTTGAAAAGTGCGATCAGACAAAAAGGACGCAAGCCAGTCCAAGGCTTTATTACCAATGCCGATGGCAGCCAGGGATTTGAGAAGGATACTGTGTAATACAGTATCAAAGGCTGCGCTGAGATCAAGTAAAATCAACGCAACCGTTTCTCCTCGATCCAAGAGCAAGGGCAGATTGTCTGTGACGCCCAAAAGGGTCGTCTCCGTAGAGAAGCCAGGGCGAAATCCGGACTGGTATGGATGTAAAAGGCTGTTGTCTGTTACAAATTTTGAAAAATGTACGTGGAAATGTCGTTCCAAAATTTTCGAGAATGCCGGTAACAGGGAAATGGGGCGGTAATTAGCGGCCACCTTAGGATCCGCCAACGGCTTCTTTAAGAGCGGGGTGACCATAGCGTGCTTCCAACAACTGGGGACAGTTGCAGTATCCAACGAATGGTTTAACATTTTACAAATTGTGGAAAGATGTGAAGAATTCAAGGAGCGTAGTATCGGGGCGGGCAGAGGGTCCAGCGGTGAGCCTGACTTGACTTTGCTCAATGTTTCCAAGAGAGTTACAGGGCAAAGATCCGGCCAGGACAACAATTGAGGCGAGGATGTCACCAGTAAGTTGGCATCCTCCTCCCTAGCCTGAGGAAACATCGTAGAATTATTTGTATTGCTTGGAGCAAAAATGTCCTGATGTATATTTACGATTTTGGAAATAAAATACTGGGCAAGCTCATCGCATTTAGTGCTAGATAACAGAGGAGGTACTGCCGTGGTCTGTGAACCAGCAAGCTCCCTCCCTCACTTTTGATTTATTGATTGCTTCATTAATAGTTCTATTGACGTGAATAGCCCTTGTTGTGGCACACGCCTTATGATAACATTTCAACTCTGTTTTATAAGCAGTACCAGATATGAGAGAATAATCTTTTCTCCATACACGTTCTAATTTGTTACATTTCGATTTGTGCATGTGGAGTGTCTCATTATACCATGGAGCGGGGGCTTTATGGATAATCCCCTTCTTATGGGTAGTGGGAAGACAGGTATTTATGGCTTCAAGGAGCCAACCATTCGCAGAACTGGCCATCACTTCCATATCATCAGAGACAAATATATTATCAGGCTTAAGATCAGTTAAGACTTTATTAAAAGCAACAGAATCAAATTTTTTCCAGTCCCTTTTCCGTGTGTTCATGTCAGGTTTATGATTAGATATAATCTCATTATTAATGACGGTAAACTTAATTAAAAAATGGTCAGACCAGATAACTGGCACCGCCAAAGAACACTTAACATGGACACGATTAGAAAAGATTGGATCTAAAAGGTGTCCACCCCTATGGGTAGGACCCTTATTATGTAGAGTAAGATTCATGGAAGCAAGGTCCGCAATAAGATTGCAGGCCAAACTGTCCTCAGGATCATCCAAATGTACATTCAGGTCACCAACAACAAAAAAGTTACTAGACGCTGACAGAGCCGGTGCTATGAGTTCAGAGAGTTGTAACTGCCATGCGTTAGCGAGACCTGGTGGGCGATACACTAATAAACCCGAAAGGGTGGTTTTAGGGTGGAGAGCCAGCTTAAAATACGCTGCCTCGCAGCCACCTAAAGGAGCTGGGTCAAATTGGCATTGATAAATATTTTTAAATATTATTGCCACACCACCTCCTATTTTCCTGGGGCGATCGTTCCTTACAATCGCCTATTCAATAGGAAGGGCTTCTGCAATATCAGGTCAATGAATGAGAGTGGTGCCATGTAGATATTGAACAGGGTTGGGCTGATGAAGGATCCTTGGGGGACTCCGCAGGTGGTCGGTGTGGGTTACGAGAGGAAAGGAGGGAGTCTGACCCGTGGTGTTCTGCCAGAAAAGAATGAGCGGATCTAGTCAAGGGACTTGTTCCGGTTTCCTGCATCGTGGAGTCTGCGGGCTAGGGTACGATGAGAGACTATGTTGAAGGTCGCGAGAGGTCAAGGAGGACAAGGGCCACAGTCTCTCCTCTGTCGAGGAAGGAGCAGGTGTCATCTGTCGCAGCGAGAAGAGTGGTTTCGGTGCAGTGGTTCTTCCTGAAGCTTGCTTGGGAGGAGTCGAGGATGTTGTTTTCTTCTATGAAGGAGGTGAGTTGACTGTTGACAGCTTTTTCCATGACTTTAGACAGATACAGGAGTAGGGAGATCAGTCTGAAGTTCTTGAGGTCCGTAGGATGAGCCGAGGGTTCTTTCAGGAGAGGGTTGATCTCTGCATGTTTCCAGTCTTCGGGGAAGGAGGCAGTCTCATATGGAGCGCTTGATAATTCGTTGAAGCTCGGTGGCGATGAGGACTACGGCTCTGTGGTAGATGTGGTGGGGGCAGGGGTCTGTGGGCGCCCCGGAGTGGTTGGTCTACTTAGGCTTTAGAGTATCTTTGATGCGGAGGGTGGTCCAGCTGTCCAGTGTTGGCTGTGTGGTGTGGGGAGTGGTGGGTGAGGGTTCCTCATTAAGGTTGTGGTCGTTGAAGTGGTCATAGATGGTCTTGATTTTGTGGTGGAAGAAGGCGCAGAGTCGGTTGCAGAGGTCCTGGGAGAGTGGGATGTCGGTAGCGCACAGTTGAGTTGGGCAAACTCTTGATGATGCCAAAAAGTTCCTTGCTGTTTTGTGCATGGGTGGGGATTCTGTCCTGAAGAGCTTTTTTCTGGACTGTCTGATGAGTTTGTGGTGGGTGGTGGTGGCTGCTTTGAAGCTGTCGAAGTCTGCTGTGGTTTTGGAGTTCCGCCATAGCTTTTCAAGGCATCTGCAGGTTCGTCTAGATTCTTGGTGTTTGGTGGAGAACCGGCTGGTTTTCTTGGTGTGAGGGTTGGAGATTTTCTTGAGAGTGACAATGGTGTTGGCGCAATCAGTGATCCAGTTGTGTAGGGTATGTGTGGCGGTGTTTGGGTCATCGTCTGTAGTGGTGGGAGCAACGCTGCTGAGGGAGACAGTGAGCTGGTCATCAGATATATTGTTCCAGTTCCTAAGCTGGAGCTGGTGAGGATGTTTGCGTGCGATGTTAGTTTTGAAGGTGAAGTGGACGCAACAATGGTCCGACCATGGGAGTTTAGAGGTGTGGCTGAAGGCGATTAAGTTTCCTGCTGTGAAGATGGGGTAGAGGGTGCGTCCTGCTGAATGCATTGGTTCTGGAACAATCTGTTGGAGTCCGATGTTGTGGAGGTTGTCCAGTAGGGAGGTGAAGGTAAGGTCTTGGAGGTTGACGAGGTGTAAGTTGAGGTCTCCCAGCAAGGTGTAGTCAGTGGAGGTGATGGCTTGCAGGGTGGTGAGGTAGATGATGAAGTTGGAGAAAGTTGCGCTGGGTCTGTAGATGAGATTGCCTCAGAGGGTGGTGGACGGGTTGGTCTGTATCTTGAAGTAGAGGTGTTCCATCAGTTCTGTGGGCCCATTGGTGTAGGTGCTCAGGCGACGGTTGGACTTGTGGGCGATGCAATATATGGCTCAAATACTGTTGGGGCAGGGGTGCTTGATTTCTTGAATATAGAGCTGGATTTGTGGCCACATCCCCTTATCATCTGTATGGATTTAAATATTCACTTGGATGTACAGGAGGATTTAAATGGGGACCAACTGTATCTACAGAAAAACCAGGGGTGTATAGGGCTCTTCAGCAGTTGGTGAAAGAGCATGACCTCGCAGATGTATGGGCTAAATATAAAGCTCCAGGCTCAGGTTTTACATTCTATTCAACCCCGCACAATAAATTAGTTCAGTTGAATTACTTTTTTGTATCCTCTGCGCTCACGGGCCAGTTTGGGATAATGTTTTTTACAAGGGCAATGTCGGATCATAATCCTCTTGTACTGGAAATTCCAATTATAGGCATCGCTACATGCAGAAGGACTTGGACTTTGACAGAAAGCTCCTGCTTGATATAACATATAGGGAACACAGGGTTAAATGGATCAAAGAGTTTCTAGGGACTAACAGTGGGACAGCCTCAGTAGATATGGTTGGGATGCTCTAAAGGCAAGGGTTAGGGAGAGACCCTCGGTTTTTGCCTTCTTCAGGAAAAGTTGAAGCCAGGTGAGATTTGGAGGCTATAGAAGAAGTTAATAGAAGAAGAACTTGCTCAGGAAACCCAGCAAGAGATAACGATTTTAAAATCCAAAATTGGTTGGCACTTTTGCATTGAGGTGGCAGCTAAATATCATCAATAAATTATTCTACAAATTCAGTGAAAATAGCATCAAACAAGGAATACCTGATTTATGCAAAATAAATAAAAGTGCTCCCACAATAAACCATAAAAAGCTCCACTTAACAACCACATTCATTAATCACAGGGAAATGAAAACTACTCAATCATGTACTGACCACCAACACAAGCTCTGGAGTAATGTTCAAGGGATGGTAGGAACTTCATTTCTGCCCAGGGACGACCTGGATTCTCAGGCTCTAGAAACGTGTAACTCCACAAAGGCCCCTGACATGCCATAGGAAACTCTGCATCAAACTCTCTCAGTCACCGATGAAATAAAAGATCAAGAAAAATTAAAAGTATTGTTGTATCCAGAGTACATCTCGCAGGGGAAATGGGACATCCTCAATAGAGGCAATCTGCTGAGGCTGTGCGCAAACATTCGGGGGTTAGAAAAACATATTGACAGGGTGTCCTTCCTCGCCCCCAGATCAAGCGAAACAAACGAGACAACAGAGATAATCTTCGCCAATTGGGCCACGGCCGAGACCCTGCGAGGGAACTACACGCAACTGGAAAACTGGGGCATAAAAATTATGACCCCGGTTCTGACAAAATACCCGGCGATTTTGAAAAGAAGTGACCCAAAGGACCAGCAGGGAAATCAAGAACTGAACAATGGGGATTGGAGGCCTACAAAGGATTCAAATCGTCCAGCAACTACCACTGGTTCTATTCTCCACGGTACCAAAGGTGGATCAAAAACAAGTTTGACCAGCGACTGCTCAATCAAAATAACACAAGCAGAAGGGGGCATCCGCTCCTGTTCCACTACAGAGAACACTAACAAAGTATTGTCTTGGCTCCCACGGGCCCTTAATCCCTGCCCCTAACCCCAAGTCCCTCTCTAACAAAAAGATTGTGACATCTGAGGTCCGGCACCCCCTAAGAGTCAGTTTTGATTAGCACAGGTGCCCTTCGGATAACATCCCAACACTAAAAATCATGACCTGGAACGTCGCAGGGATTATTAAGGTTTTGCAGAGCCCACTGGCACCGACATTTCTCGAAGGAGCTGACCTTATCTGCACCCAAGAAACATGGGCAACTACACCCATACCAATAAGAGGCTATGCAGTATATACCAAACTGGCCATCAAAAATAACATATTTGGGAGACCCTCGGGGGGGGGGGGGGGGGATCTCCATTTTTTTTTTTTTTTGTAAGACGTTTATTAATAATCCACAGAGCACTACACATAGCGAGGCCTAAAACCCTCAGGGCCGGCCGCAACTTTTTGAGGTATGTGAAGGACAAAGAGGCATGAGAGACAAGTATACATACCCACATCTACTACCATAAGATACAGGTCATTAACAGTATCCTTCGCGGTACAGGTGCTCTCATGTAAATTGTGTCTGTAATGGACGTCTTATTTTATTAAACATAAGAAAACCTTTGAACTCTGTAAACTGGACGGGTCTCATCGGTGTGTCCCACACTGTTGGTCGTGTCCCCCAGAAACATTGCAGCATCCATTTTACTGAAACCCCTTTATAAAAAAAAAAAATCACGGGTAGACCTTAGCTGCGTGTCAATTGTGTAGAGGTATCTGATACTCGTGAGCGGCCCACCCTCGCCGCGAGGTACTCCCTCCATTAATGGACGGCAGAGCCTCACTGTTCGTCCCAGCATTGTGTGATGTTTCACTTGGATGGCATTTATAGTCTGTCAGTTAGCTGGGGGGACACGGCCCACGTCAGTCCTCGTGTCCGATTCGGTGGCCGAGTATGCCTCCTGGATGACTCGCAAGAGGGAGAGAAAATAAAAAAATAAAGGGAACTATGTATGGGAGGCAAGTGTCCAGTATTGCTAAACGGGGGGGGGTCATATGGGAGGGGGGGGGGTGGGGAGGGGGTAGTGTGTCTAAGGGAGTGACGCCGTGAAGAGGGTCCAGGAAGATATTGTAACAGGCCTCTGGTCGATGTGCTTTCAAGTGAATAGCTGTCCGTTCCTCTGGTCAGCGTGGTGGACATGTGTTGTGTGTATCTGTCAGTGGTCTGGGCGGCTGGGGGGGAGGCATTCCCCACTGGTCTATAAGCGCCTCACAGCCAGCGCTCCGAATGTGCAATTGTCGCAGGAGGGGGGGAAGCTCTATTTGTGTACCTTCCGTCCCCCCACCCATCCGATCTGTTTCACCCCGCTTGTGGCGATCCCTATACAAATCCTCTGGCCGTGCCTTCTCCCTGGAGGGATCTCACGAAACCACCCCATTGCTGTGCAATTGGGAATTTCCTCAATCCCGCTATCTCCTCTCGATGTAAAGCCACGCTTTCTGCTCTAGCCCAGTTAGTGAAGGAGGCGTACCAGTATTTAGGGATCGGTGGCTCTCTCTTTTTCTAGTGTTTGGTGAGTAACCGCTTGGCTGTGATGAGGCCCAGATCCCAGAACCTGGCGTGCGTCTTGTTCAGCTTATTCCTTTTATATAATCCTAGAATGCACGCCTCCCAAGTGTGTGGCAGCCCTGGGCCAGTACTGCGCGTCAGGAGAGACGTCACCACCCCCCAATATGTGTCCAGTGAGGGGCAATACCAGAGCATGTGCAAAACATCCGCGCCCATCAGGTCGCATCTGGGACAGGCAGCGGTGTTTATCACGAAGTATCTGTTGATTCTGTCTGGTGATAAGTACGCCTGGTGTAATATGTAAAATTGAATGGTTCGGAAGCGGGAGTTACGCGGGATATTCATGGGGCAGGCTAGGATCATGGTCCATTCCTTCTCCGTCCAATCCCTCCCTCGGTGGGCCGCCCACTTGTCCCGTATCGGCTGTGTTGACTGTTGTGTGTGTAGGAGGAGGGCCTGTGCCAGCCAGTGGATGATGTGGGAACCGTTGCCCATTACATGTAAGTACTGCATAACGTGGTGCATCTGCGGTTCTTCCCGTACATCTCCCCAGGAGTCCGTGTATGTCCTCAGTATAGACGCATGGATCAGGAACTGCCCTGCAGGCAGACCCGTGCCCTCCGCCAGCTCCTCGAATGGGAGCATAGCACCATCCGCATAAAGGTCGCCCATAGTCTCCACCCCAGCCGCAGTCCAGCTCTCTAGAATGCACGATGTCACTGTACTGCCTCTCCTGGGTGTGCCCAACAGAGGAAGCGCGGGGGCATAGGGCCCCCCCGGGTCAGCTTCAAGCTGCGGAGGAAACATTTGCGGGCCACAGCTACATGTAGGGGCAGTGGGCGGGGTCCCGTAGTCAAGGGATGGAACAATGTGCATATTTGTGTGTGTGTCCACGAGTAGGTGGCGGTGGCTGTGTCATCCAAGTGCGTGCCGCTCAGCCAGTGTGTCACCCATTGCAGCTGTGCCGCCAGATAGTACAGCTCCATATTAGGGACTGCCAGCCCACCCTCCGTAACTGGGGAGTAGAGTTTCGTCAGAGCCACTCGGGGGCGCCCGGCATTCCAGATCAGGTTGCGGATCATCGATTCCAGGTCCCGGAATATTTTTGTGGGGACATATAGCGGGATGTTGGCAAAATAATAGAGCAGCCAAGGCAATACTATCATTTTGGATAATGCAATCCTACTGGGTACATTTAGAGGCAGTGTCTTCCAGAATGCCATCTGGGCTCGTAGAGAGGACATTGCGCGCCCCAGGTTACCCTCCAGTATGGTCTCCGCGTCTCTGTATATGTGCACTCCAAGATACTTAAAGGTGGTAGGATACCAGGTAAGCCTGACACCTCCGAGGCTCACGTCACACTCCTGCGTGTCCGGGCTGAATGAATACACTCCGGACTTTGCCCAGTTGACCTAAAGCCCCGATACTGTTTCGAAAGTCTGGAAAATTTCCGACAATTCGTCCGGCACGATAGTAAGGTCTCGCACGTACAGAAGCAAGTCGTCCGCGTAAAGCGAAACTATATGTATACCATCAGCCAGCGGGATTCCCCATCCCGCCCCCTGTGTCCGCAGCAGCGCCGCCAGGGGCTCAATAGCCAGAGAAAAGAGGAGGCGCGACAATGGGCAGCCCTGTCGGGTGCCTCTGCGCACCCGCACCGCCTCTGAGAGTAACCTGCCCGTTCGTACTCTGACACTGGGCCGTTGATAGATTAGGTCAACCATCTCCTCGAATGCGTCTCCAAGGCCAAACTTGTCTAGCACCGCCCCCAGATAGGGCCACTCCACAGAGTCAAAGGCCTTCTCAAGGTCCAGGACCAGACAGCCCGATCTCGGCCAGTGTGACACGGCGGCCTCCTGTATACGGAAGAGACGGCGAATATTACGTGAGGTGCTCCTCGCCGGTACGAAACCATTCTGGTCAGCATGAACCAAGGTTGGGACCTCTATGGCTAGGCGTCGGGCCAGCAGAGAGGTGAATATTTTGTAGTCGGTGTTCAGCATAGTCAGAGGCCTGTAGGAGCCCATGTTCGTTTCGTCCCTGCCGGGTTTCAGGAGGGACACCAGGTTGGCCTCATTAAGCGTAGTTGGAAGTGTCGAGTCTTCTATCGCGGCATTATACATTTTAAGCAGCTCCGGGATCAGCGTGTCTGAGCAGTTTTTAAAAAATTCGGCAGGCAGGCCATCTGGACCCAGTGATTTGCCATTGGAGAGGGCGAAGATGGCCTCGCGCATCTCCTCTTGTGTAAAAGGCGCCCCTAGGTCTCCCCGTTGCGTGTCTGTAAGGGAAGGTAGTTGGACATTTGCAAGGTAGCCTACTATGGTCGCTGACGAAAACCTCAGTTGTGACCTGTATAGGGCCTGGTAGTGTTGCACAAAGGCCTGGTGTATTTTACTCTGAGTGTACACTACCTCCACCACGGTCGTCCGGATGGCGGACACCGGCTCCGTACGGCTCTCCTGTCTGATCAGCCAGGCCAGCAGTTTCCCGGGTTTGTCGCTGTATTGGTGCACTCGCGCCGAGTGGGCCGCATAGTTAATGTGACGCAATCGTTCCAGTAAATTCATATGTTCCTCACGGGCCTCACCCAGCTGGTCGCCCGCCCCCTCCACCGCCTCCTGCTCCCGGCGGACAAGTCTGCCTCCACCCGGCGCAGGTTGGCCTCTAGACTTTTCTGTATGCTGCCCTGTGTGCCCAAGCAGTGCCCCCGTACCACAGCCTTGAAAGCGTCCCACTCGATCTGCGGGGAGGATGCCGTGCCCGAGTTATCAGTAAAGTAACGTGCCACGCAGGTCTGCAGGGAGTCCCGGAAGGGGGCGTCCAGTAGTAGGGCCGGCTGTAAACGCCATGTGGGGATAGGTGGGTGTGTGCGCTCCCAAGCTATTTGCAGCGTGTGTGGGTTGTGGTCAGAATGTGTTCGGCCAAGGTATTTTGAGTCCGCTATGTGTGGCAACAGTTCAGATGACACCATGTATCTGTCGAGGCGGACATGGAGCGCGTGTGCCCCCGAGTAGTAAGAGTATATTTTGGTGTTAGGGTTATGTGCGCGCCATGCATCTTTTAAGTCCCATTGTGTCGCCCATTGGGTGAGTGCCCTTATGGCTCCCAAAGATGTAGCATCGGGCCTAGGTGGGGCCGAGCGGTGCAGCGTGGGATCCAGTACTGTTTTGTAGTCCCCCCTAGAACCCAGGGGACTCCGTGCCAGGGCGCCAGCTTCTCCGAGACGCGTGCCAGGAAGCCCCCCTGTTCCGTGTTTGGAGAGTATATGGACGCCAGTACTATAGGTTGCCCATCAATGCGGCCCCTCACTAACACATATCTGCCCTCTGGGTCTGTTTGTACATCAGTCATTGTGAAGGGGGTACCCGGCCCCACCCACATTAGCGCCCCACGGGCGAACGAAGAGTACTCAGTAGCATACAGTTGCCCTCTCCACCTACGGCGCAGTGCGACCACCTCCGCCTTGTTCATGTGTGTTTCTTGCAGGAGTGCAATTTGTATCTGGTGCCTTTTCAAGTATGAGTATATTTGGTAACGGCGCGCTGGCGTGTGCATACCCCTAATATTCCAGGTACATATTTTTACCGTGGCCATCGTATCTTTGTGTGCGCCCCTCCCCCATGTCCATAAACACCAGTCCAGCACATGTCCACTGCATCTCTACTGCCGACTCTCCCACAACCACCCTCCCCATTACACTCAGCAAAGTCAGGAAGACAATAAAAATGGGAAAAAAAACCCACAAACAACAGCAAAGTCCAACTGTGGGGGAACCCCCCTAGAATACCAAAAGGGCAGTAGCGAAACGGGCCACCGTCCATACTCTCAAGAAAGAGGGACAACTTTTCAAGTCTGGGGGATCGTGTGCTAATCACAGTCTTGACGGTTCAAATGGGTAGATGCTAAAGAAGATCAGAGCCCTTCCCCGGGCCATATGGGATAGTGAATGGGCAGCCAAAGACAGTGTGCCAGGACTTGGCTACGCCAGCCCCCCCATGAGGGGGCCCTCCCTCTTGGCTAGCCACAGCAGTGGGTGGGGAGAGACGGGTACATGTCCCTCGCCCTGACGGTGGTAGTGTCCCATTCGCCACGGCCCGTGTTCAATGAGGGTGGAGGAGGAGCGCAGGCCACCGGACCACCCCATCTCATCATGTCTTATTAATGTCTGCTGACCCTCTATCAACTCAGTGCGAGAAAGTCATAAGGTGGGAGGGACTGCCGTGGTATCTCAAAAAGTTAGTGATGCAAAGGAGGAGGTATTGCAAACGTGGGGGTGAGGAGGGGGAAATACGGCAACACTGTCCCATCACCATCTTACCTTCGCAAAGTCCATGCATCCGAGAGGAGTACTCACAGTGCGAAGGTCGATTCATCTATTGTCTGGGCTTTGGGAGGCAATCCGTCAGACAACCAGCATGCAGCATGTCCGACGGTCATCTCACTCACTGCCCCATCCCCGTCGTTTCAACAGGGTCCGCAATCCGTGTGAGGTCGCAATCAGTGGAGCATGTCCGCCGTCTGCGGCGTGACGTCTGGTAGTTCCACAGACACCTGGGAGTCCGGTATCCCGTATATGGCCTCATCATCGCTGGGGATCATCTGTAGGCCAGGGTCTAGGATGACTTCCGATATGGGCGAGTTGCTCAATTGGGAGACTCTTCGAAGCGCGTCCTGTTCCCTAAGCATTTGGTCTGCTGGCGGGGAGTGGCGGGATGCATCCTCCGGGCGCCGTGTCTGCTGACCTCTGTTCCCGCGGCGGCGTCGTGGCCCACGTGTGCGCGGCATTGTCTCGTTGCCCTGCGCCTGCCGTGGCGTCGTGTCTGTGCCGCTGTCCAGCCATTCGCCGACCTCCTCCGGGGTATTAAAAAAGTAGGTCGTGTCCCGCGCCACCACTCTTAATTTGGCAGGAAAGAGGAGGGAGTATTTCAAGCCTGCCTCTCGGAGTCTCCGCTTAGCCTCCAAAAAATCGTGCCTTTGACGTTGCACTTGTACAGTGTAGTCCGGGAAGAACATAATAGTGGCATTGTCTATACGGACTTCTCCAAGCCGTCTGGTTTCCCGCAGCACTGTGTCTCTGTCCCTATAGTTCAGAATCCTGAAGAGGAGCGGCCTCGGGTTCGCGCCTGTGGTGTGGGGTTGCGTTGGAACTCTGTGTGCCCTCTCCACCACGAAGTGCGGCGAAAGCGCGTCTGCAGGCAGCAGTTCCCTGAGCCAGTCCTCCACGCGTTGTGCAGGCCGGTTCCCTTCCCATTTTTCCGGGACCCCCACAAGTCTAATGTTATTGCATCTCGCCCTTCCTTCCGCATCCTCAGCACGGTCTTCCAGGAAGTCCACTCTATTAAGGAGGTCCTGCACTTGTTTGTCCGTCTGGGTGACTTTGGGTTCAAGTTCTTTCACCGCTCCTTCCAGAGTCTTCGTCCGGTCAGTTAGTTTCCTGTGGTCATCTCGTAGGTGGGTGAGATCGATCGCGACACTGTCAATTTTAGACTCCAGGGAGGTCCTGGTTAGTTGAAGCGACTGTTCCATGCGCTCCATAGCAGCGAGCACGCTATCTAACCTCGCAGTCACTTGGTCCTTGCTCCCCCTGTCCCAGTACGTGTCCTCACTCCTCCGGACATGTGCAGAGCCGCCAGGTTAGGGACACAGATGGTGCAGGCGAGGGGTGCCCCTGCGGCAGTTGTGTGAATCAGGCAGCGTCCTCCGAGTGGCCCGCCGGCGCTCCACGCGCCCCCTCCGTCAGGCCGCAGCGTGGGCCAGAGCGGTAACCTCCTCCAGCGGTGTGCCGGCCGAGGGCCGTCAGTCAGGACCTCGCCTCCCGTCACCGCAGGGCCACCTTGTCGTCCCCCTCGCAATGTGGGCCTGGGCGGTATGTGGACTCCCCGTGTCCACGCCCGAAAGGGCGCTGAGGCAAAGCAGGTAGTTTTGTAGGTCTCTCGGCCCAGGCCGCCGCCTCCCGTGGCGGGTTTCGCTGGTCGGGCGGCAGTGTGCCCCGCTTTGGGTCTGTGCAAAAGGTCCGTGCAGAGCGTGTTGATGTGGGCTTCTGGCGCAAGGATCAGCTAGCCCGCCAGCGGCGCATCAGTCAACAATTGCGGCCGGGCAGTAGCGGCACAGGCAGAGGGAAGGGCCCTCCGGGCGCGGGCGGCACCAGCAGCCGCCCGTTGGTTCCTCCGCGTTGGTCTGTGGGTCCGCCCCAGGCACTCCGTCGGTAGCGGGCCCGGGATCACCGCTACTCCAAGCGTGGGTGTCGGGAGGCCAGGCAGGCGCACTCCATGGTCGGGCCACCAACTGCGTGTCGGCCGCGGAGGCGGGGCCAGCCGTCCGCTCCGTCCCCAGGCCGGATCACCCACAAGCGTCCCACCGCGCGGTGTCTGGGGTTTCAAGCCGACTAGTAGCCTCTTTAAGTCGGTGGCGGCCGCCAGAAAGGCCGCGTGTGTCAGGGTGGATGTCACAGGCTGGGGCCTGCATGCCAGTCTCAGGTCGCCTACCCTCGCGGCCCCTCCGCCTGCAGGGGAAGACTCAGTGCTCGTAGGAGAGCTTCAGGCATGGCCGGTGCAGGTCGCGCTGGGTCCCCTGCTGCAAGTCCGGGGTCGCGTCGTCACCAAGCGCGTCTCCGCGCATCCAAGGAAGGGCGACTCACCCCTGGGCCATTAGCAGCTAGGTGTCCGGAAAAAATGTGGCTGGGCGTCCGCTCCGCCCCCAGCAGGCGTCCAGCAGTGCGGAGGAGAGGGCTCCGGGCAGCGAGGGATCTTTTGCCGTTCGGCGGTGGTCGCCGGGGGGGGGGGGGGTCGCACCCGCCCGGGTGAATGGCGCAGGTTGAGGCCTGTGTGGTAGGCCCGAGCCGCGGCCTCTCGTGCCCACCCCGCCGGCCAGGAAGTCGCCAGTCCCGCAGGAGGGCCGCAGGAAAGGCCGGTGCGGGCCGCGCCGGTTCTCCAACTCCAAAGTCGGTCCGATTGTCAAATACCTCTCGGGGGAGGTCCGCCTAAAGTTTCGGGCGGCTGCGGGCAATTTTGGCAGAGAATCGGCCCAGGGAAGGGGAGCTCGGCACAGAGCTCTACCCTAGTGCGTCCTCCGCCATTGCGTGCGTAGCCACGCCCCCCTGGGAGGGGATCTCCATATACATTAGGCACTCACTGAAAGTAAACTTCACAGAGGTAAAGAACTCCTCAGTCATGTTTCTGGCGGGTACCCTTAAAGGCCTTAATACGGTCGACGGCTCACTATCGATTCTTCTGATAAACGTCTATTACAACCCCCATGGGCCTGGCCCCAACAACAAGCTCAACCAGTTGATAACTCCGATAGAAGCTTTGCTCATACAGTTTGCATCCATGGAATTCATTATTCTAGGAGATTTTAATACTCATAGGGGACCATGCACCACAAAATCACAGCTCAGGGAGCACCAGGATCTTCAACGCCCTTATACGGAAGTACAATCTGGCAACAGCGCACTCTCTATTCACAAAACATAACCCTGGGGCCTTCTTTGCACCAACTTATAACAATCAAACCACAATAGATTAGATCTTTTTAAGTGAGAGAATACAAAAACTCATGACAAACTATAGTGTGCACCCACGGACGGAAAGTGACCATGCCGCCTTAATTGTCCAGTTAACCATCACAGCAGACATTCGCCACTTTCTGCGTTGCATTGGGGCATCCAAAGGGGAAGAACAGCATAAACTTCTTAAAAGAATTAAATGGGGGCCAATGCCAATAAATAAATGTGATGCTTGGAAACAAATGTGGGTAGGCTGGCAAACCAGCTCAATCAATAGGGACATCATAAGCGAATGGGACTCTCTCGTTTACGAACTAGCCTCATTGCTTCGGGGGAGCACCACACACAGAACTCCCACAGACCCAGCACACTCCCTAGGACATATCCCAGCAATCAAGGAAAGTGCTAAATAATTAAATACCAAACGCAGAGCTTACCAGAAAACCGGATCAGAGTCTGCCAAAATCCAATTTAAATCAGCTGCAAAAATCCACTCTAAACTGGTCTGGAAAATAAGACGAGAATGCACGGAGACAAAATGGCTTAAGATCTTTGACCTGTTGGCACCGAGTAAATCCCAAGAATTTTGGCATTACTTAAGCAACCTAACCCACGGGGCCACTAATACAGAGAATCTAATTGACGCGGGCACTTGGGTAGCCCATGTGAAAAGCTTGTACTTGGACGTTTCCAACCCAACTCCTCCAACTAGCCAATTAACACCAGGGGAGGGAACAGGCAACTTTACCCCTGAATCCACTCTTTCGCTTGATGATCCAACCCTCCCAAGTAAAGGATTAGTCTGCACTACCCTAAAGACACCTGGCCCGAATGGGCTGCCCAGCTCCCTCTTCAGAGAAGACATAATCTTCTGGTCGGAAAACTTCACACAGCTAAATGCCGAATGCAGGCTCTTGGAGGATGTTCCAGATTCCTGGAGGGGATCATTGCTCCACCCAATATTTAAAAAAGGGCTCAACACCGATCCATTGAACTACCGCATGATCGCCCTGCTGGACATGGAGGGCAAAGCTTATGCAAACACTCTCCTAGCAGAACTAGCAGTCTGGGCAGGCAATGAAGGCCTTCAGCTCTTTTTTCAGACCGGGTTCAGACCTGGGGGCTCCACTGTTGATAACATCATTGCCCCGTCATATCTAGCCCAACAAGCGGTGACGCATCGAACCCTGCCACTCTTTTCCTGCTTCATCGACTATTCAGCAGCCTTTGACGGGGTAGATCGTACCATCCTCTGGCAGAAATTGGCACGTTGGAATATCAGCCCGCCTTTACTACAAGCAAATAGATCACTGTATTCACAAACTTGGGTTAGAGTCAAACTCTCGACTGAGTTCGCCACAGAGAAAATCTCCACAGATCGGGGGCTAAAACAGGGCTGTGTCCTGGCCCCGATGCTATTCAATTTATATACAGAAGACATGGGTCAAGCCCTGCATGGAGCCACTTTAGCCACCCCCAGGATTGGGCACACAAAGATCCAACTGATCCACTAAGCAGACGACCTGGTTCTTTTGGATCACACAAAAATTGAATTACAAAAAGCACTTACAGCCCTCGCAGTCTATAATGTCAAAAACAAGTTGATTGCCAACCCAACCAAATCTAATATAGTGATTTTTGGCCACTATCCGAAAAAAAAGGGGCCATGTGGACGCTGGGTCCGTTGACCTTGGACCGTGTACAACATTATAACTATCTAGGGGCATAGCTTAGCGAAACGGGCCGCGCACGGATTCATCTTAAACTACAGGAGAAAGGGAAAAGGGTTACCTACGCTCTCTGCAAATTACACGTCACCCTAGAGAGCCCAAGAACAACCGCCATTCAAAGAGTACTGAGGGCAAAACTACTACCATCTATCAATTATGCCCAGCAGGCTTTTCCAGGGAAATTTGGGAATGACCTAGAAAAATACACTGTACAGCCTACAAAAAGCTATTTCGCCTACCAGCTTGCACCAGGAATATCTTAATCCGTCTAGAGTTTAACCTCAACCAACAAAAACTGGAAGAGATGGCGGCTCTGAGTAAATACTTCTACTTAACAACGGCAGCCCCGGAGAACTCAATGAAAGCCATCAAAAAGTACATCTTTCACCAACCTGGTAATCATTGGTCCTCTTGTCTCGCCTCTGCTAAAGATCAGCTGCAACTTGCAACAGAGAATTGGGACCCAAGCATGATCAAATACTCCATTATAAAAAAAAATCAACTAAAATGCAAGTACGTCTACGGTCTCGGACCATGGATATGGAATCCTTAGTAGCAAGAGGTTTTCACGAGACCCAAAGTCTGCCCCACACACTGCCCAGCCTCAAATTCCATCTTACGCAGGCTGTGGGGAGAGAAGCCCTAAATAGAATTCTAGCTGCAAGACTACATCCCCTCCCTCTCAAATATCTATATCCAACTGGGAAAGTAAGGTCAGCCATTACGGAGTGCCGCCTTTGTAACTACAAACGCAAGTCTTTGCGCCACATTCTACTCCGCTGCCCGGCCCTGCGTCTAGCCCGCAGACTCTACCTTAGACCAATTCTGCTCTAACTGGGCACTTGTACTGCACAGGTGCAGTCCTTCGCCATTACACGTTTGACACAGTGAAGCACATGGCCAACTTTGGCAAATTTGTCCACCTCACTCGCCTAAAACTGATGGGCACTTCGCCCTAGGCTGCTAGACAGGCACTGCTGGGGCTGCCGTTCGGCCCCCTCCTTAAAACAGACTGATTTAATACATAAGATCGATTTAATATAAAAGACTGATCAACACTTGGCTGTTTTTACCCAATTAAGCAAAGAGAATTTTACACCATATCGTATATACACTTGATTTTAAAGATTTTTTCTACTTTATACTGTTTTTATATAAACTGTATTCTTGTAATGGTTTTAAGTAACCACACAAATGAGAATTCATTCATTCATTCATTCATACTGGACAGCTTGGCCAAATGGATCAGACTAAAGGAGGTCGACAATAGGATATCAGCTATAGAGGATCAGGCAGGACAGATGTTTGAGTCGCCGACCAATAACCTGATGATCTTTAGGGAGTTTCATGAAGCACTATTCACTGAAGAGGTAGAACCCCTGGAAGATAGCTACAGACATTTTGTCACAGGTTTAGATACAGCTAAGTTAAATGGGGAGGAAAAAGCCATTCTGCAAGCCTCAATAACTTTGGAGGAGGTGTATGAGGCAATACAGTCTTTAGCAAATGGGAAGGCCGTGGGTCCAGATAATCTACAGGTGGAATGTTTTAGACTCTTTTTTGAAGAAATTCAACAAGATATGTTACAGACTTTTTTGCAGGCACAAGCTGGGATAATCCCAGTATCTTGGGAGACTACCAGTACCATTGTGTTTAAAAAGAAAGGTAAACCAGCTACGCTGCCAGGGTCAAGTAGACCAACTTCCTTAATAAATTGCGATGGGCAGATATATGCCAAAGTACTGGCAAATAGGTTGGGGAAAGTTCTTGCTCCATTACTTTCACTCTGGCAACATGATTTTATTCCGGGGCAAAGCACAGTAGACCATGTTCTGAGGGTCATCACCTTATTCGATACGGCTGAAGCCTCAGGGTCACCACTTGGCTTGGCTGTTAGATGCTGAGAAGGCAATTGACCATATGTCAGAGGAGTTTTTGTGGGCGGTGCTACAGTGAAAGGGTTTTGGTAACAATTTTATTCAGGCAATTAAGGCCTTATATACGACATCAAGGGCATTTGTGCAAATAACGGGGCAAGAATCGGGGGCATAAGAATTTCAATGGGTACAAAGCACAGATGCCCCAGCTAACTGTTGCTATTCAATTATATATTGATCTCTTTATAGGAAAGTTGGAGAGGAGTCTGCGTATTAAACTGGTTATTGCCAATCAGGTGGAATAGAAGGTCCTCGCATATGCAGACATAGTGGTGGTAACCACCGATCCATCTGCCACACTTCTTGAAATTGAAGCTCTAGTTAGGCCTTTTGGGGTGTGCTTCAGATGTAAATTAAATGATAGCATAATCCAGGTTTTATGCACGGAGGGAATAGAATTTAGTGTTCCAGTGTTAAACTCACAGTAGCCCTGGATAAGTTGGTGGACTTGAGACACTGTGCTGAAAAGGACCATCTTGCAAAAGGTGCTATACATTTCCAGGACTATCCCACTGGAATTATTAAACTTTTGGTGTCTAGTTTAGAACGTGCTTATTTTAGATTTCTGTGGGGTTATCGGAGACCAAGGAGGGCAGCCAAATATATGATTCTGCCGAGGCAAGGTTGCTTTTGGTCGGTTCCCAATTTCACATTTTACTATTGGACATGTATGTTACAACACATGGGCATATTGGTTTCAGATAGCTCAGGTGGGGTTAATATAGCAGAAACTGCTATTTATGAGCTGATCCTGGAAAGTGAAGCTAAAGGCTACCTTGTTAAAAACCTGGAACCTAGTTACTACAAGAAAACTAGGTTTAATATTCTAAAAGCAGCATATAAGGTCCAGGCACAAGTCAAACAAAAACTTGGTATTACCAAGATCAATCTATCCACACGTATGACCGCCTTGTCAATTCTCCCATCTGTGTTTCTGGATGTAATAACATCTAGATGGGCCCAGAGGGGTCTTGCATGCTCGGGGGATCTGTACATAGATGAAAAACTCTGCTCCTTTGCGGAGCTGCAAGTGTCATTTGGATTGGCCAAGAGCAACTTCAAAAAAGAATTGTAAAATTTTTGTAGCTTCTGGACTTATTTTTTAAAAATATGAAGGACGCGAAGGCAGTAGCAAGGAACCCCATAGTTAGAGCAATGAGCCGAAAGGATAGGATTGGCACAATTTCTGAGTTTTTGATACAAGGCGTACCAGATTATGTAGAGCTTCAAAACTCTAAATGAGAGGTTAGACTAGGTGTGGAGGGGCTTTATTCCCAGGAGTCATTAGATCTGGGTAATAGGGTACTTCTAACGGCTACTTTAAAAAGTCAACATTTTAAGACGATTTTTACATTTTATCAGACCCCGGCAAAGGTAGCAAAGTGGGTTGGTAGGTTTGGTAGCAAATGTAATAAGTGTGGTTTCAAGGTCGCTGAAATTATTCATATGTTTTTTCATGCTCCAAATTGGATGGATTTCTGCAGGAGATTGGGAGGTTTATGATGAATTAAAGGGTTATGATCACTCTCTTCATCACTAGTACAGTCATATCATTAACAATAGAGCACAGATTCAGAACGACCATAACAATATCAATGCTGCTTTTTGACCTGGAATTGTCAAATGTATATGGCCTTTTACGATCAGATTTAGTCCTCCCATTTGCTGCTTGCCTACCAAATTCGATAGTAAGCACCTTCAGCTGGAGGGCAGCCCATGTCCAATTCTTAACTGGGGCAATCTCCGGTGGGGGGGGTGGGGACTAATAGCCCATCTTTCATCCTCCTCTGCTGCGATTTCAACATAATTCCTATCAAGGGGCTCCGTAGTGGTGTTGAAATCACCAGCAGGAATCGGATATACCCCTGGCTGTTGTCTATCCAAGATGGCTTCCAAGGATTGACTCGTTGGCGAGGCAGTCCCACCCATCTCCCCTCTCGCATAGATATTAAAACTTCCGCAAATTACTTCAATACCTAATATATCCTCACTGTCTATTTTCAAATGTCGGTTTTTGCACTTCAGGGAGGACTAAACCAATGTAATCAATCCGCCTGCTGGCCTCCCCCCTTTACTATTCTTTGCTGGAATAAAATATGTAAAAAAAATAATTTTAAATGTACAATTTTATTTTTTTTAAAACGATCTATGAACAGAACTTGTACACCAAGTGTCTTGAAAGAGCATATATCACAATTGACGATACAATTACACCAACAAGGAAGTATCAGCTTAGCCTTCAATCCTGCAATATTCCAAGAAATTATTGACGTTATTGATAGAACGCACTTAATGTAGGCATCATTAAGGGGACAAATTGGTAGATAATCAGCACCCTCAACAGAGTCAGCTTGAAACCTCAAAGGGATATGTCCTATCTGAGTATTAACAGGAATAATTCCCCTGCATCTTGAAATCTAATACTATTTTTCTGGTATATATGCATATCTGTAGATCTTAATATGCTAGAATTCTCTACGGATTCTTCCACCTGCTCAACTAGTACAACCTCCAACTGCCCAGTTAATCTACTTGCTCTTTGCCCTCCACCCCCAGTAACAACGAATAGTTACACAGGCACCTTTTATTTGTAGTTGATGCTGAGAGAAAGTACCTAAAACATCGAAGTCAATTATAGTCATCAAGCCCAGACCTAGTATCTGGCATGTGGGCAGCTTCACCAGATTGCATCATTCCCCTTCCTCCTGGATCTAAAATTTAAACTGTATACTTACATTTGGGGGGGGCAAGGCTGGGTGTCTAACGTGACAAGGCAATCAATGATATGCTTGTCCATAAACACTAGTTCAATTGTACCAGAGGGTATTGCAGCACTGGAACATCTTCTAGCCACCATAATGTCATCCCCGATGACGGAATAACAACCCCTGGTAGGTCTTTTCTAGTGGACTATTTTGTTTTTAATGGACTCATCGTCTTCAAAGTTCACAGGATCTGACAATTTGGGGACATAAATCAATCATCGCCATCCAAATTGAAATGGTTATTTAAACAATTCCTCCCCCTTAAATAGACCCCTTCTCGTTCAACCCCAGAAGAAGTTAGGGCAGTGTTTCTGTTTCTACTGCCAGGTCATGGGACATCAGTGTTAAGCGTCAGGCTAGGGGTCTTTAGTTAGCTAGTTGCTACTTGGTCAAATAAATTGGTCTCAACAAGCTCTACCTAGAGTTAATAGATGGTGGTGCTAGTGTGGTAGCTGCTCTTGCGTTTCCAGTACTAGGCCTCAACAGCCACCCTTTGTTGTGAAAGTGTCCCCTGTAAAATCAAAAATCAGATACATTTTACCCCTGAGAAGACCTAGCGTCTGTTCAAACTCTTTCACCTCAGCTTTCAGTTCTATAATATGAACAAGGCAGGTAGCCATGTCAGAGATCAATAGAATAGGGTGTATTGACCCATCCCATGTGTGCCCTTATAAGTAACTAATGTAACTATAGTTTTTACCCACCTCCATCAGGTGGAGAAACCTATTTTGACATACTATTGGCGTAGCTGGAGCTGGCACTACATCCTCTACGTCTTCTAATGTCACATATCTTAAGCACTGGTAGAGGGTGGTGGCCCTGTGTTTTTAAAGTAACATAAAATCTTTTGGGGCCACTTTTTCACTTTGGTGGCAATATCTCCATTTTGAGCGACAACAGCCCCTATAATGGACTTCACCTTCTCAATTAACTGATCGCGCTCACTTAAAGTTTGCCTGTCAATTTGCAGAGTAGCTTTGCTATATTTCGCTATCCCTTGTGCAGGTTGTGCCACCTTCCGCTTCACCATATTATCAAGTGGCCCAAGTAGACACAGGCAATTACAATACCTAATAGTCAAACTCCGATCTGGTTCCTCATTGAGACCTAGGAATAATTCTATGAGTTAGCCCTACCGTTCATTTCTCGTTCACTCACCATCAACAGGAATGTACAATACTAGAGCTTTTACATGCACTTGGCCCTACGAAGTACCCTTTCTTAAATTTTAACTGTGCAATTCAATTTTGCAGGCTGAATAACCCAACAGCAACAGAATGCAGGCACAATCTTCCAGCAACATCCACAAATATATGCATGTCCGTAACAAAATAATAATCTAGCACAGAATTTAAGCGCAGCTCAAGTCTTCCTAAAGAGGACGAATGGGCTGGCTTTCTTGGTCCTAAAGGGCATTGCTTAGTTAGGAGTCAGGGCTGATTGGCGGCGTCTTCAGTTTCTTTGATGGGCAGATGGTGCTCAAACAGTCCCACACCCTTTAGCAACAGTGGTCATTTCTACTGCAATCCTTGAACACCCAGCCCGCTTGATTACTGCACACTTCTCAAAGCATAAATACCAAGCAATTCAATTAAGATCAAAGCTCCGTGAAGCAAACAGTTGGCGAGTTCAAAACGTAGGCTAAAACGATTAGCCTTACCATCAGGAGTGTCCCATGTCACATAAAAAAAAAAAATAAAGAGGGGTGACCTCTTCCTGGCAATGACAGTCCCACCCTTGCCTCGGGCACATCCCGCGCAGCTCATAAAGCACTGATCGATTTCAGGTGATTTCCAAGCAGGGGATTATGGGATTTTTAGTCCCCAGCAGTCACGTTCCCACAACAGCACAATCCTCCTATGCAGCAGATGACTGTGCAATGCCCAGGGAACAAGTAAAGCAAGAAAATAACACCTTCCTAGGTCAAGAGACAGCAGGTACATAAAGAAGTGGCCACAACGATGAAAAGCAGGCCCCAGATGGCTCCTTCCCCTCTTTGCTTTCGTGGATATTCCTTGCACCCTCCAATTACAGCCTATAAGAAAAACTAGCTCCTTTATACATTTGGGCAGCACTTGCCCCATTAAGAGTCTGAGAGGCTCTACATGGTGCGCATTCTTAGGGCTCAGAAATTCAACACCACTTGCAGCACTATGACTTGAGACTGGTCAAACAACTGTTGGAGATTGGGCCCGAAGAAATCTTTGAACAGGTAGTTTTTTTGTCTCACATCTCAAACTTCATACTCCATATTTTCTTGTAGGAATATATATGGCTTAGAAACAATCTTTACAATTGAAAATAGCCAGACCTGTTGGCAATTGTTAATAGCTAGTTGAACTCTAAGAGCTCTCTGAGATAGGCATAGATCCTGCAGTGACCGTCAATTTTAAAATTGAGAAAGTCTCAATCAGCGACAACTCTTCTCAGCCAACCAAAACAGTTTGCAGAGAAAGTCTTCTTCTTTGCACAGTTTAATTCTAACTTCTGTGATACACTCGTACAAAGATTTATTCATATTCGGACAACCAATCCCACAGCTTTGCCCAACACATTCTTACCTTAAAGATTGCAAATGGATTCCTTCAATGTACAAACTTTTATCATGCAATTCTGTAATACTGGCAAAAACATGCTTTGATAGACTGCAGGGCTCTCATTGTATGAATATTTGTTTGCTTACTTTAAATTATTTTTGTGATTCTGAAATGACAATTATTATTTTAACAGAGGAACATTCTACCCTTTTAATTAGGTAACTACTTTGCTCGTTATCTTAGGTTGCATTTAATTGTGCTAATCGCGTGAAGCACTTTGTAAATTTGAAGGACTTTCCATGCTTGCTGGTTTACTTGAAAGTTATGTACTTAAACCACATTAAAACAATTTATACTAACAGGAATGCTTATTTTTTTATAGGTTTCAAGGAGAATCTAATTTTTCAAGTCTGTAGAATTTAGTCAGGTAATGGATTGAATCCTAACGTTTTTGCTCCATTAACACTAATGTAACAGAATATCTTGCAAATGTCTGAGACACGGTCTATGTGCTTGGCTAGCATTCAAAACATGAGACAAGTATAACTTTCGGTTAACCCATATCAGTCTCTTCAACCAAGATATGGAAGTGTTCAGTCAGCTCCCATCAAGACCGAAGCTTCTTATCCCTCCCCCTTCCTACTTTAGCATGTCTGGCACTTGGAGGTTTACCAATTCTTATAAAGAAAAGCCCTGCTTAAGTGGGGTTGAAGTGTGGCCATTTGTAAGCAACATGGTGAATGAAGCTCAAAATGTTAAAAACTTCAATATAACACATTTGTCCAATGCATGGAGGTCAGAATAACTGAGAAAACAGCCTAGACTAAAAGGGCTAAGATGGCAACTAAGACAATGTTTTCATATTTTCTAAATTACAATTTGACACACATTTGATTAAGAGGACTAAAATATTACTAAAATTGCACATATACTTCTTACTGAATAAACAGTTAAAACAGGCAGATTTTAAGATGCACTTTATTGAAACATATCATGACTAGAATTGAAAAATGCAAATTTGTGCAATTATGCCAAAACTGAAAAAATAAACACACACATTAGGTACTACAGTACTTCAGACCTGAGCACACAATAGTTATTTCAAAACAGGCTTTCCAAATGTAGGATGTTGGTCAAGACAAAGAGAAAAATCACTTTAAGATGTATTAGAGACTGGAGTGTTGGGGGGGGGGGATGGGGGGGGTTGGAGTTTTACTTCTGCTTGCTTCACTTCCATTCTTCAGGGTCACATGGGATCAGATAATTGTATAGCCAATATGCATTTACAACAGCACCTTGGCACACACCGATTATTAGAACAATAAGGTACTGAAATTGTATTTCCTCTTCTGAGGTGTAGCAGACAGTATCAGCCTTTTACAACTAAGCCTAGAATCTTAATTCTAGATACATGTGGCCCAATCAGCAAATCTGTAGATTTGGCAACAATCTTTACAACTGGCCGTAGTAGAAGCATCTTCTGCCTTCATAGATATTTTTCTCATAAGATCCACCAAATGTCTAAACCATAGGAAGTAGAAGTTTGTGCTAAAGTAGACATATCATTTTACTTGTCCTCATTGTGCAAATTCACTACTGAATGGGACTGGTAACAATTGTGCATCAGTAACCAGATGAAGACTGAAATAAAATGAAGTTGTTAAACTGCAATAAAACAGAACGACCAGGTTTTATGTAATAAAACACAGCTTTCATGTACCGAAATTCCCCTGGGTGAACGGTTTCCCAAAATGGAAAAATTGGGACAGTGTAGATAAATTCGATCTACTGTTTCCTTAGCACAGTATATCCTATCACCAACGCATTGCCAAGTTTATGAAATTCGGTTTTCAAGTAATGTCGTAGGACACTGTAATAAATATAAAGATTGTCAAAAAGCAAGAAACTGAAGTATGTAAAGAAGCTTAATAAAATAGCAAAGACAGATATACAAAAACGCTACACTTTAAAAAACGCAATGGTGATTTATAAAGCCAGCAGTTGTCAACAGCACTATTAGAATCAAGAGTAAAGCGTCCTACACAGTCAAGTAATGCATTTCCTTTAACTCCACTCGCACCAAATGGCAAACAGATAATTTATAATTCACAAGAAATAAGCAACTAGACGTTTTCATCAAACATGTAAATTAAAAAAAAAAAAAAAACATGAAAGGCAATGTTTGTTTTTCTTCTACAGACTTTCAATTGCCACACTCAAACATAAAGTGAACTTTTGAAGGATGAGGTATGTAATGAAGCAATATTTTGAGATTTCACAGTATTATTTTATATCGTACAAGAGTGAAACACAAGAGATATCCACCTGCAGATTTCAATGCAGTTTTCCTATATATCTGTTTCTATTATTTTTTTTAGGCTGGAGTGTGGGGCAGCACAAAGAGCAGAGAAGGTTCAAAAGACAGGAACCAATCAATCAATAACACGAAAAATGTAATAAAAACAATTGAAAAAAATATACAACGGCAAAATCTCCTGCACTCTCCATGGGATTATAACTACATAATGCTACTGCTTTGCAAATGCCATATTATTGCTCTCCAAACCAAATGCACAAAGGATATAGTACTGTTTTGCCTTTCATAGGAACTCCTATTTAATGCAGAGTAAGAGAAAACCACTCCTACGTTTATACCTAATCTGGCAAAGCACACTCCAAGGCCACGCATACTCATCTATTTGTAGGTATACACACAATGCTTGTGTGCTTTAATTTCAATGGCTAGAGGAGAGTGTTGTTTATTTACCACCCAAAACCTGCAAAAAAAAGGTGCGGTAAAGAGCTGAAAAAACTTTGTGTGGCTTTAGAAATCACAAGTTTCAAAAGTTTTGTAGTGAATTATAAATTCAATGGGGAACGCAGGCCATTTTTTCATACACAAACAGGTGCACTAACTTTGCTTACTTAACTTTTCTGCTGTACAACAAAAACGGGTTGCCACAGGTACACTTACTATTAAATAGAGGCAACACGTTTTAACAATAAAATAGAACACAAGAACCTTATTTACATAAGGAACTAGAAATGTCTGAACCAGACTTTCGGGAAGCATTAGTGTAGCTTGTTTTTGGATCGGTCAATAAACGATGACACAAACTAAGGTCAAGTCAAAAGTCACATTAACATGAAGAGATCAAAATATTTCCTCATCACATGGGAACTGTTGGAGTTTATACCTGCAAATTTAAGAAACAAAGCATTTAGAAATTACTTCACTTAATACTATTCACTAGCACCATTGAAGTTATAAAAAATAAAAAAAAAAGTGAAAAAACATGTTACAACTCATTTTCAAACACCGGTCCACAGATTAGGGGCGAAAAACAAAAACAGTTTTTTGCTTTACTGCAACTTGGTGTGGATACTCAATTTAGAGAGTATGGAGTGAAGTAAAGCTCCAAGAAAAACTTCACAACCATGTACCAGAAATATATTGAGCAATTATGGTCCTAGTGTATTAGTAAAATATTTATGCACTAAAATAAGACTTAGCAATATTGCCTCAGTTTTCACCCGTATTAAAAGTTTACACATCAAAAACTAGAATGCAAGATTCTTCCTAGTGCATAGTTGTCTTATCTATACATTTACAATTTTCAATTCTTTAAACACATAAATGGCATGATTCAATGTAGGTCTATGAAAAATGCTGATAATTGCACTTTGTTAACTATAACTTGGAAAAATGTAAGAAATGGAGCCTGTAACTCCCTCCCCTAACAGCAACGTTTAAAAGCACCTATCCACTTTTACAAAAACTGTCCAGTTTCAGCTTGTATTAAATACTGACAGAAATGTTCTTATACAACCAAGTTTCAATCTTCTAAGAAGGATCACTGAAAGGGACGGCAAGTTACTCTGAATTAGAGAGCTTTCTGTAGACACTGTGGATATAATTTAGCAACAGCACATTCAAAATGGCGGCCAAGGTCCCAGAGTCTGTCAGGAGTTTCATAGACTTTCCTCCATTGGTCAACAACCTCATCGTACTGATAAAGAGAATTCTTTCTGCTTGTTCGAAAAACTAGTTCTTCAACACTGACTTGAGTAGCTCGAACAAATAAATGGAGTTTATTCTTGAGGAGCAAGAGTTTAATATATGGATTAGAGGACTGGTCACATGGTAGATCTTTTCTTCGAATCCACTTGTTCTGTTCAATGTCATATGCTTCTACTGTAAGGACACGTTGATGATTTCCTCTGGTTCCAGCTACATAGTAGATTGAATCCTTGTATACAGCTGCCATGCCTTGGGATCTAGGCACCGTCATTGGAGTCAGATAACCCCAATAATCTTTATGAGGATCATAACAGAGGAAAACCTCTCCTAAAGACGACAATAAAAATACTTATTATTGCATAGCTACAATAAGCATACATTTAGGCACATACAAAATGAAGCTGTAACTAGGTGTCTGCATAGGCAATTGTTGTAGCCATCACTATTATGATGAAACTGTAAGTGTATACTTCCCACACTACTAGCAAGGGGCATTAGGTTTTAAATAAAATATTACAACCAAACACATACTTCAAAGCTTTAGGTTGTGCGGAGGTTAGTTACTATATTAAGCTTTCTGTTTCTTGTATCATGGTATTAACCCCCATTGAATTAATTACACTGGTTTTATTTTTTTTACTATGTGCATAAAATTAATGTTTAATCATTGTGCTGCTAAACATTAGTAAGGCCGAAAAAGAAAAGTAAAAATATTCACAGGCAAAGCTTATCCGTGTCTCATATCCATAGGCTTTGGAACTGGTTTTTGCTGATGTGGTTGTGCATTGGCTGAACAAAAGCAAAGGGTTATAACCAGTGCTGAGCAGCATCAGCAAAAAAAAGTGTTGATGTACACACCTAATACACAAAAAGGCAACCCAATCTTCCCTTTATTAATTTTACACATGTATTGCTTTGCCTCACACATAGTGTTTTAAAACTCCAAGAGGGAGCACCTGTTAAAAAAGACAGGTTTTTTTCCTCACTAACATGCTATGCTGTTATATACAAATATATTTTCATAAACAATGTTGCAAAATTACATTCTACAGAACCTCCATTTGTAAGGCAGTCCCTAGAGGTCTTGACTCTTGGCCATACAAGGCAAAGATCCATGATTGTCTGGAGGAAGCCAAGACAAATACTAATGATTCACTGCGATAAGTGCCACTCTTCTGAGTATGTATAGCAAGTTAGTCCATCAGACCTTGGTGGAATGCTTTGTTTCAGGCCACTCTTCTGAGTATGTATAGCAAGTTAGTCCATCAGACCTTGGTGGAATGCTTTGTTTCAGGCAGAATATGGCAATAAAATATATCTGTGCAAATAAATGAGACTTAACAATGGAAGCAGTGGGGCTTCAGAGCCACAAATACAGATTTTCAGGTCAAGTACATTGATGCACAAATCCTGGTCGATCATATTGAAATTAAACTTCTGAAAAAATCTGGACTGCACTTTGTTGTCCTGAAGTGTACACACTAAATGCAGAGCTTGCTCTAATGAAGCCAGATAATGCTTGGCTAGGATGGAGAAATATTGCAAAAGAATCAACTCTCGAAACCATCAAGAAGAAACACCTTTCAGCTGAGACTTGCTGAAAAGCTGTAATTCCATTCAATTTACACGATATCGAATTGGTGGAACTAGATAAGTATAAAAGACTAAGCAAAAGGAAGAATAAAGAATATCAGATTGAAGCACAACAGTCAACACCAAAAATTGCAAAGAAAAAAAGCACACATTTGCTTGATCACAGAACCAGTAGTCATGCAAACTTTAGGTGGAATAGTGATGGGACTGCATTCTTAACAGCCAGTTAAATGCACCTCTTGGAGATACAGATGGTCGATGTCTATGGGAGTGTGCTTTGGTAAAAGAAACGGAGGACGGCATTGAAGAACAAGCATTGGCACAGCCAATAGATCTCGCCTTTGGTGCCTTTTAAGTGCTTAGCTATGCAGTTAATATATACATGGTGTGGCCAATCGCAGACCAAAGAAAGAACAGGCTTCCACACTAATGGATGGTGAATTGTACGTTTATATTGTAAAGTTGTGAAGAATGTGTGAGTCACAGAGGCGCTGAAGACAAACGATTATTGTTTAACTGTAAAGGTTACAAAGCTTGCAAAAATGGTCTGACAGCCCAGACGGGTTTCCTGTTTTTTCCTACCTCTGGTACTCATTTGTAAATCTTCCTGTAGTAATGAGGACTGAACAAAATACATTTTTTGTTGCTGCAAATAGTAGGGACCCTCCCCACCCCCGCACTAGCTAACCAAGAGGCGGAGCGCAGTCCATCGGCCTAAGAAGGATCAAATGCTCAGTTAGCCCCCACAGCATTACAAACTCTGAGCTTTACGCTGCATGCTGAGCTGTGTAGTATGTGCATTAACCTAGTGGTGTGTATTATTGGATTCCGAAGGATTGCAGTCAGAGTGAGACGGCCTTTCAGCCTTTATGCGACCGCATCCGTCACATGCACTCTCTTTCTCTGATCCCAGAGGCTAGGCTCAACCTAAAAAGGACTCAGCAGTGATGGCAGTGGGGTTAGGGGGCTTGGAGGACCAGCAGTTAAGAGGTAAAAGAGAGTGTAGTGAAAGCATGGATGCAAACAAGAGTTTGGCGATGTTGCTTTTTCCATGTGGCAGACATTCTCCGACACTGCAAGTAACTTGCAGGGTGAATATTAAATGTTTTGTAAAACCGGGCCTGTTCCTCCGGTGTCCCTTTGTTGCCCTTTTATTTTAGTTTTGTCCCCTGTGCACAGCAGGAATACACTCCCTGATCTTCTTGTGTTGCTGTGCAGTGTTTTCACTTTTAAAAGCGAGTATATTCAAAGCATGAAGTAAGCACGCACCATCTAGTGCCCCCGGGGCACACACAGGCATCCACTTCCTCATCTTCCCGTGTTTTGCCGTAAGCAGCAGACAGGTAATGCTTTAACTTTTAACAAACATTTGTGAAGGAACAGGCCTCCCAATTTAAATATATTTTTTTTTTTTTTCTTTTTTTTTTTTAGGGTTAGTGCTATTGGCCTTGTAACGGAAATGTTTTTTACTTTTGTGTGAGCGAGTGCAGTTATCAGATGTTAAAAAAATAAAGGAGATTGATAAATGAGTTATATAATTGGGTGGGAACAACACCATGTATTATTCAGAAAGAGGCCAACAAACGCGGCAAAGTTGAACGAAACTGTAATTTATACAAATGGAGTAATGTAGAAAACATGACAAGAAGAAGGCAGTTTGAAAAGAAAGAGTAAATGCTTATGGATTAGAGGCCAGAGTAAATGAAGGTGTTCAAGATGCTGCAATGATGGCGTCAGAAAGAAGCTTGGTGTGACCGCTGTGAGCACGAGGGGTTAATAGCTGCCCAAATTGGGCGCAAATAATGAACAAAAACATAGGAGAGGATGGATGTGTAAATTGAAGAGGCAGTGGTGCATCTAATGGCAAACTGCTGCATATACAAAGGGAGGGGAGGCTGCACGCAGAGAAATTGGTGGTACGGTATCATAGTGGAGTGCAGGTTGGACTGAGGGTGTCAAATGAAATATTACTACATGAAGGGCCCAGGCGTGTCTGATTGTATTTAAAACCATGCACAGATTCCTCAAGCAAATGGAAGGACAAGCCTTCGCAAAGAAATGGAATCGTAAAAAAAATATAGTAACAAGATTGCATTACAGATAACTAAGGATTAACGGCATCACGTCAGGAGACTCAATTACGTGAGGGCCAGTCTTCTTTCCACTAGCCTGCAGCGCCTTTGGTTCATAGAGAAGAGGGGAGGCGGAGACCTTGCCCACGGTGCTCGAGCCTTCTGTGGGATTTGAAAGCAGACTGCACGCGAGTCACCGTTGCATTGGAGCTTTAGTGTATCTTCCTGCTCCTTCCGTCCACTCTCGTTTGGAACGCGTGATGCGTTACAGTAGTACGTCTGCAAGCTCTGTGACTTGTACAACCTTACATACTCAAGGGAGCACGCCAAAGAGGAAGATTGCTTAACAATTAGATTGTCACTGCTTCTGTGGTCACAACCAGGTCAGGCAGCGTGATTCCATGCCTGCACCATTTTGTTTCTCCATCGTCTGATCGGAGCAGTTAGGATGATCGTTCTTTGGCAGGTAAAAAAAAACAAAAACAAAAAAAAAACACAAGCATTGGCCGCATGGCCATAAAAGAACGCCGCGAGGCCACGAAAAGAAAAAGAAAACAAGCATTGGCCGCATGGCCATAAAAGAACGCCGCGAGGCCACGAAAAGAAAAAGAAAACAAGCATTGGCCGCATGGCCATAAAAGAACGCCGCGAGGCCACGAAAAGGAAAAGAAAACAAGCATTGGCCGCATGGCCATAAAAGAACGCCGCGAGGCCACGAAAAGAAAAAGAAAACAAGCATTGGCCGCATGGCCATAAAAGAACGCCGCGAGGCCACGAAAAGGAAAAGAAAAAGAAAACAAGCATTGGCCGAAAAAACCCACGAGTTGGCATTGGCCGAAAAAAAACATGCGAGTTGTGCGCACAAAAATCAAGCATTGGACGAACAAAGCGAGTTGTGCGGACGAAGATAAAAGAGCTGTGCACGTCATGCGCGAGCAGGTAAGCTGGTTGCCGCTTTGGAAGCACTTCCAAAAGCCAGCTTACTAAATGTCACGCTGTTAGCGCATGCACGCTATATCAGCGAGACCTAAAAATAATAGTTCATGTAGAGGGTAATACCATAAACAAGAAGTACATCTCAAAGCCGGCCCAAGATAAGATGCAGAGATAAACTCTAGTTTTTCAAGATTTTAAATATCTGAATGACAACTTCGCTTAATTTGGAGCAAATGCACAAGGTTTCGCTTTTGAAGCAGAGGGGACGACTGAGGAACAAGGGCAGGAGTTACGAGGGGACCAAAAGTTATATTTTTATTTTTGGGATCCACAATACTTGGGTGATATAATCCTTACTCAAGCATTATGCTCACTTAGAAAGTTATACACATATAGATATATACATATACTAGGACTCCTAGAGGACCGTTTTACTTCATCCTTAAGGTAAGGGGAGATATCCCACTAATGAAATAGAGCAGGCAGGTCCCGCTTTTTCGCTTTGTTGTACCAATTAATCCTTTGTGACCACAGTAAGCTCGTAGGTTAGGGACCAGGATGGGGGGCGGGGGAGGGAAGGGGAAAAGAAAATGAGCGAAGACTCCGATGTCTTATTTGTAGTAGTAGACTTAACATTTGTCTGTTCTTACCCACTATGTGGGATGAGATAAACATTTGCCACAGCCACCGAGCTGGCTCAAGAAACTGCTCACCATTCACCAGCAAGGAGGCACAGAAGGTGGAACGCTACTTGGAAGTGGTGGGTGACCCGAGCTAACCCCTTGCTCAAAGAGCACTCAACAAACTATGTCATCTCCAGCTCTGCACAGGCTCTTAAAAAGAAGGGACACATAGAAAGTGACTAGTTATAGGTCTAACACTGGCACAACCATATTCAGAAAGTAGAAACCCCACAAGGTTTAGGCTACAGCAGTAATATCAGTCCTAAAAATTCCACACAAGCAAGGTGAGAGATTAATAGATTTTCTGCCTAGCACTTTTACAGACATTTTATTTTTCACTGGGTCAAAGGCTGCATTGCAAGAAGTTTCTTTTGATAGCTTGGCTAACAGGCGATACACTTTGGAAGCAGATCTGAATACGGAGACAAAAGTGAAAGGAGGCTCATGAAATAGGCTCATTAAATAGTCTAATACTTTAAGGACTGCCACAAATTGCCGGACTCCAATGTAACAGCAAATATGTTCAATAAGTGCCAGTAAAGTAACCAGCTGTAAGGTTGAAATGGCGACAATCAAAGGAGTTTATATGTGCTATGGGCCATACCTTTAACAACTGGACTACAGGTATTACCCAAAGACAAAATCAAATATGAAGTCATAAAACATATTTTTACTGCCCCTTAGTAGAGCAAGTTAAGCTCGACTGTTACTACTGTGAGGCATTAAAGGTGTGCTAAAGTACAAGACTTCGCACAACAATGCATTTAAGGAACAAATAAAGTATGGCTCAACCAGACTTCATATAAACCGAAAATATATATGAGTAGCTAACCATATTAATGCAGAGGAAATCTAACCAACCAAAAAGGGAAGAAACATGGGTTTAACAGTTCCAATGAAAGTAAACAGGAGGTGTCCCAATCATGGGGTAGTATACAACACACGGTGGTCTATGCAACAAAAATAGTGGAAAAATGATCACCATCTCCAAGAAAGCAGCACAAAATCAGTAATGCACCGATAGGGGGATACCATAACAGGAGAGGATCAACTGGAACCACAACACTGCATGATGCTCTTCCTGACTGTGTAGTGTTTTGCACTGCTATTGATCCGTCAAGGATAGCAACACAAACCGAACTGAAGCTTAATCCTTACATTCGTTACAGAGAGTATTGCAAGCTTATAAACTGGTCTCACATCAAAAACAGAGCAACAAATGTACCCATACACGTCTGAGGTCTTACCTTGTAAAACATAGATTAGTTCTTTATGCTCCACAGCACTATGAAACTCCATTGCAGAAGGCATCATGCTTACAGCACTCCAGCAGTTATCTCTGCTGTCATAACATTCCACGGATTTAAGTGGATTACGTCCATCTCCTTCATAAACACGTCCACCTATTGCGTACAGTTTACCACAGCAATGAACCAACTTGCAGCCTATGCGGGCTCTTAGTAAAGGGGCTTTCTGTAGCCACCTATTGCTGCAATGATCATACAAACAAAAATCACTCTCCGCTTTATGATCAATGCAGACGTCGCTGCTGCTTGGCCTGTAACCTCCCGCAATATAAATATCATTGTCTGGAGTCACCACTATTCCAACTTCCCGCATGTCATTTGGTGGTTTGCATAGTTTGTATACTTTCCCTGTGACAGTATCCAAACAAGGCACAGTTTGCTTCTTTCCTGAGTGTTTGTTCGCTGCTTCAAAACACATTATCATTTCAATAGCAGTCATACCAAGTCGCTGTGTGCAGCCATTGGCACTATTTTTCCCTCTTTGTACACAGATTGTTGGCATAGCCTGCGCAAATAGTGGAGGGATATTTTCCACAAATGCATCTTCCATCAAAGGCATCCGAATGCATTTGGCAAAAATTTCTGGAAGGTGGATTTCTCTTTTATTTCGTTCATGTTCAAACCACCCAACTATTCCATCATAAACATGCTCCTCTTTCTCAATGTTCAAGTCATCACTATCCAGTATACTAATGAGTTGGTCTTTTCTTAGGTGAAAAAATTCTTGCTCTTTGGTGACACATAGAAACTTCTTACGAATGTAATCTTGGGCGCGATCTTTAAGCTCCTGATGGCCGTAATGATCAGCAAAGATGAAGACTCCAGTGCAATTTTGTGGGTCTAAACGACTTATCATATATTGAGCACACTGGTCCTGTAGGGAAGGAATTTGGAAGATACTAGCTGCTGTGAACAAAGCTTGGACATTAGCCTCAGTCAGTGCAACTCTGGAGGTATAGGCATAGTCCAGTACCAAATGCATGGAATCTGCGTCAACGCCAACTATTCGAACTTCTTTCTGAGTACTCTCTGTAAGGCCACTAGTGAACATAGATCTAAAAAACAAAATAAAAAAACTGTCAAGTTAAAAACAGCTATGGAACATCAATAAATAGACTTTAAACACTGAATGATAGTCACAAATGAGTAAGACTGATTTAATAATAGCATTTATAAAGCTCAACTGCCATGAACTAACTTGCGGAGACTGCACATGCACAACATCTGGCCAGAACCGGTTACTTCGGGAAGAGCCAAGTCTTCAAGTCCTTTCTAAATTGTAACAATTCCGTTGAAGCCCTTAGTGATGGAAGTTCATTCAACATCTGAGTCGCTTTGATGGAAAAAGTCCAGCCCCCTTGCCTAGACCTTCAGTACGTAGGGGTACAGATAAGGTTTGCTGTACTTGAGCAGAGAGAGATCGCAGTGATGAATCTTTTGAATCAGTGTTGTAGTGGCATTGGGCCTTTTTGCTGTAGAGCTTTAAAAACAATGCAAAAGGCGTTAAAAGTAATCCTTTGCTTCAGAGGAAGCCGGTGTAATTCCTTCAGGGCGTCACACGCGGCGGACCTACAAAGTCTATTTAGCCCCTGTTTCGCTTTACCAAATAATCAGCTGCTACAGGTAGTAAGGAATTGCAGTGGTCCGGTCTGCTGAGTAGAACACTTCACACCACCTGGAATTTGGAGTTGGTAAGCAGCAATGGAAGTACCTTCCTCAGTCCATGGAGTAAAGCAAAGCGCGTACCTGCCAATTTAGTCATGTGGCTCTCCAGAGATAGTTTATTGTCAAAACACAATCCCAAGATTACGGAATGTGTCTGATGACTGGGGATCTTCCCCACCTGAAAGAGGCCATACATTATTGGGGGGCTTCAAGAAGTTAGTATTCATCCACTCACAAATTTCTGTCATGTCTCTTTGAAAGGCTCAGAGTGTCTCCTCCTGGTTATTAGTAAGGGACAGAATCAGTTGTGTGTCGTACCCATAGTTTACCAACTTCAAGCCATGCTCCTTTAGGAGTGTAATGAGGGGCTTCGTATATACATTTCTCAAATATAATGGTACTTGGCAATAACAGCATATTGTTGGGATCGAAGCAGGGAGAGATTGATAAACAATTTGAAAATGAATGTGCTGCTGAACCCTTGGTTGGAAGACAACCCAAAAGAGTCCTGTCTCATTCTCAGAAACCACAGATTTCAAGTGTTTAAATGCCAACCTTTCTCTTACTAGCCACAGCACAAATTATGCAAGTGACCTGGGATATTAGGCCACTTTATGGTGCTTAGGAAAGTCAGATTTTAAATTTGAAAACAAAAATAAGTGTTTACAGCACGGTCCTTGAAACCGACATAGGGTGTTTCTTGACTTCTGCAATCTTCCCCAGGCGCTCTCCAGTAGGACTCTAAAGCACCATAGCAGTGTGGTCAACTGCTGAAGGCTGACAGTCAAATAGGAGAAGTTCCAAGAGCAGCACATTAAGGCAAGTAACAATATCGGCGATCACCTGCATGTACACCTGATGTCAGCAATCATACAACAAGCATTTGCATTTGCAATGCAATAGGTCTCGCATTAGGAAAGTTTGAGCTATTGGTATTGTAAATGACAAATCTTTTATTTATGTGTTGGTTTTAAAAATAGAAAAATTAATAGCTTTGTCATTTGCAATGCCAATACTTTTAACTTTCGCAAATGTGACACCCATAGCATTTGAAATGCACTATGTGTTGCATTTACGCGACTTACATGTATTGATATTACAAATAATTGCTTTTAATTTTTTTTATTAATTAATACTTAAATAAAATTTATTGTAATTTATAATTGCAATATATTAAACTTTTGTAAAACTCTTTTATGAAGCTAATGTTCAGTGTATTTTATTGTGACGAAAATCCAAGAACAGAAGGGAAATATTAACATCTTTTTGTGACATTTGTAATAAAGCTTGAAACTTCGAGAGAACATCTTTGAACCAGTTGTTGTTGAATGGTTGCACAGACTGCTGCTGTGGTGGCACTGAGTGATGTTGTGGTGGCGACGAGTGATGCTGTGGCGTTCAGTGATGCTGTGGTAGCGCAGTTATGTTGTGGTGCCCCTGAGTGATGCTGTGGTGGTGTTGAGAGATGCTGTGGTGGTGCGATAGATAGAGTGTAATTATGTGGCGTGTAACTATGTGGCACTGAGTGGTATTTGGAGTGTATGTTGCGTTGAGCGGAGTGTAATTATGTAGCATATAATTATGTGACACAGAGTGGTATTGTGTGGAGTGTATGTTGTATTCAGTAGAGTGGAATTGTGTGAGTAAAAAATCCATGGCCAGGATGGAAGTTCCGGATGCCGTGTGAAACAGGTACATGGACAGTCTCCCGCTTGAGTGGTACCATGGTCTCCAGTAAAAGAGAGAGTAAGGTTGCTATAGGGAATGTATCGGGGTTCCGAAGGGGTGGATCGTCCAAGGCAATAAGCCAGCCAGTCAGGAGATGAAGAAGCCACCTGGGATAACCCGTGGCCACAGCTTGACCCAGGGGAAAGCTTCACGACCCTCCCCACCACTGAGCCACTGAGTACCAAGGAAAGCCCTGAGAGAGACCCTTTGCAGGAGCCAAGGTCTTTAGATGGCAGCAGCTGTTCCCACCCACGGTGTTACGACTTGAGGCCAAATCCACCGCCAAGCCAAAGACTCGGAGACTTTGTTTGTTCAACACCAGGACAAAGGCCAATTGTAAGTTGGGGAGGGAAGTAATGATTCCAGCACCGCCCTCACTGTGCTGATGTGACCCAAAAGTTGCATCCTGTAACACCCTATGGCCAACGAGGCCAGAGGCTATATAATAAAGGTGCAAAGACCGCACAGGGTAATTTGACCACACCCAAAGCAATTGTGTGTGCGTTCCTTGCATGCTACAGCGCTAACCTCTCCGAGACCGCCTCACCCACGAGTCCCACTACACTAACCACAGAAACACACACAAGAGACCTCCATACGAAGAGAATGCCATGGGATCTCAGCACACAGCACCTCAACAAGACACTTTACTGAGACTTCGTCACACAGAGAAAGTTCTGAGAGGACGCCACAGAGGACCTTTTGTTCCAAGAGACCGCTCTTACAGACCCCGGCTCAAAGAAATGCCCAAGCAAGTCCCAACAGAGACCACCGTGAGAATCTTGAGCACACAGAGACAGCCTCTGGAGACCTTGCAACACAGCCAGAGCGGGCACGAGACCGCCGTTACAGACCCGGCGCACGCAGCCTGCACAGTCTACGCGGGGCGCTGCGTGACCTCGGCAGAGAGGAGGGGGCCTGGGAGATGGGAAAGAAATGGAAGGAGGAGGCAAGGGAGGGGAACGACTGTTACCTAACGTAAGCATTTGTAGTCCTTGCCAATAAAGCATTATTGAAATCAGAGCCGACGTGAGGGAGGGCAGCGGCTTGTGAGTGAGTGAGGGGGCAGTGCTTTGGCAGCTGCTCTCTTGCAGTCTGTCGGAGCCTGAAGCTGCCAGTTCCGAAAGTCCTGGGGCAGTGTGCAGTCTCAAGTGTGAGGGCTCCGGTCTGTGGCACCAGTGTCCGGCCTGCAGAGCGGAGTCTGCAGCCCGCTGCGTGCAGTCTCGTCTCCGGTGTGTTGGAAGTTTCCAGCAGTCCTCTTCGCCGGTGAGAAGTTGCAGCCTGTCCTTCAGAGCGCGTGCTGCAGCCATGTGTACACTGCCCTGTCTGCATCGGCCGCTTTTGCAGGACTAATACTTCAGTGTCTTTCGTGCAGTCTGCAGCCTGTGTGTGAAGTCTGCTGTCTCCCGCCTGCGGCCCCCCATGTAAATAAAGTCTGTCCAGTCAACAGTGGCGTGACACCGCGGAGCCTGCAGTCTAAGCCCCCCGCACACAGCCTGCAGCCCCGGCGACGTTTATTTGCTGGATGAGGTGAAGGAATGGAAATGTTTAGTCTGTGTCCCTCTGTCTCTGTAAAGCTGTGTGTGTTGGTGTCTGACTGGTCTGGCGGGGTCGGGGGAGGTGCTGCGGGCGATGACTGCACGGGTGGATGACAGGTATATTGTTTTGTTACGAATCCAGGACACAGACACCAACTGACAAACATTACAACAATATAATACAAATCACAAAGACAATACATTTTAATGATTTTTAGGAACCGCAAGATATATTTTAGGGCCCCCCTGTACGTAATTGTACTGCCCATTTTCTGCCAATTGAACACATTATTCCAACTAACTTTAACAAGAAGGCGTGCGTATATTATGAGCGAGGCCTGGAACGCAGGCGAGAGAGGCGGGCTCTGCTTTGATCTGCAGGAAAGTTCTTTTGAACCTGCGAGGTTCCGGGAGATGCCCCACCTCTGTGCCAGGCTCGCGGTGACGTAGCTCGTCCGGAGCGCGGCACCTTGGAGGCAGAGGGGTGTGGGTAGTGGAGAGCCCAGAAGAAAGCAGGGATTCCGGGAGTGCTGGGGTTCCCGGGAGACAGCAGGAGGAGAGAAATCCGGTGATGCGACGGAATGAAGGAGCCAGCGACAAAAGAGCACAGTAAGTGGTGGGGAGTGGGGAGTGTGTACGTGTGCTTCCGCGCGTGTGTGTGCCTGCGCGCGTGTGCGCACATGTGTGTGTGCATGTATGTGTGTGTGTGTGTGTGTGTGTGTGTGTGCGGAGCAACAGATGTGCACGGCGCCGGGCTGGACGTGCGCGTCCACAGACCAGAATTGCCGCGCGTGCCCGGTCTGTCTCCCTTGAGAGGCATCTCGACGACAATAGATCTCGAGAGCGAGACATAAAAAGGTTCTCATCCTGGGAGCTAAATGTAAACAAACTGGCAATTGAACAGCAAACATCTGTCCTAATACTTGTGCATGTTGCAAGGGCACCTTATCCTGCTTGTGGCACATTAGGCTGGCCAGTACTCAAAGTAGTAGTGCGAACCATGGATATCTCACTTGGATGGTGCATTACTGCAGGCCAACCAAACAAACAGTGGGGTGGAGGGGGCACATTGATTATCTCTAGGTCTGCAATATAAATAAAATGGATAACTTTGACTTGGCGTATCTAGGCATGCCAATGTGATTATTGGAAGGCTAAAAGTCATCTAAGCAAAAGGATGGTAGAGATAATATGCTCCAGGGGAAGGACAAACAGAAGATGGGCAGGTAAATTCACTGAATGAAAAGCAAGACAGACAAAGGCAACCAATGGTAAGCAGTGGGTCGGACCAAGGTATATTTGCTCCTCTGACGACTAAAAGCTATCAGCTAGGTGAGACCTAAACACATAAGGTACTGAAAAAAGCATATCAAGATAATACTATTCACAAGGCATTACATCATAACCAATTCATTGGTTGCACAAGGGAAGTAATACAAATTAAAATACAGGTTAATAACCCCCACAAACCAATCAAAACGCTCACTGCATCTCTATCTCAATTGCTGCATGCAAATTTTGATTTTAGTAACAAAACACACAATAACAAAAAAAACAGACAGTGGTGATGAAACATTGTTATGCACATGGTACCTGAAGTAAGGACTGATTGCAGCGAGAACATTTCTGTGACAGGGAAACTGTTTACCGTGATCCACTTCCACGATTATATCAGTCAGCTGTACCTCATCATACATGATTTTGAGCTGTTGGAGAATACTGCATGCATGAAAAGGGTCCATGGTGCTGCTGGCTGCATTCGAAGGAGGAATTCCATTTTGGGTTTGTAAATGACTGCCTAACTCTGCAAGGAGAAAAATAAAAACAACATGTTTTAGAATCCATTTGAGATATCTTCATCACCAAAGCTTTACTAAGTTCCATGCTTGTAGATATGAGGCCATAAAACAACTCACAATTAAGTGCCTATTTGCATAGTCCCTATGATCAGTGCTTTACAAACCTCCAAAAATACATAATGTATGATCAGTACTGTACAAACCTCCAAAAATACATAATGCATGAATGGCCATTCTTTTGCACGGTGTACCCCCGTCTTTTTGCCTAGATTGTTTCTGCTAGTTGTAGATATTTGTGCACTTTACTCCTGCTGATCAGCGTCTGTGCTCCCCTTATCAACATGATACAATTGGATACTTCTAATTGCCATATTCATCTTACCTATAAGTCCCTAGCATCCATACTAATATAATAAAGAGAGCCCAAACGTTTGAGGCGGGTAATCTCAGGAACCACAGCACCAATCACAACACCCAATACAGCGTTGGAAAGGGCAGTTGCAGCAGAAGGACATAGGCTATGCAGACGCCCACCATATACATTTAAAAGGTAAAAGAACCGTGCCAGCAAAGTAGTCCCTTGTGGGCGTGTCTGCGTTGTGCTGTGGGCGTGTGCTGGGGCGTGACAAATGCTGGGGCGTGTGGTACGTTCTGCCCTTTATGCCATGTCTCATATTGTGTGCTGTGGGCGTGTGCATGTGCGGGGCGCGGGATTACGGAAAAAAAAGCGAGCGTTGTGCCCAATATTTCATTGTTTTTTCTTCCCAGGTTCTGTACATTCCAGCTCTGGGTGTCCACCCTGCTCCCTTTAAATACCCCTGCACCCCATAATCATAACCCACCCTTACGCCTTAAAATACCCCAACACCCTTAAACACTAACCCATCTTAACCCTATAAATATACCCTGTACCCCAAAACCCAAACCTATCCCTAAACCCTAAAAATACCTCTGTACCCCCAAACCTAGCCCTGAACCCTATAAATACCCCTGTACCTCAAAACCCAAACCTACCCCTGAACCCTAAAAATACCCCTGCACCCCAAAACCCAAACCTAGCCCTGAACCCCAACAATACCCCTGTACCCCAAAACCCAAACCTACCCCTGAAACTAATTTGCATTGGCCTCCAGCAGCAGCCCTCTGAATGAGGTTTGAAAACTCCTCCAAGAGCAGGAGGCAAAAGCTTGGGGGTGTGTGTGTGTGTGGGAGGGGAAGCTTCTGTTCCTCCTACAGGATGGCCATTTTGGCCGTGCCCAGGAACTTATTTTCAAAAGGGCCTGCACTTTCAAAGGGCAGATGTCAGATGACACCTGGAGATGCTCCTTTCTTGTTCCCCCGAATAAGCCTGGCTCCAATCACAGTGGGGATGTAGCTGCTCGCAGTACTAGTTTGAAGTGACCATAGAGAAGCAGTTGCTTATTTCAATGTCCACACTTCGAGAGTGGGCCCACAGGTCCTGCACAAGGGGAAAAGGGTTTCATCATCCTGGATTTAGGCAGAAAGAGGCACTGTGAGATTGTTGTTCTCCAAGTCAAAGTGAAAATGCTGTGTAAGTGGGTATGGTTATCCCCTAGGAACATTTACCATATTGGTTGAGGATGGGCCTGTACACTTCTCAGAACACTAGTGGACCTGTGGATGATCACAGAAGGACTAAACCTGCTGTCTGACCTGTGAAAAGCCCTGAAGGACTAGACCCGCTTTTCGGCTGTGGCCTGCAGCCTTGTCCCACTGGAGGAATCAGAGCTCCAAAAACGTGACTAAGGGCCAGATTATGAATTTGGTAGTCCTAGTGCAGGCCGCCATGCCAGCACACTGCTCGAGAACTGAAAACTCGACCACCTGCCAGATTATGAGCAATCTTGGGGTCTGGCAAACAGTCTCAGAGCTCCAAAAACGTGACTAAGGGCCAGATTATGAATTTGGTAGTCCTAGTGCAGGCCGCCATGCCAGCACACTGCTCGAGAACTGAAAACTCGACCACCTGCCAGATTATGAGCAATCTTGGGGTCTGGCAAACAGTCCTTTGACATAACCATGGCGGGCCCATTAAAAATGCACCACAATGGGAATGTAAAAATCCCTTCCTGCACGGCATGGACTGTAAAGTCCATGTCATGCAAGAAAAGGGGTGACTGCACACAAGGTATATCTTGGCCCCTGTAGGGCCCCCTTTGTTTCCTCACCACCACAGTTTACATGGCAGCCTCACCGCCATGAAACTGCGGCGGTGAGGAAACTTCTAATCTGCTCGGCAGTGCCGTAGGGGCACTGGCAGCATATTAGAGCCTCTGACCGCCACTGGATTCATGATTCCCTGATGGTTGCGGCGGTCCCACCACAGGTTTGCAGTCCGATGAACCGCCGACCTGCTAATTAGGCTCCAAGACCAAAAGTACGAATCTTCACCCGGCGAAGGCTCAACAATTATCTGTAACAAAAGTGCAATAAGATACGCACTCAGGTACACACTTTAATTACCCCAATCTGAAAACTATTTGCAAGCTTACAGGGAACCGGATAATAAAAGTATGTGAAATGTGCTGAGGTGGTTTTTCTCACCCTATAGACACTATGGGACTAAAGGTAATGTGTGAAATGTAAGGTTTTAGAAGGACTCTAGTGCTTATGTATTAAATACAACCGACCCAGAAACACCTGCATATAAAATAATGAAAAGATGTCAAGACCATTTCAAACAAACAACTATGTAGTCATACAAAACATAAGTGCAACATAGCGACTGTGTTTTTCTTAATAAGTATTTTATTTTAAATAGCGCACAGGTAACCTTAATGCAGATTTTATTAAAAACTACCATACAGTACTTTATACTTTCAGTACACAGGGTTATAATAATTCAGAGGTTCCAACCTTTTGTAAGCAACTTTTTGTGCCAACAGAAATGATAAGCAACATTCAAACTACCATGGAACATATGAGCATCGATGTGCTGGTAAAGCAACTGAAACATGAACCAGTGTACTAAATAAGAATTTACAAAATTAACACATAAATTGACAGCAATTTAAGAGCATTTGCGGGACCATTTAGAGTAAAAACAAATCGTCCAAGTCATATTTCCACACAGGCCAGTGGGCAAATTTAAGGACTAAGTGGGTGCAGTTGGTGTAGGTTCTTCCCGAAGTGTGGATTTAAAGAGAATATAAATTGTGATTTCTACAAGGTGTTTGGCCAGAAAAATGGGTTACAACTTGATGGACTTTTTTTTGCCTCTTGGCAAGGATCTTTCTAAAGTCAGAGTTGCATGTGTCACTATATTTGCAATTAGGGACTGATGTAACACCAAATTGATCTTGATGGCAATCTGGTTGAAATAGGAGTGATTGGAAGACATGTTTCTTTTTTTGAGCGTTTGACTTTTTTCCTGCATAAAGACTTGAAAAATATTGGAAACATTTACAAACCAGTCTGCAAGGGAGTTGTTGGCTCTCTGTAACAAAGCTGCCTTTCCCGTGTGGTCACACCAGATTGGACCCTATTTTATATTATTTTAGAACTCTCTGCACTTTATCTCTGATAAAACAGGAATACAGTGACTGCACTTTCTCTTTAAACATGGTTAAACTGGTGTATTCCTGATTGACACACTTGCTTGTAAGTCCCTAGTATACGGTATAGAACTTGCACCCAGGACCTGGAAGTTAAATTCAACTGGTGGGCTGCACTACATATTGTGCCATCCAATACATTGGCAGTGCAAACATGGATATAGGACTGCTCTTTGTAATTTTACTGCTGCAGTGGAAAACCTTCAGTGTGACCTATCAAAATAATTATTTAGACAGGTAAAGGCCACCCTTAGCCAGAGCTACCAGGGGATTAAGATCATGTTATGTTAGTGACTTTAAGGGTTCACCCTGACAAGAGTCAGGATTATTGTTTGGGGGGGGGGGGGGTGGGGAGGGTGACATGGAATTTTAAATTGCCACCGTTAATATTTAGAGTTACTACAAAAACACCTCAAACTGAAGATTCTAACTACCATTCTTACTCTTTAAATCTGGCAATGGTCTGTTGTTCAGATGATTACAAGGGGATCTACTTTCCCTTGCAGCATATGAATTCTAAATTAATAACTACTTCAGGATTCTCACTTCCTATTCTTCCCCACTGAGATGTAGCCTTCCGGAACAAAAGCTTTACCAAAAATGAAATAAAACAATTAGTCTATTATTAAAGTATGTACTGCGGCATAGAAATATTAGGCTATCACATACTGCTGTATTTATTACGTTTTTAGAATGATTAGCCAGCTGAAGAGACAATTCATATAATGGCTGGGGATCGTCTAAAGTTGAGCCATAAAAAGAAACTAAAGAATATCTCTCCCTGTTAATATTAATTTCTAGCACCACCACCCATCTACTAAATCTATCCGCCGCCACCTGTCCCACACAACCCTCAAACCTCTTGCTGAGAATAGCTGTTGCCCCTCTATGAGGCGCTTATGACGAGGAACGCATAATTGGAAAGGCAACTAATTACGTGAAGACATCCTGGATTTTCTAATAGGAGTCTCTTAAAGTAAGACTACAGATGCCATCTTCTCAACAGGCCAATCCATCAATGCCCGGTTCTGAAACCCGTTATGTGGATCACAACAAAATTAAATGTTTGCTGTCATTTTTCGGCTGGTGTGGCTCATTTCCTGCCCTCTAATTGAACGTGGGGTCTCTTTCAGAGATATTTAAATAGTACTCGCTACCCCTATCCGGGGAGCTGAAGTGCTTACCCATAGTCACAGCAAGCTACAGGTGTAGGGTGTGTTAGAATGGGTGAGTTTTTTCGAGTATAAGAGGAAGTATTTTATGCCATGTCGGATGACGACATGAGTTGCGGTCCTTGTGTTAAAGGGTGCAGCCCCTGGCGGTGTGATGGGTGAGGCCATGTCAGAGACAAATATACAAATTATAAGAAGGATGAACAGCTTAGCATGTGGTGTGCTTATTTCAATGTTCACACTTCCAGAGTGGGCACACAGGGTCTGCACAAGGGGAAAAGGGTTTAATCATCCTGGATTTAGGCAGAAAGAGGCACTGTGAGATTGTTTTTCTGTAAGTCACCGTGGGAATGCTGTGAAAGTGGGTATGGTTATCCCCTAGGAACATTTACCATATTGGTTGAGGATGGGCCAGGAGTAAACCATGAGCTGGTGACCGGCATAAGTGTAATATCCCCAGTACACTCCTCAGAACACTAGTTGACCAAAAAGAGTGGTAATCAGAGAAGACCCAGTAATCCAAAAGGTGACATGCACCAGGCAGAGACACGGTTGAATGAGTAAATCTAAATCAAAAGGGTAAGATCGGAATTGGTGACAACTAGTATATTATGTTATCATTCTTTCCTGTACATGTCTAATAAGTGTTTTGTGCTGGCTAACATTTCTGCGTTTGTTGTTTAGTAGGCATTTGCCAACATCATTTTACATATCTTGGTGTAGCTTGACATTTGTGCGAGAAGGCACTTGAGTTCCCCCCCACATAGGGGTTATAATTTGCTCAATAAATGCTGCCTCAACATATACTATCCCACTTACAAATAATGTTTCTTTCTGCAGGTATACATACTCAAATTATAAGCTATGCCAAAAACTCTCCTGCCACTAGGTTTCTAAACCCAACATGAAAGCGAACCTTGACTTCAAATTAGTAAGTGTTCTTTGTCGTTTCTTTATCCAATTCTTCCTTGTGAGCTCATCAGTAATAGAAATATCCAATAAATCGACAAATCTTAAACAAATAACCATAGCATGAGCCACTAACATTGAATTTCGGAGTAGCGTGCTAGCTGCCATAAAGCGCTTCAGTGCCTCGTCAGGATTATTAAGTACTATAAAAGTGTAATTAGAATAAAATGCAATGTACTTTTAAAAGGGTATAGTTTGGGCTGCCTAGTCCTTTGGCCAACACCTCTGAGAGCCTTGCAACCGAGTTGTTATTTCAAGGCAGCAGAAATGATGCCAACCACTTAGGCTGAAAGACAGCACCTAAGGAATATGCCCTACCTTGCAATGCCCATTGTTTGACGCGTGGCACAGCTTTAAAATCTGCCATAAATTTAGATTGGTGGACTCCAAATCAGTAAACTTCACTCAATGAGAAACATTTAGGAGCACTTTACTAAATCACCAGACTGAACGAACTGAATTTCAACATAAACTGAGCAGGTATGTGACAGTCACTGAATAACCCAAACAGTTTAACACTTCTGACAAAACCAATAAGAAAATAATGTGGGATTCTTACACTATTCAGTCATAGGCACCGTAAGCATAAGTTATGCAACCTCTCGTATATATTCTGTGTAAACGAATATTAAACAAAGATGACATATTGAGAGATACATACAGCGCTGCCCTGCATCTAGGTGTACGTTTTCCACAACCTCGGACAAGTGTTGGAAAGCGGAAGTGTCCCTATGCAGATGTCCTCGCAAGTACAATGGAGATGGAAGGCTTGTGGTACTGGACTGCAAACAGTTGCCTTCAGAGGAAAATACATGGGTGAATGAAAGCTGGACTATACTACCAACAGGAGGTCATCGCAGGTAAGTACAACTGAGATGGAAAGCTGCAGTTACACTACGTTACCGCAGAAGTCCTCACATAAGGGCGCAATAGATACGGAAAGCTAATTGTACTCTACTACCAATAGAGGTCCTCACAGGTGAGTTCGATAGCGTCACAGCCCTTCCTGAGCATATACTAACATTTTGGAAGGGAGAGTTATGCAACAGGCACGTGACTGGTAAGCTGCCAACACTGTCCATAGGCATGGGAGGGGTGGATAGTGAAATAAACAGTTTCTTCGTTATCATACAAGGTCAGCCATGAAAAAAATGAGAGATACAAATATCCAGGGAAAAACGCCACCAACCACTTAGTCAGCCATTTTCTCAATGCTATTTTAAGCGTGCATGGTCCTATTTTGTGATATCTTGAAAGGTTATTTTGTTACCTGTGATTAATTACCAAGGTAGAACAATCTCCAAAGATTGTGTGGCTTCACAAACTGTATGATCAAATTGCCACTTTCATCATCCCAACACAAATAATAGGAGCTTCGAGAAAATCAGTTTCACAAAAGTATAAATATTTTTGCTCTCTATGATCACAGAGTTGTGCACCATTAACTTTACCAAGTTTAAAAGCAAAGAAAAACAGAGCTCCATGTTCATTATAATGACACTGCAGTAATGCGGGAGCTGAAATCTGCGAAGGATCATGGTACATACGCATAGTAAGCATGCGCGAGTTGAATAAAAGTTATACAATTTTAATTACACTTTGGGGAAGAAGGGGAGGGAAAATGGGAGAAGGAAGTGACTTCTCATTCTTCCTAGTGATATATTCTATTATGCATTGAAATTGCATGTTTATAGGCATTACACTAAGGGAAATTTAAAAATGATGAATCACAACCTGAAGCCCACTTTACAATATGGTACACATGCATATCAATCTCCAATACCCTCTTTCTGCTGTAGGCACTAGGCTATAATAACCCAAATGAATAATGGGATGAATCCATGCGTTTATAACGGTGTAATCAGTGTAACAAATATTTGACCGCACCTTTCCCATACTGAAGTGTTTGGATAGCTACACCATAAATATGTATGTAATGCCCAGGCTCTAAAACAAATCTCTCGGTGATATACATTTCTTGTCCATCGATCTTAGCACACATAAAGGTCCCAACCAACTACCAAGATATACACCACGGCCTCGCTATTGGTCTCGCCTCGCCACCCCACTTTCCTCCCCTGGAACACACAGTTAACCTCATCTACTTATTGTAGAGTTGTTGATATTGAGCTGACTGAGCACTAAATATAAAAGACTGCTTTAAAACAGAGTAATAGGACAAGAACTTGCACAACATTCACAAGGGCAAGAGGTACAACATAGCGTTAGTGAGACAAGAAGGAGTTTTGTACATTTGTGGTTGGCGTCAGTGTAACATCAGAGCATTAAAAAGGATATATACTTTTGTACTCATCTGTGACTACACATCAACAACAGCAGCACAACCGGAAGGTGTGCACGATATACAAATTTGTAAAAGGAAGCAATTTGGGAATAGAGAAAGCAGTAAGGGTGTGGTTAGCGTACGAAGGAGAAACGGAGAGCACATTAAGCTTTGCTTAGTGAGAAGAATGTGACCCAATATATATCTAGGAAAGCGACATATTATGACCATCAATCCATTGCTCATTCACCTGCCATTGTTAATACAGAGCAGTCACCTGTCTCACATAGCATGTTCATCCTCCTGTCTCAGTACACACAGTGGTTTATCTAATCGGTCTGGTACACTATACCCTTATCCACCGCTCTTGTATAAAACAAAACCTACAGCTCTGTAACACGCTGTGTCATTATGAACACTCCACTTGTAAATACTGTGCAATTATCCTCTTCAGCCTCCCCCATGACTCATTGCCATCACCGACCTGTCATGGTACACCATGCATCACACACACATAACCAGTACATCCTTCTCCCACCTTTTGTGGTAAAGGTAATTCCAACAAGCTACTATTTTGCTTTTAGTACTAGAACCTACTGCCATGTACATACATTCCCAAAAGCCAACTACCCTGACACAAATAGCACTCGTCCAGAAAGTGCTTGCACATACCATGTCCTCATCTATTTATCCTTATGCACTGTATGCCCAAGCCAACACATGCAATGAAACATCATGCTCCAACACCACGGCTCAGCGACACTGTGGCTTGCCCTTTACATCTTGTACACACGAGGCCTCTCGGGGTCATAATGCAGCCCACCGCAGGATCTGAGGCGCAGGGCCCAGGGTATCCTCCCTTGAAGTGGGTGGGAGGGGGGACATCTTTTTGAGTTACCTCACTGAGCCATAATAATGCAGTAGGGTAATGTCCTGGTATTCAGCCACTAGACTTTAACACAGTCTCCTCCTCTACATGTAACGGTACAGAGTAACTTGTGACTGCTGTACCCCAGTGCCAGCTCTCTACTCGCCTGGCATTTAAAGTGACCTTATGATATTCTCTGAAAAACACCGTGCCGCAGCACCCAACAGGCCTAAACCCGGCTTCACTCATACACATATGGGATATGGCCGTCTTAATGGTACATCCAGACCGCCATGCAACTATCCATGTAAACACAAATGCACAAAAGGTTACCTCGCCGAATCTAATATACCAATTACTTTAAAACGCATTACCTGGTATTTAAGATACACCCACATGCCACTGTAAGAGAAAGCACACACCTGTCAGTGTACTGAATTGCCATCACCCACCGTATCGATGCACTCAGCGCGCTGCTCCACCTCCCTGCTACATAAACTATTCATACAACACACAAATAGTGACCGCAAACAAGGTTCTTTTATCAACCATGATCGCCTACGACGCGCATAAAGACAACGCTTTAAAGCAGACAGTAAACAAAACAGAGGAAACAAGCTGTCAGAGCCTCGGAAGCAGCGCCTCAGCCCCTGTCTGAACCCTCGGCCCGGCACCGACCTCCTAATGCGGCCATTCTCCTTCGGCAGACTACAGGCAGACGTCTTCCGCTTTGCTCACAGAGGCCGGATATTTAACTACAGCCAATACAATTCACGGAAACTGGCAGCCCCATGACGTTAGGCGTTTCTACTGGTGAAAGCTCGCACGGGCTCCCGGGGTTTGTAGTTTTCAATACCGATAAACGACAGGTTTTAGAATAGTGTACTTCCGGGCTCTTGTTGACATGTTCGTGCTCAGCATGTGGCACTTAACAGCAAGTCAAAGAGAGCAAGCAAGGCGGCTGCGCGTCAGTCAGTTTGTGGGACCTTTTGTTAGAGCAGTTTCACGAAGCCTCTTCAGCTCTGAAATCCGCTTTCTGCGTCTGTTACCGTGTTTTTTAGAGCACGTTTTGTTAAACTACAGGAGTGTTTTTTAATCTTCATCCAGAAATCTCAAATTTTCATGGTCGATGCGTGAATAGTTCAGTGATTTAAAGTAGTAGTCCTGTTATTTTATAGTGATTGGAGAAGCCCACTCGCTAAGGTTGCCGCCTGTCATTTTTTTACCGGCAACACCGCTAATTTGGTACAAAAATAACCAAAAGCACCTACAGCTGTTATTTTTAGCCTTTATCTGTGCGTACTTCAAACAGCAAATATAAACGGACAGCACTTGTAAATATTTTCATCTGTCAGTATATTTTTTATTTTATCATGGAACGGTGTCAACCCTAATACAGTCCCCAGAATAACAAGCATTTGCAATGCAATAGGTCTCGCATTAGGAAAGTTTGAGCTATTGGTCTTGTAAATGACAATTTTTTTTATTTATGTGTTAGTTTTGAAAATAGCTAAATTATTAGCTTTTTCATTTACAATGCCAATAGTTATAACTTTCGCAAATGTGACACCTATAGCATTTGTAATGCAACATGTTTTGTATTTACATGACTTAGATGTATTGATATTACAAATTACAATGGCTTTTAATTTTTTTAAATAATTAATACTTAAATAAAAGTGATTTTAATTTATAATGGCAATAGCTTAAACTTTTGTAAATAACTTTTGTGAAGATTATGTTCAGTGTATTTTATTGTGACGAAAATCCAAGAACAGAAGTGAAATATTAACATCTTTTTTGTGACATTTGTAATAAAGTTTGAAACATTGAGAGAACATATTTGAACCAGTTGTTGAATGGTTGCGCAGATTGATGCTGGGGTGGCGCTGAGGGGTGCTGTGGTGGTGCTGAGTGGTGCTGTGGTGATGCTGAGTGGTGCTGCTCAGTGATACTGGGATGGTGCTGAGTGATGCTGGGGTGGTGCTGAGTGGTGCTGTGGTGGTGCTGAGTGGTGCTGTTGATCCAGCGCTCTCACCAAAATTTTGCATAAATGACTCTATCTACTACCATCAAACTTACACTACAACACTAGGCCCATATCAACAACAGAGCGACTGAATCATGAGGCGATAAGATCTAAATATGTTGTTTTAAACTATCCACAATAATCAAGACCAGCTTGTCATTTAGAAAGTTTATTTAAACATAATCAGAATTTTATTAAACAAGCATTAGAAAATGTCATGAAGTGAGGTTTATTCAGAATTAATAAAGAAAGCAAAATTCAAGAAATATTATTCATTAGCAGAAATAAGTAAAATTAAGCATTTCCAAACCCTAACTATCTCTCTGTCTCTACCCTCATCACTTAGAAATAAAGTATTTAATAAAAAGCTCCTTTCCTTACATATGTTGTCCATCAGCATAATACGTCCCTCAGGAATCTCGAGCGCAAGCCAAATGACTGTTGTCTGAGCCCATTCTTATACCCTAAAACTATGCTGAGCTAACTATTTTTCACATTCCATCAGATGAATTCTAGCTCTCCATTGGCTGAGCCACCTCATGCCACAGTAAATTGTGACATCTCCTTCCTCATGTCCGGATTTGTTCACTAGTTCATTGTTCATGCACGAAGTCTTGGCAGCACTTCCTCAGGCTGCTACATTTTGTAGCGAAAGAAGTTCAAGCAATGCAAAATCTGTCACGTCTCTTCCTTCCAACCTTGAGCCTGTCCGTTCTGAGCTCCCGTGACACGTTAGCAAACCTCTCCACAGAGTCACTTTTAGCAGTTCTTTCCAAAACCTTTCAAAATAAAAGTTCAGAGGCTTTTTCCATCCTTTTCAGAATTATTTTCTCTTGTGATATTTTCATCAACAGGTCTCTTTTCAGAAAGCGTCAATTTTCTGCGCCACCTTTTTCTTTGCGTCACTGTTTTTTTAAAAGTGTACTATTTTTCTGCAGCCATCTCTAAACTTCATTTGTAAAACTATTATATAAACAAACACAAAAGAGCAATTAATGAAAGAAATACAGTTTGTTCTGTTGCCACCCTCCATTGCTAATGATTAACCCATTAGTCTAAATTACCTAGCAGAAGCCAACAAATAAAGCAGCATTTATATCTACCATTCTTCATTTAATCCAACAGGATTCTCTATGCACCTGTAAAGAGTAAAGTGACACTACATAGATAAGAAAGCAAAATAAGCACATGCCATTATTTAAAACAGCTGCTATTAGTCATGACACAACAATAGACAAGATTAATTTATTATTTTCCACATACATGAGAATGCAACATAATGCACATTTATGAGCACACATGTTAGTTTCCCGCGTGTTCTGTGAAAATGCAACTTTAAACTAGGTTGAATTAATACACACACAGCACAAATTGTTAGCATAATTAATTAAATTATGGAAATGTGACTTCACGAGTTGAAATGAAAAACATTTCTGAATCTCGCTCCATCAACTCCCTCATCTGGTGATTTTAAAATCACCAAACAGCACCAAAAATTTTAGCAAAAATTTTATCTAAGATGAACATGATTCGATTTCGCCTGTGTTAGTAAGTCTAAAGACTTGTCTCATCCATTTGTCTACAACTCTCATATTGAGTTTTAAGAAACTCCTCCAGCTCTATCTCTCTCTCTTGTGCCTTTCTGATTTTTAAAAATTCTCTTCTTTTCCTCAAATATTTCTTTCTCTTGTGTAACATGCAACTGATCTTTCAACAAAAGTGTCGCAAAAACTATAACTAATAAAGGTGTCAGTATCTTGCTTGACATATTAACCTTAACTTCTCCTTGTTAATTTCTAAAAGAAAAATGACAACCTAAATTAACCAAAGCAGAATTATTAGGAGCACATATATTAGAGACATCTTACAACATCTCTTTAAAATTAAGCATCTTGAACTGTTATTTATAAAAAACATAAAGTATTTTCACTAAGCTTGCAAGGAAAAATAAAACAAAAATGTAAAACATTTTGTCTAAATTTTCTAAAAATTTCTAACACCCCCTTTTTCAATTTTTTTAATTTTTTTATATATATATCCTTAAACCTTCTAACAGTTTTTCTTCGACCTTGCGTCACAAGTTATTTTCCAGCTAACACAATTTCTTCGACCTTGTGTCACCTAACACGTTTTCTTCAGCCTTATGCCAAAAACAGAAACCTAAATTTTAACAGGTAAATACTTCATTAATTGTTACTTTTGTCTTCAATCTCTTTCTGACTGCTACTATTTACTTCCACTATAAGCATCCCTTCTAATTTCTTTCCTGTCTCACTTTTCTTTTCAGGATCTTTTTGACTTGATATTTCATCAATCTTTTCTTTTGATCTGTGTACCAATTTGAATTTTAGGCCTTCATTTTCTTCTGGCCAATTATCATCTTTTCTTGATAATTTCTTCTTTTGCTCGGTCACATTACATTCTGTTCTCCAAGCTCCTTTTCTGAATTTTCTTATTTTAAAATCTTCATCACTCTCATCAGTTTCACTGTCAGAAATTTGAATTCTGGACTCAGGTACTTCTTTACTCGGCAGCGTCACTCTGTTAGGAACATCATCCTTGTAGCTGGTACTTGGCAATTCATCTTCTTCTTCTTCTTCAATTACCTTCAACTTCCCAGTTTCACAATTCCCGTTCCTGCTTTCAGAGCTTCTTTTCTGCTTTTCAATACTCTCCTGGTCTTCAATCACAATCTGATCAGATTCTTCTTCTGCTTCTTTTTCTAGCAGATTTCCATCATTTTCTGAGTTTAATGTCACCATTTTCAAGTCTTTTTCATTCAAGGCTTGTTTTCCATTCAAATTCTCCAGATGTCGACCAACCTGTCGATCTTCAAGATCTGGATTCTTTTCAGGCTCTTCTTCAGAATCTGAATCAGCAGTGATGACACTATCCTCATCATGCTTTTCAGGTGTAGGTACACGAAAAGTATGGCCAGTGTCAATCCACCTCTTCAGTCTTTTGCACTTCACTGCATTTGTTGTGACAAGACTAACTGGCCTCCCTTTCTGCCACCTTGGTACTAGACAATTTCTTTTTAGACGAACTTTTTTCCTGATCCTTTCACCTGGTAACAGATCATGTGCTTGCTCTTTTTCTCTTGTTTGCACTTCAGTTCCATTTTGATTAGACACAGAAGTCACTACATCTGATAAATTCCTGTAGTACTCCAAATTGATGCTATTATTGATAGTCATCATTCTTTTCACTGGTATGAATGCCTGTCTCATGACCTTGTCCATCATAATATCATGTGGTCTTAAATCTGTCTTTTTATCAGTAGTACTTCTCAGAAACATCAAAACAAGTGGAAGGACATCTGTCCACTTTATACCTGTAGCTAGGCACATTTTTGCATCTCTGTTCTTTATAGTACCATTCTCTTGCTCCTCAACACCTGAAATTTCTGGTCTAAATGTACAATGGAGCTTTTGTTCAATGTTTAAAACTTCACAAATCATTTGTAACAGTCTGTTTTCAATATGTCTTCTACCATCTGGTAACTCTGCAACAATAATTGCATCATTATGTCGCGTCTGAAGTGTTTCAACCCATCTTGAAATCAAACAGATAATCACAAAAATGTAGCACAATTTGTTATGCAGTGCAATCTCAATGAAATCCATTTGTAATCTGGTGAATGGACCACTCTCCTGTCCTTCTTTTCCCATTCCCACAACTGTTCTCATAATTGTGTTCACTTGTTGGCAAATCAGACACCTCTGGTAAAGAAATTCTACAATTATTTTGAATTTTGTATTGAACCAAATTCCTCTGAAAAGCTTGACCATTGAATCTTTTTCAATATGTTCCAGACTATTGTACATTCTGACCATGTCAGCAATCATGCTATTTAGTAAAACTACTCTGCCATCCTTGTGTGTCCAAATCTCATCCTCATCTCGCTGTCTATAATCTGCTCTCAACCATGTGTTTTTCTCCTCATGAATTGCTTCATCTTGTAAATCTTTGACTCCCTGCCATGTTTCAACTATAGATGTTAGTATTAGTGAACTCAAAGCATGTTCATCATTCTTTTTGTATGCTGCACATTTCACGACAGCAATCCCTTCTGCCAACTGAATGTCATCAGTGAATCCTTTAATTAAATTTGCATTTCTGATAGGTGAACCTGCAGAAGTCAATGTTTTAATCTGTTGATCAATTTCATCTGTTACTTGGATGTTTTCACTTAAAAGACCATCATATTCATTCCAAGATACTAGAAGTACATTTATTCTTTGTGGTCTGTTTTCCTGTTCTTTATTTAATCCTGTATCTTTTTTGTCTATCTGCTTATTAACATAAATTTGCAATGGCGGTGAAGCCATCTCATCCTGCTGAATCATCACCTGTCGCTGTATTTGTAACTGTTTATTTAGCTCATTTATTTCAATCTCCTTTTCCTTTGACCATCATTTTGACTCATCAGGCTGTGTCAATTCAATCAGATCAATGTCAGACTTCTCACTAGCTATAACTGGAGTCATCACTCTTTCTTGCTGAGTTGTAATCATTACTAGTTCAATTTCAAGTACAATAGAATAAACTTTTTCAGTAAAATTTAGAATTTTAGAATTTAATGGGACCGTTAAAGCTGTGGGACTAGTTTCATCTTTTCCAAGCACAGGAACTGTCACTGCTTCCATATAATTCATGGACTGTTTTAAATCATTTGATGAATTCACATGATCAGGAATATTAATTCCAAAAGTACTAGGTATTTCATCATGCCTTTCTGTCGCATCAATTTGAGAAGAAGTCTGAGCTGGGACTCTATTAATCTGATCTGGGACTTTTGCCGTTACATTAATCTGTTCTGGGGGTCTTCTTAAATTTCTGTCCTGATCTGTATTCACAACATCAATTTTACACTGATCAATATTTTCTATTCTGACAGGTTTATTATTTATTTTCGCTAATCTGGGAATCATTATTTTGCTTTCACATTTAGCAACAACATTTTTCATTTTCTTGTACCAAGAAAACTTTTTCTCTTTCTTTTGATAATTGTTATCCATGTTAAAAATAGTTAAATATAATTTCAATAGGTAAATGCACTCTCTTAATTGGCCTTACAGCGTTTGCTGATCAATTAATTAATTAATTTAACACTATCAGGTGTAGAAAAACCTTATAACTTGGTCAATTTAATATATCTCCTAATTTACCAGCATCACTAATTTTAATAAACCTGAAAAGAGAAACATGAATTTTGCAAAAACAGCACTATAAAGTATTCAATTTGCAACAACAAAACACCTAAATGTGATTGAGTATGTTTAAAATATATTTATTTGCACTTACACACCTTTCTACATCAACAGCTGTGAAAAAAGAAAACTTGATCTGTTTGCCTTTAATTTAAATAAAATATCTTGCTACAAAAACCTTTAGACCCCAATAATTTTAGCTCAAATCTACTTTCTTCTGACCCACACACCCTTTTAAGGAATCTTTAAATCCTTTATTTCAATTACTGCCAATACTGTTGCAGCCACTATAATGCTTCAGCCTATTATAGCTATGATCCATGAAAATCTCTGTAGCCTTTAGCTCTCCGTGCTCAGCCCCTCCCTATCACAAGACACAGTGCGCAACATTCAGCGTGTCAATATCACACCCCTATGACACACTCAGTTTTAAAACAAAACTCTGGGCATTAGCGCTAAGGAATATTAAAACTAAAACACTCTCAGCAGAAGAAAAACAGCATACATTAGCCAATTACATCATAACAAATGCTTTGACCTATCACAGTTTAGCTATAATATTATATACTGCTGCTTCAATCCTTTTCCCTTCCCTCGCGCTATTACAATAACTCAATTTGCCTCAGCCAATCAAAATACACCATCTATAAAGTTTTATCCTATCACAGTGCTTCTTTACTGTGACACGCTGGATCATTTATCTAATTAGTGTACATCCGCTACAGTTTTCAGGGATGAACTCAAATTTTTATGCTAGGGCACTCACATTTATAGAAATAAAGCCAAAACACTCGGAGCTCGTTGGCTTATAACAACAAGCCATTTAGATTAGACATAACGCGCGACATTCTCCAGCCGCTCCAAAGCCCAAACATGCATCAGCAGTAATACACCCCTGCGCCACAGCCAATCACAGCGCTGTTGGCGATGTTCCAGCCAATCACATACTACCTTTGCTATAACACACACTGCCACTGTAGTCTCTCCTTCCCTCACGCTCAGCCCCTTCTATTGTTGTGCAACACTTGTCAGTGACTGCATACAAGTCAGCTTTTCTTTAATTTAATAGCGCAATCTGTGACGAGGACAAATTTCGGAACGTTGACACTTGCAAATGTAAATATCACAGGCAACTACTTTTAAACATTAAAACGCTGTCAACGAATCACAGCGCAGCTCTTCTGTGACACTGCGACTCTTTAACCAATCAGGGCGCGGCCCTGTTATGACCAATGAGAGCGCGGCGGCTGTGACGTAGACAGCCGCTGCAGCTGACAGCTCTCCCCTTACGCTCTAATTTCTCTCCTTATTTGCAAAAATAGCGTACAACGCTTGTTACACTTATTAGCTGTAACACGCTTCAAATTTTATACAATAGCGCATCTAGCCAGAAAACTAAAACGGGGATCTTTGTGATTTATGCAAACAACTCGGTAACTCAAGCTTGATCACAGCATAACTTTGCTGTGACGCTCAGAACGCCCCAGCCAATCGGAGCGCGGCACTATTATGACGCGCCGGGTGTTTTAACTTATCAGAGCGCGGCAACTCTGATGCACATAGCTGCTACTGTTTCTAGTTCTTCGCTTTTACAAATTGGGGTGAGCTTATAATATTTTACAAAACGCTCGCTTAGCCGTTTCCATCAGCTATAATACTCGCAGCTATAACTAGCGAGAAAGTAAATTAAAACGGGGACATTTAATCTTCTGAAACAATTTTGTAGACCATAATAACGCACATCAGCCAATCATTGCGCGATTATTCTTAAACCTTTTCAGCAAATCAGAGTGTTGCTTTACACAACACCCCAGCCAATCAGAGCGCCGCTTTCGCGACACCTCAGCGCTGTTTTAATTGTAATTGTTATTGCTGTTATTACTGCCTCTCTTTCCCCCCTCGCACTCTTGCGCTCAATAACGCTCACTAACAGCTGTTACCATATTTATTTATTCTTTATACAGCGTGCTTGCCACACGCATCAGCCTTTTAAAATAAATTAACAGCGCGATTGAACTCAGACTTAGTTAGTCACAGCACAACGACGCCTCAGCCAATCAAGGCGCAGCTTTGTTGTGACGCTCCGGACACATCAACCAATCAGAGCGCGGCGGCTCTGACGTATACAGCCGCTGCGGTTTCAGGCTCTCTCCACACGCTCTCACTCCTAAAATCGGCCCCTCCTTCACAATTTCGATCGTGATAATTCTAAAATGTTTCTTATTAACGCGCAATACTTTTAAATGTAATTAAACAGCGCAATATCTTATAAAGTCTTTAAATAGCACAGACTTTATCTTGAACGTTCCTAAGTACCTTAAAATTACTTTTGGTACAATTTAGTAATTACATAAAACGGACTCATCTGCCTGCTTCTCTAAAAAGGATAGTTTTACACATTCATTCAAGTATTCTCAGCTTGGAATAGACGGCGCTATTCTCATAGAATAATTTCAATCGCCAATAGAGCAATTCTTACTCTACCCTTCTAACAGGTAATAATCAAAAGAATTTCAGTTGAATGCAGGTACATTTAGCAATTCAAGTTCAACCCAATTGACATTACAGAGCATTCACGCACTTTCAAACAGGAAAACCCTAAAAACATACATACATGAAATCTTTGCAGGACTCTCACCTGCTTATAGATAACATGCACCGTTAGTAAAATAAGCCACGTTATCTTACCCTTCACTCAAGTTTGAATATATACTATTACTCTTTTCACAGTGAGTTTTAGAGCGGGCTCATTGTCCCTATACTCATGCTGCTCAAATTTCTTAGATAATCCTCACTATACATACATTCACACCTATCCCTAACATGTGTTGCACGGCGACAACACGATGATATACGGCGATATCACCTTCAGAAGCAGAACAAATGTGCTGTGTAACCTGCTTACATATCAGCGTCCTGATCACAGCGTTACACATCTCTAGCCATGGCTAATCTGGGAATTTTTACACTGCTGGAAAAATCCCTTACATTAAACAAACTGACAAAATCACTAACTCAACATATGTTAAACATTTATCCTATTAATATACCAACATATATGTGTCATGCATGTAACATGTATGTCAAAAACAACATATAACCGTCCGATGGCTACCAGGGAATTGATCCAGCGCTCTCACCAAAATTTTGCATAAATGACTCTATCTACTACCATCAAACTTACACTACAACACTAGGCCCATATCAACAACAGAGCGACTGAATCATGAGGCGATAAGATCTAAATATGTTGTTTTAAACTATCCACAATAATCAAGACCAGCTTGTCATTTAGAAAGTTTATTTAAACATAATCAGAAAAACTCAGGTTTTGGAATTTTATTAAACAAGCATTAGAAAATGTCATAAAGTGAGGTGTATTCAGAATTAATAAAGAAAGCAAAATTCAAGAAATATTATTCATTAGCAGAAATAAGTAAAATTAAGTATTTCCAAACCCTAACTATCTCTCTGTCTCTACCCTCATCACTTAGAAATAAAGTATTTAATAAAAAGCTCCTTTCCTTACATATGTTGTCCATCAGCATAATACGTCCCTCAGGAATCTCGAGCGCAAGCCAAATGACTGTTGTCTGAGCCCATTCTTATACCCTAAAACTATGCTGAGCTAACTATTTTTCACATTCCATCAGATGAATTCTAGCTCTCCATTGGCTGAGCCACCTCATGCCACAGTAAATTGTGACATCTCCTTCCTCATGTCCGGATTTATTCACTAGTTCATTGTTCATGCACAAAGTCTTGGCAGCACTTCCTCAGGCTGCTACATTTTGTAGCGAAAGAAGTTCAAGCAATGCAAAATCTGTCACGTCTCTTCCTTCCAACCTTGAGCCTGTCCGTTCTGAGCTCCCGTGACACGTTAGCAAACCTCTCCACAGAGTCACTTTTAGCAGTTCTTTCCAAAACCTTTCAAAATAAAAGTTCAGAGGCTTTTTCCATCCTTTTCAGAATTATATTCTCTTGTGATATTTTCATCAACAGGTCTCTTTTCAGAAAGCGTCAATTTTCTGCGCCACCTTTTTCTTTGCGTCACTTTTTTTTAAAAGTGTACTATTTTTCTGCAGCCATCTCTAAACTTCATTTGTAAAACTATTATATAAACAAACACAAAAGAGCAATTAATTAAAGAAATACAGTTTGTTCTGTTGCCACCCTCCATTGCTAATGATTAACCCATTAGTCTAAATTACCTAGCAGAAGCCAACAAATAAAGCAGAATTTATATCTACCATTCTTCATTTAATCCAACAGGATTCTCTATGCACCTGTAAAGAGTAAAGTGACACTACATAGATAAGAAAGCAAAATAAGCACATGCCATTATTTAAAACAGCTGCTATTAGTCATGACACAACAATAGACAAGATTAATTTATTATTTTCCACATACATGAGAATGCAACATAATGCACATTTATGAGCACACATGTTAGTTTCCCGCGTGTTCTGTGAAAATGCAACTGAAAACTAGGTTGAATTAATACACACACAGCACAAATTGTTAGCATAATTAATTAAATTATGGAAATGTGACTTCACGAGTTGAAATGAAAAACATTTCTGAATCTCGCTCCATCACTGTGGTGGTGCTGGGTGGTGCTGTGGTGGTGCTGAGTGGTGCTGTGGTGGTGCTGAGTGGTGCTGCTGAGTGGTGCTGTGGTGGTGCTGAGTGGTGGTGCTGAGTGGTGCCGTGGTGGTGCTGAGTGGTGCTGTGGTGGTGCTGATTGATAATGTGGTGGTACTGAGTGATAATGTGGTGGTGCTGAGGGGGTGAGAGGGTGAGTGAGGGTGTGTGAGGGTGGGGGGTGTGAGGGTAAGGGTGTGGGGGGGTGAGGGGGTGTGAAGGTGAGGGGGTGTGAGGATGAGGGGGTGTGAGTGTGAGGGTATGTGAGGGTGAGGGGGTGTGAGGTTGAGGGGGTTTGAGGGGGAGGGTTTGTGAGGGTGAGGGTGTGTGAGAGTGGGGTGTGTGAGGGTGTGAGGGTGAGTGAGGGTGTGTGGGTAAGTGAGGGGGTGTGGGGGTGTGAGGGTGAGGGGGGTGAGGGTGAGTGAGGGTGAGGGTAAGGGTGAGGGGGTGTGAGGGTCATAGAACAATCTCCACTGCAGCATTGTACATATCAATTAATAATAGTGCCTGGCAATGGTCATCCTACACCCATGATGGAGAAGGAAATGGAGCATCCAGTATGTAGAAGAAAATCGAGCGGAAACAGAGAAAGAAAGTGACTGGCTCTCCTTGGAAAGATTGAACGCGGGAGATGAGGCGAATACGTCATAATGTTAGAAGACATAAAACCACATCACTGGTTAGGCAGCTGATTCTAGTACAGAGTCTGCCATGAATAGGATTATACATTTCGATTTCGGGTACCTGAAGATGCACCAGAGCTGCTGATAACCAGCCATGCCCTACAGGGGGAGCCAGCGAGTGTGCAGGGAGGGCCTGTCCTTTTGGAATGTGTAGGTGCTAAGATCGGAGTTGAAGGGATACGATAGCGATGAAGGGGGGAAAAAAAGGAGTTGGGAGGGTATAGAGAGAGAGTTAGCCGGTGCCAGGGTGTAGTGAAAACGAACAGGCAGCTGTTCCTATGCACAGGGCGTCTGGATGCTCATCTTCATAACCACAATGGAGTGAGTCAGCCAGTCCCACCACACCGGAGTAGTGTACAATATAAACATGATAAACTCTGTGTCACAAAATTAAGCACCCGGGCTCTCCTTGTAATGAGCTGCATTCATACTATAGCCATGTAATGAAGGAAAACACAAAACTAATAGTATTTAATTAACTAACCAGGGGGCATGAAAGTGGCGCTGATTCTGAACAAAGAAATGCAAGCTCAAAGTGAAAGCTGCACCTTTAATAAATAAATAAAGGCACACTGCCATGAACTGTGTTAGTGGTGTTCGCCTCTGCTACTCCTTTACATTAGAATTGAAAGCGGCTCAGTGGAGTTACATTTTAAGTCAAAATGTTGCCGTGCAAACTCGGGAACTAAGAGGGAATGGTGCGTGGTGTTTTAAGCTGCTTGCATAGTACTTACTCAAAACTACGGTCTGCAAAATAAACCAGCAGGCAAAGAACAACAAGGGAGGAAGGGTGACAAGACGCATGGGAAGCAGCAGCCTTTGATGTGCCGGCCGGCCATGCAGTGAATAATTAGGGGAGGAGAAATGCCGGCCTGAGGCCGATCGCAAAGCAACAGATGGCTGTGGGGTATGACAAAAGAAGAGAAAGCCTGTGAGCTTATGAAGCTACAAGCACTACACAATTCATAGCACTGCCCATGACTCAAGAGAGAGAGAAAGAGAGAGGAGGGGGTGAGGGGGGATACGAAGAGAGAACGGAAAGAAAACCAGGAAAGTAAAGAGGAGGGGAAGAGTGGAGTCAGGAAAGAAGCTTTTAGGGGCGGGACTGCAGATCCCTTTGAAGCACGGCCTCGCGGCCGTGAACAGGGATGTAATTAGGGAGATAGTAATTAGCAGATAGTACAGCGACTCTCGGGTACTGCATGAAGCAGAATAAAAGACAAGTTAAAACAAGCAAAAAATAAATAAAACAAGACACGGCCTGCCCGCCGTGAAAGTGAAAGTACGGCCGACCGCCCGTGAATAATTAGGGGAGGAGCAGCCAGGAGAGAGCAGGAGCGGAGGCACCAAGCTGGGGAACAGATGGCTGGCGATTTGATGATGTGCACGCGCATTTTAGCTCAATGCGCTTGCGCATTGACCTAAAAGCGCACGGGCACAGCATCAAATCACCAGTCTAGTTAAACTCTGTTTAAGCCCCCATAGTCTCGCTCCGCTCAATGCGCATGCGCATTGACAGGCGAGACCTAAAAAGTAGAAGATCTGGGTATGGAAAACTATCAGCGAAAGTAGATGTGGGAAGAATATAAGATTTACCAGTAAAATTAGAGCCCACGATAGGATACTACACTGGCTGATAAAAATGTCCATCTGTCAAAGGACAGTTGAAGCTCCACAGTCACCGCAGTGACATGTCTGGATATCAATTGGAGGGGTCACCTCACACCTGTGACCCCTGACTTGTTCTTTGCAATCACTACTGCCCTTGCGACCCCAGCAGGGTCAGCTTAGCTGCAAAGTTTATCAGTTCCATGTGTCATGCCCAGGACAGGGGCACTAGGACCCTGGGCAGAGGGCAGAGGCCAAGGGACACCGGACACCGCTTCCGGTGCAGGGGAGGGGCAGGAAGGGACAGGGGCAGTCTAAGGAGGACCTCGAGGCGAGAGGTCAAGGGACAACACAGGTGTATCGAAGATTGAATAAAGCATACCTTTAAGATGACATCGTGTCCTGCGTATTTCTGAGGCTAAAGAATACGACAACTGGCGACGAAGCGTGCTATCGTGTGCCCAGCAGGACCGAAGAAAAGAAGAGCTGCTGCACGTTTGCGAGGAACGACGACATCATCGAGACCAGGAGCCCACCCTGTCTCGTGGATACAGAAGTAAACGGCGCGGGAGCCCATTCCGACCGCCATCGAGCGAAGATAAGAACCGTCTTCATCACCCGGTAAGCAGACAGGAAAGCGGAGCAAGCGCGCGCGTTCAAAAGAATAAAACGCGAGACATCGCGAAAGGAGCTGCGGCCGTCTTAGAATCAGGCGGCCAGAGCCAATCAACGCGAGGGAAAATCGGGCGGCCATTTTGGAACCAGGCAGAGCGCCGATTGCTCGAGAAGTCTCGCGAGACCACCGGCGGCCATCTTAAAGTCAGGCGAACTGACCAATGAAAAGACAGAACAGCGCGGCGGCCATTTTAAAGTCAGGAAAACACGAAAAAAGCTGGAAAAGTGCCGATTTGAGCACCAGAGAGAAAACAAACACAGGCAAAAACAAGAATAAGATCAGAAAGTGATACAAAAGAGCAACAATAAAGAAAAGAAGAAACAATAAAGAAAAGAAGACCAAAGAAAAAAAAGAGAATACAGGAAACAATAAAGAGTGCCAGGAAGAGCGCAGAAAAGAAGAGATGGCAGACCCTAAACGAGAAAGACAAAGTGCACAATACAGAAGACCACTACCATTCAACTTGTCTGAGCCACACGTAGGAATTAGATGGGAGAAGTGGATCAGACGTTTCAAAAGATACATGGAAGCGACCGATGTGATAGACGCGAAGCGACTAGGCTTATTCCTAAATCTCGTAGGTGATGATATTGAAGACCTTTTAGTGACACTGCAAAATGAGGAAACTGCCACCTATGGCAGACTAAAAAAGTGCCTAACAGCCAAATTTGACCCGCAGAGAAATGTCAATTTTGAACGATACACCTTCACAATCGCGTTTCAACAACTGGATGAAACGCTAGATGACTTTGCAACAAGACTGAGAAAGCTCGTGACACACTGTGAGTTTGACAATTTTGATAATGAACAAGCAATCAGGCTGCGTATCATTGAGGGCTGCCGCGACACAGAGTTCTGTGCAAGGATCCTGAAGGAACCAACGTCACTAGAGAATATCTTGTCACTAGCAAGAGCGGAGGCAAGAGCGACAGCACACGCAAAAGGAATGGAGCGAGGAAAAGATAAACGAGTGGAACAAGCACACCGTATAACAAACAACAATCGTGCAGGTGGCTGGAAAAAAGACAGGAATGAACAGGCAGCAAGGAAACAACCTGAAGGAACATGCTACAGGTGTGGACTTGAATTTCCGCATCGAGGCCCATGCCCAGCATTTGGCCAGACGTGCAGGAAATGCAATGGGAGGAATCACTATGCCAGTGTATGTCAAGGAGTGCAGTTTAGGAACGACAGAGGAAGAACAGGGAGACCACGAGTGTCGACAAGCAGGCATGTCAGACATGTTGAAACAGGAACAAGGAGCTCATCACTAGAATCAGGTGAAGAAGAGGAAGAAGAAAAGACTGAACGACTCTATCTTATGTCGGATGTTACCACAGAATCAACTGATGAGGATGAAAAAGAAGAAAGAATATGCCAGGTAGACAAAAGCAAAATGAAAAAGACAGAGTCTGTGACCATAGGAGTAGGATCACACAAAACAAAATGTGTCCTGGACAGCGGTGCAACATGTAATATCATGTGTGTGTCGGAATACGAAAAGATGAAGATAAAGCCGACATTGAGACCGTCCCGAGTTGAGGTCTTCACTTGGGGGTCCCGGAGACCAGTGACAAACATGGGGAAATTTACAGAAGAACTGACATATAAAGACCAAAAGATAAAAGAGGACATTCATGTGCTTAAGGGTGACATCCCAGCACCATGCCTATTGAGCAACATCACAGCTCAGGTAATGGGTCTCATGGCCATGACATACAACATGTCAGAGAAGAGAAACACCCTGAAAGAATACCCCAAGCTACTGCAGGGACTAGGAAAATTGAAAGGGCGGCAAATAATGCTACACATTGACGAAACAGTCAGGCCAATAGCGCAACACCATTGGAGAGTGCCCATACACCTGCAACCACAAGTAGAGGAAGAACTTGAAGCACTCCTCAGGCAAGACATCATAGAACCAGCAGAAGGACCAACACCATGGGTGTCACCAATCGTGGCCGTGCCAAAGAAGGACACGTCAAAGATAAGAATATGTGTTGACATGAGGATACCAAACAAGGCAATTGAACGTGAGAGGCATCCCGGACCACATCTTGATGACATGATCAGCTGCCTAACAGGCACAAGACGTTTCTCGAAACTAGATTTGCGCAAGGGATACCACCAGCTAGAACTAGATCCTCAGTCACGATACATCACGACGTTTTCCACACACCTAGGTCTCTTCAGGTATAAACGCTTGAGTTTTGGAATATCGTCCGCTGCAGGATATTTCAGGAAACCATACGACAGATAATAAGATCAGTGAAAAATAGTCTAAACTACAGCGATGACATTCTAGTTTTTGGAAAATCAGACGAGGAACATGACAAAGCATTGAGGGATGTATGCTCGCACCTAGAGCAGGCAGGTCTGACACTAAATGAGGATAAATGTGAGCTGGAGCGTGACGAATTAGTATTCTTTGGCCACATCTTCTCCAAGAAAGGAATGCGGCCAGATCGCAACAAAGTCAGGACACTGGAAAAGGCGAGCGAACCGAGCGATGTGGCAGAAGTCAGGTCATTCCTCGGCCTTGCAAGCTACTGTGCAAGATACATTCAAGACTTTGCCACTGTAAGCGCACCACTGAGGGAGTTGACAAAACAAGGAAAAAGCTTCACATGGACTGAAGACTGCAGCAAAGCCTTCAAAGAGATCAGACATGCTGTGACCGCAGTAGACCACCTAGCATATTTTGATCCGAGGCTGTGCACTGAACTGACTGTAGATGCCAGCCCAGTGGGACTGGGAGCAATATTGGCACAAAACAACCAGGAAAAGATTCCCCAAGACACGTAATGGCATATGGAAGCAAAAGTCTATCGGACGTAGAAAAAGGATACTCCCAGCCGGAAAAAGAGAGCTTGGCGGTAGTGTGGGCATGTGAACACTACCACATGTCCATCTACGGAAAGCCGTTCACAATCATAACAGATCACCAAGCACTGATAACAATATACGGAAACCCAAATGCAAAGATACCGCCCAGGATAGAGAGGTGGGGGATAAGGCTGATGGACTACAACTTCAAAATGATACACAAGCCAGGGAAGGAACACAATCTACCAGACTATGTATCAAGGCACCCCCTGCCACAAGCCTCCCAAGCGACAACTATGGCAGAGGAATATATAAACTTTGCACTCAAACACAACACACCGGCAACCATAACGATGGAAGAGCTAGAACAGGAGACAAAGCAAGACCTCACAATGCAAACCATAATGAAAGTGACTAAGCAGCAAAGGTGGAGGCACGTAAACAACAACAGCAGCTGGAAAGGAGTAATCAAAGAAGAGCTGTTGGCATTCAAAAAGATCAGTGAAGAACTATCAGAAAGCGAGAACGGAATAGTGATGAGAGGCACCCGGATAGTAATGCCCCGAACACTGAGAAGAAGGACAGTAGAACTAGCGCATGAGTCACATCGAGGGATTGTAGCAACAAAAAAAGTGCTGCGAGAAAAAGTATGGTTCCCGGGACTAGACAACATGGTAGAAGAAACTGTGATGCACTGTCACATCTGCCAAATAACGGGCCCCCATCAAAGCCGGAGCCACTGCAAATGTCCACACTTCCAAAGGCAGTATGGACAGAACTGGCAGCTGATTTCTGTGGGCCTTTGGAAACAGGAAATTACCTACTGGTAATAATAGATGAGTTCTCCAGGTTCCCAATAGTGAGACAAGTAGCATCAACATCAGCAAACGCAACTTTGCCAGTCCTGGATGACATATTCGCAGCATGGGGCTCACCACAGACACTGAAGACCGACAATGGCCCACCATTTTCTGGTGAAGAATTCAAAAGGTTCATGGAATACCTTTTGACAACATATTTCCTAATCGACTCAGGAACTGATACTATGTTTTTATGAAATTGTGATTGTTGTGTATTATTGTTTCCATTGTATTTGATTTTACTGTTTATATGTTTGCATGTCTGTACATGCTTTTTATTTTAAAAAGAATAATTGCCATTGTAGAATTTTATGAATTTTGTTTAATTAAAATAAACTGTCTTTGCTACGGAAGTGGGTTGTGGTGTCCTATCACTATTATGTGGGCATGTCTTGTTTGTTACCGCCTGGGTTGATACCTACACAATACCTTGGGATCCACCATCAAAGAATAACGCCTCTGTGGCCACAAGCAAACGGAATGGCCGAACGGTTTATGGGAACGATCAAAAAGGCAATACAGAGGGCCAAGCTAACACAGATCTCAATTGGACAAGCACTATGCCAAGTGCTGAGAGACTATCGGAACACCCCTCACAGCTCCACAGGAAGGTGCCCTGCAGAACTGGTGTTGGGGCGATCAAGTAGGTTGCCCCAAGTGAAAGAAGTGGAAAGGGTGGAGCAAAAAGACATAGCCGAGCGAGACAAAGAAGCGAAAACAAAAATGAAGGCGTATGCTGATCGGAGGAGACATGCAACAGACTCGAAAGTGAAAGAAGGGGACACTGTAGTAGTCCGGCAAAGACAACTACGGAAGTCAGACAGTGCTTTCTCAAGAGACCCATTGACGGTGACAGAAGTGAAGGGGCCAATGATAACGGCGTCAGCAGGACAATATCACATTACCAGAAATAGCTTGCATTTTAGAGAACTGAAGACAAAAGAAGAGGAGCTGCCGACACATGGGCTGAAAGAAGACACCCAAGAGGAAGCAGCACAAGAGGACATCAGAGAACAACAACCAAGAAGAGAATGCAAGAATACCAAAAGACTGATTGAGGAGATGTAAAGAGACGGAGGCCTGTGGAAACTCAACTCTCTCTCTCTCTCTCTCTCTCTCTCTCTCTCTCTCTCTCTCTCTCTCTCTCTCTCTCTCTATCTTTCTCTCTCTCTCTCTCCCTATCTTTCTATACCTACCTATCTCTCCATGACCACAGGCAGCATCAGGCGAAATGTTTGTTTTGCAATAAGGGGGGAGATGTCATGCCCAGGACAGGGGCACTAGGACCCTGGGCAGAGGGCAGAGGCCAAGGGACACCGGACACCGCTTCCGGTGCAGGGGAGGGGCAGGAAGGGACAGGCGCAGTCTAAGGAGGACCTCGGAGCGAGAGGTCAAAGGACAACACAGCTGTATCACAGATTGAATAAAGCATACCTTTAAGATGACATCGTGTCCTGCGTATTCCTGAGGCTAAAGAACACGACACCATGCATGATGTTCTGCTACAGTCCAGATTTTTTCCCCTTAGAATTCTGGAAGTTGTAGTCCTGTTTTATAATGGAATATACAAGACTATAAGTCCCACAATTCAAATAAAAAAGTGGACTGGAGCGGCACATCATGCATAGACCTGGGAAACTTGGCAGTGCTGGGACAGTTCTAGGATTCTTGGGGCCCTGGCCAGAAAGGGAGGTGTTGTGGACGCAGATTCCAAAATTAATAAATGTTTGCTTTTAATTAAACCTAGAGAGTCGCAAATGCAATGTTTACACTGTTTAATTGAATGTAAAAGATTGACAGTGGTAGGCCTTGAGCTACATGTGATTTCAATTAGCACATTTCAAATATACGTGCGGCTCAGTGCCTAACATTATCTTATTTTCTTCTTCTTGCTTGTCCATTGAGAAACCTCAAGTGTGATCTCAGGCCTCGAAAAATCATAAAAATGCTACTAAACCTGCAGGTTGAGTAACTCGAATAATTCTACTCGACCTAACTGTAATGTACTTAACCCATAAACTGGTCTCAAATTGTGTGATCAATGGCAAATATTTTATTTTACAGTCACCTTTTTCTTCATTCACACATATGAGTGCACCTTCAAATAGGTGAGTTCAGCATTTCTGCTGTACAAAACAAATTTATTTGGTTTGATTAAATAGATTAAACGTTTGCTCCATGTGTAATAAGAATCTAGCACAAATATATAGGGTACACATGATCCCTGACTTGCCCCTCAGTTTACTAATAGCATTGCCATTTGGGCAGGGGCATGAGTGTTTCTCAGTTCTTGTTTAAACACTCTCTTTTAATAAATATATTCCTAAAGCATGATGTGGTAGCGAATTTTCATTTATAGACAGTATATTTTAAAAATAATGACCATAAAACCTTCCCACTACCTTGCAGCTTTACTGATAAAACTATATGGTGTATTAACAATAATCTGTGAAAATTGGTGTTCAGAAAACATATTTATCATTTGCACATCAACAAGTAAAGTGTTTTGATTTGTTTTTCATCTTATTAAAATATCACAGAAGAACAAAAAATGGGCTTTCACAAGTACTGAAATATATTTTGAAATGTTTGTACAGTATTTATTAGCTATTTAAATGTGTTTTAGGAAAAACCTGATACCCTACAGCCTTTCACTTCACACTTCGTACAGCATGTCAGACAGTTCACTTTACAAAATCCTGGAACTCTGCAGTCAGAGAAGGAAAAGTATTTGTAAACTGACTTCTGACATCTGTTTCTGAACACAGAGCAAATGTGACAAGATAAAAACAAGGTTTAAGGGCGAGTAGGTTCTAAATATAGCATATCCTGATAAATTCTGACCATAGTGAGTGGGAGAGTAGATTTTTCTTGGCCTGGATCTTCATTACTCAATTAACTGTATGCAATTCAGTTTTCTCTATGGTTTTGTTTGTACTCTAACATTGTCAAAATATATTATTTTCTGTTTCTTATGTTCCTGGAGAGGAAGGATTTACAACTTGTTAGAAATGGGCGTCTCTAGTTGGTAATGGTTTGCACCTTTGTCCAAACAGGGACCCTTCCTTCTAGTCAGGATAAGGGGGATACACTTGTAAAATAAGCCCTGCTCACTCCCTTGATAGCTTGGCATGAGTAGTCAGGCTTGTCTCAGAGGCAGTGTGTGAAGTATTTGCACACAACATATAGTAATGCAGTGAAAACACTACAAACGTACACCACACCAGTTTTAGAAAAATAACCAAAATGTATCTGTGCAAACAAGACCAAAACAATAAAAGATCAACATACAGTAATCAAAAATATGCCCTTTGCAAGAATTACTTTTAATTGCAGTTCCTTAAAGCGCTTAGCTCCGTACGGGGCTACCGCAGTGCCGAAAACAACAGAATCTAACAGTTCCGGCCTACAGCGTTAGTGCGGACCTGCGTCCGTGTCAGGAGACTCGTAAACAGTACCTTAGGTTGCGGCCGATCGCATTGGTGTGGACCGGTCATGGCAACCGTCACAGAGCCGGTGTGAAACGTAGCGGTGTGGCGTGCGGTACCCTCAAGTCGCGGTGCAGGCAGCTGCTCAGTTACAGTCTTCCAGTGACATAGGTGAGACCAGGCCAGCGGTGCGAAGTGGGGCGTGCTCATTGCGGTGCTGACAGGTCACAGTGTAAGCGGCATTGTAGGTTGATCGGAGCTGGTGTCAGTCGGCCCAGGTTGCTGTATGGTATGGGGCGGTGCCCCCAAACCACGGTGCAATCACGGGGGTTGAAGTCAGCATGCAGCGACGTCATCGGTGAGAACATGGCGGTGGAGTGAAGCAAGGCGGTGCAGAGTGCTGTGCCCACAGGTCGCGGAGCCAGCAGCGGCTCTGTGGTGGCGACTTTCCACCGCTGTGACAACTGAAACCCACGGTTCCAGAGGCGGTACCCAGAGGTAAGTGAAGTCTTTGATGTTCCTGAGACTTCGTAAACAGGAGGCAAGCTCTATTTCAAGCACTTGGAGATACTCAGCAACAAGTGAAGAAAGTTCACTCCAGTCATTTTACTACCCAAGGCAGAACCAGCAACTGCAGGCCAACCCAGCAAAGCAATAACACAACAATGGGGCAGTACTCCTCCTGGCAGTTATTCTAGCACTTCTTCTTGGCAGGTTCCTTCATCAAAAGCAAGTTCTAAAGTTCTGGGGTCTGGACCCCAATATTTATAGTCAGTTTCTTTTTGTTCTCTTGAGCAGAGAGTGTCTGTGCGCAGTCCAAACCAGTTTGGTCCTCTCTGGCCCAGCTTCCTGGCAGGAGGTGGAAGCATCATCGTCCAAGGCTGACCAGGCCTATTCAGGTGCAAGGAAATCTCTTCCCACTACTCTAAATACGGCCCAGGTCTATTCAGCTCAGCCCTGACTCATCCGGGAAAGGCAGGCCACACCTCAACCCCTTCAGTGGCTGTCTGAAGAGAACGCACATCCCCAGCTTCCGTCACTCCAAAGCCAGACAGTCAAGCCACAATACAGCAGAGGCACACAGGATGGCTAAGCAAGAAAATACCTACATTCTAAAAGTGATATTTTAACATAAATATCATCTTTACTAAAAGATGCATTTCCACTAAACTCCATTCATCTATCTTGTCCCAATGGCAAGATATACTCGTAATATTTTACCCAGTACTATCCATTCTGTCCTATTGGACAGATAGCTTTTCAATAGTAAAAAACGATATATAGTGTATTTCACTTTCAGGACATGTGACACACACCGGTACATGGCCTACCTTTCAAATACTCTGCAATTTGCCCATAGGGGTACCTTGGGCCTGCTTTAGGGGTGACTCACATGTAATAGAAGGGAAAGTTAGGGCTTGGCAAGTGGGTGCACTTGCCAAGTCGACATGGCAGTAAATACTGCATAAAGACACTGCAGTGGCAGGTGTGAGAACCCTTTGAAAGGCTGCTCGAGTGGGTGGCACAATCAGTGTTGCAGGCCCACTAGCAGCATTTGATTTACAGGCCCTGGCACTGTCAGTGCACTTTACTATGGTCTTACCAGTTAATCGAATATGCCAATCATGGAAATACCAATCCATAATGCAATTTTCAATAGGAGTTCTTGCACTTTAACACTGAACAGCAGTGAGAAAGTGCGCAGACACTAAACCAGCAAAAACAGCGTCAAAACTGGGAAGTCAAAAAGTAAAAAGACAGTGGAAACACACCAAAAGATGCCAGGTCTAACACAACTGTATACAATTGAAGGCTAATTCATTATGCTGTCGTGTAGTTACTAGGAATCCCAGGACCTGCGCGATTTGGATGAGCTAAACTGAGGGCTTTGTGTCCAAACCGCTTCCTTTCAACCCCTCAGGAAATGTCACCCGTTAGACCAGCTAGCTCTACAGTGCCACTACCACCCCCTGTATCTTACAGTGGTGTAGGTAGTTTCTGGCAAACACTGAACATGACAACCCTGATTCCTCAGGGATCATGGAAAACAGTACATTTCTTTTCGCTCAGTCACTCGTGCTTGCTTATTCTCACAAAATACACAGGATGGTGATTAGGACGTTTCAATAAGTATTTATTGGTCTAGCGTCATTCTTGTGTAAAACATATTTTCTGCGACAATCAGGAGACAAAAGCATACAAACGAAATAATAAAGCTATACGATCAAGAAAACTTGAACTAAAGGAGGAACTTTGGGCAGAATTACATAAAAGCTGCAGACTAAATGACAGTTCCACCTTTTGGAAAGTGATAAATACTCCTTTCTTGTCAGGTCCAAGTGATTCAAACAAAATAGAGGTTACAATAGATGAATTATCTTGGATTGCCCATTTTTCTAAAATATTTGGGATCCCAGATAACTCAATGATAGAACAGTGCCCTTCAGGGACGAATTTCGATGGAACTAGCCCCTTTTCCTTTCCGATTGTTCTAGATTTCACCATAAATGAAGTCGAGAATGCTTTAAGAGCTAGCAAAGGGGGAAAGGCTCCGGCCCCGACTGGGTACCGGTCGACCTCTATAAATTTAACATAGATCTTTGGGCCCCAATTTTACTCAGGGTATTAGATGCAACCTGCAAAATTGGTCTATTGGAGTCATGGTCAAAATCCACCTTGATCCCAGTATTCAAAAAGGGTGACGGTTTAAATCCAACTTGCTACCGCCCTATTTCCTTACTGGATTCCTTTGGAAAAACTGTGGAGCGCATTATTCTAGAAAGACTACAGCTATGGTCCAATGATAATAAGATCTTATCCGATATCCAGTATGGATTTAGGGAAGGTTTGGGTACCACTGAGCAGGTTCTAAACGTGTCCTTACTCAAGGGTAAATATGTGGACGCAAAAGGTGGGAGCCTCTATTTGGCCTACGTAGACATTACTGCAGCGTTCGACTGCGTGGGTCATACGAAGTTATGGTCTATTTTAACAGCAATTTGAGTTGACCAATAGCTAGTTAAATTTCTACGAGAAATGTATTTGAATGCCACAGCTCGAGTGCGATTTGGCACGGGGTGAGCTGACAGCACCATTTAGGGTCAAGCGGGGAGTCAGACAAGGTTGTGTCTGGCCCCCTTCCTTTTTACTTTGTACACAAATGGTCGAGAAGAAGCGATGTTGAAGGGGGCCAAGGACCTACCCATAATTCACCATCATCTGATTCCCGCTCTCCTTTACGCGGATGACGCGGTGATTATCGCCCGCATCCCGTTGAACTTCAGCGCTCACTGTCCAGGTATAGTTCATTTATGTCAAATCTAGAGTTAAAAATAAATATTAAATTTTTTTTATTATTAACTGTGGCCACAAACGAAGAAAAGAGAGAGCAATTTATATCAACAATTCTAGCGTAGAGTGTACCCCACCTACCCATACCCTGGAATACTAATAGATGAAAAGGGCACTTGGAAAAAAGCTACTGAGGCAAGAAAATTGCAGTTTTTAAAATCAACTATTGCCCTGGTAAAATGTACACAGAGATTCAAAAGAAGAGCCCCCGAGGAGCTGATCCGCATCTACCAGGCCAAATGTATCAGTACCGCTATTTACGGGGCTGGGGTGTGGGGCTATGTCCAGGCAGATTCCCTACAAATAGTGGAAAATAGTTTTCTGAAGTTCCTGCTTGCGGTTCCCCAGGGCACTTCAACATTCAGTTGCCATCTAGAGCTGGGCTTGCCCTATATTACTGACATCATTAAGGTTGAACCCATACTCCTATGGCACCATTTATGGTCTTCTGACAGGCTGGTTTTCACCCAGAGTATTGTGAGGGATTGCCTTCAGCTGGAAAATGTGAACAAGATTGGCTCGCTCCGATATGTTAAGGGGTTCCTCCATGATATGGGGTTGGAGAAACTCTATCTTATTCCGCTAGCATTGGACTTAATTTCGAGAAAAGCATGGAAAAATCAATGTCTAGCCCACTTAGCGGAGCTCCGCCTGCCTGTCGAAGCCAGCAAATCCTCAGCTCAGCACGCGCTACTGATTCAAACTTCTATGCTGATTCAGCCCTATCTAACTTGGAACCTAAGCAGTTACGACAGATTTCTCCTGACTCGGTTCAGGCTAAATACTTTTTTTTTGGCTAGTCACATTCCCTAAAGTTAATGACTGGTCGCAGTTGCCTTGTCAATGCCCATGTGATGGTACCTCTCCCCAATCTACCCTACATTTAACTTTATTCTGTGAATTCTATCTAGAACCTAGAAAGAGATATCTTGTTCCAATTTTAAAAAGTCTAGGACTACGTCAGTGTCGCCTCGCCCTCCTAGTTCTCCAACTCCTCGAGTTTGACTTCTTTGCACTAAACATTGCTAGGTTTTAAACATTTTGTATTCGACACAGAAAGAACCTATAATTGAAACCTGGTGTTTTCTTTCCTTTTTAATTCCCTTGCTGCGTATTTTAACCAAATTGTATTTTAAATGTAATTATTTATTTCTCTGACAAATGTATAAATATTTCATGGAAGTACTTTTATGGTTTTTTTATTATCTGAAACCGAATAAAGTAATTACTGAATGACTGACACTGAACAGCAGTGAGAAAGTGCGCAGAGACACTAAACCAGCAAAAACAGCGTCAAAACTGGGAAGTCAAAAAGTAAAAAGACAGTGGAAACACACCAAAAGATGCCAGGTCTAACACAACTGTATACAATTGAATGCTAATTCATTATGCTGTCGTGTAGTTCCTAGGAACCCCCAGGACCTGCGCGTTTTGGATGACCTAAACTGAGGGCTTTGTGTCCAAACCACTTCCTGACGCCCCCTCAGGATACGTCACCCGTTAGACCAGCTAGCTCTACAGTGCCACTACCACCCCCTGTATCTTACAGTGGTGTAGGTAGTTTCTGGCAAACACTGAACATGACAACCCTGATTCCTCAGGGATCGTGGAAAACAGTACATTTATTTTAGCTCAGTCACTCGTGCTTGCTTATTCTCAGAAAATACACAGGATGGTGATTAGGACGTTTCAATAAGTATTTATTGGTCTAGCGTCAGTCTTGTGTAAAACATATTTTCTGCGACAATCAGGAGACAAAAGCATGCAAATGAAATAGAAAGTACCAATATAGTAAACAGTAGATACATTTCTACCATAGTGCTAGGAAGATGAACATATACAGTTCAAATAAAACAGTGGCATGTGAATTTTCCTAAAAATGCGCGCCCTAAGTAATTTGCCTAAATGTACCTAGCCTAGATCTGTCTGTGTAGCATGTATATGAGTATATACGAAGGTCATAAACATATTTAGATATATATTTATTTATGTATTTATTTATGCTGCCCGATCCATTTTGACATCTTATTATTTAAGTATTCATTTTATGCATTGTCACTTTATCATCAAGCATTCAAGCTGATTATTATTGTTTTAACATCTTCAAAACTTAAGTTATTCTTCACAGTGTGAACATACTTTGTATGCCTGTGTACGGAACATTTCTTCTATTTCTATGTATATGGTCATGTGACTTACAAAGGGGTGGACACCTAGCATTCATGAAAACAATGGCGGACGTTAGTGTTCTAGTGTGATGAAGGGCACAGGGAGCTCGAAACATGAGGGATAAAATAAAAACATTTTCCTGCCTTACCTGTTTGGGTCCGTCTCTCTATTTTCGCCGAGAAGGAAGTCTGGAGAGTATGCTTTGAAGATATATATATAGGTATAAGGGCAGTGGCAGCCACCAGGGACTGATCCCTGGTTTTGGACCCCAGCACGCGCAAAAACGGCCTGCATGGAAATCGTGGAACAAATTGTGGCGGAATCAAACAAGCATCGCTCACTGAAGGAAAATAATTGTGAGGCTGTTGTTTGACTACAGGGAACAGAAGGCTCTACACCGTAGTCCATTGTGACACCCACCAGAGGGCAATCACTGAGATAAAACCAAGCAATGAGTTGGTCCTGGTAGTTGAACACAGCCCCTTGGTGCTTGAAGCTCCTTCTCTGAAGAAAGCCAAAGGTTGGCCGAAATGCATTAGGACAGCGGAGCTCCAGAACAGAGAAAATAAAATCTTGAAATTCACTGCGATGTGTGGGGCTCATTCTTTCCTTGCGGGAAAGGTTTTTGGAATATAATGCGGCTTGGTCTCGCTGCTGAGCAACGCACCACCATTTAAAGCGTGCCACAAACTGCCCGAAATGGACCCGTATGTAACTTTGCCGAAAGGTATAATGGCAGTGGCAGCCACCAAGGACTGATCCCTGGTTTTGGACCCCAGCACGCACGAAAACGGCCTGCAAGGGAATTGTGGAACAAATTGTTGTAGTGGAATCAAACAAGCATCGCCCACTGAAGGGAAATAATTGTGAGGCTGTTTTTGACTACAGGGACCAGAAGGCTCTACACCGTAGTCTAACGCGACACCCACCAGAGGGCAATCACTGAGATAAAAACGAGCAATGAGTTGGTCCTGGTAGTTGAACACAGCCCCTTGGTGCTTGAAGCTCCTCCTCTGAAGAAGGCCAAAGGTTGGCCGAAATGCATTAGGACAGCTGAGCTTTCGAACAGAGAAAGTAAAATCTTGAAATTCACTGCGATTTGTGGGGCTCATTCTTTCCCTGCGGGAAAGGTTTTTGGAATATAATACGGCTTGGTCTCGCCGCTGAGCAACGCATCACCATTTAAAGCGTGCCACAACTGCCCGAAATGGACCCGTATGTAACTTTTCCGAAAGGTATAAGGGCAGTGGCAGCCACCACTGATCCTTGGTTTTGGACCCTAGCACGCACGAAAAAGGCCTGCAAGGGAATCGTGGAACAAATAGTTGTGGCGGAATCAAACAAGCATCGTCCACTGAAGGGAAATAATTGTGAGGGTGTTGTTTGACAACAGGGAACAGAAGGCTCTACACCGTAGTCCATCGCGAAACCCACCAGAGGGCAATCACTGAGATAAAAATGAGCAATGAGTTGGTCCTGGTAGTTGAACACAGCCCCTTGGTGCTTGAAGCTCCTCCTCTGAAGAAGGCCAAAGGGTGGCTGAAATGCATTAGGACAGCGGAACTCCTGAACAGAGAAAATAAAATCTTGAAATTCACTGCGATGTGTGCGGCTCATTCTTACCCTGCGGGAGAGGTTTTTGGAATATATATATATATAGAATCGCCACTGCATGTGTTTTAGAATAAAGATGCTTCCCACGTTTCCCCTGCTGTGGCCTCTTCTCTTTTTCGGAGGATTTTTTGGACATAATTGCAGCGCGAGCTCCAGAGTCGCGCTTAACCCCCGCATCTTCAAGAGGCCTTGGACTCACTGGTCTCCGCTTCAGTGGAATCTTTGTTGGAATCTGGGTTACTGAAATGACCAAGGCCCACCTCCAGGCCCGGGAGGAGATGGGGCGGTGCTGAAGTCATTTGACATCACGTCGGGTGAGGCGGATTTCCAGCCTTGCCCCCGTTAAATGGATTCTTGTGGCAGAGGGGTTGATGCGGTCTGGGGACTCGAGGAGGCACTTTGTTCAAGGGACACATGGACTTTGGGGTTCATCAACATCACAGCACTCATCCACCCCCCGCAATACCTACCAGTACAGAATATGGCATGCTGGGACTTGTAGGCGCCATATACGCGGCGGCTAGAAGGAGATATAGGCAATTGGAACTTACCTTGGGGGCGGAGCAGCTCTTTACGAACCAGGATGGGGCAGGATATTTAATCTGTGATACATGCTTGCATCTTGATTACCACACCCCCGGCACTGAAGAAGGCAAGAAGACGCCGAAATGCATTCGCCACTACGGGTGTTTTAGAATCCCCACTGCATGTGTTTTAGAATAAAGATGCTTCCCACGTTTCCCCTGCTGTGGCCTCTTCTCTTTTTCGGAGAAGTTTTTGGACATAATTGCAGCGCGAGCTCCAGAGTCGCACTTAAGAGGCCCCCGCATCTTCAAGAGGCCTTGGACTCGCTGTTCTCCGCTTCGGTGGAATCTTTGTTGGAATCCGGGTTACTGGAATGACCAAGGCCCACCTCCAGGCCCGGGAGGAGATGGGGCGGTGCTGAAGTCATTTGACATCACGTAATGCGAGGCGGATTTCCAGCCTTGCCCCCGCCGAATGGATCCCTGTGGCACGGGGGTTGATGCGGTCTGGGGACTCGAGGAGGCACTTTGTTCAAGGGACACATGGACTTTGGGGTTCATCAACATCACAGCACTCATCCACCCCCCACAACACCTACCAGTACAGAACATGGCATGCTGGGACCTGTAAGTTCCATATACGAGGCGGCTAGAAGGAGGTATAGGCGATTGGAACTTACCTTGGGGGCGGAGCAGCTCTTCACGAACAAGGAAGGGGCAGGATATTTAATCCGTGATACACGCATGCATCTTGATTACCATACCCCCGGTGCTAAAGAAGGCAAGAAGACGCCGAAATGCATTCGCCGCTGTGGGTGTTTTAGAATCGCCACTGCATGTGTTTTGGAATAAAGATGCTTCCCACGTTTCCCCTGCTGTGGCCTCTTCTCTTTTCCAGAGGAGTTTTTGGACACAATTGCAGCGCGAGCTACAGTGTCGCGCTTAAGAGGACCCCGCACCTTCAAGAGGCCTTGGACTCGCTGGTCTCCGCTTCGGTGGAATCGTTGTTGGAATCCGGGTTTCTGGAACAACCAAGGCCCACCTCCAGGCCCGGGAGGAGATGGGGCGGTGCTGAGGTCATTTGACATCACGTCGGGCGAGGCGGATTTCCAGCCTTGCCCCCGCCGAATGGATCCCTGTGGCACGGGGTTGATGCGGTCTGGGGACTCGAGGAGGCACTTTGTTCAAGGGACACATGGACTTTGGGGTTCATCAACATCACAGCACTCATCCACCCCCCCGCAATACCTACCAGTACAGAACATGGCATGCTGGGACCTGTAGGCCCCATATACGAGGCGGCTAGAAGGAGGAATAGGCAATTGGAACTTACCGTGGGGCTCCCTGTGAAGGAACGGGTGCGATTTAAATCCCTATGCATCACATACAAGATCATGCATGGAGAAGGCCCTTCCATTTTGGAAAATATGATAAGTCCTTACAAGCCCCAACTCAATCTCCGCTCGAGTGACCACAACTTGGCAATCATTCCCAGAATAAAGCGAGCCCGCTCAGGCGGCCGGCTCTTTTCTCTGCAAGCAGCAAGAGAATGGAATTCCCTCCCATATAATTTGAGGCAGGAACAGACCCTCCTTCAGTTTAGGAAGAAACTCAAAACCTTCCTATTCCCCAGAAATTAGCCTGCAGTAGGAATGTTGATCGGACTAGCCTAGGGTTACCGTTGCCAAGAGCGCTGGGATGCCTACGGGTAGCCATGCGCTATATAAGTGATTTTACAATTACAATTACAATTACAATTACAATCCACCCCCGCAATACCTACCAGTACAGAATATGGCATGCTGGTACCTGTAGGCGCCATATACGAGGTGTCTAGAAGGAGGTATAGGCGATTGGAACTTACCTTGGGGGCGGAGCAGCTCTTTACGAACCAGGAAGGGGCAGGATATTTAATCCGTGATACACGCCTGCATCTTGATTACCACACCCCCGGCGCTGAAGAAGGCAAGAAGACACCGAAATGCATTCGCCACTGCTGGTGTTTTAGAATCGCCACTGCATGTGTTTTAGAATAAAGATGCTTCCCACGTTTCCCCTGCTGTGGCCTCTTCTCTTTTTCGGAGGAGTTTTTGGATATAAATGCAGCGCGAGCTCCAGTTTCGCGCTTAAGAGGCCCCCGCATATTCAAGAGGCCTTGGACTCGCTAGTCTCCGCTTCGGTGAAATATTTGTTGGAATCCGGGTTACTGGATGGTTCTTCCTTAGGGGATTCTTGGCTATATATATATATATATATATATATATATATATATATATATATATATATATATATATATATATATATATATATATATATTCACTGAAAAAACCATAGGTTTCAGGAGTTATATAGTTAGGAATTAGTTTTTAAAAAACCTTTGAAATTCACTCAAAAAACTATAAGTTTTAGTGGTGTTATAGTTAGCTGGACATTTTACTCATACAAAACCAATGAAATTGCTCCTATATAGTTAGTTGTACTAACTATATATATAGTTAGTTGTACTAACTATATTTCGCGCACCCGCAATCCACTGCTGATGACGTCACATATTAGATCATTCATGACATGGTCAGTGACATCACTGATGACATCTCAAATGACATCTCTGATGACATCACTGATGACATCATCCAGTGATGTCATCCAGTGAATGTGGTTTGCTTCGTTATTTAAATATGCATTATATGGCGATAGCCAGTAGGTATATATAGTTAGGATTGTTTTCCATAGGGAAATTGCAACATTCTATTGGGAATAACTTTGGCGCCGGTTGAGGAATCTTTCTGAAATTTTCCTTACCTTTGCCTTGCGGCGCTCCGCTCCTTCCCTGAAAGTTTTGGGGGGATTCGTCAAGCGGGGTCCGAGATAAAAGGGGGGTCCCAAACGTGTTTTCCCCATGTTAATTTCCATAGGGCGGTTGGACTCACTTTTAGCCCGAACGGCTGAATGGTTTTCCACCAAACTTGGCAAAATTGTAGGGACTGGTAGGCCGATGTGCCTTTGCTATGTCTCAAGATATGTGCTCCAATGTAACCCAATGTAGCCCAATGTAGCCCAATGTAGCCCAAAGATGGCCACCAGAGACAAAAGAAAAACAAATGTAGCCCAAATATCAGCCAGATGTAGCCCAACTATAGCCCAATGACAGAATGCCCCAGAGTGTTCTAAAGAACAACTAGAGCGCTAACAGTCTTACTTATGACAAAAGTATGGCACACCTGAAGTCATCTTGATTGGAATAAAGTGTTAACACTTAAAACATTTAATTTGCAAAGGAACAAAATGAGGGGGTTCATTTTGCCATAGAAATTATGATTAGTGCTGAAGAAAGAAAAATTAGGGCACATTTTGAGTGACTTCTCAAATCCTTTTATATTTCATTAAAAAAATTCTGATATACAGTCTCCCAAGATGGACACCAGACACAAAAGAGCCCAAATGTAGCCCAATTATCAGCCAGATGTAGCCCAACTATAGCCCAATGACATAATGTCCCAGAGTGTTCTAAAGAACAACTAGAACGCTAACAGTCTTACTTATGACATAAGTATGGCACACCTGAAGTCATCTTGATTGGAATAAAGTGGTAACACTTAATACATTTAATTTGAAAAGGAACAAAATGAGGGGTTTCATTTTGCCATAGAAACTTTATTACCTACTGGCGATAGCCAGTAGGTATATATAGTTAGGATTGTTTTCCATAGGGAAATCGCAACATTCTATTGGGAATAACTTTGGCGCCGGTTGAGGAATCTTCCTGAAATTTTCCTTAGCTTTGCCTCGCGGCGCTCCGCTCCTTCCTTGAAAGGTTTGGGGGGATTCGTCAAGCGGGGGCCGAGATAAAAGGGGGGTCCCAAAACGTGTTTTCCCCATGTTAATTTCCATAGGGCGGTTGGACTCACTTTTAGCCCGAACGGCTGAATGGTTTTCCACCAAACTTGGCAAAATTGTAGGGACTGGTAGCCCGATGTGCCTTTGTTATGTCTCAAGATATGTGCTCCAGTGGTTTTTACGAAAATTAACTTTGAAAAAATATATACTGGGCTACATTGGGCTATATATATGTTAGAGCCAAAATGCAGCCCAATGTAGCCCAATGTAGTCCAATGTAGCCCAATGTAGCCCAAAGATGGCCACCAGAGACAAAAAAAACAAATGTAGCCCAAATATCAGCCAGATGTAGCCCAACTATAGCCCAATAACAGAATGTCCCAGAGTGTTCTAAAGAACCACTAGAACGCTAACAGTCTTACATATGACATAAGTATGGCACACCTGAAGTCATCTTGATTGGAATAAAGTGATAACACTTAATACATTTAATTTGAAAAGGAACAAAATGAGGGGTTTCATTTTGCCATAGAAATTTTATTACCTACTGGCGATAGCCAGTAGGTATATATAGTTAGGATTGTTTTCCATAGGGAAATCGCAACATTCTATTGGGAATAACTTTGGCACCGGTTGAGGAATCTTCCTGAAATTTTCCTTAACTTTGCCTCGCGGCGCTCCGCTCCTTCCCTGAAAGTTTGGGGGGGATTCGTCAAGCGGGGGCCGAGATAAAAGGGGGTCCCAAAATGTGTTTTCCCCATGTTAATTTCCATAGGGCGGTTGGACTCACTTTTAGCCCGAACCGCTGAATGGTTTTCCACCAAACTTGGCAAAATTGTAGGGACTGGTAGCCCGATGTGCCTTTGCTATGTCTCAAGATATGTGCTCCAGTGGTTTTTACGAAAATTAACTTTGAAAAAATATATCTTGGGCTATATATATGTTAGAGCCCAAATGTAGCCCAATGTAGCCCAATGTAGCCCAATGTAGCCCAAAGATGGCCACCAGGGACAACAAAAAAACAAATGTAGCCCAAATATCAGCCAGATGTAGCCCAACTATAGCCCAATGACAGAATGTTCCAGAGTGTTCTAAAGAACAACTAGAGCGCTAACAGTCTTACTTATGACAAAAGTATGGCACACCTGAAGTCATCTTGATTGGAATAAAGTGTTAACACTTAAAACATTTAATTTGCAAAGGAACAAAATGAGGGGGTTCATTTTGCCATAGAAATTATGATTAGCGCTGAAGAAAGAAAAATTAGGGCACATTTTGAGTGACTTCTCAAATCCTCTTATATTTCATTAAAAAAATTCTGATATGCAGTCTCCCATGATGGCTACCAGAGACAAAAGAGCCCAAATGTAGCCTAAATATCAGCCAGATGTAGCCCACCTATAGCCCAATGACAGAATGCCCCAGAGTGTTCTAAAGAACAACTAGAACGCTAACAGTCTTACTTATGACAAAAGTATGGCACACCTGAAGTCATCTTGATTGGAATAAAGTGGTAACACCTAATACATTTAATTTGAAAAGGAACAAAATGAGGGGTTTCATTTTGCCATAGAAATTTTATATATATATATATTCACTGAAAAAACCATAGGTTACACACCAGTTATAGTTAGGAATTAGCATTTAAAAAACCTTTGAAATTCACTGAAAAAACCATAGGTTTCACACCAGTTATAGTTAGCTGGAAATTTTACTCGCATAAAACCATTGAAATTCCCACGTATAGTTAGTTGGACTCACTATAACTTGCACGTCTGCAATGCAGTGCTGATGATGTCACATATTACATCACTCATGCATATATTTAAATATTTAAACATTACTCGCTAATATATGTATTCACTAAGATACACTTAATAAGCCAGTTAACCAATCAATTCGTTTTTTAAAAAACACAGAAAAAAACATAGGTTTCAGGCCTTATATAGTTAGGAATTAGCATTTAAAAAACCTTTGAAATTCACTGAAAGAACCATAGGTTTCAGGCCTTATATAGTTAGGAATTAGCATTTAAAAAACCTTTGAAATTCACTGAAAAAACCATAGGTTTCAGGCCTTCTATAGTTAGGAATTAGCATTTAAAAAACCTTTGAAATTCACTGAAAAAACCATAGGTTTCAGGAGTTATATAGTTAGGAATTAGTTTTTAAAAAACCTTTGAAATTCACTCAAAAAACTATAAGTTTTAGTGGTGTTATAGTTAGCTGGACATTTTACTCATACAAAACCAATGAAATTGCTCCTATATAGTTAGTTGTACTAACTATATTTCGCGCACCCGCAATCCACTGCTGATGATGTCACATATTAGATCATTCATGACATGGTCAGTGACATCACTGATGACAACTCAAATGACATCACTGATGACATCACTGATGACATCATCCACGTGACAATCACATACACCTTTTCATACACTATTACAATTTTTCATCACAAGTTTGTAAAATACAGAGTATCATATTTAAATCCATTGTCACAGCAATACAAGTATCTAAAAATCCACTCAGTGATTCATAGATGTATACACACATCTAATCACTTACCTATGGATTCACTCATACATGCTGTCAAGAACAATAGAACACTATCAAAAATACTTATACATCTATATCGACATTAAACAACAGCACGCATCCTATTCACAAATGAAGTCATCCTACTCACTTATGCAAACAATGGATCATACTTACATATTTACTTAGCAAAACACTTATACAAACACCACTTCTTCTATTCATTTAGATAGTAAGTCATACTTAGTGAATTATAAAATCATTATTACAAGTATACAGTTATCCATACAGTCACTCACACAATCATTGTGTCTTATGTATACTTATTTATATACAACAACTGACACATACACTGCCTTTTATTTTTCTAGTTTGTTGGACCTGTACCTTTGAGAAATATATTTGCTCATCACCACACCCATAAAGAGATTCCCTCACCCAAACTGTTAGAACATGTAGTTTTAACTTCATATATCTACTGAATCAACTATTCACACATCTTTGGACAGTCACACACCCCCACCGAACCACACACACTTTCACACTCCCATACAAATACTCAGTTAACTAATCAATAACTAATATAGACTTTCACATAGCTAGTAACCAACTGTAGAATCAGTTTACACAACAACTGACAAAGTGATACAGATATTCACACAGTTTAGTCACTATTCACTATATTTAGTGAGACTTTATAAATTGGTCAAGTAAACAGTCAGTTACACTGCTACTAAATCCTCCATCCAAATATTTATTTATATATATCCACTCATTCTTCAATGTAAATTGCTATATATATAATGCATATTTAAATAACGAAGCAAACCACATTCACTGGATGATGTCATCAGTGATGTCATAAGTGATGTCATTTGAGATGTCATTAGTGATGTCACTGACCATGTCATGAAAGATCTAATATGTGACATCATCAGCAGTGGATTGCAAGTGCGCGAAATATAGTTAGTACAACTAACTATATAGGAGCAATTTCATTGGTTTTGTATGAGTAAAATGTCCAGCTAACTATAACACCACTAAAACTTATAGTTTTTTGAGTGAATTTCAAAGGTTTTTTAAAAACTAATTCCTAACTATATAACTCCTGAAACCTATGGTTTTTTCAGTGAATATATAGCAATTTACATTGAAGAATGAGTGGATATATAAATAAATATTTGGATGGAGGATTTAGTAGCAGTGTAATTGACTGTTTACTTGACCAATTTATAAAGTGTCACTAAATATAGTGAATAGTGACTAAACTGTGTGAATATCTGTATCACTTTGTCAGTTGTTGTGTAAACTGATTCTACAGTTGGTTACTAGCTATGTGAAAGTCTATATTAGTTATTGATTAGTTAACTGAGTATTTGTATGGGAGTGTGAAAGTGTGTGTGGTTCGGTGGGGGGTGTGTGACTGTCCAAAGATGTGTGAACAGTTGATTCAGTAGATATATGAAGTTAAAACTACATGTTCTAACAGTTTGGGTGAGGGAATCTCTTTATGGGTGTGGTGATGAGCAAATATATTTCTCAAAGGTACAGGTCCAACAAACTAGAAAAATAAAAGGCAGTGTATGTGTCAGTTGTTGTATATAAATAAGTATACATAAGACACAATGATTGTGTGAGTGACTGTATGGATAACTGTATACTTGTAATAATGATTTTATAATTCACTAAGTATGACTTACTATCTAAATGAATAGAAGAAGTGGTGTTTGTATAAGTGTTTTGCTAAGTAAATATGTAAGTATGATCCTTTGTTTGCATAAGTGAGTAGGATGACTTCATATGTGAATAGGATGCGTGCTGTTGTTTAATGTCGATATAGATATATAAGTATTTTTGATAGTGTTCTATTGTTCATTGACAGCATGTATGAGTGAATCCATAGGTAAGTGATTAGATGTGTGTATACATCTATGAATCACTGAGTGGATTTTTAGATACTTGTATTGCTGTGACAATGGATTTAAATATGATACTCTGTATTTTACAAACAGTGATGAAAAATTGTAATAGTGTATGAAAAGGTGTATGTGATTGTCACGTGGATGATGTCATCAGTGATGTCATCAGTGATGTCATTTGAGATGTCATCAGTGATGTCACTGACCATGTCATGAATGATCTAATATGTGACATCATCAGCAGTGGATTGCGGGTGCGCGAAATATAGTTAGTACAACTAACTATATAGGAGCAATTTCATTGGTTTTGTATGAGTAACATGTCCAGCTAACTATAACACCACTAAAACTTATAGTTTTTTGAGTGAATTTCAAAGGTTTTTTAAAAACGAATTCCTAACTATATAACTCCTGAAACCTATGGTTTTTTCAGTGAATTTCAAAGGTTTTTTAAATGCTGATTCCTAACTATATAAGGCCTGAAACCTATGGTTTTTTCAGTGAATTTCAAAGGTTTTTTAAATGCTAATTCCTAACTATATAATGCCTGAAACCTATGGTTTTTTCAGTGAATTTCAAAGGTTTTTTAAATGCTAATTCCTAACTATATAAGGCCTGAAACCTATGTTTTTTTCTGTGTTTTTTAAAAAACAAATTGATTGGTTAACTGGCTTATTAAGTGTATCTTAGTGAATACATATATTAGCGAGTAATGTTTAAATATTTAAATATATGCATGAGTGATGTAATATGTGACGTCATCAGCAGTGCATTGAAGACGTGCAAGTTATAGTGAGTCCAACTAACTATAACGTGGGAATTTCAATGGTTTTATGCGAGTAAAATTTCCAGCTAACTATAACTGGTGTGAAACCTATGGTTTTTTCAGTGAATTTCAAAGGTTTTTTAAATGCTAATTCCTAACTATAACTGGTGTGTAACCTATGGTTTTTTCAGTGAATATATATATATATATATATAAAATTTCTATGGCAAAATGAAACCCCTCATTTTGTTCCTTTTCAAATTAAATGTATTAGGTGTTACCACTTTATTCCAATCAAGATGACTTCAGGTGTGCCATACTTTTGTCATAAGTAAGACTGTTAGCGTTCTACTTGTTCTTTAGAACACTCTGGGACATTCTGTCATTGGGCTATAGTTGGGCTACATCTGGCTGATATTTAGGCTACATTTGGGCTCTTTTGTCTCTGGTGGCCATCTTGAGAGACTGCATATCAGAATTTTTTTAATGAAATATAAGAGGATTTGAGAAGTCACTCAAAATGTGCCCTAATTTTTCTTTCTTCAGCACTAATCATAATTTCTATGGCAAAATGAACCCCCTCATTTTGTTCCTTTGCAAGTTAAATGTTTTAAGTATTAACACTTTATTCCAATCAACATGACTTCAGGTGTGCCATACTTTTGTCATAAGTAAGACTGTTAGCGCTCTAGTTGTTCTTTAGAACACTCTGGGACATTCTGTCATTGGGCTATAGTTGGGCTACATCTGGCTGATATTTGGGCTACATTTGTTTTTTTTTGTCTCTGGTGGCCATCTTTGGGCTACATTGGGCTACATTGGGCTACATTGGGCTACATTTGGGCTCTAACATATAAATAGCCCAATGTAGCCCAATATATATTTTTTCAAAGTTAATTTTCGTAAAAACCACTGGAGCACATATCTTGAGACATAGCAAAGGCACATCGGGCTACCAGTCCCTACAATTTTGCCAAGTTTGGTGGAAAACCATTCAGCGGTTCGGGCTAAAAGTGAGTCCAACCGCCTTATGGAAATTAACATGGGGAAAACATGTTTTGGGACCCCCCTTTTATCTCGGCCCCCGCTTGACGAATCCCCCCCAAACTTTCAGGGAAGGAGCGGAGCGCCGCGAGGCAAAGTTAAGGAAACTTTCAGGAAGATTCCTCAACCGGCGCCAAAGTTATTCCCAATAGAATGTTGCGATTTCCCTATGGAAAACAATCCTAACTATATATACCTACTGGCTATCGCCAGTAGGTAATAACATTTCTATGGCAAAATGAAACCCCTCATTTTGTTCCTTTTCAAATTAAATGTATTAAGTGTTACCACTTTATTCCAATCAAGATGACTGCAGGTGTGCCATACTTATGTCATAAGTAAGACTGTTAGCGTTCTAGTTGTTCTTTAGAACACTCTGGGACATTCTGTCATTGGGCTATAGTTGGGCTACATCTGGCTGATATTTGGGCTACATTTGGGCTCTTTTGTCTCTGGTGGCCATCTTGGGAGACTGCATATCAGGATTTTTTTATGAAATATAAGAGGATTTGAGAAGTCACTCAAAATGTGCCCTAATTTTTCTTTCTTCAGCACTGATCATAATTTCTATGGCAAAATGAACCCCCTCATTTTGTTCCTTTGCAAATTAAATGTTTTAAGTGTTAACAATTTATTCCAATCAAGATGACTTCAGGTGTGCCATACTTTTGTCATAAGTAAGACTGTTAGTGCTCTAGTTGTTCTTTAGAACACTCTGGGGCATTCTGTCATTGAGCTATAGTTGGGCTACATCTGGCTGATATTTGGGCTACATTTGTTTTTTTTGTCTCTGGTGGCCATCTTTGGGCTACATTGGGATACATTGGGCTACATTGGGCTACATTTGGGCTCTAACATATATATAGCCCAATGTAGCCCAATATATATTTTTTCAAAGTTAATTTTCGTAAAAACCACTGGAGCACATATCTTGAGACATAGCAAAGGCACATCGGGCTACCAGTCCCTACAATTTTGCCAAGTTTGGTGGAAAACCATTCAGCCGTTCGGGCTAAAAGTGAGTCCAACCGCCCTATGGAAATTAACATGGGGAAAACACGTTTTGGGACCCCCCTTTTATCTCGGCCCCGGCTTGACGAATCCCCCAAAACTTTCAGGGAAGGAGCGGAGCGCCGCGAGGCAAAGTTAAGGAAAATTTCAGGAAGATTCCTCAACCGGCGCCAAAGTTATTCCCAATAGAATGTTGCGATTTCCCTATGGAAAACAATCCTAACTATATATACCTACTGGCTATTGCCAGTAGGTAATATATATATATATAGATCTTGTTTCCCGAAACGCGTCGAGTGCGTGTGTGAATGAAGGCACTTTTTGAATTGCATTTTGTGGCCTGGATATCGTTCTGTGGGAAAAGGAGAACGACTGTCGTTTGAAAGACGGGGGAGTGGCGATCCCGTCCCGGCCCGCCGCTGCTAGAGGCCATTGAACTTTCTTCGCCGATATTTTGTTGGATATATATATATATATATATATATATATATATATATATATATATATATATATACATGTATATATATATATGTATATATTACCTACTGGCGGTCGCCAGTAGGTATATATAGTTAGGATTTTTTCTCTATGGGATTTTTGAAAATTCTATGTCTAATAACTTTGGCGTTTGTGGACGGAATTGGCTGAAATTTTCAGGAAAATGGCACATTTTGTTTCTGAGTAGCCCTTGAAAATTTGGGGGGGGGTTTCGTCAAGGGGGGGCCGAGAAAAAAGGGGGGTCCCAAAACGTGTTTTTAACATTGAGTTTTCCATAGGGCGGTTGGCCTCACTTTTAGCCCGAACGGCTGAATGGATTTGCACGAAACTTGGCAAAATTGTAGGGACTGGTAGCCCGATGTGCCTTTGCTAGGTCTCAATATATGTGCTTCAGTGGATTTTGAGAAATTAACGTTCAAAAAAATATATATATCTGTAACAGCGGACCGGGCAGCGCTCCGGTTCGCGGACTTTTCGCGGTACGGAGCTTTGTGAAGCGAAGCTGATTGGTTCTCCGGCGTCTGTGAACATTCCAAACAGTCCGTAGCGGCCGCCATCTTGTCTCTCGGTAGGATCGAGAGACAAGAGGAGGCCAAAGCGAAGGGGCAAATGACCATAAGGGGGCATAGTAGATCCTCGCTGATCCCCTAGGTTTGATGTGGAGGTTTTAAAAGGGCCCCGCGGGGCAAAAAAAATAAATAATAATAATAATCGAACGGCTGAATGGATTTGCACGAAACTTGGTAAAATACTAGGGACTGGTAGCCCGATGGGCCTTTGCTAGGTCTCAATATATGTGCTCCAGTGGATTTTGAGAAATTAACGTTCAAAAAAAGATATATATCTGTAACAGCGCTCCGCTTCGCGTAACGGAGGTTTGTGAAGCTGATTGGTTCTCCGGCGTCTGTAAACATTGCAAACAGTCCGTAGCGGCCGCCATCTTGTCTCTCGGTAGGAACGGAGGTTTGCGAAGCTGATTGGTTCTCCGGCGTCTGTAAACATTGCAAACAGTCCGTAGCGGCCGCCATCTTGTCTCTCGGTAGGAACGGAGGTTTGCGAAGCTGATTGGTTCTCCGGCGTCTGTAAACATTGCAAACAGTCCGTAGCGGCCGCCATCTTGTCTCTCGGTAGGATCGAGAGACAAGAGGAGGCCAAAGCAAAGGGGCAAATGACCATAAGGGGGCATAGTAGATCCTCCTTGACCTCTTAGGTTTGATGTGGAGGTTTTAAAAGGGCCCGCGGGGCAAAAAAAAAAATAATAATAATAATAATCGAACGGCTGAATGGATTTGCACGAAACTTGGCAAAATTGTAGGGACTGGTAGCTCGATGTGCCTTTGCTAGGTCTCAATATATGTGCTTCAGTGGATTTTGAGAAATTAACGTTCAAAAAGAAGATATATATCTGTAACAGCGCTCCGCTTCGCGGAGATAAAATTATATCTGTATTACCTAGCTGTTGGTAACACCAGTTAGCGACGGCTAGTAGGAGATAGCGACCATCTTGGGCCCCACTTTGCATGTGAGTGATATTTATCACTAATGACATGCAAAGTGGGCATGCCAAGATGTTAGCGACTGGAAACAGTCGCTAACATCGCTATCTCCTATTATCAACTTTTGGAAATATTCGCGATAAGCGCGAATATCTCCAAAAGCTAGCACCTGCCCTGAGCAGTTCTTAGCCATGTTATCCAATGGGAGGTGGATAACATGGCTAAGAGCATTAGCTCGGTAATGCATGAATATCGCTGAGTTTTCAGCGATATTAATGCATTGCGGTCGTTTTTTATCGTATTTGCGATAAACCTTGATAATAGCAAGGTTTATCTGCGATAATTTCTGACGATGCTTAGCGGTAAAAAAATCGTTGCTAAGCATCGTTAGGGATAAATATCGCTTAACTTTGGTAATATGCCCCAACGTCTGTTAACGTTCGATTCGAAGGAAATCAGGAAGTGTTGAAAAACATTGTCTGCGCCATCTTGCCTTTTTTCAAATGCCACACTTTTGTCGTGCACGGCAGTCATTTTAGATGCCTTGACCAGACCCACTCTGTGCACGCTGTCGATCCTTAGCATGGCTCCCCACCCTCGCAAGCATCTCCCCCAGGCAGTGGTCACCCCCGCTCTCTGTCTTATGCATGGGTAATAAACCACCCCCCATCTGCGCTGCTCTTCCCTGAGAATCACACCCTGTGCCCGCCCGACACCTCTCTTTCGCCCTATTCACTTCCGCACCCTCTGACACTCCTTTTCCTCTGTGTCCGATTGTCCAGGCCGGTCCTAGGGTATCAGCTAGCCCTGCAGATGTAGTTTATGGCCCCAGCTGTAAAGAATCACCCCTCTTCAAAGGAGTTATAGTAGATCAAGGCCCACACTCGATGAGATCCGTCACAGCAGACGCGTTCCTATTATCTGAAAACCATCCTGTATTGTGATTGGGGAGGGGACCGAGCCTGAAGCGGAAGATTCCAGGGATGACTCTTTGTACATCAAAGTTTTTACAATTATGTGTCACATTAAAAATATATAGCACTCCAACAAAGTAGTAAGATTATAAAACTTTAATAACTTATAAATATATACAAGAAAACAAAAACAGTAATAACATATAAACATTTTTAGGGAAAAACAACGCAGTAGCGGTCGGCTGTGCGAATAGTCCCAACGCAGCACAACGTCCAGATTTCTGGCGTGGGGCGTCGCGGGGGGTGGGTCATCAGTAGCAAACTGTTGTGCGAATAGTTCCAAGGCAGCAGAACGATGGCACCAAGGTGATGTCCAGTAAGTTGCCGCACTGGTTTTGGTATCCTACAATGCTGCTCCGAATAACGGCGTGGGGCGCCCCGGGGGAGGCGGCGTGAACGGGCCTCTCCAGGTGGAGTCTCGTCTGTTGTAGTGGGGCGCCCCTTTACCGTTTCAGTTGCCATTCCGTCCGCTTTTGGTCCACTGTGTCAAAAGCCGCAATTCAGCTGAGTTGCGCCCACTCTTGCGGTGCAGCGATAGGCGGCTGTCACAGGACTCTCAAAATGGCGGCAGGCTGTTTCCTTTTTGGGCCTGGTCCACTGAAATGGCCCTGGGACACCTTGGAAATCGGACGCTTGTCTGCTAGGTCTTGGACCCCATTCTAGAAAGCGTCCCCTCCGCCTTGAAGATTCTACAAAAGTCTTGGGGGCCCCCGACTCCTGCAGGTTTCCGGTGGGGAGCGGCTGCCATGATTGCTCGCGGAATGACCACGACGGAGCTACGAGATGGTGGTGCTCTCATGCTGACGCCAGCTTCAGTCTGAAACATCCAGAAACAAGGTGGGGCTTTCATCGTTTGGGAAAAAAAAAAAGTTTTCATCCAATGAAAAGTGTTGTTTTTAGGTCATATGATCAAGCCTTCCATCATTAGGAAACCAAAAGTAAAATGAACCAATGAAAAGTTTTATAAACAAGTCACATGACCTGTTATGCGGCATAGGGTATAAAATGCCGAGAAAATACGTTGGCACGTGAGGCGGCGTCAGTAGCGGACCGATGTGCGAATAGGCCGAAGGCAACACAACGCGCCAAGATCCGGATGGCACCGAGGTGGTGTCCAGCAAGTTGCAGCACTGGTGTGGCCATCCTACAATGCTGAAAGTCGGCGTGGGGCGCCCCGTTGGCCTGTGAGTTTGCGTCAGTAGCGGACCGATGTGCGAATAGGCCGAAGGCAGCACAACGCGCCAAGATCCGGATGGCACCGAGGTGGTGTCTAGTAAGTTGCCGCACTGGTGTGGCCATCCTACAATGTTGAAAGTCGGCGTGGGGCGCCCCGTTGGCCTGTGAGATGGCGTCAGTAGCGGACCGATGTGCGAATGGGGCCAAAGGCAGCGCAACAATATTTTCTGACTAGAAGACACCACAAGGCGCTGAGATGCCAAGATCCGGATGGCACCGAGGTGGTGTCTAGCAAGTTGTGGCACTGGTGTGGCCATCCTACAATGGTAAAAGTCGGCGTGGGGCGCCCTGTTGGCCTTTGAGATGGTGTCAGTAGCGGACCGATGTGCGAATGGGGCCAAAGGCAGCGCAACAATATTTTCTGTATGGAAGATACCACAAGGCGCTGAGATGCCAAGATCCGGATGGCACCGAGGTGATGTCTAGCAAGTTGCTGTACTGGTGTGGCCATCCTACAATGCTGAAACTCGGCGTGGGGCGCCCCGTTGGCCTGTGAGGTGGCGTCAGTAGCGGACCGATGTGTGAATAGGCCGGAACCAGCACAAGGCGCCAAGATCCGGATGTCACCGTGGTGGTTTCATAGTTGAGAGGCACTTCATCTGCAGTGGGGCGCCGAGATCCGGATGGCACCGAGGTGATGTCTAGCAAGTTGCTGTACTGGTGTGGTCATCCTACAATGCTGAAACTCGGCGTGGGGCGCCCCATTAGCCTGTGAGATGGCGTCAGTAGCGGACCGATGTGCGAATGGGGCCAAAGGCAGCGCAACAATATTTTGGGAATAGAAGACACCACAAGGCGCTGAGATTCGGTTAGCACCGAGGTGGTGTCTAGCAAGCTATGCAGCTGAGTTGCGTGCGCACTTGCGGCGAATAGGTCGAAGGCAGCACAACAATGTTTTCTGAATAGAAGACACCACAAGGCGCTGAGATTCGGTTACCACCGAGGTGATGTCTAGCAAGTTGCCGCACTGGTGTGGCCATCCTACAATACTGCTCCGAATAACGGCGTGGGGTGCCCGAAGGGGGGGGGGAGGCGGCGTGAACGGGCCTTCCTAGGTGGAGGCTCGTCTGCTGTAGTGGGGCGCCCCTTTACCGTTTCAGTTGCCATTCAGCTGAGTTTCGGCTGCTCTTGATGCTACAGCGACAGGCGGCTGCAACAGGACTCTCAAAATGGCGGCCTGTTCTTTGGATTTGGGCCTGGTCCACTAAAATGGCCCTGGGACACCTTAGAACTCGGACGCTCGATTTTTTTTTCCTTTCCTGTACATGCAAAAAAAGGTAAATGCCCGGTACGTTACACGCTTCATCTGCCACGATGAACTCTCCAGAGGAACCGAAAAAAAATATAGTTATGGTAACTATACCATGCATCGTCATATGGAGAGGTGGCACCAATTAATTATAGTGCTGCATAAAAGAGAGATTTGGAGGAGAACCCCTGACCTGCTAGTACATTCATCAAAGAAGTGGCACTGACAGCATCAGAGGCAAGGGAAACAGTCCCAAATATTTAGAAGAACTTTGGAAAGATTAAAATGACATGTTTAGATTGTGGCAAATGAATTTCATGTGGACAGATGAGTGTTACTCTAATAAATACAGCATATGAACATCATCATAGTCGATGGTTGGTAGAGACATTTTGACTATATCCTGGACCTGCCCGTCCTCGCCCAAAATGGCGCCGGAATAAATGGGACTCGTAACTCCTTGTTGTGTACTGGTTGCAGAACCTTGAAATCACGAGATACGTATGCAGTTTTGAAGCACATGGCGGGCGGGGACGAGAATTGATTGAATATTTCGACATCCCTATTGATATTAAGTTCTGATGTGTTATTGATTACTGTACTATTGAAAGTTCGAATTAACGTCACCCATGGTACTTGCCCGCAAATGTATATCTAGATAATTTTATTGCAACTGGCCCTGTCGTATTTTAATTATAAAATGTACGTCCACCGATTCCGTAACTGTTAGACACCTTACTTCTTGCAACCTAATGGCCCGCCCGTTACGTTCCTCTACAGTGTAAATGTCTACTCATCATATACGATTACAGTTTGCTCCGTGGCCGGCCCACGTGGTTATAGGCTCGTATTTGTATAATGAAATTTTCACAATAAAGGCTTTTAAAAGAAAACATGGTAGTAGTATATACATTGGTAAAGTTTTTAATAATAGTCACTGTTTTAGAATCATTAAAAGGCAAGTGAAATAAAGCAGACCAATTACATGAAGGGTAAAAGGTATAATACGAAGGAACGCAGTAAAGATAAATGGTCAAGGGCTGTTGTGTTTTCTACTCCTGCAACATAAAGTGATCGATAAGAATCTCATATTCAGGCGTATCGGCGACTAAGACAGCAGGTCGACCCTCTTTTGCTCAACGGCTCCGTCATGGGACGAAGAAACGCTCTTTTTCTCGAAAAAAGAATATATTTTACTTGCAGGACAGTTGTAAATTTTCCGGGAAAGTACATTAGCCTGGAACATTATAACATATATTTAAGAAAAAATAATGTTCGGAAGTAATAAAAAGCGTAATTTTTAGGTCATATGACCAAGCCTTTCATCATTAGAATAAGAAAAGTAAAATGAACCAATGAAAAGTTTTAACAAGTCACATGACTTGTTATGCTTACGTTACGCGCTGCGCGCCCCGGATGACTTCCGGATGCGCTAACGCGGCGCGTCATATGACGCATTACGCGACAACGCAGGTCCAGAATATAGTCAAAATGTCTCCACCAACCAGCGGTCGGAACACAACCCCTTTCAGCAGGCTAAATAGTTCTGTTAAATGACAACAGAAGGGACAGGCAACAAGAACCATCAGTCAAAGAGGGGAGGGCTAGTTCTTCTCTACCGGGTTACATTGGGGCGCTACCGGAACTGATCGAATTGGTAGTCTACAGTGTTTCTGGATGTTTCAGACTGAAGCTGGGTTTAGCATGAGAGCAGCACCATTTCGTAGCTCCGTCGTGGCCATTCCGCAACCAATCATGGCAGCCGCTCTTTATCGTTATTTTGGGCGGGGTGGGTGGCGGAGCCGAGCTGTTTTGCAGCCATCATTGTGTGGAGTTCAGTTCATCTCACTAGTTTTGTATTTGTCATGAGGGATTGTTCCTAATGTTTCTATTTTAGCGAGGTCAAAAAGAGATCCCATTAGTGGCCTACTGATTTTGCTCGATTCCTTTTCTTTTTTTTTTTACACGATTTTTCGTTATCTGCAAAGACTAAACAGAGTATTGCGACTCTGTGTTTGTTTGTAAATAGAGAATGAACCAAAGAGAACCAATTCTAAAACAGTAAATACTTGGATAACAATCAATCAAATGGAGAGAGAAGCAGGCACGACGTATTACAACGGGGGTAAAGGCCTGCGTTAACTACCTTTCACTATCTGCAAAGAGAGAGTACTCCTAATAGAAATGAGGGGGGGGGCACCATTCAAAGCAGATCAGTGTGCATAAACACAAAAATGTTTTCACTTACCACGTACTTGACATTCGACAGCTTATGATATTTGCTATTAAAAAAACATTGAAATTCACTGAAAAAACCATAGGTTATAGACCATATATAGTTAGGAATTAGCATTTACAAAACCTTGAAAATTCACTGAAAAAACCATAGGTTATAGACCATATATAGTTAGGAATTAGCATTTAAAAAACCTTATTTTACTCACACAAAACCATTGAAATTCCATATATAGTTAGTTGCACTAACTATATATCGCGCACCCGCAATCCACTGCTGATGATGTCACATATTACATCATTCATGACATGGTCAGTGACATCACTGATGACATCACTGATGACATCTCAAATGACATCGCCGATGACATCACTGATGACATCTCATTTGACATCAATGACCACATCACTGATGATATCATTCATGTGACAATACAATGCATCTCCTCACATTTTAATATAACCTCTGTTTCACCCAGTGTTAAATACAGAGTATAATTTTTGAAACCATTGACACACCAATACTAGTTACTACATACGCACTCACTGATTCCTACGTCTACACACACATTCACTCATTCACCCATACAATCATTCATACATACAATCACTCATGTTTACAACACTATCATATGCACTCATACACCTATACAGACACTCACACTCTGCCACTCATCCATGGAGTTACTCACACACCTAGTCAGTCCTGTAAAGAATCAATCACACTTCCATTTTCTTGTCTATACAGTTAAACATAGAGCACCTTACATTTTCAAACATATACTAACACATACTTACTTTCTTATACAATCATTGATACAAGTACACATTGATCTGCACAGAGTCACACACCTCCCAGCCAGCCACACACACACTCAGTCTCCCATACAAATACTTGGACAATCAATCAATAACCCATATAGTTAATCATATAGCTACTGATCAACACATGCAGCAGTTTACAGAACAACAGACATAATGATGCACAAATTAAGACAGTTTAGTCACTAACCCATGCACTCAGTGAGACACATTTAATCACTCACTCATACATTCAGTCATGCGCCTACTAAATCCTTCGTCCAGACACTTATACATCTACTCATTCTTCAATATGTAAAACATATTTAAACTTTACAGAAACACACAGTCACTGGATGATGTCATCAGTGATGTCATCAGTGATGTCATTTGAGATGTCATCAGTGATGTCATCAGTGATGTCACTGACCATGTCATGAATGATGTAATATGTGACATCATCAGCAGTGGATTGCGGGTGCGCGATATATAGTTAGTGCAACTAACTATATATGGAATTTCAATGGTTTTGTGTGAGTAAAATAAGGTTTTTTAAATGCTAATTCCTAACTATATATGGTCTATAACCTATGGTTTTTTCAGTGAATATATATATAGCCAAGAATCCCCTAAGGAAGAACCATTCCCTCACCTGATGGTAGAGAATGAAGGACCCCTGTCTCTGTTTCAAGGATGACACCCTGCAAGGGATGTCAGATCGCTGCTTGTTTAAGATTCAGCATGCAGGATCCCGTGTCAGTGTGGAAGGAATTCTCATCTAATTTGTAAGGGGGAATAAGGGTCTTATATACTAGAGTGGTCACTCCAGGGTTCCTAATAGAATCAATATGTTTTGAAAACAACCATAAATGTTTTTCCAAACAAATGCGATTATGCACAGTGGGCTGTTGGCCAAGGATGAAAAAAGTGGTGACCCTTATACAGAATAATTATGTAGTGCCTGAAGACATGTTTATGTACAACTGGTACTGAGACTATTATATAATAATACTAAGCACCTGGTGTGGAAGAGACAGAAGGAAGCTACTAGGTAAAAGGTCACCTGTTTAGAACAGTTATTGTCCTGTGGATGGGACAATGCATGTAAAAAGAGGCCATACATGACAGGACTAGCCTAAAAGAGACGACAATGCCAACAGAGATGTTGCATATATTTCTTAATGTTATTTTGTTTTCTGTTGAAGGACATAGTATAGGATTATTCAATAGATAGAGAGTAAACATTATTATAACATGTGATGCGTATTCTATTGTATTATTGGATGACTCAATGTTTATTTAATATTTATTTATTTATTTTGGCATTTGTATAGCGCACTGTAACCCTGCGGGCATCCAGGCGCTGACATATAAGGAGAGAGCCGGTGAGAGAAACAGCTGATATGAGTGGAAGGCAGCTAATGTGGAGAATCATATAACTAAGTCAGGAATTAAGCTTTAGGGAAGAGCCCTGTCTTAACTCTCTTACGGAACAGCATTAAATTCTGTGTGCTTCTAATTTCCAGGGGGAGACGGTTCAAAAGACGGGCAGCTGCCACGCTAAAAACTCTTCCCCCCAGGGTTGCTTTCTTTATCCTGGGAATCCTGGCGAGGCTGGCAGAGGATGAGCGAAGGTTACATATGGGTTCGTACCATTGGAATCTGTCTTGGAGCAGCTTGGATCCTTGTCCATGACGTGCTTTGAACACTATACATAAGGATTTAAACAGAATCCTTTGAGTCACGGGGAGCCAATGCAGCTCCGCTAGGGCTTGTGTTGTCGAGGAACGGTGTGCTCGAGTCAGAGCAAGCTTAGCTGCTGCCGCCTGGATACTCTGGAGTCTAGCAATCAGATATCCTGGGGATTCTAAGAGCAGGGCATTACAGTAATCCAGGCGGCTCACTATAATGCTCCTGACTACCGTGGTTTTTGCCTGGACTGGCAGCAATGGTAGCACTTTCCAAAGTCCTCGGATGAGAGTATAACAACCTCCCACCAGTTTTTTGATATGGGACTCCAAATTCAGTTTCTCATTAAAGCTGACCCCCAGATTGTGTGCTGTGCTTACTGGTGTCAACGAGCCATCTGTAGTTATTGGCCAGAAATCAGTTGGTAATCCTCGGGAGATCCCCCACCTTACAGTGTAGAATCTCGCTGTTAAATTGAAGCGAGTTGTCCTTCAGCCATTTCGCCATTTAAAGCATACAGGCAAGAAAGCTTTCCAGAGAATGCGCCTGGTCGCCATCCAGGGACACCATGAGCTGGTTGTCATCAGGGTAGTTGATCACGCTGATGTTATGCGTTTTAATAATCCCCAGCAATGGTTGCATATATGCATTGAACAGAATAGGACTGATTGAAGACCCCTGAGGTACCCTGTATTCAGTTTTTACAAACTCCGATTGATACGGAGGGAGCGCTACTGCTTGCCATCTATCAGATAGATAGGAGAGCATCCATCTCAATGCCACACCTGTCACTCATAGGATTTCCAGCCTTGAGAGAAGTATATCGTGGTTGACCGTGTCAAATGCGGCATTCAAACGTTATCTAAGATGGTCACCAAGGCTGTCTCCGTTCCGTGACCAGGTTTGAACCCAAATTGCTCCCCTTCCAATTTGTTGTTTGTCTCCAGAAAGAGGGACAACGCCCTACTAACCAGACATTCCACGATCTTAACCGGGTAAGGTAACAGGGAGATTGGTCTGTAGTTCTTGTAGCAGCCTGGGTCCAGTGTGGGTTTTTTCAGGAGTGGCGTAATAATAGCCTGCTTCCAACTGGGCGGCACCAGTCCATTGTTGAGGGATTGGCAGCACAGCTGACATAGGATGGGGAGAAACTCTAATCTGAGTTCTTTCATTATCTTGTGGGGGATAGGATCTAAGGGTGACCCTGAGGAAATTCCTAGGGCCACTCGGGTGAACTCCTCTTCCGAAGGTATCGAGAAATCATCCATGGGGGACAGCCAAGTTAGAGTCACTGTCCCAGTTATCACATATCACCCCCTTTTCCTGGTCTGAAGGACCGGATGGGGTTCACATCTTTCAGACCTACCACCATCTTATTCATTTTTTGTTGGAAGAAGAGAGCCAGCCCATCAAACAACTCCTGAGTGGGTTTGATTTTACTGTTAGTACAGTCAGAGTGGGTCATGTCTCTCACTATCCTGAAGATGTCCCTGGATTTATTAGAACTTTTGAGGATGGTGGAAGCAAAGTATTCTGCTTTAGCGGTGGCTATTTCTCGTTTAGATTTTATTAGAGTAAGCCTCCACCTAGCTTTATCCTTTTCCACGTAGTTCTTCCTCCACTGTCTTTCTGCCATTTTTCAGGCCAACTTAAGATACCTTAGGTTCTCCGTATACCATGGGGCGGAGGGACTCCCTCTTTTCCTGATGTCTTTTAACGGAGCAAGTTGGTCGATCTTCCTAGTTAAATGCTTGCAGAGGGCTGTATAGTTCCTATCTGAAATAGAGGGTCCGTTTTGTTACTTTTTTCATTGTATCACAGTGACTGCATATTTTCTCTGTCAAAAAGTGAGTAAAAATTCACCATTTGGGAAGTGAGTTGAGTTACTACCTGCTCCACTATTAGAGAGAAGACTCTATGTAAGTCTGTTTACTGATAAATACTAGAGATATTGTCCATGCTCCTTAGGAGGCAGACGTCTCATCAAAGCCTTTATTAATTTACTACTTAGATTATTTTTCACAGGTTCTTTCCCAACTCTCATAGAGAACAGACTTCATGTTAGTCTGTTTACCAATCAGAGGTTAGACAAATGTTTATGTTACTCCCCACCTGCCTTTCCTGAGCAGTCATTATGACACTTGCTCTTTGACTGTCAATGCCTTGTGCTATACAAAATTCTGTCTGGCTTTAAATTAGATTAGTGCTCAGTTTCCGCTTCCAATGTTAATTTACATTTATTTGCATGTTGAATTTTTTTAATTGGTTGACTAATGAATGCCTTTTTTGCCTTCTGCATTGAATATTAATTTTTAAAATAAACCTTCATGATTTCCACCTTGATCCTTTACTTGTGTGGATTTAGCTATATGATATCCTTTGGTTGCTATGACTTATGTGTAAGGTTCTCGTCTTTAAAGACTCACACATGGGGGCGGAGTCTGTCTGCCAACAGTAATGTCTGCCTCGCTGTGAAGCACCTTTGGTCTGCAGGGAGTTCCACCAACCGACTGCTTTATTTTGCGCGTTCCAACTCCCCCATTGAAGAACGCTGCAACGAGAAAGTGGGTGCACAGTCTGCAGCCACAGGGCAGTGAGAAATGCTGGCACCGAGAGACAGATGTCCACTGTGCACCACTGGGGCCTGTATGGCCAGAGCTTGAGTGCACATCAGCACCCAGAAAGGCAAACCTGCTACATCCCATCCGAACCCTGTTGACCACCTTGGCCAGACTGCTTCTTGTCTGTGCCACATGACCCTCTCCGCACTATGGGGTCCTTCTGGAAGTGCATTGGTGCATGAGGTGACCACTGAACACTCCCTTTTGTTGTCCCAGTGAGCCCAGAGCAGCCCATCTTCTATTCCTTGCACCTGCCACCACCCCTGGGCAAGGGGGTGCTTCTGGAACACATCACCCAGACCTGCTTCCATCAACAGGCCCATGCCTACAGCGATTACGCCCTTCACAGGGGCACCACTTAATTGAGGCACTCCCAGGGCCTTACGGAAATGGAGCTGTGCAATTGCTGGTGGGGGACTCCCCACACCACCACTGCCTTGCTGGAGGTGAGGGCATTTAGCTTAAAAGTCCTCCTTCATGCCCCCACCACTTCCCTGTCTACATCTCTTCTTTCGCTTGACTTCTGTTGGAGTGAGACCACTGCCTCGCTTCATTTGGGTTCTCTCACTCTTTCTGCCTAGCGACTGCGGCAGCGCCCTGGAAGCCCATACTGTACAGATATTCAGACTATTACTGCTCTGAACTGCACCCATGTTCACCATGGCTGAGACACTGCTCTCCTGGAAGCCTTGCGGGGCATATACCCCCCACACCCTCTGCTCCCGTGGTCTTTCCGACTTCTCATGTTCAACTGGGATGGCAACGCAGATCCTCACTGCTACTAGCCCCTCTAGAAATACATCACCAGGATCCATATTTCCAACACAGCATCCAACTGTTGCCATGGCCAGTTGTAAGGCCATTCGTCAATTACTATATACAGAAGTGGAGGGGATTTTAAACAGCCTTGAGGGGGTAAGTCACCTCAGCCTCAGGAGGTCTTAATAAAACTAATTTTGAAAGAAATATTGGCAGTTGGTGTTCATGGACGCAAAGATTTCGGATCTTACTACAAACATGAGTACTCTACAGGCGGACATGGACTCCTTTCATTCTAAGGTGGCTGACCTGAATCAGTCATTCAGTGGATTTGTAGAGCGCTTCTTGCCACCTGTGAGGCTATCCAGGCACTTGCGGAGTCCAATTGAGCAGCTGAATAGCTAGGTCTTCAGGGACTTTCGAGTCTCTGGAAGAGATGGGGAGTAAATGAAAGGATAGCTCATTCCATTTTTATGCTGCTAGGTAGGAGAAGGAGTGACCTCTGCATCTGCTGTATCAGATGCAGGCGGTAGGGGTTAGAGAAAGGTATGCAGAGCATAGGTGTCTGGTGGGCTGATAGACGTTCAGGCGGTGGTTCAAGTAGTCGAGTCTGCAGTTATGTAGGGCCTTGTATGCATGAGTCAGGAGCTTGAACTGACATTTCTTCTGTACAGGGAGCCAGTGGAGTTCCTTTAGGTAGGGGGTTGATGTGGGTTCATCTAGGGTGATCCAGAACGAGTCTATCTGCGGCACTCTGTATGGTCTGTAGTCGTCGGAGGAGGTGAGCTGCGATCCCTGTGTAGCGAGCATTGCCATAGGCCACTCGACTGGAGATTATGGTCTGGGTGATGGTGCATCTTGAGCTTTGGGGTAGCCATTTTAATATCTTATAAAGCATGCAGATGATTAAAAAGCAGGAAGAGGAGACGGAGATGACCTGAGTCATCATGGTTAGTTTATTATCCGGAATGGTGCTTAAGTTCCTAGCATGGTTAGTGGGAGTAGGAGTAGGTCCAAGTTCTGATGGCCAAGGAGATGCATCCCATGGGGAGCTTTTGTTTAAAAAAATGAGTTCCTCTGTCTTGTCAGTGTTAAGCTTCAGGCAGTTGTCCTTCATCGAGTTGGTGACGTCTGTCATGCAGTTGTGGAAGTTGGTTTCTGGTGTTGGTGGTGTGTTCAAAGAGGAAGAGGATACGTTGTGTGTCATTGGCATAGGATATGATGTTGAGTCCGTGATCTTTGGTGATGCTGGCCAGAGGTGCGGACTATACTCATCGAAGAGCGATTGGGCAATGCCGACTCCTGGGGCCCGGGCATATGGCACACCTTAAACGGAAGGTGATCGATCTGGAGGATAGTGCACGGCAGAATAATGTTCAATATACAGCATCGCTGAAAATATGGAGATGAAAAACAATGGAACTGTTGAAGTGTCTACTTGGCTTGATTTTTGCTCACCCTCTTGAAATTCAGAGGCCCGCAGCCTTCATTCCCAGGTACTACCCATGAACAACTTGACAAGACCCTGAGTGATTATTGCATGCCTCCTTCACCATGAGCAGGTTCGCAAGATACTATCGACAGCCAGAGCCCAAGGCCCCTACAGCCTGGAAGGTCATAAAGTGCAGATAACTGCAGATTTTTCTGTGGAAACGGAAAGCCTTCTTACAGCCCCGGCTGAGACTTTGAAATGAGACATCAAAACGGACTCCTGGAACCCGCCACAATGATCATAACAATGGATTGCAAATCTATAAACAACACTAACCAAGATTATCTAGCCTACTTCCTGGACCATCTGGACGATCAGCATATTAACTTAAGTCCAGCCCCATCCCTATCCGAACCTCTACCACACAGAGGTAGGCAGTCATCACACCAAGCAGGAAGATACTCAGACAGATTCTTCAAAAAATCCTTTGATAAAGAGCAGGCAATACTCTGCATGGAGGACCCCACAAATTATGCTGCCCAAGATAAATTGAGAGCACCCCTGAAACTGCCACCTACAACTACTGTAGGTCTTGCATCTAGCTCCCCTGTGCAGAACAGCTGATGGCTTGCTGCACCACAGATGAGTATCATCAGATGGGCACTGCACTCCTGTTTTGAACCCTTGTTTTGAATTGTTCCTCCTTCACTGTTGCTCATTTGGGTTTCTTAATGCAGGGGTCCTGACAACCCTTCTATATTCCTCCAAAACACATGCCGGGTACCTTATCTCCTTTTTCAACACCTCCCACCCACCCCGCCACTGTTCCTACTTCCCAGCACAGTGCGGCCATGAACATCTGTCCATACATTGTCCCTTCACTAGAGTGACTGTTCCTAGCCCTATCTCTTTCACATCCCCCCTGCCACCCTCTCCTCCTCATGCATACTTCTAGTGCCAACTACCTAAGAGTGTTTATTGACCCAAACACCTGCAGAGCCTGGCTTTGGGCTCAAGGTTTAGACCCACCGACAAAAATCTCCCGACTTAATAGGCCTTGGTTCTGCCCATGGGCTACCCAGGGCTTGTCTGTTGCTTGTACCCCCTCCGATATGGCCCCTTATAACAGCGCCACCTCCTTTTGCCCCGCCCTAATCCCGTGACACAAGAGGACTTGACTCCCCTACACCACAATGCCCTTCTTTTACTTTGCTCGCTCCCCAATACCCAGGATGGCCACTGCCCCATTACAGATTGTCTCATCCAATGAAAATGGCCTGGAAGTTTTGTCAAGAGAAAAAACATACTTTCCTATTTGGCCTCTATGCAAGCGGACCTAGCACTCCTTCAGGAGACACACCTGTCACACGCTGGATCCACCAAACTGAAGAGGGACTAGGTGGGACATGTCTTATACAGAAGTTATTCGTCCCTGCAGGCACAAGGGGAACTGACTGCCCGCTCTCACTCCCGGAAATGTGGGGTGGACATATTGATATGGATGTCCCTGCCATTTCAGGTCTTGCACTCCTGAATGGACAGGGACGGCCACTCTATAGTGCCCAAACCTAAATTCAATGGCAGGGTTCTTGGGGGTGAGATCGATCAATGCACCCATGGGTCAATGAGCCCCTCCTCCTTCATCTCAACTGCATACTGACAGAACTGGGAACCTCTGACATGATCTTGGGGGAGACTGGAACGTAGCAAGTGAGGTGATCATAGACAAGACAAGCCCCCTAATACAGCACACAACCATGACAGGGATTTACTAAATAACCTATGAGATGATCACGGCCTGACGCCTCCTCCACCTGGTGTAAAGAGACTTTACAGTCCACTCAAAGAACATGACTCCTGGTCCCACATAGACTACTTCCCGGTAACCCAAGTGGTGGTCACACACACCCATGATAGTGTCACCTGTAACCCTGCACTGGCAGGTCATGCCCCCATAGGTATCACTATGGATTGGAAGTGCCACCACCCCCACAGGAAACCATGGCGCCTTAACATTTCACAGAGTAAGATGCTGGCAGAGTGGGTGGATTTGAAATCACAGCTATCCACTGATATGGCGGATTATAAAGGCTTGTTCATGTCCCCAGACACTGTAGGCCGCTGCAAAAGCTTCCTTGAGGGCGAAATCATGAGGTACTTTGCCTGTCCATTAAAAACAGATTGGAATGCCAGACTGCTTTTAAGAGGTACATTGGGACCATATGAAAGCCCACCTTGCCCTCCCTACTGCCACCTCAAAATGTATATTGGAACAGGCAAAAATTAAGCTGAACTCCCTGTTCACCTCCAGGGCAGAATACATGTTACACTCCTTCTAAATTTGATACCATGAGCAGGGCAAAAAGGCGGGCCGCATATTAGCTGGCCAGTTGTGAAAGTGAGCGCCCTGACAGCCATCCCAGCTATGAAAGAGCAAGGGGGTATTTTGGTCCCAGGCCCAAAGGGAATAGCCACTACTATTGTTCAGAGATTGTGGAGGACACCTGCAAGGAAGACTGTTTTTTTTTAAGGTCTCCAACTCCAGACCCTCAATGGCCAGGGCTGGGCCCTGTTAGAGGGCGAAATTACAGAAGAAGAAATAATAATATCTCCCTTGAGATAAAACTCCTGGGGAAGAAGGATTTCTGAGGGAATTTTAAAGATGGGTGCAGCCGGATGTGATTGACTCTCTTTATAATGTGTTTAAAGAAGCTGAAGAATGAGGAAGCCTGGTGATTATCTCTAATAGGGCACTCATCATGGTCCTTCCCAACCTCATGAAAGACCCACTACTATGCGACAGCTACTACCCCATCTCTCTACTCTACACTGATGTGAAGTTGGTGGTGGCAATATTGGCTGCTCGCCCTAAACTTGTGATCTTCACTTTAATACAAAGTTCCCAAGAGGGATTCATGCCTGTCAGGACATTCCGCAACCATCTTTGTATGCTATCCCACATATTGTGGTGATCAAGGGAGTCTGCAGAGGACAAAATCTCTCTAGATGCTGTGAAGGCATTTGACTGAATCAAATGACCCTATTTTTTCCTGACACATCAGCAGCTGGAATTGGGAGACAACTTTATCACAAAGGTCCAATTGCTTTACGAGATGATGGTTAACTGCGAGGGATTCCTTTCGGACCCCTGAGGGGGGCCTGTCAATTATGCCCCTCTCTCCTCTGCTGTTCCTAATTGCCTTAAAGCCTCTGGCAGCTGCCATCCAGCAGAATCCTCCGATTGTAGGGATTATCATTCCGTGGGTGCCTCAAAAATGATATTGTTTGCCGACGATATCTTACTTGCTTTCATGGACTTTCCACATCCCTGCCAACATTCATGTCCACCATCACATATTTCTTGTTGATCACGGGCTATCGGATCAATTGGAGCAAAAGCAAGACATTTTCTCGGATCAGCATGAAGACCAATAGCGGACAACAATTTCCAATGGAAAGCAAGCCGCCTGAAATATCTGGGGATATTCATTAACTAAGGTCTGGAAAGGATGATAGCAGACAACCCAGACCTGCTCATAGCAAAAACCAAACTGGACTATGCAAAATGGACACACCTTAATCTGTACCTCTAGGGAGCACACAGGCAGCTAAAATGGTCATAGTGCCATGCTTTTCATACATCTTGAGCATGCTACCTCTCATAGTCCAGACCTCTATATTGCGAGACATTGATAAATGTATTAAATCCTTCATATGGGGAGCCACAACACCAAGACTGAAAATTTCAATACTAAATGCACGTAGATAATGTGGCGGTCTGAGCCTACAGAGAGTGGAGCACTACCATACCACTCTCCAGCTGTGCCAAGTTGTTTACCTCCGGCCGCCCAGGACAGAATTCCCCCTGAGTCCGCATAGGGCGCAAAGTTATGAGCACCAGCCAGGGTCTTCAAATACTGTACAGCCCTGGCCCCATGCCCCTTAGTACTGCTAACCCCATTATACAAGCCATGTTCAAGATGTGGAACAAAGCACATACACTTCTCAAAAGCGAAGCACAATTACACAAGTGGAACGCTGAATGGCATAATGCCAGCCAATGCATAGGTAACCAGCACATCTCATGGACTCTGAACACCATCTGCCAAACTTTTACAATGGTGTAATTGGCAACTAAAACATTCTCTGTCTGGCCGGCTGGGCTCACCTCCATGGGTGATTGAAGAATCCCCAGTTTTGCAATATCTCGCAGCAGCGGCGGCTCCTCCGCTGGAGCGGAGTAGTATCACCCCCTGCCAGCACTTGAAAAATTCTAAAAATAAAACGAGTTTAACACCTGTTTTATTTTCATTTTATTTAGCTTGTGCCGGGCTTGGCGCGTGGTGAAGGGTATGATAAGGTGGAGGGGGAGTATTGGGCTCTACCTACACTGCGCATGTATTTTTTGGCCAGCAGTCTCAGACCAGCCAAACACCACATGCGCAGTGACCCCTCTCCATCCTCAGCTGCATTACAGGGGTTGGAGAGATCAGGCACAGACTCCCAGTCTGTCCTGGAGTGGACATCATTGGCACTCAGGCCAATCCTGAAGCTGCTCTCATGTGAACATGAACACCGTGGGATCTGGAATGGACACTGTCGCAATGAAAAAGGTTACTGATTGCCAAGTCTGTCATAAGGTGGGGCATTGGAAATGAGAATGTCGTTTTAATCCTGAAAATGCAGGGGATTTCATGCAGAATTCACGAGGTACACCATTTCCAAGAATGCCTCTGCAGCAGATGCAAGCTCCCATGCAGAATCAAGCCCAAATGACGGCCCTTGCTACTGCACAAATGGGGAATCCCAGTTTTAGTTTAAATCAAATGCTGAAGTTTAATGCAAACCAGTTTCTGAATGCTATGCCACAGTTCCAGAATCCAATCCAGAATGGCCTAGGCCAATTTCCTTTATTTGAGACTGACAAATTTGTTTCTGATAATTCCCAATGAATGTGCCTGAGAGAGAAAGAAGATTGTGTACTTGGTGCAGGTTTAGCGGTAGACCAGAGTGGCCCATATGTAGATGCAAATGTTTATGGTTATAATGTGTCATTTTTGATTTACACAGTAGCTACCTGTTCTAAAGTTAGAACACTGGAAGTACCAGACTTGCCTCTCCTGGGGAAAACAATCCAAGTAGTTGGAGTTACAAATAGACAAATGCAAAATCCAATTTCAGAAGCTGCCCCAGTGAAAATAGGAGCCTTTAAAGAGAATCACCAATGTGGGGTCTGTGATACAAGTTTAGTAAATCTGTTTGGGAGAGATGTGTTGTGTAATTAAATTGTGCAATATAGGTGAAGTGCTGAGGTGGGAATGTTCCCTTTATTGACAATGCTTGAGTTACCTGAAGATCTAAGAGACATTGTAAATATATTAGTTTGGGATTTCACAGGGAAAGACATTGGACTTATAAAAGGTGTAGAACCAGTCGAAATCAAAGTCAAATGCTTTTTACCCCAGAACACCATCCTATCACTTGTCACCAGAGACTATTACGGGAATTAAGCCAGTGATTGAAGACATGCTTGTGAAAGGCATATTGAGAGTGTTGATTGGGAGCCCATGTAAATTCACCTATTTTGGGCTTACAGAAGCCTAATGTCAAGTATAGGATTGTCCAAGATTTGAAGCGGATTAACGAAATAATGATGCCTTGCTCTCCCATGGTACCGAATCCTGTCACTGTACTTTTCCAAATTCCCTGTAATGTAGAATGGCTCACTGTCATTGATTTGTGTCAGGCTTTCTTTTCAGTGCCCTTGCACAATGATAGCCAGTATCTGTTTTCATTTGTCTTCCAACAGAAGACAATCATGTGGTGTTGTGTCCCTCAGGGATCTAAAAAGAAATCTTGATTCATTACAAATGCCCTGTGACTCTACCGTTGTCCATTATGTAGAATTACCTATTGGTAGCATCAGATACATGCAATGCTTGTAAGTAATGCACCATTGCACTCTTGAATCACCTGGCAGAGAATGGACACAAAGTGTATCCAGGTAAACTACAGTACTGTCAAAAAGAAGTTTAATATCTGGGACACATAATCATGAAGTGAGCCAGAAAGGTGTCACCAGAGATAGTGGAAGCCATTTTACAGATGAATTCACCACAAACCCCAAACGAAATTAGGTTGTTTTTGGGAATGGTTGGCACTCTAGACAGTTGACACCAAACATTTCTTTGATGACAAAGTCCCTACTGAGGCTGACGCACCGAGATGTGTCTGATCTGCTTCCTTGGGACAGCAAATGTATAAAAGCATTCTTAGATCTTAAAGAAAAATTGTGTTGTGCCCCAGCTCTGAGAATACCTGATTATACAAAAGAGTTTACTCTGTTTTGCAGTAAGAGAGAGATGGAGACGCACTCTCAATTTTGACACAGATGCATGGAGGACCTTGAAGGCCTGTGCCCTTCAAGCTCCTCCATGTATGGACTTGATCGTGTAGTGGTATGTCTCCTCAGCTGTTTGAAGGTGGTTGCTGCTGTGAGTGCTAGCCTGGAAAAGAGCAAGAGCATAGTGATGGGACATCCCTTACCTGTTATGTTCCCACACTCTGTGGAGCTAATATTGACCAAAATGAAAACACAGCACCTGACACACTATAGGTTGACTAGATATGAACAGAGACTTCTGGCTTCTGAGACGGTTGTGATGAAATGTTGCAATGTTTTGAATATATCTACCTTATTGCCGGTAACTGAACAAAGTGAAAATTGTGAAGAGTTTGATCATGATTGCCTAAGTATCACTGAACTATGCATAAAACCCAGACCCAATATTAAGGATGAACCACTAAAAGAGCCTGACCATGTCCTATTTGAGGATGGTTCATGCCTAAGAGGAAATGAAGGCACACTAAGAGCAGCATATGCCATGTGCACTGTAAATGATAGAAGCTTCCTGGCTTCAGTCTGTTTTCTCCGCAAACGTTGCTGAGTTAATCGCCCTCACCTGAGCTTGCTGTTTAACTGCTCAAATGAGAGTCAGCATCTTTACTGATAGCCAGTATGGGGTTGGCATAGTACATCATTTTGGGCATTTATCGTGGTAATGTGGCTTTCTTACCTCCATAGGTAACCCTATTTGGAATGGAAAGCATTCCAGAAACCTAGTGAAATTGCTGTGGTAAAATGTCCAGGACATCAAACAGGCAGCGGGTACCTTGCTGTAGGAACTGGGGTCACCAGTTCCCCGGGGGTAGCCTGGCACAAGCAGGTAGGCACCCGAAAGCTTAGGTGTTAAGTGACTACACAGCACACACAACCACTGGGCCAATAAAACACACTCGCAATGACTGAGTCCATACAAGTGAGTTTGATTTAAAACAATATACTTTTATATAAAATCAAGGTTAGGGAGGGTAAAATCACAGTATCAATTACTCATTACTCAATTACTTTCATACCCTGGAAGAGGACAAATGGGACCTATTGTTCCTTACCGAGACGTGGTTAGGAGACGATACTAATCCCGCGTTACACTTAGCAATCCCTCCGGGCTACAGTATATTGTGTGCCAATAGACAGAGCCCACATCCTGGGGGCGGAGTGGCCATTATATACAGAACCCACTGGACCATTTCGTCCTTTCCCTATAACCAACTGGAACGCATTGAAGCGCTCCCTTTTAGTATTAAAATGTCGCCTAATTTCACTTTTTCTGGTCTTTTGGCCTATCGACCACCCAACTCTAAACCATCCCATCTCCCAGCCTTTTTAGACTACGTTTTGCAAGCCTCACTGCGATATGCCAATTTTACCCTCCTTGGGGATTTTAATCTCCATGTTGATAATACTGTGGACACTACCTCCCTTAATTTTCTGTCCACATTGGCAGATGGCGGCCTGAATCAACTTACCAGCTGTCCTACTCACAAAGCGGGCCATACTCTTGATCTAATCTGTACTAACCTGGTAGGCTTAGATGTCCTTGATCCTGTCCCAATAGTTTGGTCGGATCACCTGCTTGTCCCTTTCGTATTTCCCTGCCACTGCATAAATCGTCATATTTGCCCGGCTAAACAACAGGGCAGAAATTGGAGCAAGATTTCTCCTGATAGTATAGCGCCTCATCTCCACCCTGTCGACCTTTCAGACATGAGTCTAGACCTTGATACCCGACTGACTAACTTTAATGATCGGATTACCGCGGTAATCAACCTCATTGCCCCAGTCAGACCCATAAAAACCTATCGTTCGGCCCCATGGTACTCGAATGATCTTCGAAAGATTAAATCGGAATGTAAACATCTTGAGAGACGTTGGAGAGTTACTTTTTCACCTGACCGCAAAACCCTTTATAAAGCTGCTTTAAAAAACTACAGGAAGATCATTGAACACAAAAGAATATTTCTTGAAGAAAAAATTAATCGCTCCCAAGGCTCATCTAGGGAAATATTTGAGACAGTTAGATCTTTTACGGATCCCCTAGCTTTAAAACGTCCTCCAGTGGTATCACAGATTCTTTGTGACAACCTTTCTGTCTTCTTCGAGAACAAAATAGCTACCATCTATGACTCTTTCTCTAGCAATACTCATGTAAATAAAAATCCCACTTCCTCCCCTCCCCCTGGCCCAGAGTCCTTGTTCTCTGACTTCGCAGTGATTACTTTGGAACAATCTCTTGCGGAACTTCTTAAAACTAAATCTGGCTCTCCGCTAGACCCATGGCCCGCTAAACAATATAAGTGTTTGGCCCCCATTCTCAATCCCTCCCTGAATGGGATTTGGAATGATTCCCTACAGCGGGGACTTTTCCCAGACACCTGGAAACGAGCACGGCTAGTTCCTATAATTGAGAAGGCTAGTGCTGATCCCAGCGAGCCCGCTAACTACAGGCCAATCTCTTTGCTACCTGCCCCTGCTAAAGTACTCGAAACACTCGCTCAACAACAACTTGCGGGCTTTCTTGAAACATCAGGTGCTTTCCATGACTCTTAGCACGGCTTCAGGCCAGGATACAGTACGGAGTCGGCACTAATTGAGATGTCAGATGCAGTAAGATGGAGGTTGGGCGAGGGATCAAGAGCGGTGTTGGTGCTGCTGGATTTGTCAGCAGCATTCGACACCGTTTCCCACCCCCTCCTCCTTGAATGCCTCCAATCGAAGGGCATCCAGGGCACAGCCCTAGGATGGATGTCATCCTTCTTGTCCAACCGGACCCAGGCAGTGTTCACCCCCCCATTCACTTCAGAAAGTCGCCCGCTTCGGTGGGGAGTCCCTCAGGGCTCCTCGCTGAGCCCTCTTTTATTTAATGTTTATTTTTTCTCCTCTTTTCGATATCATCGCCCAAACTGGTATAAAGGTCACCTCCTACGCTGATGATATCCAGCTTCTGTTTTCATTCAATAGCATCACTCCCACAACCTTTGATCCCCTAAAAAACTGCCTCCGTACAATTGCCCAGTGGATGAACAAAAATTTCCTAAGGCTGAATGCAGGTAAAACGGAGGTCCTTTTCTTCCACCAGCCAACCCCACTTGATCCTAGCATCTGGTGGCCTCTTGATTTGAGTGCCCCCCCTTCCCCAAAAGACTCTGTGAAAAATCTAGGAGTCAGATGGGACTCCAATCTCACATTCCACCATCAAGTTCATACAGTCTCCGCTGCATGTCTAGCCAAGATCAGAATGATAAAAAAGTTCATTCATTTTCTGCCCAGCAACACCAGGAAGATCGTAGTACAGGCGTTAATTACTTCGCATCTGGATTACGCCAATGGCCTTTATACTGGTCTGTCTGTGGGGCTCTGCCATTGCCTCCAGACGGTCCAGAATGCTGTGGTGTGACTGGTTGCCGGTCTCCCCCTTCGTGAGCATATTGCTCCCCACCGTCGTGAACTTCACTGGCTACCGATGCATAAAAGGGCAGAATTCAAAGCCCTGGTATTAGCTCATCGGGCCTTACGAGGCAAGGGCTCTGCCTATCTTTCCACTTGTTTGATACCTTATAACAACATCAGGACCCTACGCTCCTCCTCAAAAAACCTCCTTACTGTTCCTAGATTCAGGAAAACCCGCTCAGGTGGGAAAACTTTTCCAGTGCTGACTGCGGCCCTCTGGAATAAACTACCTAACGCCATCCGGTTGATCAAGGATGAACAACCTTTCCGGAGAGCCCTAAAAACTTACCTGTTTTGCTGATCGCCCTCTTCTGTAAATATCCATCTCATGCAGCATGTAGTCATACAGGAGCGCCGGGACACCCCGTTGGGGTAGCTGTGCGCGATACCAAAATACACTAAATAAATAAATCAAAGCATTTCATCAGAGGGGAGTAAAGGGAGCAATCCAAGAGTCAGAATAACACATCTCAATAACACATTTCATTAAGGGAGGAAAGAGCATTTCATTAGAAGCTTAAACATGTCATTACCCAACCATAACATTTCACTAGGCAAGAATAAAACTTGTCATCTAGCAAGGTTATCTATCTCCTCAGGTGAGAATAAACAGTTCATCATCTACTGGTAGGTAATTACTCAACATTTTCCTATGGAAGAATAACCATTTCATTAGGTATAAACCAACACGTCATCAGGTAAGTAACCTGTTCAGTAGGCAAATCAATTAACTTCTCACCAAGCAAGGGTGAACATTCCATTAAACTCCTTGGCAGGAATAAAAACATTCAACAGTTAGGAAGATCCACCTCCTAAGCATAGGTACGTTTCATTAGGCAAATCCCAAACATTTCATTAGGCATTAAATGACCAGGCACCCAGCAAAGGTGAGCATAACATTAGGCGAGTAAACTCTTTAGAGATCAGGCAACATTTCATTATGCAGGAGAACGAACATCCTACCCGGTGAGCCAACCTTTCATTAGGCTAGAATAAACCTTTCCTTTAACCTGAATGAGCAGGCATTACTCTCATGAAGAGGGATTCAACATTTCATCATATACATTTCATTAGGAGAGCACAGGGAGCATTTCATCATCACTGCAGCACCTTGCTAGAATCCTGTCAGGAAAGAAATAACGTTTCTTTACACCGCAGTGAACCTTTCAGTAGGTAACTGTAGGCTTCCTTTAGCCTCTCATTAACCTGAAATAAACCATGCCTAAGGTGAGAAGGAGCATGTTGTTAGGTAAAATTAATACTCTCACTAGGCAAGAATCACCAATTCATCCAGCCAGAATAATCCTGGCATTAGGTCATTTGAGGCAAGTCATAAACAGTGCCTACAGCAACATGAGCACTTCATCACATTAGAAATCAGCATAGCCTTAAACCAGAATAGGACATTTCATTGGGAATAACCATTTCCACAGGTTCCCAACTATTTCATGGCTCCGCCCTAGATATTCCCTTAGGCATTAATAAACAATGCAGCCAGGTAAAAATTAGCATTCACTCAGACAGACAAGAATAACCCGCTCATTATGAAACTATGAGCATTTACTCAACCTTTCCTTAGGAAAAAAAAACAAAAAACAGTTCATTAGGCCAGAATAAACGGGGTATTGAACCGGGCCTAGCAGTAGCCTTGAAGGAACGTTGCCCCATCCACGGGTTAACTTTTCTTAACTGAGGCCCCCACGGTGTCTTTTGGGGCCTTGGCCCAGTCCAGCAATTTAGGTACTACCAGGAGGGTTAGGGGGCCAACAAGGCCCAACTATCGTTTCTCCCGGGGAGGGGCGGCCTCGGGGCTCCCACTTGGCTCTTCGGGGGGCCCGCTCTTCCTCTTGGCCTCCCGCCCGCCTCCCCGGGGAGTTACCTTAATCTTCGGCCCCTACAGGCCCTTGCGGTGCTCTCTGGTGGGAGGGGCGGTCTCCGGCCCTCCCGGGGGCTCCACTTTTGATCTTCGGCCCGCCCGGGGCCTGCACTGGCAGGTGGGGGGGGGCTCGGACTCCCTCGGAGCCCTCCCCGATGTGGTAAGGCTGTTCCCGGGCCTCACGCTGTCTCCCCGGCCCGGGAACCAATCAGGGTGCGGCGCCAGCGGGGCTTGGCCTTAGCGGCCAATAGCAGAGCAGCTCCTGAGGGCATGGCAACGGCAGCCAATGGCTGCGCGGCACTGGACGGGGGCGGGGTTTGGTGACGCGCCCCCGTCACGTGATGGGAGTTCTCCGCCTCACGACCTAGTGCGGCCTACCTTCGGTTGCTGAGGCCTCTCCCCAGACTCCAGCGGCCCCCTCTTGGCACCGGGGGCTGCCGCAACGCCACTTCCCACGGACCGGGGCTGCAGCGGTGCAACAGGCCCCTAGGCGCACTGGATGACAGCGCCACTGGGGATCGCCCTCCTGGACCGTGCGCGACTCGCGGCAACATTGTGGCGGCCCCCTCCTGAACTCGGGGGCCGCCGAGGGGGACAGCTGACGGCCGGATAAGCGCTCCTCAGGGCACACAGCGCTCGGCCCTCACAGCGCCTCATGAGGTAAGGGAGCGCTGGAAGTTCCTTATAGATTCGTCGACATCAGCGCGTTCAAAGGGTGACACAGCGCTCGAAGGATGTAGAGCTTCAGGCAGGGATGGCGCCCAGGAGCTTGGTGTCGCTTTAAGGCCACAACTATTCTGGCAGTCTCCAGCACTTCTCGGCAGATCGGCAGTCCCCCAGTGCTACTCAGGGGCACAGTAGGATAGCGCTGGTTAGGCAGGGCAGCAGCACCAGTATTGAGGCAGTCCAGGATACTGGCGCAGAGAAAGGGGAGCGCTTCGCAGTTTAGTCAGCAGCTCAAACAGGACAGGCCACACAGCAGTGGCAAATCAGCAAAGGGGGTCCAGGACAGGATTAAGGGGCGCAGAAGTAGCACAGCCCAGTACCTGGTTGATCCCCAGCAGTCCTGTGGTAGTTAGGTTTCTTCTTGGCACTGGATGGTTTTGGCGCCCTTTGTAAATAGCAGTTTCTTGAAGGGGGGTTGAGTTGAGGGCTGCTGACAGAATTCCTCAGCAGGTTACTGTAGATGGTCCCTGGGTTCCCTTCCCGCCGGGCTAGATCAGTGGGTTAGTTCAGGGTACCTCACTCAACTTAAGAGGCAGCACCTAAGCCCTGTCACTCCCAGTGGCATAGGTCCCTGACTAGGCCCTACCGCCTAAATCTCCTGCGTGGGTCCCCCAGGTCAGTGATGCCCCAACTGACTGGAAAGTTTCCTTCCCTTTCCTTTTATAGGCCCAGGTCAGGTGACCACCCTCTAAGGCGGCAAAACTAGGCTCCGCCCCTATTCTAGAAGGTGCCAGGAGCTTCCCTACTCTAACTGTGGGCAGGCAAGGCAGGCTGGAATGGCAACAATGTATGGGGTCTCGGCCAGCTCCTGGCAGCTAGAATGCGCCTTAACAAGACCACGCTGCAGTAGCAGGGGCCTATGGCAGCCATGTTGAAGGTAGAGAGCACCTGCACCTAGCATTAATTTTAATAATACACAGGGCATTTCAACCTCACAGGGCCTATACAACTTTATTACAATGGGGGGACATCCTGAATTAGGGGAAGCATAAAGCAAAAAAATTCCGGGAAAAGGGCCAAGTCCAACACTTGCCATGGGCAACAGATACGCTGACGCCATAGCCAGGTATTGTGCACTGCTAGCATGCACATTTAATTGAGGTATCACATGTAAATCTAAGGAAGAAACTGCTTTTGCAAAGATGATGGAAATAACTGACATTTGGGAGTAATTGAAAAGAGTACAGGAAAATGTATCTGAGGCTGAACAGAATGGGTGGATCAGGTCAGGCTGCTTAAAGAATGCATTTGACATCTGGATGTCAGCAGATGGAAGGCAAGTATTGCCTGATAGCGTGTTGTTTCCAATGACACGTTATTAGCATGACTACACACATTTAGGAAGAGATGCCATGGAACGACCCCAGGTTTCAAATAATTGCTGATGAAAATTGCAGAAGGCATGTTATGTGTCAACAGCTACACGTAGGTAAAAGAACACATGTTAGAAGCACATACATAGGGAGATTAAATGGCCCATTTAATAGACTACTGATGGATATTATTGAGATGGGTGTGCATAACGGGTTGAGTTATATCCTTGTGATTATCTGTGTTTTCTCGAGATGGGTGGAAGCCAACCCAATAAGGAGAAATAACAGCCTCTCTGTAGCTAAACTGTTGTTAAGCAAACTCATAATGAGGCTCAGGATGCTGGTCCTTCTTGAGTCTGATAGAGGAAAACGCTTCAACAATGAAGTGATGAACATGTTATGTCGCTGCTCTTCAGATTGACCAACAGCTGCATTGCAATTAAAACCCAGAAGCATCAGGTATATATATATAACAGATGAATGGAACAATCAAATCTAGACTGACTAAAAGTTTGTGCTTTGACTTCACTAAAATGGACAGATGCTTTACCTGTGGTGCTGATGAGCATTTGAAGTATCCCAGACTGGAAGACAAGATTATTCCTCATAAAAATCTGATGGGAAGGGCTATGAGACTGCCTGATGTGCCCGCAAATGCCCTTGTGAGTATCACAGATGATATGATATTGGGCTACTGCAAGACACTGGCTGATGTAGTTCATTCTGCCTCTAATCAGGTATCAGCTGCTATTCAAGACCCTCACCAAGAACAGTGCCACAGCCTCAATCCTGATGATCGGGTTGTGATCGAGAAGCTTGTTCGGAAGACTTGTCTTGAACCCAGATGGAAGGGTCCCTTGCAAGTCATACTGACTATGAACTCTGCTGCTAAATGTGCTGGAATACGGGCTGAATACATGCCTGGCACACCAAGAAAGTGAGCAATCCAGAAGAGGTGCACTTAGTCTATGGACCAGAGAAAAGAGCTTTAGTGGTCGCACCACCAATCAAGAGACCACCTAGACCTGCAGCAACAATACCTGCTGAAGCACAGAGACAAGCACAAGGAGATGAAAGGGGTGAATATAAGCAAGCTGAAACACAAGTGCAAGTGCCAAAGGTGACTCAAAGTGGCATTGAGATCTAAGACAAAGACGAAACAGAGACTGAACCGCACGCTAAAAGCACATGTGGCACAGAACTAAGAAAAAAGAAAGATCCAGTTGAAGGAAGGAGCTGTGGGATAAAAAGAGTCCCCCACCAAACAGAGTGGTCCAGAAGTCTTTGGAAGGAGAGGCTGCAGAGAAGCTCATCAATAGCATGGATTCCAGAAACAGTGCATGAGGAGAGTGAAACAGAAGACGAAGGTGATTTTGATCCAAATCATCAAGTTCTAGGAAGGTCCGAAGGAACTTGAGTACCTTGGAGAAGATATTCAGCACCTTAGGGGTCCTACTACGTAAATGCAAAATTGAATTTCCCTTTGGAAAATCTGTGCAAAGTGAATGCTGAACTGTTAGAACCCCCTTGAACTGCAGAGACCTTACAATTTGGAACATTCAATCTGAAAGATAAAAAATAACTTAATGAAAATAAATGAAAAAACTATGAATTGTGTCTGTTAGATGTTTATTGTTTTAGTTATTTGTTTTACAGAAGACTATCCTAGGTCTGAGATGAAAGTTACAGAGTCATAGGGATGATGTTTTAAAAGAACATGGAAAAGGGTTAGGGATTGTCTACTAGGGAACTGAGCAACTAAGAAGAAATAAAAAACAAAAACATAACAGCGACATAACAGCTTTCAAGAAGATCATCTACTAATCTTCTAAAGCAAGCTATTAACTACTGACTCAGAACGATGTGTTGCATCAGAAATAAGTGTAAATGTATCCTGGGTGGTTTTCATAACAACAGTTAATATGATCACCATAGTACTAATAGGGTCTTACCCAACACCTGATGCAGATCCTCCAAGCGCAAATGTCTCTAATGCATATGCACACAATATTAAGGATAGGATGTTTACTAAAACGTTTGAGAGTTACAAGAAAGACGATTACTCTACTAATGTGTATTCTAGATTAGTACAAGAATACACTAAAGGCATGGATGTTAAAGATTGCTATGTATGCGCACTCTGGCCACCTTCTGTGTTTGAAGACATCGCATACTATCATATACCTTTGTCTTATGCACATTCCTGTAGCATTTTGCTTTGCATGAGTCAATAGGTGAGGACATTTCAAATATTTATTTTCTAACTATGATTTAGTATTATCTGGAGTGTCTTTAATAGAAAGCATGAATTTACACCAACAAGCAAAAATGATGGACACAGTTTGGTATTATTTCTTTCCACACATGCCTGTAGATAGCGTAAAAGCATACAAAAATAATTTAACCTGGTTAGTGAGACCTGCAGAGAAGGCTTACATTACGGCTTTAGAAGAAAGATACATGAACAATGCAAAAGCTACAGACAAAAAGGGAGACGTTTAGAGAACGTATGGAAGAAAGAAGAGAATGCATTTAGAATAACCCTGGGCGAAGCACTACGCTAGGCTCGCGTAGTTTGTGAAGTTTGCGCAACTTCGCACTACGCGAGCTACACGTAGCACAGTGCGAACACCCGTAGCGCAGCGTAGCATAGTGCAGCGGTCATTTTTTGCTTGTTCGCGGTCCTCAACGTCATGTTCGCGACCGCGAGCAAGCAAAATGACATCCCGGCGAGACTCTCAACGCGGGGAGGTCAGGTCTCTCATTGCGAGTGGTCGTGCTTGCTCGCGACCGCTCGCGATGAGAAACTACCAGTTCGCGTTGAGAAAGCTGCCGCTCGAGTAAAAATCTACTCGAGCAGCAGAAAACTACAGCTCACACTGTGCAAGATGCCGTTTTTAATGATTGCACAGTGCCGGATGCTTGTTCGCACTGTGCAATCATTGAAAATGCATCTTGCACAGTGCGAACATGCTACTACGCAGCTCGTGTAGTGCTACGTGAAGTTCGCGTAGTGCGAAGTGCACTTTGTGTAGCTTCTCGTAGCGCTACTTTGCGAACTACGCCCATGAACACTAAAAAGGAGTAGACATGTAGGATTTAGCAGTTGTGAACACATATTCGAATTGACAAGGGAAACATGGCAAATATTACAGGGAAATTAAAACGCAATTCTAGGGGTTTACTACATTTATGACAAAAACGCTTACTTTCGATTAAGAGGGAACTTGCTATTTAGGCATACTAATTCTGAAGATGTAACACGTTTCAAGCTGAGAAGCATTAGCGTTAACACCAGCACACAGAGAGAAACGCAGCGCAGACAAAGGAATTGGTTTAGTAGAAGACATATTCAGAGCAGTGATACCACCATAATAGTTATCCTAAATAACGAAAATATGAGGACATTAGTAACTGTAGTTGACAAAATGGTAACCAGCACATATGGAGCTTAACTTTTACTTAACATTGAACTAATTGCTATAAGGTCCATGGTTTTGCAGGACCGTTTGCTTTAGAAATGTTACTCGCTGAGAAGGGAGAAGTCTGTCAAATGTTGAAATTACTAGATAAGAGGAAGGAAATAGATAGTTATGCAAAGAACATTTCAGGGTTAGAACCTGAAGTACATGAATTGGAAATACCAAGTATGTATGAGAATTTTGGGAAAGGACCGAGCACAATTGGAAATTGGTTTTCATCAGCTGGGAAGGGTATCCCAGGAGCAATACTAATACCAATTGTGATAATAGGACTTTGTTTAATATTTTTTTACTTTCTATTTCTGAGCTGTAAATACTTCATGGGAAAAAGACAGGAAGAATTTCAGGAAACATGTATGAAAGGTACGTGGGATTACATGACATTATGAATGACGTTTGCATAAATTAACTCAAATTTAGTGGGGGAATCAAAAGAAAGAGACAAGACACATCTGCGGACAAAAGCACATTTTGTAGATTTGAATTAGCATGTGAAATAAAATCATGTAATAATTTAAAAATCATCAAAAAGGGAGGGATCCTAGGCAATTAATTTTCAAAACCAAATTTCGACTTACAGACCATGCTAAAATTACACTTGAGGATGTGTTTAAACCATGCACAAAAGTTTTCATATACAAAAATAACACTTAGGAAATGTGCTTGTTTTAAATGTGTAAAAGGAATTCATTAGAATGCATTGTATTCTTTTTAAAGAATACTGAGTAAATAACACACAGGGGAAATGTGCTTGCCATAATGTTTATGAGAATAATGTGAAGAATGTATTTTTGTACCAGGCTATCATACTTAAATGTGCCCCTTTACTTAGGCCCAAGCCTTTTCGTTTGACTCTTGCTCATAGCTAAATAGGCGTTTATTTTGGGACATTTTGCCTAGCACCAATATCTTGCTAAAGAATGTGCTGCCTTCAAGAGTATGTTTCCTTAGCTTCATCATACTATATTAGATCATTTTCACATAACAATGAACCTTTCTGTGAATTCATAATGAATAGAAAGTTAGAATGAACAATAATATAGATATACTTTATGTATGCTTAACTGGAACATCATTGATATGTTTGTTTCAGTGCATCTGACTAACTTTTGTATTCACAATAGACACTAAACACAGCTTTAGCTGAGGTAAGAAGGTTCTCATGGAAACTTTCCTACATCTTTCTAGCAATATCTACAGGGTTTAACTATGTACCTGCATGAATGTTTAACATGGGTATCTGGAGAAGCAATGGATGTTGACTACACCATTGGAAGAGCAATTTCCATTGGATAAGAGAATTGAACACCTAAATTCCATTACATTATTGTGTGATTTTACATTAATGAGGTTCATAGAGAGTTAGAGTAGTTCCAGTTTGAGATTCCTGCTTTCTGACCTCTGAGCCTTTGGTTACCAACAGCTATTGATAATGGTGACTTTATTCCTTATTCAGATTTCTCTGATCATTGCTACTGCAACCATCATTCTTATATCACTGATATTCTAACATTTGCTACTGCAGCTGTGGGGAAGTCGGCTAAGTTCTCCAGAGCGACTCTTTATGGGGAGTTCTAGCTTCTAACTATGCTCCAAAATCTTGCTCTTTTCTGGAATGAACTTTTCATAGGTTTCTCTGCGTAGGGTAGGTTAGGGCCTTTAGCTAGTTTAGTGATGATTTCCTTGCTGGAACACTCTGTACTGATTTATGCTGTCACTAATCAACCTTTTACTCCATATTTCTGTAAACTGGGTTAACCTGACTAAAGACGCCAAAACTATACTAATCCTTAAAGATAAAGGTTTTGAAAACTTCTTCAACCTCTGATAATTGGCTGAATATTAGCGTTCTGACAGTTGATGATTTATGCTTGACTTGTGTTTTGTTCCAGTTCCATTCGCACCACGGTGGCAAAGGTCAACCCGATTTATCAAGCGCCACCTGGATTTCCAAAAAGGAAAATCTGTACATCGGGTTATTTTAGTCTTACATACCATTTGGCCACTCCTATTAGGTGCTAACACTATCGGTGTGACTGTAGAGTTAGGTGACATGTTTATGTATGGAAAGATGTCTCAATTATGTGATTAGCCTTCAATGTTGCTAACTACTGTATATTTGCAGAGCACAGAGATACTTAGAGCAAAGAAATGTACTCTGAAGCTCTTTGGGCATGATAGTAGACACATTTTAAGCATATGCATATCTTTGCTGCATCTATTTACGGCATGGTTTGGGGTTTACAAGAATGTAGTTATATTTGGTGTCAATGACTTTGGGGTCGATTCCGATCCGGTAAAATCCCAGTCCGTACGAATCGTATCCGGAGCCGTTTCCGTACGACTCGTACAGACGCCGTACGACCGGACGATTCCGATCCCGATCGGCCGACCCGGACGCGATTCGTACGGTACACGTCGATTCGTACGGAAAAGCGCACGATCACCTACACACCGTACGGCGCGTACCCCCCATGATCGCAGGGGTACGCGCCGTACCCCTGTGGTCATGCGGGGTACGTGCCGTACACCCAGCGTACATGGGGTACATGCCGTACACCCACTGTACATGGGGTACGGTGCGTACCCCATGTACGCTGGGTGTACGGCACGTACCCCGCATGACCACAGGGGTACGGCGCGTACCCCTGCGATCATGGAGGGTACGTGCCGTACCCGGGGGGGGCGTTCCGTACCTGTTTCGGCGCGAACTCTGCGTTTACGACTGTTTTCGGCTCCCGTAGGAAAAGGGTCGTACCGCGCGTACCCGACACGAATCGTTCTTGCTGGGTCGTAAAAACGTGCCGCGATGTCGCGTACAGCGGGTTCCGAGTGAGATTCGTACGGAGATTTGAGTCGTACGGAGTCCTGTACGACTCGTACGGAGTTCGGCACCTAGTACGGATCGTACTTCATCGTACGTACGGGACGTCTACGGATACGATTCGTACGGGGAAAAAACTCTCCGTACGACCATTCGGAGCGCATTTTACCGGATCGGAATCGACACCTTTGTCTTGTTATTGACTGTAATGGAAATGTATGTACATTTTATCTATACATTATTTGACTTTATCATTGTACATTCAAAACAAATCCTTAAAATCTGAACCTGAATCTCAAAGTCGGGTGAGAGGAACATTTGGGATTTATGAACACATCGTATTCAGGGCCATATGTATCATCATCACCATTTGCGATTTCTAAATAGCGATTTTTAAGGAATCGCTATTTAGAAATCGCAAAATGGTATGTATGTAGAAATCAGCTTCTTTTTAGCGATTTCTTACAATTCCTTAATTGCGATTAGCCAATTGCTAATCGCAATTAAGGAATAATTTCCCATTCATTTCTATGGGCCAGGAGGCCCATAGGAATGAAGGGGAATTGTGCGATTAGCAATTAGCTAATCGCAAATTGGGAATATTTTTCAAGGGTGCAGGGGTGTCCAAAGGACACCCAGCTGCACCCCTGAAAATGACATGTGTGCGCATACGGCGCACATACATGCCCTAAGGGCATGTATGAGCGTCACATGGCACCTTTTGTTTTAAAAAAAAATGCTTTTTCAAAGGAATTCGCAACTTACCACCAACTTGAAGTTGGTGGTAATTTGCGAATCCTTAGGGTCAATTAGCAATATTTTTTTGCTTCATACATTGCATTTAAGGAATCGCAATTTTTGTGATTCCTTAAATGCAATCGCAATCGCAAATTGTGCGATTCCTTATTGTGAACCACATTTGCATAATACATACCAAATTGAGAATTCACATTCGCAAAGGCCGCAATTCTGCGAATTTCGGCCTTTGCGAATGCGAATTTCAATGATACATATGGCCCTCAGTGTTTTACTGACTTCACTAAAAACACCTCAGAACTGTTTCTATGTTCCATCTCTATTTCTGAAATCAGTAATCAACCCACCTACTTTTACCTCCTGTCTAATGGCCCAGTAGACCAAGAAAGCACATCACAGCAGCGTTGAGCATCACATATTTCATAAACATTTTTTTATTTAGAAAATCAAATACACATCCTGGCATTTTCACTGCACAGTGCAATTAAGCATTTTTCCTGTGTTGCTTTGGAAAAATAAATCAGCAAACACGCTATTCTTGCTCTTTTACATTTGAAAACTGAGCACTTTCAAACAGTCAGGTAGGAAGAGGGAGGAGATTGTTTTACAAATGTCCAGGTTCACATCCTAGGCAAACATTTGGTCTCTTGTGAAGCAAATGACGTGTAAAAAAAACCTTATTACCCAGCTCAGTGATTGCCCACTGGGGTGTTTACTTCAAATTCATAGCAAACTGCCTACACCTCACAGCCCGTGCCAACAAGTTCTAAAAAATCAGGGGGGGATTTATTAACATAGTCAATATGTAATGACATAATATTGATGATGCCACAGTAACTTATGCCACAGTCTTATCGGACCCCACCTACAAAGCTTAGAAGTGATTGAAAGGCAATAATCTATTTTAATATCGAAGTTGAGATACAATATTTGCTTTCCATGATAAATGACTGCACATAAATGTATCCAGCAACCGCCAGACTGAGAAGGATAAGCAGCTGTTGCAAAAGTGTTGCAACCCGTCCTGCTCGCATCCTCCTTTTTCTTCTCTCAATTCACCCATCTTCTATTTCCTCTCACTTTGCTCCCTCCTCTCTGATCTCTCTGATCCTCTCTCTCTTTTTAGTTCGAAGCCCATGTGATAGTGCAGCTGTCTGCTAACAACATCTTGGGGTCATTCAGAAAGTTTCCCTTTTTGGCTTAGTGGTTTGTAGCTAACATTTACTTGCTTTCTATTTGCTGGCTTTATTTCTTTTAGTCCAGCTTGAGTTCTTCCATTCCCTTGCCCAAATCCCATTTACGGAACACAGGCCTTTAAATCTTGTTCTTATCTTGCCACATTTGCTGTAAATCCTAAAACAGAGGTCAGGGGTGTTGGTGAGCCTGGCTGCAAAATGGCCACCACCTTGTGAGACTCTGCAGGCTGGACTGGCAATCCAACATTAATCTGGCAGAGCGGGCAGGTTTAGCTGACAAAAAAGGAGGGTGACTGCCTCGTGACCATCAAGGCACGGAATGGTCGTCTCTGGAGGCAGTGTGTAACGATAGTCCGGGGAGAAGTGAGCCACAGGCTGAGGCCGCACCCAATATGGCGATCCCGTGAGACCCTGGGAGCCACATGCCAAGCAGGACCCCTGGGAGCTTTGGCAGAGAGGAGCAGCAGGAGCCCACGGAAACAAGGAGCATGGGCCTCACGGTCAGAGGGCTCAGGGGGCCAGCAATGGGACAGAGGAGACAACAGCGGCCGCAGCTATGGAAACCAGAAGGGACGCGGTGCACCGGACAGAAGGGTGGCCGGAGAGGTGGCAGATGGATTGCCAGGTGAGTGCAGAAAGCAGTGCTGTCACCCCTAGCCCAGGCAGCAATCAACCAAGAAGCTGCATTGCCTGCGAGCAGCCTGCGTGAGTGCTCTGGTGCACGAGGCATGGTGTGGAGCGGAGAGGTCGGGAGTGGGGAGACCTCGGCAACTTGGATTTGAGCGGTGGGCCTGCTGAACTCCAAGAATGTCCAGACAAAGAATGGCCTGACATGAGCAGCTGTAGGCCCTGCAGAAGGCCGCAATTGCAGGCGGAGCCAGTGCACAGCAGGTGAGGAGCACAGCGGGGAAAGCCTGACAGGGAGCACTGCGAGGCCCCCCATGAAGATAGGACGGCTAGAGCACGGATCAGAGTGGCGCGGGTGGAGGTGCATATCTCCCCGCTCTGATTGCTGTATTACCCTAAGGCTGGCCTGTTCACCAGCCTCAGTAGCAGTGGGGCCTGGGACAGAGGGGCACACAGTACCGGGCGAGTTGGAGGAGGGGCAGCATTGGCCGCCAGCAGGAAGCTTGATAGCTGCGTGGTCCCAGAAACACAGGGACAGACAAGTAGAGTAAGGAGAGGGCCCAAAGGCACACAGAAGAAAGTGAAGTAGTAAACAAGGTGAGGACTACTGAAGAAATACAAACCTCCTAAGGGGGTTCACTGATACACCTGGTTCTTTTAACCAACAAAGAAGAGATTGGCACAGAAACTGTAATATCAAAAAAACATATTTAATGACCTCACATGAGGGAGACTGCATCACACAGTACCCTCAGGCCACTGTATGATACAGTCTAAGGAGTACAGAGGACAGGGTCCTTATATATGCATAGGTTATATTAGTCAGCATAAAACCAAAGGGAGGTCCTGTCACATTTCAGCATGCAAATTGACTAATATGGGTATACAAAATTTGCTTGCTCAACAAAGTGGGAGTAGAGTCATTTCTCCTTACATCAGCAAGAATAGCCTGACAGTTCTATACTAGAAGCAGGTGCATTCTACTAGCTAGGCCCGCTGAGCATCTGCAAGGCTCTGGAAGAGGGAAAAAGCACATGGCAAGCACATGGCTAACTAAGATGGCTGCCAAGTACACAATGGCTTTCAGCTCATGCTAACAGATTCCTGCAATCTTTAACAGATAGTCCTTTTAGCATGAGCTAAAGACATTCCTATGATCTAGTAGGAACAGATAACATTTTTTGCACATGTATTCTCATAAATGTATCAATATCCTAATTCATTGCTAGGTGGGCATTTGCCATTCTAAACATTTCATTAAGCCGGTATATATAAGGTATAGGCAGGAGTACAAAGGGAACAGAGCATTGGGTCTTAATTAAAATACAGATAGCAGGAGAGAGTAATGACTATTATCACAAACAAAAAGAAGTCCTTGGGAAATTGTAGCCGTTGTACAACCAGCCAGAGCGGAGTCTTCTCCCTGTGTCCGTTTGAGCCTCACAGGCAGGCTCTTGTTGTTCCTACGGTGGAGCTGCACAACTCGCAAATCAGGAATTACTGCCCAGTTTGAGAAGAAAGAGAAGTCTTTCAATGATCCTGTCTAGTGTCTCAGGCAGTGCACCAGTTTTCTTCACTTCAATCTAACAGGCACCAAGGGCACAGCACCTGTTACCCTAAACTCAAGTCCTTCCCTAACTCCTTTATTACTCTGCTGGCACACTGCTCCTTTGTTGGGGCCACTAATTGCATTCAGTGTGCCCAGGCACTCTTGATCAACAACCAAAGGTGCAGACTTTCATTCACTTTGGGACCAGTATTCAGAGGCCTGATGCTAGGATCTCTGAAGCAACCAATGTTTCAAAAGGGGTCACCTCAAGCAAGGCCTCCTTGCCGTTCTGGTCGGTCTGTGACTCTCAGCTGGGTATCAAAAACTTGATCCACGATTTCTCCTTTCTGATTTTGACCCCGTCTTTCGCTCAAGACAATGGCATGGGTACACACTTCACGTCCCAGTGCTTCTGCCTTCACTGAGGTCCTAGTTGCCAGCAACGCCTGTGCTGGTTATCTTCACCTTGGCTTCAAGCTGGACTGGTGCTGACTCCCCAGGCTGGTTCTGATGTTCAGGCCTCTTTGGCACTGGTTGTCAGGCAGCACATAACTATTGATGGACAGAACAAAAAGTTCTTTAGAAAAGGCACAGAAATAATCTATAAACAGAGAGGATAGTCTCAGAATACTGCCTAGTCTTGGGACACCCCATATATTAGCAAGGCATCCAAGAACCACTTAATCTAACTGAGAGTAAAAAACACTGGACCTATTACTCTTTTTGAAGCAGCTAAGGAAGTCTGTGTTCATTTACTAAATACTGAGGAAAAGAGAAAAATAATACAGACATACTCTAAATCCTTACATCTCTGTATTCCTATATTACTAATCTGAAGACCCCTCAAGAAGACTTTGCATTACTTGTTATGTTATGTTATGTTATTATGAATTTATAAAGCGCGTTATCACCCAGAGGTCTCTAAGCGCTATCAGCGGACGTCCAGTACTGGTTGAGAATGAAGTGAGCTGTTCAGAGTGATCCCCATGCCTCTAAGAACAGTACAGTTTTCAAACTCTTCCTAAAGCGGAGGAGATTTGTTTCCTTACGAAGTTTAACCCCTTGGCTGCGGAGCCGTTTCCCCCGCTGTGCTGGGGGGGGGGCACGCGCAGCGCCCCGGTGCTCATCACGAGCTCAGCTCGTCATGACCACGTTTCTCGTGTGCTCATGATGAGCTGAGCTCGTCATGACCACGCCCGTTCCTTAGAACGCCCAGCACAGCAGGGGAATTAGCCCCGCGTCTGAGCGTTCTAATGGTCATGACGAGCTGAGCTCGTCATGAGCACACGAGAACCGTGGCTCATGACGAGCTGAGCTCGTCATGAGTGGGGGAGGGATTAATGGGGAGGCGGTACCATGCCTGAGGGCTATGGTCAAGAAGACTCGCCCACCCAAGGACGAACGATTGTACCAGGGGCAGGCCAGGTTACAGGCATCAGCCGACCGGAGGGCCCTACTCGGGCAGTAATTAGTCAATCGATCTTTAATGTAGCTAAGGGCTGAGCCATGAACAGCCTTATGCACAATACAGAGACTTTTAAATTTAGTTCTCTAGGATCGGGAGTCAGTGTAGGTCCTGCAATAAGGGCGTGGCATGTGTATGTCTGGTTTTTTTTAAGATTAATCTCGCCACGTCGTTCATTACCACCTGAAGCCTGGCCAGAAGATTGTTTGGTAGACCATGATATAGAGAGTTACCATAATCAAGATGCGACAGAATCAGAGCTGAAACTGCCAGTCTAAGGGTGCCAAAGGACAACAGTGGAGACAGTTTCCGAAGCTGACGCATTAGGCCCAGGACTGCAGACAATTCTAAAATGATTTTTCTTAATAAAAACACCTACATTGTACGCTTAGGAACATGCTCTCATGTTATAGGTGCAGCAGGAAAATCTAAAACTGCTAATTTAACAGGGATTCTTATTACATAAAGAACTAAAAACTTCAACATAGTGGGTACATACATTTCTCCAGCAGAACATATTGTGACAAAAAATGTTTGCTAAGGATCACATGGGTGTCTTTCCTGCATTCTACTTTTCACGATCCAGACTATGCAACATCAGCTCTAATAAGGACCGTCAGATTATTTACACAGACTAGCTAATAATAATGGTGTTATCACCTGAGAATTTTAGAACAAAAGCTACCCACATCTAGTTCCCCTTAAATGTCAAATAAGGGAACAGCAATCTAGACTACTCATCCTTTCATAATTTCATCAGACAGGATGGGCAGTAACATAGCATATATATATTTATTCATTTTATTAATGCTAACAATGTTTAAAACATTATTACTGAATAGCCAATTAAATGTCTCATGGCTATGTCATAGACAGCTTAGACAGGCTCAAAAGAGATTGAGAAAAAGAGAGAGAAAACATAAATTTACCTACCCTTAATTTGTAGCCTCCTTCCCCCATTTCGACAGTAGGAAAACCTGAAACAGGATTTACTTCTGTCGACACTATTTACTTCTATTTGAGGCAGCTGGGCCAAATACAATTGTAGGAGGTAAATAGCATATGTAGCTAGCTAGAAAACATTACTAATCAACCACCAATTCCTTTAGCAAGTATACTAATTGTAACATGTGGGCACATGAATTCAAACTAAATCCCGTTGCCTCCTTATCTCAGCTCTAAAAGCATTAGTGCTATATACATGGCCGAGCCATTCTCTTAATCAGAGCTCACATACACCATTATATTTCCCTCTGTTCATATGAGTGCACAAAAACTTGCTTTTGCCAAAAATAGTAAGCAAAACTTCTCTTTCTCTCCCTGCGCTACCATCGAGTTTTTCAAAAAGTTTCAGAGGTCGAAGTGTCAAAGCACACCGTGCTCTGAGCCCTGCTAGGCCGCTAAATGCAGAACTCGACCTTTTAACACTTATCAGCTGTCCTATTTGTGTGCAAGGCTTTCCAATTCAAAGCAAGCCCGTCTGAGCACGTCCGCGCCTGGACCGCACCCAGCGCCAGAACCCCTGGCCCTCACGCTACCCATGACACCCGCTACCGCTACAACACCAGCAGCCTCATCGCACTTAACTATGGACGCACCACCAACTGCTACAAGGCCACCCCCAAGCGCACCGACGACCCCTTCAATTGCCAGAACTGCAACTTCTCCTGCAACAATGACGCCGAGACACCCACAGCAACGGAACCCAACCAACTGCGATGCATCCTGCTCAACACCCACTCTGCACGCAAGCATGCCGTCGAGCTCTGGGACCTGCTCACCACCACTTCACCAGATGTCGCCTTCTTGACCGAGACCTGGATGAACGAAACCTCTGCCCCAGACATCTCAGTGGCCATCCCCGACGGATACAAAATCTTGCGCAGAGACCGCACCAATGAAGTGGGAGGAGGCCTCGCCATCATCCACAAGAACACCATCAAGGTCTCCACAAACACCGATGACACCCTCACCACCGCCGAACACATGCACTTCAAAATCAACACAGACCCCAAGACCACCCTCAGAGGCACCCTCGTCTACAGACCACCCGGCCCACGTCCCCAATTCTGCAACTCCATCGCCGACTTCATCAGCACGCACGCTCTGACCTCCACCAATTACATCCTGCTCGGTGACCTGAACTACCATCTAGAAAACAACAACAACAGCAATTCCTCCACCCTGGTCGACAACCTCGCCACCCTCGGACTGAAACAGATCGTCACAACCCCAACCCACATTGCCGGCCACAAGATCGATGCCATCTTCACCGCCAGCCCCCACGTCACCTTCGGCCACGCCTCCGAGCTCACCTGGACCGACCACCACTGCGTCCACTTCACCCTCCAGAAACCCGTCACCCACCACCGCAGTCCACAGATCCCCCGCCGTCGCTGGGGCAAAGTCACCAAAGAGCGACTGGAAACTCACCTCTCACTCAACCCACCAACCAGCCCCACCGACCCCGAGGAGGGGGCCCACACCCTCAGGCTCTGGATGGAGGACTGCGCCAACACCATAGCACCTATGAAATAACCCACCGACAGAGACACCAGCCAGAGAGCCAGCTGGTACACCCGGAGCTCCTAGCCTCCAAGCGCACCTGCCGGAAACTCGAGATCATCTGGCTCAACGATAGAACTCCCGCCAACCGCACAGCCCACAAAGACGCCATCCGCAACCACCTCCACCTCATCAGGACCACCAAAAGAGCCGCATTCAAAAGCTGCCTCGACAACAACGCCCACAACAGCAAAGAGCTATTCAATATCTTGAAAGAACTCTCCACTCCTAGCTCCTGCACCAACGACATCCCGCCATCGCAAGCCCTGGGCGACACCCTCGCGGCCTTCTTCCACTGCAAGATCACCGACATCCACAACAGCTTCAACCCCCGGATGCACCCTACGGACCCCGCCACGATGAACCCCCCAAGCCCCACCGACCATGACCCTCTGACCACTTGGACCAACATGAGCACCAAAGACATAACTAAGACCATGAGCACCACCCACTCAGGCTCCCCGTCTGACCCTCTCCCCCACCACATCGCCAACAAAGCCTACAGCCTCATCGCACCCCACCTGTGTAACATCATCAACCTCTCCTTCGAAACGACGACCTTCCCGGAGAGCTGGAAGCACGCCGAGATCATCGCCCTCCCGAAGAAACCCCAGGCTGACCCGAGCGACCTCAAAAACTCCGGCCCATCTCCCTGCTTCCATTCCCAGCGAAAGTCATGGAAAAGATCGTAAACACCCAGCTCACCCACTACCTAGAAGACAACAGCATCCTGGACCCCTCACAGTCAGGCTTCCGCAGCAATCATAGCACCGAGACCGCCCTCATCGCCGCCACAGATGACATCAGAATCCTACTCGACAACGGCGAGACAGCGGCCCTCATCCTCCTGGACCCCCTCACCACCAAATCCAACCTACACCAGGGCATGAAGGCCATTGCCGATTAGATGGAGGGAAGCAGGCTCAAGCTGAATATGGACAAGACTGAGATCCTCATCCTCGGGCCTAACCCCTCAGCGTGGGACGACTCCAGGTGGCCAGCATCACTGGGAACCCCCCGGCACCAACCTACCAACCACGCAACCTAGGAGTCATCTTCGACTCCAAGCTCACCATGACCAACCAAGTCAATGCAGTCTCCTCCTCCTGCTTCCACACCCTCCACATGCTCCGCAAGATCTACAGATGGATCCCGACGGACACACCGAAAACCGTCACCCATGCTCTCGTCAGCAGCCGACTTGACTACGGAAATGCCCTCTACATCGGAGCACCGTCCAAGCTCATCAACAGACTCCAAAGAATACAGAACGCCTCAGCACGCCTGATCCTTGATGTCGCGGGCAGGGACCACATCACCCCACACCTGAGAGACCTGCACTGGCTCCCCGTCAACAAAAGAATCACATTCAAACTCATGATCCACGCACACAAAGCACTCCACAAGGGATGTATGACGTTATAACGCATACTATTACTCCGCAGACCATTACAACGCGACTTTTACTCCGCATACCGTTACAACGCATAGCGCCTTGGGGCGCTGGATAGTGGTAAGTATAATTTACTATTCTAACTCCAGCCCCCGTGGACCCTAGGGAAGGTGTTGGATAGTAAATTATACTTATTCCCTATCCTAGAGCGCCCCCCAGCGCAATGCGTTGTAATGGTATGCGGAGTAATGGTCGCGTTGTAATGGTAGTGCGGAGTAAAAGATCCGTTGTAACGGGTGTATACCCTCCACAAGACCGGCCCTGTCTATCTCAACAAAAGACTCGCCTTCCACGTACCCAACAGGAAACTCCATTCCGCCGACCTGTCCCTGGCCGCCGTCCCGCGCATCCACAGAACCACTTCCGGGGGCAGATCATTCTCCCACCGCGCCGCCAAGTCCTGGAATGCCCTCCCCCTACAACAGACCCCAGACCTCCCGGCCTTCAGAAGACTGCTCAAGACCTGGCTCTTCGACCACTAGCGGCAGCTGCCCCCCTCCCCCCCAGAGCCTTGAGACCCTAGCGGGTAAGTAGGGCACTTTACAAATCCCTTGATTGATTGATTGATTGATAGAGACTCACAGCTGAAAAGCAGTCCTGTTCCATTCCTTTATTCCAGTAATTAAGAGGTACTCTTAATAACTTCTGCTGGGTTTTTTATATTTAGATTAATTTGTTTGCAGTGTGTGGTGTGCTTTCTTAGAAGTATAGAGGTCAGCTATTTGTGGTATACTTATATGTGTGCATTTACTGAAGCCTGAGACCAGCCTGAAAACTGCTCTGAGTGGCAAACTGCTTTTAAACAGTGACATTTTCCCAATTTCAACTTTGGTGTTTGGGGCAATTAAAAATGAATAACCTACAATGTTTTGGCATATCAGTAATCCCCAGAGTCCTCTTCATGTCCCAGAGATGGGAGATCAGAAATGTATAAGGTACACCCTTATAAAACTGAGTTTTGTATGCCTGGGTGAAGTGACATTTCACATGTAAGTTTCCCCCCATTATGATGAAAACGCTGATTAAATTCAACTTTGATACTAGAAGCTCACAGTATGATTATTAGGCATTATGAAGATTAAAATACGAATTTAGTGCACTTATTTTTAATATCGTCAAAATGCCCCCTTTTTTATTTATTTTAATAACACCAACCCTGTTGATGGTTGCACATATGAAAAGCAAGCTTCATTCCTTCTTGCCTTCAAAATTTATTCATTTATAACCCTAAGCACAGAAGCCCTACTTGAAACATAATAATTCTGCACCACTTTTTAAAGGACAGCTATTATTTAACATCAAAACCACAGATGTGCTTATGTAAAAAGGCATTAAGAAAGGAAAATCCCTACTTTCAATATGTTCTCTGTTATCCAAAATAATGAAACTGTATTTCTAACTTTTAAAACAGCAGTCTGTAATGCAAGCCTTCATACCTTGTTTGCACTGACTTAAAATCTAGTTGACTCAGCAGTTTCCTTGTGGCTTGTGGTCAGGAATAGCCATGTGCTTTTGACGCAGCTGTTGCTGTGACCAGCAGGCGTCAAATTCTGCACCTTTCTCAGGAGAGAAACCCCTTTTTCTGTATTTGTAATGTCCTGACAAAGTGTAATCTCCGTTGGTTGTGTCAGACAGCTTCTTCTCAGTGAGACAGTTAAAACACAGCTGTTGGAAAGCTTTTATTTTTTTTCTGGTGCTGAAAGTAAGCACGTCAAAGTCTATTTAAAAAACGAGGCATTTCAAGGCAGTCAAAATCTGTTGTTCTATAATGTGTGTTTAGTTCAGCAACAACCAACTCACTCAGATGATGTGAATGCCTTTTAATGTCTAATTTAATGTATCTAAGGAAAATGCTGTAACATTTTGTATTTCAGTCATAATTATTACAAAGTACACAATTTTGTTTTTGAGGCCTATTTATTCCTATTGAACGTAAATTCTATTTGTATCTTTAGCATTTTGGCAATTTGCACACATGTATAGTTTCTTACTCTGTCAATTTAATAGTAACATGTAGCTATTTAGCATATGTTATATAATTAATTTCTGGATTTTTTATTTAATATGTAAGTAACTAAATGACATTTTGCATAACAGAATGACGACAGCAAAAAATTAACAAACACATTGAGCTCATTCCAGTCATTTACAGAAGGGGGTCATACACTCAGGACACACAATACAGCACGCTTAAGGCTAGCCATTCTTACACAAAGAGCGCAATCGCTATTTACTCACGCAAGTACAACTGATGTTAAACCACATAGACATTTAAACACATGATTCACCCACAAATCAACACTTAGGACAGAACCAAACCATTTGTAAATACTAATTGTAAGTCATATTTACAAGAAAAGCTTCTCAAAAGTAGCCCAAAATACTGCACAAACAGCAGCCCAAAGACTGTTCCAAGTTCAAGAAGTGAAAATACACCAAATTTGCTAGTTTTGGCCTCCAGAACACTCAAAAAGCGCTCTGCATATCATTATTAAGTGCACAGAGCAGGATCCTTTTTTATGTACATATTTAATTCCATGAGGTATGTAATCACCAAGGAAGAAATACGTTTTTATACCTAAACCTATTTAAGTATCCCCTCTAGGAGAGCCGGCTGATTCCATTCTATTTCCATAATGGTACCTCCAAAAAAGCAACACATTGTATGATGTGTGCTAAGAACAGGCTTTCCAAAAATATTGCAGCATATACAATATTATACAGCAGTGGCACTTAACATAATATGTGCATTCTGAATTATTCAAAAGTTAGAGAAAAGTCTCCTCATTACTTGTCTATATCAATTGCAATTCATATATATCCTAATTCCAAATATTGGCCAATTTCCATACAATTCCAAAACCAAAAAGCGTCACAACAAACGACCTTACCAAGCACAAATCTCCAAACTCTCACTGCCAAGTTCTGAGTGACCTAACGGTCGTTTTAGAATACTCACGCCAAAAAGGTTCTCAGTCAGGAGCGGTAAACATTTGAGGATCAAAATTAGGAAGACCAGAAATATACTGGGCTGCAGAGACAGAGAATCTCTGTGCGCAGAGTACCTCCTTAGTAGATTCCTGTCCAGTTCTCCTCAGTAGATTCCTGTCTCCTGTCAAGACCACTCCCTTGAATAGCCACTTCTCTGATGAGGTCCACGTCGGGCGCCATTGAAGAAATGCAAACCTCCTAAGGGGGTTCACTGATACACCTGGTTCTTTTAACCAACAAAGTAGAGATTGGCACAGAAGCTGTAATATCAAAACAACATTTTTAATGACCTCACATGAGGGAGACTGCGTCACACAGTACTCTCAGGCCACTGTATGAGACAGCAGAGTACAGAGAACAGGGGCCATATATATCCGTAGGTTGCATTAGTCAGCATAAAACCAAGGGGATGTCCTGTCACATATCAGCATGCAAATTGACTAATATGGGTATACAAAATTTACTTGCTCAACAAAGTTGGAGGAGAGACATTTCTCCTTACAACAGAAAGAATAGCCTGACAGTTCTATACTAGGAGCAGGTGTATTCTACTAGCTAGGCCCCTCTGAGCATGTGCAAGGCTCTGGAAGAGAGAAAAATCACATGGCAAGCACATGGCTAACTAAGATGGCTGCCAAGTACAAAATGGCTTTAAGCTCATGCTAACAGATTCCTGCAATCTTTAACACTACTACATTGACATTGTGCCCCATGATGACAACCATCCCAGTGATGGCCTAGAAGAGCATAATGGTGGCCCGTTCCTCGGTGAGTCCAGTTGGGGAGGGTACTCACCTGCCGACACTAGGTGGGCGGAAGCAGTTGTGTCCCCCCATTGATTGAGGTACCACAAGCTGGTTTGGCAACCTGCCTGCCCCCTGACTGACGGGCTTGAGTGCAGCTATGAGATCAGTGGGATCCTAGGCTGCGCTGAGGAGAGCTGGGGGGGGGCGAAGAGGACTGCGCACCTGGTGGTTTTGGTAATCACAAGGGGAGAGCAGCCGGGACCATCAACTGCTGGATGACTGAAAAGAGCACCTGGGTGCACATAGAGGTGCCAGGCTGACATGGGGAAGTCAGACACCCGTCAATCTAAGCTGATCTTTAAGCACCGTAAACCTCCCAAGATCATCAGCCCACTGGAGGACAGACCATCGGAGCCAAATATGGTGCAGTGTCCACACAAGAGACGGATATCCCGAAATGTTCCAGGACCTTAAGCAATCTCTGACGGCCATTGACCAAAAAATAGACTCCATGTCTCGCAGACTCGACAGGCTAAAGGACAAGGTATCCAACCACGACAAACGTATCGGACAGAACGAGCAGTGCACATCCGTTTCGGAAGATGACTGAACCGTGACGATAGAAAAACTTTTCAGCACGAAAAAAGTCCAGGCAGTGATTAGGAATAAGAATGAGGACTTAGAAGCTCAATCTAGACAGAATAATGTGCACATCGTGGGAATTCTGGAATCCACCGTCATGACCCGAGTTGAGGACTATGTCAAGGAAATGCAGCAGTCCCTATATTGTGACTCCCTGTTGGCGGTCTGCATAGTAGAGATGGCTCATTGAGTGCTTGGCAGGGGCGTAACACAGGCCCTGCAGCCCCCGCGGTGCGGGGGCCCTCAAGCTCCAGGGGGGTCCCTTCAGGAGAACAGACACTTTTGCTTTCTTATGCAGACTGAGCGCGCCTGCGAGGCTCAGGTTCACATGACATGAAATTGTCAAGGAACTCTGTGTGCACTTGAGCATTTAGAGGGTTGTTGGCGTACGTGACTGGTGCCCCCAGATTTGCTATCCTGCCTGCTTCAATGCTGCCTGGCCCGCCGGAAAATAACATTCCATTGGTCCCCTATCACTGGAAAATAAGGCCAACCAGAGCGAGATGCCTTTGAGAGCTGTCTCTGTGTGACTCGCCGTGTGCTCTGAGGCAGACTGTGGAATGGCAGCACTCGGGTGAGTAATGCATTTCTGTTTAGTGTTGACATCTTTCCGAGAGAAAATTACCATCCATTAGTTGTATTTTTAAGTCTGCAAAGTCCTGGATCCTGGACATGCCTTATACTAACTGGAAACAAAATCCTATGTTTTCATTTGTAACTGCAATTTCTGTTTTCGTTTACTTTAAGTATTAGTCCCTATAACACATTTAAACGTGCTTTCTATTTATATATTTTCTGTGAAGTATACAGATAAACTATTTTATATGTACCAGCTGTGATTTTGCTTTTCTTGTACTGACTGAACATCAGACTATCCACCCTGTGTTTATTTTATCTCTGCAGCAGGTACTTAACTGTATTATTAGGATGCGATGAAGTGCAATGACATGGGGGGAGGGCGATTGTGAGATGTTTTATGGTGATTGCTTTACTTTTATATTTTCATAGTAGACAAAGCTTTGTATCAATACTTTAACCTTCCATTTCAGGGGTTTTGCTGCAGTTGAAAGATATTTTAGGGCTTCTCATTGATAAAAAAAATGTAATTTCTAATATTTATCTTTTACCAACCACTTTATTGCTTGGATTTGCTCGCAGAAAAATGTTACACTAAGGGACACACATTTGGCAGTTGAGTGTCACTCATGCACTGAAAACATGGAAATGTCACACAGTCTGAAAACTTGGCAACAATGTGTATGAAGCTTTCTCACACCCCTCTGCTTCCCTCAAAACCCCTGAAAATGGGGCCTTGCCGTAGCAAAAACAGTCTCCAGGCAGCACCCCCCATGTATGGAGCCTTCCCCCACCTCCTTCTTTCCTCAGAGCCCTGAACCCGGGAACTGACTGCTGCGACACGCAATCTCCAGGCAGCAAACCCATGTATCCTTCTCACACCTCTTCCTTCCCTCAAAACCTCTGAATCTGGAGCCTGGCTGCAGCGATGAACATCCTCCGTGCAGCACCCCTATGCAAGGGCACTAGGTTACTGCCCTTCTATTTCTGGTGGTATGCAGCAGTATTAGGCTCTTCTTAGAGTTTCTCATTGCTTCAATGGGTGTAATTTCTTACATTTATATGTTTCTCTCGTCTTCCTTGTTGGATTTTGCTCGCAACAAAGTGTCACTCATAGTCGCTGAATGTCAATCTCAATTACACTGAAGTTATGAAAATGTCACACATAAGCAATCTGAAACCTTGGCAGCTATGATTTAAACGATAGTCACCAGAGTCGTAGTTATCGATAGTGCAGCAGGTGCACTGGTGCCGGAGCCCAAGAGTGTAACGGGGCAGTTGCACCCCAGTACTGCACTTTCCTCGCCACAAAGTACAAAAGATCTTTTGAACTTTGTGGCGAGGAAAGTGCACCGAGTGGGGAAGTAATTATTCACGCACTACATGCCCCACAAGGCCAGAGTGATGGCCACGCCTATCGGCAGAGGTATAATTAATAGGTGCACGTGAAGATGGCATTTTCCTGCTACATGAAAGGACGCTGCTGATGAAGGGATCACTCCCGAAACGTGTTTGGCATCTCATTTGTTTGCTGTGTGCTCAGACCGTTAACCTACTTGCAAGCTGCCAAACTAAATAAAGCAACAAAGCACAACTTTATTGCCTGTGGCCTCCATTCAAAAAGGTTCCTGTTTTGTTGGATGTTATAACGGCCTGCCTGGTCGTGAAAGGAGGCTCACTGCCGCCGTGGGTCCTTGCTGATTCCTGAAGGTTTCAGCGCGTGGGAGGAAAGATCTGATGTTCTACAGGGGGACATTAGTGACGCTTCGTTTGGCAGTAAGAAAGCGGGGCAGGCATCCGCCTAAGCTACACATCTACCTACTTGGGATTTATCTTTTGAACTTTGTGGGGAGGAAAGTGCACCCACTGGGGAAGTAATTATTCACGCACTACATTCCCCACAAGGCCAGAGTGATGACCACGCCTATCGGCAGAGGTATAATTAATAGGTGCACTTGAAGATGGCATTTTCCTGCTACATGAAAGGACGCTGCTGATGAAGGGATCACTCCCGAAACGCGTTTGGCGTCTCATTTGTTTGCTGTGTGCTCAGACTGTTAACCTGAACCGGACGTTGACTTGGGTTGGGAGCTATCATTTTAAAAACACCTGTTGCCGTGTTCTTGGCCCCCAGCAATTTTCAGACATCAATTAAAAAGTCAATACAACTCTGGTAATTTATCATCTTCCTGGAAAGAGACTGGAGGTTTGTCTAGTGGAAGTTTTGACTCATCGTAAGGTAGTGCAGAGGGTTAAGATGCCTGCTGCCAAGAACATGTACCATGCAGATAACGAAGTGCATATAATGTAAATAGGTCAGTGGGTAACTGCTTCTGTAAGAGAGCTCCTTTTGTTACTTGTCGTTTCTAAGGCAAAATCCTAATATAGAGCATTGGGCTATTAACTGTCATCCTAGAGTTGCATGCACACTGAAAAGTATATGTTAGAGCTGTAGTTTTTTTCCCCAGTATTTCATCATCCTAATCTTGCGAAAAGGGTTCATTTGGGAAGAAAACAATTCTTATTATGAAGGAGAACTCCTAACAATGATGTTACATTTTAAATTCTGAATTTGTGCTTTTTCAGAATAAAGTATGCTAGTAAGAGTAACCTATTTTGACTGATGCCCGGTGTAGCTACCTCGCGAGCTAAAAGATAGATGGGCAATGGATTCCCTCCTTGACCATCACCTACCCAGCCGGTCTTTGGGCAAACTCTCCTGCGTCTCTCCTGACCTTATCTTGCTCCTCCTTCTTCATCCTACCCCCTACCCCTCTCCGCTCTACTCTTCTTCTCTTTTCAGCTGTTGACCGTTGCCCTCACCCGTCCTTGTTCATAGTTCCCACCCTGTTTATCCACTGGACTTTCTTCTGTGAGCTTTCCCTCGTCAGTTGAGACCTAGCTATTTGACTAATGCCCGAAGGAGATACCTTGCTTAGCTATTGGGGAGACGGGCTGTGGATTCCCTCCTCGGACGTCACCTACCCAGTCGGTCTTAAGGCAGCCTTCCTTTCGTCTTGTGATGTATTCCTATAGGTTCTGAATCGATCCCCCTATTCCTGACCCTATTCTGGTTAACATAACCAACAAGTTAACTAGCAGTCAGCCCATGAGGCAGCAAACCCCCATGATGCAGATACCGTTATCTGACGAAGCCACACTACGGCACAGGAACGTGTTATCTGATTAGGTCATAACGCTTGCGATCTAATTAGACAAGCGATATTCCTCCAGCCCCTGATAAGGCATACGGAGTTCTCATAACAAATCAAACCTATGACAACCTGGGAAAAACCCCTGCGGCCATTGTTTTGATTTCACCAAGAACTTCAGCAAAAGAATGTGCTAACGACCTGGTCGTATGACATCCTTATTGACGTATCTATGTCCATCCTTACGTCAATCTCGGCACCTTAAAGGTATAAATATTACCGATATTGCCCTATGCAAACACACGCGGTGGTGACGAGACGGAGCAGCCATACTTGCCGAAGCCCAGAGCAGAGCAGACCCCGCTGGCACAGCCCCGCCTTCCTGACGCGCTGAGAACGAGACGCGCTGCTTTCTCCTGCCGAGAAATCCAGCACCGGCGTTTCCGGGTAGCCCTCGCAGGCAGCCTGGAATATCGAGAGCAGAGAGAGAGATACCATCCCTCATTCATCCTAACTTCCAGGTACAGAACTGAATAACCCCTCACAGAGAATTCTTCAGTCAGTCACTTGGCAAAAACAAACTTAACTTAAACTGTAACTTTCTATTCCCGCCCACGTATTAGGCTCAGGTCAGGTACACGGGGTAGGCGTATCTAGAAACACCAGTTGAGTACGTTTAGTCAAATGTATATGTGTATGTAATATATTTTATCCATTTTAAACCTTCATATGGCTTAGAAACCATATCAATGTTTTTACAGTATTATTTTATACTTCTGCTTTTAATGTATGCACTTTACTTAACGATAAGTATTGCAATAATATCGATCCATTTCTCTTGTACGAGAAAAGAGACTGATCAATAAATAACATCTTTTATTGAACACGCCCGTCTCTTCCTTTTCTCTACAATCTGATGAGACTAAGAATGCACGTACTGACTGAGTAAAATAAATTGCCTTTTGTTCACACGACTCTCGAGATACACTCTTGATTAGGGGAGAGCAAAGTTGTCATGTTCTATGGTTGTCAGAAACTAAATCCCTTCTTGTCTAATCAGGGAAGTTAATTCCTTCCTGAACATTCGAGAAAGTTTCTAGTGAACTCTGAGCTAGCTGGCAAACCCAAAACTTTAAGTCTAATATCGACAGTAGTAGACCTAGTTAACGTCTGGTCTAGGCCTATACTATTGAAGGTATTATTCCAATGCGCAGAGCCTATTGGGATAATAGGAACTACACTACATGGCGCCCAACGTGTTTGGAAAGGGCGATAAAACTAACGTAAGACATTTAAAGTAACTCAGTCGTGCTTTCTCACTCAGACCCCTTTTTCCCATAATACTCCAAAGACGTCTGGAGTGGGTGAAAGGTAATATCCGCCAAACATCGCAGGAGGAAACTCCTATGTATGGTACTTGGTTTAGTCAACGTTGAAGGATAAACCGTTCCAAAATATTGTGCATCTAATCTTTGTTTCCATAAGAAACCTGATCTGCAAACAAACAAAGTAACCATCCTGTCGGTAAAATGGTAGACAGTGATGATGAAAGAGAGGCAGTTAGATTAGCAACTGAACTCGCAGCAGCTGATACTGCACTGCAAGACGCAGACCCGGATATAATACTCATCCCGGTCATTAAAAGGAAATCTATAACTTTAAAACTTATAGAAAATGGACTGACACCTAGAGGTGGTACAGTCATAATTGAGGCACACGAATATCGGCAGACAGAGGTATACTATTCATGGATAAATTTTCCTGCAGCAAATGCTGTAACAAAGTACTTCCACTATTACAAAATAGAGGAACCTCCTGAAACGTACACTCCTTTCGAGGAGGTGGAAGTACCACTCAAATTTCAAGAGCACCTGCTCTTATTTGATGGCGCCCTAAAACATAATAATCACATCACCAGGCTCGGTCCCTTAGGTAGACCAGGAGCAACGTGGCCGGTCCTAGCCGGATACACACCACATCCAGACATCGACGGGATGTCTGCAGCAAACCTTTTAACACAGCTAAAACAATTAATAAAAATACATAGACAATTAGTCCAGTATGTGATGCGGACTTCTACAATTCAGCCAGCAATTAAAATTCCACAGCTGACCCCTCACCAGGGGAACACAAATAAAATTACACCACAGAACATACAGTCCTGCCTAGGTAAAGTACCAGCTAAACGGGAACAAATACCATTCTGGTTGGCACAGAAAATAACCCAAATAGAGGCGGTGTTTCCTGACACCACCCCGTTAGAAAAACCCAGGATTCTGACTATCTGTCTTCCAATGGGAATCGCACCACACATTGAGGACTGTGACACTTGGGGCACAGTCTTTGCTTCCATTTACACAAAAACGCACGGTGTTCCATCCATTTCGGTAATACCAGATGTGCTAAAACAAATTCAAAACGAATATGGTCCAGAACCCGCTTTAACTCTTGGTATGAAATTACTAAAAGACTTCAAGCAGGTCTCAGCTATATTATTAGCCAACATAAAGGGAGAAGCAGCAAACGTGGCGATCCGCCAGAGGTTAAAGGAGACAGATATAGCAGACCAACCAGCTGAAATTGCCAGAATCATAGAAAAATCCTATGAGGAACTAGGTAGAGATAGTTTAGGTGGAATACCAGTAAAACCACAACTGATTGAAAGTCCTGAAAAAATATTTTTTAATAATAATTCAACATCACAGAAAAAGAGCTGGGATGGAAACAAACAATCCAATCCTAAAGAAAAGAAATTCCAGTCCAGAGGCAGGTCTCCAAGGCGAAGAGAAAAATCTCCGAACCAAAGACACAGGTCACCCCAGAGTGACCCCTCCGGGAAAAGATATAACCTTAGAAATAGGGATAATATAAAAAAGCCTGATAGATATCAAGACATTGATACACGTCCCTCTCAATCTTTTCAGACTTCCTCGCAGAAATCGGAAAGAAGAGGACGATCAGAACAAAGAGAAGAGCACGCCAAGTCCAAAGACAAGGAACCTGCTCAGCTAAAAAAGAAATTACAATTTCCAAAAAAGAAGGTAGCCAGTATCAAGGTAGTTAACAATGCCGAGAATACTGAGGACACAACTGAAAAACGGAGAATGGGCTCAGACAATGCTAGACAGCGCAGCAGAAGTGAGCATAGCTCGCAAAGTCCTTATGAATCATCTGGATACAGTGGACACGAATGAATATCTTCAAGTGGAAACTGCAGACACCAGAGTTAGCAAACCTCACAAAATATACGAAATAACATTACGTATAGAGGGAGATAAGACTAGAAAAATAAGGGGACTATTTTGGGATAATCTCTCCAAGGGCTATGACATCCTTCTAGCTGAAAAAGACTGGCCACCAGAATTTGTCAGGGAGTGCCCTCATGGCGAAGAAGTAATTATGCCTGCCTTCTCAAACCACATCCCAATTCATAAAAAATACACACTTGCTAGAAAGTGGGCAGTAGCTCTAGCTCCTGCTTTATATAAAAATCACGTAGGATGGGATGAGGACTCTCCTCCTCACAAAATCCAGTTAAAATCACAACCTACTGCACAAAGGCAGTACCCAATTAAGCAAGAAGCAAAAAAACAGGTAAAAGAAATTCTAGATCAGCTAGAATACCAGGGGGTGATTGAAACTTGCACCTCACAAATGAACAACCCTTTGTTTCCGGTCTCCAAACCAGACAATTCATACCGTCTAGTTTTGGATTACCGACACCTTAACTCATGTTGCAAAACTTTTGCAGTGCAAAACTCACATAGTGCTGCACTAATGAATAACATAGTGCGCAAAAAATACAAAACAACCTTAGACATCTCTAATGGATTCTTTTGTCAAAACATAGCACCAGAGAGCAGATATTTGTCTGCGTTCTCAATAAATGGCACTCAAAAACAATTCTGTCGGTTAGCCCAGGGGTACAAGAACAGCCTGGGAGTATTCTCAGCGAGAGTAACAGAATTACTACAAATATATGACGACGAAGCATTATCATATGTCGACGACATATACTTAACAGATGATGACTTGGAGACTCACTTGAAGAGAGTGAACACCATAATACTTGGGTTCGCAGCAGAGGGTTACAAATTCAACTTTAAAAAATCCAGAATTGCCCATCTGACAGTCCTGTTCTTAGGATATGAATTATCAAGTGAAGGCAAAAGCCTGGCTGACAATTTTCTAGAAAAATGTGCCGTACTCCAAGCACCTAGAACACTAAAAAACCTACAGTCAATTCTAGGCTTCCTAAATTTCGGAAGAACATATATTGCAAATTACGCAGAAAGGGTCAAACCCCTTTATGATCTAATAAAACCAGATTTTAAAAGATCTAATTGGACTCAAATACACACAGAAATATTGAGATCCTTACAAACAGACATGCTAATTAAAACAAAATTAGAAACACGTGATAACACACGCAATCTTGTGATCCGAGTCATCCCAGGGAGATGCGGATTCACATACCTGACCTCTAATGAGGGAGAAAAGGTACCAATTGCATTCAAATCACACTTGTACACAGAAGCTGAACAGAAATTCAGCATTAAAGAAAAAATTGTTCATGCAGTTCAAACCGCAATAGCTAGAGAAAAAGATCAAGCGGACGGTAGACACATCACAGTCAGAACAGCTGAATCAGCCTTTGAGGCATTAACAACACCATGTAATTTACCTACAACAACATTGAATCCGGAATGGATACTATGGGTGAATTCAATCACAATGGACAAAGTATACTACTACTTTGATCCAGAACTAGAGGAATTAAAAAATCTAGAATATGAAAGAACATTCCCTCTGCCAATCGATATTCTGCCTTTACGACATTACGCCTGTGTAATTTATACAGACGGACATGCTCAACCCCCCGTTTGGGGAGAACAAGCATACAACCCCACATGTGGGATTACAAAAGAAGTGTGGCGCGGAGGTAAACTAAGACCTCTATTAACAAAAACACACTCAGTAGAAACTAATTCAGAACAACAAACTGAAATATTAGTATTGAAAATGGCGCTAGATAATGCGGATCGTGAATTCCCGACACTTATAGTGTCAGATTCATATTACTGCGTCAAATCATATAACAACGATTTGCAGACATGGATTCAAAACGGTTACAAAGATGACACAGATGCAACAATAAAGCAGAAACTACTCTGGGAACAAGTAGTTCTTTTACAAAAAGAACTACCAAAGACTCACGTGATACATACGCTGAGTCATCAACGTGATGGCGTTCACGTTGCAGGGAATTCATTGGCTGATGAGGCCGCGAAGGCAGCTGTGCAAACGGCTTCCGTAGCTGCCATCACCCGGTCAAAAACAAAAATAGACAGCGAAATATTACAAGCTGTCAGCGCTTCAGAAAAGGATTCGATAGAAACACTCCCGAAAGGCTTTCCAGTAAAATATTCATACATAACTGATGCAAACAATGTTCCTTTTGCTCGAATCCCTGGAGTGGGGGATAGGGCAATTCCAAACATGGAACATAGGTTAGGACTAATATTAGCGGCACACGAAGGGCTTGCTTCTATACATGCTGGCGTCTCAGCCACAGTATCATTATTAAAACAGAGATACTGGTGGCCACAAATGAGAAAACAAACAAGGAACTATGTTCTAGAATGTGAAATATGTCAAAGAATGAAAGTATCAACGGTGAGACGTCCAGCGCAGACGCCCCTTCTAATCTCGGATAAACCATTAGCCTGTGTTTACCTAGACCACTGTGGTCCCTTACAAAGGGATGGTAACTATAAATATATCTTGGTAGCAGTGGACTCATGTACGAGATTCATATGGATGTGGCCCCAGCGAACGGCTGACGCCAGAACTGTTATAAAAGATTTGCGAGTCTTTATCGGCACATACGCGATTGGCATGCTGCATTCGGACCACGGTCCTGCTTTTAGCTCTAGAGCTTATAAGGAGGCCATGGTCAGCATGGGCGTGACATTGCGGTACTCTTGTCCATTTCACCCTGAGGGGAACGGAATTGTTGAAAGAAAAAACCGTGACATAAAGCAATCTATAACGGCAAAGGTATTAGGTTCGGGAGCTGGGTGGGTCAAACATCTAATAAGTGTCCAACGTAGTCTAAATAACTTGCCAAGAAATTCTCTGAAGGGATTCAGTCCGTACGAATTATTATTTGGAACTAGGATGTTGATCTCTGACCTTGATAGTCAGACTTCAGTGGTGAAAGAAAAAAGCTTTGATATCAAAGACCGTTTGGCTATTTTGCAGGACTTAAACAAAACAAGAAAAGACCTGAGCAACATAAAGTTGAAACAACAGCCAACAACCACTGAAGAACCACCACCTGTCCCAGCAAGACCTGTCTGGATTCCAAAAGTCGGGGATCTGGTCAGAGAAAAGATCGCGGTAAAGAAGGAATTTGGGCCTTCTTACAGAAAAGCAGTTCCTGTCTTGTCTGTCAACGGGACAAGATCAGTTGTACTACCGCCTCTTGCTGGTAAAAAGGAGAACCGAGTTGTATCTATCGACCTGGTAAAACCACAATCATGTGGCCGATAACAAATAGTAGGCCAAGTGGACTCCCAATAAGTAGCAGAACACCAAGGTTTGCTACCAGTACAGAGGTCCTAACTAAGAGGCTTATTACATTCGAAACGCCTACAAAAGAACAACAAGGACTATGCAACAATGCAATGGAACTTAGACCTCTGAAAACCCAAATAAAAACATTTAGCAGAGACACACCTATCTATAATGAAGTACCAAGTGCAAATGCAAGAAACAGTGATCCTGAACCAATTGGAACAATTGACAGAACTGCATCCGGCTACTTCATAAACTTCGATGATTCCTCTGAAGGCTTCAGTGAATCAAAGACACAGCCATCATCAAATACCTTTAAAGATAAAGCTAAAGAACTTTTGAAACAACTGAAAGAAACATATCTGGTTTCTCCATGGCTTGAATTTTGGGTGGGTTTTGGTGCATTTATCCTCATACTTTGGCTCATCATGGTACTAACTTTGGGACGCTTCATTGAGGGAAAATATGCTAAAATGGACACAGCAAGTCAGAAAATCAACTTGATCCTCAAACCACACACATCTTCACACGTCAAGAAAAGAGAACTTTCTTCAGCCAACTTCACAGCCAATCCTATACCGGGTGGGGTAGCATGGGATAACACTGACTATGAAATTTATGGTCCGGTCGAAATCCTGAAATATCCACACCAAATTAAGATCTCATTGAGTGACTTTGTAAAACCAAGCTCATTTGCTGATGATTGGGACTTCGAAAGCATTAATAATATGATGTCTGACTCAGTAATGTCTGCTAAATTTACCAAACATGATTATTTGCAGGGTTCTACAAATTATGATAGTATGTACTGTTATAACCACTATGGTAATCATTTTCTACATAGATCTGCACAACCTAGAAATGTTTTAAATTATAATCAATGGGAACATTGTGCAACCCCTCCAAAAGGAAGCTCAAGAACCGTTTACGACAAATATTCATATTTTTCAGGTTTTAACTTAAGTAATGCTGAAACATTTTATTTCAAATTGTCAAATAAGACAGGGATGAAGACCATGATAACCAACACGAAATTGATATATTCAGACTCATTCTTTGAACAAATGAATACTTTTGGTTTTGATTATTGGGACAAAAATGTTGAATTGAAAAGTGTTTGGGGTACAAAAGAATGGCAAGTACAGGGTATAGAATCTTTGTTTAGAGCCTGCATGATCCCAGAACAAATTATATTTTTAAATGACACTGTTCAACAAACCACCTGTCTTGGCCTAGCCAAAATCAAAGACTTAAATAAACCGTCTATTCCAAAACCAACAATGAATAGCAATAGTTCTACAGAAGAAGAGATAGACGTAAATTATGTATTAAACCAAAACAGAACACATCCAGATTGGAAACAGTGGTTGATCTGGCCCACAGATACTAATAACTGTCAAGACAGATTCCTGAACAAAACACAGGGGTTCAAAATGACCAGGCCAGACCCTAGATATCCTCAAAGACATCACCCAGGGATAATAACCACCTACAGTGTGGGCAAATTATGCCTTCAATGGCTACAAACTTCCACACTGGCAGAAATTAAGCAACACCTAACTTTACTTACTGATGGTGCTGACTTGCGTGATTTCACTATGGGACCACGCAAACAGCGTCAAAAGCGTTTCATAGCAGCCTCTGTATATGCAGCATACAATGAGGCCTGGAAGGTTACTCAAATTGAAACAGCAGAGAGAATACGGGAAATTGACCGTATTAATTTGGAAAAATCACTATCTGTAGTGGACAATGGGTTAATGACTCTGTCCTCCAGAATTTTTTCTTTGGACAGCATTGTGTCTTCAGCAATCGACATATTATCGCAAGATTTACTGTTATTACAACACGGTCAGTCCCAATTGCGTTCTATTGTACAGCTTGGCTGGACGTTACAAAATCTGCGTTCAGGCTATGTGCCTTGGCGTTTAATCAACACAACGTCACTATTCTATATCTTTAACCTTACTGATAGACAAATCAGTATGGCCCAAAAGGGAGCTGATTATACAATCCTGAGCATTGAGAAACTTGAGAGATTACCAATGACAATGTCAGAACGACCTGTCAGTGAATGGATAATACATGGGATAATAAATATTCCAATTTCAACCTTCAGGTTTCAATACTGCCAAAAATATATACAGGCTGGCATGTACGAGAAATTGGGAAAGGGGTACATTAAAACAACATGGGACCTGCCCTATTCACATGCATGTGTCAGTAATAAAGGGCAGAAAGTGTTTCTTAGTGGCAATAATTGTGCAATGTCACTAAGCGGTACACTTCTGTGTAACGGAATTAGTTTGCACGGAGCCTGTGAAGGGAACTCAAATAACCTTTCATGTCACCAGCAAGGCGCACCTGCAACAGAGATAGAACCATTCTTTCAAAGACTCTATAATGGGAGTTACATTCTAATTGTAGATCGCAGATGTTGTAGTCTTATGCCCGGGACTCCTTATCTCGTAACTACGACTGCGAAGGTCAAGTGCTGTGGACACTCATTGTTCCCCAGCTCCTTTCCAGACAGGGAGGCAAGGGCATGGCCCAACTTGAAAATTACTTCTATTCGAATAGATACTTTAAGCAGAATGAAAACAGTGCTTCTTCAGACGCCGACCAGGCTCACGTCATCAAAAGAAACATATGATCTACAAGTCGCAAGGACGACTGCAGAGATAGATTCATTGTTATCAACTAATTCCCCCATACATTTCGCAGAAATCCTGAATGAAATCTTAAATATTTCTGATACCAGTGGGGTCTCACAAGTATTTAAGACAGTATTTTCGATGGCATTAACACCATTCAAAGCCATACTGGGTATTTTTCCAGACTTCGTCCATTCGATTTTTGGCGGACTCCCCCTCATTTTAGAACTGATTGCAGGAATCCTATTCCTAGTCCTTATATTTCGTTATGGCAAACCATGTCACAGACAAAACACCTGCGACAAGGGAAGAAACAATCCTAGCCATTGGATACCGGGACCGGATATCAAGAATCCTGGGACTATCCCGGCTTAGAGACCTGAACATGACTTGGTTTCTATCCTTTCGACCTATGTGGCAACGATGTGTTTTACCTGTATTAAGGTGCCTGCTATGCGGAGAAGAATGCGTGTTAGACACCTGTCTGACGCTACAATCGGATGCGCCAATGGATGCAGAAACATTGTTGAGTCCGATCAAGGCTCATGCTTTGTGCTGCCCTCAAAGGCTACCAATCCTGATGACGGCATTCGTGGAAGCTTCACCACTACGATTAAGGGGTAGTAAAGTACAAGATGAAAGCAGCATCGATCAGGTACAACCTTCTGTCAGCAATCCAAATCAGAATGTCAATGGAGACAATCATGCACATGAATGCATGGTTACACCTATTTCCGAGTTAATGGAACTCTCCCAGGAAGCTGTTGACAACTTTTTCGAAAGCCTAAATGATATGATGTTCTCACCAGAACAGAAATAGGGACCTTTGAACAAACTCGTACTCCCTTAATTTGGCCTTCAACTTTAATAACAAAGTCACATGAACAGCTTTCCCTCCAGTTCACGGACAGCAATTTTTTCAGCAGCCCCAAATTATTTTTTACAATTTTTCGGGTCACTTATCTTCTGCTTAAAGTAAGAGACTATTCCTAGAGAACTAAGATTTCTATTTTTAGACAGCTTATAGACATTAGCTGCCCGCTGGTATGTTCATTGTATTATATTCTGTGATGAAGTGGTCTCGAACTTTTTTCTGTATTAAGAGCCATTTCATGTGTAAATCTCATATACCAAATAGCATTAATGTATTCAAATGCGTTATTACTTTAGCATTATTCTACAGCTTGAGTGCATACTATACATATGACTGCATTTCTTCCGTATATTTGAAAATTTCAAAATGCATATATGTATTTTGGGGTGGTAAGGTATACACAATACTCTATAAATATATTGTACTATGTTTTACTATGCATAGATTAGTAAATATTTTGATATGTATCAATCTAGGCAACAGAGCGTAACGAGAGGTCGAAATGAACTGAGCTAAAACATTGGTTTTTTGTAAAAAAGGGGAGTTCAATTTTATTCACAAATTATTAAAACACATTGAAATAATAATACACATTTACAATTTACATTAAACACATGTAACTCAATGAATTGAGAATACACAACAACACTGTTAAAAAGAAGCAAATAATTCAACGAGGTAGAAGTTACATAAAATGAACACAATTTTTAAGAGAAAAATGTGGCTAAATTAATCTCTACGCGCGTTTCGGCGAACCAGCGCCTTCTTCTGGAGCAGCCACGATAGTATCTACAAAAAGGAAAATATCATATAAAGAAACATTATGTACAATATTACTCTTGTTGTGTAACATAGAAACACTTCAGAACAATCCAATGTTATTGTAGTAGTCTCAGACTTTCCATTTTGTTTTGACCAAACGTTTTTATATTATAACATTACTATTAAGGATTTCATTTCCTTGCCTTGAAGGTAATCATACATGCGTAACTGTGGTAGATCATTGAACCCATAATCTTTTATCTGCACTAGTGGTCACAGAAAGAAGACAGTGTCTTATAGTCATAGATTGACTATTCCCAATGTTGTAAGTTTAAAGGGTTTTTACATTGGATGGTTAATAAAGGGATTCTGATATTTGTATCTCTCTAGTTGAACCTCTAACTAGCGTGAACGATGAAGTAGAGAACACTAGAGATGGTCGCAGTTATCAGGAAGTTATTCTAGCAGGACCTAAATAATAATATGCAATGCATCTATATCATAAATAAGGTCACTTACTTTAAAAACACGAAATATATTGCTGTAATTCGATGACGCAATCTGGTCTGTACGTCCAACGAGTACCCTTTCTTTTGTTTATGTTATGTAGATATTCTAAACCATAAAGAAACAGTAAATGAACATTTGAGCCCTTATTATTATAGCCTAGTCTTATGATTTCTTCATGGCCAATACTTAATAGACGAACAAGATTGGTGTATTACCTATTTTAATTGAGGTTTGCAGATGGATATTCCATAAACATTGATGTGATTCGTTGGTCTCGAATGTTGATTTAAATTTCTATATTTCCTAAAGAAATTATAGGATCTTTCAATATATTCGATCTTTCAACTTTTGATTTTTTAATTTTAACTAAACAATTAGTAAGGATATAGTTTTTTACTTTAGAAGATGAAGGTACCTTAATTTAGGAGTAGGGGTTCATTTAGACCCGCCGCCTGGAGTTAAAAAGTAGTGGCCGCAGTAATGCGTATTTATGTGAAACTGGAAAGGTATGATCCTCCTGATGTGGGGATAGTTAATTGTGATGATTGCCTACAGAATGGATAGAAAGAAAACTGGCATAAACATCTATACTATATAGTCACAGGATAGCAATTTCTTAACTAAAACTCTTAAGGAGATGAAGGACTGATGGTTACCTTTTTGGTTGCGCTCAGAGGCGGTTGATTCAGATGATTTTAAAATAACTCCCTGTCTGTAAAATAGAAAAAATGGTAGGGAAGTTATGTTACTCGCTCATTATTTAAAACTAGCGAGTCAACTAAAGAGTGACTAGATTGAAGGTGCCGCATTAAGGATTTCTCCCAGGACTCACCCAATAGATATCAACAGGGCTCCAAAAATCCGGCGGCGGGACACGGGGGTTCTATGCTCCTTCCACGAACGATGGCAACTGAAAGCTCTATCAACTGCTGTTTATATACCCTACTTGATTGGATAAGTAAGTGCACCTGACCTGTGTGTGGGAATGGAGAAAGGACCACCAATTGCAAGGAAGTAGAAAGAGGACTCGATTCTCTAAAGGGATAACCAAGATGGCTTCCAAGTACACTGTCACTTGAGTAGACATAGATGATGGTGTAGAGCGATTAGACTCACCTAACTCAACAGAAGAGTAAAAACGGAGAAGGGAGCCATATTATCAAGGGGCACTAAGGTCAATTTTACCTATTGACCAAATGCAAATTAGGAAACTCTATGTACATAGCGCAACAAGAATGATTCCAAATATAGCCATAGGCACGTTATGTATTGAGTAGCGATCTACCTAATAATTTGCAAAAGAAAGGGTCAAATCGTGCGGAATCTCATCAGGCTTGGAACTCTGTTTGATACCACTATACGTGTAAACTTGAAGAAACTCCAGATTTTCTATACTTTTAGTAATTATTAGATCAATGCTTCCCAGATCTAATGTTGCTTAAATCAACATAAACGACAGTGTGGAACGCAAGGAAAATTCCACCTAGTCAGGATAATGGAAGATAACGCGAGAAAGTTGCATCTTAGGTGGGCACTGAACTCAATTGTTATTGTTGTAAAAATCAAACTAGGGAATTATCAGTGACACACCGCACGTGTATGCGGGAATAAATCTGGACTCGTTATAAAGCGGTATGTGCTCTATTTTATGGATGTGAAAATCAAACCATAAAGAGAATAGTGCAACTAAATAGTATATTTGACAGAACCATAGCAAATTCATCGAGAGAGGCTATCCTCACCGATTAGTGAGACACTCCTATAAGCGTGCCCGCTATTATGACCGTGATCACTTGCTCCAACCAAAACCTGCAAAAACTACTGACCAGGTGGTTTGTGTAACTAAACATTCTACCCTGGACACTAAAATTAAACAAGTCATAAATTCAAACTGGCACATCTTAAACAGCAACTGTACTCCAGAATTGAAATTAGCTAAGCCACTTTTTGCCTACAAGAGGAACAGAAATATTAAGGAACATATCGTTCGTTCACGCTTCCAACCTACATCTGACAGAAATCATTCAGTACAAAGGTCGATTGTAACAGGCAATCCAATAAAAGGAACCTTCCCTTGTTCCTCATGTTCCTCTTGTACCAACATCATAAGAGGCAAAGAATTCACACACAATGGCCATACAACTGTGGCGAAAGAAATGTGGAATTGCAGATCCTCAAATCTGATCTATTTCATACAGTGTCCGTGTCTCCTCGGGTATATAGGAGAAACATCCCGTGCTAGACAAACACGGCTAAACGAACATCGTTCGGCGATAAGAACTCACAAACTTGCTGCCCCAATGGTGAAGCATTTCTTGGAGAAGGGACACCAAGCAGATGACTTCAAATGGAGAGTGCTGGAAAAAATTCATATCTCAGACTCCAATGGTGGATGTGCAATTAGAAAAAAGAGGGAGGTGTTCTGGATATTTGTCTTTAACACCTTTCGGGAAGGAATGAATAGTGAATTGCCATGGGAGCACGCTATTTGCTAGAATAACCGCAGATTTTTCCTACCTCAGGAATATTTGTTTTGGCTCTATCTGATGTAATGTTGAAGATCCATTCCGTTTATAAATTGACAGTTATGTATAGTGTGTCCTGAGCAAAATAATTATTAAGAAGCTCCAAAGTATTTCTCCTCATGTGATATCACGTATTATATCACATACACTGGGGTCCCCTTTCTTCCTCTTCTAGCTATTACTACCATAACCATTCTTTCTTTCTGTCAATTCATATTATTTATGTATAATCTTTTAAAATAGTAAATGATATAGATTTCCATCATGTGGACATCTATGGTTCTGTCAAATATACTATTTAGTTGCACTATTCTCTTTATGGTTTGATTTTCACATCCATAAAATAGAGCACATACCGCTTTATAACGAGTCCAGATTTATTCCCGCATACACGTGCGGTGTGTCACTGATAATTCCCTAGTTTGATTTTTACAACAATAACAATTGAGTTCAGTGCCCACCTAAGATGCAACTTTCTCGCGTTATCTTCCATTATCCTGACTAGGTGGAATTTTCCTTGCGTTCCACACTGTCGTTTATGTTGATTTAAGCAACATTAGATCTGGGAAGCATTGATCTAATAATTACTAAAAGTATAGAAAATCTGGAGTTTCTTCAAGTTTACACGTATAGTGGTATCAAACAGAGTTCCAAGCCTGATGAGATTCCGCACGATTTGACCCTTTCTTTTGCAAATTATTAGGTAGATCGCTACTCAATACATAACGTGCCTATGGCTATATTTGGAATCATTCTTGTTGCGCTATGTACATAGAGTTTCCTAATTTGCATTTGGTCAATAGGTAAAATTGACCTTAGTGCCCCTTGATAATATGGCTCCCTTCTCCGTTTTTACTCTTCTGTTGAGTTAGGTGAGTCTAATCGCTCCACACCATCATCTATGTCTACTCAAGTGACAGTGTACTTGGAAGCCATCTTGGTTATCCCTTTAGAGAATCGAGTCCTCTTTCTACTTCCTTGCAATTGGTGGTCCTTTCTCCATTCCCACACACAGGTCAGGTGCACTTACTTATCCAATCAAGTAGGGTATATAAACAGCAGTTGATAGAGCTTTCAGTTGCCATCGTTCGTGGAAGGAGCATAGAACCCCCGTGTCCCGCCGCCGGATTTTTGGAGCCCTGTTGATATCTATTGGGTGAGTCCTGGGAGAAATCCTTAATGCGGCACCTTCAATCTAGTCACTCTTTAGTTGACTCGCTAGTTTTAAATAATGAGCGAGTAACATAACTTCCCTACCATTTTTTCTATTTTACAGACAGGGAGTTATTTTAAAATCATCTGAATCAACCGCCTCTGAGCGCAACCAAAAAGGTAACCATCAGTCCTTCATCTCCTTAAGAGTTTTAGTTAAGAAATTGCTATCCTGTGACTATATAGTATAGATGTTTATGCCAGTTTTCTTTCTATCCATTCTGTAGGCAATCATCACAATTAACTATCCCCACATCAGGAGGATCATACCTTTCCAGTTTCACATAAATACGCATTACTGCGGCCACTACTTTTTAACTCCAGGCGGCGGGTCTAAATGAACCCCTACTCCTAAATTAAGGTACCTTCATCTTCTAAAGTAAAAAACTATATCCTTACTAATTGTTTAGTTAAAATTAAAAAATCAAAAGTTGAAAGATCGAATATATTGAAAGATCCTATAATTTCTTTAGGAAATATAGAAATTTAAATCAACATTCGAGACCAACGAATCACATCAATGTTTATGGAATATCCATCTGCAAACCTCAATTAAAATAGGTAATACACCAATCTTGTTCGTCTATTAAGTATTGGCCATGAAGAAATCATAAGACTAGGCTATAATAATAAGGGCTCAAATGTTCATTTACTGTTTCTTTATGGTTTAGAATATCTACATAACATAAACAAAAGAAAGGGTACTCGTTGGACGTACAGACCAGATTGCGTCATCGAATTACAGCAATATATTTCGTGTTTTTAAAGTAAGTGACCTTATTTATGATATAGATGCATTGCATATTATTATTTAGGTCCTGCTAGAATAACTTCCTGATAACTGCGACCATCTCTAGTGTTCTCTACTTCATCGTTCACGCTAGTTAGAGGTTCAACTAGAGAGATACAAATATCAGAATCCCTTTATTAACCATCCAATGTAAAAACCCTTTAAACTTACAACATTGGGAATAGTCAATCTATGACTATAAGACACTGTCTTCTTTCTGTGATCACTAGTGCAGATAAAAGATTATGGGTTCAATGATCTACCACAGTTACGCATGTATGATTACCTTCAAGGCAAGGAAATGAAATCCTTAATAGTAATGTTATAATATAAAAATGTTTGGTCAAAACAAAATGGAAAGTCTGAGACTACTACAATAACATTGGATTGTTCTGAAGTGTTTCTATGTTACACAACAAGAGTAATATTGTACATAATGTTTCTTTATATGATATTTTCCTTTTTGTAGATACTATCGTGGCTGCTCCAGAAGAAGGCGCTGGTTCGCCGAAACGCGCGTAGAGATTAATTTAGCCACATTTTTCTCTTAAAAATTGTGTTCATTTTATGTAACTTCTACCTCGTTGAATTATTTGCTTCTTTTTAACAGTGTTGTTGTGTATTCTCAATTCATTGAGTTACATGTGTTTAATGTAAATTGTAAATGTGTATTATTATTTCAATGTGTTTTAATAATTTGTGAATAAAATTGAACTCCCCTTTTTTACAAAAAACCAATGTTTTAGCTCAGTTCATTTCGACCTCTCGTTACGCTCTGTTGCCTAGATTGATACATATCAAATTATTTGCTTTTCCCTGGTCTAGGAACTCTATTTCCATGCACTCAGGGGGTCCTTGATAAATATTGACGCTAGATTAGTAAATATGACCATAGTTAGCGTGGAGTGGGTGTGATGTATTCCTATAGGTTCTGAATCGATCCCCCTATTCCTGACCCTATTCTGGTTAACATAACCAACAAGTTGACTAGCAGTCAGCCCATGAGGCAGCAAACCCCCATGATGCAGATACCGTTATCTGACGAAGCCACACTACGGCACAGGAACGTGTTATCTGATTAGGTCATATAACGCTTGCGATCTAATTAGACAAGCGATATTCCTCCAGCCCCTGATAAGGCATACGGAGTTCTCATAACAAATCAAACCTATGACAACCTGGGAAAAACCCCTGCGGCCATTGTTTTGATTTCACCAAGAACTTCAGCAAAAGAATGTGCTAACGACCTGGTCGTATGACATCCTTATTGACGTATCTATGTCCATCCTTACGTCAATCTCGGCACCTTAAAGGTATAAATATTACCGATATTGCCCTATGCAAACACACGCGGTGGTGACGAGACGGAGCAGCCATACTTGCCGAAGCCCAGAGCAGAGCAGACCCCGCTGGCACAGCCCCGCCTTCCTGACGCGCTGAGAACGAGACGCGCTGCTTTCTCCTGCCGAGAAATCCAGCACCGGCGTTTCCGGGTAGCCCTCGCAGGCAGCCTGGAATATCGAGAGCAGAGAGAGAGATACCATCCCTCATTCATCCTAACTTCCAGGTACAGAACTGAATAACCCCTCACAGAGAATTCTTTAGTCAGTCACTTGGCAAAAACAAACTTAACTTAAACTGTAACTTTCTATTCCCGCCCACGTATTAGGCTCAGGTCAGGTACACGGGGTAGGCGTATCTAGAAACACCAGTTGAGTACGTTTAGTCAAATGTATATGTGTATGTAATATATTTTATCCATTTTAAACCTTCATATGGCTTAGAAACCATATCAATGTTTTTACAGTATTATTTTATACTTCTGCTTTTAATGTATGCACTTTACTTAACGATAAGTATTGCAATAATATCGATCCATTTCTCTTGTACGAGAAAAGAGACTGATCAATAAATAACATCTTTTATTGAACACGCCCGTCTCTTCCTTTTCTCTACAATCTGATGAGACTAAGAATGCACGTACTGACTGAGTAAAATAAATTGCCTTTTGTTCACACGACTCTCGAGATACACTCTTGATTAGGGGAGAGCAAAGTTGTCATGTTCTATGGTTGTCAGAAACTAAATCCCTTCTTGTCTAATCAGGGAAGTTAATTCCTTCCTGAACATTCGAGAAAGTTTCTAGTGAACTCTGAGCTAGCTGGCAAACCCAAAACTTTAAGTCTAATATCGACAGTAGTAGACCTAGTTAACGTCTGGTCTAGGCCTATACTATTGAAGGTATTATTCCAATGCGCAGAGCCTATTGGGATAATAGGAACTACACTACAGTCTCTCCTGCCGTCTTTTCCCTCATCCTCCCCTTCACACTTCCCCCTTCCCCCCCACGCTCTTGTAGTGTAGTTCCTATTATCCCAATAGGCTCTGTGCATTGGAATAATACCTTCAATAGTATAGGCCTAGACCAGACGTTAACTAGGTCTACTACTGTCGATATTAGACTTAAAGTTTTGGGTTTGCCAGCTAGCTCAGAGTTCACTAGAAACTTTCTCGAATAGGCAAGGAGGAGTTGAACCTCCCTGGATAGACAAGAAGGGATTTAGTTTCTGACAACCATAGAACATGACAACTTTGCTCTCCCCTAATCAAGAGTGTATCTCGAGAGTCGTGTGAACAAAAGGCAATTTATTTTACTCAGTCAGTACGTGCATTCTTAGTCTCATCAGTTTGTAGAGAAAAGGAAGAGACGGGCGTGTTCAATAAAAGATGTTATTTATTGATCAGTCTCTTTTCTCATACAATAGAAATGGATCGATAATATTGCAATACTTATGGTTAAGTAAAGTGCATACATTAAAAGCAGAAGTATAAAATAATACTGTAAAAACATTGATATGGTTCCTAAGCCATATGAAGGTTTAAAATGAATAAAATATATTACATACACATATACATTTGGTTAATCGTACTCAACTGGTGTTTCTAGCTACGCCTACCCCGTGTATCTGACCTAAGCCTAATGCGTGGGCGGGAATAGAAAGTTACAGTTTACGTTAAGTTTGTTTTGCCAAGTGACTGACTAAAGAATTCTCTGTGAGGGGTTATTCAGTTCTGTACCTGGAATCTAGGATGGATGAGGGATGGTATCTCTCGTCTCTGGTCTCGATATTCCAGGCTGCCTGCGAGGGCTACCCGGAAGCGCCGGAGCTGGATTTCTCGGCAGGAGAAATAGGCAGCTGCTCGTTCTCAGCGCGTCAGGAAGGCGGGGCTGCGCCAGAGGGGTCTGCTCTGCTCTGGGCTTCGGCAAGTCTGGCTGCTCCGTTCTCGTCACCACCGCGTGTGTTTGCATAGGGCAATATCGGTAATATTTATACCTTTAAGGTGCCGAGATTGACGTAAGGATGGACATAGATACGTCAATAAGGATGTCATACGACCAGGTCGTTAGCACATTCTTTTGCTGAAGTTCTCGGTGAAATCAAAACAATGGCCGCAGGGTTTTTCCCAGGTTGTCATAGGTTTGATTTGTTATGAGAACTCCGTATGCCTTATCAGGGGCTGGAGGAATATCGCTTGTCTAATTAGATGGCAAGCGTTATGACCTAATCAGATAACACGTTCCTGTGCCGTAGTGTGGCTTTATCAGATAACGGTTCCTGCATCATGGGGGTTTTCTGCCTCATGGGATGGCTGCTAGTTAACTTGTTAGTTTGCTAACCAGAATAGGGTCAGGAATAGGGGAATCGATACAGAATCTATAGGAATACATCACACCCACTCCACGCTAACTATGGACATATTTACTAATCTATGCATAGTAAAACATACTATAGAGTAATGTGTATACCTTACCACCCCAAAATACATAAATGCATTTTGAAATTATCAAATACACGGAAAAAATGCAGTCATATGTATAGTATGCACTCAAGCTGTAGGAAAATGCTAAAGTAATCACGCATTTGTATACATTATTGCTATTTTGTATATGAAAATTTACACATGAAATGGCTCTTAATACAGAAAAAAAGTTCGAGACCATTTCATCACAGAATAAAATATTTATGAACATACCAGCGGGCAGCTAATGTCTATAAACTATCTAAAATTAGAAATGTTAGTTCTCTAAGAATAGTTCTTACTTTAAGCAGAAGATAGTGTCCCGAAAAATATGCAAAAATATTTTGGGGCTGCTGAAAAATATGCTGTCCGTGAACTGGAGGGGAAATTGTTCATGCGACTGTATTATTAAAGTTGAAGGCCAAATTCAGGGAACGCCGTGTACGAGCTTGCTCAAAAGTCTCTATTTCTGCTCCGGTGAGAACATCATATCATTTAGACTCTCGAAAAAGTTGTCAACAGCTTCCTGGGAGAGTTCCACTAACTCGGAAATAGGTGTAACCATGCATTCGTGCGCATGATTGTCTCCATTGACATTCTGATTTGGATTGCTGACAGAAGGTCGTACCTGATCGATGCTGCTTTCATCTTGAACCTCACTACCCCTTAATCGTAGTGGTGAAGCTTCCACGAATGCCGTCATCAGGATTGGTAGCCGTTGAGGGCAGCACAAAGCATGAGCCTTTGTTGGACTCAACAATGTTTCTGCATCCATTGGCGTATCTGATTGTAGCGTTAGACAGGTGTCTAACACGCATTCTTCTCCGCATAGCAGGCACCTTAATACAGGTAAAACACATCGTTGCCACATTGGTCGAAAGGATAGAAACCAAGTCATGTTCAGGTCTCTAAGCCGGGATAGTCCCAGGATTTTTGATATCCGGTCCCGGTATCCAATGGCTAGGATTGTTTCTTCCCTTGTCGCAGGTGTTTTGTCTGTGACATGGTTTGCCATAACGAAATATAAGGACTAGGAATAGGATTCCTGCAATTAGTCCCAAAATGAGGGGAAGTCCGCCAAAAATCGAATGGACGAAATCTGGAAAAATACCCAGTATGGCTTTGAATGGTGTTAATGCCATCGAAAATACTGTCTTAAATACCTTTGAGACTCCACTGGTATCAGAAATATTTAAGATTTCATTCAGGATTTCTGTGAAATGTATGGGGGAATTAGTTGATAACAATGAATGTATCTCTGCAGTCGTCCTTGCGACTTGGAGATCATACGTTTCTTTTGATGACGTGAGACTTGTCGGCGTCTGAAGAAGCACTGTTTTCATTCTGCTTAAAGTATCTATTCGAATAGAAGTAATTTTCAAGTTGGGCCATGCCCTTGCCTCCCTGTCTGGAAAGGAGCTGGGGAACAATGAGTGTCCACAGCACTTGACCTTCGCAGTCGTAGTTACGAGATAAGGAGTCCCGGGCATAAGACTACAGCATCTGCAGTCTACAATTAGAATGTAACTCCCATTATAGAGTCTTTGAAAGAATGGTTCAATCTCTGTTGCAGGTGCGCCTTGCTGGTGACATGAAAGGTTATTTGAGTTCCCTTCACAGGCTCCATGCAAACTAATTCCGTTACACAGAAGTGTACCGCTTAGTGACATTGCACAATTATTGCCACTAAGAAACACTTTCTGTCCTTTATTACTGACACATGCATGTGAATAGGGCAAGTTCCATGTTGTTTTAATGTACCCCTTTCCCAGCTTTTCGTACATGCCAGCCTGTATATATTTTTGGCAGTATTGAAACCTGAAGGTTGATATTGGAATATTAATTATCCCATGTATTATCCATTCACTGACAGGTCGTTCTGACATTGTCACTGGTAATCTCTCAAGTTTCTCAATGCTCAGGATTGTATAATCAGCACCCTTCTGGGCCATACTGATTTGTCTATCAGTAAGGTTAAAGATATTGAAAAGTGACGTTGTGTTGATTAAACGCCAAGGCACATAGCCTGAACGCAGATTTTGTAACGTCCAGCCAAGCTGTACAATAGAACGCAATTGGGACTGACCGTGTTGTAATAACAGTAAGTCTTGCGATAATATGTCGATTGCTGAAGACACAATGCTGTCCAGAAAAAAAATTCTGGAGGACAGAGTCATTAACCCATTGTCCACTACAGAAAGTGATTTTTCCAAATTAATACCGTCAATTTCCCGTATCCTTTCTGCTGTCTCAATTTGAGTAACCTTCCAGGCCTCGTTGTATGCTGCATATACAGAGGCTGCTATGAAACGTTTCTGACGCTGTTTGCGCGGTCCCAAAATGAAATCACGCAAGTCAGCACCATCAGTAAGTAAAGTTAGGTGTTGCTTAATTTCTGCCAGTGTGGAAGTTTGTAGCCATTGAAGGCATAATTTGCCCACACTGTAGGTGGTTATTATTCCTGGGTGATGTCTTTGGGAATATCTAGGGTCTGGCCTGGTCATTTTGAACCCCTGTGTTTTGTTCAGGAATCTGTCTTGACAGTTATTAGTATCTGTGGGCCAGATCAACCACTTTTTCCAATCTGGATGTGTTCTGTTTTGGTTTAATACATAATTTACGTCTATCTCTTCTTCTGTAGAGCTTTTGCTGTTCATTGTTGGTTTTGGAATAGACGGTTTATTTAAGTCTTTGATTTTGGCTAAGCCAAGACAGGTAGTTTGTTGAACAGTGTCATTTAAAAATATAATTTGTTCTGGGATCATGCAGGCTCTAAACAAAGATTCTATACCCTGTACTTGCCATTCTTTTGTGCCCCAAACACTTTTCAATTCAACATATTTGTCCCAATAATCAAAACCAAAAGTATTCATTTGTTCAAAGAATGAGTCTGAATAGATCAATTTTGTGTTTGTTATCATGGTCTTCGTTCCTGTCTTATTTGACAATTTGAAATAAAATGTTTCAGCATTACTTATGTTAAAACCTGAAAAATATGAATATTTGTCGTAAACGGTTCGTGAGCTTCCTTTTGGAGGGGTTGCACAATGTTCCCATTGATTATAATTTAAAACATTTCTAGGTTGTGCAGATCTATGTAGAAAATGGTTACCATAGTGGTTATAACAGTACATACTATCATAATTTGTAGAACCCTGCAAATAATCATGTTTGGTAAATTTAGCAGACATTACTAAGTCAGACATCATATTGTTTATACTTTCGAAGTCCCAATCATCAGCAAATGAGCTTGGTTTTACAAAGTCACTCAATGAGATCTTAATTTGGTGTGGATATTTCAGGATTTCAACCGGACCATAGATTTCGTAGTCAGTGTTGTCCCATGCTACCCCACTGTATCCAGGATTGGCTGTGAAGTTGACTGAAGAAAGTTCTCTTTTCTCGACGTGTGAAGATGTGTGTGGTTTGAGGATCAAGTTGATTTTCTGACTTGCTGTGTCCATTTTAGCATATTTTCCCTCAATGAAGCGTCCCAAAGTAAGTATCATGATGAGCCAAAGTATGAGGATAAATGCACCAAAACCCACCCAAAATTCGATCCATGGAGAAATTAGATATGTTTCTTTCAGTTGTTTCAAAAGTACTTTAACTTTATCTTTAAAGGTTTTTGTTGATGGCTGTGTTTTTGATTCAGTGAAGCCTTCAGAGGAATCATCGAAGTTTATGAAGTAGCCGGATGCAGTTCTGTCAATTGTTCCAATAGCTTCAGGATTACTGTTTCTTGCATATTCGTTTGTTACTTCATTATAGGTTGGTGTGTCTCTGCTAAATGTTTTTATTTGGGTTTTCAGAGGTCTAAGTTCCATTGCATTGTTGCATAGTCCTTGTTGTTCTTCTGTAGGCCTGTCGAATGTGATTTGTTAGTACCTCTGTACTGGTAGCAAACCTTGGTGTTCTGCTACTTATGGGGAGTCCACTCGGCCTACTATTTGTTATCGGCCACATGATTGTGGTTTTACCAGGTCGATGGATACAACTCGGTTCTCCTTTTTACCAGCAAGCGGCGGTAGTACAACTGATCTTGTCCCGTTGACAGACAAGACAGGAACTGCTTTTCTGTAAGAAGGCCCAAATTCCTTCTTTACCGCGATCTTTTCTCTGACTAGATCCCCGATTTTTGGAATCCAGACAGGTCTTACTGGGACAGGTGGTGGTTCTTCAGTGGTTGTTGGCTGCTGTTTCAACTTTATGTTGCTCAGGTCTTTTCTTGTTTCGTTTAAGTCCTGTAAAATAGCCAAACGATCTTTGATATCAAAGCTTTTTTCCTTTACCACTGAAGTCTGACTGTCAAGGTCAGAGATTAACATCCTAGTTCCAAATAATAATTCGTACGGACTGAATCCCGTCAGAAGGTTCTTGGCAGGTTATTTAGACTACGTTGGACACTTATTAGATGTTTGACCCACCCAGCTCCCGAACCTAATACCTTTCCGTTATAGATTGCTTTATGCCTTGGTTTTTTCTTTACACCATCCAGTATCCCTCAGGAAGGAAGTGAGAAGATTCCCGCTGTGCTATGCTCATTTGGCCATGTTTCCCCTCAGGCTGGAGGGCCAGATTGAAAACAATGGTCAAACGTAGCATGCTCTTAGCGTATATGCCATTTAGACTCGCAAATCTTTGTATAACAGTCCAGACGTCAGCCGAGTGCTGGTGATCTACATTATAAGTGGAAACTAGCCTGTATATGTTAATCGGACGCTTTGCTTTTTACTGTTGATCTTTTCTGGAGTGAAACGACACGGTATTACACCGTTTCTCTCACCACTGCGATTTCTGTTACAGTTTTGGCAGTTCTTTACAAAAATGGTATGATGCAGGCTCATGCCTGGCCACCAGTACCTTGATTGTAATTCTTCCAGAGAATCTTTTAGTTTGAGGTTTCTGAGACCCTCGCCCATATGTGCGTCTGTTATTAACAAGTTTCTCCTGTCCATGTTTGGAATCACTCTATCCCCCACTCCAGGGATTCGAGCAAAAGGGACGGAGTTTGCATCGATTATGTATGTATAATTGAGTGGATAGTTGATCGGTAGCGCTGAGCAGTCACCTTTTGATGACGTTTTCACCGCCAGCACTGTTTCACCGTCAATATACTTCACTGTACGCTTTTTCTGAACTACGGAAGCCGATTTAGTTGCTACCGCTGTGGCTGTTTCAGCCAATGAATTCCCTGCAACGTGAACGCCATCACGCTGATGACTCAGTGAATGTGTCACGTGAGTCTTTGGTAGTTCTTTTTGTAAAAGAGCTATTTGTTCCCAGAGCAGTTTCTGCTTTATTGTTGCATCTGTGTCATCTTTGTAACCGCTTTAAATCCATGTCTGCAAATCGTTGTTATATGATTTGACGCAGTAATATGACTCGGACACTATAAGTGTCGGGAATTCGCGATCCGCATTATCTAGCGCCATTTTCAATGCTATTATTTCAGTCTGTTGTTCTGAATTAGTTTCTACTGAGTGTGTTTTTGTTAATAGAGGTCTTAGTTTACCTCCGCGCCACACTTCTTTTGTGATCTCACATGTTGGGTTGTATGCTTGTTCTCCCCAAACGGAAGGTTGAGCATGTCCGTCTGTATAGATTACACAAGCGTATTGTCGTAAGGGCAGAATGTCGATTGGCAGAGGGAATGTTCTTTCATATTCTAGATTTTTTAGTTCCTCTAGTTCTGGATCAAAGTAGTAGTATACTTTGTCCGTTGTGATTGAATTCACCCATTGTATCCATTCCGGATTCAATGTTGTTGTTGGTAAATTACATGGTGTTGTTAATGCCTCAAAGGCTGATTCTGCTGTCCTGACCGTGGTGTGTCTACCGTCTGCTTGATCTTTTTCTCTAGCTATTGCGGTTTGAACTGCATGAACAATTTTTTCTTTAATGCTGAATTTCTGTTCAGCTTCTGTGTACAAGTGTGATTTGAATGCAATTGGTACCTTTTCTCCCTCATTAGAGGTCAGGTATGTGAATCCGCATCTTCCTGGGATGACTCGAATCACATGATTGCGTGTGTTATCACGTGTTTCTAATTTTGTTTTAATTAGCATGTCTGTTTGTAAGGATCGCAGAATTTCTGTGTGTATTTGAGTCCGATTGGTTTTTTAAAATCCGGTTTTATTAGATCATAAAGGGGTTTGACCCTTTCTGCGTAATTTGCAATGTATGTTCTTCCGAAATTTAGGAAGCCTAGAATTGACTGTAGGTTTTTTAGTGTTCTAGGTGCTTGGAGTACGGCACATTTTTCTAGGAAATTGTCAGCCAGGCTTTTGCCTTCACTTGATAATTCATATCCTAAGAACAGGACTGTCAGATGGGCAATTCTGGATTTTTTAAAGTTGAATTTGTAACCCTCTGCTGCGAACCCAAGTATTATGGTGTTCACTCTCTTCAAGTGAGTCTCCAAGTCATCATCTGTTAAGTATATGTCGTCGACATACGATAATGCTTCGTCGTCATATGTTTGTAGTAATTCTGTTACTCTCGCTGAGAATACTCCTGGGCTGCTCTTGTACCCCTGGGCTAACCGACAGAATTGTTTTTGAGTGCCATTTATTGAGAATGCAGACAAATATCTGCTCTCTGGTGCTATGTTTTGACAAAAGAATCCATTAGAGATGTCTAATGTTGTTTTGTATTTTTTGCGCACTATGTTATTCATTAGTGCAGCACTATGCGAGTTTTGCACTGCAAAAGTTTTGCAACATGAGTTAAGGTGTCGGTAATCCAAAACTAGACGATATGAATTGTCTGGTTTGGAGACCGGAAACAAAGGGTTGTTCATTTGTGAGGTGCAAGTTTCAATCACCCCCTGGTATTCTAGCTGATCTAGGATTTCTTTTACCTGTTTTTTAGCTTCTTGCTTAATTGGGTACTGCCTCTGTGCAGTAGGTTGTGATTTTAACTGGATTTTGTGAGGAGGAGAGTCCTCATCCCATCCTACGTGATTTTTATATAAAGCAGGAGCTAGGGCTACTGCCCACTTTCTGGCAAGTGTGTATTTTTTATGAATTGGGATATGATTTGAGAAGGCAGGCATAATTATTTCTTCGCCATGAGGGCACTCCCTGACAAATTCTGGTGGCCAGTCTTTTTCAGCTAGAAGGATGTCATAGCCCTTGGAGAGATTATCCCAAAATAGTCCCCTTATTTTTCTAGTCTTATCCCCTTCTATACGTAATGTTATTTCATATATTTTGTGAGGTTTGCTAACTCTGGTGTCTGCAGTTTCCACTTGAAGATATTCATTTGTGTCCACTGTCTTCAGATGATTCATAAGGACTTTGCGAGCTATGCTCACTTCTGCTGCGCTGTCTAGCATTGTCTGAGCCCATTCTCCGTTTTTCAGTTGTGTCCTCAGTATTCTCGGCATTGTTAACTACCTTGATACTGGCTACCTTCTTTTTTGGAAATTGTAATTTCTTTTTTAGCTGAGCAGGTTCCTTGTCTTTGGACTTGGCGTGCTCTTCTCTTTGTTCTGATCGTCCTCTTCTTTCCGATTTCTGCGAGGAAGTCTGAAAAGATTGAGAGGGACGTGTATCAATGTCTTGATATCTATCAGGTTTCTTTATATTATCCCTATTTCTAAGGTTATATCTTTTCCCAGAGGGGTCACTCTGGGGTGACCTGTGTCTTTGGTTCGGAGATTTTTCTCTTCGCTTAGGAGACCTTCCTCTGGACTGGAATTTCTTTTCTTTAGGATTGGATTGTTTGTTTCCATCCCAGCTCTTTTTTTGTGATGTTGAGTTATTATTAAAAAATATTTTTTCAGGACTTTCAATCAGTTGTGGTTTTACTGGTATTCCACCTAAACTATCTCTACCTAGTTCCTCATAGGATTTTTCTATGATTCTGGCAATTTCAGCTGGTTGGTCTGCTATATCTGTCTCTTTTAACCTCTGGCGGATCGCCACGTTCGCTGCTTCTCCTTTTATGTTGGCTAATAATATAGCCGAGACCTGCTTGAAGTCTTTTAGTAATTTCATACCAAGAGTTAAAGCGGGTTCTGGACCATATTCATCTTGAATTTGTTTTAGCACATCTGGTATTACCGAAATGGATGGAACACCGTGCGTTTTTGTGTAGATGGAAGCAAAGACTGTACCCCAAGTGTCACAGTCTTCAATTTGTGGTGCGATTCCCATTGGAAGACAGATAGTCAGAATCCTGTGTTTTTCTAACGGGGTGGTGTCTGGAAACACAGCCTCGATTTGGGTGATTTTTTGTGCTAACCAGAATGGTATTTGTTCCCGTTTAGCTGGTACTTTACCTAGGCATGATTGAATGTTCTGTGGTGTAATTTTATTTGTGTTCCCCTGGTGAGGGGTCAGCTGTGGAATTTTAATTGCTGGCTGAATTGTTGAAGTCCGCATCACATATTGGACTAATTGTCTATGTATTTTTATTAATTGTTTTAGCTGTGTTAACAGCTCTGCTGCAGACATCCCATTGATGTCTGGATGTGGTGTGTATCCGGCTAGGACCGGCCACGTTGCTCCTGGTCTACCTAAAGGACCGAGCCTGGTGATGTGATTATTATGTTTTAGGGCGCCATTAAATAAGAGCAAATGCTCTTGAAATTTAAGTGGTACTTCCACCTCCTCGAAAGGAGTGTACTCTCCAGGAGGTTCCTCTACTTTGTAATAGTGGAAGTACTTTGTTACAGCATTTGCTGCTGGAAAATGTATCCATGAATAGTATACCTCTGTCTGCCGATATTCGTGTGCCTCAATTACGAATATGACTGTACCACCTCTAGGTGTCAGTCCATTTTCTATAAGTTTTAAAGTTATAGATTTCCTTTTAATGACCGGGATGAGTATTATATCCGGGTCTGCGTCTTGCAGTGCAGTATCAGCTGCTGCTATTTCAGTTGCTAATCTAACTGCCTCTCTTTCTCCTTCACTGTCTGACATTGTACCGACAGAAGGTTATTTTGTTTGTTTGCAGATCAGGTTTCTTATGGAAACAAAGATTAGATGCACAATATTTTGGAACGGTTTATCCTTCAACGTTGACTAAACCAAGTACCATACATAGGAGTTTCCTCCTGCGAGGTTTGGCGGATATTACCTTTCACCCACTCCAGACGTCTTTGGAGTATTATGGGAAAAAAGGGGTCTGAGTGAGAAATCACGACTGAGTTACTCTAAATGTCTTACGTTAGTTTTATCGCCCTTCCAAACGCGTTGGGCGCCATGTAGTGTAGTTCCTATTATCCCAATAGGCTCTGCGCATTGGAATAATACCTTCAATAGTATAGGCCTAGACCAGACGTTAACTAGGTCTACTACTGTCGATATTAGACTTAAAGTTTTGGGTTTGCCAGCTAGCTCAGAGTTCACTAGAAACTTTCTCGAATAGGCAAGGAGCAGTTGAACCTCCCTGGATAGACAAGAAGGGATTTAGTTTCTGACAACCATAGAACATGACAACTTTGCTCTCCCCTAATCAAGAGTGTATCTCAAGAGTCGTGTGAACAAAAGGCAATTTATTTTACTCAGTCAGTACGTGCATTCTTAGTCTCATCAGTTTGTAGAGAAAAGGAAGAGACGGGCGTGTTCAATAAAAGATGTTATTTATTGATCAGTCTCTTTTCTCATACAAGAGAAATGGATCGATATTATTGCAATACTTATGGTTAAGTAAAGTGCATACATTAAAAGCAGAAGTATAAAATAATACTGTAAAAACATTGATATGGTTCCTAAGCCATATGAAGGTTTAAAATGAATAAAATATATTACATACACATATACATTTGGTTAATCGTACTCAACTGGTGTTTCTAGCTACGCCTACCCCGTGTATCTGACCTAAGCCTAATGCGTGGGCGGGAATAGAAAGTTACAGTTTACGTTAAGTTTGTTTTGCCAAGTGACTGACTAAAGAATTCTCTGTGAGGGGTTATTTAGTTCTGTACCTGGAATCTAGGATGGATGAGGGATGGTATCTCTCGTCTCTGGTCTTGATATTCCAGGCTGCCTGCGAGGGCTACCCGGAAGCGCCGGAGCTGGATTTCGCAGCAGGAGAAATAGGCAGCTGCTCGATCTCAGGGCGTCAGGAAGGCGGGGCAGCGCCAGCGGGGTCTGCTCTGCTCTGGGCTTCGGCAAGTCTGGCTGCTCCGTTCTCGTCACCACCGCGTGTGTTTGCATAGGGCAATATCGGTAATATTTATACCTTTAAGGTGCCGAGATTGACATAAGGATGGACATAGATACGTCAATAAGGATGTCATACGACCAGGTCGTTAGCACATTCTTTTGCTGAAGTTCTCGGTGAAATCAAAACAATGGCCGCAGGGTTTTTCCCAGGTTGTCATAGGTTTGATTTGTTATGAGAACTCTGTATGCCTTATCAGGGGCTGGAGGAATATCGCTTGTCTAATTAGATGGCAAGTGTTATGACCTAATCAGATAACACGTTCCTGTGCCGTAGTGTGGCTTTATCAGATAACGGTTCCTGCATCATGGGGGTTTTCTGCCTCATGGGATGGCTGCTAGTTAACTTGTTAGTTTGCTAACCAGAATAGGGTCAGGAATAGGGGAATCGATACAGAATCTATAGGAATACATCACACTCTATTTGTCTCACCTTTCCTTCCTCTCTCAATGTGTTGCTTATTTTTGATGTAATGTGTAATTGTTATCATTTTCTGTAACATTGTGTAACCTAATGTAAAGCGCTCTGATACCTACAGGTCTAGCCAGCGCTATATAAAACTCATTACATAAATAAATGACTCAAACTATACTGCCTACCAGTATCGATGACATGTCACTCCTACACTACACCTTGTAGTCCTATCTGATGTAACATTTCCTATACACTGATTTCCACTCATATGCTTGTCTCTGTGCAATGTGTGTGCGGTGTAAAGTGCTCTGACACCTTACACTGGTATGAGTGGTGCTATAAAACTAAATGACACTGGGTCTGGGTGGCCAGTAGGATATTGTGCTTGGTTGTCCTCCATGAAACCATCCCACAGGTGACACTAAGTCAGGACCCATGCGCTTTGCCAATCCATCCCTGGCTGCTGCCCACATTACTAACCTTGATTCCCATCGGCTGTGCTACAATTTCACTATCAGCACCTTCCTCATCAAGTTTAAGTTTATTTGATGTAGTTCTATGCTGAGAACAACACCTTCCTCCTCAATCTGACTTCAAACAAGTGGATCCGTACTCTGCTATGCCAGCAGGAATCCTTTCTTAGATTTCCCACAGTGACTATCTGACTACTAGCAGAGCCTGCTCGCACACTTAAAGTGCTATTGACGCCACAGAGCCTGAGTGTCACATATCACAGTGTGACGCGGCCCCTCCCAAACTTCCTGCCAGCTCTAAATAAATGCAGTAAGCACACTGAGGGCAGAATAGCACTGATTATCAGAGTGCTTCACGAAAACCGACTGACTAGGCTGTCTGTCGCACTTCTTTTTGTACATGCCAAATTGCACTGAGCTTAGCATTCTATCCCATGAGTACCGGTACTCTCTTTGGACACGGAGAAGTTCCAGTACTCAAGAGCAGAAAATGTAGAAGTGCCGGTACTTAGTAACAGCGAGTACCGGCCCATTTAAAGCACTGTATATAGGTATAAGTATGTTAACGACATTATATTGGGACGTGCTATATAGAGTATTGGTGTTTCAGATTCAGCACCTCAAATGCTTAGTTGTAGATTCCTTTTTTCCCCAAGTTATTCAAACCAAATAATCTTCTTCATACTCTAGAAACTTGGATTACTTAAGCTGAGTTTCTACACAAGGCTACCTCCTCCTCGAATGATTAATCAAATGATTAAGCGTAGTCCCTGGGCGAACTCTGCGTGCAGATACATATCTTCTATATTAAGGCACATCTAGGTTCCAAATGCAGAATTCTACTTGGAGTAAACAGAACTGCTATCACCCCAAGAGGAGAAGAGGGAGGCAACCAATTGGAGTCAGTGCTTTAAATGGAAAATGAGAAGTGCTGGTACTCACTAATGAGACTCGGTGGGCCTTTAGGGGCGTGGCTATGAGCCAGGAATTTAACAATAGCCACATAAGTAAGCTTTAATGCAAATGTTCTGATTGTCATTTAAAGCACTTGAACACCCATGGGCCAAATTCGCACAATATCAAACTGCCTCCTTACATAGGAGACACGTCAAGCATCAGCTCCAATGTCGTCGTTGCAGGGCCTAATTTTTGGCAGTTTGATATTGCGCAAATTTGGTCCATGGACATTTAAGCTACATGACAGCCAGAACATTTGCATTAAATCTTACTTTTTTTTTAAGCACCACTGGTTAAGGGAGTTGTCCAGAATCACAGGATGATGAGCCGACGTCGGGATTCGAACCTGGTTCTCCAATTCCACTGTCGGCAGCTCTGGCCACATCCTCATTCTCGTTGTGATGCCAATTAGAGCCTAACACTGAAGGAGCACCCCAGCGCAGGAATACACTACCTGTTGCCTGCCAGAGAGGCACATAAACATGCTCCATCTGAAAGGGTTATTTTCAGTAGTTTTTGCATTGCACGTACCCGTATTTCAGGGTATGAGCCCTGCTGCTTCTGGGAGTACCGGTACATTCCTTGCCCAAAAAAAAGTTCCAGGACTCAGGGTGAGAAAATTGAGAAGTGCTGGTACTCAGTACCGGTGAGTACCTGCCCACTTAAAGCACTGGACCCTAATGCTGATATTTTTCTCATAGGTGAACACATATCATGCGGGTGCTCCATGACACAAGTCTGTCTCATGGTATGCGGTCTTGTTGGACCAGGAGGGGCACCTAAAGTGCTAGCTACAGCCTTCGTAGGTGTTAAGCATCACAAGGGCAGTGGGGGCAGTAGTGATCAGTAGTAGTGAACAGGTCCTTTTTACCCTGTCACTGGAGTGAAGCCCACAGGCTCACTTTTTTAAAAGTTCAGCTGCTGTGCGCTTGACTCATCCTTGGCCTACTTCAGGTAGATGTGCAGTGCTGCGCCGGAGCAGTGACTCTGCACTAGATGTGTGTGTGCCTAAGAAGGGTACAGTACAGGGATTTTTGTATGCTGCTGCCTGCGTTGCTTATTATTGTTTTAACAGTGACTTCGAAGGAAAGCCTTGGGAGTTTTTTTCCCCCTTTTTAGGCAGAAACATGTCGGCCCATGTGCAGCTATTTGTTAAAACTGCTGATTTGCGCTGTTCTTGTTATTAATTGAGAAAGAGACTTTCAACCATTAAAGTAGTTTTTGTAAGTCTTCTATTCTATTTTTAATATTAGTCACACACTCACGGTATTATTATTATTATTTTTTGCACTGCACTTTCCCAATCAGTGTTCTAACACTTGGTCTACAAGTAACTGTGGACTGTTACCCAGTCTGTTAAGTTGGGAGTTGGATATGTCTCGATGCTTTAGAGACTACCTATCCCTACCTTGGGATGACCAGATGATAATAACTATAGCACTACTAAAACTTTTGATGGGAATCCATCTCTAGACATTGGGTTTCACCTACGTTTGCTGGTGGTTACATGTGTTGTTTTTTTTAGTAACACCTCTAAGATTGAAAGGTATCTTAACCTTGCACCTACTGAGGCTTTAAATCTTAGTTGTTTTGAGTACCTCTTTACTCTTTATCAGACCCCCAGGTTTATTGAGTTTTATATATCTGTATGCAGACAACATGACCCTGTATGTCAAATGCCCAGCTGAAAATATAGACCCACAAAATGTGGCGGTCTCTCTGGCGTAACCATCAATTGGGGGAAATCGGTTATCTTCCCATTGACGACAGTCACTGAATGGTTTCAATCGGAATATCTACTCTCCTGGGTAGAGAGCCCAGTGAAATATCTAAGTGTCTGGCTAAGCTGCAATATTGAGGAGCTTTGGGAATATAACTATGGGAGACTCATGGACTGGTTCAAAAGCTGGCTGGGAGGCTGGGCTGCATTGCTGCTGTCCTTGACGTGATGATTGGCAATAGCAAAAATGGTTGTTCTGCCCAAGTTTCTTTATGCGTTTGTCAACCTTCCGCTCCCTCTTAAAAACAAATTTCAGGCGCAGGTTACATTTGAATCTGATATCCCCTGCTTGGGCCAGAAAACAGCCCAGGGTCTCTTGGGAGACCTTGACATTGCCCTTTGAACAGGGATGCTTGGGGGGCCCAGACATCGAGCTGCACTACAATTGTGCCCAAGCCCAGTTCGCATTTTAATGGCCCCCTTGGTTCCACTGCTGCAACACCTTGCATTTCCATTTTCGGAAGATAAGGGCGCATGCCATAGACTTAGGAAGCTCCATCTCCACACTATGGATGATGCGTTCGCCGAGGGAACATTCATACTGCCCGACAGTGCATTGGCAGGGAAGAATATGGATTTGCTCGTCAGAATGTTGCATTACCAGACCCGAGCAGCGCTGCACGCCTGCTTTGCTTCTTTCACGATGATGCCCCCTACGTTCCACGGTCTGGAAGATTTCTTAAACAACCCATCACCACGCAAACTTATCACCCGTTTCCACACAGGCATGCTGCGCGAGCTCCAGTGTGCGCCCCTAGGGCGCGGCGGGAATGGGTGGAGATGCTGGGATCCCCCATAGAGGAGGCTAAGTGGGCATACTGCTGCACGCAGGCCAGGGAGCTGTCCCCTAACTACAGGTTAAGGTTGACCCACTTTCAAGTTTAACCATAGATTATGCAGGACACCCAAATGGCTACATAAAGCAGGCTTGAGTGAGGATGTGAGATGCATGAGATGCCGGGCCCAGGATGTGACCTTCTTGCCCCTGGCCTGGACCTGCCCAGAAATTGCACGATACTGGAAAAATATTTTTGATGTGCTGGACAAGATGTTGGAATAGCAGATAGAGCGCCCCCCCCCTGAAAATTAGTGGCTATGCTTCTGATGCTGGCCAAGAGGCAGATAGTGATGTGCTGGGGACGCTGCAGTAATCCACCTGCTGCTGACTGGCTTAAGGACACGGCGTTCTGCCATGGATAGCTGTCTGAATATGAATGAATGAATGATTACATGCTTGTATAGCACATGGCTACCCAAGGGCATCCCAGCGCTTTGTAACCCTCTGCTGCGAACCCAAGTATTATGGTGTTCACTCTCTTCAAGTGAGTCTCCAAGTCATCATCTGTTAAGTATATGTCGTCGACATACGATAATGCTTCGTCGTCATATGTTTGTAGTAATTCTGTTACTCTCGCTGAGAATACTCCTGGGCTGTTCTTGTACCCCTGGGCTAACCGACAGAATTGTTTTTGAGTGCCATTTATTGAGAATGCAGACAAATATCTGCTCTCTGGTGCTATGTTTTGACAAAAGAATCCATTAGAGATGTCTAATGTTGTTTTGTATTTTTTGCGCACTATGTTATTCATTAGTGCAGCACTATGCGAGTTTTGCACTGCAAAAGTTTTGCAACATGAGTTAAGGTGTCGGTAATCCAAAACTAGACGATATGAATTGTCTGGTTTGGAGACCGGAAACAAAGGGTTGTTCATTTGTGAGGTGCAAGTTTCAATCACCCCCTGGTATTCTAGCTGATCTAGGATTTCTTTTACCTGTTTTTTAGCTTCTTGCTTAATTGGGTACTGCCTCTGTGCAGTAGGTTGTGATTTTAACTGGATTTTGTGAGGAGGAGAGTCCTCATCCCATCCTACGTGATTTTTATATAAAGCAGGAGCTAGGGCTACTGCCCACTTTCTGGCAAGTGTGTATTTTTTATGAATTGGGATATGATTTGAGAAGGCAGGCATAATTATTTCTTCGCCATGAGGGCACTCCCTGACAAATTCTGGTGGCCAGTCTTTTTCAGCTAGAAGGATGTCATAGCCCTTGGAGAGATTATCCCAAAATAGTCCCCTTATTTTTCTAGTCTTATCCCCTTCTATACGTAATGTTATTTCATATATTTTGTGAGGTTTGCTAACTCTGGTGTCTGCAGTTTCCACTTGAAGATATTCATTTGTGTCCACTGTCTTCAGATGATTCATAAGGACTTTGCGAGCTATGCTCACTTCTGCTGCGCTGTCTAGCATTGTCTGAGCCCATTCTCCGTTTTTCAGTTGTGTCCTCAGTATTCTCGGCATTGTTAACTACCTTGATACTGGCTACCTTCTTTTTTGGAAATTGTAATTTCTTTTTTAGCTGAGCAGGTTCCTTGTCTTTGGACTTGGCGTGCTCTTCTCTTTGTTCTGATCGTCCTCTTCTTTCCGATTTCTGCGAGGAAGTCTGAAAAGATTGAGAGGGACGTGTATCAATGTCTTGATATCTATCAGGTTTCTTTATATTATCCCTATTTCTAAGGTTATATCTTTTCCCAGAGGGGTCACTCTGGGGTGACCTGTGTCTTTGGTTCAGAGATTTTTCTCTTCGCTTAGGAGACCTTCCTCTGGACTGGAATTTCTTTTCTTTAGGATTGGATTGTTTGTTTCCATCCCAGCTCTTTTTTTGTGATGTTGAGTTATTATTAAAAAATATTTTTTCAGGACTTTCAATCAGTTGTGGTTTTACTGGTATTCCACCTAAACTATCTCTACCTAGTTCCTCATAGGATTTTTCTATGATTCTGGCAATTTCAGCTGGTTGGTCTGCTATATCTGTCTCTTTTAACCTCTGGCGGATCGCCACGTTCGCTGCTTCTCCTTTTATGTTGGCTAATAATATAGCCGAGACCTGCTTGAAGTCTTTTAGTAATTTCATACCAAGAGTTAAAGCGGGTTCTGGACCATATTCATCTTGAATTTGTTTTAGCACATCTGGTATTACCGAAATGGATGGAACACCGTGCGTTTTTGTGTAGATGGAAGCAAAGACTGTACCCCAAGTGTCACAGTCCTCAATTTGTGGTGCGATTCCCATTGGAAGACAGATAGTCAGAATCCTGTGTTTTTCTAACGGGGTGGTGTCTGGAAACACAGCCTCGATTTGGGTGATTTTTTGTGCTAACCAGAATGGTATTTGTTCCCGTTTAGCTGGTACTTTACCTAGGCATGATTGAATGTTCTGTGGTGTAATTTTATTTGTGTTCCCCTGGTGAGGGGTCAGCTGTGGAATTTTAATTGCTGGCTGAATTGTTGAAGTCCGCATCACATATTGGACTAATTGTCTATGTATTTTTATTAATTGTTTTAGCTGTGTTAACAGCTCTGCTGCAGACATCCCATTGATGTCTGGATGTGGTGTGTATCCGGCTAGGACCGGCCACGTTGCTCCTGGTCTACCTAAAGGACCGAGCCTGGTGATGTGATTATTATGTTTTAGGGCGCCATTAAATAAGAGCAAATGCTCTTGAAATTTAAGTGGTACTTCCACCTCCTCGAAAGGAGTGTACTCTCCAGGAGGTTCCTCTACTTTGTAATAGTGGAAGTACTTTGTTACAGCATTTGCTGCTGGAAAATGTATCCATGAATAGTATACCTCTGTCTGCCGATATTCGTGTGCCTCAATTACGAATATGACTGTACCACCTCTAGGTGTCAGTCCATTTTCTATAAGTTTTAAAGTTATAGATTTCCTTTTAATGACCGGGATGAGTATTATATCCGGGTCTGCGTCTTGCAGTGCAGTATCAGCTGCTGCTATTTCAGTTGCTAATCTAACTGCCTCTCTTTCTCCTTCACTGTCTGACATTGTACCGACAGAAGGTTATTTTGTTTGTTTGCAGATCAGGTTTCTTATGGAAACAAAGATTAGATGCACAATATTTTGGAACGGTTTATCCTTCAACGTTGACTAAACCAAGTACCATACATAGGAGTTTCCTCCTGCGAGGTTTGGCGGATATTACCTTTCACCCACTCCAGACGTCTTTGGAGTATTATGGGAAAAAAGGGGTCTGAGTGAGAAATCACGACTGAGTTACTCTAAATGTCTTACGTTAGTTTTATCGCCCTTCCAAACGCGTTGGGCGCCATGTAGTGTAGTTCCTATTATCCCAATAGGCTCTGCGCATTGGAATAATACCTTCAATAGTATAGGCCTAGACCAGACGTTAACTAGGTCTACTACTGTCGATATTAGACTTAAAGTTTTGGGTTTGCCAGCTAGCTCAGAGTTCACTAGAAACTTTCTCGAATAGGCAAGGAGCAGTTGAACCTCCCTGGATAGACAAGAAGGGATTTAGTTTCTGACAACCATAGAACATGACAACTTTGCTCTCCCCTAATCAAGAGTGTATCTCGAGAGTCGTGTGAACAAAAGGCAATTTATTTTACTCAGTCAGTACGTGCATTCTTAGTCTCATCAGTTTGTAGAGAAAAGGAAGAGACGGGCGTGTTCAATAAAAGATGTTATTTATTGATCAGTCTCTTTTCTCATACAAGAGAAATGGATCGATATTATTGCAATACTTATGGTTAAGTAAAGTGCATACATTAAAAGCAGAAGTATAAAATAATACTGTAAAAACATTGATATGGTTCCTAAGCCATATGAAGGTTTAAAATGAATAAAATATATTACATACACATATACATTTGGTTAATCGTACTCAACTGGTGTTTCTAGCTACGCCTACCCCGTGTATCTGACCTAAGCCTAATGCGTGGGCGGGAATAGAAAGTTACAGTTTACGTTAAGTTTGTTTTGCCAAGTGACTGACTAAAGAATTCTCTGTGAGGGGTTATTTAGTTCTGTACCTGGAATCTAGGATGGATGAGGGATGGTATCTCTCGTCTCTGGTCTTGATATTCCAGGCTGCCTGCGAGGGCTACCCGGAAGCGCCGGAGCTGGATTTCTCAGCAGGAGAAATAGGCAGCTGCTCGATCTCAGCGCGTCAGGAAGGCGGGGCAGCGCCAGCGGGGTCTGCTCTGCTCTGGGCTTCGGCAAGTCTGGCTGCTCCGTTCTCGTCACCACCGCGTGTGTTTGCATAGGGCAATATCGGTAATATTTATACCTTTAAGGTGCCGAGATTGACGTAAGGATGGACATAGATACGTCAATAAGGATGTCATACGACCAGGTCGTTAGCACATTCTTTTGCTGAAGTTCTCGGTGAAATCAAAACAATGGCCGCAGGGTTTTTCCCAGGTTGTCATAGGTTTGATTTGTTATGAGAACTCCGTATGCCTTATCAGGGGCTGGAGGAATATCGCTTGTCTAATTAGATGGCAAGTGTTATGACCTAATCAGATAACACGTTCCTGTGCCGTAGTGTGGCTTTATCAGATAACGGTTCCTGCATCATGGGGGTTTTCTGCCTCATGGGATGGCTGCTAGTTAACTTGTTAGTTTGCTAACCAGAATAGGGTCAGGAATAGGGGAATCGATACAGAATCTATAGGAATACATCACACTCTATTTGTCTCACCTTTCCTTCCTCTCTCAATGTGTTGCTTATTTTTGATGTAATGTGTAATTGTTATCATTTTCTGTAACATTGTGTAACCTAATGTAAAGCGCTCTGATACCTACAGGTCTAGCCAGCGCTATATAAAACTCATTACATAAATAAATGACTCAAACTATACTGCCTACCAGTATCGATGACATGTCACTCCTACACTACACCTTGTAGTCCTATCTGATGTAACATTTCCTATACACTGATTTCCACTCATATGCTTGTCTCTGTGCAATGTGTGTGCGGTGTAAAGTGCTCTGACACCTTACACTGGTATGAGTGGTGCTATAAAACTAAATGACACTGGGTCTGGGTGGCCAGTAGGATATTGTGCTTGGTTGTCCTCCATGAAACCATCCCACAGGTGACACTAAGTCAGGACCCATGCGCTTTGCCAATCCATCCCTGGCTGCTGCCCACATTACTAACCTTGATTCCCATCGGCTGTGCTACAATTTCACTATCAGCACCTTCCTCATCAAGTTTAAGTTTATTTGATGTAGTTCTATGCTGAGAACAACACCTTCCTCCTCAATCTGACTTCAAACAAGTGTATCCGTACTCTGCTATGCCAGCAGGAATCCTTTCTTAGATTTCCCACAGTGACTATCTGACTACTAGCAGAGCCTGCTCGCACACTTAAAGTGCTATTGACGCCACAGAGCCTGAGTGTCACATATCACAGTGTGACGCGGCCCCTCCCAAACTTCCTGCCAGCTCTAAATAAATGCAGTAAGCACACTGAGGGCAGAATAGCACTGATTATCAGAGTGCTTCACGAAAACCGACTGACTAGGCTGTCTGTCGCACTTCTTTTTGTACATGCCAAATTGCACTGAGCTTAGCATTCTATCCCATGAGTACCGGTACTCTCTTCGGACACGGAGAAGTTCCAGTACTCAAGAGCAGAAAATGTAGAAGTGCCGGTACTTAGTAACAGCGAGTACCGGCCCATTTAAAGCACTGTATATAGGTATAAGTATGTTAACGACATTATATTGGGACGTGCTATATAGAGTATTGGTGTTTCAGATTCAGCACCTCAAATGCTTAGTTGTAGATTCCTTTTTTCCCCAAGTTATTCAAACCAAATAATCTTCTTCATACTCTAGAAACTTGGATTACTTAAGCTGAGTTTCTACACAAGGCTACCTCCTCCTCGAATGATTAATCAAATAATTAAGCGTAGTCCCTGGGCGAACTCTGCGTGCAGATACATATCTTCTATATTAAGGCACATCTAGGTTCCAAATGCAGAATTCTACTTGGAGTAAACAGAACTGCTATCACCCCAAGAGGAGAAGAGGGAGGCAACCAATTGGAGTCAGTGCTTTAAATGGAACATGAGAAGTGCTGGTACTCACTAATGAGACTCGGTGGGCCTTTAGGGGCGTGGCTATGAGCCAGGAATTTAACAATAGCCACATAAGTAAGCTTTAATGCAAATGTTCTGATTGTCATTTAAAGCACTTGAACACCCATGGGCCAAATTCGCACAATATCAAACTGCCTCCTTACATAGGAGACACGTCAAGCATCAGCTCCAATGTCGTCGTTGCAGGGCCTAATTTTTGGCAGTTTGATATTGCGCAAATTTGGTCCATGGACATTTAAGCTACATGACAGCCAGAACATTTGCATTAAATCTTACTTTTTTTTTAAGCACCACTGGTTAAGGGAGTTGTCCAGAATCACAGGATGATGAGCCGACGTCGGGATTCGAACCTGGTTCTCCAATTCCACTGTCGGCAGCTCTGGCCACATCCTCATTCTCGTTGTGATGCCAATTAGAGCCTAACACTGAAGGAGCACCCCAGCGCAGGAATACACTACCTGTTGCCTGCCAGAGAGGCACATAAACATGCTCCATCTGAAAGGGTTATTTTCAGTAGTTTTTGCATTGCACGTACCCGTATTTCAGGGTATGAGCCCTGCTGCTTCTGGGAGTACCGGTACATTCCTTGCCCAAAAAAAAGTTCCAGGACTCAGGGTGAGAAAATTGAGAAGTGCTGGTACTCAGTACCGGTGAGTACCTGCCCACTTAAAGCACTGGACCCTAATGCTGATATTTTTCTCATAGGTGAACACATATCATGCGGGTGCTCCATGACACAAGTCTGTCTCATGGTATGCGGTCTTGTTGGACCAGGAGGGGCACCTAAAGTGCTAGCTACAGCCTTCGTAGGTGTTAAGCATCACAAGGGCAGTGGGGGCAGTAGTGATCAGTAGTAGTGAACAGGTCCTTTTTACCCTGTCACTGGAGTGAAGCCCACAGGCTCACTTTTTTAAAAGTTCAGCTGCTGTGCGCTTGACTCATCCTTGGCCTACTTCAGGTAGATGTGCAGTGCTGCGCCGGAGCAGTGACTCTGCACTAGATGTGTGTGTGCCTAAGAAGGGTACAGTACAGGGATTTTTGTATGCTGCTGCCTGCGTTGCTTATTATTGTTTTAACAGTGACTTCGAAGGAAAGCCTTGGGAGTTTTTTTCCCCCTTTTTAGGCAGAAACATGTCGGCCCATGTGCAGCTATTTGTTAAAACTGCTGATTTGCGCTGTTCTTGTTATTAATTGAGAAAGAGACTTTCAACCATTAAAGTAGTTTTTGTAAGTCTTCTATTCTATTTTTAATATTAGTCACACACTCACGGTATTATTATTATTATTTTTTGCACTGCACTTTCCCAATCAGTGTTCTAACACTTGGTCTACAAGTAACTGTGGACTGTTACCCAGTCTGTTAAGTTGGGAGTTGGATATGTCTCGATGCTTTAGAGACTACCTATCCCTACCTTGGGATGACCAGATGATAATAACTATAGCACTACTAAAACTTTTGATGGGAATCCATCTCTAGACATTGGGTTTCACCTACGTTTGCTGGTGGTTACATGTGTTGTTTTTTTTAGTAACACCTCTAAGATTGAAAGGTATCTTAACCTTGCACCTACTGAGGCTTTAAATCTTAGTTGTTTTGAGTACCTCTTTACTCTTTATCAGACCCCCAGGTTTATTGAGTTTTATATATCTGTATGCAGACAACATGACCCTGTATGTCAAATTGCCAGCTGAAAATATAGACCCACAAAATGTGGCGGTCTCTCTGGCGTAACCATCAATTGGGGGAAATCGGTTATCTTCCCATTGACGACAGTCACTGAACGGTTTCAATCGGAATATCTACTCTCCTGGGTAGAGAGCCCAGTGAAATATCTAAGTGTCTGGCTAAGCTGCAATATTGAGGAGCTTTGGGAATATAACTATGGGAGACTCATGGACTGGTTCAAAAGCTGGCTGGGAGGCTGGGCTGCATTGCTGCTGTCCTTGACGTGATGATTGGCAATAGCAAAAATGGTTGTTCTGCCCAAGTTTCTTTATGCGTTTGTCAACCTTCCGCTCCCTCTTAAAAACAAATTTCAGGCGCAGGTTACATTTGAATCTGATATCCCCTGCTTGGGCCAGAAAACAGCCCAGGGTCTCTTGGGAGACCTTGACATTGCCCTTTGAACAGGGATGCTTGGGGGGCCCAGACATCGAGCTGCACTACAATTGTGCCCAAGCCCAGTTCGCATTTTAATGGCCCCCTTGGTTCCACTGCTGCAACACCTTGCATTTCCATTTTCGGAAGATAAGGGCGCATGCCATAGACTTAGGAAGCTCCATCTCCACACTATGGATGATGCGTTCGCCGAGGGAACATTCATACTGCCCGACAGTGCATTGGCAGGGAAGAATATGGATTTGCTCGTCAGAATGTTGCATTACCAGACCCGAGCAGCGCTGCACGCCTGCTTTGCTTCTTTCACGATGATGCCCCCTACGTTCCACGGTCTGGAAGATTTCTTAAACAACCCATCACCACGCAAACTTATCACCCGTTTCCACACAGGCATGCTGCGCGAGCTCCAGTGTGCGCCCCTAGGGCGCGGCGGGAATGGGTGGAGATGCTGGGATCCCCCATAGAGGAGGCTAAGTGGGCATACTGCTGCACGCAGGCCAGGGAGCTGTCCCCTAACTACAGGTTAAGGTTGACCCACTTTCAAGTTTAACCATAGATTATGCAGGACACCCAAATGGCTACATAAAGCAGGCTTGAGTGAGGATGTGAGATGCATGAGATGCCGGGCCCAGGATGTGACCTTCTTGCCCCTGGCCTGGACCTGCCCAGAAATTGCACGATACTGGAAAAATATTTTTGATGTGCTGGACAAGATGTTGGAATAGCAGATAGAGCGCCCCCCCCCTGAAAATTAGTGGCTATGCTTCTGATGCTGGCCAAGAGGCAGATAGTGATGTGCTGGGGACGCTGCAGTAATCCACCTGCTGCTGACTGGCTTAAGGACACGGCGTTCTGCCATGGATAGCTGTCTGAATATGAATGAATGAATGATTACATGCTTGTATAGCACATGGCTACCCAAGGGCATCCCAGCGCTTTAGACCAGACACGAATCACCGCTCACTGAAAAAGAAAGGTCTTCAACCGCTTCCTGAAGGCAAGATGGTTGGATTCCAGCCGGATACAGTCTGGGAGCTGATTCCACAATTTGGCTGCGTGAAATGAAAAACGTCGGCCACCCATACGCATCCGTTTGACCCTGGGAACTATCAGCAAGTTTTTGTGATTAGATCTGAGAGATCGAGTGATATGATGGTGAAGAAACATAGGACCTAGGAGAGCCGGGCCAATGTCAATGGTTGACTTGTGGACCATAAACATGGCCTTAAACCGGACCCTCTCCTGCACCGGCAGCCAATGCAGAGCTTGCAATGCAGCCTTTGCAGAACTACGTTTAGGGACATCCATACGTAGTCGGGCCGCACAGTTCTGGACAGACTGTAAGATTTTAATAGTGCTAATAGTGCGCCCAGATAAACCGCGTTCGCATAGTCCAGACGGGATAAAATAAGTGTCTGGACAAGGAGGCGTCTAGCCTTGGGGGGGAGTAGGGCCAGAACCTTCCTTAGCAATCTAAGCAGACCATAACAAGTAGTGGCAACCTTGTGTGCCTGTACTTGAAAACCCAAACTAGGGTCCAGCCAAACACCCAAGCTCTTAATTTGGTTTTTAGGGGCGGGAGGGGGACCCAGACACTCCGGCCACCATGGATCTAGATTGATGGGGGCCTTGTACCCTAGCATCATGATTTCGGTCTTTGCCCCATTAAGCTTTAGGAAGGAGGAGTCCATCCAAGCCCGAACTTTAGTAAGACAGGGAGATAGATAATTCATCTCTGTCTCAGCTACGTCGGCGCGAGAGAGGGAAACAACCAACTGCGTATCGTCGGCATAGGTGACCAATTGAACTCCCCAGGGAAGAACCACATCAGCCAAAGACCTCATGTAGATATTAAACATGGTGGGGCTCAAAGAAGAACCCTGGGGAACGCCATATTGCAGGGGAATCTGTTTAGAGGTTGCTTCCTCCTCAAACACGGCGAAGGTTCTGTCAGCAAGAAAGGAATGAACCCATTTAAGGGCAGTCCCGGTGACTCCTACCTCCCTCAAGCGCTGGATCATGAGCAGATGGTTGACCGTATCGAAGGCTGCGCTGAGGTCCAACAGGACCACTGCAGCGCAGCCGCCAATGTCAACAATTTTTCTAGCCTCCTCGACCACGGCAACCAAAGCAGAATATTGGGAACTTATGCCTGCACAGGCTCGCCCTAGGGACATCTGGGTACCACTACAGACATATCTTAACTCCTACCCACAAGATCAAGATGAGACTCCCCCTTCAGTCTAAATGACCTTTATACCATAGCACAGGGAGCGAATGAGTAAGTTGGTCTACAAGAATATTCCCTTAGGAGGCCAGCGTTTCCCCTCCTCATTCCTCTCCCCTGTAGCACCTCCTTGTTTCCCCTTGTTCCCCACGGCCTTTATTGCTGCGGTTGCAAAGGTGACATTGGAACTGGGAAACTGGTGCAAAGTACTTCGGCAAGAGGATGAAGTTTAGTAATATTGATAGTTGGAAGCCTTTAGTCGATTTTATCTATGCCATCCTAGCATTTGTCACATTGCAAGCGAATGCGCTAATGTTGAACTGTGTCCATATTTGTAATCAATAAAATGAAATAAATACAAATTTAAAAAAAAGACGGAGGCCAAATGTTAGACTCTGTCTTCCAGGGAGCTTGTTGTTTTTCTAATTTGTTTTTATTTAACCATTTACAATACAAGAAAAGAGAAGGCGACTGGGACCAACACATTAGGGCATTTGTGTGTGAACTTATCTCGACATGCACATAAAGTGTAATTGCAGACCTAACTACAGGGAAAGAGGAAATAATTATACGGGGGGCAGAATAGGAAGATAATGGGGGTGTACCAAGAGAGGAAGAGGAAGCGACAGTAGGTGATGAATCATGCTTAGTATCAAAGACTTGCTCGTCTTGGAAAAGATCCCCAAAGGTGTGAAGACCATTCCGGGCCAAGGTACATTGTTCTAGCTTTTCATATGTTAATGGTAGCCAAGGGTTTGGAATAATGGGGAGTTCAGGAGAATATATAAAGTCGAAACCCAGCGCACCACTGAGCTTTTGCTATGCCCAGGATGTAGTGGACAATGTTTGGATGTCAGGGGGGTCCAACTTAAGACCCTGTGGCAGTAGGGTATTTATGGGTGTGGGAGCCGCTAGATTTTGTTCCTGTTTGGCATAGGGCAGTCTGGCTCTGCGTGAAACCAATGATGTGCAAAATTAGCTTGGGCAAGTAAGAAATATGTAGGACAATGCCCAGGTGTTTAGTGGAGTCGGCATACCATTTAAAGGGTTTTTTGCAAATAGGGAGAGTAGTAATGTCGGCTAATGGAAATAGGTCCGACTTCGCCCAATTGATGCAGAGGCCCGATAGGTCTCCAAACTGGACTATCTCCGGCACTGTAGAGGTCAGGTTGTCAGAGGAGTGTCGAATGAACAGTTGTATGTCATCAGCATACATTGAAATAAGGAGTGGCCCAGGTTGAAATTGAAGACCTAGATGCATGTAGCGCTCCTGGATGTGATGTATCAGGGGGCCCATGGCATTAATAAATAATAAAGGTGAATGCAGGCAGCCCTGTCTGCTGCCCAGGGATAAGGCAAAAGGTTTCACGATGGACCCATTAATATGAACACGAGCTGTGGGGCTTGAGTATAACAAGGAGATGAGGGCTGTGAATCTGCCAGGGATGTTGAGCTTCTGTAAAGGTGAATGGACGAAAGGCCATTCTAGGGAGTTGAATGCCTTTCACCATCCAAAAGGGCGACCACTATTGAAATGTCCGGTGACACCCTATTCAGAACGGAGAAAATAGTGCAAAGGTTGAGCGATGTGGATCTGTGGGGTATAAAACCCAATTGCACCGGACACAACTCTAGCAATAATCTATTAGCTGTCACTTTGGCAAGGATTTTATTGTACAAATTGAGCAGTGAGAGTGGCTCCATGTGAGGTCTTTTCCAGGTTTGAGAATTAAGGACATTGCCAGCTCCTGCATCATGAGATGGAGTATCCCACACTCACAGTCCTCCGTGTAGACCACCAGTAAATGAGGGATCAAGATGTTATTGTACGCTTTGTAAAAGGAGCCGGTGAGGCCATTAAGGCCAGGGGCCTTAGTGCCATCCAAGGAGTCGATTGACGGAGCTATTTCCTCAGCAGAGAATGTCTCCATCAGGAACTGCGATAGGCTGGTAGCGAGCCAGACCATGGCAATCTCCTCAAGGTAGGGCTGGTGTTCCGCAGTCCCAGACAACTGGCAGGAAGTGTACAAAGATGTATAATAGTAGATTTTTGTGTGTATTATGCTCTCGTTTTGTGTGACGCGGGTGCCGCCATCCAGGACAAGTTCTGTAATGTGTCCCATATCTTGAGGAGGGTGCAGGAGGCGAGCTAGTGTTTGTCCGGGCCTTTCGCCTCACCATAACATTGCGCCGCTGGGTATTTGCCAAGGAAGGAGACCTCCCTTTCGGCCAGATCGCAGAATTCTTCCAACATGACTATGTGCTTATGAAGGGGTGTTGGGGTGGGGAGCAGGGTGCTTCCAAAGTCAATAGCTGTGAGCGCAGCTTCCACTCATGTCAGGCTGTGTGAACTTTACACAGCAGCCTTGTGTGCAAATACCACTAATATATGCCTTGAAGACATCCAAGAGTGTGACATAGTGGTTGACAGAGCCTGTGTTGATCTCAAAGTACTCTGTTATGGAATCTTGTAGCGCGGATGAGGGGAAGGACCATCGATGTTCCCAGCCCCCACAGTATGACTGGTGCATGTTCAGAGAGTGTGTGGCAGCACCTTTACATCCCAGAGCCAGGGTGTGCCACCCGCCGAGATGAATCAATAGTCAACGACATCCACACTGCATGTGGTGCGGAGAAAAAAGTATAGCCTGGGGTGGTACTGGAGGATTCAAGGGCAGGGTCTAGGAGTATGTTCAGACCGCCACCCATGACAATGGCATTGGCCTCGTATTTGTCTAGCATAGTGCGTACGTTCTGGTAGAAAAGGGCGTCATCAGTTTTTTGGGTGTATACATTTAGGAAAAGTAGCTTCTACTCCAGCATTGTCCCTATCACCAAAAGGTAGTGGCCTTCACCATCCGCGATAGAAGTGTGGTTCTGAAATGGAAGGGTTTTAGGTATGAGTATGCAGTCCCCCCTGCAATAGGAGCTATAGCTGGGGAAAAATCGCTGTGGTCCCCAGGATGTGGCAAAAGTGGGTGATGACTGGAGGAAGGTGTGTCTGCTGTAGGAATGTGATTTTGACACCATATCATGTGAGGTATGATAGCACCATTTTGCCCTTCCAAGGGTTATTCAACCCACAGACATTCCATGTAAGTAGTGTCAGGTCCACAAAGCATATTGTCTCCCCCATCAGGATTTCGTTACATTTCTTTCTCTGACTTCAAACTGAAAAGATTTATGGGACACTAATGCTGGCTAGTTGGGGTGTTCTGTATGATGGAATTTTGTTTCTAGCACAAACCAAAATATCAGTAAATGAACTGTACATATTCTGAGTGGCGGAAATAAATATGTTAAAGCAATCAAAACAAATCAATACACTAGGTGAGGACATTTCCACACATTTTTGTTTGTGCGCTGTATGCTTTTATCACTAAAACTGAATGTAACTGCAAATGTACTGGTCATTTCATTGAAGATGCGTTGTCTGTATGGCAGTGCACCACTACATCATGCATACTCCACTTTACCTCACTCCGCTCTATCCTGCACCTCCACACCACTGAACTCTACTATGCACCAATCCATACTATATCACTCCACTCCACACTGCATCACTGCACACTACATTATTCCACTCTACACCCCTTCACTCTATACCTCTCTAGGACACTCTACGCCAATGCACTCTATCCCAAACTACTCTACTATGAATCACTGCATTCTTCGCTGCTGCAATCTACACCAATCCACTCTAATCTATTCTGCACCACTGCACTCTACTACACTGCATTCTATGACACTGTACTCTGTACCACTTCACTTTGAAACAATATACTCTACACCACTGCACACTACACCACTCTATTCCACTCTGCCCCATTCCACTCCATGCCACTAAATTGTATGCCTCTGCAGTCTACTCTGTGCCACTCCACTCTGCTGCGCTCTCACCCACTGCACTCTACACCACTGCACTCTGTGCCACTGCACTCTACGCCACTTTACTCAAAACCAATACACTAAATGCCACAGCACTTTATGCAATTTACTCTGCATCACCGCACTGTACACCACTATACTCGATTCTGCAGTGGTCTACTCTATGCCACTGCACTACACACAACTCTACTCTACACAACTGCACTCTACGTCCCTTTACATTGCACCACTATGCCACTGCACTTTACACTAATGCACTCTACACCACTCTGCTCTATAGCACTGCATTTTACAACACTGTTACCCTACCACACTGCACTCAGCCACTGGACCCCTTGCCACTCTACTCTGCCCACCTGCACTTTACTGTAACCATTCTACTCTGCGCCACTCTACGCCAATGGGCTCGATCGTCAATTCACTCTATGTCAATCCACTCTATGTCACTCTAATCTAAAATGCACCACTGTACTCTTCGCAATTGCACCACTGTACTCTGCACCACTCTATGCCAATCTACTGTATGCCACTCCACTCTATGCTTCTGCTACTGCACTCTAAGCCACCGCACTGTACGCCACTCTAATCCTCATCACTTTAATCTATTCTGCACTACTGCACTCCTCTCCAGTGCATTCTACACAACGCTACGCCACTCATGGTCGGCTTTATCGTTGGTGTTGGCTAATGCATTAATCTTTTTGGGAAGCCCGTACCTCTTTTTTTTTTTATTCCCTAACTACTACCCTCCTCTTTTGCCCTTCTCTCACATTTATTACCTTATAGCGCTACTTCTCCCAATGTAGAGTGTCAGACATCACAAACACATTATACAGAGGCAATAGGTCATACAAGTGTTTAAATCAATGTATAGGAAATGTTACTTAAGACAACAAATCACATATCATCCATACAGGTAGGCTTTATATGTTAAGACTTCTTGGTCTGGAGAAACAAAGGGGAGAGTTTATTACGTTTTCATGCAGCACAGTCCACAAGGTGCTTTGCTGTGTTGTGTGAAAAGTAGAGTGCACAACAGTAGCATATCTGCTAAAATATGGTGTTGTTGCTCTCTCCTCTAGTGCCAACCTACATAATGGTTGTTTTCCCCAATGCACACACCTATGCACCATAGTGCAAAGGTGTGTCTATGTTGTTGTGCATAGGTTTAAGTCATAAGTCATAAGCCAGGTTTTTAAGTTTTTACGAAAAGATAGGTGATTGGTGATTAACAATAGATGCAGGGGTAATTTGTTCCAGAGTTGAGGAGCAACATAAGAAAAAGACTGACATCCGTTACGTGACGTATGTACACGTGGCTGAACCAGGAGAGATTTAGAGCTGGATCTTAATGATCTTATGGGACGATACCAGATCCATCTTTTTGCAAGATATGCAGGACCGACACTGTAGAGTAGTTTGTGGGTCAGACTTAGCACTTTAAACGGCTTCTTTGGCGGATTGGGAGCCAGTGCAATTTTTTGAGGCTTGGAGCGGAGGCTGATCTGGGAGGAAGATCTAGCCCCAGTATAGCCGCAACATTCTGCAGTGCTTGCAGCTTAGAGAGTAAATTCTCGTTAAGTGTTACGAACAGTGCATTGCCGTAGTCCAAGCGGCTTATGATTGGACCCTGCACCAGTGGCTTTCTGGCTTCTAAAGGTAGCCATTTAAAAACAATTCGAAGTTTTTGCAAGATCCCATAGCAAACTCCTGATACTTGATTAATATGGGTCTTCATGGAAAGGGAGCAGTCTACGGTAATTCCCCGACTGGGAGGAGTCCAGGAGCCCATGTAATTCAATGTAGGTGGAAAGGCGATTATTCACCAGATATTCCAGTACCTTACCAAAGTAGGGAAGTAAGGAGATAGGGCGATAGTTTGTCAGGAGGATCGGATCACTAAAAGGCTTTTTTAAAATAGGCTTGACCAGGGCATGCTTCCAACTGGTGGGAACCTCAAAGGAGGTTTTAAAGATGTTGGTGAGAGAGCTGGCCAATAATGGAATAATTTCCGAGCAATTGCGGGGGCAAAAAAGGTCAAGAGGAGAGCCAGATTTAATTTTTCTAAGACCTTCCAAAACTTCAATGGTGGTAATGGGCTCCAATTCTGTAAGGGACGGTGTGCCCATGGCTTCCTTAATGGGGGCATTATGGAATAGATCATTACCATATTGCAATGGGTCTTGACTGGGTTCCGGAAAGGCGGAATAGATTGATTTAATTTTATTGTCGAAGTAGAAAGACAAAGAATCAACCCATTCCTGAGTAGGGATAAACACAGATTGTTCCGCCGGGGGGGAAATGAATTCATTTAGTATTTTATAAAGCTCTTTGCTAGAGTGGGCCGCTTTGTTTATCCTTTGAGTAAGATAGTTTTTTTTGCAGATTTAATTTTTTTAACGTAGATAGAGTGTGCCAGTTTATAATTCTCACGATTCTCCAGTGTATTAGTTTTTCTCCACAGGCGTTCTGCTATTCTGCTGGTCTGGTTGTCTTTTTTCGGGGCGGCAGTAAACCAGGGGGAAGCAATGGATTTTACATTGACACTAGTTATGGGTATAATCTTATCCAGAGTTTTCACAATGGAAGTTTCTAACTGAGTTAGCATTTGTTCAACATTATTCATTTGCTCTGTAAGAGGTTTAAAATATGTTAAAAAAGCCTCTGGGGTCATTTTACGCCATGGTCGAATTAAAGCTGTTTTTTTTTTGTTTCTGAGAATCGTCACATTGGGTTTGGGAAGACTAAATTTTAAAAGAAAATGATCAGTCCAGATCATAGGAAGCGGGGCTTCGTTAATTATTTTAGGCAAATTAGTAAAATTTAAGTCCAGGGTGTGGCCGGCCCGGTGTGTTGGACTTTATACTGGTAGAGTATCCTTCCAGCACTAATGCTATGCTTTGACAACGTTTAACACTTTACCAATTTTTAAGTGTGCTGCACTGTACAGAAAACATACAAAGTTGGAAAGGTTTGGAGAAAGTAAATCTTTTCTCCAACTTTGAGGATGCGTAATTGTATAGGTATGTGAGTCAGAATCCATTGGTGGGGGCATAGGAATGATCATGTAAAAAAGCATGGCATGCCTTCTTTTCACTAATTAGCATATAGTACTACTTATGTTACCTTAGGGCTACTTTCCAACAAAATACATGTCTTGCATTAGAAAGTGAACCCCAAAGCAACACTTTGCAACAGGTTTGCTTCACTTCTGTGATGAACACCAAAAGTGTTATTAAACTAGGCCATTAAACTCATGATTTGAAATTTAACACAATGATTGGGGTGTCATACTAACACAATTGAATTAGTACTTAATATAACCTATTTTATAAATGTTAGAATAGTGAACGATTAAGGGAAAAAAGCAAAACGATTCTAAACCTATGCTATGTAATTTGCATACAGCAAACAAATGATGGACAGAATGCTGACAATGCAAACATTCTCCCCCAATCAAAAGATCTGGGTTAAATCCATTGTTCTTTTGCCCACTACACCACGCCAGTTTAGACCCAGCCGTATGCAAATCAGTCTTGACCCTGTGCCTTGTTTGCTGTAACACTTTTCGCCCTAAGTGGGATGGGTATTCCCTGACGTGGGTCCCTTGCTTTCTGTGCCACTGGATTCAAGCTAGCCTGGCTGAAGAAGGGTGACATGCCCTGAAACCGGTCCCAGGATGATTGTTTCCAGTCCAGGGAGGACCTGACCTGGCAGTTCGGTCTGGACTTTTTCCCAAGGGGCACAGGGTCAAGATTGATTTGCATTTGGCTGGGTCCAACCTGGGGTGGCATAGTGGGAAAAATAACGATGGATTTAACCTAGATCTTTTGACTGGGGGAGAATATTTGCATTGTCAGCATTCCGTTAATCATTTGTTTGCTGTAACACTTTTTGCCCTATGTGGGATGGGTATGCCCAGACATGGTTCCCTTGCTCACTGTGCCACTGGATTCAAGATAGCCTGGCTGAAGAAGAGTGACAATCCCTGAAACCATCCCAGGATGCTAATTTTCGGTCCAGGGAGGACCTTGCGTGGCAGTTCGGTCTGGACTGATCCCATGGGGCACAGCGTCAAGATTGATTTGCATATGTCTGGGTCCAAACTGGGGTGGCATAGTGGGCAAAAGAACGATGGATTTAACCCAGATATTTTGACTGTGGGAAAATGTTTGCATTGTCAGCATTCCGTCCATCATTTGTTTGCTGTAACACGTAATTTGCATAGAGCAATTTGGTGCCAGTTCATTGCTCAATGTGCTATATTAGAAGTCTTGTAACATATGAACTTCAAAGAACAAAACAATCTCTGTGACAAAAGCAGTACCCCTCTGAGCGATCTACAGAAATACAATTGTGTGGCTTTATCATGAGTCAAAACTGTAACTACACAAATCATAGCTCTCTCCATTCAATGCATTAACCACCAGAATTACCATGTTGATATTAGTCCCTGAAAAATGGCATACGCAAAAGGATCTCTACGGCTGTTCTTAGTTTGCCTCAGCATTTCAACGGCCAACTCCTCGACCTTGACACCCAGTGTGATGGCACTGGTTGCACAGTCCCAAAAACAGCACTGACCGTTTAAATAATAAAATGCAGCAAAAATCAGGGTTCAGTGGGCCCCTTTGGCATCTTGGCCCAGTGCCACTGCAGCTGCTACACCAATGGATGCCAGGCATTGGCATGCAATTTACTTAAACAACTACTAAAGCAGGGGTAGAAATTCATAAAAATGACTGTGTGAACTGGGTTGCCACCTTTCCCAGATTGTGTACTAAGGTGGAAAAAACAGCTTAAGGCGATTTTCCTATGTTTTGTGTCATAGGAACATTAAAATACTAGTCTGTCAGGTGCTGACCCTAACTGAACTTAAGCTTCAAATATAATAAATATTACTACCATGAGCCAGTCTGGCCTTTAATACAAGAGTGGAACTCGGATCTACGTGCCACTGCAATCATCATGTTACTGATAGAAAAGGTTTTCTTTGCCTACTGGCCAGTTCCCAATATACAGCTGTACCATCCACTACAAATGCACTGCAGCTTGCCAACCGTCATCATGTGAACACAGTTGGCCCTTTTTTATTTCCATGATGACAAACTTAGAGGAAATGAAAGAGGGACAACAGTGATCACGATGCAGTCTTTTGGGCGATGTGATCTGTGCCAATTTCGGAGCGCAAATGGCACCCCTGAGATTGACCATGGAACCGTTAGGGTTAAATGATAAATTGGACATGGGATGTTTTTTATAATAAAAAAGGAACATGAAACATCACACAACATGAATCAGTGTCTATAGAATACTAAGACAATCCATAAAGTTAGTAAAAAAAGACAACTAGATGTAAAATCAGAAACACCATATGCAGTGTATATCTTGGAATATGATAGAGATCATCTAGGTAATCTATTTAGGTGATTACGGTTTAGGTTATTTACTGTCATGTTTACAACTGCAACCTTCCTAAGTAGGAATATGCTCATTAGTAAGATGACTAATGGACCATCTTCGTATATTTTTCAATCCTGACATATAATGACATGTTGTAAATAGAGCATTTTTGACAGCAAGCTTCATTAATAAGCGCATAAAGTTTTCACATTTGAATCAATAAGAGCAAAGTAAACAGATCGATATAACTATCACTTCCTGTTCTTAAGGAACGTATGTTGAAGGTAGATCAAAACCGTTCCAATATGGCGCCCAAAAATGCAGAAACAAACGGACCCTCCCACGAGAGAAAATCATAAACGCACACAATTCCCTCGAGACTTTGACATACTGAAGTTTACGAGCAGTGCGAACTAGAGACCGAGAAGCTACAGCTAAGAACACAAACTTAAGCTGGTGGGTTTATTTAGCGGTAAACAGGCATATTGTGAGAGAGTGTTTTCCTACAAACTATAGAAGTAAAATATTGACGCAAATTTCACGTTACACTTTTAGGCTACTAAAAGCAGCGAACACAACGCCCACCTAGAAGCACACGAAAGAAGGTGACCCTTAGTATCAGGTAAAATAGAATAATAAGTAAAAATATTTTTGTTAGAAAACATCAGCGTCGAGCAATAAGTAGAATGTCACATTGGATTTATTGAATTTTTACAGTTCTCTGCATATTTCTATCGCCCAGCTGCACACCACCCAATACGAACATAACACCGAAAGATAAGGTAAAAGGAATATTGTTTTAATTTACCCATGTACTATTGAAACGCTCCATACGTAAAGTCTCCAATCAAGAAGCCAGTGTCTAAAAAATCTTTTGAAAACTCAGTTTTGAGGATGAAATTAACGGTCCCAATGTATTATTGATTCAACTGTGAAAAAATCTTGAAGGCAACATATTTAATGTGGCGAGTCAAAAATGGTTATAAATGACTGATAGATCTTAGTATTTTTTTGAACTTGATTCAACGATGAGTATAAGAGATTACCAATATTGGTCCCAATGCATAATTTATGCAACCGTGCAAACAACATACCTAACGTGGTCAATCAAAAGATAGCAATCACATTACAAGTGATAAGATATTGATACAGAATGCAGAGTCGAGATAAAGATGCTAGAAATCATGTTTTGACACGTTACTTTGTTGATATATCTCAGTATGTTTGGAACTTGATGCGATGACTAGAATAAGAAATTACCAATATTGGTCCTAATGTACCATTTATTCAACCGTGTAAATAACATACCCAATGTGGTCAGTAAAAAGACAGTAATTGTATTATAGTGAGAAAATATATATACAAAATTGCAGAGTTCAGATAAAGATGCTTGACATTATGTTTTGATACGTTACTTTGGTGGTAGATTTGAACCTTAAAGTGTCCTTTAAGTACAAAAGCTAAGGTAAACAAGTAATTACAGTGAAGTATATTGTGACATATATGTATTCTTTTCACAGGAAGGCCCCTGAAGAAGGGACAGGGTCCCGAAATGCATCGGGCCATTTAAACCTCAATCGTCGGTAAACAATTGTTACGGGCTGTGTTAAAGTGTGAGCCAGATCACACCAAAGATTAACTGTACATGAACTGTATATTATACGTTATGATATCTATATGAAGAAAAGATATATAAAAAAGTAAAAAAGAAGAAAAAGAAGTGTTTATCACACAGAAAAACAATATGGTGAATAAAACAAAGAGAAAATAATGAATAATTGAGTAAAATTGTGTATATTACTTCAGTGATTAGTTTAGATAAGTAGTTGAACGTAATCGAGCTGTGCATCAGGTCAGGGAGTAACAGATGTTTACTACCCGCTTCCAGAAGACCCCTGAGATTGACACCTGGTGAGGTGGGACTAGTCGCACCACCCTAAAGCCATCACTGATGCCACTCTACTCTATACCTCTGCACTCTACCCTTCATCACTCCACTCTATGCAACTTCACTCTACTGTAATGCAATCTACTGAAAGCCACTGTATTCTACGCTACTCTACTCTACTCCACTTTGCTACACTCCACTCTATGCCATTGCACTCTATGCGACTGCAATTTGCTCTGCACCACTCTACTCTACGTCATTGCACTCCATGCCAATGACTTTCCACTACTTCCCTCAAAACCACTGCACTCTACGCCAATCTACTCTGCACCAGTGTACTTTACGCTAATTCACTCTAGTCCACTCTATGACACTCCACAATACTCCACTTTATGATGCTTTACTCCATTTAAATCTACTCCACTCTACTCAATGCCACTCCACTCTACAACACTCTTCTCCACTCTATCCCACTCTTCAACACTACTCTAATCTACCAAGCTCTACACAACTATGCCACTCCATGCTATTTTGCTCACTTTGTTCTATGACACTCTACTCCAGTGCATCACCTGAGCATCACCTCCGCAGCAGCACAGCACCGCCTCAGTCTGCCCTCGGAATCTGGCATCTGTGGATTGTCCCCTAGTGTCCGTCCGCTGCTCATGTTGTAATTCAGGTACTATTTTACAGCCTCTTTCCCCCCCCACCCATAACCCAAAAATGCTATAACATACAAGCATTAGAACAGGCAGGAAGAGTTACCATCATTGCAAGGACAAAAAAACTATCATTATTTTAATTATTTTTTTAATTGGGTCGTTCAGTTGTACATAATGTCTGTTTATTTATATTTCAGGTAACAACAATGCTCACAACACTTTTTTTGTGTAACTTTTCAATATGCTGCACAGCAGCCACACTTCTCTACAGCATAGTTTAATAACATCGACAAAGCCAATAGCTGTTGCTAAACACTTATGAAGTCCCAAAGGCTAGACCAATTGGCTATGCCAATGCTTGTTGAAGTTGCGTTACTTGAGTATAAATAAGGCTTGTCTTGCGTGTTTTTTGTGGATTGAAATAAGGCATGAGTTGTGTGATTTTGAGTGAGCAATTGTCTTGCAGCACGGTGACTTCTGTCTTAATAAACGGTTTTGTCTTTCACCAGCGCAACAATCACGTTGAAGATAACATTTAGAATTGCATTGTAAATGTTCACTTGATATGGTAAAATTGTTTTAAGCTATGTTTGTTGGAATTTTGTGTTGGTTGTCTGCTGAAGGCATACTTCAAGGAGTCAAAAGCTATAGGTTTGGTTCCTCTGAGTCCTTAATGATTTGTTTGCTTATGAACTAATTAGAGTTATGTTTTTGATTTCTTTTTGCACTGGAAATAGACACACAGACTTGGAGATAGATTTGTGCTGGTCAGAGATTTATCTTAGTGAGGCGGAAAGTTTACTTTTAGTGATTTCATTTGTGGTGCATTTGATTCCCTTGTATTTCGGTAGGCAGACAAAGTTTCTATTTTTTTTAATTTGTAGCTTTGCCCATTCAGGCCTTGACTTGGGATTGAATTGTGATTGGTTATTTACTTTTGTTGCTCAGCTTATTTTGATTAAAAATGAATGCCACCTTGAAACATTCCACAGCTGCTGTTTGTGAAGGAGATTAAATGCTCCCTGAAGGGTCACCTGGTCATTATATATCGATCCATTCTGATGTTCTCACTGGCTTAGGGATCCGTTAATGGCACAAGATTACTGCTGATGGTAAACATATGCACTTTCCTTTGAACGGTACTTTTAGTGTGAGGAAGATTGAGTATCTGAGGCATTCTATGTATGAGTTGAAAAGACGGCATATACCTGAATTGTTCGAGGCATTGAATGAATAGGGTTTTGTGGCAAATGAGGAGCATAATAAAATGTTGAAGATTCAGGTTATAAAAGCGGTGAGTCATTGGGGAGATGCTAGAAGTTGATTGCAAAATAAAGCACGGAGAGAGGAGATACGGTTGAAGCAGTGGGAGTATTTCCTACAAATGTAAAGAGACAGACAAAAAGAAAATACCAAATAGTGACAAAAATGAAATTAAAAATGAGAAAGAGAAAGAAGAAACAGAATCACTTTCTAGTGATACTTAGGATGAGGATGACAAAAAGAAGGGATAGGTGGTGCACTGCTAGTATAATCGTAGGTACATGTAGGTAAAAAAGTATGGGTGCACTCGAGGGTAGCGTTACCGTCAACGCTTAGTCACTCAGAACAAGTAGTGTCAGCATGGAACATGCGAAAACATCCCCTAGTTGAGGCACACCAAAGGGGGATCAAATGAGTGATTCCAAAGTTTCTGAGATGGTTTATAAAGTTTTAATGTTCAAAAAGTAGTGCAGTCGCAACTTGTCACTGATATTTAAATCATATCGATGATGTTAGTTGAATGCATACATTATCAGTTATGTGGGAACGAACTCCAATGCATTTCGGGCATAACTGCCCTTTATCAAGGAGAGCTGAAAGAATAAACATGAGCCCAAATTAGGGTAGAGAAAATGGATGAATTTACAATGTGAAAGAACACGAAGACGTAGTTGGAGCATTAACACGCTAAGTGTTTAAAAGTGCAACGGTGATGTGAACAGTGCTTGTCAAATAAAACAAAATGGTAAATGATAACAATGCCGAAGTTTCTATTTATAAACGGACTGCGGGTGGAAGCGTGCTCGAGCTGGAGAAAGCAGAAAGTGAGTCAGGGTAGAAGTGCGCGGTGTGAAAGACGTGCCTAATCATATGGTGACAGCCTAGAGTGAAAAACAATGAAAATAAATGATGCTACATTGAAAGGTAAAAGAAGCCGTTTTAAGCAAGATCGCCAGAGATGGAGGGTGAAAAGAGCCGACGTTAGCTCACTCTACACCTCCATACCCCATCAGGGAGGAATAGAAGCAATCGAACAAGCTCTTCTTCATAGTAGCATCGATACCCCTATGCAAAGCTTCATCATGGAGCTCATGATGTTCACATTGTACCATAGTTATTTTCAAGTCAACGATCAATGGTATCTACAACTATCCGGAATGGCTATGGGAAACTGTGCTGCCCCCACGTACGCCAACATCTACATGGAGAATTTTGAGAATAAATACATATATTCAAACCACAACTTTTTTGAAAAAATCAGAATGTACGTCAGATACATCGAAGACTTATTTTTCATATGGACTGATACTAAAGAATCACTCATGACAGCCCTCATTGATCTCAATACTAAAGATCCACGCATCAATCTCACATGGCTTACAAGTGACACTGAAATATCATTTCTTGATGTTCACATCAAAATCACCGAGCATGGATTCAGCACTGATTTACATCGCAAAAGCACTGATCGTAACAATACGTTACACTTCAATAGCTTCCATCAAGGATCCCTGAAAAGACATTTCCCATTTTCTCAAATGCTTCGCCTTCGACGCATCATTTCTGATGAACCAACCTTTCAACATAGAATTCAGGAAATGTATCATCGATTTCAGGATAGAGGATATCCTGAAAACATCCTCAAGGAATCTCAAACCAAAATCATGTGCATCTCTAGACACGACAGTCTTCTAAAAAAACCTAAAGAAGCCCAAGAACGCATGGTTTTAGTATCCAAGTATTCTACAGCAAGCCACAAATTCAAAAGCATCATTTTAAAACACTGGCCAGTGTTACAAATGGAGCCTGACTTTCAGGACATTTTTCAAATTCCCCCAAGATTCGCCTACACCCGGAGTAAGAATCTAAATGAAAATAGAAACTTCGGCATTGTTATCATTTACCATTTTGTTTTATTTGACAAGCACTGTTCACATCACCGTTGCACTTTTAAACACTTAGCCTGTTAATGCTCCAACTACGTCTTCGTGTTCTTTCACATTGTAAATTCATCCATTTTCTCTACCCTAATTTGGGCTCATGTTTATTCTTTCAGCTCTCCTTGATAAAGGGCAGTTATGCCCGAAATGCATTGGAGTTCGTTCCCACATAACTGATAATGTATGCATTCAACTAACATCATCGATATGATTTAAATATCAGTGACAAGTTGCGACTGCACTACTTTTTGAACATTAAAACTTTATAAACCATCTCAGAAACTTTGGAATCACTCATTTGATCCCCCTTTGGTGTGCCTCAACTAGGGGATGTTTTCGCATGTTCCATGCTGACACTACTTGTACTTAGGATGAGGATGACATTTTAAATGATTTGTTGAATTCAAGACCACCTCCATATAATGATGATTAAACTCCGCAAGTACAGGAGAAAGGAACTGGAGAATCAAGTCTTGCTTCACAAGCCTCAGAATCTAGTATATCTGCTAATGTGTATACTAGTGTGCTTATTGGTGTTGGAGTTCTTCCTAATACCAGTAAAATGGTGGTATTACCACTCTGTGAGTCAGAGTAAATTGATATTGTCAGACTTAAAATTGAATTGGGTGAAATTATTAAAAGTACTGTTAATGAAGTCATAGTACTATTCTATACTGAAAGAAATTTGAGATAGTTGCGTAAAAAAGCAACATGGCATGTATGTTGTCTATATGATAAGCTTGACAAATTGGCAGATAAATCTGGTGTGGATTTGAAAAGAAAGAGAGTGCAGAGGAATTATAGAATGGAACTGAATTAAAGTGAAATATGAAAAGGGGGACATGTCAGCTTGGGAATTAATGTGTACGAATTAATAAAACTAATAGATTTTTGGAAGAATTTGAAAGGTTCCAGAGAAAAATGGTTGAAGAAAGGGGAAAGTAGAAACAAAAGGAAAAAAATCAAGAAAAATGAACTAGTATGCAGGATTCTAAATTTGAAGTGGTTGCGGGATTCCCTTTGAGAGAATTAAATTGAGGTGCATATGTTCACATGCCCTGGACAAAGTATGATCTCTTGACATTTATAAATATTTTTTCCAAAGCTTCGAGAAGAACCAGACAAACTGTATACAGAAGTAGAAAGTGACAATTAAAAAAGTTATTTATATTTATTTTAATACATTGTCTGAGATTATCATTCTTAGACATTTGTTGTTGGAGTGGAAAGCTGTTGCAAATTGGCTAAATGAAGAACCTCCAAGAGTTCAGCCTCATAGTGGTCCATCGCTTATTGTAATGAATAAATATAAATGAGTGAATGAGCATTTAAAGACTAAAGTTCCACAAAAAGAAATACATTGTTAAAAAATTATGAGGATGACACATAGCCTAAATAATCAGTGCATGCCTACTATAAGAGATTAATGTAAATAGACAGCTCACTAGAGTTGATGACTCTGCAAAAGAAGGTGCCCGAATCTTTGTGATCAAGACTTCTTTGAAATTGGCAATGTAGAAATAGATCTTGCGTTTGAGCAAATATTTAGTAAATGGGGCTTAGGTTCTATTGTGAGTCATCCGAAAATGATTAAGCCTATTAGCACTACTTAGAACAGTGATGAAAAGAGTGTGTATAAGTTGAGTGATGTGGTTCATGGTTTAGTGTGATTGAAAACGGAATTTCAAAGGTTGATTATTGGCTTGGTGATGTGGGTGCTGAAATGATCAAAACAAGTTTATTGCCACTAATAAAAATCATATCGTGTGTAATAGGTTTACCATTTATTCTTAGGTTGTTTGGAGTAATATTTTGTAGCAAGGGTTTGTGGTGGGCCTAAGAGAGAAGAAATGACAACTGATAACAAGAGAAAAAGGAGAGAATACAAAATGGAGGACATCAAGGTCAAAGTGTTTGATGAACTACAGCAATAGGAGAACTTCTAGGAGGAAAAAGCAATGTGTGAATTACGAAATGTTTTTTAGTGTGGTTTCGTGATTATGATTATTATCAGAGGGAAGGATGGAGGACGCAGATTCCACAATTAACAAATCTGGTCTTTCAATTAATACTAGAGTTTTCAAAATTGCAATGTTTATACTGTGTTTAATATATTAAATATGCCAAGCTTGACATAGGTAGTCCTTGGCCTACTTGAGTCTTCAAATTGCATCTTTCAAATGCATGTGAGGCACAGTGCCTTACACAATCTAGTTTTCACCATCCCTGCCTGTGACCTTGATTATTTGTACAAAGTACAGTTTGCTCTATAGTCTTGCTTGTACTTTAACATTTTCAAAATGTATAACTTTCTGTTCCTGCTCCAAGATTTTTAGAGAGCAGACTCCTTGCAAATCAGAACAATGTTCATGCTATTTCCTACCTTTACTAAGCAGTCCTTATGACAAATCCTCTTGTCTCTTCTTTGCCTTGTGCTACACTTTATTCAATGCTGGCTATACATTAGATTAGGGCGTAGTGTCACCTGCCAATGATAATTTACATTTATTTGCATGTTAAATATTTTGAACAAAGTTCTTTTTGCCTTCTGTTTCGATTCTTAATTTTTAAAATAACCCTTCATGGTTTTTACCTCAAACTTTGCATTACATAATTTTTCCTTTGTGGAATTCCTCTGCTTTTTCTCCGGGTTTCCATGATTGATGCTTATGGTCTTCATTTTAAAGACTCATACATAGCACCGATCCATCAATCAGCCCTTTTAATGCCGAAAGCATGGACATATAACTCCCATCTAATTTACATGTTACTGGTTGCGGCTGTCTGTAGAGATACTGGGGTATTATTCCAGATCCTTCCTTATTAAAGGTGTCCTGGCTGCGGGTGTAAGGAGAGCCACAGGAGATAGTGAACTGGTCAACCAAGTAAGGGATGCCATTCGTGATATATTTGTAGATGTTGCTGCTGGTTTTCAAGATGGTTCTGGCCAGCAAGGGTGCTTATGAAATTCCATCAGGGTGAAGTAATGTGGTCATATTTCTTAAGGCCGTAATGATGCATAGTGTATTTCTGTAGGATGTATCTGTGGGGCAGTATGATTTAAATCTAAAATTATTTTTTCTTTACCTAGTACAAGATCAATCAATCAATCAATCATAACATTTGTATAGCGCGCTACTCACCCGGAAGGGTCTCAAGGCGCTTGGGGGAGAGGGTCTGCTACTGCTCGAACAGCCAGGTCTTGAGTTGTCTCCTGAAGGCGAGATGGTCCTGGGTCAGTCGAAGGTGGATGGAGAGGGAGTTCCAAGTCTTGGCCGCCAGGTAGGAGAAGGATCTGCCTCCGGCGGTGGCTCTTCGGATGCGTGGAACGGCGGCGAGGGCGTGGTTGGTTGATCGTAGCTGGCGGGTCGGAGTGTAGAAGGTCAGGCGGTCGTTGAGGTACTTGGGGCCCAGGTCATGGAGAGACTTGTGTGCGTGGGTGAGGAGCCTGAACGTGATCCTCTTGTTGACGGGGAGCCAGTGCAGGTGCCTCAGGTGGCCGGAGATGTGGCAGCGACGGGGATGTCCAGGATGAGTCGGGCGGCGGCGTTCTGGATTCGTTGGAGTCTTCTCTGTAGCTTGGCTGTGGTTCCGGCGTAGAGGGTGTTTCCGTAGTCCAGACGGCTGGTGACGAGTGCCTGGGTGACCGTTTTCCTGGTTTCGGTAGGGATCCATCGGAAGATCTTGTGGAGCATGCGTAGGGTGTGAAAGCAGGATGAGGAGACGGCGTTGACTTGTCTGGTCATCGAGAGGGAGGAGTCCAGAATGAAGCCCAGGTTGCGTGCATGGTCTGTTGGCTTGGGAGCGGTGCCCAGGGCGGGGGGCCACCAGGAGTCGTCCCAGGCGGAGGGCGATGGTCCCAGGATGAGGACTTCCGTCTTGTCTGAGTTCAGTTTCAGGCGGCTGGTCTTCATCCACTCAGCGACGTCTTTCATCCCTTCGTGTAGGCTGGTTCTGGTGCTGTCGGGGTCCCTGGTGAGGGAGAGGATCAGCTGGGTGTCGTCGGCGTAGGAGATGATGTTGAGGTTGTGCTGGCGTGCGATGGCTGCAAGAGGTCTCATGTAGACGTTGAAGAGGGTGGGGCTGAGTGATGATCCTTGCGGAACGCCGCAGATGACTTCGGTGGCCTCGGATCGAAACGGGGGGAGACGAACTCTCTGTGTTCTTCCGGCGAGGAACGAGATGATCCACTCCAGTGCCTTCTCCTGGATGCCGATGTTGCTGAGGCGTTGAATTAGGGTGCGGTGGCAGACCGTGTCGAACGCTGCAGAGAGGTCCAGGAGGATGAGTGCCGCTGTTTCCCCGTTGTCGAGCAGGGCTCGGATGTCGTCGGTGCCTGCGATCAGGGCGGTCTCGGTGCTGTGGTTTGCTCTGAAGCCGGACTGTGAGGGGTCAAGGGATCCGTTCGTCTCGAGGAAGGCGGCCAGCTGTCTGTTGACGATCTTCTCGATGACTTTGGCTGGAAAAGGGAGGAGCGGGATGGGGCGGAAGTTCTTGAGGTCGGTGGGGTCCGCTGTAGGTTTCTTCAGTAGGGCGCTGAGCTTGGCATGCTTCCAGGTCTCCGGGAAGGTGGCGGTGTTGAAGGAGGAGTTGATGATGTTTCGGAGTTGGGGTGCGATGGTGGAGTCGGCCTTGTTGAAGACGTGGTGGGGGCACGGGTCGGTCGGAGATCCGGAGTGGATGGTGTTCATCGTGCGGGCGGTGTCTTCGGTGGTCACTGTGGTCCAGGTGCGGAGGGCGGTGGTGGGGGGCGTTGGTTCGAAGGTTGGGTGCGTGGGTGGTGCGCCAAAGCTGTTGTGGATGTCGGCGATCTTGAGGTGGAAGAACGAGGCGAGAGAGTCGCAGAGATCCTGTGACGGAGTGATGTCGTTGTTGCCGGTGCTGGGGCTGGAGAACTCCTTGACGATGCTGAAGAGTTCCTTGCTGTTGTGGGCGTTGCTGTCCAGTCGGTCCTTTAGTGATTTCTTCTTGGAGGTGCGGATAAGCTGGTGGTGCTTTCGGGTGGCTTGTTTGAGGGCGGTCATGTTGTCAGTGGTCTTGTCAAGGAGCCAGGCTTTCTCGAGGGTGCGGCAGTTCTTCTTGGAGTCCTTGAGTTCGTCGGTGAACCAGGAGGCCTTCTTGCATCTGGGCCTGCTGGGAGGGTTCTTCAGTGGAGCGAGGTCGTCGGCGCAGGCGGTCAGCCACTGTGTGAAGTTGCGGGCTGCTTCGTTGGGGTCCGTTGTGTTGGCGGGCGGGCTCTGGCTGAGGGAGGTGGTGAGCTGGTCGGCGGTGATCTTGCTCCAATTCCTGTGAGGTACCTGTTGCGGGTGGTGGTGGGTCGTGGTTCTTTTGAAGCTGAAGTGGACGTAGCTGTGGTCGGTCCAGTGGAGTCCGGTGGCGTGGCTGAAGGTGATGTACTTGCTGGAAGAGAAGACGGGGTCAAGCGTGTGGCCGGCGTAGTGGGTGGGGGTGTTCACCAGTTGCTTGAGTCCGAGGTTGGCGAGGTTGTCCAGCAGGGCGGAGGTGTTGCGGTCCTTGATGTTCTCCAGGTGGAAGTTGAGGTCCCCCAGGAGGATGTAGTCGGCGGAGGGGAGGGCGAGTGGGCTGATGAAGTCGGCGATGTCTTCGCTGAATTGTGTGCGTGGTCCCGGGGGTGTGTAGACGAGGGTGCCTCTGAGGGTCGTCTTAGGGTCGGTGTGTATCTGGAAGTGGAGGTGTTCCGCGGTGGCGATGGTGTCGTTGGCGTCGGTCGTGATGCGGATGGTGTTCTTGTGTACGATGGCGATGCCTCCTCCGGTCTGGTTGATGCGGTCCCTCCTGATGATCTTGTACCCGTCTGGGATGGCGATGGCGATGTCGGGGGCTGAGGAGACGTTCATCCAGGTTTCCGTGAGGAAGGCGATGTCTGGTGATGTTGTGTCGAGGAGGTTCCAGAGTTCCACGGCGTGTCTGTGGACGGAGCGGGTGTTGAGCAGGATGCACTTCAGGTGGTTGCTGCTGGTGTTTGGCTTGGCGGGAGCGGTGCTGGTTCGGAGACAGGTGAACTTGCAGCTGTTGCAGGTGAAGGGTCCGTGGGTGCGTTTTGGGGTCGCTCGGCAGCAGGCGGGGTTCCGGCCGGCATTGAGTGCGTTGAGGGCGGCGGCGTCATAGGTCTGTCGGGTCGTCTTGCAGCGGCGAGGGCCAGGGGTCCTGTCGCTGGGCGCAGGCCAGGCGCGGACGGGCGCAGACGGGCTTGCCTTTGGCGTGCCTTCGGCGCACAATCGGCACGCCCGCTGCGCGTCAACGCTGCGCGTAAGCATGGGCGTCATAAGAAGGAGCAGGGAGGGAGGAGTAGCTGGGTGGCGGGAGCGGGGCGACGAATGGGCAGGGGAGGGCGGGCCGCAGGGAGGCAGCGGCGGGAAAGGAGGGCAGAGGGCGGGTCAGCGGTAAGGTGTGCAGCACATAAGATGTTTCAAGAAAATATGAAGTAAACAAAACACCTGAAATAGTTTGAATTCTAAAGAAGGCATCACTCAAGTCACTATAAAAATAGGCAATGGGGTCTAGTGACATAAATCTAAGTTCTGATACATTTACCTTTTTATTTGAAAGATTATAAACCACAGGTTAGAGTCCAATACAAACAAAAATTTATAATTTCTGGTTTTCTCTGACCTGACTGTGATTAGCATTCTGGGATTTTTAGTATCCTAAAATTACATTGTTAAATATGAAACTACCAGAATGCAATGATATGTAGGTTAATAGGATTCATTTAATGGCATTTACCCTGAGTTATGTCTACAAGGCCCTCATAAACCTGTTCCGCAGCCATCAAAAGTTTTAATACTAATTAGTCGATTACGCGTTAACAGTTTCAAAATACATTTCCTTTTTTATAAATCAGCATTATGCAGATTCAGTTAACAGTTTTGAAATATATATCCTTTAATCTGCATACAAAAATTCCTCTCAGTTTTTCAGCACACATGTAAGGCATGCAAATTTAACAATGTTGCAAGCCTGTCTCATTAACCAGTCCCTTTCCTTGGGCTTCACATTGCGGGCTGTTTCAAAAGTCCAGATGAGAGATGCCAGCCCTCTAGAGTTAAAACCTAGCCAGAAGAAAATCTGGATAAATGAGCAAAAGCTGTTATTTTTCAACAGGATGACCAAGGTTGATTTTCATATAGTTACTCCTGACATGACATGATTTGCAAAACAACGATAGCTTGAAATGGTTACTAGCATAATTACCAAGGGCTGAAATTATTTCAAGTATTCCGCCCATCTTCTTTTTAGATCTGGCTCGACAGTGCAGCTGTTATCAGTTGTTATGTGATTAATCTAAAAAAAAGAGCTTTCAGGAGTACTACGGAGAGGCGCTCACTTGTTGGTAGCCAGGAGTACATGTTTTGATTAGGCAGAAGTTGTATGCTTCCATAGAAAACAAGCATTGGAAATGCAATAGGTCTCAAATTTGCTTATGTTAGAGCTATTGGCGTGGTAAATGGCGTTGTAAATGACAATGTTATGGTTTGGTTTTTCAAACATAAGTAAAAGGCATTGTCATTTACAATGCCAGTAGCTTAAACTCTCACAAATGCGAGACCTATTGCATTGCAAATGCTTGATTTTTTTACTTTCCATCATACTGCACAGCAGCCGCGCTGCTGCACAACATGACTGAAATCATTGACAAAGTCAAGAGCTGTTTAGTAGGTGAGACCGGTAAGGCAATCATTTCCACCTTCACTTGTAGGGGTACATCTCACCATACACCAAAAGGTTTAGAGGGCTCCTCCACGCACAGGGCTGAAGCCAGTCCCTTTCCTGGCCACGGGTTGGCACAACACTATGCATAGAGTTAACATAGGGTAAAAAAACGTGTTCCCCCACAAGTCAGTGCTAATGCTGGTAGAAAATGCTCAAGCAAAATAACTACCACAAGGAAAGAGAATGACAACAATACAAGGGGCATAGAACTAAATTAAATTAGGCAGTAAAGGAGAAAGGCAGGCTTCAACCAAGAAATTGAATAAATTAAGATTGGGAAAGGAAATTAAAAGGGGCAGTGACGTTTGTGAAGAGAAAAATCAATAAGGCGTCAGCACAGAAAACGAATCAGGAGTGCAAGACAGGAGGAGAGGTGAAAAAGCAGAAAAAGAATGAGGAAAACTGTTGTCAAAAGAATCGCAAAGAAAGACAGTAGATGCAGGAGAGAGTAAGCCACGTGAGAGGGATTGAGCAAGTAAGAGCGATGGGGGGGTGTAAGGAAACCAGGAAGCCAGGGGAAAGGGAGGAGGGCAGAGCCGTGAGGGAGCGTGAATACACAGTTTTCCCTTATATGGTCTAATCCTTTCTAAGAATTCAGTGTCAAAGATCTGATCTGAGCCAAAATAGACAGAAACATTTTGTTGGTGCCAGTGCTGAAAAGTAGACCCTGGACAACTTTTCACATCTAAAACCACAAGTAAAACCATGGCTGCTGCTGAAGAACAGAAATTCTATGAAAGAAAAAAGCCGATTGGGAAATACAACTCTCTCTTTCATCTTTCTCTGCTTTCCTGATCCGAAAAGTGCATAGCTGAAAGTAAGCACTATTTTCACAGCCCAAATGTAGTACTGCATTGAAGAGTACCCACATAATCACAACACAATTAGGACAGTGTAAACAAGTAAAACAGCAATAAAACGGTGTAATAAAAGTCAAAAGTTGGGGGCGAGTTTGCAGAGCTGCCCTGTGACCAAGCCATAGCAAAGCTCCGAAGTAGCTCCCATTTGAGGAATGGCACAAGCCCAGAATGGGATAAAAGGGCTGGAGTTCAGAGGCATGCATCATGATACTTTAAGCATGCACTTGTAATGGTTCTGTGAACTGAAGAGCGCATTCCAAGCTGGAAAAGCCTGACGTGGCTCTGGCTCCCACCATATTCACAATTCAAAGATGGCGGCACTGCACAGCACTGGAGTTCCAGCCTGTGGAATTGCCCAGTCACAACTCGAAGAGTAGCCCTGCATTTTTTTATTGCATATTTAACAGGAACTGCCTTCAGATAGAATCCCATCCCAGCGTGGCAGTGGAGGAGGAGGAGAGCTGCCCAGAAGGCATGGGAAAGATTCACCCTTGTACCGATGTTACCCCCGATTAAGGATTCCTGCCATACATTACACCCCCCCTGATTGTTGAACCCGCCCATAACTGCACCAAGAATTGCCTAATTCCCTGGAGCAGAAGCACAACCTGTGATTTGCTTCCCAAGAAAACAAGTGCGCGCCTTCATGGCTGCCACAAGCTGCAAGACAACGGACAGCGGGAGGGGGGCGGGAACAAAGGCAACAGGGACACGGACAACGGGAAAGGGGGCAGGAGGATGGCCAACACGGCCAATGGGAGGGGGGTAGGGACAGGAAACTAAAAAGCCAACGCTTCCAAACTCGGCAGCTAGTGGTGAATGGCGGTGGAAAATAAACAAGGAAGTAGTCCCTAAATGAGTAGATAACGCCAAGCAGCGGAACTAAACTGTAGTTGGTCGGTGCTGCTTCCTGCAAAAGGGAAGCAAAACGGAAGTGACGTTTCGGACCACCAGCCAATGAATGAGCTTCATAGAAAGAGCAATGCCAGATTTAACCAATGCAAAGCTAAAAAACAAATATAAACACAATGGGTGGAGTTTCACCACTAATACTGACTACTTGATGCCTTGTAGAGGCAGCGCATGCGCTGCCTATGCGAGACCTAAAAAGTGCTCCCCCTTCTCATAGCTGTGATCATATTGCTTATTTATCATGCCGCTTTAGCCAGCTGCACTATGGCTGCCCGAGTTTAAACTTTCAGGGGCAAACTCACATTACATTGTAATGTTGTTAAAGTGTCTTAGATAAGTTGATAATTTAGGGCCCCATTAAGTTGGCAGTTGGAAAGCCACCCCGACCGCCATGGAGGCGGGAAACAACCGCCCGCCGGGACGGCGGATAAACCGGCGGTCAAATTAGGAACAACCGCCAAAAAAGACCGACCGTGGCGGTAGCGGGCCAACAAACACTGCCCTTTGCGGGCGGTGAGGTTCAAAAACTGACCGCGGCATTCGGAAACGCAGCGGAAAAGCTACAACCTGCCGCCAGCAAAGCGGAGACACCGCATGGGAAATTAGTATATCCCCGATGGTCCCGCGGTACGAACCTCTTTTTCTAACCGCCCACTGCAGTGAATGGGATAGCCAGCGGAAGAGCTGCAGCATGGCCACCGCAGCGGACGATCCACACAAAAAATGGTGGACGATGCAAAAACACCACAACAAAGACAAACATTGAACAAAAAAAAAGTAGCCGTGCCCCCCAAATACACAAAACACTTACAAATGAAATAAATACATGCCAAACAAAAACATACATTTTCCAGGACAACTTCCACAACACACCTGACATAAAAACCCCATTATGACACACCCACGCAGCTGAGTATAAAACCAGCCCCTTCACTGACCACAATCCTTTGCAACAATCCAGAAGAGAAGGGCACACACCAGACCTGACAGGAGAGGCAAGAGAACACAGCACACCCACCACCACCATCACCAACAATCCCCCAGCACATAACACCCCTCACACAAAAACACCACACCCATCACCCACACCCCTGCACCCACAAACACTTCAATCACCACACACCATGGCATCATAGAAAATGTCCAAATTCACAGAGAGTGAGTTGACAGTCATGGTCAGTGAGATAGTCAGAGTGCAACCCAACTGTTTGGTAGCCTGGTTCAACAGACACCTTTAGCCACAAGGACACAAATGTGGGAAAGGATAGTACAAAGGGTCAATGCAGTAGGGAACACCCCGCGATCCAAGAAGGAGATCATGAAGCGGTGGCATGATCTCAAGAGCGTTTTCAAAGAGAGGAGAAGCAAGAACCGGGAGCTGGCTAACAGGACTGGCGGTGGCCCTCCCATCCCTCAGAAACCATTCACACTATGGGAGAAGAAGGTGCTTGCCATACTGCATCCCGAGAGTCTCACAGGACTATCCGGGGGAGTGGAGGCTGGTCAGTACAAACAAATGTTAAACAACACATTGATATGTACTATATTGCACTTCCAGAAACACACACAACACACCAGACAAATCACATCCACCTGCACCACACACCCACAAAAACCTGTCCCACAGATCCAACAGATACCCACTCCCATGTACCCTAAACATCTCTAGCAATATAACCATGGGTGCATGAGCACAGGCAGCCTGCCCTAAAAACTCCCACAATGCCCCCAGTCCCACACCCCCTCCCTCCCAGGAGCACCTGGAAGCCATTGCATTGTCCACCAAACAAACTAACAGGTAGGTAGCCATCTTGCTGGGGATGCCTGTTTGGGGGGGAGGCCTGCACTCCTACTCCCACCATACCCCCATCCCACACCCCTGCATCATGGAGCACCCCCTCCCTCCCAGCAGCCCCTGGAAGCCATTGTATTGTCCACCCTCACCTCAGAGGTAGGTAGCCATCTTGCTTGTGTGGCCTGTTTGGGAGAGGAAGGCCTGCACTCCAGTCCCACCATGCCCCCTGTCCCACACCCCAGCAGCATGGAGCACTCCTTCCCTCCCAAGAGCCCCCTGGAAGCCATTGCATTGTCCACCAAACAAACTAACAGGTAGGTAGCCATCTTGCTGGGGATGCCTGTTTGGGGGAGGTTGGCCTGCACTCCTACTCCCACCATGCCCCCTGTCCCACACCCCTACAGCATGGAGCACCCCCTCCTTCCCAGGAGCCCCTGGAAGCCATTGCATTGCCCACCCTCACCTCACAGGTAGGTAGCCACCTTGCTTGTGAGGCCTGTTTGGGAGAGGAAGGCCTGCACTCATACTCCCACCATGCCCCCTGTCCCACACCTGAGCAGGATAGAGCCCTCCCCCACCCAGGAGCACTTGGAAGCCATTGCATTGTTCACCAAACAAACTCACAGGTAGGTAGCCATCTTGCTTGTGAGGCCTGTTTGGGGGAGGAAGGCCTGCACACATACTCCCACCATGCCCCTTGTCCCACACCTGAGCATGATAGAGCCCTCCCCCACCCAAGAGCACTTGGAAGCCATTGCATTGTTCACCAAACAAACTTACAGGTAGGTAGCCATCTTGCTTGTGAGGCTTGTCTGGGGAGGAAGGACTGCACTCATACTCCCACCATGCCCCCTGTCCCACACCTGAGCATGATAGAACCCTCTCCCACCCAGGAGCACTTGGAAAGCATTGCATTGTTCACCAAACAAACTTACTGGTAGGTAGCCATCTTATCTGGGCTGGCTGTTTGTGGGTGGAAGACCTGCATCACTACACACAACACCAATTGCATGGATTACATCGATACCTGACATGTACGAGTAATTGATGTACCTCTGCATCATGTAATGAGGCACAGTATTGCACTTAATAAAAATAGTGAAGATCACTCAATTGTGTAGTGTACTGACAGAGGATAACACGCAGCTAACAGAATACTTGCAGTGCCCAACACTGACCATTCCCCATCTAATCCACAGGATGACAAAGAACTCACTGCTGAGGACAACAACAACGACCAGCAGAGCCAGTCTCCACCCCCGGTCCATGGACTCTCGGATGTAGACTCCCAGGATACTCTGGACGATGAGCTCCAGGCTGGCCTATCCGGTGTGCCAGGGAGCAACAGGTCCCAGGACCCCATCCTCCCCACCACCACGTCTGCTGCAACAACAACTGCACAGCAGACCCCTGCAGTTATGGCATGTGCCTCCACCGCCGCCACCTCCACCACCAGTGCCACGTGCAGCACCCTCCCTGTCCCAGGGGATGACCAGCCCACACCAACAACTGTGGACGGCAGGGAGAGTGTGCGGGGACCCACAGTGACGAGGCAACAGGTCTGCGGCAGCAGGACAGGGGGAGGGCCAGGGTCACCCCCAGACCTCAGGAGGTTTACACACCATCCCTGGACCACTTCAACAGAGTCATCGGGGCCTACGAACAGGTCCAGGGGCAAAGTGGCCGGTCTGACGAACTATTACGTGAGCTCATCCTGCTGATGAGGTCCATCAACACACGCATTGGCTAATGGTGGACCTCATGGGCCAGCAAGTGGCGTTACTGAGGGACAGTCCTGCATCCCAAACAACACCTCCGCCCCCTCTGTTGTGCTGCAGGATGACAGTGCACCATCCTCCCCTGCGGCCACAGAGAGGGGTGAGTCCTCAGACGCCGCTGGCCATGCAGCAGGGTCCCCCCCAGCCAAGTGACCAAGGGGGCTTCCAAAGAAGAGCCTGGGAGTCTCTGGAGGCAAAGCACCAGCCAAACGCCAGTTACAGAGCCAGCCCTGATGGCAACCCTCTTCCCCACTGCATTGACTGTTTGGACTGTCCTTCCCCACACTGCCTTGTCAATGGCACCTGTCTGTTGGACTGGGTCACCACATCCATGTGGTGTCTACTCTTACATCTCATTTACCATGACTGTCAACTCACTGTTCCATCACCACCTTCATGTTAATCTGCCTGCACCCCTCACATGTCAACTTTGTAAATAAAATACCTTACACACTTCAATTGGTGCAGCTTTGTCTTTAGTGCAATATTTACAGTGTTCAAAATGTCCATAATGTATCCAAAAGATGTACAGTACGGAGGCCTGGATAATTTCGAGGCACCTAGGGAGATACAACAGAACAACAGTCAATGGTGTGATAGTGGCATCACAGACATTACACTAAACCAACCATCTACAAAAGTCAACAGGCAGACAACACAATGTGCAATAAGTGTCAACAAACAGTGTTCCGTATACGTTCACAGGTGAAATGTCACTGCCACATTTCCACACACAGGTGACTCTACATGTGCCTGTCTGTACCATCCGTACATAGCCCTTTACGACAAAAGCAATCCCACCAGACAATGCACAAGTTGTACCTCGTCACCCACCTTCAAGTGAAGTAGCGGGTGATGAGCTGTTGACGCATGCCAACTCCTTCCTCCTCTCCACTGTCCTCATCACTGGACTCAGGTCCCTGAAGAGGCGGGGGCCTTGGGTCCTCACCATCATCCAGGAGCAGGGCAATCCCCTTGTGAATGGCCATGTTGTGGAGCAATTGTTAAAACAGAGATCCCCTTTGGGTGCAATCACACATCCAACATTCGTTGTGTCAACAGGAAACAATATAAAAAGTAAAATTTGAGCAGAGAGGAAATGTAAAGAAAACAGATAATAAAAATGCGCACAAAATGTATTCTTATAATATTAAAAACAGATCCGGTGTCATATACCACAAGATCAATCCTATTAGAAATACATTTCTAATTCATACAATGAAAAGCATAAAGCAGTTATAAAAATAACACATATATGAACAACAGTGTAAAAAATGGGAACAGTAGGAAGGAAAACTGATTCCTATTGGCAGAGGGAAAATGCAGAAGTTATACAAAGAGATCAATATTGATTCATGTTTTTTTTTATTTTAAATGAAACAATTGTCTCAAAACAACTTTAAGCAACTTTAAGCACTATCCCCTCATATAGGCATCGAGGTGTTTCGGTGGGCAATCAGTTAGTAGCCAACACCTTCTTCCGGAAAAATTGCTTTCTTTCCCATTAACAAAAACACATCTGTAAAGAAACAATGAAAAATACATTTATCAGTGTCGTCTGACACAGAGAAACATACAATTAAATACATGTTTTTACATAACCTCATTGCTCAAAAGATTACACACTAGGTGCTTAGTAAATGGACCCTTTGGACAAAAAATGACAATCATGCTCATAAATCATACATACAGCAAACATATATTGAAAAGGAGCACACCAACTTCCATAATGTATGTCTATAGTTGTTTTTTTACAGATGTGCATGGAGTGCAGAGCATGACTACGATGCCTGGGGAGATGATTTTGTGGCTCTTTCACCAGAGATAGGGTCGGATGTAAGGTGTACCCTGAGAAATGACATGGTGGCATAACGGCTTAGCGGCAGGCCAACATCAACACTTAAGAAGGGGGCCCGGACCCCCATTCATACTGCACCTGCACCATCATGCTGCAACACCCAAGAGCAGCTCAAAGTTGAGGAGAAACAATTGGGTGGCATGGAGAAGCTCCAGAGGGGACAATGCTGGGGTCAGAGACTTCTGCGGCCCCTCCTGCCTTAGAGTGGACTGCCAGAGAGACCAATATTAAGGCATAGTGTAGTGCAGAGGCCCTCATTACGGGGGTATCTGGTGTGGTGATTAGTGGCCTCTCCCTGTTTCCTGGCACTGTGACTTGGGTGCCCTTACCAGAGCCTCAGAGACCTCATGAGGCTCATGCCTGACCAGTGCGGAGTGCCACTGGCCCCCCACAAGCAATGCTCCCCCAGCGAGAATACATTCTAGACCCACCATACTATTGCTGGCATTCAAACTCTGAAGCCATGTTCCTACACTTTCGCTGTGCCTGACGCCAATATGGTGCAACTGTTTTGGAGAGGCTGATAGCCACAGGGACCCAAGGAGAAGCGTGGCTCAATGGTTAGAGCGGCAGACCCTGATGCAGAGGTCTGGCCCGGGACCAGGGTTCAATTCCCACCTCGGCGGCTCTTGGACTCAATTTCCCCGGACCTGATAATTCTCGCCTCGGTGCCTAGTCTAATCATGGGTCCCACTCTGTGACTCTGGGCAATAGCTTGCTTAATCTCCACAACGGCCCCAGCAGCGCTTGGATGCCTGGCTTCACCTTGGGGGTGCCCAGGAGTGGACATCTCACAGGAAAGCCAGGATGGGTTCCACAGCGGTATGAATACAGCGCTACGATGCCTCTGGGTAGAAGTGCGCTATATAAATACTATACATTTACATTTACATTTACATTTACAATCTCCTCAATACATCACTCAGAAACATCACTTAATGGAGAAGGGTCTCAGAATTCGCTCCCATGGTGTTGTACTTTCCTGGTGGGCCCACAACCCCTGAGTCTGGAGCACCTACGTGCCAGAGTGCCCAGAGACATTTACCGCAGATTTGGCGACTCTCCTGGAGGTGCGCACAAGCTACTATCTAGTGACCACTTCACAGCAGGTCCTTCACCACTGTTCATTGCAGCGTCCCCCTTATATGTCGGGGCTGGCCTTCTATGAGAAGATAAGAGGACTCTACCCCTTGTTGCACATTGTAGACTGGTGCATAGATGCCCCATGGCCAGACGCCAGCAGTACCTACCAGCAAAGTACACTACCTGCATCCAGACATTGCCTTTAATTCCTGGGGGTGGCAACGAAAGTGAACTCATAGCTGATACCTTCCTTGTTTATCTGTTGAGATCTCAAGGCAAATATTCCAGGACCTGCTACAGTTTTCCTCTTTACTATTGGTCAATATACACTGATTAGGGAAAGCGAAGTAAAGATAAGGAATAGAGAGATCCCCCAGAAGAATTCCCACTTACTTCTTCAAGGTTCAGAGCCCTGCTTGATACCCGTATTGTCGAACACCGCAGCACAATACAATGCAAAAAGAATGTGTAAACTGACGGACCACTTCATCCAAGCAGGTTATACTCCCAACGATCTATACTGGACAGTCATAGAAAAAATTGACAGTCACAACACCACCAACAACAGACTTCTACTGCACAAAGAACAACATTGGATTTACCGATTGTCCACCCAGGTGACAGGATTGAATGATAACATACCCTGGAACAACTTGAACCAACCCTAAACAATACATGCCATGCCTTTGTCACCCCAGCAGTGTAACATATTTATTTATTTATGCAATTTGTAGAGCGCAAACAATTGCCCAGGGGCGTCTCGGCGCTATGGATGAAGCAGAATGAAGGGAAGAGGGGAGGGGGTTATTGGTTGAAGAGCCATGTCTTTATTTTTCTTCTGAATATGGTCAGAGTGGGGGCAGACCTAACGTCGGGTTCAAGGGATTTCCAGAGTTTTTCCGTTGATACGTGGAAACTGCGGTCGCCCCATGCGACAGTTCTAGTACGTGGGACTGTCATGGTAGACTTATTCATTGAACGGAGTGATCGTTTGGGGACATGGAATGCGAAAGGGTTGAGAAGAAATCGCGGGCCCTGTTTGTGAGAGGCTTTGTAAGCGATACAGAGAGCTTTAAACTTTATTCTGTTTTTGACTGCTAGCCAGTGATAGTTTTTGATGGTATCGGCAATGGGTTGGAATTTAGGGGTACCTGAAAGCAATCTGGCCGCGGCGTTTTGTATGGACTGCAACCTTTTAATGACCTTGCTTTGGGAATTAACCAGGAGTCTGTTGCAGTAATCCACTGAGGACATGACAAATGAGGTGATCAGGGTTTTGCCAGAGTTCGGGGGAAGAAGCGGGAGGATCTTTTTTATGGCTTTGAGTTTGAAGAACGATGATGAAACAATGGAGTTAACATGGGCCGAGTAAGTGAGTTTATCGTCTATGAGTATTCCTAGGTTTTTGACCTTGGTAGCTGGGAGGGGGGGAGGGCCTAGGTTAGTGGGCCACCATGAATCTGGCCAAATAGGGGTGAGCTTGCCGAATGTCATGACCTCGGTTTTGTTGGTGTTCAGTTTGAGGCAGTTTACTGACATCCAATTGCTGATAGCCAGCATGCCCTGCTGAAAATTGGCCGCTATTATTTCTCCGTTCTCTTTGATAGTGAGGACCAATTGGGTGTCATCCGCATAAGATGTTAGGCTCATCCCCCAGTCCTTAATAACCCTTGCCAGCTCAGTGACATAGATATTAAATAAGGTTGGACTGAGGGAAGAGCCTTGGGGGACACCACAAGGTAAGGCCAGTTGTTCAGATAGAAAGGTTCCTAGCTTGGCCATCTGGGTGTGGCAGGCTAGGAAAGATGTCAAGAGGTCTTTAGCTTTAGCTTGGATGCCTATGGCATTGACACGGTCAATCAAGATGTTGTGATCGACCGTGTCAAAGGCCGCGCTGAGATCCAGCAGGATGAGTACTGCCGCTCCTCCCTGGTCAAGTGCCATTCTTATCTCATCGGTGGATTTGATGAGTGCGGTCTCGGTGCTGTGATGATTGCGAAAGCCGAATTGGCTGTCGTCTAAGAGGGAATGTTCTTCTATGTATTGGGAGATTTGGAGGTTCATCAATTTTTCGGCAATTTCGCATCAAGGTGAGGCTTTTTCAGCAGGGGTTTAAGCAGAGTGTCCTTCTAGATTGCAGGGTAAATTCCAGTGTTAAACATGGTGTTAACGATGTTAGCGAGTTGGGGTGCAATGATATCTGAAATAGGACGGAGAATAGATGCGGGACAAGGATCATTGGCTGATCCTGATTTAATGGTGTTCATGGTTTTGGCAACTTGAATGGGGTTGATGTTATGGAATTGTGAAAAAATGGGATGATTAATGGAGACTGCAGTAGGGCAAGAATCAGTGTAGGTTTTTTCAGAGAAATTGGTATATATGTTGTTAACCTTATCGAAGAAAAAAGTAGCCAGGTTGTTACAGAATGATTGGGTTGGTTTGGGGGTTGATTGGGGGGGGGCAAGTGTGAGAGTTTGGCTACCACTTGGTAGAGTTCCTTATTAGAGTTCTTAGCTTGCTCAATTTGAGAGGAGTAGAAGGTACTTTTGGCATGTAGAATGAGAGATATGTATTGGGTCAGTTCTCTCTTATAGTTTTCCTTCTCTTCATTGGAATAGGTCTTTCTCCAATGTCTTTCTTTATTTTGGCATAGCTGTCTCTGGTGTCTTAAAGCCTCGGTGTACCAAGATGCCGATGGGGTACTGCGTTTTTTTGAGGTGGTTTTAATAGGTGCTAGTTTGTTTAGGGTCAGAGTGAGCCATTTTGAGTATTCTTCGGCTGCGTTGTTAGGGTCTTGAGACAGGTTAGTCGCAGAAGCAGACAGTAGTTCTCGAAGTTGTTGATGATCATACACCTTCTCAGGTGCCACCATATTTACCCTACTATGGCCCATCTACATAGCCCTGTAGGCTCAGAGTGGCCGGTTTACCATTGTGACTATCACCTCACCATTCCTACCCCCCATAGGAGGTAGTTCCCCACTAGTATTGTTTAATCCATCTAAACTGTACACAGACAGTGCAATTCCCCACTAATGCAACTTCAATCTCCTTAAGCTGTACACAGATTGTGTATGACGCTCAGCCACATTCTACACTTGCTTCTTCGTGTGTACACATTTCAGATACACCCGAAATCCAGTCATTTTGCGATAGAGATCCAACCATGACAGCCATTCGTCAGCCGTTCACATACTTAGCATCCCTAATACCTATGCAATTCTTGATACGATTAGTGGCGTAGATCACCAACATTATTTTGCCTTTATCACAACAGCGCCAAACATATCCGTAAGGGCGCGTCTCTCTTTTCTCTCTACCTTTTTCCCAGATCGCACTGAAGGTAGACGTGCAAACCTGCACGTGCAACCAATTAAGAAGCCCCCGGCGCTGTGTATTTAAGTACCTTGCCCGGCTCCATTCATTCACCAACGGAGTTTCATGGCAGCCCCAGCAGGTATCAAGCAGGGCTCTGAACCTAGACAAAGCAAGTGGGAATTCTTCTGGGGGATCTCCTTATTCCTTATCTTTATTTTGCTTTCCCTAAACCGCTGTAGACCGAAGCTTTACGCTGAGCAGGCGGTCATTTGCATAAACATCTTCGTCTTCTTCTCCCTGCCACATAGAGTGTGACTACAGGTCAGGCCCCCACATGGAACTCATGGGGCATTTCTCTTTAACTTTCTGAGTAAGATTACTACCTTTTGTACTTATCTATTTTTTTTATGCATCACTTACAACGCATATTGATTACCACCATGTAACGCATATGATCAAGGCATTAGTTGTAACTAATCACTCAATGCCATGCTCCGTACTCACTCTGCCATTGCCCGCATTGAGCACGGACAAACCGCTCCTGATAACACTTACCACTGTGTATTATATGAGCATTTTAAATGTGTCATTGTTTGTATGTTTGTTTGTCACTTTTTTCCAACAGAAATGCGCCGCTAGAGGATAATCTCCTCTACCACATAGCACACCTTAGGCCCCACCTTGGGCCCCACCCAAGGTGCACTCGGCACCTTGGGTGGGGCCCAATGATGAAGCATGACACCAACTAGGTTGGTGGGTGAAGGCCTTCCTAAAAATAATGTGTTTTTCTGTCAATACATACAAACGCTAGGAGCACCCCCTCCAGAGCTAGCTCCTTTTGATGATTTGTAAGTGACATGCCTAAAGCTGTAAACGTGGTTTTTAATTGATGGCATGTTAAGGTAGATGAACTCCATATTTCACTGGATCCCCACGTTCCAAAACTCCCAAAGTAAGCAGAAGTTGCCTGATTAATTTTGTGAGACTCGTTAATAGCTTTGTTATTTTCCAAATACATTTTACACCAATACAAGTTATCAGGAAAGTACAGTTGTCCTGTCTATTAAACACATTACGTTAAGTATTATTAAGAATTGACTCTTGTACTTGAACCATAGGTACTTTCAGTACATATTTATTTCTGTACAAACACATTTCCAGACATGCCTGCTCTCCTTGAGCACAGGGAAGTAAAACACCATATACAGCATAATGCCAAAATTTGGAAGCAAGAAAGAGGGAAAAAGAAAAATCTGATGAATTTATTTGGCTTGCATTGATTTGGAGGCAATTTTAGGGAGGAGATAGCAAAAATAAAGCTGTATGTGGTTTAAAAAATTGTGAGTCACCCTGCTGAGACCGGTATTGTCATGTATGATATGGGTGGAAATGGAAGTGCATGTAAATATTCTTCAAGCACAGAAACACTTTGGCAATGGGGCCTACATGCATAGGTGTGCTTTCTAGCACTGTAAGTGGGATACAAAAGTTTGAGAGGGTACTCTAAAAAAGGCATGGGAAAAGAAGTATAACTAGGAATATTTTATTAGAGGCACCGCTTTAGTAATATGAAACACCCTGCGAATATGATTATAATACCTTCACCAGCTCCATCCCAATTATTTTCCGGGAGAAAAATGCAAGTACTCCTGAAGCTGGGCTTACATACATCCCCCCCATCCTCCCAAACAAATAAATGTGGGGAGCCACGGGCAATGGCCAATGGGTCAAGGGAGCTGTGGGTCGAAAAAGATTGAGAACCACTGCTATAGGCATAAGAGAGCACAGTATAAATTACTCTATGGTTGGTATCTCTACCCCACTAAGCTGAAAAAAAAATCCTAATTCTTCAGATCTCTGCAGGAGGGACTGCGGACTGTGGGGCGACTTTTGCCATATATGGTGGCACTGACCAAAGATTCGCCCTTTATTGTTAAAAATTAAAGGCATCCTGGGGTTTTCAATCCCTGAGTCCCCAAGTTTTGCATTGGTGGGCTTGAGAGATGATACCCTGAAACGTCAAACCAAGGGTGACAGAGTGATCATTTGGTTATGTCTAGGGGCAGCCAAAGTGGAAAGAGGCACTATTGCTGACACAATGGCATGGAAGCTTGTGCCCTCATTATGGAAAGAATGGTGAACATCTATCGAGATGATTTAAAAAACATCAGATTTACATGGGAGCCCCTGTTATCCTATGTATCCAAGGGTCTTTCATTGGTTTTGTGTCCCGCTCGGACAAGAGCACTTCACCTCTTTCAATTCTGAGGGTAATGTCTGCGTCTCTGTGAGCCCAGACAAGAGTGCCTCAGTCATCCCCATGTTTCCTACAGAGCCACCTCCCAATTACCACCTTCCTTGTAGGCTAATTGTCTAATCTCCATGCGCCCACATTTTAGTTTAGATTTTAGTTCTCTTTCTTTTATCTTTTACTTTCCTTCCCCGTTACAGGTTCTGGAGCATTTCTTTTCCCTGTGCAATGTTTGACAGGTCTTGGAAGGGGTGGGAGGTGATGAGGTTTTTTTTAAGGGAAATGTTTTGCAATTGATATATTTAAACATGATGGTACTTTCAATTCGCATCTGTAACGACTCAACTTGTTCCCTCAACCGTTGGACACTGTTACACTCAAAGGCATCTAGTGAGAGACTGAGGGAAACCCTATTGCAGGAATTGTTATTAATGGTTTTGTGTAAAATCCACTAAAGAAAGATTTGACAAATATTTTTTTTTAAACTCCACTGCTCCAGGGACATGTAGTGTCCTGCCAAACATTGGCTCGTGATCTTAGCATGGTCAGTTGGCGATCATGTGGTGCAACAGGAAATGCTCTGTTGCACCACGTATTTTGAAACATATGCAGGCCTTTAAAGCATTAAAAGGAGAAATGTAGTCAGGAAATTGGGTAAACACTCCAGGATGTATTTCCTGGAACATTTGTATTGAAAGAATAATCATCATAGCCCATATATTTCCATAGCTGACCGTCACTAAAAAGGCCTGTGGGTATCAGAATTGCTCAGTGCAAGGGAGTGTAAAAAGATGTCTTATTGGGGAGGCAGTGTGCTGCCTGCTCTGGAAAACAAAAAGCTGAAAAACACCTGACTCTAAAAACCCACAGAGAGATGAACCTTGCATGAGCTGTGAGAACTGATGCCTAAAAGCCTACCTGAAGACCTGCGGTGTGTAGGATGATGAGGAAGCACAGTTAAAACTGGTACTTAGTAATTTTTCTATCTCTGGTGGACTAGACATGATGTTGACACTTTCCCAGATAGAGCACATCAAGAGCAGGCAGGAAAACCTGATTAGTTCCACTTGGTGCCTCTCGCTGAAGAAAAAATGGGTTCTGCTGGCCCTTGCAGTGAAGGCATCAAGCCTCGTGGAGTCCTGCTCAGCTGCAACTTTCAGCTTAACCCCCATTGTGGGATTTTGAGAACCAGAATAGTGACTAAGTCTGAAGGCAACACCTTGGATCAAGGTGAGGAGGCAAATTCATTTAGGTGGTGAAGCATCCACCGTAGCTATAAAATTCAGCTTTGTCCCGCTCAGAGCTTTTGGTGCCAAAACCAGCAACTTGAGGGGGAGCTTGTTAATGATGTGTCTGAATTTGAGGGAACCTCAATGGCTTCATCCTTGCTCCTTGAGCCACTCCTTGGCCCACTGGAAGACTTCGACCTCCTAAAGAAAAAAAGCAAGACCCTTACTTAGATATTGGTGGACATGGCAGATATTCTGTCTGTCTTATTACAAGTTCATTATAGTAAATGGCACTCTAAATATGGCAGATGAGACATCAGGCATGTTTTGACAGAGTGCTCCATCTTTCAAACTCTAAATAAGGCCATTGCAGTTACACCTGAAATCGTCTCGAGGTTGTGAACAACCACAAACTGATATTTTGCAATGTCCTTTTACTTTTTCTAGAGGAATATAAAAACGTGATGAGTGGTATGCCTGAATTATTTCCAGTCACTGGCAATTACTCAGGCTGCATCCCAGTACATCATTTCTTTTTGCCTACTATGCCACCTCAGACACGAACCAGAATTGTGCAAATCAGCATTGGTCCTGCTTCTGTGGAAAACAGTTATGCCCATACTTTCAGGTCAGATTCCCTCTGAACTGTAGCAAAAGTAACCCTAGACCGGCTTCATTCAACCTCTTTAACCCTTGTTAGGAGTGGGACTCACATCTACACATACTAGTTACACTTAGGGCAACACTAATGCTTGAATTAAACTTAGCCACAGGTAATTACAATGATTTGCAGCTCAGTCTATAATTTTTTTCACCATGCCACCTTAGGCAGGAACCTGCTGTATGAAAATCAATCTTAGTCTTGCCTGATAAGGAACTGTCCAACCCAAACTGCCAGGCCACAACCTCTTTGAATTTTTTGTTTCCATAAGATATGAAGACCAATTTATATTAATATGTAGGATACATCATTATGCACATCCTCTTCTTTTAGGACCTTAAGACTAGTTAAGATTTTGCATTTATATTTCCTTTTTGCTTCCTTACCTCAATAATGAGTGGAGGAGAAATAAGGATAGTGGTGTTACCATCTGCTTTTTGGCCAGCAATATGTTTGTTTATATAGCAGTGAAGTATATGGTATTCTTTTTGTAATCTGCTTGTTAGATAAAACATGGACGAGCAGGCGGTATGTTGAATGAGAGGTATTTTCTAGTGCCAGCATTACATGGATTCAGAGCACTCATGAACTATTTGGTTGCAGTAGGCTGAAGTGGCTGTGTCTGAGTATGAATTTAAATGAATATGGGTCTATCCTGCTAATTTATTCCCTTGTTAAAAGTGTTACATCAAGCTATACGGAGTTAATCCAAGTCCATTCTCCTAGTCCAATCAAACATATGCATTCAAACAGGTGTGGCTCCTCCGATATGTCAGAGGAGAGTCACCCCACTGGTAAATTGGTAGCAGACAGAAGAAAAATAAAATGACAATTAAACTTTTTTATTGTCATTTTATTTTTCACTTACAGTCTGTGAGTCAGGGGCCGGGTGGGCCATGTCCCTGCTGCAGCATCAGGGTGAAGAATGGTTTTAGGCACTAAAAGTGTGCATGTCGGTTTGGCCGGCCAAACCCACATGCACACTTTGATATCTCCAGGCTGTTCCTGGGAGATATCACCAGTGATCAGGGGTACAGGATCCCAGTCCCTACTGGAGCATTAAACTGGCCCTCTCCGCTCAATCCTAGCGATTCCCTAATGCTAGGAGTAATTGCATGAGAGAAGCGCTGGGATTGCGTAGGTAGTCTGGGAGCCTGTACTTCTGGAGATTGTAGTGCAAGGAGCAGTGAGGCGCGGCAAGTCGAGGGAGCAGAAGATCGTGGGACAGCAGCAAAAAGTAAGTGTTTACACTATTTTTTTAATATGTTTTTCCCACGCTACCCCCGCTGCCACCCCCCCAAGTTGAAGTGACAGCAGCTGCTGCTGCTGCATTCAAATGTTTTATTTTAAAAGTGTGGCCTTTTTAATACAAATTTGACTGAAAGTGAGTGCTGTATGTGTGGATGAACATATGTTTCCCACTGTGTGAATTACATTTGGGGAGTTTAATTGTTAGAAGGCTCACTTTTGTTTGCTTATTTTGTATTGGTCCATTGGTCTACCTTGATACCTTTATCTCAGGATTTCCGCACTGAATGCAAAGGACCTGATTTAGAGTTTGGGACCGGCTACTCATCACATACATGACAGATATGCCATCCACCTTATTACGAGTACCATATGAAATAATGCACTTGTAATAAGACTGCTGGGATATCCTTCATGTATGTGACAGAGTAACCCATCCACCAAACTCTAAATTAGGTACAAATTTATTAAATAATCTGAGGAGCTTCACACACTGCAGCCTACATCAGTAATAGATTCTAAAACTGAGAAGAAAAAATGAATTAATATAGTATGCTAAATGTGCCACAAAGAGTGTAAAACTTAACATTAAACTGACACGCATTTGAAATGTGCTAACTCGCAGTAGGCAATCGTTATTAGTCACGTAGGCTGCAGACAATCCCTGACACACGTATTTTGCTAGTTAGAAAGAAGCTCGATATTGCTGAAATGTGCACAACGTGATTTTGCAGCTTGACTTCAGAGTGACATGCTTAAAGATGCTGTCATAACTGTGAAGTACTCTCATTTAATAAAATGTAGTACTTATTAAGCAACACTTATTCTTGAATGTCATGAAATTCATATTTTTCTTATATTTCATGTAATATTTTGAATAGAAAAGCTTGCACATTTAAACAAGATGACTGCGGGTTAGTATAAATGAATGCATTAGTTGACCGCAATTTGTCTTTCAGTTAATAGTTCATTGTAAGTAAGTAAGTAAGTAAATGTAAGCTTTATTCGATTTCAAAATAAAAATCATAAAAGCACAGCAAATACATCAAATGGCATTTCACAAATGTGTTATATATTATTAGTACAAATATGATTAAAACGTATACAAGTAATCGATTGCTTAAAGAATTAAAAAGAAATCATAATAAGACGTCAATTGATCTTAACTTAGCACCTAACTCATCGAACAACTATGTATAATGGGATACCAGGAAAGGAAATCTTTTACCACATGGATTTACGATACTTAATAACTGTATTTAAAAAGCTTGAAACGGCAAAAATCACATGGTCATTTTCAAACCGTAACATTCTCTGAAAAGCTGGTCTACAGTTCCTCAGACCCCAATGCTTTAGTAGGGATTTTAAAAATTGTTGTCTGGGATAACTGTACAATTTACAAAAGAACATTATGTGTATGTAATAGTTCATTGTTCTTGCAGTGAAACAAGTAGAGATATAGGTCAATGGATGTGAAAGTCCTACGGGAACTATGCCTGATGTTTCCTGAATCTAACCACGCAAGACTGTCTGTAGCTACCCATATGCTAAAAAGTTTCATCCACATGTATTTTCATTGCAGGGTGATAATGTTTAGGCCTGGGCAAAGCACTACGCTACGCTCGCGTAGTTTGCGAAGTCTGCACAACTTCGCACTACGCGAGCTGCACGTAGCACAGTGCGAACACGCGTAGCGTAGCATAGTGCAGCGGTCATTTTTTACTTGATCGCGATCCTCAACAACAAGTTGGCGACTGCGAGCAAGCAAAATTACATCTTGGCGAGACTTTTTCCTCATTCGCGATCAGCAACATCAAGTTGCCGATCGCGAGCGTCCGTGTTGAGACAGCTGCAGCTCGAGGAAAAATCTCCTCGACCGGCAGAAAACTACAGCTCACACTGTGCAAGATGCCGTTTTCAATGATTGCACAGTGCCGGATGCTTGTCCGTTCTGTGCAATCATTGAAAACGGCATCTTGCACAGTGCGAACATGCTACTACGCAGTTTGCGTAGTGTTACGCGAAGCTCGCGTAGTGCGAAGTGCACTTCATGTAGCTTTGCGTAGCGCTACTTCGCAAACTATGCCCAGCCCTAATTATGTTACTAGTCGTGTTAGGTCCAGTAAAGGTTTCAGTAATTTAAACCTGAGCTCAAACCTGGATAGCTATAGAACAGAGAAGACATGCTTAACACAAGAAAATGTGTAAGGCATTTAGAAGTACCAAAACAGTTAGAAAATTGAAAACACAACACAATAAAAATCCCTCCAGTTTATAAAAATAGATAATATTTTAATGAATAAAATGACACCAAAATGATAAACATCCAATAAAGGGATCTAGAGACATGATTTTTTAAAGTTTTAAATTAAAACAGCACCAAAAAGCCCAAAGCACCAACTACGGGCAACTGGTCATACTAGCCCAGGATATGGGTATGGTTTAAGGCTGACCACGAAGTAACGCAGGTCAGATACGCAAGCCGGATTAGTCCCGGTCGAAAAGCTAGCACCACACTTAAAACGTTTCCAAGAAGATAGAGTCCTCAGCCGGGCAAGGTTGCAGGCTGGATCCGAAGACGGACTCGTCAACAGGTTGACGAAGGATAAAATCTATTTGAAGCCATTGATGAAGGTGGGAAAAGCTCTGAACAGCAAAAGTACAGAGTTTGCAACAAGGAATTTGTTAACATTGATCAGATGCTTTTTGATGTCGGATGAGGTAACTCTTTCTACCTTTGGACTGGGACTCTTTTCTGGTAGGCAAATTTTCTCAGTGGAGCAAGGCGGCAGGCTGTATTTGAAGAGTGTTTGAAGTTATTGGATGCTGGTCGGCGTTGGGCCCACTGAATCACATTTTCTACTGAGGAGAAGAACGAAGTTTCGGGAGCTGGGGCAAAATAAGGCCCATCCGAGCAGTCCACTCTCTGCGGATGGTTGGTCCCCGTCCCACAACGGTTCTCCAGGCACAAAGTTAGCAATACGTTTCCAAGTCCCAGGTTGCTAGGTATAGGCAGTAGGAGTGCACCCTGAAACCAGACAAGGGTACCAGGAACTCAGGAAAAGCACTTGGGGATCAGGACCCACTCCAGCTAAAACCAACAAGCGGATCCATGGCAGGTCCCGTTGAACCTGCCCCTCTAGGGTCTTCCAAGTAAGTGGGCTTCTTTCATATTTTGTTTCCCTGAAGCTTAACAGGGGGTCAGCCAACTGACCCTGGGAGTTCCCATCTTTGTCCAGGGTGGGTGCAGGTCCAGTCCTTAGGATTCTCCTCACATGCCTCAACAACAGGTGCAGTCCTTCTTCTGTTTTCCACAGATCCAGCAGTGTTCTGAAGAGGGTGCCTATGGGTGCCACATTTATGCCTTCCACTATCCTGTGGGTGGTGTGACTCCTGGCCTCTCCTTAACCAATGGGAAAAATGTCCCAAGGGTTCCCCTACCCACTTGTACAGCAGTTCCTTTGTGCCCTACTACAAACAATCCCACAGTGCTCCTCTCTACCTAAAACCAAGATGGGAAAGAGCTTTCTTCCCTATGCAGTGCTCCTGTTCCCATCTTAGAGGTGTGGCCAGGGAAATGAACCACCCCACCTCTGTGGTCACTCAAAACCTGCTCTGGGGAAGTTCCTCTCCCACTGGGAATGGTGCCTGACTGGCTAGAGACATAATATGAGGCAGGTACATCTGCCTGTAACAGGGCAGGCCTGTTTGAAGTAAATTAAGTTTCTGGGCACTGCCTGGATGGCCATCCTGTCAGCGGTACAGAAAACCTCCTCACACCCAAGGCCTTTGTCTCAGCTCTGGGAGCAAGATCACAACTGATTGATAGCTATTAAGCACCTGGGTGACAGTTGAAAGCTCTTGAAAATGGGCCTCTAGAGGCTTTAGGCAGGTTAAAGGTGACTTTTTAGTTCCTTTTGCAAAATATGTAATACAAATACAACTTTACCAAAGAATTGGGTTTGAAATAAATATTTTATAAAGTCCAAGAATGAACTTCTTAGCTAGTTCCCAGGTGCTAATAACTTTATTAATGTATCCCAATGCTTTCCTATGGAACAGCTAACCCTGTTGCAGAGCAAATAGCTTTTAGGGCCTTTTACTGTAGGTACATGTGTAACATTAAAAATGTGCATGTTCTGCTTATAAATACAAGGCCTACTAAGAGGTGATTTATTAATATTTAAAAGGGTTTATTTTGACAGGTCAAACTTGCAGTTTAAATCTGCACATGCAGGTTACGTGTGGTAGGCCTGCAGTCCTGTTTTCCACTATCGTCCTTGTTGCAGTCCATTTGTGACATTAAACTTAAAGGCCCTAGGTACACCTTGTACTATTTAATAGGGACTTATAGGTAAGTTAAATATGCCAATTAGTAGTATAGCCAATTTCAATGTATTTTAGGGTTCCGAACATATTGCCTCGGGCCTGGTTAGCAGACTGCGAGTGAAAAAAACTGCAGTATCAGTTCAAAAAATGGTGTTGATCATAAAGAGATATTTACCCATATGGCTCCTTCAGATGAAAGAAGAGGAGCAATTCCGCCATTCGCTTGCCAGTTCTCATCATCTCAGCCATAGATCCTGGACAGGCCATCTCCATTCTCTCCATTGTAAAGTCCATACCCTGTAGGGAGCTGGACTACCTCAACAGTTTGAGGTTTTCCCCTTTTATTTGTCTGAGAAATCTGAGAGGTCTGTGGTCAGTTTAAACCCGTAAGTGAGTCCCAAATAGGTTCGGGTCTCCACTTGTTACATGACCAAACCACAGTAAAGGCTTCCGTCTTTATGGCACTCCAACAGAACTCTCTGGGTAGTAGTTGCCTGCTGATTGATCCTGACCACAAACTCCTTGCTGGAATCAGGCATGTTGAGTACATGTGCTGTACACAGTGCCTCCTTCAGGGTGTCATAGGCCTTCTGACACTCCTCAATCCATCTGAATTTCTTTGCCTGCTTATCTGAAGTCAGCTCTGTTAGGGATGCTTCAGTGGTGCCATACACCTTCACAATTATCCTGTAATTTGAGATGCTCCCAAGCAATGATTTTTAGGATCTTGGGCTAGAGAGGCTTTACATGTCTCCCGCAAACCTCATAGTAAAGATACACAACAAACCCTTGCCCTGTCTTGCACATTCTAGCCTTGATAGGCAGTCCTGTCTGTTTCAGGGCCTGAAGCAATTCTCTGAAGTGAGTCAGGTCTTCCTGCCAAGTGGCACTAAAGACAGCAACACCATCTAGATATGCTGCACTAAATGTCTCCAGGCCAGACACTCCCCTGTTCACCAGCCTCTGGAAGGTGGCAGGGGCATTCTTCTACTCAAAGAGAACTACTGTATAATTGGAAGTGGCCCTCTGGAGTTGTGAATGCTAATCTCTCCTTTGCTCCCTCAGTAAGGACAATCTACCAGTTCCTGGAAGTCAGAACAAATTTGCTGAGATACTTGGCAGTCCCTAACTGATTGATGAGCTCATCGGCTCTGGGAATGGGGTTTGCATCAGTCTTAGTGACGGGTTTCAGCCCTTTGTAGTCCACGCAGAATCTGAGTTTCTGGAATCCCCTATTTTGGGTTGACCTTGGGCACCAGCACCACTTGGCTGGGCCAGGGTATACTAGAGGGCTCAATCACCCCCAAAGACAACATTTTGGAAATGACTTCCTTGATTCTTTGCCTGACAACCTGCACATTTTACTGGGTATTCCACCAAGGATGCCTTTTGGTCATACACATGCTTAATAAGTCCCTGACTGGCCTCCCAGTTTTTGATAGCTGCTCTTCATGTACACAGCCATGCAGGAACGCAGGCCCAGCACACAGTCCACAATGTCCTTTTTGGGTGCCTTGAAAGGTTTCTCCCACCCTTCTCGGACAAGGCTAAAGGGACCTCTGACAAGGTGCCCACACAAAATCTCAAAAGGGCTGAAGCCCTCCCCCTTTAGCGGTACCTCCCTGTAGGCAAACAAATGGCACAGGAATAGGATATCCACCTTCTACAGAGGTTTTCAGACAACCCCATCATCACACATTTTAAGGTCCTGTTGAATCTCTCCACAAACCCATTATTTTGGGAATGATTTCGGCTGATTAAGTTGTAGGTCACCCCACACTCATACCACTTACCCTTCAAGCACGCAGGCACAAATTTTGCCGTCCTAGGTGAGATTTTGTCTTTGGGGAACTCTACTCTGGTAAAAATACCAAGCAGGGCCTTGGTCACCACGGGCAGCATTGCCATCCTCAGAGGTGTGGCATCAGGGTACCGAGTGCCATGGTCCACCACCACCAAGATTAACCTTTTCCCTGTAGTTGTTGTAGGGTCTAGGGGCCCCACAGTGTCCATTTCCACCCTCTCAAAAGGCGTCTTCACCACATGTAGCAGGATCAGGGGAGCATTGTGTTGCCCTCTTGTCTTACTACTAGCTTGACAGGTGGTGCAAGAGCTAGAGAGCTCCTTCAAAGACATCTGGGGCCAGCCAGTAAAAGTGGCTGGCCAACCTGTCCCAGATGTTTGAATATCATATTCTAAGTTTAAGAGGAATACTCTGTACTGGTGGGAGACCACCAATCTCATGGTTGCTCTAGACTTTAGGTCCATAGTCTCGCTGTTTAAGACCCCCTCTTTCTATTAGATCCTCTGGGTTCCACTGGTATCCCCAGGCTCCTGGACTTCTGCTTGGCGCTGAAAGCTTTCAAGAGTTGGGCGCTCATTCTGCACCTGGCACAACACATTGAGGCTAAGATAGTTTCAGTCCAACCCCTGTTTTGCATGGGCAAACTTTCACCCCATTTCCTACATTAACAATCCCTTGGAACTGTCCACCTGTGGGGGCTTCTTGGAACAGACTGAGTCATTCTATTTATGTCCTGGCTTACAGTCCAGGGAGACCGCAGCGGCAACAGGGTCAAAAGGTTTATCTCCCTTGTACCCTCCTCTCCCTAATTGGATTTGGAAATGGCATGGAACTTGAGTAGACTTTTGAGGCCCTTGTAAGAACTCCTTCTTTTTATCCTTGTTGATTTCTTCATTCCCCAGATGTAAGACTGAGCTACCTTCCTTTGGATCAGTCCTCTGAGACTTTTTAGACATCCTAGTGCACCTCTACATGCCAGCTGCCTTACAAAGCTACCTGGGGACAGACAACTTGGAATCTGCTGGTGTAACTCTAATGGCAATTACTCAAGATGTGCTCCCACACAATCAGGTTATACAGCCCATCATAAGTAGTGACCGTACTGCCTTTTACCCAGCCCTCTAGTGCTTTTAGTAAAACATCTACCAGGTCAACCCAGGATTATTGTGTGTCTTTGTTTGTCCTGGAACTCCTACTGGTACTCTTCAGGTATGGGACCAATCTTCTGCACAAGGGCCTCCTTCATGTGGGTGTAGGAATCAGATACTTCCTCTTCTAGAGTCAGGAGTGTATCCCTCCCCAGTGTTGTACTAACTCCCACGGTAATTCTCCCCAGTGCTGTTGACCCACCCTTTGCATTCTTAATGCTCTTTCATAGGAGGCAAACCATTTGTCAATGTCACCCCCCACCACAAAGCTAGGAAAAATCCCTTGGCCAAGAAGAACAAAATGTAATTAATCCCACAGAAAATATATTGGTTCCAACAGCTAATGAACAGACCATGGCTGTAGATTGTTAAGGAGATTGAAATCATTACTTTATATCACTTCTCAAATTTTAAAACCTCTGCCTATTGCTGGCTTCAGTTTAGATCCCTCAGCAGGTGAATTTCAAACAAACTACTTGCTAAATAGAATTGAATAATCAACTTCAAATCAATTAAGAAATGACACCTGCCAGATAAACCCATCGGAAGAGGAGGTTCTGGAAAAAAGTAAGATTTGATTCCACATACCTCATGCATTCAAGAATTTAAAGAATTGTTCACAGGGAACTATGGTTCCCTGTGGCTAGCCCTGCTCTAGGAATAAAGCTGGATAATGAAAACTTCTTCAGGTAAAATTGTTTTGCTATTTTTTTTAGTTCACTCTCTATGTAAAGCCTCAACAGATGTTCCAGAAATATACCATTCTGTTACTAACTAGACTCAGATTTGTTTGTTCCAGTATTTGATTCATGTGATTGTTTTCTTGCTCTCCAAAGCATGGCTCATTTGCTAAGTCTACAAAGCAAGTCAGAGCAAGACATATAAAAACACAAGAATCAATCTCTGATGGCCAGAATCAAAATAAAGATCATTCATGGTCCTTGCTGGTGGGTACACTAAATTTAAGTAAACTTCTAAATCAGATGCAGAAGTCTGTTTAGCAGAAATATCACACCACTTTCTTGGAACTTGGCGGGACTAGGCGAAGAAAAAATAAAACATCTAAGGAATTTAAAAGCTTTCATAATTTGCCTCCAACAAACCTGAGCAATTGATAACTTTACAAGAGATCAACTTCAACTTTATGTCTTCTCTGTACCCACTATTCAGTCAAACCAAGGGCATGCAAAGGGAAGGGGGGGGGGCCCAGCTATTGTATTATCAGTGGATTTTGATTCTAAATATCTAATATATTCCATTATCTAGAAGTTGTCTACAGTGCCTACTGACAGACCTCCTAAAAATTAAAGGAGACCGTGGCAATTTCCTTCTACTATTTAATATTTACATTCCTCTGGTTGAAAGTCAGAGTTCACTTGTAACCGCCTCACTCGAATTCATGAAATAAATAATAGAGAAAAAGCAACTTGGGTGATATTAGTAGGAGATTTTAACACCAGTGTTTCAAGGACTGAGCTGCAGGTCTTTAAAAATGTGGAATTAGTGGAAAGCTGGAATAATACTGAACCTCAGTTCAATAACAAAAGTAGAGTCAATAAGCGAGCAATACTTCTACTAAAAGAGTTAAAATCCATGTCCGCAATAATATTAAATGGAAGGATTGACTCGGATATACCAGCCAGTATTATTTTATGGATTGAATATCATCTACACAACATTAAATGACCATGCTATACTTTGTGCTGTTCTGGAATTACCTCTTGAAATGCCTTCTGATCAGTCTCTGAAAAGTGGCACTGGCTAAACAGATATACAGTTAACCATCACTAGATTGCACTGGAACCTTCTGAATATTCATTTGTTCAACAAAATAGTATTATCATTTCATACAGAAAATATTCAATGTTCCATCTAATGACCCAATTGGTGACTTTGAAGCATGCATAAAAAGCCTGCACAACATATAAAATTCAAAAAGCAACCAAAAACAAAAAAGAGAAAGGGATGATGTAGAGACACATTTATCATTAGAAATAAATGAACTCATCTGTAAATAATTATAATTTCTTATATATATCGTACAATACAAAGGAATAAACAAATCTCTGCTGTGTCTCCTAACAACTCTGAAAAACTGGGAATAAGACAATGTTTGTACTTCCAGACCCCTGGAGGACTGGAACCAAACACCCAAACCAATAGACCCAAGGCTTGTGGAACTCATCATCAGATTCAGCCTTCAACCTTGTCCTGTTAGAAGGTTGCTAGTTATGAAACAGATATCCAATTAAACTTCGCTAGTTCACACTGGGACTTTAGGAATATTCCTTTATTCACTGAAGTGGTAGCATCATTTTGTACAGATCTATTTGATGTTTCTTATATGATCCAATAGGCGACCTTGAGGCATGCATAAAAGAACTGGTACACACATAAAATACAAAGGCAACTGTACTGCACAACAAAAAAAAACAGAAAAGTTCAAACTATGGACAAAATTATCATTAGAAATAAACTCATGTATAAATAGTTTTAATTTCACTCTATAGAACAAATAAAAATAATCAATTCTCTTTGGAAAAAAATGTAAAAGATAGCGCAATACAAAGGAAAAAATAAATCTCTTCGTCGTTGCACAAGAAACAAATTCCCGGTCCTTCTATGAATTGTGGATCAAAAAAATAAAACAACCCAAAATATGATACCAACTTCTTTCGTAAACTCTACAAGTTGAATACAGACAATTTCGTCTCACCTCCTTATCTGCAACCAAATCTCCATATTCCTCCTTGAAACTGTGTCCAAATCACCAGCTTTATCAAAAGAGCAAGATAATCAGCAGCGATTGGCCAAGATGGAATCCCAGTAACTGTCTTGAAAGGGAATGTCAAATTATGGGCCAAAATTCATATGCCTTTGTTTAGTATTATTTTGCAACAGGCACTATTCTGAAGTCATGGAGAGGGAGTGCCATCATGCCCCTTCACAAAAAGGGTGCAACAAAATTCCCAGTATTTATATACAAATCACTATCCTGGATTGAATGGGGAAAATCATTGCGAGGAGTCTGTTGAAATATTTGGAAGCCTGGGCCAATGATATAAATATATAATTCCTCTAGAACTATTAGATTTTAGACCTACTTACTCAGTTATAGATAATATCGCAGTGGCACGGACTACTGAAGATAGGTATTAGAAAAGATCCAAATCGTATGTATAGCTTCTATCAACTTACCTACCTCATTTGATCGAGTAGAAAGACCAACACTGTGGCTGAAATTGAAGCTGCTGGGTATTCTAATAGATTTGTTAAGACTAATTGTTGCATTACATTCATTTACGTGGTCCATAAAATTGCTAGGAGGAAACAAAGGACTCTCTTCTCCATTGTAAAAACAGAGATGGCTCTTGACATTAATTTTATTCTCTCCATATTTGGCTGATATACCAAAACAATTTTTGTACCCAAATAAATTTCACCAAAAATTGGTTCAAAATCGATTCACATTTTGTTGTATGCTGATGACATAGTACTGTTCAATTTAACTCCATTAGCACTACAAAGAAACTTGACAGAGTTGAATAATTTTTCAGAATTGTTTTTTTTAAGTTAACCATCTCAAGACAAGTCATAAAAGGGGAACTAAAATACACCTGGTTTTGGGTCAAGAAAAACTTGAGGTAGTGTAAACGCTATATATATTGGGAGTAAATCTCTGGCCCTCGAGGCTCCCTCCAACACCTTTATAGACTCCAGGGGAGAAGGCATTTTAATCTTATTTTAAATATTTATCAAATAAAAATCCCTCCTACTATAAATTATGCATTTAAATACATTCCATCTTAAAATTGTATTTTCTAAATATTTATGAAGGGAAGGCCTTTAGGAGAATTTGCTCCCTTAGCAATGTATTTCCTGGACAAATACGAAGGCTAGAGCATGGCTTGTCTAGTACATATGTTCACTCATTGGCAAACATTATTTATTGCGGATGTAAACGTCTTCATGCACCAAAATTATCAGTAAGGGCTTTCCTCTGGGAGGATTTAATTAATTGACCAAAGGATAAATTGACTTTCTGCTTAAACTTAAACTTAAAAGTTTCCCTTGATAGTTTTAGCTGTAATATTGATCACCTCAAATTATGGCCTCCAGGGCATCTTCGATTATTTCTGAAAACTCAGATTGGTAGGCTGAGCTATGAACAGGACATTAAACACTGTTGGAGTAAAAAATACAAAACTATTTGGCACCAAATAAATTATTTGGTCATATTCAACCATATCTTTCATTCCACATTGACCATAATGTAAGACGACTAATATTAATTCTCACACCTGCCCCTAAAATCGTTAACAGGGATATGGTTGGGTCTCACTCTCAACACAGATTCCTACAGTTGTTATCTCTGTCAGGCAGAAATGTAAGATGTATTCCATGTGCTAAAGATTTTCCCAGTGTTAAGTCAACCTGGAAAACAATATTTATCCTCACTAATTTCAAATTTTACCATAACCTCTCTGTTGGAAATGGCCTTTTTTGCAGGGTTATCCCCAACATTTTTGCTTCTTCCGCCTCTATTTTTCCTGACCTGTGATTGTTGGCTATAGGACTCTGGGCACTTTACCACAGCTGATCAGTGCTAAAGTGCATATGCTCTACCTGTAAATTGTTATTGTGATTGGCTATCCATGATTCGCATATTTGTCTTACCAGTAGGTCCCTAGTAAAGCGCACTGAGTGTGCCAGGGCTGGTAATGCAAATGCTACTAATGGGCTTGCAGCACGGATTGTGCCACCTACACGAGTAGCGCACAAAATATGTCTCAGGCCTGTCACCGGAGTGCCTCTGTGCAGTTTGCTAACTGCCATGTCGACCTGGCCAGTGTACCCACTTGCCAGTCCTTACCTTTCCCTTTTCATACACCTAGGACACCCCTACAGTAGGCCCAAGGAACCCCCCCTGGGCAGGGTGCAGTGTATGTAAAAGGTAGGACTAGTGTGGGTAACATGTCCTGATAGTGATATACTGCAAATTTTGTTTTTCACTATTGAAAGGCTATCTTGCCCATAGGACAGAATGGGGAATGCTGTGTAACATGTTTACCTGCATATCTTCCCAAAGAAGCAAGATCGAAAATTGAAATCTGGTATCCCTGAACTCAGAATTTAATAACACAACTTTTAGGAAGGATTGTTTTTAAATTCGGTGTTTGAAAATAGCACTTTGGTTTGAGCGTGACAAGGGTTGGGGTGGCTCCAGGAGTCTGGGTGAGTCAGCACTAGGCTGAATAGACCTATCTGCATTTCGAGTGGTGGGAGGAGCAGCACCTGGACCTGAATTGGGCAGTGCCTGCCTTCCACAAGGCTTGCTCCACCTCCTGTGGTGCGTCTGATGACCCTGGCCCACACTGACAAAGGAAGAACTTGTGCAGTGTCAGAGTGCACCCAGAACCGTTTTGGACTGGGTCCAGGACCCCTCAAACATAGAGAACAAAGACTTTTGGGATATAAATATGAAGGCTGAAACCCCTGAAAGCTAGACTACTGCGTGATCAAGAGGAATTCCTGCCAAAGAAGATCAGCTAAAGAGACTGAGGAGAAGGTCTGCCCTTGCTGTGTGTCTGGGGTTGGCCTGCAGTTTGCTGTTTCTACTGAGGAGAGCACTAAAAGACTTTGCTGTGTGCTGTGTCCCCTGCTTGAGGAAGGACTTTGCTGTGTGCTGTGTCCATCTGAAGAAAAGTCTCCATTGGCCTGAGAAGAGCTGGCTTCCTGTTTCTGAATTCCCAGGCACAAAAGGACTAAACACCCAGCTTCCCTGAACTCCCTTGCTAGGAGTTCCAGTCTGCCAGATGGCCTGTAACTGTGTGTGAGGTCTTTTTGCTGAAGGGAGCTGGAAGCGCGACGTAACGAGAGAAACGTGACGCCGCCGCAGCAGCCGCTGTTGCATCATCATGGAAGCGTGTCGCCACTGGCGCTGTTTGCCATCGCATCACCGAAGAAGCGTGCCGCCGCACAGAGGGTGCCCTCGTATCAACGGAGTAGAATGTCACAGGGCCGTCGCATCGCTGAGGGAGCGCGCTGCTGCTGATTGCGCCGCAACACCGGAGAAGCGTTTCGCCATCACAGAGAGTGTCATTGCATCACCGGCAATGCTTGTCACAGGGCCTGTTGCAGCTCAGAAAACCACAGAGTGTGCCCCACAGCCGTTGAGCATGCATGCATTGCCTCAACGTTGTCGCATCACAGTAAAGACGAAATTTTCTCGCATCGCACCGGATCGTCACAATGCATCGACTATAGTGCCCTTTGCATGGTGGGTTGCCCCACCCCTTAGGTTTTTTGTCCAACTTATGCCTGGTGTCCAGGGGGCAATTTGAGGGTTACCACCCACATCCATTCCTGGGTGACAGAAAGACAGATTCTGTTGAGATGTGGGGGAAGCACAAGCTCTTGCTCAAGGGGTCACCCCCCCCCCCCACACAACACATCCCTGGTGTCTAGAGGAAGCGCCATTTGAATATATCTCACTGTGATTACCAGGTGCTTTGCAGGAAAGAAAGGTATCACTTAAAAAGCTGCGGTTCTTCCCTTAAGGCTCCGAAGGAAACCAGGAAGTGGTTTCCTGGTTGCCAGTCCTGCCAATCATTGCATCATTGCCAGGACAATCATACTCTCACTGGGCTGGAGCAGGAGAGTCTCCCGCTATGACTCAGAGATGTGTTCCAAGGGTGGAGCAACTAGAGCAGCACCCAACAGATGCTGATGTGATGCCAGGTGCTTGAAAGTGACCTCCATATCCATAGTGCCTGGTGGGGAGCGCTATAGACGGGGAATTCACATCCATGGCAACCAGGGTGTTAAATGTACAGTGTAGGTTGAGAAACCGTTCCACTATCCCTTTGCTCCATTTTGCCCTGCTGAAAACTATTACTTCAGTCTGTACTGCAGCAAACTGGCTTTCCCCGTTTCCTATTGAAGCACAGTACAATTGTTCAAAATTAATTTTGATTTTGCTGCACTAAAGAACAGTTTCTGAACTGTGACCCCTGGACCCAACCGTATGCAACATATCTAGAAGTCTCTTAGGCCCCAATTACGAATATGGAGTTGATGTCTGATATGTGCACCTACTCCGTTTACTGCACATATGATCAGAGTTTTGCTGCAAAGATTGGAGTCCTCGAAATTTTCCCCAGGTAAATTTCGGCAAGTCGAACCTACCAGGCAGAACATGCAGGGTCAATTCTGATGCATATGGACTTGCATTAATTCTGCATGTGATTCTCAATTTTTCAGAGGACCAGGTAAATACCTTCCGCGGGGTAATGCTGGTTTTCCCAGTTTATGATTGCGCAAAGGTCCGGGGCTTACTTTGTAGAATGTTTTTCTGCTAATTTAGCCAGAACTGCATTGACATTTTTATGAAGCCATTGGGCATTTGCATATGCGGCAGATTTAAACATTCCTTTATTGCCTGGAAACAAGAGCTGATATTTAACCATCTAAAAGATGGAAGTAAAAATGTATATTTATTTATTTAAAAACCAACCTTGGTAGGAGCATATAACTTGAGCCAGTTATTCCTTCCTGTTAAAAACAAAGCAAAAACGGCAGTTTCGATTGGCGAGTATATTTCCATTTTTTCCTCTCTCCTGTATTTAATGAAAGTTTCAGATTTTAAATATTTTTGGGTATGCTGTAGCAAAAAGTGGTCCAGTCTGTAACACATATGCCACGGGTCACATACCATAACATTACCTTAGCATCGAGGTTGTTTTTTTTTTTTTACAAAGATCTTACATGATATAGGTGGAAAACAGCGATTGGGCCTTCTTTTCCTAACAGTCCATACGTGCTGAAAGCTGAAGAAGTTGTTTTCTAGTGCATTGGTCTGGGCGCTTTGAAGGTGAACAGTCACGCACCTTTATTTTTTTTTAAATGTAAGTGGAAATAAAAGAGAAAACTGCATTGCACTATCTCAACACTTGTAAATATATATGCCATAAAACCGCTTAATCTTATTTCATAAACCTTCTCTTAGTTTCAGTGAGGCGTACTCCATTGCTGGAAAGCAAAGAAATATGTCACTGGCTTTTTTAAGAGCGGATTCACCTGGAATTGATAGAAGGTACCAGAGATGACCTGCAGTTACCTCGGTGTAATGTTAACATGGCTGCTTAAACAACCCAAGGCATAGATTTCACTCTGAATTGCATAATGAAAGGAACAACAAGAAGCCAATGGAGGTTGTCCTTTTACTTGTCTTCTCCAGGTGTCTGCAGATGTCTGTGTTGAACTGCTGGAGGTAGGTTCAATCTGGATGCTTCCAGATGCATAAGGGGCTCCAGTTAAAGAACACGAGTGATAGTGTGTTTTGAATTAGATGTAGCAGAGTGCAGACTTTATCTCAGAATCTTAGCAGTATTGAAACTCTGGTAGACACATTATTGAAGTCTTAAAGAAACGTAATTGGATATTGAGGTTATTACCTAGCGGTATCGGAAGATCTACTTATTTGGTTCTGCTTCCACTTCAGAGAAATGGCTTTGGTGTCTTCGAGCAATTGTCAGCAGTTCCCACGCTGCTGTGGGTAATAATGCTGCACAACATAAGAATGATATGGGCTGATGGAAAGGGTGTGGAAGAAAATAGAAGTCCGCTTCCGCAAATCGATTCTGCACTTTTCCTAACTTCCCCATTCACCACTGGGAGAGGCTGTGAAATTGACCAGAGCTATAGAAAATGAATGTGGCAGCAGAATGCTTATGACTTGCCTTTTCAGCCATTGACAACCCCACGTGTGTCCCTCACAGGGTGCTGCTGCAACTGGGCCTGCATCCGAAGTGTGACATTTCTAATGGGGGAGATAATTTTTAGCTTGGATTGGTGTACAGAATGGGGTAATGCAAGTGACAGGTTATTATCACAGCTTTAATGGCACTTTTCTAATATTTCACAAAAGATTCGGGCTGGTCTCACAATAGATTGGCAGCCTTGCATTTCATGCACAGAGTTATAGGTGCAATATTGTTTACATTGCGCGTATAAATAGTATGAACTGTTAATGCTTTTTTTTATTCTCATTCAAGACAGCTTATATGCTTTACAATTAAACCCAAATAGGATTCCTAACTTTCTTTTTATCACTAGTGCTGGCGGAACACTGTAACAACAGTTAAGTCATGTTTAGCTAGGCCTGGCTTCTTACTTAACAACAAACTGCAGTCTGAGATGTTTCAGTCCAGACTTGAAATGTGAAACTACATGCACAGAATTTAACTTACAGTTGGGTAAAAATCCAGTACTGGGTGAATATGTCACTGAAGAAGTAGAGGCACTTAGTACTAATGTTATTAGCAAGTGTTAACATTACACTTACATATTCACAGTGTGATTTCGATATTTGCCCAAATAGCAAAAATAAGAACGTTTTAGGGCACAATTATATTTTGAGATGCATACTTCACATACTGAATTTGGTCTTTTAACGAACATGTAGGAATGCCTTGTTTACAGGATTAAAATGGTAGGTGGAAGGCTGCTGTGATCTGTACGTACTAATATACAAATGTCTGATATTAATTTGAACCCTATAGATCTTTTTTGGTGCCTCAGATGAATTCCGTGCATATCTTGGTTTTCTGGATTGACGGTAGCACTTTTTAATTGGCACTATAATGTTCATGGAGACACAGAGGCATGGGAGGAGTGTGTAGGGCAATCAACCACGATACTTGTAGGTTGAGGGCCATCTTGAAGTGAACCCTCTGTAGCCACAGCTAGCATCCACAGCTGCATAGCTGGTGGATTGGGTGTATTTATCCACAGTCGAGTCCTTGGAAGAAGACCCCTGACCGGCTGTGAGGTGGTCTCTTGCTGGATGGTTTCTGCGTGTCGCCAACAAAGTTCTCCTCCTTCACCTTCTGTCCGCCAACTGCAAGAGGAGGATGATAAAGGTGGAATACATAAAATAGAGTTTGTGCTCAATAAATCCACACTCTTCTTTCACAATTTCTGAAAGAAGTCACACTTTAACTTAGTCACATGAAAGCATACTTAAATATATAATGGTAAGGATTGAGCCATTCATGGAATTACTGTATATAAAACTGTATATATATATATATATTCACTGAAAAAACCATAGGTTATACACCATATATAGTTAGGAATTAGCATTTAAAAAACCTTATTTTACTCACACAAAACCATTGAAATTCCATATATAGTTAGTTGTACTAACTATATATCGCGCACCCGCAATCCACTGCTGATGATGTCACATATTACATCATTCATGACATGGTCAGTGACATCACTGATGACATCACTGATGACATCTCAAATGACATCACTGATGACATCACTGATGACATCTCAAATGACATCACTGATGACATCACTGATGACGTCATCCAGTGACTGTATAATTCTGTAAAGTTAAAATATGTCTTACATATTTAAGAATGAGTGGATGTATAAATGTCTGGATGAAGGATTTATTAGGTGCATGACTGACTGTATGAGTGAGTGGTTAAATGTGTCTCACTGAGTGCATGGGTTAGTGACTAAACTGTCTCAATTTGTGCATCATTATGTTTGTTGTTCTATAAACTGCTGCATGTGTTGATCATTAGCTATATGATTAACTATATGCGTTATTGATTGGTTGCCTACGTATTTGTATGGGAGACTGAGAGTGTGTATGGGTGGCTGGGAGGTGTATGACTCTGTGCATAGATGTGTGAGCAGTTGATTCACTAGATGTATGGGTTCAAAAGTGCATGTGGAAACAGCTGTATGGGCGGTTGACTGTGTGCATGAGTGTATGGGTGAGTGAATGGATATCTCAGTGCTACATGTAAAAGTAAGTACATATGTAAAACACAGTACATGTGAGAGTTGACATATATAAATAACTGTGCATAAGAGCCAGTGAATGTGTGAGTGGCTGTATGGATCATTGTGAACTTGTATCAGGGATTGTATAAGAGAGTAAATATGTGTTAGTATATCTTTGAATAAGTAAGGTGTGTATAACTGTATAGTTGAGAAAATGGATGTGTGATTGATTCTTTGCATGACTGACTAGGTGTGTGTGTAACTCTATGGATGAGTGACAGTCTGTGAGTGTCTGTTTACACTTACTGTATCTAAGGTTATATTAGAGTCTGAAGAGCTTCATCGTATTATCACATGAATGATGTCATCAGTGATGTCATCAGTAATGTCAAATGAGATGTCATCAGTGATGTCATCAGTGATGTCATTTGAGATGTCATCAGTGATGTCATCAGTGATGTCATTTGAGATGTCATCAGTGATGTCATCAGTGATGTCACTGACCATGTCATGAATGATGTAATATGTGACATCATCAGCAGTGGATTGCGGGTGCGCGATATATAGTTAGTACAACTAACTATATATGGAATTTCAATGGTTTTGTGTGAGTAAAATAAGGTTTTTTAAATGCTAATTCCTAACTATATATGGTGTATAACCTATGGTTTTTTCAGTGAATTTTCAAGGTTTTGTAAATGCTAATTCCTAACTATATATGGTCTATAACCTATGGTTTTTTCAGTGAATTTCATTGGTTTTTTAAAAGCTAATATCTACAGCTGTAAAATGTATTCTTCTTTAAATCCAAAAATATATTTTATATGTTTATTAATAATTTTTTTTTTATATTTTTTTTGTTTCGCTCCCGGTCCGCTAACCGGGAAGCTTCCCGTTAGCTCAATTCGATTCCGCGATCCGGTCCGCGAACCGGTAACAAATCAACATAGTGACGGTATCGCGTTGCCGCGTAATGCGTCTTATGACGTACTGCGTTAGCGCACCCGGAAGTGCCCCGGGGCGCGGACCGAGGCGCGAAACGCAACTCCCCGGAAGCGATCCGCGGCGCGAAAGCGCGACGTATCGCGTTGCCACGAAATGCGTCTTGTGACGTATCGCGTTAGCGCACCCGGAAGTGTCCCGGGGCGCGGACCGAGGCGCGAAGCGCAGCGAACCGGAAGCTAACCGGGGAGCGTTCCGCAGCACGTAACATGAGCGTTAGAGGTCATGTGACTTGTTAATAAAGCTTTTCATTGGTTCATTTCACTTTTAGTTTCATAATTATGGAAGGCTAGGTCAGGTGACCTAAAAATAACACTTTTCATTGGTTGAGAAGTATTGTTTTTTCCAAATGATGAAAACCACTCCTTCTTTCCTCACTCTGACTTTCATTATTGTGAGAGGAAGACCTATTTTGCTTCTTGGAAGACCTATTTTGATTGTATGAAAATGGCTTCACTGATTGCTTCAGCTGGTGCACCCCCACCACCACCTCCACCTCCTCATGGGAAGAGAGGACCACCTCCCCAGGTGGTTACCAACACTGAGGAGGAAGATGAAGAGATGGATGAGGAGGGAGAACAACCACAATTCCTGGAAGAGTTGCCCCGGGTTTCAAGAAAGAAACCCAGTTTCATCTGGCAGTTTTTTTCCATCCCTCGTGGCCAAAAAAAGGTCAATGCCAGGTACGCAACATGCCTCATATGCAAGGAACAATTGTCCAGAGGGACGGACAAAAAATGCAGCTACGGTAATCATACCATGCATAGGCACATGACGAGGAAACATCCCTTAAATTACAGCCGGGCGGAATTAAGGGATATGATGGACAATCCTCGACCAACTCCTGTGACGAGACCAACAACATCGGTTTCTTTATCACCAGAGGAGGCACGGGAAACTGTGCCAAATATCCAACCAAATTTTGGGAACATGATACACTTATGTATGCGCTGTCGTGCATTATTAGCTTGTGGCAACATGAGCATCAATGCACTGAACCTGGCGTATGAACACCATGATTGCCCTAACCGCCCCCAGTAATTTTTTTTTGCTCCTGTTGAGCCCTTTTCAACGCCTGTTTTTTGTTGTTTCCCCCCCCAAAAAAACCAAAAAAAATATAAAATCGTTCAGAAAATACAAAAAAAACAAAAAATGTTCAAAAAATACAAAAAAAATATAAAACAACAAAAATATAAAAAAAAAAGTTCTTTTCAGAACTACCTTCCCTTTCCAAAAAAATTGCTACAATGTTTAGCACTCTGGCAAGCTCTCTTTCTTTTGGTTCGCTCCCGGGTTAGCTTCCCGGTACGCGGACCGGGAGCTAACCAAAAAAATTTTTTTTTAAAAAAAAAAAGAGTAAGTATAAGGAAAGTAAACAGAGAGTGATGTTTCAAGAAAGACAGCTATAGGGAGTAAAGAAGAGATACTGTTTAATAGATCTATTTACCAAAGAACAGACAGAAGAGGGTATAATTGTGAAAAACAAAATAGATAACGAAGTGAAAGAAAAACAAGCATTGGCATAGCCAATAGGTATCGACTTTGGGACCTTCAAAGTATTTAGTTATGCAGCATAATATCCTTGGTGCAGCAACATCAACTGTTGCATGGCTAAACACGTATAAGGTCCCAAAGGCGAGACCTATTGTCTATGCCAATGCTTGTTTCTTAAGTAGAATTGCAATACGTCTGGCTCTTCCATGTAAAAAAATCTTATCTTGTGCTCTAAAGATTGCTAAAGTCTCGACAGAGAACAGGCTAGATTGTAAGTAGGGTAAATTGCGCTTGGTGATCTGTTTGAGGGAGCGTCTGCTTTGCCTGGTGTCTTTGGAGAGCAATTTTGATTGTTATACTGGACAATATAGCCCTAATGTAAATAACATAGGGGCATATTATCAACATAGGCAATAAAAGTTTTGCAGCTTTTATCGGCAGAAATGTGTCGCTAAAGCTGCTTTTGCGGCAGAAAACTGCCGCTAAAGCCGCTTTTGCACCAGTTTTCTGCCAATAAAAAGAGCAATAATTTTATTGGCTGCATTCATAATATGCCCCTTAGTGTGCTTCAACTACACAGAGAAAGCATTATGAACAAATAGTGATACAGTGATCAGTCAAAGACACTAAGAGTAATAGAGACGGAGTGAGTGAACAAGAGTGAGGAACTATGAGAAGAGAGGGACTGAGAAAAAGAGTGGAAGGAGTTGAGTAAGTAGGTAATAGAGAAAGGAATGAGGGAAGTAGCAAAGGCAGGAAACTGAGGATTAAAGAAATGAAGCAGTGGAACTAATAGTAGTTCAATGTGATAGAAATGTAACGAAAAGAGTACAAAATACTTACCTTATAATTGTCGTTAAATTCCTCACTTTTTATTTTTATACTTTCAATCTGTGAAAGAGAGAACAAACATTTGAAAAATATAAAAACATGTATTAAAAAATTACAAAAGACAAGGGCAAAGATTGAAGGACAAACAGTTTTTCAATAACTTTGACACTTACAGAAGCTACACGGTCCTAAAGATATACATTTTAAACTAACACTATCTTGATGCAGATGAAGTGAGGCCTATCTTAAAACATGGTGCATCTTTTGCATTGCTGTTGTCTCAGAAAAGTGTCGCAAGACACTAAAATTTAAAATAATTGCTTCAGGATGCCAATAAGATGTCTACTATCCAGAGTTTTGTTTCAGGTGAGGCCTACTCAGGGTTGCAGATGAAATTTCGAGTTGTTGAAGAGAATAGAGGACATAATACATGTGAAGGTCTACCAATGAAGTGAGTCATGTCCACTGCAATCTTCAACAAAGTCCAAACCTCCTATGTTTCCCTGGACAGACCTAAACTTGATCTGCACAATGTGATTCGTAATGATAGGAAACACAGGTGATGTAATTGAAATACATGCAATTTATTTTGCTCATTTCACAATCACATCACTTGTGTTTCCTTTGCTTAGGTATCTCATTGTGCAGATGTAGTCTAGCATATGAAAGAATACGCAGAAGTGCAGCACTGCATGCAACAACTTTGACACTTACAGAAGCCTCACCTTCTCCATGCCTCCTACACAGTTCTACATATACATCATAAATGCAAACAGTACAGAATTAATTATACATGTTAAATGGTTTATTTTTGCTGTTCTCAGAATGTATCAAAATTCACTAAAAACAGTGACTTGAAGGTATTCATCATGTAACAGCGGGGAAAAAAAAACACAATCAAAATGATTGTGTTTAAAAAACCCATACAACATCAGAAATCAAAAATCAGAACTCCTTAAAGTTAACTTACTTTCCATGACGTCCAAGGATGTCCTATGAATAGCTTACACTCTTTTGTGCTGTTATTACTTTCAGCCCGCCACTTTCTGAAAGAAAATCTCCATCGTTTTTAAAAACATGTTACATACAATAAATGACTTCTTGCTCTCTACCACAAGATTCCACAAGGCCAAATCTTGTCAGAGCCATGTATAACTCTTGGATTTCTTGTTAGCCAATCCCATCATTTGGCATTTCCGCAACTTTCAGAATTAAAATGTTGAAGATCATTTTCACAATCCAGGAATAGTAATATCTTCCCCTTCTTGCTCAGTCATGTTCTACATTTCCTATGACACTGATACTGCTTAATATGAAGCAGACTTACACTACCTCTATGACTACAACAATTATTTAATTCTCTACATCACTTTTAATCACAAAGCAATGTAAAACAGTAGACAACATTGCAGACTTACATTCCCTCTACTCCATGTTTTGATTGGCTGCTTCAATTAGCTTATAAAAAGAAACAGTTTTTCTGAACTCATTCAAAGTGCACATATATCTCCATGATGTCCAGTCCTATGATTAGAAGTTATGTCTCTGAACTACACTTATCCTCAAGGCCAAATTGTGTAGGAGCCATTAGAACTTCTTGAAATTCCACAGAGCACATCCCGAGATTATTTCCCTAAAATTTTGGTTTTAAAAACACCAGGTAAGAGTTTTTAAGGTCATACGGCAATTTTTTTTTGAAAATTAAAACAGAATCATTGCAGAATGACCAGCCATTTCTAGACTTTAAATAAGCTGTGTAATGTCCTGATGATATTGAAGGGCCGTCATGATATATAATTGCTGTAGTTACAAAAGTCCTTCCTGATATTGACAACTGCGAAGCTACAAATTTTTTTATTAAAGTTGTCAATTTTGTTCCATCAGGCCTACATCGTTGGAACATTAAAATGACGTACTGGCCATATGTTCGTATAAATAATGTGGACATCATTTCAGATTTACATTGGCTACACTCCATGTTGTGATTAGCAGCTTTTACTAGCTTATTAAAGGAGACTGATTTACTGTCTGGCAAAGTTAAATATATAAATCTTTCTGAGTCTACACTAGTAGTACTTGATATCATACAGTTCTCGCAGTCATGCTGCCATTGATAAGAAAGCCCAAACAGCTGATCTACATCTACACCTTCAGCATGTAATACATCAAGCATATACATTAAAAACTCCTGACAATCTTGCTGAATATTTTGAGAGAATTGTGTTTGGCCTGAACATCTGTCTAACAGATTTCGAATTTCAGACACACTTTCTATGTTTCTTCTATCAGTGGTACATTTCTCTAACACAGAATTTAACAAACCGCAAAATCTTTGATCAGAATTGACCACAATCTCTTCTTTTACATTTTTTAGAGAAAACAAAACATTAATTACTACATTAGCATAGCAGTTGACACCAGAACTGTTTTCAAACTGAAAACCAACAACATCTTCAACAGAATCCTTTTTGTTTCTGCTTGTAATTTTAGGTTCATTCACTTTTTGTCTTTTTGCTATAACCTCCCCAGTATTGTTCTCATTTCTTCGTTTCCGGCCTACCAGACGTTTCTCAAACAAAGGAAACTGAGGCAAATGTGGCGCATACTCTCTTCTTAACCTATTGTATTCCTTAACACAATCTAGATCTGCACAAATGTTTGTGACATCACACTCAATCAAGTACAATCCCGATAAAGTTCTAACTCGTGACAATGCCACATATGCCATACCCTCCTTGAACACAGAACTGCCAATATTCACCAATGCACTGTCTACACTTAAACCTTGCGATTTATGGATTGTCACCGCATATGCCAAGCAAACAGGAAACTGCTTACGGCGAACATAAAAGTCTTTTACAAGCAAAAATCTAGCAGAACAACGAGCAATTAGCTGTACTTCCTCAATGCCATCAAATTTAATTTTTAAAAATTCAATTCCATCTCTATTTCTGTATTTCACAAAATCAACAACATTACCCATTGATCCATTTACCAGACCTCTTTCAACATGTAAATTCCTTCTTAAAATTATACGGCAGTTCAAGCACACATTCAGAGTCTTTTCAAAACCTGCAGTTTTAGATATACTCTTCTCTAATGAATCCAATTTTGTTTTCAGATTCTCAGACAAAATAATTGTTGATCCCATATGCTCTACTCTATCAATAGCTTCCAGTTTCACAATCTCTTGCTTTTCTAAATGCAACATTTTGTTGTTAAATTTGGCACATTCTGCAAGAGTTGGCATCAAACATATTCCAGATTTCTTTTCAGTAATTTTCTGAAAAATATTCTCAGGCACAACATCTTGTTCTGGATATAAATTTGACAGTAATCGTGCATGTAAAGCTTCTTTCCCATGCTCGGTCACTTTTCCAATTCTAACATCTTGTAGAATAGTCTTGTAAACTTCATCCTTCGCCTGATGCATATTTTCATGCAGTTCAGCATAATTGAAGTTTAACCATATATTGACGTTGCCAATGCTGCCTAGGCACTTCCTGGTATCTTCATGCGTGAGCATTTTGAACACAGGTTGCCCTTTCACTGGTGTCAGCTGCAAAAGATCTCCGAAAACAATGATGTGTTTGCCACCAAATAACACATCATACTCTGTTTTGAGAACTTCTTGCATCCTCAAATGCACAAAGGCAAGCATGACATTGGAAACCATGCTTACTTTGTCAATGATAAGAAGTTTCATTTTCCTCAAGATTCTTGAAACTTCAAAACAAGCATCTCCAGATAGCTTATGATATTCTAATTTGTTGTCATGCTCCACTGGCAGCATCAGTAAACGATGTAAAGTAATCCCTTTAATATTATGTGCTGCCAGTCCAGTTGGAGCAGTGACAACACAAGACAGCGATGACTCTGTCTTTTCCTGCAAATAGCATGAAATTGCTTTAATGAGGAAACTTTTTCCAGTTCCCGCTTCTCCACTCACGTACAGTCGGACAGGCTTCAACGACGTACATGAGCACTCTTTCTTATCATGACTTAATCCATGATCAATTTGCATGGTAACTTCGTCATATATTTTCCTCTGCTCAACGTTGAGTTGCCTTTCCAACTCTTCTAAGTTAACCGCATCCTCTTGAGCATGTGCCATGGCTCTTTCCACTTCATTCATAGCAGTGGCAGCTTCATTTTCGATAACAGGTCCTCCTAGTGGATCCTGACTCAATGAAGCAGAACTCTGACTGTCCTGAGAACTGTCTCTGGCAATCTCGGCTGCAATTGTTGCTTCCTGCTCAATTTCCGCATTCAACATTTCTACATATTTGGGAAAAGCAGGACATTCTATGGTCTCCTTGGCGGCATTGAAAGAGTCTTCGTAACAGAGAAAATCTCCAAGCAGTTCCTCTTCTGCACGCCAAGGCTTGAAAAGTTGCAAAAGTGCTAAATAGAAAAACTCCTTTTTTTCAGGAGATTCGCCACTCAATTTTCGATGGTTTACCAAGTGGCATTTTCTTTGCTTGACCAGACATCCCTCACTTCCTATTACAGCATACACTCCTTTCTCAGTATCTTCTTTGATGTTCCTCTTGAATATGTAATTTTGCAGAACCTCATACAGACAAACATTCTCGAGGTGACTGCTTCGATTTGGATAATATGTATCCAACATGTTGGTCTTCAAAATGTCGGTACTCTTTGGCTCCTTTTCCGCCAAATACTCAATTTCCCGCACAGGTTTGAGAACTCGATTACGCGTTGCAGCAAGACCAAGACTCGCCCAAACGATACTCCTGGACTTGGCATAGAGACTTGCTGAAGACAACCGGTCAGAACATTCGTACGCTCCGATTTCTCGATGCGACAACATCTTCAGACTGAAACTGTACAACTTCTTGCTGAGGCTCTTTTCATGGGAAATGTCCTCCCACATATCCTTCAATTCTGTCTTCTCTTTTTTGGTGATGTAAGACGTCACATACCGCGCCACAGCCATACAGTTATCAGCCACAAACTGTATATCCATGTTAGCATTCCACATGGACAAAATCACCGGGTTGTAGTCGTTGATGTACTTGGACTCTTCGTTCCTCTTCAAATTGTAAGTGTTTTTAGGTGATTTCTTCATGACATTGTGTCGCAACGAAGACATCAAACTGTTTACTCTTCCTTTAGAAATCACCGGTCGTGGAAAGCCGAAACGACATTTAGTGTAGAACTTGTCTTTGTTTCGGAATTTACGACGGCAGTACTTTCCACATCGATGGCTTTGGAAACGCAGAACTTTTTCTCTTAGGCTTTTCTTCTCCTTTGCGTTTGGAACAGCACACGTAGAATACTGTTGGATGAAACTCATCACTGAGTCTTCTGGATCCGTTCCAAATTTAGGTGCATCCTTGATCCACAGCAACATATGTATATGAGGAGCACCTCTTGCTTGGTACTCCTTTCTCCAGAAGAAATCCAACACCTCTCCAAGAGGTGGATTCTTCTTATTCATGATGAAAGACATCATAGCTTCAAATCTATGATTGAAGTACCTACATACATTGACTGGATCCAAAGAGCACAGTTCTCCGGGTGTCTTGAATTCGATGTTATCTACGTTAGCATTTGCCTCTCGTAGAAATTCAAGTAAGTCTTCCCAGCCATACTCGGCACAGCTCAGAGTGAGGAACCATGTGGGAGTACCTAAGTTCCTCAGCATACATTTTAAATCACCATGACGACGGTACCAGTACTCATTAGTACCACGCTGACACGCCATGAGATTAATCAGGTGAGAATCCAAAATACTATCTTGGACATTGACTTTATCCATAAAGTCACTTGCCGAGATGTTTTGCATGTGTATACCACTTTTCAAGATGTGGTTCACTGCATATGACAGTCCAGACAGATCGCTTTCAAACAGGAGATGAAACAAATAAGGAATGCATTGTCGAAACCTAGCATCTCCTGCATACAATCGCAAAGTCCGGTATTCAGAAGCAGGAATTTGATGAGGTCGCTCATCATATCTTCCTCCCTGACCTGTTGGAAAAAGCTGTGGGAAACACCGAGCTTCCAAACTTTCCTCCCAAACACTAATGGGACTCCCTTTGGCTTGTTTCATTTGAAACAACTCAATAGCATTCCCCATGACTTCCTTGGAATGCAAAGGATGAACACTATAATGTTCATATATTTCTTCACTAGTAGAGGGTTCTACTTTCTCAATTTGACCAGCACACAAATCGCTATCCTCTTCCTCACTTACTTCCTCTTCTGCAACATATACATTCTTGTAGTATTTATTATTTTTTTTCAAATACAATGTTGCCTTTTTGACTTTCCTAACATCTACTAAATCTTGCCATATTTTCTTATTCTTTGTCGGAACCCCATTAACTAAGATAACCAGAGGTTCCTCTTCCACTTTTTCTACTCCAATTGTGTTAATGTTTTTTTTGAAATCTAGAGGCAAATAAACAACTCTTCCCTTTAATCCTCTCTGTAAATCTGATGGAGGCAATTTCCCTGTCTTTGGCTCCATTCTTACAATAGCCTGAAAGGGATGGATACTTTGAATCAAAATAGATTCATAAGTATTTAAGTCCTTCAATTCAGAAGGAATCTCAACCAATTCCAGATTATTATGAACTGCTCTAGCAGGCATCTGGTTTTGTTTTAATTTGTTACAACAATAAGTACACACACGTTGATCCAATCCCAAATCAAAACAATTTTCTACCATCAAGTATGTTGCAAAATCCTTCCATTCACTATTATTTTCCCTTTCACTTTTTGCATATAAATCCACTAACTTAGTCTGATTCTTATAATAAGTGCGTCGACAACACACACAAGTGAAATTAGGCCTCTCACTTGATTTCACCTCAAACGTCGCAATTTCCCTCTGGAAATTATCTGTACTGGAAACCTGTACACTATCTTCCACATGACCCTCTACTTCTTGCTCAATTTCAACATTCTCCTCTTTACTTCCAAAGTAACAAAACTCAATTTCTTCACATATATTCTTCACATCTATTTCAGAACCATGCAAAAGAGCAGCGCATAATTGTTTCAGCATAATTGCTGGACTCTTAGCATAATACAACATTCTAACTAATTTCCTCACTTTGTTATGATGCACTGCTAGCATCCTGAAATGATGAAAAACACTCTGACATACTCTCCTGGAAAGACAAGCCAGTGAATAACCATGCAAACCTGTCACTTCTCTTACTCTGCAAGGATCTAATTCTTGCAACAACATCATTTTCTGCTTCAAACTTTTTTTGTTAAATGACCGTACGAAATCACAAAGCAAATTGATGGAATCCTGTCGCACACTGCAAATACTACTACACTTCCAGGTGTACACAGGACCCTTAGCACGTCTTCCTAAAACCTCATTACCTAACACCTCTTCTGCCTCTGTTGTCACAAGTTTTTCTTTTTCAACTGGACAACCATCTTTCACTTCATAAGCACGACCACTGGTGTCAACTGCATGCACCAAATCATTATCCTGGAAGTAACTCTCCTCATTAAAAAATGCCTCACAGCTTGAACTATGCATCCATTCTCCAGAAAAAACTTCACAAAAATTACTACGATTAACTATTCTCTTCCATCTACTATTTCTTTTGAAATCAAAAATTGCCTTGTTTAGCTTCCTAATTCTATTGATTATCAAAATAAATAACTTACGTTTAATTTCAAATGCCTGATCAATAACTTTCTCAACTTTTTTTTTTCTCTTATAAAAAACTAGTTTCTGTTGACCTTTCTTAATATTTTTTAACAAATTGCCAATTATCCTGTTGCGGAACATTCGTTTACGAATCTCCCTAAACTGTTGTTTCCTTCTACTATCATGCACAGATTTATCTCTTGCTCTAGCAGTAACATTTTTCATTGTCCTTTTCTTTCCATTTGATTTCCTTCTCGTGTTATGGACTGAAACATTTTCTGTAGTAATATTTTTTTTATTACAAATATTTCTTATGAAATATTTAGAGCTCTTACCCGGTGCTTTCTTCGTGTCTTGAGAAATCTTTTTGTTAGAGGACTGCTGGGTTTTTGTTTTCACCTGCTGTCTTTGACGTTTTGCAGCCTTTATCTGTCTTTGTATTGTAGGCATGGTGAAATCTTGAAATGATCTGCAGTTGAATCTGAGGAAAAATATAATAAAAAATGTTAATAAACATTATTACCAAACAGTAAATCAGTAACAGTGATCAAAAACTTAACACACTACTTGACATTTTAATTTGAAGATTTTTTAGTCATTGGCAATCTTACATTACAGAAATACCAGAAAAGAAATGACATTTATATTTATGTTACCTATGCTATTTTATATGTGAATCTGATCTAATTTTATGAACATATTTTAATATTTTATTGAAGACACTACACATAACCTGTTTTTGAAGGTGTCTTTATTTTTAAATTAAACGGTTTACCTTTTTACTTTTTATTAATTATAAAATTTAAAAATAAATGTTTATATTTCCAAAGGCTCAAGCAGGTCAGCTTCCCATCCTATATCATATAGTTCGGACAAATCTGCATCCTCATCACGCTCTTCTTCATCCTCAGGATTTAAATCATCCAAAGGATCAACATCCACTGATGTTTCAATTACAAGTTCAATGATGAGGTCAAAATCAACTGATTGCAGATTGTCGCTCATGTTGAGGTTGTCTTTATCTTTAAAGAAAGATAACAACAATGAGATGTTGCAGAGTAAGAGACAAATCTCAGAGATTATAATAGTAAAATTGTTTAACAAGATTAACATTTAGCAGCTATTATTTAGCCATGTCCAGCAATGCTGAGCAGGTGAAGCCTATGTCTAATTTTTCACTGAACAGGACTCATCTCTTCTTAACCTTGGATAAGCCTCACCGACTCTGTGTCCCCTGCACATACTTAAATGTAAAGGGCCAGATTTATATTAAATGGCACATCCCCAGGCATGCACCAGTTAACGTGCACCACTGCTCTGCCACCCATGGTGTGCCGCATTTACAATCAGATAGGAGAAAGCTGCGTCAAAACCCTGCGCCTGCTTGAAGCTGGCATAGGTCTTGACGCAGCATTGTGGAGATGGGGCACCCCTGAGCCTTGCTGGAGCTGCATCGCACTTGCGATACAACTCCAGCAATGCGCCACCTTTACGGCACAGATGCGTCACGCATCTGTGCCGTTTTTGCCCCATGCTGCGCCGCATTGTAAATGCAGCACAACATGGGTGGCGGAACAGTGGCGCAGGAGGACTGTCACATCCCTGGTGATGCGCCAGTCATCATAAATCTATCCCTAAGCTTCTTATCTTGTTACAGATGAACTGCCATATGTATCATCAAAATATTTTACATTTTCTAAATAGCGAATTTTAAGGAATAAATAGCGATTCTTTACCATTCCTAATTTGCGATGAGCAAATTGCTAATTGCAAGTTACCCATTCATTTCCATGGGCTAGGAGGCTCATAGGAATGAAGGTTTAATTTGCGATTACCAATTTGCTCATCACAAATTAGGAATTTTTCCAAGGGTGCAGGGGTGTCTCAAGAACACCCTGCTGCACCCCTGAAAAAGAAATTTGGGGGCATATGGCACACATACATGCCCTAAGGGCATGTGTTGGCGTCATATGGCACCTTTTGTTTTTTTGAAAAAAAGCTTTTTGAAAAGAATTCACAAATTACCACCAATTTACCACAATAGTTTCCAAATCCTTAATGTCATTTTTTACATAGTTTTTGTTTGATACATTGCATTCACGTAGTCACAAAATTTGCAAATCCTTCAGTGCAATTGCAAAATAAGGAATAGCAAATTTTGCTACTCCTTATTTTGCATCAAACTTGTTTGATACATACCATTTGTCTAATTAACATTCACAAAGGCCGAAATTCGTAGAATTTTGATCTTTGCAAATGCTAATTACCTTCATACATATGGCCCCAAGTGAGGCCTGTCTTGCGGCATGGTGCATCTTTTGCATCACTGCTGCTTGGGTTTTATGTGGTACGTTTTTTTTACACCATGACATATCTGCCTAAATGCATCAATTTGTAATGTTGTCGCCTCATAGCAAATCTTTTGCACCACCGCTGCATCATAAAAGTGACGCACAGTGGCACAAAAGAGGCATACACCTATCATAAATCTGTCCCTACCATTTTAAATGATTAATCCAGGATGACAATAAAGTGTGTCCTATCCAGAGGTTTGTTTAAGGTGAGGCCTACTCAGGATTGCAGATTAAAGTTACGCTTGATGAAGAATACAGAGGAGATAATACATGTAAAGGCCTACCAATGAAGTAAGTAATGTGCACTTTTTTGCGCTAGTCATCATAAATGTATCCCTAAGCTTCTTATCTTGTTACAGATGAACCACCATATGTACCATCAAACTATTTTGCATTTCCTAAATACCAAATTTTAAGGAATAAATAGCAATTCTTTACTATTCCTAATTTGCAATGAGCAAATTGCTAATTGCAAATTAACCATTCATTTCCATGGGCTAGGAGGCTCATAGGAATGAAGGTTGCAATTTGTGATTAGCAATTAGCTCATCACAAAATAGGTTTTTTTTCAAGCGTGCAGGGGTATCTCAAGAACACCCTGCTGCACCCCTGAAAAAAAAATTTGGGGGCATATGGCGCACATAAATTTTAACAAAATTCCTTTACCTCAACAACGATTTTCAAATCATAACTTCAAAACACTACACATGGGAAAATTACTTAAATTGTCCTTAAGACACATAAAAGCGTTTTTTGATTGGCTTTCCTGCATGGTAGGGTCACTTTTAACATGGCTATGTAACACAAACATTCAAAATCTAAATTTTCCATGCACATGTGGGAGCATATTTACAAGCAATTTGCGCCACAGAGAAAGGTCTTACACTAAAATGAGAAAAATAACATCAGGGACAGTCAATTGCCTTATAAAGAAGCATACACCATTATGTCCTTGTCATGATTTTAAAAACAATTCCTTTTCCCCAAAAACGATTTTCAAATCATAATTTCTAAACACTGCACATGGGAAAATGACTTAAAATGTCATTAAAACACATGAAAGCGTTTTTTGATTGCCTTTCGAGCATGGTTGGGTCACTTTTAACATGGCTATGTAACACAAACATTCAAAATCAAAATTTTCCATGCACACGTGGAAGCATATTTACAAGCAATTTGCGCCACAGAGAAAGGTCTTACACTAAAATGAGAAAAATAACATCAGGGACAGTCAATTGCCTTATAAAGAAGCATACACCATTATGTCCTTGTCATGATTTTAAAAACAATTCCTTTTCCCCAAAAACGATTTTCAAATCATAATTTCTAAAAACTGCACATGGGAAAATGACTTAAAATGTCCTTAAGACACATAAATGCGTTTTTTGATTGGCTTCCCTGCATGGTAGGGTCACTTTTAACATGGCTATGTAACACAAACATTCAAACTCTAAATTTTCCATGCACATGTGGGAGCATATTTACAAGCAATTTGCGCCACAGAGAAAGGTCTTACACTAAAATGAGAAAAATAACATCAGGGACAGTCAATAGCCTTATAAAGAAGTATACACCATTATCTCCTTGTCATGATTTTAAAAACAATTCCTTTTCCCCAAAAACGATTTTCAAATCATAATTTCTAAACACTGCACATGGGAAAATGACTTAAAATGTCAATAAAACACATGAAAGCATTTTTTGATTGCCTTTCCAGCATGGTTGGGTCACTTTTAACATGGCTATGTAACACAAACATTCAAAATCAAAATTTTCCATACACATGTGAGAGCATATTTACAAGCAATTTGCGCCACATAAATCATAATTTTCTCCTTAAAGCACACTATTCTCTATCTAAAGTAAAGAAATATTTTCTCACCTTAGCAAATACTTTGAGTTTGAAAACAGTCTCAGAAACACACCAATTTGTCTGCAGCAGAGCAAAAGGTATGCACTCCAGAGTCTGCAGCTATGAAAAGCACAGAAATGCTGTAATTCTTCACACATATCTCTCATGTCACCCAATCAAAAGTCTTCCCTCACTTTTTTCAAATGAAAACCCATCCCCCCTCTGCCCTTTCTGCTTTATCTGCATGGCAACCACCTCCTGGAAGAACTCTGTTGTTTGCAAGTTCACACAACAATGTTGCAATTGAACTCTGAACTCTCAGTGCACCTGCATATCCAGTGCATTCTTTCATTTAATGATTTTTTATTGACCACTCAAAATACATCTTTCAAAGAACACATCCGTGCACCCTAACTTTTTGTTTTCAGCAATCAAAATCCACCAATCACTGTTACTGCTTCATGAACACAGAAACTCCACAGTTTTTTTCATTTCAAACTCTCATTTTTTCAACTGCCATTTCATTGCCACACTTCATCTGACTGCAGGAGAACCTTCTCTCACCATGTTTTCTGTCTGGATTGTTGGTCATAGTTATATTCACTGGGCTCAAAGGTACGTTGAAAGCAGGAATTTACCTAACCTCAATTTACAAGATGTGGAAATTAAGTGGTTTGGCCACAGAGGATTAAAATGTCACCAATTGATACCATTGGTGAAAACCTTTATGCATTTGCCCAAACCTGACCTGTTAATTGTGCACTGTGGAGGTAATGACTTGGGCACTTTGACTGGTGTAGGTCTGGAAATGCTTTTAAAGGACACCTTTGAGCAATTAATGGCACTTTTTCCTCAGACTGCCTTGGTATATTCAAATATATGCCAAAGACAGAAATGGAGGTGGTCAAACCAATTTTGTCCACAAATTGAGAAGTCGAGGAAGCATGTAAACAAATCTGTTTCAGCTTACATGAGAGACCATGGAATGGGCTCCCTGTACAACAATAACTTGCGTTACTACATGCAAGATATCTACAGAGGAGATGGAGTTCACTTCTCAGATGAGGGCAACAGAATTTTCACTCTGAATTTAAGAATGTGCATTGGTACCTACTTATAAGTACCTAAATGTACCATAAACCCAAAAGCTCTTCTCAGAGCTACCCTACATCTGATCACTCACAATTATTATTTAACTCTAACATTTTTCACTAATTTTCAACAAAATACGCTACCGGGGCCGCTACCCGGTACGCGAACCGGGAGCTAACCTCGCGAAATTTTTTTTTAAAATGTTTTTTTTTCGCACATATAAGCCTCCTCAGCCACCCTCAGAAAACCTAGGGGGTCAAGATAACTCTACCGTGCCCCCTTCTACCCATTCTGAACATTATTTGCCCTCCATCTTGTATCTTAATTCGACCGAAACACAAAATGGTGGACTCCCGGAACGCTTAAGGTCCGCGAACCGGGGCGCTCAACGGTTCGCGTACCGGGTCGCTCCCTGGGAAGCGCACCATCAAAAAAGGTGGGAAAGTAGTTCACACAAAAGCCACTTGAGACAATTTCACCAAATATAGATTAGCTCATACTACATACCAATCCCTACCCTTTTCACAAATTTGATTGGAATTCCATTTAGCCATTTAGCCTGTAGACCTCTCTAAATACCGTGAGGTAAATTACTTCACAAAACACATCTGAAGTGTTGGAATTGACAACCAATTAAAATGTTACTTTCATTTTCTACTTTTTTTACCTGACATTTGATTGGTTATGTACCCGAATATATATAAAGGAAGAGAAGGAAACACAGCCATTTTGACTACTACTTCCTGGTGTACATTTCAATAGGATTTTCATTAATAACTTCAACTTCTTTTTAAAGGTAAGTTGTTATTTTTAAAACTGAAGTATATTGTGCACTTTAAGTTAATATGGCAAACTTTTTCTGTTAGTTATATACTATCCCTCTGTAGTACTTATAAATTTAGATACAATTTTTTATATTCCTACTTCCACTCTGATACTATACACTGCCCAAAGATAAATTCACTGTTAAAAACTGCCTATCTAAAATTAATCCCAACAGTGCCCTACCTCTACTAATATATTTTTTTTTATGCAAATTTCAGGGAAAATGGAAAGCGAACAAAAAATTTCATTTGAAATTGTCCTTCCAGAGTCCAACACAGAAATCATTGATCCAAATGAGATTGAATTTATGGATGAAACTTGGGACCAAGAACTACTGCAATGTGTACAAGCAGTAGATAACCTCCTTGCAAATGAGGACATTTTACAACCTCAGAGACTACAATGTATATTCCATGATAATTATGAAATTTCTGACAATGAAATGTTAGAAAGTTTAATAAATTATGAAACACAATAAAAAATGCTTAAAAACTAAAAAAAAATAAAAAATAATCAACAAAACCAACAATCAATTAACATACAGCATTTGAAAAGTCTATCATTCATTTTTCATTGCAGTACGCTGCCCAGAACGCTTCCCGGTTCGCGGACCGGGCGCTACCCACGCAAAAAAACAAAAAAAAAATTATTTTTTTTTTTGCCCCGCGGGGCCCTTTTAAAGCCTCCACATTAAACCTAAGGGGTCAGGGAGGATCTACTATGCCCCCTTATGGTTATTTCCACCTTTGTTTTGGCCTCCTTTTGTCTCTCAATCCTACCGAGAGACAAGATGGCGGCCGCTCCGGACTGTTTGGAATGTTTACAGACGCCGGATAACCAATCAGCTTCGCTACGCGAAGTTTTGGTACGCGCCCCGGTCCGCGAACCGGGAGCTGCCCAGTCCGCTGTTACAGATATATATCTTTTTTTAAACGTTAATTTCTCAAAATCCACTGGAGCACATATATTGAGACCTACAAAAGGCACATCGGGCTACCAGTCTCTACAATTTTGCCAAGTTTCGTGCAAATCCATTCAGCCGTTCGGGCTAAAAGTGCGACAGACCGCCCTATGGAAAACTCAATGTTAAAAACACGTTTTGGGACCCCCCTTTTTTCTCGGCCCCCCCTTGACGAACCCCCCCCAAATTTCCAGGGGCTGCTCAGAAACAAAATGTTCCATTTTCCAGAAAATTTCAGCCAATTCCGTCCACAAACGCCAAAGTTATTAGACATAGAATTTTCAAAAATCCCATAGGGAAAAAATCCTAACTATATATACCTACTGGCGACCGCCAGTAGGTAATATATATATATATATTACCAGAACTTCGTTTTCTCCGCTTTCACTCGGTTTTCGGCATAGAAAAACTAAACGGACCCAAAGTATACACTACTGATGATGTCACATATAACATCATTCATGACATGGTCAGTGACATCTGAAGAATACTCCACACTTAGAAGAATTTCCAAGTGAAACCAGTCAATGTTTGCCTATGGAAGAAAATTCAAGTTACTGGTAAGTACGGTTAGAATTACTTTTCAGGATCAGTACTGGGCTTAAAGATGCAGCACTGAGGTCTCTCCTGATAACAGGTGAGTAAATCGGAATTCGTAGTTTGGCTGATTTTAGAGGAATATTTATAAGTTTCAAAAATCGACACTTAGAAACTTTTATTTATATATATATTAGAACACTCACACACACACACACACGCGCACACACACACACACACACACATATTGCATCAAGTGGGTCATTTTTTAACGGCACCAAGCTTGTGATTTTTCTTGGGATATTACAAGCCGGATAAATAATTTATATGAAAGTAGAAAATAGAGAGAAAACTGGATAACTGGACATCCACTAGTGTACGACTTTTAAAACATTGGTGGTGCCAATATCGGTGCATTGAAATATGTAAATGATATGAAATAAATCGAAACACTAATTTTGAGATATGTCACTGCCTCTTCTGTGAATAGTTCTAATTGGAATTGAGTCTCATTTTGGGAAGTACTCTGAGGGTGCCTAAGGGAAAAGCAACAAATCATTAGGACCGGAGTGAGAAATATCAGTGAATTCGTACTCTCCTCTGTGAAGTGACTATATGCATTTGGCATTTCAGTGATCCACTATCATCTGAGAGCAAATCTTGAATCATGGCTAATCGCTTTAGCAGATGAGAACAAACAGCAAATTAAATGTTTGTAGATAGTGGGGTGTACAAACAATTAAGGAGTATGCCACATGACCCCACGGGGGAACGTGAGAGTGATCTGAAGCAGTTGGTGAGAGTACTAGAAAAATGAAGAGTTGTAGAAACGAACGAGTGGTGGGAGAGTGCAACACTAAAAGGGTATATAGAATGTAACCGAATACCCAGGCGTCTGCAAATCCTAGTCCTGCCCACCTTGAATGACATGGACCCAGATCTTCTCACACAGTGGCAAAGAGACACAACAGAATGCTCAATTAAATTAATGAAGACCCTCGTCACACATGCAGAAAGGAAACTGTCTGAAATATTGAACAAAATGAAAGAATTGGAGAAACTATTAGAGAAATTCACCACCACAGAGGATGGGAAGAAAACTTTGGAAGAACTAGAAAGGAATCTGGACAAACATGAGACATCTAGTGTGGAAAGCTCGGAAGTAAGCTCTGGAGATGAGGGTGTAGTGGGAAATTTACCAAAACCAAAATGCTCCAAAATGACATCAAGGGGGAGAGGCAGAGGTCTAAATCAAACAAATGCCAAAGAATAAGAAGGGGCAGGAAAAGGTAAACATGGCAGAGGAGGAGAGAAAAGGCTAAATCAAAAAGATTGATAGAAGTGAGAACTGACTCTATGGATGTAGATCGAATCATTAATCTCTCCAAGTATGAAACTTAACAAGAATCATATACACCTAATCAATAAAGGCTTGTCCTTTTGCCCAAATTCAAACATGGACTTTGCCAATGCCAGAAATGACTTGTACAAGTTCTGTCGAAAGCTGAAACTGAGAAAGCACTTTGCAAATAGAACAAAGAAAATTCGAGAACCAGCAAGGGAAAATTAACCAAAACTGTCCATCTTAACAACAAGAGATCTCCCACATCTAACAACTCTCATGAGCTTGGATGAACAACCAGGTGTTGAAGAATAAAGATAATTGAGTGATAGAGAACTGAGTGTGACGTTTAACATCAACCCTGACATGTCTGTCCCCAGTGGAAGTACAAACAGCTCCAAGTATTGCCCCCAATTGCCACCTGGGAACAAAGTGGATCTTTTTTAAGGGTGGGCGTAGTGCTCTGCTCCGTCCACGGAGTGTGCGTAGTGTTGCCTACTTCGCGATTCGCAAAGTAGGTGTAGTAGGCAACACTACGCACACGCAATGGTAGAGCGAAGTTGCCTGCCACCCGCCTCCCTCCCGCCCTCTTCTAAATGCCCAAAATCATTAAAAACATTGTAAAACTAATTAAAACAACTTACCTGAGATGCGGCTTCCCGGGGCTCCCTCTTCCTGGTTTCTTGCCGACTTCTTCCTGACAAATGCGAATGCACGGGCGCCTGCACATGCGCATTCCTTGTGAGAAATGCGCGGGCGCCCGCGCATGCGCATTTGTCAGGAAGAAGTTGGCAAGAAACTGGGAAGAGGGAGCCCCGGGATGCCGCATCTCAGGTAAGTCGTTTTAATTAGTTTTACAATGTTTTAAATGATTTGAAGGGCATTTAGAAGAGGGCAGGAGGGAGGCGGGCGGCACGTAGTGGGGCTATGCGAAGTGTGTGGGTGGGTGTAGACTTCCCCCCACTTCGTGGTGCTTCGCGTAGCCCCACTACGCCCAGGGTTAATCTTTTTCCGGAACTTGTATCCGATGGATTGAGGAAATTGGCAATCAAGGCTGGAAAAAGTCACTCTAGGAGAAGTAGTGACAACATGACGTCTGATGACTGGACAGCTCTGAGTGAACCAGAAGAAAACAAGGACATCATCATGTGATCATGGATAGAAGCAAGTACTTACTGGAAGCAAGAAGACAAGTGAACAACCGGACTCACTATGAAAAGCTGCCAGAAGATCCATCTAAAGAAGTGATTAGGAGATTTCACACCAAACCAGAAGAATGGCATAATCTGGAACTATTGGATGACAATGAATTTGCATATCTGATAAATGACTGTCCAATTTTACCTACCCTTTATGTTTTACCAAACGTTCCCAAAAGTTTAGACACCCCCCCCCCCCCCCCCCGGGGCGACAAATTGTGACTTACTGTGGCTCCCTCATAGAGAATGCCTCCAGATTTGTGGACATTTTCTCTTCCCACATGTTTCCAACCTTCCCTCGTATATTAGGGATTCTATGGACTTCCTAAACAGGATCAACGACTTACCTGGAAACAGAATTACATCATGGCTACAGTGGATGTCGTATCCCTATATACATCAATTAAACATGAGGATGGTTTGGAAGCTAGCAGACATTACTTAAGATCGAGATCTCTCAGCCTGCTAAGCCACACCGAAAGGCTGTTGGGAATGATGACATTCTGTCTGCTGAATAACATCTTCATCTTCAATGGAAACTTTTATGTAGAGAAGCAAGGAACAGTAATGGGGGCTTCTTTTGCCCCAACATACGCAAATCTTACTATGTGCTTCTGGGAAACGAAATCAGTGGGAGCAGGAGAACACGCAGAGAGCCTGAAAAGAGTTTTCTAATGGTGACGCTTTATCGGTGACCTCTTTCTCCTGTGGGAGGGAGAAGAAGCTGCATTAATCACTTTTTTGGAATCATTGAAAATGAATCCCCACGGCTTCACAGTTACATATACAATCAGTAAGACAGAGCTCACCTTTCTTGATGTCCAACTTTATGTGTCAAATGACAACATTTGCACCAATTTTTTTTAAAAACCTACCAGTGGAAACAACGTATTGTGTGCACACAGTGTACACCCCAAAGCTCTTTAATAGAGTATCCTGTTTGGCCAGTTCCCCAGAGTAAAATGGAACTGCTCGGAGGAAAGAATCTTTGAGGAACAAGCAGTGGACATGACAGGTGTGTCGTGAAGGATGCTTTAAAAAGAGCAAGACAAAAGAATAGAAGTGATCTTTTACTGCCAAAGAAGAAGAATCTGGTGGAGGTATGTACATATATATATATATATATATATATATATGCTTCCAAATTGGTTCGGCATCCCGGTTATGCAGCGCTCAATGCTGGTGCGATTCCCCTGCGGCTGAACCACGCCGCTATAAATTTCACAACTTCTCCTCCAAAAGGAAGAAAATGGGTCGCACACCCAGGACAGTTCTTAATATCAGCTTTATTCGTATTAAGGCATACAAAGGCTGACAGCGCGTATATTGATCTACGCGTTTCGGTGTCTCTCCACCTTGTTCACGATCAACGGGCTCTCCCGCCCAACTTATTTTTAAATGTTCTACACATTCATTCGTGACCATTTTCTGTCACGTGTTTTACTGCCAAGGTTTATGGTACTTGTAGTTTGTGTGCAAACAGTTTTCAACCCTTATGTTAATATCTGTTATATGTATTCTACAATGGGTAAATATAAACAAACTTATTTTAACTCATATTCACAATTATGTTTTCAATTCCAAAATAGTTTTCGGACAATTTCATAATTACACTTTGCATTTCTTTGCACAATATTTTCCGCCTTCCAATAGGCTTTCTTATGTTATCTCATAATTTGTCTACAATAAAGCTTTGTCCTTCAAAGTATTTATATAGTTCTCTTGTCTGTTCTTTACTTGGTCTTTGTACACCCATTGTGTTGTTCACCCATTAGTTAATTGAAATCCCTTCACAGTTTCACTCCTTACAGATGCACATATAATTCTTCCGATTGATTCAACCCATGGGGGTGCAGCGTTCTCAGGTTCAGGATAAATCTTGATTCTGTTTGCCTTAGTTTTTTCTCCCGATCTTGCCTCGGTCACCTTTTGGAATTGTTTCAATGCCATAAAATTTCATTTTTAGCCAATCTCCTTGATGGAATTGTTCCATATGTTTGGCTATGGCGTTTGATCGATCCTTGTGGATTGTTGCCCTCATGTGTTGTAAAATCCAGGTACCTCCAGTAAGTGCCGCGGAGCTGCATTGCAGAGAGGTGGTCCAAGGCCATGCCCCTTTTTACACCACTCTTCAAACGCGCCTCTTAGTGCACTGCTGGTGGCACGATGAGCTCCTCTTGTGTTTTTGCATGTCTGTTTACTCCCGGTGTAACTTTAAACTTGGCACATACTTTAGCAATATAAGCTATAGACTCAGCCGGGTTCCTGAACAAACTGGCTTTCAAGACATGGGCCTCCCAGGAGAACGCAAATCCCTTAACTTTCAGATTGCATAAATACCCTCTTCATGCTAAGATTGAGCATGTCACAAGATAGAGCGTGACTGGCGGCTTGGTTTTTTTTGCACACACAATAAGGGCACTAGCCTGACTATCAGTTTGCTCTTCCTTTGTAATTCTGCAGTATGTTCCTTTATATACCATGAAAATTCATGTCTGCAACAGTGATATGCAGCATGATGTAGTTTTCCTGGGTATTTTTCACCTGGGTGCTGACCTTGTTAAACCCTTATTTAGTTTATAAGCAATAGTGGTGGTGCCAGGCAGGTCCACCATTTTAAAATACAAACTCCCAATATTAGTGGGTCTCGTTTTTTAGGTCTCGCCTACGCAGCATGCATGCGCTGCATAGGCAAAAAGACCTATAGCTACCGCTTTTCAGCCAAAAACATGCACACGTTCCATTTCCTTCAATGGCAACGCGTGCATGTCTGGCGATTCCCTGGCAGGTGCGGGAGCGAGCGCCGCCATATGGTAGCAATTATCGCTCTCGCAAGTGAATCAGGCAGCCCCCCTTCCCCTGCTGTTGCGCGAGGCACGCGCCTCCACCTGCTGCCGGGGGTGCCGTGCTTGTGCTTGTTGCCGATTGTGGCAGGATTTAAGACCTGATTTGCTTGTGAATGCAACCATGAAAATTAGACCTCGTCTGAGCACCCATATGCCTTTGGTGACTGGCAGATGGTACTGCCAGCGGGGGAGCCTTGCCAATGGGAAGCCATGCCCATACCAGTGATCGTTTTTTAGTTTTTTAAATAGGGACTCTGATCCCTCGCCTTACATAATGAGGCTGTGTATGTTCCGAGTTCTTGTACTCTGAGTAATTATTAAATGCCGGAAGGAAGTGTGGCACTGTGTTGAAGCCTTGTTTTCTTTAATGGGGATTTAGAAAAAAAGACTGCGTTTTTGTGGAAGACAGACTAGACCCTGATGAGAGGAATATAGGGCGATTACTCAGAGCGACTGTTTCCTTCTCATTAATAAGTATTACACAGCAAACATGTAAACGAATATGAGGGCCGAAATTCAGCATGTAAGTTTTCCAAAAGTAAAACATAAAAAAGGGATGCTGACAACTGACACTTGAATTTCTGTCCCAGCGGAGAGAAAATGGCTCCATCTCTGACATTAAATCAAGTCAGAATATAGATCATTTTGTTAGTTTATTTGCCCTTCATATTCGGGTGAGGAATAAAGGAACCATGCTGCAGCCCACGTCAAGTTTTTGAGACCGCTTAAAGACGCGGTAGGATATTTCACTGTTCCTTCTCAATGACAATGAAAGAGGAATATTGTACTGCACGCGGCAGTGACCTACATACTCGTGGTCATTAGGGATAGTGCTTACGGGGAAAAAAATTCTGAAAAGAAAATGAAATTTGTCTGCCCAGTGCGGGCAAAAACTCAGGGGACGAGACATACCGAGTCATATTTCCCTCAGTAGTGAGCCTCGGATGCTCTAAATTAGGTTAGAAAAGACGAGGTCAGGCACTATGGTGCAAACGCGTGAAAGAAACTTATGTGACTGAATACAGAAAAACCCCTCGCGATACAATTAAACTTTATCACGAAGGACAATGGCCAATCTGTCTGAGTAACAAATGGACAATGTGAGGGACTAAATTGTCTTTTCAGGCTTGCCTTCGTGTTAATGAGCTAACGATTCGGTAATTGAGCAATATATATATATTTAACTCACGACTATATAAATTGTGGTGTGATTAGAGGATGACGTGATTAATAAACGTTTTCCTCGTTAATACATCAATACACAAATTGTTTTTCGGCGTGCTTACTCCTTTATGAAGTACATGTGTCTTTTTTTGCACAATGAAGGTAATGTGCTTTATGCACTTTGTGCCGTTTATTACGTACACGGTGGAAATAGAGATGAAGCTTTTGCTCTATTTGCTGCTATTATTTCACTAATTATTCCAGTTTCCCACAGCTGTGTGCACCTGGAAGAGACTTACTACATCTCTTACAAATCGACTGCATCTCCTCTGTTAATTACCCCCAACCCCATTTAAGCCATCTTCTTTTAATGTAATTACATTGGATTCCCAAGACGCCACTTAAAGATTTTATAGTTAGGCATTTTTTTTCCACGTGTGCGTAAAAAGGTCAAAGTGCGGGCACGAGTCCTTTTTGATGTTTCACGTTTACGCTACATTCTGAGTAGGCGATAACACATCTGCGAATAATATGCTGACGTGACCTTCACGCTTTACGGCAATAATAGCGCTCTCTTCCTAATGTGCTGTTAATGTCAAAGTCATCCAAGGTGTATTTGACCCAATTATCTCACACAATTTGTTTTGCAATTTTTTGCAGACCTTACGAGTCAGATCATTTATGATCACATCAAGCGGGTAATTTAACGGTTTGTTATGTTTCTTTAGAACACCACGCCTCATCACTTTACTTATCTCGATCTAGGTATGTGGTCTAAGCATGAATCACCAGTCGGACACTGCATGTCATTTTGAATCTTGTAAACCTGTTTAAGTCCCCCTGCTTGATTCATTGATGTATTAGTGTATCTTTGCCACATCTGAGAGGTTGTTTCCTAAGTTCCTTTGTTCTACTTTTGTTGAGGGGTGTAATAATAGACCAGCGAGAAAAAGCATGGTTAACTAACAATTGTGGAGAAGTGTGGCTCAGGGGTTAGAGGCAGCAGACCCGGAAACTGAGATCGGTCCTGGACCAGGGTTCAATTCCCCGCCTCGGCGGGTCTTGGGCTAAAAATTCCATGGACTCGATAATTCTCGCCCCGGTGCCTCCTCGACTCACGGGTTCACACTCTGCGACTCTGGGCAATAGCTTGCTTAATCTCCACAACTGCCCCTCGCGGCGGGATGCCTGACTTTCACCTTGTGGATACCCTGCTATCTCACAGGGGAATACCAGGAAGGGTTCCCTAAGCAAGCGCCGGGACACCCACTGCGGGTAGCTGTGCGCTATATAAGCTCAACTACATTTACATTTAGGACCACTGTTTACTAATAGAAGTTGGCATTGGGTAACACCTTTGGTGACTGCCTCCCTGTATTGGCTTAAATCTCTATACTATGTCTCCAACAATTTTGTGGGTCTTTTGAACAAGAGAGGAAGGCTGAAATTCTGAAAAATGTATTGCTTGTGGGAAACACATGTGCAAAGAGATGACTGAGCAGCTCATAAAGCAGCCTTTAGTAACTATCACTGACACATCTAAGAAATCAAGAAAGCAGCCATCACCACCGACATTGACTCCACCGCCAGCCACATAAATGAACTCCTCAAAATAGCCAAAGAATTCTACAACCCGACGACCACACAGAACATCATTCACCTCTCCCAAGAAATCTGCAACATCCTCTCAGACTACTTTCACAGGAAGATCACCAACATCCACATCAATTTCCACCTTCAACCCTCCACCCTCAACCCTGATGACCTCAACCAACCAGCGAACACCAGCCAAACCATAACCATCTGGTCACCGATCACCGCCCTGACCACCTCAGCCATCAAGACTTCCATCCTCGCCGAGGGGCCCACTGACCATTGCCCCTAGCACCTCTACAACCTCTCAACAAACCCAATCAGCATGCAACTCACCAGCATCCTTAACACCTCCATCTCCACAGCAACCTTCCTGGACAGATGGAAGCACACAGATGTCAGACCCCTCTTAAGAAAGCCTCTGCTGACCCCAACAATCTAACCAAACATTGGCATAGCCAATAGGTCTCGCTGTTGGGACCTTATAAGTATTTAGTTATGCAGCAGGTCCCAAAGGCAAGACATATAGGGCTATGACAATGCTTGTTCTATCTGTCCACAGAGCGTTGCCTCACACCCTGAGTTATTGCCAGGAACGGTGGAATTTTCTCCCAATTTAATACGGGTTAGGTTGTTGATAAATTGTCGTCTCTTACTTTTTCAGAGAAATGTAGCATTTTTTTTCATTTATTGAAAATGTGCCTCTATAGTACAGACTGAAAACATGCATGCATACATGAATTTGTCTCTTTCTCTTTTCCCAACAGGAGCTCAACACGTATCCCTGTAGTTTCTACTTAAAGCATTACACAGGTATACTGTTGGGTGTATTGTTCCAATATCTTTTGGTTTGTGTTAGTTTTCACTTATTTAGTTTGCAGTAGTTAGAACTAGGTCCTGAAGAAAGCCATGATCAATCTACGATCAAGGTTGGCTGTAACATGTAGACCTTCTCAGGATTTTTACTAGCACGCTCGCACTTTTATTCGGACCACGCCCTTATTGCTTTTAACCCTTGACACAACGGAATATTTAATAAACTCTTTTTTTCTCCTGGTAGTCAATTTTAACTCACTTATATAAACATACACTGCCTCATGCACTGTTTCATGCTCCATCGATCTTAGGTGATCTAGCCCCGGATTACACTAAAAACATCTGTGAGCTCTTCCTTTACACTAGCAAGGAGTTGTAGCTCCTTGGCTGCACCAGGTTGTAGCCAAGAGGAGATGCCAAATGATGAAGCAGACCACCTTGGTGGGTGATGGGATTCCGTCCTCTTAAATAAGACTACCTTAAATTGTGCTTTCCTGTTGGGTTGTGCAGGTGACTAGTCTGTATATATATCCCTTCTAGTGACCCACGGATTCTTTGTTGTTGTTACTCTCCAATGACTACACCACCCACTGAGCTTAGTATAACGCACCTTTATTCATCTGCATGTAACTCTAAACTGCATTCACTTTGCTATGCTCTAACGCTTAAGTGACAGTTCTATGGAGTCCATCAGGAGCCACAAGGGTTCCGTCATTGCTACATCACACAACACTACACAAATGATGAGATATTTTCATCAATATCAGATGTTCACACACTTACCTGATTGATGGATTGTAAAGAGCCTCATTACTGCTGCAAGGATGTCCCCTAGTATCATCTGTGATGTAGGGGTGACCAATATATTCTGTTTAGTGCGACTCTCTCATGCAAAAGTAGATAGAGTAAAAAATAAAAATGATGGGGGTTAAAATGGTTGGTACCCATTTTTGTATACCAGGAAGTATGTTTCAATATCAGATAGTTTGGTCTAGAGTGCTCTTGGTGTACAAGAACAGAGTCATCTGCATATAATAAGGCTAGCATCTTGAAGTTCCTGATTGCAGGGCATCTTGGAAGCCTGCCAGGACTGTCACTGTAGTTGTTCATATAGAGTGAGAAAATTAATGGTGTGGGGATACAGCCATTTCGCCCCCAAATTTGATGGTAAACTGTCAGCTCACTTCCACTGTGCCACAACATATTTTAGAGGTTGTGTATGAGTACAACTTTTTCATGAGAAAAAGAGGGCGCGGTTTAGGCCTAACAGTGAGAGCTTACTCCATAATTGCACCTTGGAACTAGGCAAAAGCTTAGATGAAGTCCAAGAAGGTGACATTATGTGCCTTCTTCTTTGCTGTATTGTATTTGTGAATATATGCAGAAACACAAAACCTGACCTGTTTTTTGAGAAACTCCCACTGAAAGCACCTTGGAATGGGTTTAGTATGTTTTTGTTTTTGGTCCTATTCACTATGACATAAAGCAGCAATGTCTTTTTGCAGTCAAAGTTGGTGAGAGTAATGGGTCTGTATAATTTTGAATCATCTTTTAGGCCTTTCTGGTAAAGGGAGAAGATTATGCTCTCTTGCCAGGAGCAAGGGCTGGTTCCTGTGGCCAAGATCACTTGAAAGATTTGGATTAGGATATTTGCCCACTATTTTGAATATAGTTTAAAAACATCTGGTGGGATCTTTTTTGGGCCTTGGGCTTTCCTTCTTGTGAGCTCTTTAATAATTGACTATATTTTCTCGTCCTGCAAGATGTCTTCAAATTTAGCACTCATGATACTTTGAACATCAATGTTCTGTCTTTGGGTGTGGAAGAAAGTGTTTTGGCAGCAAAGCAGCCAATTTATTTGTTGTGTTTTCCAGGGTTGTAATTGTGTCCAGAGTGTTTATGTTCTCTCCCTGGTACTCTGTCCTGCTTACCAGTGTTTGGTTCCATTTCAATCTCACATTGAAATTCCATATGCTATTCTGTTTTGTACTTTCTGAGATTTTCCTAAGAGTAATGCCTTTAACTTGGAGGAGAAGGGCATAGTGGTCACTTTCCATTCTCTAGGCTACCCTGAGGTTATCAATAGTGCTCCCGTCTTTGGTTCAGAAGAGGTTGAAGTCAATACCTGTTTCAGACACAATTGTATTACATGTGGGGATTAAAATTTCATAACTTTCAGTGGAGCATCAGAGTGACTGTTGCCAGTTGCTGGGAACAGTTTCCCTCTCTGTTTTCCTTAACCCCAGGAGTCACACATTGTTCTACCCATGATGTGAATACTGGGGACAGTTCACCTGCGAAACACAAAATCTACAGGTTGACTGATAAGCTCAAAGCTAACATCAAGGAAGAGGTTTCCAAGATGCCATCATTTGCGGTGATAGAGTGCTTCAGAAGTCCTTGAGCCAGCCCAGTGGTCTTGGTCCCACAGGCTGCTGCTTCAGGTGCCACACCAGAACTGCGGTTCTGCGTGGACTACCGTTGGCTCAGTGCCATCACCAAGACTGACGCACACCCATCCACGGAGCTGATGAGCGCATAGATGGGCTGGGAGCTGCCTAGTTCCTCAGTATATGTGACGTAACTTCTGGGTACTGGCAGATTGCCTTGACCGAAGAGGCCAAAAAGAGGTCCACATTCTCAAAGGCAGAAGGGCACGTCCCGTTCTGTGTCCTGTCCTTCTTTCAGAGGTTGGTCAGCCAGGTCTTGGCTTGGCAGGGTAATTTCAGTAAAACACACAAGATGATGGACGGAATGTTGCACAATGGCAAAACATTCACCCCCAGTCACAGATCTGGGTTTAATCCATCGTTATTTTGCTCACCAAGCCACCCCAGTTCAGACAAATGCAAATCAGTCTTGGCCCTGTGCCTCATGGGAACAGTCCAGCCCGAACTGCCAAGCCATGTCTTCCCTGGACCGGTATCAAGCATCCTAGGACCGGTTTCTGACTATCAGCCGTCTTCAGCCAGTATAGCTTGACTCCAGTGGCGTAGTGAGCACGGGACCCACGTCTGGGCATACCCTTCCCACATAGGGTGAACAGCAAAACACACAAGATGATGGACTGAATGTTGCACAATGGCAAAACATTCACCCCCAGTCACAGATCTGGGTTTAATCCATCGTTATTTTGCTCACCAAGCCACCCCAGTTCGGACATGGCCATATGCAAATCAGTCTTGGCCCTGTGCCTCATGGGAACAGTCCAGCCCGAATCCATCGTTATTTTGCTCACCAAGCCACCCCAGTTCGGACATGGCCATATGCAAATCAGTCTTGGCCCTTTGCCTCATGGGAACAGTCCAGCCCGAACTGCCAAGCCATGTCTTCCCTGGACCGGAATCAAGCATCCTAGGACTGGTTTCTGGCTATCAGCCGTCTTCAGCCATGATAGCTCGACTCCAGTGGCGTAGTGAGCACGGAACCCATGTCTGGGCATGCCCTTCCCACATAGGGTGAACGGCAAAACACACAAGATGATGGACGGAATGTTGCACCATGGCAAAACATTCACCCCCAGTCACAGATCTCGGTTTAATCCATCATTCGGGCTGGACTGTTCCCATGAGGCACAGGGTCAAGACTGATTTGCATATGGCCTTGTCTGAACTGGGGTGGTGTGGTGAGCAAAATAACGATGGATTAAACCCAGATCTGTGACTGGGGGTGAATGTTTTGCCATTGTGCAACATTCCGTCCATCAACTGTTGTTTTTGCATTTGCCACCCCAAGTGGGATGGGTATGCTCAGACGTGAGTCCCGTGCTCTCCACGCCACTGGAGTCAAGCTATCCTGGCTGATGACGGCTGATAGCCAGAAACAGGTCCTGGGATGCTTGATTCCGGTCCAGGAAAGACATGGCTTGACAGTTCGGGCTGGACTGGTCCCATGAGGCCACAGGGGCAAGACTGATTTGCATGTGGTCATGTCTGAACTGGGGTGGTGTAGTGAGCAAAATAACGATGGATTAAACCCAGATCGGTGACTGGGGGTGAATGTTTTGCCATTGTGCAACATTCCGTCCATCAACTGTTGTTTTTGCATGGTAATTTCAGTGCCACCTACCTGGATGACATTGCAGTGTTCAGCTCCAGCTGGGGGGATCATTTGCACCACCTCTGGGAAGTGTTGAAGGCTCTGCAGAAGGCGGGAATCACTATCAAGGCCAGTAAATTCCAGATAGGGCAGGGGTCTGTGGTGCACTTGGAACACCAGGTAGGAAACGACCAGGTGGCACCCCTACACCCCAAGTTTGACACCTTTCTGGCTTGGGAGCCCCCTTAGCCCCAGACAGCGATGAGAGAATTTTAGGTCTCACCATTTATTACTGGCTATTTGTCAAGGGCTATGGCATCATTGTTGCCCCCTTGACCAGGCTGACTTTTGGAAAGCAGCCCAGGAAAGTGATCTGGACTGAGGCTTGTCAGACCACTTCTGATGCCCTGAAGGCAGCCATGTGTGCCACACCCATGCTCAAGGCGCTCGACTTCTCCAAAGAATTTGTTTTACAGATTGATGCTTCATGGCACGGTGTGGGGGTGGTCCTCACATAGCTTAATGAAGAGGGCCTAGACCAACCTGAAGCCTTCATTAGCAGGAGGTTAGTCCCCAGGGAGCAGAGGTGGACAACAATTGAAAGGGAAGCTTTTGCTGTGGTCTGGATGCTGAAGAAGCCCTACTTGTTTGGGACTCACTTCTGGGTTCAGATAGACCACAAGCCCCTCAGATGATTGATGCAGATAAAGTGTGAGAAACCAAAACTGTTGAGGTTGTCCATCTCACTACAGGGAATGAACTTTACAGTGGAACACCGCCCTTTTACAGAACACACCAATGCGGATGGTCTATCCAGATTCTTCCACCTTAGTGATGAGAACTTCCAGGAGATTGGGTAGTTCTCCCTACTTTCAGCTAGAGGGGACACATGTTAGACCTGGCATCCTTGTTATGGTTTCACCTGTCTTTGCCTCCTGTATTTCTGACCGTATGCTGGACTTCATTTTTGTTTGTTTTTTTAACTCTGGGCACTTTAACACTGATGATCAGTGCTAAAGTGCAGGTACTCCCTGTGTAAATTGTGATTATGATTGGTTATCCATGATTGGCATATTTGATTGAAAAAGTCCCTAGTAAAGCGCACTATGTGTGCCCATGACCTGTGAATTAAATGCTACTTGTGCGAATGAAGCACTGTCTGTGCCACCAACATGAGAAGCCCTGCAAACATCTGAGGTCTGCCACTGCAGTGTCTGCAAGTGCAGTTTTAAACTGCCATGTCGATCTGGCAGGTATACCCATTTGTCAGGTCCAAACCTTCCCTTTTATTCCATGTAAGGCACCCCTAACGTAGGCATAAGGTAGCCACACAGGCTGCATGTAGTCTATGTGAAAGGTAGGACATGTACTGATGTGTTTTACATGTCCTGATAGCGAAATACGTCTAATTCCATTCGTCACTATTGCAGGACTGTCTCTTCTATAGGTTATCATTAGAGCTGCCTTGTAATACCTTACAAATGTAACTTTCAATTGGGAAGAGATGGAAATTTGGAGTTTGGGTTCCCTGAACTCAAGATTTAAAAACACATCTTTTTCTGAAGGTGGGTTTTAAATTGTTTGTTTGAAAATTCCACTTTTGGAACGTGTACAAACTTAACTATACCTAGGCTGGAATCATTCACCACAAATGTATCTTTTTGGATTCAGGGTTATGATTTCCTGATACCTTGTTTTTTTTTATTTTACCAATAATTTTACTTCAATTATACCATCTTCTTATGTCAAACACATTAGATTAGATCACATACATCAAAGGATATATGGGCCCACTTGGGCCTTGTTCAAAACATAATAACAATTTTTATATTCACATAAATTACATCACGCTTTTCAATCGGAAGTGTTTACTTTAAGGTGATATTAAATACTGACTCTTGTTAGTGAAAAGCTTGTGTCAATTAAGTTTGCCTGCAACAGCCAGTGTTTTCAGGCAATGCCTATTAATATGTCATTTAAATGTTTTATGTCATTTTTGTAAATATAAAAAAAAAAATTTTGTTATGTTTTGAACAAGGCCCAAGTGGGTACATATACCCTTTGATGTATGTGATCTAATGTGTTTGACATAAGAAAATAGTATACTAGATCTAAAGATTATTGATAACATTTAAAATAACAAGTTATTAGGAAATTATAACCCTGAACCCAAAAAATATAAAAAGTGTGGTGAATGATTCCAGGCTAGGCATAGTTGAGTTTGTATACTAAAAGTGGTCTAGCCTGAGGTTGAAGTATAGGTCCAACCCCTTAAGACAAGACACTTTTGAAAAGTGGGCCTTTTCTTGCTTTAGAATCATGTTGTTCTGCCTGCCTGTGGAATCAACATATGGTTTAGACTGATAGTTCGGCTGTTTGTGCATTCACTCTAAACAGTCACACAAAGGGAGCTGAGGTGTGCCATGCCTATCCTGCTTGCCCATCACCAGTCTGATGGACTTTCTTGAATAGGACTGTGCATGTCCTCTCAAAAGGCTGTCTCAACCCCCCTTGTAGTGTGTCTGGAACCAATACAGGGCAAATCAGGATCTGTGCACTACAAAGACTTTCCTTTGAAATATGGTTATTTCAAAGGCCAAAAAGGGTTGGACCTGTAAACCCACATTTTTAGAACACTTCTGGGCTGAGGACTATGCCAAGAAGAAGGGCTGAAGAACTGTCAACCTCTGCTGTGTTGCTTTGCTGGGTTGGCATTCAGTCCCTGCTTCTGTCTGAGAGCAGGGAAAGAAGTGGACTTTGCTTTCTGGGATCCTGCTCTTTAAGAGCTGGTGGGTGCTTGCCTCCTGTTGGAAGTCTCAGGGCCATCAAAGACTACATCTGCAATGCCCATGCAGTCCTCTACTGGAAGTTCTGACCTGCTGTGGTGTCAACTCCAGTTCTGGACCCTTGGAGGTGGTTTTGCTGCTTTAAGAGCTGAAAATCTACGCATCTCACTTCAGCGCCATTTTTCCCGCTGTAAGTTTGCCCTGCAGGTGAAAAAGGAATGCATTGCAGCCCAAAAATTGACGCAGCGCCCGTTTGGGGCTGGAAGAACCGCCACAGCCCGAGTCCAGTGTATTCTGCCTCTGACGCCCAAGACCCCCAACTCTGACTCAGGCCCTACTGTGCGGCTGAAGGAATCAATGCATCACTTGCTAGTTTCTGGAATAATTGAAGCAGTGCCTATTTTGCTGCCGCTGCATCGACTCCAGTGCAACCGAATTTTCCACGCATTGTGCCTGGGCACCAAGTTTCCAGCGCATCTCCCTGCAGTAAGAAGCTGTTTTGGAATTCGACTGACTGCTTCACCCTTGCAGTAAGGAATTGATGCAACACTTCTCCTGCGTGCAGCACAACTGACACCTCCATTACCCTGGGGCTCAAATATCACTCATCACTTGTGTTTTCTGATGCTTCCCTCCTCTGCAGCTCTTTTTGGTCTTGGATTTTGATGCATCAAACGTACTTTGTGCTGAAAACTGCGTATCCTTAGAGTTCTATGTACAGACTTAGTTAAACCTTTAAAAAGTGATATTTCTGCTTATGTATGTTGCATTTTTGTCATTTTGGTCATGTTTAGTTTAGATAAACATTGGTTATTTTTCTAAACTCATGTGTTGTCCATTTGTAGTGTTTTCACTGTGTTGCTGTGTGTTTTATGTATAAATGCTTTGCACGTTGCCTCTGAGATAGTCCTGACTGTTCGTGCCAAGCTACCAAGGGGTTGAACAAGGGTTATCTTGGGTGTGTAACTCCCTTATCCTGACTAGAAGGAAGAGTCCATATGTGGACAGGGTGCATACCACTGCCAACTAGAGGTCTCATTTCTGACACCAGCCTCTGCTGGTTTGCCTTTCAGGGATCCAGGCTATATCAAAAGAAACCTCTGCAGCAGACTCCACCAATGCTCCTGATGCACCCTCGCAGTTTGAACTGTTAACGACAACTCCAACACCATGAGAGCAAGGGGGAGCAAACAACATTGCGTATGTGGACTGTAACTTCACGGACATGCTTTCGAGGTATCCGGACTCCATCTACATCATGTTTGTGCCCAGATTAATTTGGTTAAATTACGGATGCATGCTGTGATGCCTGGGTGTTCTCGGCTGCATCTGTCCACTTATCCTGTACTGTCCTGTGGACTGCCTGAAGAGGCTGAGACTCAGTGGTGTTTTGTTTTAGTGTTTTATTCATTCCCACAGGTTGGACAAGTTTTTTTTTTTGTTTTAATACATTTTGGGAGGGATGTAGAGTCCGGCTGGACACGTCACTGTATCCAGCCACTCTCTGAGGGCTGGTCTCCTACTCACCCCATACCCATCCAACACAGGTATCACAAGTCACGTGGCACCTGCCAATAAAAGGGACTGGGCACATGTGCCCTAGGCCAGTTATATGTATAGCATATAGGTCTCTATGTCGTCCATAGCTCTGCATGTGGGACTAGGTCCCAGACCCCTACACCGATCAAATCCCAGAATTGTTTAGTATTTTTTGTGTAGAAACATTGTGAAGCTTGATCCACCTTTTATCTATCTCATCATATTTGTTTTTATATGTTGTCCCTTTGTAAATTGCTTTCATATGTTTAGGAGAATTGCAAACCACGGCTTAAAATTTCCTGTAGTTTCTTTTTGCTATAACTAGTGATCAAGTTGCATCACTCAGAGAGGCATGCGTACTCCGGGAGTTTTTTAGTTGGAAAGGAGAGGAAGACAGGTGGTTGAAACCTGCTTTTACCGTAGTTGCACTTAAGTATAGCCAATTTAAATTGTTCGATTTTGACTGTCCTACCTCTTTTATAGCTGTGCTCATGGCAGGTTGGTCAGATAATTGTAGTAGTTTAATGCACTGTGGGTGACCAAATGTGTCTTTTGTTATTAATATATGTTTCATAACTTGGGCATAAGCAAAACGTAAAAGAAGAATGCTGAAGGCTAAGCATAATTTATTGAGGTTTATGATTGCTTTCTTCCCTTGAAACTATTTCAAAATCTTTGCACAGTGAATAGTTTTAAAAATGTATTAAATAGAAGTTAATGATAGATTTATCTGTTCTCATAACCAGTGCTTAATTTGAGCTGGTGGTGTCCTATGCTCAGCACCGGCACTTAATCATCAGCACCGGCGCTTTTCATGAGCAGCAGTTAGGGACACATTCATTTGAGCGGAGATTAAGTGATTTACCCAGAATCACAGCAGTTGAGCCGATGCTGAGACTCGAGCCTGGATCCCCAGCTCCGAAGTCGGCAGTTCTGGCCATTACGCCCTGCCCTCTCCCCACTTTCATGGTTAGTTGTTGGTTCTAAGCTGTGCTGACAGTAGGAATGGGCTAGTGCAACCTGCCTCCTGACAAGAGCCCCGACACTGATTTTATTTACAAATTAGCCACTGCTCGGGACAAATAGCTTGTTCGCTGGTTGGTCTTTTGCAAAGTGGCTATTAGGACACTGGAATTCTGTGCTTAAGAAATTGGAACTTTTTTTGATTTTTTGTCTTCTTACGGGTAGACCTGATGAAGATTGCTGGAGGACTATGCAAGGTTCTATCAGGATTGTATTCATCGGGCACTCTTCAGCGGGTAGGTCCAGTAGATTCTCATCGAAGTCGCCAGTAATTATGGAGGCCCCGGTAATATGTTGTTCAGGAATTGCATCGAAATTTGTATAGCATTCCTTCTATTTCAAAAGGCTTTGTCACGGCTGGTGGTAGATTCAGTTTAATCAATAAAAGCTGGCATCTAGCTGTACTTATTGACACTGGTAGAATATGTTTGGACTTGGATTTGAATAGAGAACCATGCAAACTTGTGTTGTTATTTATCAAAGTTAATGATCTCCCTCTTGTTCAGCCCAACTGCACTTTTGGTGCCTTTTTTACTAAAGAAGTGAAGTTATCGAGATGAAATGTTTATATTCTCATGTAAGCAAATAATGTGGTGGTGGTTTAGGAAAAGCTGCAAATCTTCTCTGCTTGAGTCAAGTTGAAGGGCTTTACGAACAATATTCCAGAAGCAGATAGCAATATGTTTGTTTCGACCATCATGCTCTATCCTTCCGATGTTAGAGATGCGAAGTAGAAACGCCTGGCCTAGTGGTCACTTGCCTTCCCCTTGCTAAGTGTTTGTGAATCGAGATTAATATTGAAGTGTATGAATTCATGCCGTTTGTAGAGGTGTCACCGAATAGGTTCGGATGAAGGTGGCTTTTTTAATTAGGCAAAGGGCTAGCACTCATTTTGGATTTTTCAAATATTGGGGAATATTTTGGTTTTATACCTATTTGTATATTGATGCCCCATTTAGCTAGATCTTCATGTCTTGCCCACATTTTGGACACTATTAAATGGGAAGTCTATATAGTCCTAGTTTATTCTCTTATTGAATGAAGTCCTTTGATGAACGTCACACTTATCAGAGCTAATGAAGAGATGTCTTTAGGTTCAGAGAACAATCTTGTAGTTTTTAGAATGTTTTGCTTGTTTAAAATGTCGCAAGATCCTTTTCAGTTGTATAGCGGACTATTGTAGTGTCTTCTGTATGTTGTTGCAGCCCTGTAGGTAAGCTACTGGTTCCTGCAGTAGCATCTCTGGGAGAGGTAGATATGTAGGCCAGTGTATTTTTTTGGCCCAGATCTGGCACGGTTGCAGTCTGCAAGGCGGGTGCTCTGATGTTAATCCACATGTTTTGTCGAGGTATATTCATATCCTGACCGCCTAGTTGGGAAACTTTTTCCAACCTCTCTTCAGTATTTTGAGGTCTGCTTGGAGGTTGGCTACTTAGAGTTCTTGCTAGTAGTGTAAGTTCATCCTCAAAGGTTTGCAAGGTCATACTGTTTAGGTACACAGTTGCTATTACTGATTTATAAGGTGCATTACAGGTGGTGGCATGCTCTATAATTGTATGGCTTCACTGTGCTGAGGGTGAATAACCTCTGCCTTGGTTACCGTTTGTCTATACGTTATAATTGAAATGAACTTAATGCTAATATCTGTGTGACTTGATTATTTCATGTCCCTTTTCCGGCTAGGGGCATCTGAGTTGTCTTTCAACATGATTTAGATGTTCGTTAAACTATGTATGTGAATATTGAATAATATTTCTTGGTGTTAGGAGTTTTATTGATAGTGGGAGCTCTCCCTTTGTTCGCCTAACGTTCTTGTTTAGCCTTTTCAACTTCCTGAGACATCTTTTATTAACATAATTTTGAAATGTCTCAGGTTTTGTTAAGGTCTTTTGGAGATTGTCCGGTGTGTTGGGGATTGCCAGAATAGTTGAGAAATAAAGGAGGGATTCGTGAGAGGGTTTCATGGCCAGTTTTCCAATAGCAAGTTGTGCTGATCTTAGTGTATTCATGCTGCGCTTTTGAGTGTGTAAACGTTTTGTCTGCTTACAACATTCGGTTAATGTGAGTTATTTCACAGGGCACTTCTTATGGTGATTTGCAGCAATCCTTCAGATGGTGTAGTTCATAGACATATGAATTTCATACCAACTTTAGATAGCAACAGCTGCAACAGATCTGTAATAACAGCATCTATCCTTGATAGATTATTAGTGTTCTGTGCCAGCATGGCAGATTTATCCTCTCAAATGGATAATGTGTTGATGGTCTTTTCGAATAGTGGCATTTCAGAATACATAATTTTCAGTAAGCAAGAGTGTCTGTGATTTTTGATCAGCTAGAGCTTATTGCGCCCATGGCAAAAAGCATTGGGTAAACCAGTGGCGTTCTTTCCTTTTTTTGTTGAAAGTGTTTGGATGCAGTGTTAGTGGTTAGTTGGATTGGAAATAAGACCGTCTGCATCAATCAAAAGATCGGTGTTGTCCAAAAAACTTCCGGGTCATTGACGCCAGTGTAGCGAGGGTGACTCGACCCTGGAGCTGAAACGCCACACGTATCCATGTGGTGTTTTACGAAGGAAATCTTACGTCTTATGATATTGGACTGTTGAATACTTGTGATTCCGAGGCGCGGAATACTGGCGTCCTCTACATCAATTTTACAGGAAATTGTCGGAACACCATATACCGTTACCTTCCCATTTTAAGGTTACCCTGCCGGGTTGGAATTATCACCGGACGTGGGCCCTATAATAAAAAAGGATCCAGCCATCGAGCCCTGAAGAGTTATAACGTCTGTGATTGTACAGACCTATAACGAAACACGTGTCGGCTGATCTAATAAAAGGAGATATACATCTAACTCCAGGAACCAACGCTGGACATTTGTCTTTTTCAATTACATATAGTAGCATACTAATTGTTATATTTGATTTGAGTGCGCAGGACTTTGTGTTTCTTGTCCAAAAAACTTGTCATAAGGTGTGAACCCCATTTGTGGTTGTTTAAGGTATTTGAGTCAAGATTTGTGTCTTTTTGTCTCAGCTGAAGCATGGTGATTGTGCTGACTGTGCAAGTGCTGAGCTGAGTGCTCTACTAAAGTGACCTGAGAGCTACATTCCAAGTCCTCCTGACTATGTTTAGAGTCGATATCCCAGCAGAGCCATTTAAGATGTTGGTCTATAGGATGGTATTGATTTTGGCTATTGTCGTGATGAATGATCTTGCTCCTCTGGTGGATCTAGACTGGATAGCTGTCTGAATCCCAGGATTTTATGTTGTTACAAGCTCTGGATCCATATAGTCCTTGTGTTGTTGTTTTGGAGATGTGGGTGGATGTGGGAAGGAAATGTACCACATGTCTATTTTATGATGTTTATGATTGATGGACTTGGTTTGGGGGGCTTCTTATCATTTTCGGTAGGTTTCTTGGCGGTAATCGGAAGGCTGTTGCCAGTCCCTATAAAGGTCAGAGTTGAAAGGCTTGTGCTTGTTGGAGGAATGACGCCATATTCCTGTATTGTATTGACATGATTTATGCTAACCTGGTTTTATTGGCCCCCTTCGGAATCCGCTAAGGAGGTGGTAAAGGTGGATGACAGGCTTGGAGATCCCAGGACAGCTTGACCTGGCTGTGATTTTGCTTTTATTGATACCTTTTGGGTGTTTAAGCTCGTTCAGCTTGTGTTGTACACAGCTGCTGCTCCTGTGAATTAGGCATTAGAGGATTCATTGTTGGCTTGAGCTGTTTTAATTGTTGGTTCTGCAGCTGTTTTTGCTTCTGTTGATGTCTTTTCATTGTCCTATGATCTCGCTATATTATGATTGTTGGCTAATTACGAGATAACCTTACAAATGAGATATTATCCTTACTATACTTTGGATCAGTTAACCAAGTCAGACCTTCACTGGCCAAGCTCAAGAAGACCCCCCCTTCACTGTTAACCAACCTCTCAATGCATGTCGTAGTCTACTTGGGCGGCATTGCATCTCAAGGGGTAAGGGAAAGCCCCTGGAGAGTGAACTGATAGGTGGGCAGGGGTAGTTCAGGAAGACTACAATGAGGAAACCATGGGTCAAGTTCAGCTGCCCAGGGGCATGACCCTGCCCAGTTGCTGCATCTTTGTTGCCATGCAGAGGTTTTCAGAAGATACGGGTTGTCCAGTGACTAAAACAAGGCATAAACATGGCTTGCACAGGTGCTGGCAATAACAAAATCTTGGTAGCTGATTTATCTTGGTGGTAGACAAAGCAGTTGAAACAGGCAAAACAGATGAAACAAGCAAAATACTAAATTGACTGCTGGTCACAATCCAGTACACCCAGGCCCACCTTCAGTCTCTCTCAATTGGGTTGAAAAAGGTCAGTGGCCACTTTACAGGTTTTCCGGGCTTTGCCTTATCTGCATACTTGTAAGCACTACTCTGTGTTTAGTAGTGCTTCATGTGCTGAGGCAAATCCCTGTGCGAGTAAGATGTGATGGACCACAAAATGTTATCTTGAAGGCCTTAAATGCCCCACATAGATTGTAAATGTCATAAAGGTTGCTGTGCTGCTTGGCCCTTTCCTCCTTGCTGGCAACTGTGGGGACGTACAGCGTGATCAGGGATCCTATAGGATTATCTCAGGGTAGTGACTAAGCAGTAAGGGGGGCCACAGAACTCCCTGAAGGGCAGCGTTATTCGGGGTGGGCAGATAGAGCAGGTAGAGCGGGGATGGAAGGTGCCACTGGTCACACACCTAGCCTCTACTGTGGTGATTCTGTCAGTCATGGCACCTTGAGGAGACACATCTGAAGAGCAGCCTCTCCATGGATGTCTTGGGGGTTTTCATGGGCATCCTCCATGGGGTGGCTGGTGTGGCTGCTGTTTTTAGTGAGACAACCTGCCCAGCCCGCTGTTCTCAGGCGAGCACAGCATACTTCGTCCTCAGATGGAAACAGATGGCTCTGGTCCAACACCACACAGTACTCCGTAAACAAGCAGCCTCCTTATTTATAGGTGCTCACTGGGGATTACTTTAGGAGAACATGTTGCAAATATATAGCTGTTTTCATGTTTCTCTTGTGGGTACATATATGATGCTATTAAACAGTACTGTACTAGTGGAAGATCATTGTGTGACCCATTACCTTTTTCTCTCTTATGCGCGTTTTCAATCAACCTATTTAATTCATAGCCTCAGTGTTTCACTGAAGGGTATGCATACAACACCGTCAGGTGCATTTTATACTAAGGGCCTCATTTTGATGGCGGTCGGACTAACACCGACAGGTCATCAGTGGCAGTCCCACTGCTGACAGCCGTTCGGTCCGACCACCACATTTTAATGCTGGTGATCGGACCCACAGTGGGCGGAGTCTAGACCGTCCCCTCCGACAGGATCTTAGTTCCAGATGGGGCAGTGGTCGGAGTCACAGCTCAGAATGGTGGTGGTGCCGAGCCTTGGACAGCCATCGGGATTTGGATATCCCTTGCTGACGGCCTGTTTATTGCTGGAACACCGCCATGTACAGACTTTCCAAAAGTGATATTGGAGGCCCCAAACAGGCCCCCGTCCCTCGTGGGCCACTGTAAAATGGCCCTGGGGGCACATGTAATGTCCCCACTCACCGCCATGCACCACATGGTGCATGGCACACTGCCCATGGCCGTGCAGGAGGTGATCCTTATGACGGGACTTGTGCTACAATGCTTTTCCTTGACGGCAGCACATGCCACTGTGATAAAGGGCACATTGCGACTGCCAGCCCAGTGGTTGCATCCTAATGCAGCAGTTGGACTCCTGCCTGCTTGTCATGCAGTCTCTTGACCACCACAATAGTGGTTGGTGGTCTGACTGACCGCTATCAAAATTATGGCTTATATCATTTTTATGCCACTTAAGGGTGAAACACATAATGGCCGAACTTTTTGCCAAAGGTCAAAAATAGTATTATAACAATATTGTTTTAAACAGAATTATACCATGCAAATAGTCATTTTATTCCTAATAAAATGTATTATGTCATATTGTATCTGTATCTGTTAAATATGCAACATAATTGCTGTTCTACATTATTCAACCAGGGGACAAGGGGAGGTATCCAAAATGGGCATATTTTAACTCCTCTCCTTACTTCTTTCAGATATTTAGCTATAAATAGGGAGGATCAAACACCTTGCCCATTCCTGCCTTCCTTTGCATTTGCCTCTCAAAGGTGGAAAGAATAGGGGAAGAGACATTTACATGACAGGTGTATCTGGCATGTGACTGATTCCTTCTGCCTGGCATGCGCCAGACTATGATCCAGCCCTGTCTACCAATAAGCGTTCATAGCCTGTTACAAAACAGAGATATTTCTTTTACAGATTTGCACCTGCTGAGGTATAATGGAGCTGGCCTTGACACAGATGATTGTCAGACATGCTTCCCTATGGACCACTCTTACTCAACCCTGTCTGGATTTCAGAGTCAGCAATCTGTCTCCCAATTTCCTAATCAGGTTTGCTTGTAGCATACATTGAGTCAACACAACTGCTCCAGAGGACAGTGTGCAGTCTGCAGTTTGCAAATTTTAATCACAAGAATACATCTCAGTGGATTAATGCAACTGCTGCAGACAAAATCTGTTTAACATGCTTTCCACAGTTTTTCATATTTGTAAAATATCTTGTGACAAATGTGCCTGCTATAAGAGATCTTGTGTAATCTGCATTGCAGATAGTGAATTCTTTTATTAGACTATTACTATTTGGATATAAAGAATATGTACCTAGTGCTATGTTTTCTTTAATTTATGTACATATCTTCTGTTTTATATAAGTCGAACCAGAGCCGAAAGGGTATCACAGTGCTTCAGTATAGGAAGCATATGTGCATGCAACGGAATTTGGAGTGTTCCTGAGGATATTTCAGAGTTGGGTTAGAGTCTTGAGGGGTGGTCGAGATATAGAGAATCAAGGCTGAGGAAACTGCTTGACTAGTTGAATTCTGAGTTCCTTCTTAAAAATGGTTTTGTGAGGGATTGGGTCTAATGGCCGGAGAAATGGAGTTTCAGATCTTGGGAGGACTGCCTGAGAAGGTTTTGTTTCTTGTACTGAATTTTCTGATCAGAGGGGTTTCCTGCTGTAAAGATTTGGTGCTTCTGAGTAGACGTGATCTACCCAAGATGATTAGATGGTGGTCCAGGTAGTTTGGGGTTCCCTAGTTAATGGCTTTGTTGATGGTGCAGGCTAGTTTGAGGACGTTTCTTGCTTTGATTAGGAGTCAATTGATGTTGAGCAGTATGGGGGTGATGTGGTTTTATCTGTAGGCCCCTGAAACCAGTTGTACTGCTGAGTTTAGCATTGCTCTTAGAGGGATGAGGTGATCTTTGGGTATTCCGGTTAAAAGGGCAATTCCATGGTTAAATTTAGAGAGCACTAAGGATTGGACCAAAGTTTTTAAGTCTTCATTTGGATTTAGGGGTTTGATTTTTTTAAGGAGTCTGGTTTGGTGTTGGGTGTCTCTTGCCAAGGTGTTGATGTGGGTGTGAAGATTTAGGTTCCTGTCAAGGATGAAACCAAGGGATCATGTTGATTCTACAATTAAAGTTTTTCTATCTGTAGAAATTGCGGAATCCAGCTATACTTGGGTATGCAAGTTGGTGTGGGAAGAATTGGTGAGATTAGGAGGAATTCTATTTTCTGTGGGTTAGGCTTGAGTTTGTATTGGGTCATCCGTGATTGAAGACCTTATAGCACATATCCAAATGTGTTACTGTCCTCCGGGGAGCTCTCCATGTTGAGATGGGTGCAGTCTGTGTGTGAGTGGTATAGAATACTGAATTGTGTAAGAGTGGTTTTGAGTTCCATGAATAGGTTGAAGAGATAGGGTGAGAATATGAAACCTTGTTTTAGTGATGATGTTTTTGATATGTCGTTAGCTATTTTTATGTGTTGGGAGAGGTTTTAGAGGTATGATTCAAACAATGCTAACACACTGCATTCTAGGCCCCATCATTCCTTCATGATATTTATCAATGATATATGGTTGATGGTGTTGAATGCCGCCGATAGTTATGGTAGAACCAACAGGCATGAATTACCTTTGTCTAAGACAGTGAGTGCACCGTCTATTACGTGTAGCATAGCATATTCTGTGCTGCATCCGGATCTGAATCCTGATTCGTGTGGTTCCAGCAGGTTGGGTTTTACTATGTAGGTTTTCAGTTGATTTTCCACACAGCTTTCCAATACTTTTGCCATGAATGGAAGATTGGATGCTGGTTGGATGTTGTTCATATCTTCTGGGTTGGAATTGTGTTTCATTCAGTATGGAGTTTCTTGCCCTGCTTTGTGTCTGTCTGAGACTATGTCTTCTATTCCTTGAATGAGGGAGTCATTTATCATTTTGGTTAGATGAAGAGTGTAAGCATCTGTGATACATTTTTGGGTTTCACTGTTTGTTAGTTGAATTTCTGGATGGTTGGATCTAGGGAGTGTTCTATTGGTCTTAATTTGGAGTTGAAGAGTCTGGAGATTTTTTTAACAGCATTCTTCAATGTCAGTTGTGAGTGTAGCTCCTTATGATATGGTTAGGTTCTTGACAAGTTTGAAGAGTTCTCAGGTTTATTTTTGGAGTTGTTGATTTCCTCTTTGATGCAGCTAGTTTTGCCTTTCAGGATGTGTTTTTTGTATTGTGTATGAGAGGAGCATGGAGTTAAGAGATTCAATATTGAGGGGTTTTGGTGCCAGGCCATTCAGTTAGTCTGATGGCCCTTTATTCTATGAGAATGTCGCAGAGAACCATTTTCTGTTTTTCTTTGGCTTTAGTGTTTTTAGTTTCTCTGGAGCTAATAAACTCAAACCCCCTAGCAGGGTTTCATTAATGTTGGCTTGAGTGGATGGGGTCCTTCTTGTTCGGGGTAGTCGAAAGTCAGTTACCCTTCTGATGCGTTAATTACACAAATGTAATTTAAACTGGATGTACAACAAGTAAAACTTTCACATTACAAAAGCATCCATTCAACAGATATTCCATATAAAAATAATGTTATACTTGTGACAACAGTCTTTCAATTCATTTTCCATAAATACAGTGCAGATGCTGTCATGCGATAATTTGTCACCCAATTTTAGTTTTTGTGACCTGTTTGTTTAATGAATGCCTGGAAATAAACAAACAGATTATAAAAGGGAAAGTAGGCCAAAAGTGATCTCAGAGTATTACATGACAAATTAGAATGAACTCCTCATCTTTACAATTACTTTTGCAGATAATGAATCATACCCTTGGTAGCTGTGCTGCCTCCACGCTTGATATTATATTCCTTGTTCCATTGATGTTTAGTCTTTGGTCTTGTACATTTGTAAGATTTGAATGATATAGGAGTAAGATGGCTCATCTAAGTTACTGCTGTCTGTTTTCATGTGTTTTAACCCCTTGAGTGCTGCAGACGGCACCAGGCCATCCAACGTCATGGTGGGCATGTGCGGAGGACGGCTGGGAGCCGTCCGAACCCCGCCCACTCATTAATTTGCCCGCACCGTGGGGAAATTCACGCAGCGCCCAAGGGGTAAAGAGAGGGGAGTATTTCTTGTAAATATTATAATAAATACACCATTTTGATTTTGCTCGATATGGAAAGTTTCCCTCTTGCCCCTAATATTTGTGGTAGGCACATTCGGGAGATTTGTCTTGTTTATGGTGCTTTTAGCATTGGACGTGTAATCTCTGTAATTTTAAGTCAGTCTAAGATATTCTCTGTTGCAAAGATCCATTGAGAAAGCGCGGGTGACAGTTTCCAATGACAGGAAGGGCCCAATTCACAAAGGTAAACTAAGAACTGAAGTCTAAGTTTAGACCTAAAGTTTCAGTTTAGATTTGAGGTCCAAGGGTCCAATTCACAAAAGTAAACTTGGACTTCATGTCTAAGTTTACATTTTAAACTTAGACTTTATGTTTAAGCTTACATTTGTGAATTGGGTCGTTAGACTTCAGATCTAATCTTAGAGATAAAGCTCTAAACATAGACTTCAGGTCTAAACTTAAACTTCAGGCCTAATTTTACTTTTATGAACTGGGCCCTAAGATTACATGATCACTTAGTGATTGAATGCACATACGGGAGAGAACAGTGTGCCACCTGCCAGCAATAAGCTTGGGAGTAGAGTGGAAGTGACCATGCTGAGGGTGTGAGAGATAGAAATAGCTAGGTAGATGCCATTACTCACTGACGGAGTGCTTCTCTGTACTGTCAGAGCCTTTAAACTTCCAGGGATTCTTTGAGACCCTGGAAGAGCTTACCTTCTTAGCTAGAAGATGCGTGTTACTCTTTGATTTTCTGCTATTACATGCCTTTCATGCTGTGTCGCCATTCTGTGGAGGGACATGAAGGACTGGACTTTTTAACAGTACCAGCGGTGCCAGGGAACAACACCTATAACCTTCATGGGATACCTGTTTCGGCGCACAAACTACAGAGACACGGGACACTTCCTTCGGCGTCAAATATTCAAGGTTTATTTACTGCAGGGAACACAGAAGTCACAACAAGTACAACACGTGCAACTTGGGGAGACTGCTTCAAATTGGTTCCGTGGAGCGCTCCTTTTATACAGAATTTACTCATAGGACAACATGGTACACAAAAGTTTACAACCTGGTTCCCATAATTATCCCCCAGAGGGGTCGCTTTGGTCACTTTGGTACACATAAGGTCCGGAACATAAGTGCGGAAACATTTGGCGGTTCCCAACTGTAAAAACCCATCTTCCCAACAATAGTGAATTCCGATCGGCAGTAAAACAGATCGAAATAGGGACAAAGACAGGTGCAGAGGAAGATGGAGACAGTGGGGAGATCGAAAAGGGTGTAAAAGGGGAGGTATCGGGAAACACGAGATACAGGCATCAAAGGGACGTGCCTAATGAGATGCACGGCTGAGACAATAAACCGGCACGGCAAAAGCGGGGCCATCTGCCTTACAGTATCATCCCCCTCATCGTAAAAGATATTTACAAAGAACATGTGTCTTCCACAAATATCTTGAGAGTCCCAAGGTAACGAAGCGGACAGTGTCCGTTCGCTGGCTACTTGAGGGCAAGAGACAAAATGGATGCCGTATCTAAGATGGAACCCGTGGGTACAGATGAAAAACCCACATATCAAACGAACGGTTTAAGTTAGCACAGCGAAACTGCGTATACTTACTAAACTCGTCATTTGCGGTTCTTAGATACCAGACTCGACCATATTCGTGCGAGTCGAAAACATCACTTACAATTGTCACGGAACCTCAGACGCTCCTTTTGCCCTCATGTAGGCAAGCACTAGTCGGAATCATATTCGATATTCATCAGACCCTCGAGATGTTGCTGTAGCATAGCTCTGTCCAACCGAGACCCTTTGGTAACAGGTGGCTGTCTCATACACGTTGTAGCACAGAGGCCACATAAGGCAGGACCGCACTGCACGCAAAGGCAACACGTGAACAGGAACGCTACAACGACTCCAATGATCATCAGAATCTTCCAACCCCAAGTCGACATCAGGCCCCAAAACCATCCAAGTAGCGTCCAATCCCCTACAGGAAGAGGTGTGGCGCCGCGGCCAGGGCGACTGACTCCGGAATCTGGGGATCACGGTTCGATCCCCGGCACCGGCGGCAGATTAGCCCAGCACCATGTGACTCTGGGCAATAGCTTGCTTAATCTTCCCAACGGCCCCCAGCGCCTAGAGACCCTAACGGGTGATTGTGCGCTTTACAAATGTGGATATTATTATTATTATTACATCCACGTGTATGGATTCGGAGATCTTATGCAACTTCGAGATGGCTTGATAGACAGTCGGAGCGTTATCAGGAATGAAAATACAGCAGCTCGAATGGGGTGGAAACCCAGTGCGCTTTGAAATATTGTTTGAAATGCTCGAGCAGACCCTTGGGAGCTATACGGTAACACCAGATATGGAATTCCCTTATCCGTAGTATGCGGCATCAACCCACACACCCAACAATTAGTAGTGTTAACCACTAACTGATGCTGATGAAGGAGCTGAATAAAGGAATTGTTGCGGAATTCTGCACGTCTAGCCTGCTCGTGTTCAGGTAAGATGTGAAAAGAATGAGGAGAATCAGTGGAGATGAGTTTAAGGTCAGGGGTAGGAGTAGGTATGATAGAAGGCAAGAAGTAAGACATCGTGTAATATACTCCACCCGCCAATAACGCAGAAACAGTCACAAACAGTACGAATATTTGGAACACAAAACATTTGGTACGACTGAGTTGCTGCAGCTTGAATCTTTGTGCTTGAGCTCTTTCCAAGTCCATCAGCTTTGAAAATGCCATTCCCTATGACCGTCCGCAACGTTTCTTGACGCACTTCGTTCTGTGTAGCAATAGTCAATTCCTAGGAGTTCCCAGGAACCGACGGTCTTTAACCTAGCGTCAAGACCTACTAACCAGAAGGAAGTACGCGCGCGGCCCTACGGCCTTCATTTCACAAATATATATATATATGCGAAAACAATGTCTCTCAGCTGTGGAAACAAAAAGTGTAAGGAACGAAGCTCAATGAATATGTACAAAATAATTACAATAGTATGAGTGTTCAAACTGATCATGGAAAACGGGATAATGCATTTGTCAAGGGACAGAACGGGGTTTTTTTATTAGTCTTTAGTGCTGGATCGCAAAAAATATCGGGTTTTCCCAGGACGTGTCTGTTCGTTAAACAAAAGATCCGTCGAAGGGACAACGCCCTGTTGATCAGCTGAATGTTCTGGTCTTGAGTCTTCTGATGACAAGTGTTCAACAATGCCTTTTTGCTGCACCGAGGATTCTCCGACAGGTTGTGCGTCGCTGAAAGGTACAAACGCTGACAATCCTTCGGTTTCAGTTGATGCAATGCCTTTCCTCACCCACGAGTCTGCTGGCAACGGGATGGGGTCTTTCTTGGTATGGGTGGCATGCACCCAATTCTTTCGCCCCTCAAGACGAACTGCAGTTCTCGTGGCAAGGAGGACCTGATAGGGTCCAGTGAACCTGGGATCCAAATTGTTCTTGCGCGAAAAATTTCGCGTTACCACCCAATCTCCGGGCTGGAGCTGGTGGCCTGGACCCTCCGTCTGCGTCGGCAATGCTTCGTGAACCTGTTGGTGAATTAACCTCAGTTTAGCAGTCAAGTCATGAAGATAATCGATCAACATTGGATACTCAAGATCACAAAAGGCACCCGGTCTAGGGACCCCCCAAACATTGGCAGGGCGACCGAACACTATTTCATAGGGACTGAGCCCTACTCGGGAGTGTACAGTTGCCCTTGTTGACAGTAATGCTAAGGGTAAAGCGTCAGGCCATGAAAGACCTGTCGTAGCCTGAATCTTTGCTAGTTTTAGTTTAAGGGTGCCATTGTACCCTTCAACCAAACCAGCTGACTGAGGATGATTGGCACTATGGAATTTCTGATTAATTCCAAGGCCCTTGCACACACTCTTCATCACACTCCCCACAAACTCACTTCCGTTGTCTGACCACACAATTCTAGGCATTCCATACCGAGGAAAGTATTCCTTCAGTAGGATTTTCGCAGTGGACAAAGCAGTATTGTCTTTGAGAGGATAGGCCTCAATCCATCGGGAGAATGCGCAAACAACAACTAAAACGTATTTCAAGTTATTGCATCGCTCTATATGGATGAAGTCCAATTGGATCACCTCAAAGGGACATGAAGGGGGAGCAAAACTACCAGGAGGAGTTGGGGTTCCCTTACCAGGATTGTACAACATACATACCATACAATTCTTAACCAAGCGTTCAGCACATTTCGTAATACCATCATTCTTCCACACAGGAAACAGCAATTTACAGATACCTTTCGCGCTAATATGTGCTAACCCATGTGCCATAGTCACAACAGCCAGCACATATGCATCAGGCAACATCCATCTTTTCTGTTCCGATAAGTCAATCCAACAACCATTCGCATCCAACTTTCCCTTACTTTCTTTCCACTTCGTCTTTTCAGTCTCGGTGGCCTCATTCTGAATTGCTTTCACACTCTCGATAGTGTTTTCACACATACTTGATTCTGCAGGCCACCTAACCGAACTCGTCACATACATTCGAGTGCTAAGGTTCCGGGCAGTCTCCTTAGCAGTCTCATCCGCAAACGCATTACCACGACCAACATCATCCGTCACCTTACGATGCGCACTACATTTAACAATCGCCACTTGCTTAGGCAACGTAAGTGCATCCAAAAGATCATTTACAAGCTGGCCATGCTGAATCTTCGTACCATGTGACGTAAGGAATCCTCTCTCTCTCCACAGTCGTCCAAAACTATGTGCCACACCAAACGCATATTGGCTATCTGTAAACACATTCACCCGTTTATCTTTAGACAACACACACGCTCTCGTCAAAGCAATTAACTCAGCAGCCTGAGCCGAATTCTGACTTAACCTTGCGTTTTCCACAATCGTTCTCAATGTAACTACAGCATACGCAGTTGTCACATCACCGTTCGGCAACTTGAAACAAGAACCATCCACATACAAAGTACCATCGGGATCTGTCAATGGAGTATCTTTTAGGTCAATGCGACCCTTGGTTTCCTCTTCAGTTCTGAGATAGCAGTCATGTACTGCTTCACCACTTGATTCTGTGTCGATCGGCAGCAATGTTGCTGGATTCAACACATTACATCGTTTTATCCGTATGTGACTGGCCAGCAACGTCAACTCATATCCAGACAATCTTGCACTTGTCAGATGTTGAGTTTTCGTTCGGTTCAATAGAGTGTCGACTGCATGCGGAACCATTACCGTGAGCATATTATCCATGACTAGACCTGCGGACTGTCGAATGGACGCCGCAGCTGCCGCTGTTGCCCTTAAGCAACTTGGCAAAGCTCTTGCTACTGGGTCTAAAGTCGAAGAAAAGTAGGCACATGGGCGTTGCTTACCACCAAAAGGTTGTGTCAAAACACTCAACGCGCAACCATCCCTCTCGTGAACGTATAGTGTAAACGGCTTACTGTAGTCAGGAGTGCTCAACACAGGAGCCGAACACAACGCATCACGCAATTCAGAAAAACTTTTCTGACATTCTTCAGACCAAGGTACTGAGGATGAAACATCTTTGCACGTAAGGGCTATCAATGGTTTCGCCAACAATGAAAAATTTGGAATCCATTGTCTGCAGTAGGACGTAATACCTAAAAAGGCGCGAACATCTCTCTGGGTTTTTGGCACAGTCATTCGGGAAATCGCTGCAATTCTCTCTGGGGTCAACCTTCTCCCTTCTTTTGACAATAAGTGACCTAGATAGGTAACTTCTTGACAACAATACTGTAGCTTTGAAGGCGATACCTTGTGGTGCAAGTCATGTAGATAGTGTAACAATGATACTGTAGCCGTTTTGCAAATAGTTTCTGTATCAGCTGCCACTAAAAGATCGTCAACGTATTGAATCAAAGCTGCACCCGTTGGTAATACAAAGTCATCAAGTTGACCTTTAAGTGCTTGGCTGTAGATTGACGGACTCTCACAGTAGCCCTGTGGAGCGCGTTTTAGCCTAAAACTGCGACCACCTAATGAAAATCCGAATAGGTCTCTGCTTTCCTCTGCAATTGGGATGCTAAAGAAAGCATTCTTTAAATCGATCACTGTGAACCAGGAGGCAGATGCCGGGATCATTGTTAATAAAGCCGTAATGTCAGGGACCACGGGGAATTGTGGAACCACTATTTTGTTTACCTCTCTCAAATCTATAACGAAACGGTACACAGGAGGTTTAGTTGGGTCAGTTCGTTTCAGAATTGGCAATACAGGGCTATTACATACATTTCCACGAGTTTCTTCAACAACACCTTTTCCAATGAGATCATAAACAATTGCTAACAGCGCTCGTTCGCCCTCGAGAGAAATACGATATTGAGGTAAACGCGGTAATCGCGCATTTGGTTTCAATTGAATCACATAGGGTGGAATGTCTAACAGGCCCACGTCATTGGGACCTGTGGCCCATAAGGACGCAGGGAGGGAACTCAACTCCGTTGGGAATTTATCGACTGACAAATACATGGGAGAGATCACTCTCCGTCCCAATGTAAGCTTCACTCCTTCGGGGGAACAATACAATGTTGCATATAATCGTTTCAACAAATCCAGACCCAAAAGATTTTCACCACAACCTGTAGATAGAATCAGTGGAGCGGTTAGCTCACGGGGTCCAATCATAAGAGGCAAAGGATTAGAGACTGGGTTACTAACAGGGGCGCCAGAGAATCCAACGGAAACGTTCGTTAAGCCAGACAAAGGTGCGCCAGGGAGTTTTGAATGCATGATGGAACTTTTTGTCGCACCAGTGTCTAACAGAAAAGGCTCAACTACACCTGATGTAGCCACTGCAACGTAAGGCCCACTCTGATCGACCGGAACTGACACTACTCCCTCTCTTTGTCGTTGGCTGTCCTAGTAATGGTCATTTACAACAGTTTCATACTCTACATAATAATCATCAACATTATACTGTGCAGATCGAACTGACCCCGCATTTCGCTGATCAAAGTAATTATTTACATCCGATTGATTTTGATAACGATCACTCTGATTGTGGGATGAACCACGACCTCTACCACGAAGTGCCTGTTGAGGACCACCACCACGGTTTCCACGTGTCGACACACCATTCAGACGGTCCCGTAAGGCAAGACAATCATATTTTAGGTGTCCCTCTTTCCTACAATATGCGCACTGATTATACCCAAGTGAAGATCTGGAATCAAAGTTGTCAGAGCGCGGCTGTGTTCTATCGAGCTGTGCTCGTGGTCGATACTGCTGTTGTGCATCATTTTGGTTTGATCGTGGAGGGTATGCTTGCTGCAACAAAACCTTCGTTTTGAGCTCCTTCGTTTTCTTTTCTACACGATCACTTTCTTCCTTTTCCCTATTCTCATAATACTGAGCCGTTGCTAGTATTTGCGCAGGGGTTGAAACTGCCCATGCACTTTCTGAATTCTTTAGTTTGTTGCTTAGTTCAGGCAACAAATTCGACACAAATTTGTCAACGAATAACCGCTGGCCTCCCTCAGCGCCCATGTCCTGGCCGCTGTGGTCGACAAACGCTTCCTCAAACCTTGTAAAGAAATCCGAGACACTCTCGTCTTTCTTTTGCTTACAAGCTGATAACTTATCCCAGTTCACCTTCATCGCTGGCATGAGAGTTTTCATGAGCGTAATGATTTTCTGAGGCAAATCCAAGATCAACTGTTCAGGCTTGGCCCCACCGACTTGTAATGCATCAGCTGCTAGCAGTGCAGCCCAATCACCCCCTAATTCAGCTGCGTGATTGGCTTGACGAATTTTAGCCCAAACTGGTTGCGGTACAACGTTGCCAAACAACATGTCGATGTCGGCAAGGTTCATAATAGAAGCTTCTATCAGTTGTGATAACTCCTTATAATAACCAGCCGGATTTTTACGCGGATCGGGTAAGGATTGCTTCACTTGCAAAACTTCCGATCGTTTCCATGGAAGATGTATCCACACTCTTCGAAAATGCGGTAGCACCACAGGGTTACCCTGCGGATCTCCAGGCACCCACAGTGGCGGGACTTCTCTCATAGGATACTGACCAGGAACCGCTTTCCAGTTTTCAGTGGTATCATCTAATGATACCCGAGAATGTGCTGTGGGTCTGAATGCTAATAAGCGTTCCACGGCACGTCGTACATCGTCTCCTATAATCATACCGTTTGAAAAGTGACTCTGAAGTTCAATTATGTCGGACGGTACATTATCTACATCATCATTATACCATTCTTCTCTCAAAAAGTTACACATCTCCTCAAATACGAATCTCTGCGTAGGCTCATTAAACTGAGAAAACGTATCAAAGACTACACGTGGAGTGTAATTAGCAGGATGTCTTATCCACCTATGTGCCATTGTTACTAACGTCTCTTTCTCCCTACCACTAGGGATCTGACTCCGTCTCTGAGGAGTTTCAGATAAATTAGACGAAAATAACGGACCAGAAAGAGGTGAATAAAGGGTAGCAACAGAGTTAGGAACACGCTTACGAACAGAAGGAGAAAGAAAAACAGGGGCAACAACACTGGAGGTGAAGGAAGGCATAGTAGGAACGGACAAGATAGTTGGAGTGGCAGAAACAACAGTCTGCGAAGGTACAGGTACAGGAGCAGTAGGAACGAGGACAGGTGGTGAAACAAACGTAGGGTTAACAGCGGGCTGACCCGCAGCCGCTGGAGCAACAAGAGGTACAACAGGAGGTACTACAGGAGCAACTACAGGAGCAGTAGCACCCTGTACATAAGGAGGTGGTGATTTCATCAAGTATGACAGCAAGGAATCCTCCTTCAAATCTTCTTCTTTCTTTTCTGATTTATTCGGTAAAACTGGGTAACATTTATCTATTTTCATGTGATGCAATCTAGTAGCGATTTCCATGTCTTTTTCTTCTTTGTCTTGTCTACATTCTTTTATAGCTTGCATTACAGGAACGAACTCTTGCTTTTGATCCTTTTTAAGTTGTTTGGTTTCTTTCTGCTTGGCCTCTTTACGCCATATCCGAAAAGAATCAAACATAGCTGGCCTAGCTTTCTTTGAAAATAATTTAGCCTCAAGATTATCTAAAATCGAAAGTTCAAAAGTTCCATGTGGTGGCCATCTAAGGTCACCGTCTTTCTTTGTATAACGGACCCAGTAATCATTATAGATTATAGGACCCACACCATGTCGACTATAAAGATCATGTATCGGAGTTCCAACTGGAGGTATCGGACATGAGTCCTCCAACCGGGAATCCATTGCGCAACATTTGAAAATACGAAACAAATCACTATGGCTAGGCATCGTGCACACTAACCTAGTATCAAACTTCAAGGATTACCGAAGCAATAAAACCTCGTGTAAGTCAAAACCCTCGGTTTTTGGCAATTGCAACTGTCAAATAATACTAAAAACCAATACTAAGAACCACAAATGCAATGGAACCATGCAATACAACAAAGCCTTAAGGCTATTACAAAGCTCGGAGAGCTAACCACAAAGCCTGAGGAGGCTATTACAAAGCTCAGTGAGCTATTACCACAAAGCCTTAAAGGCTAACCACAAAGCTTTCAAAAGCTAGAACAACCACTAAGGACTGGGAGCGACCCACAAATACTTAACTCAGAACTTCAATGGCGTCACCAGGAAGGCCCGTCTGTCATCTCGCTTGTACATAAGGTCTACGCCGGGCGTCGAAGACAGGTCGACAGTCAGGGCATCGGTCCGTCGCAGCAGTCAGGAGGCGGGAATCTTCGCAGGGAAAAACTTCGGGCCACTTATTTCGACAACAGGATCGATGAAGCGGGGTGCACCTTCCCTCGGAGATTTCACACGAAGTTCCTCACGATCATCAGGCTTTAGACCGGTACCGCTGAAGTCGCCCCACGTTGGGCGCCAACTGAAGGACTGGACTTTTTAACAGTACCAGCGGTGCCAGGGAACAACACCTATAACCTTCATGGGATACCTGTTTCGGCGCACAAACTACAGAGACACGGGACACTTCCTTCGGCGTCAAAGATTCAAGGTTTATTTACTGCAGGGAACACAGAAGTCACAACAAGTACAACACGTGCAACTTGGGGAGACTGCTTCAAATTGGTTCTGTGGAGCGCTCCTTTTATACAGAATTTACTCATAGGACAACATGGTACACAAAAGTTTACAACCTGGTTCCCATAATTATCCCCCAGAGGGGTCGCTTTGGTCACTTTGGTACACATAAGGTCCGGAACATAAGTGCGGAAACATTTGGCGGTTCCCAACTGTAAAAACCCATCTTCCCAACATTAGTGAATTCCGATCGGCAGTAAAACAGATCGAAATAGGGACAAAGACAGGTGCAGAGGAAGATGGAGACAGTGGGGAGATCGAAAAGGGTGTAAAAGGGGAGGTATCGGGAAACAAGAGATACAGGCATCAAAGGGACGTGCCTAATGAGATGCACGGCTGAGACAATAAACCGGCACGGCAAAAGCGGGGCCATCTGCCTTACAGTATCATCCCCCTCATCGTAAAAGATATTTACAAAGAACATGTGTCTTCCACAAATATCTTGAGAGTCCCAAGGTAACGAAGCGGACAGTGCCCGTTCGCTGGCTACTTGAGGGCAAGAGACAAAATGGATGCCGTATCTAAGATGGAACCCGTGGGTACAGATGAAAAACCCACATATCAAACGAACGGTTTAAGTTAGCACAGCGAAACTGCGTATACTTACTAAACTCGTCATTTGCGGTTCTTAGATACCAGACTCGACCATATTCGTGCGAGTCGAAAACATCACTTACAATTGTCACGGAACCTCAGACATACCTGTCCAACATCTTCCCCTAATATGGTTCGATTGTAGTGGGAATAGTACATTAAACAGTTTTAATGCCCAACAGTAAATGTCACCCTTTTAGTGTCCAACGCCTTCCCCCCAATATGGATAGCTTTGAGTGGGAATATTAAAATGTCACCCCTTAATGTCCAATACCTTTCCCCAATATGGTTAGATTGGAGTGGTAATAGCAAATGTAACACCACTAGTGTCCAACACCTTCTCCCAATATATTTACATTGGAGTGGGAGTAGTAAACATCACCCCATTAGTGTCCAACACCTTTCCCCATTATGGTTAGATTGGGGTGGGAATAGTACATGTCACCCCTTTAGTGTCGAACACCTCCCCTCAATATTGTTCAATTGGAGTGGGAACAGTAAATATCAACCTTTTAGTGTTCAACACCTTCCCCAAATTGGGCTAGACTGGAGTGAGAATAGTAAATGTCATTCCTTTGCTGTCCAATAACTTCCATACAGTGGTTTATATTGGAGTTGGAATAGTAAATGTCCCCCATTTTAGTGTCCAATACCTTCTTCAAATTGGTATAGATTGGAGTAGGAATAGTAAATGTTACCCTTTTAGTGTCTCACACCTTCCCCAAATTGGTATGGGTTGCAGTGGGAATAGTAAGTGACAACCTTTTAGCATCCATCACAGTCCCCATATTTGTTTAGATTGGAGTGGGAACAGTATTTTTCAACTCTTTAGTGTTCAACACCTTCTTTTCATTGGTATGGGTTGGAGTGGGAAAAGTAAATGTTATCCTTTTAGTGTCCAACACCTTTTCAAATTGGTATAGGGTGGAGTGGTAATAGTAAATGCACCCTTTTAGTGTCCAACACTTTCCCTAAATTGCTTTATTTTTGAGTGAGAATAGCAAATGTCACCCCTTTAGTGGCAAACATTGGCAGCAAAATGGTTAAGGTTGGAGCGGGAATAGCATTTTTCACCCATTTAGTGTCCTTTCCCTTCTTTAAATTAGTATAGATTGAAGTGGGAATAGTAGATGCTACCCTTTAAGTGTCTAACACCTTCCCAAAATTGGTCCAGGATGGAGTGGGAATAGTAAATGACATCCTTTTAGTGTCCAACACTATCTTAAAAATGGTTTATGTTGGAGTGTGATTATTTAATTTGATAAATTCAGTCTGAAATTGTTTTAATTTTATTTGTATGCAGTAGAAATAGTTTGTGATATTTTATTAGTTTGTTGGTTTTTAGAAATATTACTAATAAATAATTGTATGTTTGTAAGCAATAATATGAATATAAATAATACGTTAATGTATGATTACTTAAAATCTTTACAATGCAATGAAAGGCCCTAAACACACACGACATAAAATATATGAATAAAATCACGGGCCATGAGTTCACTGATAAAAACAGGTGAGCTAAAAGGTAAGGTGCATTTGATCTAAAAACACACCAAACTGTGCATCAAAGTATTTTAAAACACAGCAGAATAAGCATTTCAGATGTAATTTCAAAAACAGGCATACAGTTGATTGAATTGATAGTAACAGCTTTGTATGGCTATGTGTGGCTACATTTTTTAAATGGTTTGAATCATGGCTTGCTCAAAGTCGATGATTATTTTTTAGGGGTAGTTATTCTTTGTTTTAAGTTTAATGCGGTTTAAAAGGTCAGAATAGGTGTTGATTTGTTTATTTTGCAGTGGGGTATATATCAAAGGGATACTTGTGCTTTGATATTCACCATGTTTGGTGTATATCTGAGTGAAAGTTTTAGGACATATTTTGAAGGTCTCATCCATCATTCAGGTTGGCAATGGCTTAGTTTTGGTAAGATATTTGCTATAGAGAATATTAGGATTCGTTTATCATTGTTTAGGTTGACATATGAAAGGAAAGGTTCCTCATATGTGTCATTGTTAAATGTTTGGGTATTTGTCTGTCTTGGTATCTTCTAGGAGCAGGAGAAGTATCACTTATTTTTATTTTTTTTAATTTATTTATTTATAACGTTTTATATAGCGCGAACCAGATCCCGAGGGATATCAGAGCGCTTTAAGAAAGGAGTACTATTCCAGTAGCGATATCAAGTAAGAATGCCAAACAGTTGTAGTCACAAAAATCATATACAGGCAATACACAATGAGAAGAGAGGGAGAATACAGCTCCAGTAACGATATCAGATAAGGATACCAAACAGTTATAGTCACAATAATCACAGATGTGTGGTACACAGCGAGTAATGAAATGAACGGGTCAATAACAGGCTGCAACGGAGGGGAAAACCTTACATCCGTGAGGAGCAGAGAGGAAAAACACAGGATGGTAGAAAGGATGTAGAGTTAATCAACACCTGTTTTAGGATCAGTGGTTGCGCACGAATGCACATCGGCCAAATTAAGGTAAGAATTTGTTTATTAGGAATCTTTTGGCTTCTAGTTTGAAAGCAGTTATTTAAGATATTCTGCGTGTTCCAGATCTTTGGTGCAGCACCTGAAAAGGCTCGGCGACAAGTTCTCTTTTTATTCATGATACGTGGTTTCAGGGGGAAGTTGTTAGCGCTTCTTGAAGCTCTCTCGCCACATGATAATTCAAGCTTTTGTGCTAGGTACCTGGGGGTGTTGTCGTGCAGGGCTTTGTGTGCTAGAACAATAATTTTTAACTGGATTCTGGCTTCGTAGGGCAACCATTTAAGAGACTTTAGGACTGGGGAAATGTGCTCATTTAGTTTGGTACCAGTAACTAGTCTGGTCACAACATTCAGTGCTGACCTCAGTGGAGCCAGGGTATACTTGGGAAGGCCACACAGCGTAGCGCTACCATAATCTAGCCTCGGTAAGACCAGTGCTTGGACCGCTTGTTTGAAGTCATTTTGAGGAAGGAAGGTTGTGGAAAGAAGCTTGTGGCTTTTTTAGTTTGTGCAATTAAACGTTTCAAAGTGGCTATAGATGGTAGTTAGCTTGTGATGTGTTCAGGGCTTTAGGCAGCATAACTTTAAGGACTTTGGTTCTGAATTCCTGAGAACTAGCGCTTGCCTCTCTTATTTCCTGCAATACCGCTCTTACTTCTATTTCTGTCACATTTGAGGGGTGATTGTGCTCTCTTACATGAATTACATCATCTGTTGTAATTGCCTTCCCATAGCATTCATTAGAATAATATTTGATACATTTGCAATTTATTTTTTCTGTTGATGCACTGTCTTGACTGCAGGTGTAGCCCATGTTATTTAGTAATTGCTTTCCTTTCTGCGATGGTATGTATTCTTCTGCCTCTGTAATTGTACCTCAAATTAGTGTAATAGTATAAATATAAGCGATATTTTAGAGTTTGTAAATTTGTTATTTACATGTAAAATTATGCAACTAGTTCTATTTTATATACTTACATGCATGTTCTGTTTCGATATTTCTTACTGTTTTACAGCTTTTCCATTGGGGGTGTTCTAATGTAGAGCAGTTTTTTTCTTTTTTGTTGGTCAGTTTCATTTTAAATGTTAATTTTTGGGTAGTTTGTAGAGATTGAGGTCATTAGGTTTATTCTTACAAGCTATTTTGGGGAGTTATAGTTTTTTAATTAATTTATGTACACTTTGTATATTGTTTTGCTGTTGTGATAGTTGTGGTTTTACTGGCTGTTTATTTTTGTTTTACAAGTCTTCCTTTTTTCTTTTGGGAAGTCTGTGAAAAGAGATAGAAGTTAGAAAGGTCTTTTTTATAATTTGCTATTTAAAAACAAGAATGTTATGGTTTTAATATACGTTTTACTTACTTGGTTAGGTAGTTGTGGAGATGTATATATTTCTTCTTTAATGGTCAGGTCAGAGAATCTTGCAGAGTTTCTTCATCTTGCAGTGTTTATCGTTTTTGAAGTATTTAGTTGAGTTAGTGAGCCTTTTATACTGTTATTTAATTGTTTGTCTGATTTTATTGGTAAATATTGTTTATACATTTAATTTATTGGTTGGTTTAGTTTTATTTAGAATTTTTCAGTTATGTCCTTCAATGGTAAATGGTAATTTAGGTTTGTTTTATTTATAATGTTTGATATATAGTTTGCCAGATTTGAATATAAATGTATTTATATATATACACTTATTAATATTTAGGTTTTTGTCTAAATGTTTTTGTTAATGCAAATTTTATTTGTATAGCATTATTATGATTTAAGTTCTATAATTTATTGGGGTGAATGGTAAATGTCTTAGTGATGTAATATATTTATATTTAATTTAAACATGTGTATAGCATGTTTTAGGTTTATTTCAAATAATTGTATTACATAAAAAGGTTTTTTTTTAAATATTTATGAATGATAATTTAATTATTTTGGCAATATGATTGTGGTTTATATTGTGTGAATTTATATTTTTGTGACATATTATATGTTTATTTAGATGTAACAATATTTTTGTTTCCGATATTTGTGTTTTCGATATAGGTAAAAGTCAATATTGTAACAGTGATATTTGTGTTCTCGATATTTGTGGTTTTACTAGTTAAGTATAGGAAGTTTAAATTTTGTTATTGATATTTAATTCTTGATATTTTTGTGTTGCGATATCATATGCATCAATATTAGTCAGTGATCCAAAAAACCATAACTATTAAAATTAGTATACAAATCATTTCAGCTGTCTTGTAGGGGTGGGCGGTAAACTCTGCTCTGCCGGCGTAGTTTGCAGAGTTTTGCCACTCCGCGCTCTGTGCTCCACTTGGAATGAGGAGGTCGGCAAAATCTCTGCCAACTCGCCAGCGGAGTGGAGTTTACAGGTGCGCTCACCCCTAGTCTCAGCAATCCTTACTGACTTATTTGAGGCAACAACAGGGGATCTTGGCCCCCTACGACCCTCAGCAGCCAAGGGGACTTCATCCTCCAATCAGTAATGCACCAGTAGGCTCCTTGGTAGAGTGGTTCAGAAAGGGGGCGGGGCTTCGGTCGACGTCCCAACCATTCCACAGTGGGGGATGTACAACCTTCGATCCACTAATCAGAACCTTCTGACTATACCTAAACAACAATATGTCTCTACTCCTTTTCCTGCCTTTTACGTGCAAAGACCATGATCGAACACCTTTTCATCTGTCATTTGGGAATCAAGCTCACCTTAGGACTTTCAAACCACTTTGAAGCAACATCTATTGCAACAGGAGAAACAGACTGAATAACTACACACCCTATTATATGTCTCTATAGAGTAGGCCTTCTGGAAACTAGGTACGTTCTTAGTTGGATATATTTTTTTAGTGACCTTCTGCTGTATGTTGTCCTTGCCATTTATATCCAGACATTGGCCTAATTTATCATGATCAACTAAATAAATGCACATATCATGTGAATAATATGATTTGTCTTGATCTTTACTAAGTGAGCATGATTGTATGCTACTTCCACAGGTAGAACCAGGCAAAACTGTTTAATTGTGCTTAAGATTGGCCTAGTCAGCTCTGCATATAAAGAGATTATAGATGTAACCAATCCCCACTAACCTTGTCATTGCCTCACATACCATGGTTCTAAAACACTTTTTGCTTTATGCTTCAGTTGTGATGGGCTGCAGGTTACTCACAAACAACATTTTAAGGCATATAAACAAAGAGGTGTGAAGTAGGGATTTGTAGGTTCATCCATGAACAATGTTGACAAGAAAACAAAATAATGCATTTAAGAAAGACTTCAGATTTTTTTTCTAAAAGCAGAATATTCATATTTCTCTCATCAGCTTATCATCATTGTCTTTCTCAGTCTACGTTTGTCTTCCTGTCTTTCTTTCTGCCCCACTCTCTCTATATATTTAGATTGTTCACTCATTAACTGTTTCACATTATCCTTTCTCTCCCTTTCTTTCTACTTGACCCTTTGATTTTCTTTCTCTCTGTACCTCCCTCGTTTTAGCCCTTTTATCATGCTTATTCTTCTTGCTCCTTTCTCAGTATCTCACTGTAGTTCCCTAACTACAGTGCTCCCTCTGTATTGTGCTATTTTCCTCATGCTTGCTCCACAATGTCTCTCATTCTTCCTATCCTTACTTTGCTTTGTCTCTATTTTAATGTTTCTTCGTACAACTTTCTCTGTGTGATTATTGCCACTCTATTACTCTCTCATTCTATGTATACCTAATTTTCTCTCCAGAGTTTTCTTGCTGCGCGTCTTTTGCTTTCTGAACCTACTTTTCTTTATCCCCTGCTCATTCCCTCTCTCTGACACCTTTGCTACTTCGTTACCTCTCACCCACAGTTCTTCTAAATATACCTTTCTCTTTCCTTTCTACCTTAATCTACCTCTACATTGTTCTCATTCTGCTTTGTTTGTTCTCTTACTCGATCAGTCTCTTTCCTTCTTTTTTCTGTTTCTTCCTAGCATATTCCATTTAATGTGCTCTATTCACAATCATATCTCTCTTTACTATGTCCCCGCTCTTTTACCACCTCCTACTTCTTAGTCTTCAATGCTCTCTTTCCTCCATTGTCTCTCACCTACCCCTACACCTGATTTTATTGCTTTGTAAATTTCTGTCACTTCTTCCGATTTTACTTCTCATCTCTCTAGATCTAAATGTCTGTTTTTTTCTACTTCAATTTCTCTGTAACCCAATCTTCTCTCTCACCACTTTTACTTAACTACCACTTGTTCTTTCAATATCTTTCTCTCCCTACTTATTCCTCCACTTCTTCATTCTCCCTTTACTCACAATGTCTTTCTCAATCCCCCCCCTTTATCTTGCTTTTAGTACTCTCTGTATTTCTTAAACTCTTAGTTCCATTCTCTTTTTCAAGTTCATTTTGGTACTGGGATTTCAACAACATGAATGTAGCCACACTGGCACTACAGCACTTTCTGCATCATACCATATATCACCACAAACAGGGCAACTGGCCTTATGGGATTCTGCAGGGGCAGCATTTTACCTTGCAATTTTTAATTTTCTGTGCTTGCCACACAATCCACTACTAAAACGGTCTTCAGTTCAAAGGGCTCAAGGTTTCTACAAACGCTGCGCACGGACTGTAACTCAGTGCTAGACATTTTGTAAATTTAGCTTGGGACTTTCTATCTTTTGACCACCGTTTTCAGGGTCTAAAATAGGAGATCATTTTGCCCCGATTACGTTAATATCTGTAATTAATGTACTTGGGGAAATGCTTTTGAAAACAACAAGAAACAAAACTTTCCCTGTTTAACTGTTATTTCAACAAGGTGGAAGATATGATTTTTTGTCATAAAATTGTTTTGTTTCACTGTTCATATCGGTTGATCCTTAAATCTTCTATACTGTTCTTAAAGCAGCAGAATAGCAAATATTTTTCAGGTCTTTTAAGCCGGATATCTTTTATTTGAAATGGCTGCTGATTGCGCCTCGGTGAAATTTGCGTAATGTTCTGGGCGGAAATGTTACAAAATTCCTGATCGATTATGCAAAGTTCCACGAAATGCTAATCGTGGGTTTTAGGCTCTGATTTTAAATGCAAAATTTGGCCTTGCATCGAAGACCGCCATGCTCACTAAAGACATTATCACAAAATTACATGGGTCTTTGCCTGCGTACTGTTAGGTCGTGTAGCCCCCCTGATCCTGTGCTCGGAACATTACCCGAATGCAATCCCCATTAAGTGGGATCATGGCGTAATCTTTGGGCATTTATTTAGCGTCACAATCCAAACGTGAAATGAGGTAAATTGTGCAAGATTACACCGGAATTATCGAATTTTCGCCCAAGCCTGTTAGAGATGACATGCATTTATAAATAAGCTAATTTCAACATTATTCTGCACAGCTGTTACTTAATGGAATATGCTTCTTAAGGGGATTTGTTGGTGTGAACTGAGGGCACCCTCGAAATTCAATAGACTTTCTAAAAAAATAACAGGGATGCAAAGTACAAAAGAGCGACAAGTTTTATTACCAATAAACCACTTTATCACACTACTGTATTCCATCTTCCCATGTGATAATCCTTGTGGTGCATGTCCTGGTGCAAGACACTGTGCTATTCGTTTACTTGATCAGTCTGTGTGACACTAGGGCCCAGATTCTGAAAGGTGCCAGGCAACTCAGTCCAGCACCCAATGATTCTGTACTGCTTTGCATGACAGGGAGAGAGCAGGAGAGCACCACATTCACAGAGATATGGCACTCTCCTCCCCTCTTCCTAGCGCTGGCGCTGATTTCAGTTACGGAGCACCAGTCACTCACCTTAGCGAGATAATGCTAATGTGTGTGACTGAGTCTAGCTTAGGTTTTGTTCAGGAAGGTGTAGTACAGGGTTTCACATGAGAAGGTACCACTTGTAGAATGAAGAATGAACTGACACAGCAAGTAAGCAATCCAAAGATTTAATCCAGGAATTCCAAATACAAAGGAGCCCACAACGATGTCACCAGGTCGCAACATAAAGGCAAACTGACTCAACTGCAGTTGAGCTCCTGTATAAATAAAGCTATAAGCATTTGAAAGCAAACATGCATCTGCGCACTGGTGACAAGTATCTGCACCCAGATACATGTTTAAACCAAAACAGAATACAGAATGCAGAAGCCGTTCTGGTGTCCACAGTGTAGAGAAGAGAGGCACGAGAGTGGTGAGAAAGGAATAGTACAAAGAACGGTACAGAGCGGGAATATCGTCGTAAAAATATCGACTAACATTAATATCGTCACAGAAATATCGACAAGAAGAAATATCGATGACAAAAATATAGTTTGACAAGAATATCGACAGACAGGTAAGTAATATCGTTAACATTAATATAGTTGTAATAAATATCGTTTACAAAAATATCGTTTTTTAAATAATAATAAGTAATTAAGTGTTTTTAATGAGTATTGGTTGTCAAAGTAGTATTTTTTGTAGTATTTTATTAGTTAATACCGTATTTTATGTTGAATTTAGTGTTAATAGTTCCGTAGCGGGTTGTGGGTTTATAGGGGAGTAGGGTGGGAAGTAATTTAAATATAATAAAATAATTGATTAATGTGTTAATTGAATATAAATAGTGTAATAAATAATAGTTAATTAATTTCAATTAGTTAATTGATTAATAATTATGTAAATTAATTATGTTAATTGTTTAATTAATTTTAGGTGTGTGTAGTTGAATTTTTAAGTGAAAAAGTAGTGCATTAATTACATTTTAATTGAATAAATATTTAATTAATGATTAATTAAATAAAAATAAAGATTTGTTAATTTTTAAACATTGTAAATATAATAAAATAATTGATTAATGAATGTGTTAATTGAATATAAATAGTGTAATAAATAATAGTTAATTAATTTCAATTCGTTAATTGATTAATAATTATGTAAATTAGTTATGTTAATTGTTTAATTAATTTTAGGTGTGTGTAGTTGAATTTTTAAGTGAAAAAGTAGTGAATTAATTACATTTTAATTGAATAATTATTTAATTAATGATTAATTAAATAAAAATAAAGATTTGTTAATTTTTAAACATTGTAAATACATTTAGTAATTTTAACCCCTACACTATCCAACGCTTTCCCTACTGTTGCACCCTCTGGAGTGGGAATAGTAATTTAAACCCCTACGCTATCCAACGCTTTCCCTACTGTTGCACCCTCTGGAGGGTATACAACCTTTACAACGCAACTTTTACCACGACCTACCATTACCACGTATTTTTTACAATGCAGGATCCATTACAACGCATACCATTACCACGCATGTATTTACAACGCAGGTACTTTTACAACGCATACCATTACAACGTAAGTATTGGTAAGTATATTATTTTATTAAAAATATTATTTGGTTTTTTTTGTAAAGGGGTATTTTTTGGGTTCAGGGTCAGTTTTGGGTTTTTGGGTAAAGGGGTATTTTTAGGGTTCAGGGTCAGTTTTCAGTTTTTGGGTAAAGGGGTATTTTTAGGGTTTAGGGTCAGTTTTCAGTTTTTGGGTAAAGGGGTATTTTTAGGGTTCAGGGTCAGTTTTCAGTTTTTGGGTAAAGGGGTATTTTTAGGGTTTAGGGTCAGTTTTCAGTTTTTGGGTAAAGGGGTATTTTTAGGGTTCAGCGTCAGTTTTCAGTTTTTGGGTAAAGGGGTATTTTTAGGGTTTAGGGTCAGTTTTCAGTTTTTGGGTAAAGGGGTATTTTTGGGGTTCAGGGTCATTTTTCAGTTTTTGGGTAAAGGGGTATTTTTAGGGTTCAGGGTCAGTTTTCAGTTTTTGGGTAAAGGGGTATTTTTAGGGTTCAGGGTCAGTTTTTAGTTTTTGGGTAAAGGGGTATTTTTAGGGTTCAGGGTCAGTTTTGGGTTTTTGGGTAAAAGGGGTATTTTTTGGGTTCAGGGTCAGTTTTGGGTTTTTGGGAAAAGGGTACAGTGTAAAAATTAAATATAATTAAATTTAAATTACATTAAATTAAATTGATTAAATTAAATTAAATTAATTAAATTAAATTAAATTACATTAAATTAAATTAATTAAATTAAATTACATTAAATTACATTATATTAATTTTAATTAAATTAAATATTAAAAAATATTATATACTTACCAATACTTACGTTGTAATTGTATGCGTTGTAAAGGTATATGCGTTGTAAATACATGCGTGGTAATGGTATGCGTTGTCATGGATCCTGCGTTGTAAAAAATGCGTGGTAATGGTAGGCGTGGTAAAAGTATGCGTTGTAACGTCATACATCCCCTCTGGAGTGGAAATAGTAATTTAAACCCCTACGCTATCCAACGCTTTCCCTACTGTTGCACCCTCTGGAGTGGGAATAGTAATTTTTACCCCTTCACTATCAAATGTTTTAATTAATAATATATTTTATATTTTAATTATATGTATGTATTATTGTTGTTATATAAAGTAATGTGTTAAATATATGTATATGTACACATTTATTAAGTTTATAATGAAAAAGTGTATTTAATTTGTTTTCAATAGTCAAAAAATAAAAGTAATGTAATTTATTTTGTTAATAGTACTTATATTTATTTAATATTGACGATATTTATTACAACGATATTTTGAGTCGATATTTATGTACTTACCTGTTTAGGTATAGGGTGTCGATATTTTTGTAAACGATATTTTTCCAACGATATTTTTGTCAACGATATTTTTGTAATCGATATTTCAACACCCTACCCAAAGAACACCACTTTCGCGCATACTGGAAGCTGAGCGTGAGAATGGTAACAATGTGTACATAAGCATAGTACAACAGAAGGGTACCCTTCCTGTACAAAATGATATGCCTAGGCAAGTTTAAAAGCAGTTCCTACTTTGTATGTGTGCTGTACAGTGCAGCACATATGTAAAGTCCGGAAAGCATGGAGAAGTAAAAATATATCTCATTTTAACGCCTGCTTTATAGCGGCAATAACTTTTGGCGGTCAACCCTTTCTACCAATGTTAGTGAATAGAGTTTAGCGTCAAAAAGCACAGATGATTGCATGGAAATTGCCATGTACCACCCAAGTAATACCTCTGTGACGCAAAGTAATACATAGCAGTGTTTCTTGCTGTTTTGAGTTACTTTTAAATACAAACCAATGCTAATACCAATTTGGATTTGTTCGTAAATCGTAAAGCAGAAAAAGCATAGGGTTTGCGTTGAAAAAGTAACACTAACCCAAAGCGAAACCTTTGAGAATCAGGGTCTATGTGATGTTCTACCTTGACTGCACTCCTTATGACTATCATTTCTCCACTCTCATTCCAGCTCTAATGTAATGATGGTAGATCTATCGATTTCTGATTTTGGAATACAACAGACAGCGAGCAGGAAGGATTAGTTGTGAGACATTGTTTCTTTTTATGCTGCTTATTTTAACATTGTTATATTTGTTATTAAATATTCTCCTGCAAATATGGGGGCTTTGCCAAGACTCTTATGTACATTTTTTAATGTGTGTATACTTGTAAAGCGCACTATCACCTGAAAGGTATTTTGGCGCTGTATACCGCTGTGGAACCCTTCCTGGCTTTCTCTGTGAGATGCCCCCTTACTGGGCACCTCCAAGGTGAGGCCAGGCATCCTAGCGCTTTCGGGGCCGTTGTGGAGATTAAGCAAGCTATTGCCCAGAGTTGCAGAGTGGGACCCATGATTAGAGTAGGCACCTAGGCGAGAATTATCGAGTCCGTGGACATTGAGCCCAAGACCCTGCCGCGTCGGGAATTGAACCCTGGTCCCGGGCCAGACGTCTGCCTCAGGGTCTGCCGCTCTAATCGGTGAGCCACACTTCTCCACAACCAAGTGTACAATATCAACATCAAGCCCTCATTCTCTCCATAAGGGTCTACCCACCTTCTGTAATAGACTCCATAAAACCACAGAAAATCTCCGAATAGAAAGATAATGGGAGTGAGGCTGGGAGGGAGAGATAAAGAAACACTCTTTTCAGAAGGCCATGGTTTGGAAGACCTGGACTGGGTAGCAGGACTATCATTAATGGCACAGCATCTTGAACTGTGGTTGAGGAATGCAGCTTCCCTGATGAATGACAATGCGTAATTTGAAAAATAATAAGTGTTAGTGCCAATTGCTCTTTTAAAAAGACCACGGCTAGTATTAAAGAATGTTGCTAGTGCAATATACCAAGGCTGTACAGTCTTGATTTTACCTCATGCCTCTTTTATACACCACTAGACAATTTCTTTCCCTTTATCTTGCTCACTCAGGCTATTATTCAGCCTTGCTATCCTTCTTTATAACTGTTTTTCCATCTTTTTCTTCCTCCTCTTTCCCAATTGTATCTTTTTCCTACTTGTGCTCTGGGTCAAAGTCTGATGAGGAAAAATAAGTGCTGGTCCCCTAAAACGAGTGCCAGTGGGCCCACCTGCAACCACCGGCTCAAATTAAGCATGGATATGACTCACACTAGACAAGAAAAATCCAGTAAACATACTAATTGAATCAATCAAGCACATTAATAATTTGACTTACCTGGTATGTAGTGCAGGTTGACTGTGACTAGCAGATCTAGAAAATTGGAAATCCTGCCCAAATTATAATGAGAGAACTCTGCAGCACCACGGAGGAGAAGTGTACAGGAAGGGAAACAAAGGAGCCGCAGCACAACAAGTGACAAAGTCCAAAGGAATAGAGACTGGGGTGCTGAGAAGGGGAAAAAAGATAACAAAATATAAGTCTGAGTGCAACCTGTGGTGAAAGCAAAGGAGTCGTTCCAACCCCTGTTGCCAGACCCTGGCTCAAGCACGTTGGAGGTCTTAATCCCACTCTGCCAGGATTGACCACTAAGATCAACCCACTAGCTACTGGTGTAGCATAACTAACTATTGTGTCCTGAAGGTATTTTCCCTGCATGTTTGTAGTGTCCACTTTACTGGTCTCTATCTACTCCATGCCTGACATTGTTTAGGTCTTTCCGGAGCTACAGTATCTTGTTTACGAACAAACATCAGTGTCTCCGTCGCTATAGATATGGAGATCTGCAGAACCACAATTCTTCTCAACTGTTGTACCTGGAGAGGGGTACCTCTGCTTCTGTTAATAGTTAACAAGTTATATAGGTATGGCCGCACACCTAGGTAAGCGTTCAAATAGGTCAGTGTCAGTGCGATAATGATCGTATCTTTGGGTGCCAGGGAATGAGTCCCTCCCGGCCAGTAGGGGCTCAAAATTTCAACTCAAGAATAAGGGGAGTGCAGGTATCACCTGCGCTACTTCCTAAGGCACACCTGTAGGAGACAGGGACTCCTTCCGTACATTCCAATGTTAGTAATTGAGGTGCAAGAACACAAACATCTCTTTTTATTGGTAATCCATTTATGAATAAGTTTATTTCGTGAGTCACATATTACATCATAGTGACTGTATTGCAGAAAGGTGCACGCAATTTACTAGTCAACAACATCCAATTGTATTGATGATGTCCCTATGCATTTCGGGACGTGGCCCTTCCTCAGGGGACAATTCACAATCTGAAAATGAGAAAATTAATGTCAGGAAGGGGAGCTAACCACCACAATTTGAGCACATCAATAGAAATAGAAGCAAAGAGGGGGCTAAAGTAGATGTCCTAACCAGTGAATTAATGCTGAAGTGAATAGGTAAGTGAGACAGACACTAATACAACCAACATGGTGACTTATCAGATGACACTTAAATATGTAGCAAAAATCTGAAATTATATGAGTTGATATGTAATCACGTGATAAAAATGAGAGCATTGGGATGAAGGTTAAAGATCCACCTCGTGATAGAAAAGACATTAATCAAAAGTGGCAGTAAGGTCATAACTAAGGGCCCGTGAAGTTTAATCGATGTGTAGTACACGGGAGCCGCGTGCGCACCACCCGCGTGCGTAAGCAACTTAATATTAATCCAAACGAAAAACACGGGTAACAGGGGCGTGTCGCATAAAAAGTAACGCGCCCGTTTAGTCTAACAACAAACAGATATCCCATAATCAGAGCTTACCAAATGTTCTGCGCGGGACGCGCGCAATCGGTCTAACAAGTAGGTCAGCTCTCCGTGAATCAACACGGAAGTAAATAAAGTTTAAACGAGACTGAAAACGGACCATAACAGGAAAGGGTAAACACATCAAAGACAAAAGCCGAAATATTGAGGGTAAATTCAAAAGGTATTGTGGCGAAACCCCAATATAAATACAATGGAAGTACATGAAATAAAAATAAAATAAACATATTGCTGAACTAATTAAAAAAATTAAAGTCCATTTGACAGAACACAAGAGTACCATCAGAAATAAGACTACCAAAGCTCCACTTGCGGCTCACTTTACCACACATCAGCATAACGTGAGTCAATTGCGGTTCCTTGTTTTGGAGATTGTACCGTTGAGACCAGGCATGGACAACAAAAAAAGACTCCTACAAAGAGAAACAGTTTGGATTAAGAGACTTGATGCTTGCCAGCCCAAAGGTCTCAATGACAGGATCGAATACAGTTGTTTTCTCTAAAAAACGTACTATCTTACTTGCTGTTAACGTTTTCTTGACTTTTTGGATTCCCCGTTTCATAATCTTCTCTTATCTACCTCCACCTTTTCCGCCTTGATCTTTCTTCCAGTGTGCTATCCTAGATGTCCTTTTGGTCGTTCAGAATTTCCTACGCATTCTTTTGATTCTTTACAATGAGTGCCATTGTTGATACCATATTCGGATACTTTAAGGATGCATTTGCCTACCCTTTAACCACTGCTCTTGTGGACTCGCTTGTTCTTTTTTAATCTTCGGATAATTTGCTTTTCTCGTTTCTTTTACATTCTTCCATTCTTTTGCAATCCTCTGGTGTTTTCTTTCCTTTTACCCATTTGAACCACCTTACGTTGTTGTTGCCTCACTGATTTTGTCGATGTTTTGTGTTCCAGTCTAGTCTACCTATTGTGTATTGTGTTTTAACTTTACCTTTCTTTGTATTCTCCCTTACCCCTTCTCGAATAGTTGTTTGTTTCTCCTTCAGTGATTTCTCTTGATTCCATTAATGCTTTTTGAACCTTTGTGCTCCTTGACTCTTCTAAGATGGCTGTCGTCATGTGTATGTTTACTATGTTTACCGTCATTTCAATACCGTTCGTGAATTAGTTCAGCAATATGTTTATTTTATTTTTATTTCATGTACTTCCATTGTATTTATATTGGGGTTTCGCCACAATACCTTTTGAATTTACCCTCAATACTTCGGCTTTTGTCTTTGATGTGTTTACCCTTTGCTGTTATGGTCCGTTTTCAGTCTTGTTTAAACTTTATTTACTTCCGTGTTGATTCACGGAGAGCAGACCTACTTGTTAGACCGATTGTGCGCGTCCCGCGCAGAACATTTGGTAAGCTCTGATTATGGGATATCTGTTTGTTGTTAGACTAAACGGCGCGTTACTTTTTATGCGACCCGCCCCTGTTACCCGTGATTTTCGTTTGGATTAATATTAAGTTGCTTACGCACACGGGTGGTGCGCACGCGGCTCCCGTGTACTACACATCGATTAAACTTCACGGGCCCTTAGTTATGACCTTACTGCCACTTTTGATTAATGTCTTTTCTATCACGAGGTGGATCTTTAACCTTCATGCCAATGCTCTCATTTTTATCACGTGATTGCATATCAACTCATATAATTTCAGATTTTTGCTACATATTTAAGTGTCATCTGATAAGTCACCATGTTGGTTGTATTAGTGTCTGTCTCACTTACCTATTCACTTCAGCATTAATTTACTGGTTAGGACATCTATTTTAGCCCCCTCTTTGCTTCTATTTCTATTGATGTGCTCAAATTGTGGTGGTTAGCTCCCCTTCCCGACATTAATTTTCTCATTTTCAGATTGTGAATTGTCCCCTGAGGAAGGGCCACGTCCCGAAATGCATAGGGACATCATCAATACAATTGGATGTTGTTGACTAGTAAATTGCGTGCACCTTTCTGCAATACAGTCACTATGATGTAATATGTGACTGACTAAATAAACTTATTCATAAATGGATTACCAATGAAAAAGAGATGTTTGTGTTCTTGCACCTCAATTACTAACATTGGAATGTACGGAAGGAGTCCCTGTCTCCTACAGGTGTGCCTTAGGAAGTAGCGCAGGTGATACCTGCACTCCCCTTATTCTTCTGTTAATAGTTACACATATTGCATGAAAAGTAAAATGTCAACTGGGAACTGCAGCACTTGTTATGCCATCCATTGGGTGTGACAAAGGGAACCATGGCTTACCAGTGTAGGATGACAGCTGCAATGTAAACCCTGCAGTGTGACCTGTTAAAATAACCATTTCTGAAAGGTAGAAACTTCCCTTTTAGTAAGTTACCCCCTATGTTGGCTAGGTAGCCTAAATGGTAGGCTGCATAGTATTTAAAAGTGGTATATGAATACAAATGTATATTACCTTTTCCTTACAGTGACAATGCCCTAAAAGGGATTTTTAATGAGGCAGGCCTAGGTATGGTGTAGCCAACCTGCACTCTATTATGGTCAGCCTCAAATCGTATCTTGGTCCCAGTCTAGTGCCACCATTGACCACCATGGAGGCTTTGTGTTTCTTGCACTATTTTCAAACAAATCCTTAAAAAGTAATACTTCTGGTTCCCCATATTTGATTTTTGCCATTCTGGTGTCATTTTGCTTACTAAATTTATCTCTGTTTGTATAAAGTGGAGTGGTATTTTTATAGTGTCATGATTACAACCTTTAAACTCTTTTGGTACTAGTTGGACTTGGCCTTTTCTAAAGGGCCATTCTCAAACTTATTTTGCCTTCACCCTCCTGTTTTCTAAAGCCATTTGTGTTTGCTTTTAGGACTTTGTGCTCTTTATCATAGCTAACTCATGCTAAAGTGCTTGTGCTCTCTTCTTAAAACATGGTAGGATTGGCTTGCACTCAATTGGTCTATTTAATTTAATTTTAAGTATCTAGTAAAGTGGTAATGTGTGTGCCCATGGCCTGGGAATTAAATGCTACTAGTGTGTCTGCAGTACTGATTGTGCCACTCACTTAAGTAGTCCTTTCAACATGTCTTAGGCCTGCCACTACAGCCTGTGTATGCAGTTTGAAACTGGCATTTCAACCTGGCAAAATAAACATTTTGCTAGGTCTACATTTTTCTCATTAATACATAGGACACCCCTACGGTAGGCCCTGAACAGCCCAGAAGGCAGAGTGACATGTGTGTAAAAAGTTGGACATGCACTTTTAAGTTTTACATGTCCTACTAGGGAAAAACTGTTACATTTGTTTTTTCACTACTGCAAGGCCTACATCTCCCACATGATAACATTGGAATTCCTTATTACATTGAATATTTAATAACTTTCAATTGGGAGCAGGTAGGGATGACATGTTTGGTGTCTATGGAATTATAATTAGAAGCCCTCTTTAATGGTGAAGTAAAATTTGTAATCACAATTCTGAAAATGGCACTGTTAGAAAGTTGACATTTTCTTGTCATAACTGTTTGGCTCCTGCAGCCTGATCCTGGGTCACATCACTAGGTGCAGCTGGCAGTTTGTCTTTGTATATTGCTCCCAGACAGAGAGATAGAGGGATCTCTAGGAGTTGGCAGGATAGGTGGGACACTCTGAGTTAACGACAGGGAGGAGCTGTCACCTACCCCACTTGCACATCACAAAGGTCCAGTTTGAGCACTCTCACAAAGGGTTTAACACTAGTCTTTTGTGACCAGAAAAGGGAAGAAGAGTATGCCAGACACCTCAGGGATGTGAATACCCCTGGAACCTTCCTTGACTTCAAAATGGGCACCAGGTATAAACCCAACTCTTTAGTACCCTTTTGGCCCTGTGGAAAACTCTGCCAGGAAGAAGGACTTCTGTGCTGCTGGAAGGACTGCTGCCTGCTGTGCTGACCTGCTGCCCCCTTGCTTGGGTGAAATGGACTGGACCTGCATCTCCAAACCCCGGACCCTAGAGTGACTCCAAGGGCTAGTTGTCTGGTATTCTGATCAGAAGCCTCAGGGACAGAACAGGCTTCCAACAACATTAAACCCAGCACCTGCACCCTTCCATCTTTGAGTCCTGTCCTCCGAAATGGTTCCATCCCAGTCTGGATGTGGCCATATCTATGGATTTAGCAGCACCGGCACAGCTTCTCTGCTGTGTGGCACTGCTCCCACAGACCCAGTGCATTGCCTCAGCTGCGCAATGCATTTCCACACAAGAACATCACATTGCACTTCACAGCTCCCTGGAACTGCTACTGCTTGACACATCTTCTCGCCCAGACCTCGCTTTGCCTCTGCATTGCGATGCATCCTCAACATGGGACTCTGCATCTCTTTGCAAACAGGATTAAGGTACATTGTTCAGCAGCGGGCCCCTGTAGCCAGCCAATGCTCCATCACTTGTGACTTTGTCCTAGTCTGGCTCAACAAGAAACCAATAGTTACCACTTTGTGCTTTTTGGTGCTATTCCCACTTACAACTTTAAAATTGTGTATCTCTGATTCTACTGATTGGACATTTTATCATTTCAGTCTTCATTTATTTTTCTGGTGTTTTGTTTTCATTTCATTTATTTTGAAGTGCTGCATGAATAGTATACACCTCACCTCTAAGATAAGAATAACTGCTCTCTGTGAAGCTACCAGAGTGTTGAGCCCAGGTAATTTGGGGTTTGCTTGTGACTTCACCCTGACAAGGATTGTGGTTGCTGCGTGAGTAGGGTTTCACCCTCCTCAATCAGTAACCATTCTCTTATAGTACTGTCTGCCTGTACTGTGCCACAGCAATCAGGGGTTGATCTCAGGTTTTAAATACTGAAACCTTCGAGTAGACGTAAAAAGCATCCAACCTAATTAATAAAACACTTTCTCACAGAATTGTACTCCATCTTCTCTAGTGATATACATTGTGTTATCAGCCCTAATGTAAGATATTGTGCTACCCACTTCTGTGCACGACTTTCTAATGCCCAGTCTTTGTGTGGCACTGTGTATTGTCCTAACTTGACTGCACTTCATAGTGAGTATCATTTCTCCACTTTCATCCCATCTCTAATGTAATGATGGTAGTTTTTTCGATTTCTGATTTTGGCAGGCACTATACAGCGAGCAGGGAGGATTATTTGCGAGAAATGGTTTCTTTTTATGCTGCTTATTTGAGCATCGTTATATTTGTTATTAAAATATAGACACTTTAAGTATACTCACTAATATATTTTTATTAACTACATACAAAATAAAATAAAAGATCAATAGTTTCCATTTTATGGCGATCCGAATGGGAATAGAGATTTTTAGGTACTGCTGAGCTCTATGCTCTTGGTCGTATTTGCATTTTGTCTGGTGAGTGTGTTGTTTTGTCTTGTAAGTGAGTTGGCATTACAAATTTGAATTATGTGGAGAATAACATTTTTATCAAATCCCTTATAACTTCTGAAGAGTTACATCCTGAAAGACACTGGATGCAGATTTGTTCAATTTTGCTAATGCCAGAATCCAGGGAAATGCGTTCTTTAACACAAAACTGCCTTGTCACATTGTGCTATAGTAAAGTGACTATTTACATATGTTTAGTGCAGTTCAAGAAATGTTTGTCAGCACGTGGCACATCCAAAAGCTAAAAGGCGAAAGCAGAGCATGGCAGACTGTTCTGTTCATAACTACATAGTAAGCAGTAAATATGTTAATGACATTTTTGTAATTAAATGCGGTGATGCTTTTATATCCGGAATAGTACGATCCCAAAATCCAAGCCAATCGTGCGTGTGGTCTATTGTTGATCTACTTAAATCCGGACCAACAGGTCAAGCCAGAGATCAGCCTTCAAATTACTAAAAGTAATCTCTGTGAGACATCCTACTTCTCTATCCCTAAAAATGGGGGCATGGGAGAGTTGTCTGCTGTCACACAGAAACAGCTGCAGAGGCTGTTAACAAGTCCACATACAGCTGTGAGATGTCTCAAAGTATGGGAATCAACAGAGACCCTGAACCTTTCAATGTGAGAAATCGCTTGGGCCTTTCCCATCATAAAGAGTTGGGGTGCATGAACTTGTCGCAAAGAAATGCAGATTACCAATGAGGGTATTTAGATAAATGATCAAAAATAGATCAACAACTATTTTAGATTAGAGTGCTAATTTTATAGCAGGCAGTGATGTACGTTTCATGAATAAAAATGATGATATGGATGCAGTTTAGAATAATGACATTCATTTTCAAATATTTTTAGTTATACATACGCAGAATGTCATGAATTATTTTTGGAGGGAAGGTGTGAAGATTATAAAAATAACAAATCAGTACAACAAAACAGTGTTATTTGTGAAATCAAGCAAAGGCACTTTTTTGAAGACTGTTGCATATCTACATGCCTCTCACCTTGCGTGGATTGCGTTTTCCAGAACACAATTTAGAAATGTCTTCCTGCATGTTTCCTGGCTTTATACGAGAGACATTAGAGAGTTATTTCTAATGCCAAACCTGGCATAAGTGAGTGGATTTCTGGTAGATTAGTGTTACCTTGGAATGGGCAGGTTATAATAATGAAAGAAATTGAAACATAGATGTATAGAGGAATATTATGCCAAATGATAGCCCATTTGAAATTGCCTTTTCTGACCTGTCTGTATTTCTTTTACAATTATATAATGTGAATTTTGCTTAAGAATGGATCATTTATTAGCTATCGTATTCAAGCCAGCAACACTTTTAGGAGGAGTCAAATTTGCATTGCACTCCATGGAAGAAAAGGAATGGTTCATGAATGCACATCACATTCAAAGCCTATGGTATTTTAACAAATTCAAGTGAACAATGGACTGTAAAATGCACTATTTAACTCAGGTGTTTCAAACTTTTCTTGAGGGTAAAACCACAGACCCATTGTGGAAGACAGGTTCACTTGCTGCAATTCAGTCAGTGAGTGGTGCCATTGATGTACCCACGTTGTGCCAGAGTTGGAATTTGGTGGCAGCTCCTAAGCAATATTATGTGCCTCGGCAATTATTTATTTGTTTTGCAAATTAAGCACTACCATAACCTAATGATCTCATACCTGGATGCACAAGTGGGTGGCGTAAATAAATCAGTTTGGATAAGCTTTGTGTGCGGCAAAACCTATTCACACAAATGTTGTTCTGTGGCTGGACTATGTATTTGGAAATCAAAGTAGCTGCACAAACTGGGTGAGAAAGTACCTTTGTGAATTGGAAGCTGGGAACAAACCTCACCACTTTAGATTGTGTAAATGATGAATGGGATTTTTCCTTCGTAATAATAATCTTTTTTGAGCACATAAGTTATACCTTCGGTACTCGAAACGTTTGTGAGCAGGGCCCTTTATGTAAAGATATAGTTCTAACTTACAGTTATAACTTGTGACCCTTCCAAAATGTCCTATAACTTGTGTACCTCCGTACACTGTGTTCTAATTTCGGTAGCCACACTAGATTAACTATAACTCAATGTAGTGTCATGAGACTAGGTGTGCTAGGACCCTTGTGGTTCTGGGTGGACTTAATAGAAGAAGTACTTAACTTGCAGAGAGGTGTTAAAGTGCAGTTATTAATGGTTATGATGTAATCAGAGAACAGAGTGTGATTGTATGCTAATGAATAAAGATGTGCAATCCAGAGTCCATGTTTGGCATATTCATTTGCATGCTCCCGGGCTGGGGAAGACACTTCAACTGGCGACAAGTGTGGGATCTGTATCCTGAAGAATCGAGACTGCTTTTCCTGGAAGTTTGGAACATTACAGCAAACTCCTTATGTGTACCATGTGTGCCCAATTCGAAGAGAAGCAGTTCAAACGTGGCATGTGTGGAATCAAAGCCCCGCTCCAGCCCATTTGCAGCCTTCAAAGAAATTGAAGGCCTTGCACAGCAGCACATTCAAAAAGCTCACTAGAAACACACTGGTACGACCAAAAGAAGAAATACTGCACCACAGCTTAACACAGAACCATCATCGATACAAAGTGATGTTCTACAAGCAGTCACAACCATGCACGTTGCAAAATTTGAAAGCAGTGATGAACAGGTACTAGAGACGAAACCATCACTTATTGTCAAAAAAGAAGATGGCAGCTTACGACCTCTGATCGGGAGTGATGACGTAAGTACAAGCACACGGCCAGTGCTTGCAGGAGGTACCGGTCCAGAAGGACAGCTGTCATCCCCTCAACAGCATATATTCTCAATGGCAGTAGAAGAGTGCAATGTACAATGCTACTCTGTTTCTGAAACCTCTACCTTCATTCGACATGGTGAAGAAGCAGAATATTGGAACCAAATTGACTGCATGGAGCAAGAAGTTCGATGATTTTATAGATGCCCTAGAAGAAGTAGTTGATAAGATAATGAAGTATGTAAAGAACCTTGCCAGTGATGGAGTAAAAGAAATGGTGAAGAAAATATCACATGCTGATGAAGTATCATACTGTCAAATCGAGGAAGCGTTGGAAACCAAGTTCAGTCTGATGCCGAACATCGACTATGAAGGGTACATTTCGAATTAAGCATGACAGCAACCTGGTAAAATGATGGATGAGTTTGTTGAAAGACTTGATATTCCTAACAAATTCTGCAAGTTTAGTGAATTTAATGAGGAAGAAGCCATACATCTCTGAGTTATTGATGGCTGTCTTTCCGACTCCTTCGGAAGATGCCTGTTGAGAAAGATGCTCAGCTTAGAGAAAGTACTAATGGCCGCCAGGGCAGAAGAAAGAGTGGATCGACAAGCCACTGACATGGAAGTTGGAACAGCAAAAAGTGAATCAGCATTGGTCATGAAGAATAAGAACAAACACAGAGTAGAGCCATGCATGTCACCGTCCATGTGAAGACAAATGTCCAGTTATAGGCCAAACATGCAGAGGCTGCGGTAAGGTGAACCACTTCATGATGATTTGCAAACGAAAAGAGAAACTCACTACGTCACAGCAAAAATAGAAATTGGATGTTAGAAAGTTCCAGAAGCATTCTCGCCACGCCCACAAAGCAAAAAATTAATATCAGTTACAACAAGTAAAATCCAGATGATGTCGATCATTGTCAAGTTCATCCTACAGATTCTCGTTAACATCATTATTGAGTGCCAGTGAAGGAGACAGATCTGGGCTGATGGCATGAATTAATCACAGGCACATGTAGGTCTGCCTGCGTGCAAGGAAGAACGAACAACCTACAAGCGAAATGACAAAACTAATTTGGACATTGACCCTAGATTACAATAAAGGTCAACTGTTTCCCCATAACCTTTCTTATAGACAATGGTGTGACGATTAGCATAATGCCAGTTGAAAATTTCAACTGCCTACCACCTGTGCCATGCCTCAACCCGTCAAACATTAAAGTATACATGCAGGCTGCTCCTAAACCATTCAAGAGTGAAGGTAATTCACAGCGACTTTGAAACATAAAGCAGAATCAGTGCACGCACAGGTTCATGTTCTTCAAGAAACTTCTTCCAGTGCTTACCTACTCAGCTTTGCCACAGCTGCTGACATAGGAATGTTATCTATCAACTACAACCTCCACACTCAGTCTGAAGTTGTGAGTCAGTACCCATTGTTATTTCATAGCATGGGCATGCTCAAGACAATCAAAGTGTGACTACACATCAATGAGGACCTTCGCTCTGTTGCCCAGTGGCACAGCAGAGTCAATTTCCACTTGCAAGAAGCCTTTGAGAAAGAAATAGAAATGTTATTGAAATGTTATGTAAATTGATACTTGTATAGCGCACTACTCAGCCGCAAGGGTCTCAAGGCGCTTGTACGAATACCGCTGTGGAACCCATCCTGGCTTTCCCTGTGAGGTGTCCACTCCTGGGCACCCCCAAGGTGGAGGCCATGCATCCTTAGCGTTGTGGGGGCTGTTGTGGAGATTAAGCAAGCTATTGCCCAGAGTTGCAGAGTGGGACTCCATGATTGGAATAGGCACCGAGGCGAGAATTATCAGGTCCGTGGAATTTTTGAGCCCAAGACCCGCCGAGGCGGGGAATTGAACCCTGGTCCCGGGCTAGACCTCTGCATCAGGGACTGCCGCTCTAACCATTGAGCCACACTTCTCTCTGAAGCATGACATCATTGAGCACTCCACTCGTCTCATGGTGTCACCCACAGTGCTGGTACCAAAAAAGGACAGTGAGGGTGCCATGCACATCTGTGTTGATATGCACCAGCCCAAAAAAGCAATCAACAGAGAAAGACATCCTGGTCCACACATAGCGGACATGATAGTGCAACTAGAGGGTGCCAACATTTTCTCCAGTCTTGGACTGGACAAGTGATATCATCAACTCGACCTGGAAGAGAATTGTAGGTACTTCACTACTTTTTCTAATCATGTTTATTTGTTCAGATACAAATGGTTTCGCTTTGGAATGTCGTCAGCTGCAGAAATATTTCAGGAATAGTTTAACCTGTCACAAATGCCTTTACTTACAGTGATGCTATACTGTTATTTGTAGCAATGCAAAAGGAGCACAACAAGGCACAACAAGTATGTCAATTATTTGGTGATGCAGGTATCAATCCTAATACTTTTAGGGGGGTGGGAGTGCACCAGACACGCCCCAACGTAATTACCTCTTGCATGATGGTTCATGTAGTTCATTATTTCTCGCTCAATTCAATTCAAAGTGTTCATAGCCAGTGCTGTATTATTAGTTTCAATTCGTATCCCTAGACACGTGTTTCATGATTCCTCAATCGTCAGTAGGAAAAAAAAAAGGCAAAGTTCATAGGTTGCAGGGCATGCTGCCTCATCTCTCAGGACCAGTTCCACTCACAGCATGAAGGTGCAGGCTCCCGAGCTCGTCAGCTCACAGGAATGTTATACTTTTAGGGGAGTGGGAGCGCACCAGACACGCCCCAACGTAATTACCTCTTGCATGATGGTTCATGTAGTTCATTATTTCTCGCTCAATTCAATTCAAAGTGTTCATAGCCAGTGCTGTATTATTAGTTTCAATTCGTATCCCTAGACACGTGTTTCATGATTCCTCAATCGTCAATAGGGAAAAAACAAAGGCAAAGTTCATAGGTTGCAGGGCATGCAGCCTCATCTCTCAGGACCAGTTCCACTCACAGCATGAAGGCGCAGGCTCCCGAGCTTGTCAGCTCACAGGAATTTGATACTTTTAGGGGGGTGGGAGCGCACCAGACACGCCCCAACGTAATTACCTCTTGCATGATGGTTCATGTAGTTCATTATTTCTCGCTCAATTCAATTCAAAGTGTTCATAGCCAGTGCTGTATTATTAGTTTCAATTCGTATCCCTAGACACGTGTTTCATGATTCCTCAATCGTCAGTAGGGAAAAAAAAAAGGCAAAGTTCATAGGTTGCAGGGCATGCTGCCTCATCTCTCAGGACCAATTCCACTCACAGCATGAAGACGCAGGTTCCCGAGCTCGTCAGCTCACAGGAATTTGATACTTTTAGGGGGGTGGGAGCGCACCAGATACGCCCCAACGTAATTACCTCTTGCATGATGGTTCATGTAGTTCATTATTTCTCGCTCAATTGAATTCAAAGTGTTCATAGCCAGTGCTGTATTATTAGTTTCAATTCGTATCCCTAGACACGTGTTTCATGATTCCCAATCGTCAGTAGGAAAAAAAAAAAAGGCAAAGTTCATAGGTTGCAGGGCATGCTGCCTCATCTCTCAGGACCAGTTCCACTCACAGCATGAAGGCGCAGTATTGAGGGATAAATTCAATTTATAATTTTAGAACAGGAAAAATAAATTATCCTGTTCTATATAACTAAATATATAACCAATCACTTTGCAAAATTCAGAGGACATATAAACGAGTACAAAAAGGGAAGTGGCGCAACACAAATATGTATAAAGAAAAAGCAAATTCACTATATACACACATAACAATGCATTATATACAAATCACAAATACAATCTATACATTACAAATATATACAAAATGTGTACCCATCGATAGATCTCAAATGATGACCTATCACACTCTATATACACTCCTAAATTCGAGTGATATAACTCTATAATGGAGATCCCACTACGCCTGAGATGTAACTTCTCTCAACGCTCTTTTTTGTATAAGGCGCCTGACTATACAAACAAAGATAAACTAAATAGGGACTCCAAATCACAAGGGTGTCGACGCTGTCGCGGTCACGTTTCAGCCACTGGAGTCTTTATGGCATCATCAGGACAAGGGTACTGCGGGAAATAATACACGCACATCCAAGAGGTGGTCACCCAGGGAACAAGGATGAATTAAATCCACTGGGCACCAGCGCCCATAGAGCACTTTACGGGGCAAGCCGATGTCCCTCAAGTAATATGCGGCTTCAGAAAAGGGGATTAGCACATCCAACAACTTTTTTACTGCACTCGCTCAAACCACACCAACGAGGACCAACGTAGGTTAATGGTCCATCTTCATAGGGAAACCTGGAAGGCACTTCCGCGTCTACACGGGCGACTCACAATCGCCATTATGAGGAAACGTTCTAGGATAGCGCGCATGCGCGTCTACAGTATCCAGGACATAGAGAGCGGACTAACCCGCTAGGGGAACGTTATTTGCTTTTAGGTGCACAAAAACCCAGAGGAGGAGGTGTCATCATCATCATCATCATCATCACCAGTTGTACTGCCAGCCAGACAGAAGTCCTGCTGTGCATCACGTCCACGTGTGACCACAACTTGTTGTGCATCTGCATCCTGCCTGACATCTGAAGAAGATGGCCCCAAAGAAAGGTACCGGGTCCAGTACCAAGAAAGTTGCTGGTGAGAAGAAGGAACAGAAAAAGGTAGTGCCATTAACCACGACTGGTGTGCCGGCCACTGTTTTTTTGGTGTGCCGGCCACTGGTTTTTTGGGACCAAAAAAGATACGCCTGCAGCAGCGTTGTCCGGGAACCAAGCTGGGAGCAGTACCTCCGCACCAGGGGTCCAACCCCACCAACCTAGGCCCAAGCCCTTGGGTGTCGCAGAGGTAGCCAGTCTACTATGGAGCAGCGATGTTGAAATGTCATTATCGCAAAGTAGTACACAATCAACGCAGGCGGAAACTCAGCAGATAAGTGTGCAGCCGCAACAAGAACAGCAGCAGCCGCAACAAGAACAGCAGCAGCCGCAACAAGAACAGGAGCAGCAGCCGCAACAAGAACAGCAGCAGCAGCCACAAGAACAGCCCACAATAGTAGTTGTTGCTCCTGACGTAGGGGCATTTCAGGAAATCGAGCTGCCTGCAGACAAAGTGGAGCAAACCACTGTTTCAGAAGATCTATTGTCTTCCAGACCACCAGCAAGGAAAAGGAGGCTGAGTCCATCATCTTCTTCTTCAAGCCCCACTTCTGATGATCGTGATGCCACTTGGCAGCCACCAGCTCAGTCCGAGAGTGATGCACGCCACAAGACAATGCTTCTGAAAAGTAAGGTTCCAGAAAAACTTACAGTTATGGAGGTAGATGTACAAGAGGGGGATGGTGTTGATGAAGAGTCAGACAAGCCAGTCATCACGCACATCACTCCCGCCCCAAAGGGAATGGAGACCAACATTCTCACCCTATCCAGAAGGGCTGCTACTGAGCGGGATGTAGCACGGATTCCACCAACACAGGTTATACCATCACAACCTCCAGCTGCCATATTTTCAAAGGCCCGGCAGGAACCTACTACATCCAGCTCAACTATCTCAGTATGTAGTGGTGGTGGTAGTAGTAAAAGTCACAGTGTAGCTGCACAGAGTCACATTCCAAGCACACCCTCCAGTTCATCTGGTATTGAAAGTGGCACATCCAGCAGTGCCAGAAAGTTCTCCTCCCCAGTTTGGGACTTCTTTTCTGTTAGCACAAAGGAGGAGAACGTTGCTATATGCTCAATTTGTCGCACAGGTGTTCGGCGCGGTAAGCTTGGTACAAACTATGGTACTGGAGGCCAAGCAAGTCATCTCAGAATACACCACACTATTTTGTGGGAGACTCACCTACTTCACTTAAAACAAAGTAAAAAAACTCAACACATTGAAGTTGGGCATGAAGAATCAGGGGATGATATTATTGCGGTGGAAGGTGAAGAAGAGGGAGGCATTTCTAGCCCTGTCCCAGTGGTACCGCCAACATCCTCCTCAGTAACATCTGAGTGGCACCACAGTAAGACCCATACTCAGTCAGCCTGAGACACCAAGGCGACCGAGTACCGCAATGAGACAAAGTGCTTCGTTGAGCCTAAGTGGGTTAATGAAAACAACAGCACCACAAAGGAAAGTAATCCAGCCTACCATTGAGAGCATGCTTAGGTTCGAGGGGCAGTTCCAACGCAACCACCCAATGGCACGGTTGTAAAATGCAAAGCTGGCTAAAATATTAGCGCTGGACCTTCTCCCTTTTTCATTTGTGGAAGGGGTGGGTTTCCTTGAATTTGTGTCAGTCATCTGCCCTAAATGGAAGGTTCCCAGCCGATCCTATTTCGCAAGAATTGCGGTTCCGACTCTACATCATGATGTGCTGGAATTGGTTGGACAAGCTTTGCAGCAGAGTGCTGTTCACAATATCCACCTGACAACAGACATGTGGACCGGTTGCCAAGCCACAGATTACATGTGCATCACTGCACACTGGCTCTCTTTTGTGAGAGTTAGAGATAAGCTTTCTGAATGAGGTGAAGTTGACACAGCTGAGATTTTTAAAGCTACTCGGAAACATGCAACTGTAGCCATGTTCGCCATGGAGAAATCTCATACTGCTGTGAACATTTTGCAAGAGTTTCGTGGCAAGGTTTTTGAATGGCTGCACCCAAGAGGGCTTAGTATTGGTTTTGTTGCCACAGATAATAGCAGTAATGTACTTAAGGCCATGGACCTTAGTTCCTATTTCAGGGTTCCGTGTTTGGCGCACTGCATAAACATTATAGTTCTTTCTGAAAAGAGAACCCCTAGTCAGCAACTTGATGAGCATCTTCCGAAGAATATGCACTCATTTCAGCCATTCTTTTAAAGCTTGGAAGCAGCTGAGGATCATTCAATGTGAATATAAGATGCCAGTCAAAGCACTTATCCAGGAGGTGGCAACACGTTGGAACACAACGTATTACATGCTTGATCGTCTGTTTGAGCAGTACAGGCCACTCAATGAATATGTCATGCGAAGACAGGATGCTACTGCAAAAGCATTGACCCTTCAAATGGACCAATGGGGCCTAGTTAAATGCCTGAACAAGATGCTTCATCCTTTTGAGGTCTTCACACATGAAGTCAGCAAGGAGGACTGTACAATGGGCCAAGCTATCCCATTATTGCAAATGCTAGAGCATCAGCTGAATATGGTGTCTGAATCATACCAAGGTGTAGATGACAAAAAGGAAGCCTATGACTTGGTGGAGAGCTTAGCCCGTCGCTTAGCTGAAAATACAAGGGTGCAAAATAAGATTTTGTCACAAAACACATTACATTTCTGCCTCAATTCTGGATCCACGGGCAAAATTGGGACTGAAGACATTCATTCCTTTTTCAGATCTGGATGTTGCCCGCTACAAAACTTGGATAGCTGAGGCAGCGAGTAAGTTGGAAAATGAACGGCTGCTAATTAAAAGCCCGCAAAATCAACCCACAAGAAGTACTGCAGCAGGGCATGCGGCATCAAGTGCAACTTCGGAGGCTGAGGGCAGTGCGTTTGGCTAACAACACGCACCTTCACTATCGACAACAGCAACAATAACTGGATCATTAGGCCCAGTAAAATCGTTACAAGATTGGTATTTACAGATAGGCATTAATAAGCACAGTGCTGATGCACAGAGAAAAGAACCCGAAAGGTTAGCAGCAGTACCCCTGAAAATTGAGCGGATGGTCCAGGCCTATCTGGACGACCTAACAGAGGTGTAGATTGATCAAAACCCATTGCAGTATTGGTATAGGAAAAGGCCTGAATGGCCACTACTCACTGCTCAGCAGGCTGGCGATAAGCTATCTGGCTTGCCCTGTCGCAAGTGTCTCTTCCGAACGTGTTTTCAGTGCTGCTGGTTCCATTGTAACAGTGAGAAGGACCAGTCTCTCGCCTAAAAACGTGGAGAGGTTAACAATGATCAAAATTAATCAGCACTCCATACCACCGAATTACACAATGCATGAATCAAGAGAGGAAGATGAGTACAGCGGATCAGGTGACGGAAGTAGTGTGTCACATGATTACCTACTACTGGCTGAACCCCCAGAGTTTGAGGACGAGCTATACTTCCCTGACAATTAGGCTTGCACTTACTGTTTTCCTCCCTTTGTGTGTCTGTCGTTCCGGTTACAAACTTTGAATCACAACAAATCCATTACCACCGTCTTCTACTCTTCTTATTTCAATATACAATTTTCAGGTGTCTGCATTTCACTGTACAATCCTCTGAATCCAGCACCTTCGCTCCATCATACTGAATCTCCCTAAATCCATTGCCCTCATGATGATTGGATGATGGAAAATAGATGAAAAAATAAAAACTTTCCTAGTCCCGCAAAAAGAAGTGGAACATGATGACTACTACACCTATCCTCCTTTCAGAGCAGCGAGAGACTGCCCATTAACTGAAAATGAGATGGAACAGGTACTGATTGATGCCGTGCATTGGACGCAGAGTAGCAGACTGAGTGATTTGGTTGTTGTTTGTTGTGCGTGAAGTTATGTCATTGTGCACTAATCATCTTCCTCTAGTACACACTAAACGTAACTCAAGGCAATTTTCCCCTTCTTGGAAATATTTTTAATAAGAAATTTGTACTTCTACTGCAGCTTGATACATTGCTTTTGATTGAATACAGGAAGGGAACTCAATCTGCACACTGAGTATGACAACCGCACCGTCCATGATGATGATGCCGAAAAAAACGGCCCGTTAACTAAGATGAGAAGGAACAGGTAATGAAAATGAATGCCATGCATTGGACACCTGACTCTGAGCATTTGGTGTTTGTGTTTTTGTTGTTTGTTTGTTGTGCATGAAGTGAAGTCAAAGTGCACTAGTAGTCTTACTGTACACACTAAAGAGTGACTCAAGTCAATAATATTTCTACTTTTGTTGTGTAATAACAACATTTTACTTCTACTGCAGGCCGATCTTCACAGTCAGTCAGTACAAGTATCGGAGATGATTGATGGAATAATAACAAGTCAGGAGGACGTTTCATGAGTGGCATAAAAGGTAAACGCGTCAACAACAACCACAGCAGACCCAAATGTCTGTGTAGAAATTGAGTCGAGTGTAGCGGTGGGATGAATGCGGTGTATTGATTTACTAACTTAAATTGTAAAATGCTATTTTTGGATATGTGCTTTGTCCAACTCTTTAAAAAAAAGTACTCCAAACTGAGTATGTGCTAAGCGACGTGCCGTCACTGTGGGCCTGCTCTGTCCTGTTGTTGAAGATCATTGCTGGAAACAGACTAGAGTAGAGATGATGAATACATGCCGCCTCGGAAAGTGTTCTTGTTGCACTACACCATAACTTGTGCATTTCTTTCAAATTTGTTTCTCAATATCCCTGTTGTTTTTCCATCTACAATTACAGGCCGGGCCTTGCCCTATACTTGGGAAAACATTACAATGCACACTTACATTACCAATACATCTACATTTTCCAGGCGGGCAGTGGCGACTGGCAACATCCAAGATTGATGGACGAGAGGACCAAGAGGAATGCCCAGATGCAAATCCAGTCCACATTTTTGACCAGGATAACACAGTAACAGTATCAACTTTCATTATCTTTTAAATAATTTGACACATTTCTTTGTCTACAATCTTTACAACAGTGTGTTCTTTTTGTTGCTGTTATTATCATTAGGTTTGCTCTCTGTTTATGATTCATCCCTACCAATATTTAACAATGTTATTTGCTATCTGTAAAAGTATTAAGCCCGGAACAACTGAACAAGAAGTGTATGTAATCCGGGTCTCCTTAACAATCATCATCATGCATGCATTTCCTTTTTCTCCCTTAACATATTGATAATGGATATGGTAGTCTACAGAGTTTGTTGTTTGTTCTTTGTCCATGCGTACTGTCTGTTTTTCATTTTCAAACCTTTACACAGACCCCCCATTCCCATCCATTTAACAAACCCTAACCTTCTTCTCCCGGGCTGTGTGACTTATTGAGGCGTGACTAAATTTAATGTACACCAATAATTAATCACACGCTTGCTGGGGCGGATATGGTGAAAGCAACAGTACTTCAATTTCAAGGCAGAGCGATGATCTTCTTCTGCTTGCCCACCCATGAGCAGTATATTTTAGAGGTGATTTTTATTTAACGAAGGGACATATACCTCTGCATTAATTGCCGGCATTGATTGGATTTGTTGTCATCCTCATACATAGCACTAACTGTTATGCTATAGGCCTAGTCAAGTGACTCAACACAACTATAGTTTGTAACTCTGTCTTGTAGGCTATCCCCACCACCATTATGTTTTGTTGTAAAATATTTTTGCATACTATTGTTGCTCGGTAAGTTCTGTACTGTACTTCATTCTACTACTCCTCGAACAGTCTCTCACAGTCGACGGACTGTCTCATTTTCTTTTTTTGCAAATGCTGCTGCCCTGCCAGTGTCTACTACGACTACCACCACCACCCCAATCATGGCAATTTTGAAAAATGGAAACCATCATCACCATGCTGCCATTGCTGTGCCTAAGTTAAACATCGCAAAAAGCACAGTTGATGGACAGAATGTAGAACAATGTCATACATTCACCCCAGTACAAGGATCTGGGCCTAAATCCACAGTTTTTTTGCACTCCACACCATCCTGGGTTAGACACTGGCTATATGCAAATCAGCTCTGACCCTGTGCCTCATGGGAACAGTCCAGTCCGAACTACCAAGCCATGTCTTTCCCAGACCGGAATCAAGCTTCCAAGGACCGGTTTCTGGATATCAGCCTTCATCAGCCTGGATAGCTTGACTCCAGTGGTGTGGAGAGCCTGGGACTCACGTCTGAGCATACCCAGCCCACTCGGGGTGAAAATTGCAAAAAACACAGTTGATGGACAGAATGTAGAACAATGTCATACATTCACCCCAGTACAAGGATCTGGGCCTAAATCCATCGTTTTTTTGCACTCCACACCACCCTGGGTTAGACACTGGCTATATGCAAATCAGCTCTGACCCTGTGCCTCATGGGAACAGTCCAGTCCGAACTACCAAGCCATGTCTTTCCCATACCGGAATCAAGCATCCAAGGACCGGTTTCTGGCTATCAGCCTTCATCAGCCTGGATAGCTTGACTCCAGTGGTGTGGAGAGCCTGGGACTCACGTCTGAGCATACCCAGCCCACTCGGGGTGAAAATTGCAAAAAACACAGTTGATGGACAGAATGTAGAACAATGTCATACATTCACCCCAGTACAAGGATCTGGGCCTAAATCCATCATTTTTTTGCACTCCACACCACCCTGGGTTAGACACTGGCTATATGCAAATCAGTTCTGACCCTGTGCCTCATGGGAACAGTCCAGTCCGAACTACCAAGCCATGTCTTTCCCAGACCGGAATCAAGCATCCAAGGACCGGTTTCTGGCTATCAGCCTTCATCAGCCTGGATAGCTTGACTCCAGTGGTGTGGAGAGCCTGGGACTCACGTCTGAGCATACACAGCCCACTCGGGGTGAAAATTGCAAAAAACACAGTTGATGGACAGAATGTAGAACAATGTCATACATTCACCCCAGTACAAGGATCTGGGCCTAAATCCATCGTTTTTTTGCACTCCACACCACCCTGGGTTAGACACTGGCTATATGCAAATCAGCTCTGACCCTGTGCCTCATGGGAACAGTCCAGTCCGAACTACCAAGCCATGTCTTTCCCAGACCGGAATCAAACATCCAAGGACCGGTTTCTGGCTATCAGCCTTCATCAGCCTGGATAGCTTGACTCCAGTGGTGTGGAGAGCCTGGGACTCACGTCTGAGCATACCCAGCCCACTCGGGGTGAAAATTGCAAAAAACAGTTGATGGACAGAATGTAGAACAATGTCATACATTCACCCCAGTACAAGGATCTGGGCCTAAATCCATCGTTTTTTGCACTCCACACCACCCTGGGTTAGACACCGGGCTATATGCAAATCAGCTCTGACCCTGTGCCTCATGGGAACAGTCCAGTCCGAACTACCAAGCCATGTCTTTTCCCAGACCGGAATCAAGCATCCAAGGACCGGTTTCTGGCTATCAGCCTTCATCAGCCTGGATAGCTTGACTCCAGTGGTGTGGAGAGCCTGGGACTCACGTCTGAGTATACCCAGCCCACTCGGGGTGAAAATTGCAAAAAACACAGTTGATGGACAGAATGTAGAACAATGTCATACATTCATCCCAGTACAAGGATCTGGGCCTAAATCCATCGTTTTTTTTGCACTTCACACCACCCTGGGTTAGACACTGGCTATATGCAAATCAGCTCTGACCCTGTGCCTCATGGGAACAGTCCAGTCCGAACTACCAAGCCATGTCTTTCCCAGACCGGAATCAAGCATCCAAGGACCGGTTTCTGGCTATCAGCCTTCATCAGCCTGGATAGATTGACTCCAGTGGTGTGGAGAGCCTGGGACATCAAGCAAAGGTAAGAGAAGTTTGGGGGAGGCATAATTAATAATGGACATGTTTTCAATGAATGCACACACCCTTTTGAGTCCAGATAAAGAATGCATAGGCTAGAAGAGAGAGACTGAAAATACTAGTAGGACAACTCAATCAGTGAGGGGTGTCGCATCTATCTGTTTGTGTCTTACACAGTCAGCCAATTATTTAAATCAAACACTGGCTATGGGCGGACCTGCACCAGCAAGGAAACAGTGTGATGTAAAACAGTAACCCCACCTACAAAACATTAACAACATTGCATGTAAAGTAGAAATATAGATTTAATATACCCTAACAAAAATAAACTATGTAAAAAAAACCACAAAAGCTCACCCCCCTCCCTAACCCCAACCAATGTCCGTAAGAAAGTCCAAATGTCCAAAACCCAATGCCCAATTCCCACCCACCATAAGAAGAAGAATTAAAAAAGGGGCAGAAGACAGGGACTCTAGTCTATGAGCGGCGGGATTGGAGGACACGCATTTGCTCCTCTAGACGAGCAACGTGGCGCTTGAGAGCGCGGCAGTTGCAGCCCCAGTGGGGGGGCACCCGAGATGGCAATGCGGTGGTGGCCGGCTGCCAGACGGTGGTGCCGTACAGCTGGAGGGCAGTGGCTGGGGCCCGGGGCACTGGAGGAGGCTTTAAGAGCTGCAGTCTCCTCCTCCTCCTCTTCCAGGACCACCAGCCGCCAATATTCATGCTGGATTGCCTCCAGCTTGCGGCGCCGTGCCTTGGCGGCCAACTCCTTCCTATCAGGTTTGGAACTGGAAGGAGTAACTGTATATCAAAAAGAAAAAACAAGACAATTGTAAAATATACTCTTAGAAAAACAGTAGGACAAGTTAATTATACACATAGTGGCATGGTAGCAATATAAAGCACAGTATATAACATTTGTGTTATGTATCTATCCTCCCACTTGCTTGGGCTTTAACATTTGCAAGATTTTTTTCAGGCATTCAACCAAACATACGTCAGATTCTTTACTATCAGCCACCTTTGCAATTTGCATGTTTGCATCACACGTATCCTTCTCTCTGTCAGTCATAAATATTAAATCTCGCACGTTCTTCTTCCTTCCACCCATCTTTCACTTTTGAGTTCAACACCAGGTGATCTGATCTGACTTTTAGTGTTCTCCATAAAATTTTCAAAGCAGAGTTGAAGTCACAGATAGATGAGGCCATTGGTTATTCAATACTCCCGCCCCTAATGCCATTACTAATGACAATTAAAGGGTGTCTTCACTCTTCAAACGTTCACAGCAAATCTTACTTACTTAGGGCATCATTAGGATGGCGGGCGGACTTTGTCCGCCCACCATCCTCACGCTAAAAGGGACTGCCCGCCATAAGGGCGGGGGCCCCGTGGGGGAAATTTGGATGCGCCCGCCACAGTGGCGGGCACATCCCGAATTTTTAACATTGTGGCGGGCGGTGCTTTCAGCACCGCCCGCCACAATGCTAAAAATGCATGTTGTGCTTTTCCAAGCACAACGTGACAGGCCAGCACTGAGCCTGCCATGTTGTGCTTTGAAAGGCAGGGGGTACCATAGGTACCCTCCATGGGGGCCCGCAACGGGCACCCAAGCATACTCTGCATGCCTTTCCGTGGCGGCAATGCCGTCATGGAAAGGCATTCCAAAATGCAGATTATATGGCTGGCAGTGTGTTTCAGACACCACCACGATATTGAACCCTTTTCCTCCCGGTTGACATGCCAACTGTGCAGAAAATTGGCAGCCGGTTTCTATCCGCCAAGGACCACCCAGCCATTGTAATATGGCGGGGGTATTTTCTACAGGGATGGTGGGAGGTTTGCCCCTGCTGCCCGGCGGCGGCAATCCGCTCCGCCATCCTAATGGGGCCCTTAGTCTCAACAGTACAGTATACATACAGTACACCCTTGCAGTGAGTGAAATGTCAACAATAGTTAAGGATTATGAATCTAACTTACCACTGCCCGCCAATGGTGCTGGCACTCCCCCTACCGCTGCATCAGTATCGACTGCAACTGCCGCATCCTCTCCCTCCGCGTCGCCTTTGCTGGCCCCGGCAATGGTGGTCGGTAGTGCGCCTAGAAAACATTGCACATTTTTTAGGTCTCATATACACCTCCCCCTATTGGTCAGTAACAAGATTGAAAAATGAGGTATTAGTATATAACATACATCACTAGTACAAATCAGGTAGTAGTAGAGTAGACACTAGTAGTTATATATGCTACCTAGGGTCATTCTAGCCTTTGCTTAGTTAGCCCGAGCCATGCAACCATTTTACATTTCTGTCTTTTATTTTTGCACATGTTACCTTGCAGCTTGTTGTATAAAACACCTTTGACCCTCATGACCTCATACTGCTACTGTCTAAGCGCTGCGTACAAGCCGTCAACCAAAACATGAACAAGCCACTTTTTTATGAAGTTCTGGTGTACTGTTAGTCCATATTGCTTATCCAGAAATGCTACACGTTTTGGCACGGCTGAGAAATGCTTGCAATATACTAACGCGCACCATTTCATTTTTCTCATTACAGACAGAAGATTCCCTTCTACGAACCAGAGCTTTGCAGAGCTTATGATGCAACAACTACCAGTACTAGGTTCTTCTAAGGTGAGGGGTACCCAGAAGAATTCACTCAGAGATCTTCATTTATAAATTTATATAAACTATGGGGCATATTATCAAGGGGGTTTATCTCTTTCTTTAAAAGCCAAGAAAGCGGAGATAAAATTATCTCCCTATTACCTAGCTGTCGCTAACACCAGTTAGCGACAGCTAGTAGGAGATAGCGACTATCTTGGGCCCCACTTTGCATGTCAGTGATATTTATCACTAATGACATGCAAAATGGGCGTGCCAAGATGTTAGCGACTGGAAACAGTCGCTAACATCGCTATCTCCTATTACCAACTTATGGAGATATTCGCGCTATGCGCGAATATTTCCAAAAGCTAACACCTGCCCTGAGCAGTTCTTAGCCATGTTATCCAATGGGAGGTGGATAACATGGCTAAGAGCATTAGCTCGGTAATGCATGAATATCGCGGACTTTTCAGCGATATTCATGCATTGCGGACTATTTTTATCGCATTTGCGATAAACCTTGGTAATACCAAGGTTTATTTGCGATAAAAATCGCCGCAGCTCAGCGGTAAAATTTTGTCTCTAACCAAGCAATAGCAATAATTATCGCTATTGCTTGGTAATATGCCCCTATATTCCTACCTAGGTGATGGTGGTGCTTCCACCACTGTTCAGTTATCTTGATTTATTCCCCAACTGTAAGTAAGTGTAACAATGTTTATTTTTTTAATGTTATTGATTTTCCTGCTGGTGTTGCATTATAGAACAACGTACAGAGCTTGTCAATTAAAAATAAACATTTTGAACGTACATAGACTTGGTGGTATTTGGTGAGGACTTACACGAGTGAGCGAGCGAGCGAGCGAAAGGAAGGGTGTGCATGTGCATTGCTTCCACGACTGAGAGGTTGGGTGTGTTATGTTCTGGGTTGTCTACTTGTTGGGTATCTTGGGCGGGGGTTCGGAGAGCTAATAGTTATGACAAGACACTACTATAACTAGTCAGGCAGGGGATTGTGGTGGGTTCTGAACTTTTGATTGAGGTGTGTGAGGAAGGTCCAACCTCCCATCACCAACATCCTATTTGCTTGGCAAAGGTCTGTATGTACAAAATCCCTACAACAGTAGTAGTATGTCCTATCATATCAAAATAGTAATAAATCTGGTTGGGCATTTGTTGGTGTGAATTGTCAAATCCTCAAGATTAACAAAGAATCAAGATCAATAAGACTAGAAGTAGTACAAGAGGACGATCCAAAGGACTGGACTCAATGGCTAGAGCTACTGGTGAATCTGAGATTTATTTACAACCTTTTAAATAAAGAGTGGCCAACTGGGCAAGCTTAGCTACTACAGTACAGACAGACTAATAGTAGTAGTAGTACAGAGAGTCATTATACCAGAGGGAGGGATAGCAAGATTTTCGAAACAGTACAGATCGAAGGATAATTGTTGTTAAAAAATAGCATTAGGAAACGGAAACAATAGTTTTGGAAAAATATGGTGCACTAAAAGTTATGGAATAAGAATTATTATAAAAAACAAGAAGACTTACTAGGGCCAGCAGAAGAGCCCGCGTTCGTGTCCTCCTCCTGTTGATGGTGTTCTCCCGCCAACTGCGCCCCTGTCTGCCTGCCCATGGGTGCTGAACAGGAAAGATATAAGAAAGAGACAAACATTGATGAATGGTGTCAAACAAATAAAATATTTTTAAAGAACGGTCGAAACGTATGTAAACAACAATTGCAATAACTAAATTGACCAATCTCATCTGGTCAACAAGTAGTATCGGGGGATTCGCGGATCGACTACTTACTATTTATCAACACTAATCCACTCTTCCATTCTGATTCCAGAATACTAACTAAGCCTAAGTAAGACGTACCACCTGAACTACCCCACCTATTCCACACGTGCCAATTGTACATTAAAGTATGCATTTTCACTTCTTATAGTACTCAACAATGCATATGGTCAAATGGAGGACACATGACTACATTTTTGTATACACCAAATCTTTGGTTGATTGATTGATGCTGATGTTCTGCTAGTGCTAAGCCTATTACCACTCATGGAACAAACTAGAAAAGGTTCTAATGAAGACTGGGGTACTAGCAGCACGTGGCGTAACAGAGGGGGCATCACGCATACCACTAAAAAATAACAAACTCATACAAAGTAACTAAACCTAAGTGTCAATCCGTCCCTATCTCTTAGTGACAGGACAAAGTAAGGACTAGAGTCACTATAGCATTACGTTACTTAATTTCTCTAAAATAAACGCTTACATAATCACGCTAAGCGTGCGCAAACGTAAAGTTGCAAACAAGTAAGATTAGTAGCACAGAAGAGCACCTGTGTCATAACAATCACAGAAGACTTTTAAACGTAATTTACCTGTAATGTAAGCAGCAGCATTCTAGCTGGTTGGAAAAAGAAAATCGCAATATATAACACAGAGCAGAGGAACAGACACAAAGTAGTAATAATTAAATAGTTACTCACCAAGACCCGGGACCTCCACTCCTAGCAGGTCCTGCTTCCGGGCCAGGATGTTGGGCCACCGGTGCATCAGCTGGGCCTGGGTGCGCCGAACTCCAGAGCAGCGGAACACTGCCCGGCGTACCTTCCCCCACCGCTGCTGACGCTCCTGGAGCCCGTACCTGCCACCTGCTGCCAGGGTTGAGGGGAGGTGGCGCTGCACAAAGAAAATTAGTGCAGCCAACTCCACCATCCCAAATAAGGCCCGTGCCTGCACCCCTTGTGGGTGCCGTCTTCAGCAGGGAAGGCGGTCGTGGCTCTGGCTGCGGCGAGCCCTACCCTTCCACATGAATCTGGGGAGAGTGAGATGGGGCAGGAAAGAAGGTAATAAAATTTAAAAAGTAAGTTAAAGAAATGAAAATAGCAGGTAATAGAAAAAGAGTGGAAAAAGTAGGTAAAAAACACAAAAAAGTAGACAAAACACAAAAATATAGAAGCAGGAATGAATAATAATAAGTAAGATTGAAAAGATAAAGGGAGGATTCAAAAGCAGGCTCCAGAAACATATCATAGAGTGAAAAACAAGATGGCCACGCCCATTGCGACCACGTGCGCAAGTTTGCGCAATATTTTCTCCCCGAGCATGCAAAAAGCGGCGCAAACACGTAAAAGCGTTCCCGAACAGGAAATACGTAACACGAACGAGCGCGAGCATGCATTGCGCGACCCAGAACAGGAAGTAAGCAGCGCGAGCGGGCGGGACAAGTGAAAACAAGATGGCCGAGGGCATGAGCAACCGCATGGGTAAGTTAGCGAGACATTTTTCAACGCGATCACGCAGAAAATACCACGAACGGGCGGGAAAAAAACTTCTGCGTCTACGCGGATTTCACAAATTCCCCCCACCCCTAATCATCCTGGACAGTCAATTACACGGGACTCGTCACATTTTAAGCACCTACATGTGCAATCATCAGCTCCCACACCTACAAATGAGGCCATCCAGACTGACAGTCTAGATCAGGCATCAGAACCTGTAACATCGGTGCATGAACAAAGTAAATCTCAACCACTTCATACTACTTGAACTGGCTGACTAGTGCGAGTGCTTCAATGACTCATCTGAGAAATATAATGAAACTGTTGTTTGCATTTTTTATTTACCAAAGGGGAGATGTAGTGTCATGAGAATATGTGTGCTAGGACCGGAGAATACATTTGTATAATCCAGAGCTCCATGTGTGGAATATGCATTTGCATGCTCCAGGGCTGATGAGGATGCTACACTTGGCAAACTACCATGCAGAGTTTTCTCATCAATGACTTCTTTAGTCATTAGGCATGTGATAAGTGTTGTTAGGAATACCTTCAAATAACATGCTAAATGTTATGCAATATGAAAGTGTGTAAGCAGTGCATGGGGAAGGCACTAGTTATAGTTTATATAGTTTAGCTACCGAGTTCACAACAATGTGAATGGAGTTGCACGAGTTATAGGACATCTTGGACGGGGCACAAGTTATAACTATAGGTTATAACTATAGGTTATAACTATAACTTTAGAGTTTCCAATGTTTGTGTATTTTACATTTGTTTTGTATACAAATAAATAATTAATGTTTCCTAACTATGGGCCAGATGTAGGTGGCCCATTACCGGTCGGTAAACACGAAATTCAGTAAATTTCAGGCTTACCGACCGGTATTGGGCCATTTCCTATGTAGGGGATGATTCGGTAATTACCGAATCGGTATTTACCGATTCGGTATTTACCGAATCATTATATACCGATTCGGTATTTACCAAATCGGTAAATGACATGTAGGAAGCACTTTAAAGAGTGCTCATGTGCTTTAAGGATTCGTTATTTACCACCAACTACTAGTTGGTGGTAAATAACGAATACCTTTGAAAATGCAAATTTGTGCATTTTCAACTGTGCCATGTGACAGACATACATGCCCTTAGGGCATATATGTGTGCCATATGTGCACACAAGTACTATTCAGGGGTGCAACAGGGTGTCAATGTGACACCGTGACACCCTTGACTCTTTCCCTATTTTACCGAATTGGTATTTACCGATTGAGTAATTGACATTCATTCCTATGGGCCTCCAGGCCCATAGGAATGAATGGCAATTACCGAATCGGTAAATACTGATTCGGTAAATACTGAATCTTAACGATTTGATCATTTTTACCGAATTATTTGCTACATAGCATTTACCAATTCTAAAATACCGAATCGGTAAAATTCGGTATTTTAGAATCTGTAAATACTAATCACCTACATCTGGCCCTATAACCTATCTTCAACCTTTATTTTTTTCATGGAATTTCAATGGTTTTATTTTTTTTTATAAAAATGTGTTTCAAATGGTAAAGTTGAGTGTCATAGAGTGGAGTGTCGTCCAGTGGACTGTTGTAGAGAGTAGGATAGTGTTGTACAGTGTAGTGTCATACAGTGGAATGTCATAGAGTATTGTGTTATACAGTGGAGTGGCATAGTGTGTTGCAGAGTGGAGTACAGTGGAATAGAATGGTGAAGAGTGCATGGGCATAGAGTGGAGTTGAGTGTTATAGAGTGAAGTGGCATAACGTGGAGTGGTGTTTTTAGAGTACAGTGGAGTGGAGTGTTGTAGAATGGCACATCATAGAGTGGACTGGTGTACAGTGGAGCTTTATTGACTGGGGTCTTGTGGAGTAGTGTCATGGAGAGGACTGTCATAGAGTACAGTGTCATAACGTGGCAAATGGTGGATTAGAATGTTGTAGAATGGAGTGGCATAGAAAGCAGTGCAGTAGAGTGTCATAGAGTTGAGTATTGTTGAGTGTAGTGTCATACAGTGTAGTGTCCTAGAGTGCAGTGCCGTAGAGTGGCCTGTCGTACAGTGGAGTGTTGTAGAGTGTGGTACAGTGGAGTAGGGTGGCGTTGAATGGAGGGGTATGAAGTGGAATAGAGTCTTATAGTGCGGAGTGGTGTATCGTAGAGTACAGTTGAGTGGCATACAGTGGAGTGGAGTGTCGTAGGGTAGAGTAGAGTGGCATGGAGTCTTCTAAAGCAGTGTGGCGAAGAGTTAAGTGGAGTCTCATAGAGTACAGTGGAGTGGCTTAGAGTGGAGTATTGGAGTAGAGTGTAGTAGTGTATCATAGAGTAGAGTGTAGTACAGTGGTATGCAGTCGAGTGCCATCGAATGCAGTGGAGTATGGTAGAGTCGAGAGGTGTAGATTGTTGTAGAGTAGAGTGCCATAGATTGGAGCATATCAGAGTGGCATAGAGTGGAATGGTGTAGAGTGGAGTGTCGTACAGTTTGGTGTCATTGAGTGTCGTACCATACAGTATTGTATCATACAATGTCCTGCGTTGAGTGTAGTGACATACAATGGAGTAGAGTGGAGTGGTGTAGAGTGGAGTAGCATATAGTAGAATGCCATAGAGTGGAGTGGTATATAGTTGAGTAGCATAGAGTGGAGTAGGGTGTCATACAGTAGAGTGTTGTAGAGTGGAGTGTTGTGTCATAGAGTGGTGTGTCATACAATACCTTACAATGGTGGGGCTTAGAGTGGAGTGGCACATAGTGTTGCAGTGTAAAGTGGAGTGACGTAGAGTGGAATGGCGTAGAGTGGAGTGGCAGAGAGTGGAGTGACTTGTTGTAGAGTAGAGTAGAGTGTTGTGTCATACAGTGGTGTGCCATATAGTGTCTTACAGTGGAGGGGCGTAGACTGGACTGGAATAGTGTAGAGTGAAAGGCATGGAGTGGAGTGGCATGGAGTGGACTGGCGTAGAGTGGGGTGGCTGGAGTGGAATAGCATAGAATGGAGTGGCACAGAGTGGAGTAGAGTGTTATAGAGTGGAGTGAAATAGAGTACAGTACAGTGTAGTAGAGTATAGTAGAGGGGAGTGGCATAGATTGGCATAGTATAGTGGAGTGTCATCGAGTAGAGTGGAGTGGCGTGTCATGGAGTGACATGTCATACAGTGTCTTACAATTACGGGGATACACTGTAGTGGTGTAGAGTGGAATAGTGTAGAGTGGAGTGGTGCAGAGTAGAACAGAGTAGAATGGAATGGTGTGGAGTGTTGTGGCATAGAGTGGAGTGACATTAAGAGAACTGACATACAGTGGAGTGGCATAAAGTGTAGTGGCATACAGTGGAATAGCGTACAGCGATGTGGCATAGAGTGGTGTGTCATAGGATGGAATAGTGTTAAGTGGAGTGGAGTAGAGGAGGGTGAAAGAGCAAAAACTGGAATAGAGTAGAGTGGATTGACATAGAGTAGAGTGATGTAGAGTGGAGTGGCATAAAGTGGAGTGTTGTAGAGTGGAGTGGCGTAGAGTGAAACAAAGTAAAGTGGCGTGACTTAGAGTGGAGTCACGTGTTATAGAGTTGAGTGGTGCAGAGTGGAGTGGTGTGTCAAAGAGTAGAGTGGAACTTTGTGCCATAGGGTGGCATGTCGCACAATGTCTTACAGTGCAGTGGCATAGAGTGGAGTGACTCAGATGTGTGGACTCAGATGTGTGGAGTGGAGTGGAGTGGCTTGTCATAGAGTAGAGTCGAGTGGTATAGAGTGGAGTGACATGTCATAGAGTAGATTGGCATGTCCTGTCATTAAATTTTGTCTTGTACAGTGTAGACTAAAGTGGTGTGTCGTAGAGTATAGTAGGGAGTTATGTCACAGAGTGACATGTTGTACAGTGTCTTTCAATAGAGGAGTGTTAGACCTGGCATCTTTTGGTGTGATTTAACCTGTCTTTTTGATTTTGACCTCCTATTTCTGACTGTGTGCTGTACTTAGTTTTTGCTGGTTTTAGGACTCTGTTGACTAATTCTAAAGAGCAAGTGCACTCTGTGTAAAATGTATTAGTGACTGGCATATTTGATTCACTAGTAAGTCTCTAGTAAAGTGCACCAGGTGTGCCCAGGGCCTGTATATCAAATGCTACTAGTGGGCCTGCATCCGGCAACTCGCGGGTGGAAGTTCGGGTGGGGGGGTCACGCGGGGTTTTGCGCGGGGGTTAAATAAAAAAAGTACTTTACCGGGTCCCACGCTGCCTCCGCTTCTGGCCAGGTCCTGCGTTCAGCAGTAACAGGAAGCATGTATTCTCCCTCCCCTCCCCTAAGCCAATCCCAATGCTGCAATGGCAGCTTTGTGATTGGTGCGGACAGCGACAAGTCGGGCGCCTGTAGAGAGGCTATTTTCTCTATGTAGGCTGCATGCAGCCTACATAGAGAAGATGTAGAGTGCGCATGACAGGTTTGGTCGGCCCCAGAGGACCGACCAAACAGTCAGAGCCCACAACAGTGGGCAAGCCACTCCTCCTGGAACCGGCCACCCCCCCGCCCATATTTAAAATACCATTTTATGTTTCTGCTTCTTACACTGTGAGAAAGCAGTGGGGCGATGCTCTTCCCCCCTAATAGAGCAGACGCCCCTTCCTGCAGCACTGATTGTGCCACACACGTGAGTAGCCCTGCATACATGTCTCAGACCTCCCGCTGCAGTGTCTGTGTGTGCAGTGTTTAGTAAGCATGGGCGAATTTTGCGAATTCGCGATCCGCGAATTTGCGGATTTGCGAATTCGCGATGTGCAAAATTCACGAATTCGTGCAAATTTGCGGATTTTTCTATTTTTGCGTGTTCGCGGGGCGCTTTGCGTGTTCGTGCGTGTTCGCAGGGCGCTTTGCGTGTTCGCGTTTTTTTTTTCCTGGTTAATCACTGCCACCCCCTCTTTTTTTTGCCCTTCTGCCCTCTGTACCACTCGTTTCTGTGCCCTTATGCCCTCTGCCCCACACATTTTTTGTCCCCTTCTGCCCTCTGTCCCACTTTTGTGCCCTTCTGCCCTCAGCCCCACTTAGAATGGCGCCGGCAAGCTGCCAGCGCCATTCTAAAATAGCTACAAAGAGCTTCAACAGGAAGCACTAATAGATAAAGTAAAGCAGGTGCTCGAGTTGAAGGTTAAATTAAGTTACACAATCATTAATCAACCCAAGTTTGGGGTGATTAATGATTGTGTAACTGAATTTGAGCTCCAACTTGAGCACCTGCTTTACTTTATCTATTAGAGCTTCCTGTTGAAGCTGACTTTTGTAGCTATTTTGAATGGCTCTGGCAGCTTGCAGGCGCCATTCTAAAAGAGTTACAAAAGTCAGCTTGAACTTTTGACCCAATCCGTTCCGCTCGCGGATTTTGCGGGGAATTCGCGAATCTCGCGGATTGCGAACTTACCGAAAATCCGCAAAATCCTCGAGCGGACGGATTTTCCGCCCATGCTTGGTGTTTAGGTAGGACCTATACTGGTGTGTTTTACATGTCCTAATAGTTCAAATACAGCTAATTTCGTTTTTTACTACTCCTCCCATAGGGAACATGGGGATTACCTTGAAATATCCTTTAAGTGTAATTTCCCATTGGAAGCTGATAGAGATTTGGAGTTTGACGTCTCAGAGCTCATCAAATTAAAAAGCAAGGCTGGCTGCTAAACATGCATACCATTACCATTAGCCTAACTAATCATAAGAATTTTAAACATGTAAAAACCCAAAACAGGGAGAACAAACAAAAGGCATCCAGCCCGGAAGGAACGGGCTCAGCAAGAGCATTCCAAATCGTCTCAAAGGAAGGCTGGCTGCTAAACATGCATACCATTACCATTAGCCTAACTGGCTAATGATAATGGTATGCATGTTTAGCAGCCAGCCTTGCTTTTTAATTTGATAGGTTGCACGAAGTGAAAGAATAAAAGCGACAGTGACGTGTACACCTATTGATTTTATTTCACGTTTTGAGATTTTTTTCACTTTTCACTGCACTTATTATTTTGTTGGACACGTTTATTTTGGGCTTAATGACCGCCAATGATGATAACAATGGGCTTATCTGGTGAGTACCTATCAGGTAGCCCGATGGTGGTTCGCCCGTGAGGGGTCATTTTGCTCACACACATTTTTTTCACATTGTCACATTGTGAGTGTTACTGGATGTATTGTAAGTCTACATATACGTCAGTTCCTCTGTGCATTTACACAGACTGTCTTAATTGGGATGGAGGTTTTCTATGAAGTTGGCAAGTAAACGTGGTACACTCTACCCCAAACATACAAAGGATAGGGGAGAATATTGTAAAATTGCAATACGCTGTACACGTTTGAATTTCAACATAACTGCCTTAGGGAACCGGGTCATGTTGTATTGATGATTATATGAGTGGAGGACGATCCAGGTTCTGTTTTCCCTCAATGCTCCTTTTTCATTATATATTATACCTTTGGAAATAGAATCTGGTGAACTCAAGTAGAAAATCCATGCATCTGTTTTCAGCATCACATCGCTACAAACTTCGTTGCATTGTCGCTGCCACCACCGGAACATGGTTCCCGATCAGTGCAGCAACCATAGCTTTCACCGCAGACCCCAGATTTCCTTCACAAGCCATCATTATGAACAACTGCAGCGTGAGTTTTGAGCACTGCATCACCGAAGTCCATGATGCATATCCAACTCCAATGCAGCGCCTACGTTCCGCGAGTTAGCAAAATGTTTTGCTTGTTCGCGTTCTCAAATGCGTTTTCGCAAGATATTTCCCCACGAGCCCGCAAACAGGAATTGTGAACAGTAAAAACGCATTGCAAACAAGCAATTCTGCGTGTTTGCGGAATTTCTGCATGTTCGTGGAGATTTTTTACCGTTTTTCAGAGATTTGCGTAACACAATTACGCAAATTCCACCCACCCCTACTGTACAGTATCAATAACAGAGGAAACAATATTATACAAGGTGTAAATACAGAAAGACAATGTATTAATGCTATTATCTAACACTTCAAGAACTTTTTCCAAATGAGCTTGGTCAATTTGGCGCAGGTGCACTGCAGCTTCCATCTGCAATAATTTCCACAATTCATTAAATGCTTCATAAATAAATCATTTTGATTGTGGTGATTTTGGACCTAAAATATAGTCAGCCAAATTAATGTCACTCAACAAAAGGGACAGGTGTTGTTTCACTGATGTCAGTGTGGAGTGTCCCAACCATTGCTGGCACAATTTCCCCACCAAATACGTGGTGACTGAATGAGAAGGTGGGAAATGTGGATCAGGTCTACTTTGTGTGAAACCCGACGCTGAATTAAGAAAATGCAGTTGACATGCATTGGAGCTAGTTGGCCTCAATAACCACCCCAATGGGTCAACATCAGAAGAATTTATAATACCATTTTGGAACAGGGCAAGCAATACATCAATCGTATGATTGATGTGTGCACGTCATGTATCATACTCAGCTAATGAGGGAATGGAAGGAAGATTCAAATTGTTTGTTGGTGCCAAACCAAAACAAGTAGTTTGTTGCACAATGTTGTTTCAAAACAAAATTTGAGTTGGAATGAGACATGCATGATACAGAGCTTCAGTGCTTTGCACCTGCCAATCTTTAGAACCCCAAATTGATTTCAACTTAATGGTGTCTTTCCAAAGTTCGTAACCATGTAGGGCCCAATCAGTCCTAAAGGACTTAGAATAAATCAATTTAGTGTGTGTCAATATGAATTTAGATTGATATGGCATTTTTAGCTTGTAGAAATAGGACTCTAGATTGGAAATATTATAATCGGAAAAGTATGTGAACTTTCTCCATTAAGTATTTGAACTCCCATGTAAAGGAGTAGTACAATGTTCCCACCGTGTAAAATTAAAGATTGGTCTTAGAGTGTTCGTTTTTGTGCAAGAAATGCATAATGTTAGTGACAGAACAAATCTGCATAAATGACCGAATTCAAATATAAATCTGACAAGAAAAGAGAGAAGGTAACATGGAAAGAGGGCGCTCAGCTGTGAGTATGGCTCTATTATAGATTCAGAGTTATCCCAGGGACTGCTACAAGGCTGGAAAGGAAGGTTACCTAACTTCCTTAATTTATCCTGGATAAATCCAAGATGTAAAACTAAATTAGAAATCCTGCCGAGCAGTCTAACATCAGATAATTATCTTCCAAAACGTGGTTCTTCTTTTATAGACCCTGCAAACGGAAATTTGTATCACGGAAAGAGAGCACTGGACGCTTACCTATTGAGACTTAGGTAAGGGAAGTTCGGTGTTTCATTTATGCTTGCTGTAATATAATGAGACAAATAGGAATTTGACTTTGCAACCCTTTCTGACAGATCCATTGAGAAATGAATACATCGTCACTAGATGAGATATAGGTGGGAGTGGAAAAGTGGAGAGGTACTATTCATTATTCATTACTTATGTTAATGTGTGCTATGCTTAAAACGATACCGCTGGACTTGTGTAATGTTATATAGTTAGCTATAAGTCCATGATAATTATTTGCTATAAAACGAGTAAATTGTGGTGACATAGCTTAGAGCCTCCCTGTATCATTCCAGATACTGATGATTGTTGTGACAAACGTGTGCTGGAAGTAACTTGATACTTATGGATAATCTATTCTAAATTGAGGTAATATACTTATGTGACACGAATTTGGCTCAATGGCAGAATGTTTTTCTGTTAATTATGACTTTACACCGGGATCCACATAATGTGTGTACAGTTATGGCTTGTCACTGTAATGAGGGTACTATGTTTTATCTTTTCACCTAGGTGGTGATTCCTTTTGGAGTATAATTTAACTTTTCTTAAATAATTGGATTACCTCTACTATTATATTATATAATTCTTTACAGTAGTTTATTTTGTATTATTTTGGCTTGCAGCCCTGAGGAAGTTGACTGGCACAGATAAATGCCCAACGAAACACGTGTTGGCTGCTGTGGATGTTTTTGAAATTTGTGAAACTTGGACTCTGATTTTGAGAAATTTGGAATGAACTTTGAGAATACTTTGAGTGAATAAAGGACTTGAGAATCTGAGGAATCTGGACTGAACTCTGAAATTTGATATTTAAACACGGATCAACGTACATCAGGATTCTGGTGTTGATTGTTTATTCAATGAGGAATTGTACTTTCGTCCTTATATCTGTCATTTGAATTTTGATAATTACAAAACTTTTTCTGTTGTTTTGGAAGATAATTATCTGATGTTAGACTGCTCGGCAGAATTTCTAATTCAAATATAAATCTTCAGCATCAAATGCACATAATATTTAAAATCAGAAAACAATGAATGATCGGCCTGAACATCCCAGTTCTTCGAACATCCATCCATTGATACCACGTCTCCTATCGAAACGTGGAACACTTATGGAATGTTCAGGCCTCTGTTGGGCCATGAATTTCGAATGCAACTTTATCCGAAATGATGCCATCAGCAAAAGGGAAAGCAGAAATGTTCACGAGGGCTTGATCTCTTTTCATTATGTGGGATGATGTGTGGGGAGCCAGAACTCTGTCAACATAGTTTATAGCAGAGCGTTCAATCAAATATCAACCATTGATGAGTAAGAAGAACACTGTGAAAATCCAATCCACATGAAAAGGAATATAAGCGTGAGTACCATCCAGATGTATGTCCATGGTGGGACTAGGTAAGTCTTTTTGAACCAGGCAATGAAACGTACGTGTCAGAGGGGTTGCCACAGATGAGGATGAAGAAGATGAGTCTGACGAAAAACTTACGATCAATATAATAACCACTCGCTCCCAAACAAAACAATGGAGGCTGTGGACCATCAGTTGGATTATGGATGGTAGTGCCCGGAAAGACGTAGACGACCTCAACTGGAGGACAGTCATACTTGATGTGAGCATCAGTGGAAGTAGAATTTACAACAGGCAAGAAATCGATAGAAGTTTCCAACTCCCCCTTCTTTAAGTGGGGAGTAGTCAAGTATTCAGGGAAAGATCTTGGCATGGAATACTTGGAGTCATACAATTTAGTATTGGCCATATGGTGTAGCTTGACATTGTCAATGGAAATAAATCTGTTTTCCTTGCGGCCAGGCAAAGGAGGCAAAATTACTGTGCGAGTACCCTTCAATCCAATAACAGGGACAGGTGCATAATAAGAGGGACCACATTCTTTTTTGTTCTCCAGCTTTTTCCGTACCAGATCACCAATTTTAGGAAGCCATCCAGAAACACAAATCAGAAATCAGCACCGCTGCTTCAGTGGACAAGGGTGAATGATCTCCAGCCAGTGTGTCAAGGGTCTTTTGTAGTTCCTGTAACATAGTAGAATGGTTATCTACGTCAAATGTTGTGGCAGCTGCCACAATGACTAGACCATCAAGGTCTGGCACAAACTTTTGATGCCAAAGAGCATCGCATATGGGATCCGCTCACACAGAGCTCTTCTAGGGAGATTATTTAGTGCACATTGAACCCCATACAAATGAGTCATCCAACCCCTTTTAATACCTAGACTCTAGCTGTTAAAGATTGCTTTAAGTCATGGTTCATTCGCTCCACTATAGAATTGCCCTCAGGCCTGTTTGGAGACGAAAACTGCACCATCACCCCCAGAGACCTCATTACCTCCTTGTATGCCGTAGAGGAAAACACCGGACCTTGGTCAGAATGTAAGGTGCCACAGGCAAAAGTCCCAACATAGACACGCAAATCTCTAATGACATTTTCAGCATCAGCACTGCGTTGAGGCCTAACCCAAAGGAATCGAGTGAACAAATCAACTGCAACCAAAATATGTTTATATGCAGTGTCAGATGTCAAAGGACAGCAGTGATAAAGATAAATACAACCATACGGATGATTAGAAATGTACAGTTGTGAATGTAGAGGACGTGTAAATGTAGAGGGTTTAATATGTTGACAAAAGTCACAAGATAGTACATATTTACGTGTTTATATCATGGTTAGTTTTACTATTCCCACTCGAGTCTAAGCAACAGTAGGGAAAATGTTAAATTTCGGAAGGTGAAGATATACTATTCCCACTCCAACATAAGTGAAATCAGAGAAAGTCTTGGAGTTCTGAGAGGTTAAATTTACTATACCCACTCAAATCCAAGCAACATTAGGGAAGGTGTTGGAATTTGGAGCGGTTAGATTTGCAATTTGCACTGCAATCTAATCAACAGTAGGGACAGTAATGGACTTCAGAGGGGTTAGAGTTGCTATTCCCAATCCAATCTAAGCAACAGTAATGAAGGTAGTGGAGTTCAAGAGGGTTATTTACCAATGCCAATTTCATCACAAACAAAATCAGGGAAAGTGTTGGACATCAGAGGGGTAAAATTTAGCAAATGTTAGACTTCAGAAGGGTTGCATATACAATACCACCTCCTAACCATTTTTAAAAGACATTTAAATACCTAACACCATAAAATTATTAAAACATATACGAAATACAACATGGACACTATATAAATATTTTTAAAGTAATAATACCAAATAACTTATCAAATAAAAACTAAATAATAAATATAGTTAAAAAAGATTCAATTCCCTCCAACTACCAAACAAACACAATCATTAAAATAAGGCCTTCGTAAAACAAATAACATTATATATACATATAAATATTTTAAACTGTTTCTCATTGAATATAATTATTAATCAATGTCGAAATAACTATCTTACATAACCTATAGTAAATTAGTTTATATACACAATTAACTATTACATCAATATTTCAATACCATATAATTAATATAACATTATAATTTAAATAACTGTCCACTTTATTCCCCTATTTCCTTTGACCCCCCCCAGTTTAAAATGTATTAGTTCCAGACCAGTGCCCACGTGCATGCCCGACATAAATACTCTGACATCACCATCTGCTGTGTTATTTCCTGTGGTCTATCTTTAAAGGGATTATAATTAATTCCAAGATGACTGCCTTCAAACGAGCATGTACTTGTATATGCAGTGATGATCTTGGAATGATTTTTCTTAAAAGCAAAGAAAATCCAATCCAAGATGTGTTCATGCATAAAATAGGACCATCATGTATTAAAAAAAATCATCAAAGATGTCCACTGCATTTGGTGGTTGCAATTTTAGTGGAATTAGTTAAGTACATATGTTTTTCTGATTCTTTTTGTTTAACATGTTGTTATATTTTGCTGGTCTGTTTTGAAGATGACAATATTATATAAGCACTGCCAAAACCAATAGATTGCACCCATAACACCTATTGGCTTTGCCGATCCCTATTTCTGCTGGCCATCTGGGATTGATTTTTCTTTTGGTTTACGAAAATGCCTTCAAAGATGTCCACTGCATGTTTACATTCATATATACCAGGCCTAAAATCCATTTGAAGATATGTGTGCATACGCAGCAGCCGACTGGGAAATTTTTTTACAAAGCCAGGCATCACTGGTGTGTTCTGTCATATTTGCTAATGTTTATTATTGTCTTGTACTAAAGCATACCAGCAAATGTACAAATATGCAAAGCAATAGACAGGAAAAAATATATTTATGTAAATCAATAATTTCACTAAAACTCAACCCACTAAACATATACATTGAATTCCAAATTCAAAGTCCGACAAATGTGCCTCCACCGGGATAAATAAACACAAATAAGCATTCATCAAGGAACTGTACACCCCCACCTTCTCAATAAATTCATCAATCTTGGTAAATAACATGTTTATGTTTTTTCTGAGAGAATAAACCTCCAAATAGCATGGTGCTTATAATTGTGTTTATTTAATCTGTAACTGTGGGGGTTGGGAGAGTTTCCAGTGAGAGTGCTACAAACATTGCTGTGTCTTTTAGTCCTAATTTTTAACAAACTGACAGACTGATACAAAACTCAGCAATCTTGGGATGTAGTGAAATTCCACATGCACATTTCTCCCTCAAAAAGGAGAAAATCGCTTTCCAAATGGGACAAGGTCTTACCCTACACATGTGGTTCCCCAAGACAGCGCTTAATTGTATGCACCATAGCAGGGGTGAGCTACATCGGCAATCATTGAAACTTAGCTGATAGAATACGCTTGACACGGCTAACACAGCAAGTACCATTCATTTATAGATAGCGAAAACTGAATTGCAAATTAAAAATTATTAATGGCCAGCAGAATCCAGTTTAATGATGGTGTTATCAAAATATCTCTACCAATACTTAAAGTGCAGAGTTTGCTTAATATTTAAATATTCATAAACAGATTCTGATGATTCGAAATATAACTTCTAGAGAGGATAACTTCTTATGTCTTACTTGCACCATGTACAAAATGATTTCCAATTTTCTCAACTGGTCCAACTGATTACCGATGTAATAAGAAGCCATAGATGGGTGTTCAGACAATAAAATTTCTGAGTGTAAGGACGAGAAGTTGCTCTGCTGGAAAAAAAAGTATGCTGTCCTAATAAAAGATCTTTCGATGTCTTAAAGCAAACCAGTCTGGCTTTCTACGATTCTTTTTCAAAAAAGCTTTAGCAATCTGGAATCTTATCATGTCGAAAGATATAACGAATCAGAGAGCAATCCTTAACAAACAAATGTGGTGATTCTGATAGGCTAATGGCCTGTATTGGAAATGCTGCTGAGTAATTCTGATTCAATCAAGGTAATAATAATCCACCCACTTCCAATGGTTAAGTCCAATGTAAACAGCTTAGCAGAGCATTTGCGCCATTTCCAAGTGAAACAAGCAGTACTGGAATCTACCTTTTTAAAACATTTCCCTTACCATACACACTGTATTTAGAAACAAGAAAAATAAAGGAACTTTGACATTTTAATCTGAAATCGCCCCAGCCCCAACTAATAAGGCCTAATTATGAGTCTGGCGGTCTGAGGACAGCCAGACTGGCGGTGCCACTGCTGCACTGCAGGTCCGACGGCCATATTACAACTTTGGCATTTTGACCACCATTGCACCGCTGCAACTGCCAATCCCTGTCGGTGGCGCGGCAGTCAGGGACTCAGGAATATGCTGGGCGGTCCTGAAAATGCCCATGTGCATGGGGATGCATGCAGGGGGGCATAACATTTACAGTCCATGCCATGTAGGAACAATTTTTTGCGTTCCCATTGTGGTGTCCATTTTCAGAGGTACTGCAGTGGGACTGCCAAAAAAAGCCCCACAGACACGAGGAAATTGGCAGGTGCTGTGCTCACAGCTTTGGTTGTGCGGGAACCGACCACCTGCATGGAGGTCCGTTCCCACACTGCCAAACTCGTAATCAGTCCCTAATTGTCTAAAGATGTAAAGCTGTCCACTGAACAAAACAAACGTGTTTGTTTATCATTAAGGGCACAGGCAGTCAAATGCCCAGGTATCTTTTAGGGCTTGAGGTGCACCGGCACTTCAAGATATGTGTAAGTTCTTTCCTTGAGGCATTAATTAAATATCTCTGTTCTAGGCAATTTGATCTCACATTGTCAAAGCCCTATACATATTGTTGTGTACAGGTTTTTGAAAAATGGTCAGTATTGTCCGCATCAAATTAAAAAAACACTTTCCTGTTCAATTAAATTAACTTTTCGTTCGAAAACTCAAGCTAGACCAGCATTGCTTTTTATCATATGTTTTTTAGGAATATTTGCGATCCTGCAGACACAATAAAAGCTTGCAGATTTGGAATAATATTTATTTTGAAACAAACTGAAGTCTGTGCTGAAATTTAAATGTTAGGCATTGCTTAATTCCTGGTTTGGTATGTGTGCACTTAAGACACTGTAAACAATATACACTTACTCACAATTAATTGAATCCAAACTGACACGTTTTAAGACAAAAAATGCGAGAAATCCGGGACTTTCAGTGAAAACAAGATTATGCAGTATGAACATTGAACATTAACATTGTTTCCCACAATTTCTGGGTAGTCCTTATTTTATATACTGTTTCATTTGGTATATTTATTTAATGCGCTTAGTTTTCCACTCCACTACAGTTACTCAAATTAGGAGTGCACTGTGAAAGTTAAAGACATATTTTAAAGTCAAGTGAAATATAACCTTTGATCATTAAATTGCTAATATGCAGCACGCAGGAAGCTTTGGAGACTACCACTTTACACAGCATGAATTATTCAGACCAAAGCTTCTGTCTCCTACAAACTCATCAACAAATGTGAATATGTGGCAGCCATTAGGACATAAATTCATTTATATTACTACAACAATGGTGAAGACTATCTGGACATTTAATTCCAAAACACATTTCTCTAATTAAGGCACCTATTTTCTTGGAACCGCGTGTTTTCAGTTTAATTGTAAATTTAGCGATTGTAAATTTAGAGATTTTTAAAGAAAGGAATTGATTTACAGTACTTGAAGCTGTCATTTTGTATTCGCCTGTCGCTCTTATAAATCCTTCTTACCGAGAAGCTGGAAATAGATTACCTAGAGTACCTGGTTTGTGCTAATTTGCATCAACGTTTTTTTTTTTGCAAACTGCTATGTATTGCAAATTTGCATTATTTTGCCTAATTTCTTTTGCCACAAACAATTAATGTTGCAAAAATATTTTTCATATTTTGGACAGTATAGTAACGTTAATTTTTTGCTTTTGGAATAAAGTACTTCTAGAAATTGGCATTGACCTCTGAGAAAAGAATTATAGAAAAATAGCACACCGTTGCAATGTATATAAAAATGATTTTATGGTATACCCTGGGTAGATTGTGTAGGAGAGGGGTTTAAGTCCTAATGTGAACAATGACTGAGTAGAAGGCCAACAAAATTATACTGGTAATAATGGTAAACTTGACTCATATTTGGAGTCATTTCCTGAACAACAAGCATTGGCATATCCAATAGGTCTTGCGTTTGGGAGCTTATACATGTTTAGCCATGCAACACTTGATGTTGTTGCACTAAGAATATTGTACTGGATAACTAAACACGTATAAGGTCCCAAAGGGGAGACCTATTGACTATGCCAATGCTTTTTTTATTTTTTTTCAGGACAAGCAGTGCTATTAGGCTCCGGCTGCCACTTAGTCCACCACATCCCACGTAGATGCTACAGACATCTTTGAATGGTTTTAAAGCCAATTCAAAAGTGGTGGCCAGTGTATGTGAATCCCTATCTCAATTGTGAGACTGTTCTCCTGCTTCCCAATTCTATTAAATACAAATTATGTAAAAAGAACACCCCTTTCTGAGCTGCACGCCTCATTCTACCCTCGTTTCACGCGCAGATTTGAAATAATGATGGTTTGGGCTTCCCGGAATTCAACTGGTTGAGAGGTAGAGAGGTGTAGAGAGGTGTAGAGAGGTGTAGAGAGGTGTAGAGAGGTAGAGAGGTAGAGCGAGGTAGAGAGAGAGAGGTGTGCACTTGCGAGTGGTGCGCGTGCGTGCCACAGCGAGCGATCTGTTTTCAATTATCGCGCCCGTGTCGAGACAGGATAATGAAAAATTTCCTAGCTAACGTAACGGAAAGTTTCAATTCTAATAAGGACTCGGAGGCGACGATTATGCTTTCTTTCCTCACTTAATTCCACAGCAGCAAGAAGGTAAACAAAACTACTTTTCCCATGAACCATTGGGAATAAGTAGGCAAGAAACAAACGTGATAACAACCAATCAGAATCAGAGTCCATGTCCTATCAGAGGTAGCCAGCCCCATATAGTCCTTCACCAGTGTCCATTCTTCCTCTTTCTGAGCGCGACGACAGCTGATCCGCACTCTTCAGACATCCTGGTTCTGGGAGTCAGAACCTGAAAACAACAGGAATACATTACTCATGGAACATGAGAGTAATCAAAATTATTCAACAGGATACAACATACTAGCAACATATCTAGTGCAGCAATATCAGCAAGCTGGATACAACACATTAGCAATACATCAAGTGCATGAAAACAGCTACTTACTTCCATACGGGGAGGGATTTCTCCTCTCTGAGAAATGGGCGGGATAATCTTCGCCTCCAAGTCCTTAATAGAATTGAAACTTTCAGGAAATTTTTCATTCTATGTCAGGACTGGAGGCGAGGATTATGCTTGTTCAAAGCTTGCCCACAACCAGTTGAGCCATATTCAGAACTGGTTTAAAGTAGAACCTCTTAAAGGTAGAGTTTGAAGACCAATCTGCCGCATTAAGGATATCCTCCAGGCGCGCACCCAAGCCAAACGCTTTCAAGGCCATTGCCCCCCGAGCGGAGTAAGCACCAAACTGCCGCAAACTTATGTCAGCCTCCTGCATCACCCACCGGACCCATCTGGCGATAGTGGGTAAAGAAACCGCCTTAAAGGGTTTCCGTAGTGAAATCAGCAATTGATAATCCCCGGGAGGGCAGAACTCTTCTGTCATCTCTTCATAAGCCTTAAGGCACCTGACTACACACAATTTTGGAGAGTCTGGAAATGCCGGGTAAGAAATAACTCTGGTATGGCACTTAGTGCGTCATTGAAGAGTAAAGGTAACGCCCTTGGGAGAGAAAATCCTTCCCGAAATGTCCAAATCCCGTACATCAGAGACACATCTGCAGGAAACCAGGCAAAGGAGAATAGCTAACTTCGCGGACAGCTCCTTCCTCGAGAGAAACTGGTTAGGTTGCCAGACAGAAAAAGGTTAAGGGCCTGATTGACGTCCCAAAGAGCCGAGTAGCGAGGCTCAGGGGGAAGTGACAGCCTTATGCCTCACAACAGTCTACAGACCAAGGGATGCTCCCCAACCGGGATACCATTCACCGGGACGTGACCAGACGAGATCGCTGACCTAAAGGTATTGATGGATCTGTAAGCTAGGCCATCAGAGGCCAGATGCGCCAAAAAATTCAGCACGGCAACCACGTCGGCGACCAGGGGATCGTAACCCCATCGCATACACCAACGGGACCATCTGCCCCATGTGGACCGGTATCGCTTAACCATGCTGTCCGCCCACGCCTTGGCGATGAGGTCCTCAGCCGCTCTCAAAAGGCCCGGGGTTTCCCATCTACTCTAGAAATCCACCACGCCATAAGAACCAGCGACTCCTCTAACACCAGCGGGTGAGGATTCTTCTCGGTATCCGTGAGCAGGAAACTGGGGGAGTAGGATTGAAAAATCCCAAGAAAGTTCCAGTAGAACTGGAAACCACACTTGCGACCTCCATAAGGGGGAAATCATCACCAAGTCCGCCTCTTGTCTTCGGACTTGAGCCGAGGAGCACGTGATCATCGTGAAAGGGGGGAACGCGTACCCCCGTTCCAGGCTCCAATCCTGGAGAAACGCATCTGTGGCCACCGCCAGGGGGTCTGGTCTCCAGCTGAAGAACCGGGGAACCTGATGATCCAGACGGGACGCAAAACGATCCACCGAGAATGGACCCCAGTGGTCGTTCAGGGCTACAAAGATGGCTCGGTCCAGCCTCCACATGCTGTAATCCCGGAAATGTCACGATTGGAAGTCCACTTCCACATTGTTCCGGCCCGGAAGATACTCTGCCATGACCGATATCTGGCTGTCTAGGCAATGCTGCCAGAAACTCGCCACCAGATCCGAAAGGGCCTTGGATCTGGTGCCTCCCAGGTGATTTACATACCGGACCGCCGAGATGTTTTCCATTTTCAGAAGGACACAAGACTGCACCAAGTCTCTTGTCCAACACCGCCCAGAAAATGAACCTGCCAAAAGCTCCAGACAGTTTATGTGTAATTTTTGTTCTTCTGGAGACCACACTCCTCTTGTGGACAAATTGCCGCATCGCGCACCCCAGCCTAGACTGCTGGCATTGGACTCGATCACTAGATCTGGAGCGGAACCGAAGATTGCACGCCGGTTCCAGGCCTCCATGTGATCCAACCACCAAGGCCCTGTAGTGAAGAGGATGTGGGAAGATGGCTTGAATGGAGGCCGACAAGAGGCCAACTACCCGCGCTATTTGGTGGAGAAACACCTGACGCTTGGCCAGCAACCAGCGCCACTCGTGACGGATTTTGGAAATTTTCCGTGCCGGAAGACTGAGAGTGGAGGACGTCGAGTCGATGACGAACCCCAAGGATGTAAGAGACTGGATCGGCTGCAAGAGGGACTTGTCCTTGTTGATCACAAACCTAAGATCTTGGAGAAGGGCCACTGCCATTTGAAGCTGGGCCTCCAGGCGACACGGGCACAAAGCCATCAAAAGAAGATCGTCCAAATACACGAACATCCTGACCCCCCTGGCCCTCAAGAACTCCACCGCCGGCTTGAGGACCTTGGTAAAACACCATGGCACCGACAAGAGGCACCGACAAGAGGCCGAACGGGAGGGAGGTGAACTCATAGACGCAGCCACCCCAGAGGAACTGCAGGAACTTTCTGTGTGGAGGAAAAATGGGAATTACCAAATACGCGTCTTTTATGTCCAAACGAACCATCCAATCGCATCCGCCTTGAAGTGGCGGTACACTACCCACTCGTTGAATTCGTTTAAGCTTATGACAGGCCTCTTGCCGCCATCTGCCTTGTCCACTAAGAAGATCAAATTTAAAAACCCCTCTGGATGACAGACCGACAGGGAGTACAGAAGAGAGGAAACCTCTTCGTCCACCAGGGCGGCATCCGAAGCGGAAAACTGGATGGGACATGGAGGGGCAGACTGCCGGGGGGACACCATGAACTCTATTTGAAACCCCTGCACCGTCTGGAGAACCCACGCATCGCATGTGAGGGACAGCCATGCTTGGTAACAACTTGCCAACCGCCCCCCAAGATTTGACGGGGAAAAAGGTGAACACTCACCGGAGATTGCATTGGTGGAACCTCCAAGGTATCCTCTTCCTTTTCCTCTGCGTCCTCTCGTAGGATAGAAATTCCCGAAATGGGACTGGTCCTGCTGCTGACCGGAGCCTCTCTGGTTACCCTGTTGGTGACCGTGACCGGCCGAGCGACCCCTGCCTCGGCCGCCCCCATGAAAAACAGGGGGAAACACCTTACGAATCGTAGACTGGGCACTGTCAAGGGACGTGAAGGTATTCACAAATTTGCCGAGCTCCTTCACGAAGGGCTCGCCAAATAGGCCCCCCTGAGCTACGGTCCCCACCTCAGAGTCCGCTAGGTCACCCAGCTTGGGATCGACCTTGATGAGGAGCGACCTACAGCGCTCTGTAGAGAGCGCGTGGCATTGCCCAAAAAGACAATCCCTCTCTGAGCCCAATTGGACGGCATCGCCGGAGAAATAGTGGATCCTGACGCTTTGGCCTCCTTGGCCATATCCAGAATTTTCGTAGCAGGGCCAAGGACGTCCAGCAGCTTGTCCTGGCAAGCCCTCCAGGACCTATCAATCCCCTTCTTTGGGTCGCAAATGAACTTCTGCAGAAAGGTTTGCATTCTGTGCCAGGGGGCGCTCACCGGTCTGGGCCTAGTCCCTTTTCACCACCTAGGACAGGCAAGTACTGGACCTCTCACGAGGCTTCAGGGAGCACAATACTGACTCCACCACCGCTTAGCAACTCGTTCCAGGCGGTGGAGCGTACACCAAGGCAATGCGGCAAAACGCAAATCACCCGCTTCAGCCGCTACAACCACACGGGCGTCTCTCCTCAGACCGGGGCCTCCGTAGTCCGAACGCGCGTGCAACGTTTGAATGCCCAGAAGAGATCAAACGTCGTGCCGCACACCAGACGACCTCTGCGCCCTCTAGCGGCGGGAGGTCCACCGAGACCAAGCCAGCAAACGCGTCGCGTAGGGATGAGGGAAAACCTCAACCCCGCGACGTGAAACACCATAAAAGCACACGAACGGTGACGGAAATGTGACCGCCAAGAGGGTTCAACACATGAATACCCGCACGCGATGGCGCTAAATACACAATTACCTAAATACACAATTACCTCACATCGAGGGAATTGGCCCCCAGAACAACAAACAGTGTGGGAAACACAGCGGTAACACAGCACAATGCTAAAACAGGCAGACAAATAAGAAAAAGCACTAAACAGTAAAAGAACTGGAGAGTACTTATCTTTTCTGCGGAGCAGCGAAGAAAGAGGAAGAATGGACACTGGTGAAGGACTATATGGGGCTGGCTACCTCTGATTGAACATGGACTCTGATTCTGATTGGCTGTTATCACGTTTGTTTCTTGCCTACTTATTCCCTATGGTTCATGGGAAAAGTAGTTAGGTTTACCTTCTTGCTGCTGTGGAAAAAAGTGAGGAAAGAAGGCATAATCCTCGCCTCCATTCCTGACATAGAATTAAAAACATATGTGGCCTGTGAGGGTAACAGCAATAGGCCGTGAGCGGAGCAAAGGTGAGACATGCACCCGCCTTTGCCCAATTGCATGCTGTCTTTTTTGAATGACGCACACAAAGCCCATTAGCCTGTGAGGAAGAAAAAAAACACGCACAAGCGTGTGGTGAGCTTGGGGAGTTTTCTGAAGCCCCTTACTAAAAGTAGAGCAAGCTGCGCATCCGCTGCTCTAGGCTCGACCTAAAAATGCTATCTTCAGAAAGAATGTGCAAGGTGTTCTGTTTAACAAACAAACAACGAAACAAGGCAGGTACAAAAATACATAGAGTGTGTATTTCACTTCAAATTGTTGCAAAAAAAACAGACAAATATAAGAAAATCAATGACCAAAATGAAAAGTCAAAAGGTAACATATTTAGAAAAATGACCAAAGCCAGCATCTATAACATGCTGCTAAATACATCAGAAGGGCCCAGGAATGATGATTACAATAGCAAAATGTTATCACCTGTAGTTTTTGCAGGAAGAGCAGGAAAAACTTGATGTACCATGAAACTGAATGTATTTTAAAAAAATCTTTTCACTACAAGCCCTTGGCTGGTGATGATCATTAACATTATTACCAAGTGCCAATCTTGTCATTGTCATTCTTAACTAAAGTGAGATTCCACACTATCCCAATTATTAGGCATAATAAGAACTCGCCAGCAATTTAGTTTCTTTCTCACTCACGGACAATTGAGTTTCTTTCAATATGAGGGCCAAGTCACCAAGCAGGCTGGTTAGTGGGTCATTAATGGTGGAATGTTTTAATTTTGCTCTGAACAGGGAGCCACAAAAAATTCAAGCAGGACCACAATAATCCACACAGGTCTCCAATAAGTTGGATTCGAAGTTAGAGTCGGGGGAATGCTAGGTTTCTGGTTAAAAACTCTTTTTCGGGCCAAAAGGCAAAGTAAAGATGACATGCAAGCACGCATGGATTACTTTCAGGAAAAGTTCTTACCTTTATCCTTGAAAAATGTTTTAAATAGGAACAAGCACGCAAGGTAATGACAAAGGCTGTAACTGGCTGGAGGGCCACAAGATCTAATAAATTATATGACAGACCTTTAGCAGATATTGCTAAATTACGATTAGCAGATCATAATTGGGCAAAGACATTCTGGTAAGCAATGGGGCTGAAACGTTATTGATTGATTCTCCTGGTTCTTTCTGATCTTCTGTACCAGCAAAAATTGGATTATTGTAACCAAAGAGAAAAAAAACTCAAAAAGAAAGTTTTTTATCTAAAATAAATATGTCAAGATGTTTTTGTCTTGGGAACCTTTTGGACAGCCTCAATGACCTTAAACATTTTGATTAAATTTGCTGCAAAATATTGCTTTACTGGTAACAAGTGAAAAAAACAGAGCTCCAACTGACTGAGACTTTTTAAGTTGCATCTCACACTTCCCTATTTAAAGGTCCTTTTAAGAAGCAGGTTATACAGCAAATCCTATTAGTACGTAGCAGACTATCGATACAGGACTTAAAGGTCCTCCAGTAACGCAAGTTAACTGAGTAGCCAACCAACTCATAAGCAGTTGCCTCTGACCTTAGGCAAGAAACTAGGCAGGCAAACACTGCCAGCAACATTCACAGTCATTTACATTTCTATTGGCCCTTCAGGAAACTATGGGAACAAGTGTTTGGAGCAAAGATACAAGTGGATGGTTGGCACGATTATATTATACCTTAATTCTGGAATCTAAAGTCTCAGGAAGGGCATCTGGAAATATCCAAGTGGTACAGTGCTACTTCAAGCCTTATGAAAAGTCCCCAAGTCCTGACTCCTTCCCTATTTATTTGTTTACTCGTGTAAATAATAGGCCGATGGTATTCATGTGTGTATTTAAATATCCATTTACAAGAGAGACAGCAAATGAGATTATCATTTTGTGTAATAATAAGTGTCTTTCCTCCTCCAATTATTTCTTTCCATAATAGTAATTAATACTAATAAATGAATGTCTCTGTCGGACTTACTTCACTCAAAACAATGTTTCAGTAACTAATAATACAACAATGTATACTCAGGCTCAATTTCTTTCAGCACACATAGTTGCAACCTTTTTTACAGAGAAAAAAGCACACGATTATGACAACCAATAATGTCAAAGTGAGATCGCATGTTTTTGTAAATGTGCACTCAATATATTAGTTTGTGATCATCCCGGACTCTGCTGATCCTGGATTTCTCTTGTCTGTTTCTAAAGTACTGCATTGTTGCTATAGAATAGAGCAGCAGTGCAGAACTACATTTAACTGAATACCAGGATATCAAAACTCTCTCCTGGCATGGAGGCGGGCCGGTTTTAAATGTTGGATTCCCTGAGATCAGTGGCTCATATCAGCAATATCTGAACCGTAGATCTTTTAGTCTCCTCCAACATCACTAACAATGAATATGGGTGTTGTCTATTGATCAGGGGTAGCCTACCTCTATCTGGTACAGGGCCCCTCTGCTGAAGAGGCAGGGAGGAATTGTCAGATGGCTCTGCTGCTTTCATTTTGTCAGTATGAAAAACAATGGTCCAAGACTAAATATCATGCATGATTTAAACATATACTTGTAATCATCATATGTAAAACCTTTTTGAGCCTCTAACCTTTTGGCTCTGTATAAGTCCACTTGATTGTTTAAACATGTCAGTGCAGGTCAGTCAGTACTTACCCACACAAATAGACACACACAGAGACTATGCATGCAGCAATGGGTTACCCTCACCTTCACTACACTTTACAATTGTCCATGTGTACAAAGACAGTTATGCCAGAGCTCTTGGTGAGATATTATTTCAGCGTAAGATCTTATAAGAAGAAGCCAAGCCCACACATTCCACAACTCTTTCTGAGAGGGAGAAGGAGAAATTTGTGTGGACAGTGAGGATGTGGCACACTTTGCCTCCCTTTTTACCTATGTTTAGAAGCCACTGACATGGCCCCTGTCTGCTGCTTGCTGTTGCCCTTTGGTTCTCATTGTAGGCATCCTCAGAGTTCAGAACGCAGCGAGCTGTTGTCTGATGTTCTCCATTTCCACACCCAATGGGACTTACCAATGTGTAACTTGGTGGAACTGAAAATCCCTATTCAGTCCCTGCCTTACCATTGGTTTTGTGCCCAAGTCAGGTTCGGTGCCACCAGTGTGAAGGTAAGTGTCAAGGGGATGGTGGCATAGGAGGTAAAAGGTGTGTCCTGTGTATGTTCAATTCATGTGTTTTTTTAGCATGTATGAATGAACATGTGTGTATGTGTGTGTGTGTGTGTGTGTGGGTGTGCACCCTTATTTTCATGTAAATGTAAATGTGTGTGACCCTCTTTCCATGTCGTATATGTGTAAATGTATTAGCATGTCTGTTTAGTTCTTGTATGTGGGGCCCTATCAGTGACATTTGGAAAGGTGAATTGTGTCCCTATCTGGAACAATGGTGACCCTGGCATTTTGTGCACCTCCTTGGCATATTTTTCCCTTTCCTTGCCTTTAAATTAGCTGCAAGTGTCATATCTGTTGTCTTGGCATTTTGTGGGCATCCGTGGCATATTGTGACTTCCTGCTTGACATTACGTGGCACATCCTAGTGATGCTACTTCTGGGAAATAAATGGCCATCTTGGGCATATTTTTGCCTCCTTGGTATTTTTCTTGTTACCTCTCAAATAATTTATTGGCTTATTCATTTGAGTTTTGTCACTTTAAACATTATAATTCTAGCAGGCGAAAGTATTATCTGGCTATTGGAGTTTGACAACAGAGCCCAGTTATTGATGTGAACCCTTATCTGATGTTTTTCAATCACTACTAAATTTTTATGTGAAGTTCAGTTCTAGACAATGTTGACACAATCAGTTACAAGTGTTTTATAAATCACATGTTGTTTAGTTTGACTCTCAGATTTCGGTTTAGTGTATTCTATTGCATAGAGCATTGGACTTTAAAGTATCTGCCCCATGAGTCACATGTTGAAAGGTTGATTGGGTAAATACTTGCCAGGCCCTAACCTGCCCTTTTCTTATATGTGGGTCAACCCTAAGATAGGCACAAGGTACACCTGTGGGAGAAGAAACCGACGCAGTGTCTGCCGGTGGCTGGAGGAATCGCTGCATGCCGTGGTGGCTGGAAGAATTGCTGCATGCCGAACCCCGTGCACCAATCTCCGATGTCCCAGATCACCACACCAATTCTGATGCAGGCCCTTCAGTGCTACTGCAAGAGCCAACGCATCGTGCAACCGTGGCTAGATAGACCAATGCAGCATCAAGACCGCATCGAGATCCAACGCATCCCCGATCATCACACATCGAATCAGGCGCCAGGTCTGTAGGAACGCCGGGGCCGCAGTAAGAAACCGCATGGCTGTAAAGCACTGACGCATCACCTCTCTTGGAGTAAGGAACCGATAGGTGACATTCCCTGGGTGTAAGGAACTAATATTTCTATTTTTCTATGCATGTACTTGTGTCCAACATCTTCCTTGTAAAGCGCTCTGATACCCGCAAGGGTCTTGTTCGCGCTATATAAAACCTTCAAATAAATAAATAAATAAACACATCACCTTCAATGTGGCTGTTATTGTTTGTGACTTATTGTTTGTGACTGTGATGCATCCAAGGTACTTTGTGTTGAAAGTGTCTCAAATATAGTTTGCTATGGACAGAGCTGTTTTTTACCTTTTAACCCCTTCGCTGCGGGGGTAATTCCCCCGCTGTGCTGGCGGGTAGAGGGGCGGGCACAACGCCCGCATGCTCATGACAAGCTCAGCTCGTAATAAGTCACAGCGCTCCTGTGCTCATGACGAGCTGAGCTCGTCACAGGTGCATCGGCTCCCGTGGAACACTCAGCACAGCAGGAGAATTCTCCCCGCACCTGAGCTTCCACGACTGAGCACCGGAGCACCGTGCCTCATGACGAGCTCAGCTCGTCATGAGCATGGAAAAGGTTAAAAGTCATATTTTGATTGCTGTACTGTGCATTTTTATCTTTTTGGTCTTGTTTCGTTTAGATAAAGATTGCTCATTTTTCTATATTGATGTGATGTCCATTTGTAGTGTTTTCACTGTATTACTGTATGTGTGCCCAAATGCTTTACACACTGCCTCTAAGATAAGCCGTCTGCTTGTGCCAAGCTACCAATGGGGTGAGCAGGGGTTATTTTAGAAGTGTATCCCCCTCACCCTGACTAAGAAGAAGAGTCCCTACTTGGACAAAGGTGCAAACCATTGCCAACTAGAGACCCCCACGTCTCACAGGGTGTTTGCCCTTTATTTTAATTTTTTTGCTGGAAATCTTTTTCAGCAGCTCAGGGGCTTCATCCAAATTTGCAAATATGTGAAATTTTCCTTTCACTAAGACCTTTAATTTAGACTGTTGGGCAATTGCTGCCTGTGCGCCCTGTGCTTTAAACAAATATAAGAACTCTTACGTAGTGGATATGCTGGAAAATTATAATCTATGCAAAGTTTTTCGTAAAATAAAAGGGGGCTGTAGGGATCATACCTTTCATAGCAAAAAAAACAGCCACTACTCCAGACTAGATTACTTCTTTATGGACTGAAAAGAAGTGCAGAAAGTGGTAGGTATAGAACATCTCCCCATCCACCTCTCAGACCATGCAGCTCTGCACCTAAAAAATGAACTGGTAGACACACTAGAGGTAGGTAGGTTGACAATTATTAGAAGGATCTTAATTATGAAAGGGGTAGTGTCAAAGCTAGCGCAGGGAACAGCAGAGTTTTTCTCTTGAAATATGATATTGGCCCCCCTATATGTAGTTTGGAATGCATATAACGCTTGGTCTAGGGGGATTCTTAAAAGCCCATCAATTAATTAGGGAAGAAAAAGCTGAATTGTTTAGACTGAGGGAGAGATGACGAAAATAGAACAGTTATTACAAATTGATGTACTGAGTAAGGAGGAGAGAAAGGGAAAAGTGGCAGCACTTGAGGAGCTGCAAATGAAAATTAGAGAAAATCAGAAAAGATAGGATCGCAGCAGTGGGATGTCAGCAGAGCCAGGGACAAAGTACAGGGAAAGTGTTGTGGGAAATTGCTGACGGGGAAAACAAGTTTGGAAAGAAATCAAAACTATGTTTGGAAGATCTGTGATTGTGCAGGTAGTATTATAGAGGGTTGCAAGATAAGAGAGGTCTTCAATAAGTTTTTTCAGGAATTAAACACAGAAGACCTTGTAACTAATAAAGTAGATATAGAATCATTACTGAAAGGAAAATAAGGGGCATATTACCAAGCAATAGCGATAATTATCGCTATTGCTTGGTTAGAGACAAAAATTTACCGCTGAGCTGCGGCGATTTTTATCGCCGATAAACCTTGGTATTACCAAGGTTTATCGCAAATGCGATAAAAATCGGCCGCAATGCATGAATATCGCTGAAAAGTCAGCGATATTCATGCATTACCGAGCTAATGCTCTTAGCCATGTTATCCACCTCCCATTGGATAACATGGCTAAGAACTGCTCAGGGCAGGTGTTAGCTTTTGGAAATATTCGCGCATAGCGCGAATATCTCCATAAGTTGGTAATAGGAGATAGCGATGTTAGCGACTGTTTCCAGTCGCTAACATCTTGGCACGCCCACTTTGCATGTCATTAGTGATAAATATCACTGACATACAAAGTGGGGCCCAAGATGGTCGCTATCTCCTACTAGCTGTCGCTAACTGGTGTTAGCGACAGCTAGGTAATAGGGAGATAATTTTATCTCCGCTTTCTTGGCTTTTAAAGCCAAAAAAGCGGAGATAAACACCCTTGATAATATGCCCCTAGATTCCTAAGTTATCGCAAGAACAACAATATTATCTATGTCAGGAACTAACTGGCAGTGAAATTCTGACAGTAATTAAATAAGCAAAAAGAGGCAAGGCTGTCAGTCCCAACACGATTCCTAGTGAGTTCTATTCTGTAAATGCTGATGGGATAGCTCCAGTTTAGATTAGATTGTTTAATTTTATTTTGGTAGAAGGCAAGCCTAACCTGGAATCATGGAACGAAGTTGTAAAAGTATTAATTCCAAGAATTGCAAGAACCCCCTTCAGTGCCAATCATTTCCCCCAATTTCATTACTTAATAGCGACTACAAAGTCTTCACCAGTTTCTTGGTGGCACATCTGAATAAAGTAGTGGGGCACTTAATATATGAGGGTCAAAAAGGTTTTTTTCCAGGGAAAAATCTTACCGAGCTGAATCATGTGTTGATAGGGTCTATAGACTTAACCATAACCACAGGTGCTCCCCTTGCGGTTGTGACCATGTATGCTGCCAAAGCATTTAATTGCCTTATTTGGAATTATCTTATTGCAGTTTTAGCACACTTTGGAATGGGTAAACCTCTGATAGGCGCATTAGATAAGATTTATAGTGCCCCTGTAGCCCGAATCTTAGTGAACGATTTCTTTTCGCAACCAGTGAGAATAGAAAGGGGACAAGACAAGGATGCCCTCTCTCTCCTATCCTTTTTGACCTTTATTGAGCCATTTGCTCAAAGTTTAAGATTGAATGAGGAAATTAAGGATTTTCAGATAGAGACACATTCCAGGAAGATTGTGTTATATGCAGATGATTTGATGGTTTTCACCTCAAAAGTACATTCAGCTTTACCACAACTCATGGCAGAGGCACAGGTCTCTGGTGAATTTTCGGGATATAAGATTAATGAAGATCAAACAGAAATAAGGATTTGGAAGCAAGGTGATGAGGCAATAGTGTCACACTGATGGGATACCTGGGGCTAAAAATAACTATAGATATAGAGAAGATTGCTGCAGTTAATTTTGAAAAAGTGAGCCTCGAGATATGAAAATTGTTAAAGAGATGGCAGAACCTTCCATTGTCTATCTATGGGCGGATTAAATCTAGTAAAAATGTTCCTCCTACCTAAAGTCACCTTTTTGTTCGATAATATCCCTTTAAACTTTGATAAAAAGAGCGTTCAAGGTTTGCAGGGGAAAATAACATACTTTGTCTGGGGCAATAAGGGTGTAACATCTTTCTTGAAAGAAACTGAGGAGGAAGGTTGGTTTAGGTGGGTTGGGGAACCCACATTTGCAACTTTATTGCTGGGCTTTTCAGCTTAAGAATAATAGAATGTTATTCTCTTGTCCAGACAAGACCTCAATTGGTGCCATGTACAGCGCAATACTCTCTGGATTGTCTGGAGGAGGCTTCACATATAAGTTTGAGGCACCTACATGTTTCAAGAAGGTCAGGTTAAAATGCCTCCAAGCAGCAGCAAAAACCTGTTTCGAGGTTAGATCCCTTCTGGGCAGCGCATATTACAGTAAGCTGTCTCCCATTTAAGAATTCCCCAGGCACCCTGGAATGCTTGCTGGATACTCTAACAAACCCCTTCAAACACTGCGGGATAAACAGATGGGGGCAACTGTTAGATGAGGGGAGAACCTAACTTGGAATACTGGAGCAATAAGACCAAATGAAGAATCTCTAGGTTTAAAAGCTAACAAGTGAACTCATGGCTTAAGAATCAGGATTGGACAGGAGCGGTACCTACCCAAATTGAAATGGATCTCCAAGATTGCCGGTGGTGCAGTGGTGCCAGTATTTACTCACAGCGGCCAATGACAAGATGAGAGCACTATTTTCTGTTTGGGAGGGATACTTTCCAGGTGAAGAGTTGGAAGAGTTATGGGAAGTATCTTTATCTATACTTTATTCAATAGTTAAATCTACTGCATAAAGGAAGAACCATTTCTTTACCCTCCATAGAGTTTATTAGACTATGATAAGGCTGGAGAAAACAAGGGGATGTGGTGACTTCAAGTGCAAATGGTGTGGAAGAAATGATTCGGATGCCATGCATGTTTGCTACCTGCCCAAAGTTAGAAGAATTTTGGCTTGCCGTGGGTAAGACTATTTCCCTCTCACTGGGCTTCACCATGGAGATAAGCACTATTGTAATCGTGTTTGGGATAAGGCAGCGGGATGTGGGAGGCTGTTCTCTAAACGAAAATCAAAGAAATGTAATGTTTTATTTAATTCTGATTGCAAGAAGAGAAATTTGTAAATTATGGATTCAAGCTTCCTCAGCTTCTTGACATGCTTGGAAAATCATGGTGGCATTCTTTGAGAAGATAGTTAGATGGCAAAATAAGAGAAAAGATGATGGTGACTTCTGAGATTTGTTGATGAGTTGATAAGTTTCTCCATCCAATGATTACATCTTTAAAAGCAGTTGGGCTACAAAGTAAGACAGTCCCTTGAGACTTCTAGATTTCATCTACTGAGGCATCTGCATGTTGGTAAGCTTAACTCTGGAAGCCAAACAGTTATATTTTATTTCTGTTTTTAACACACACCTGATCAAGCTCTATAATTAATTCCGTAGGCTGTCCTCTCCCCCCTCCAGTCCTGAAGAAGACCCGTCTTGATGCATTTTACATTTGCGCTCCTTACAGGGTCGAAACTTCAACTTGCCACATATGTCCGCACAGCGCTCATGATCACAGTTTAACTCATCAATGGAACCTGTAGCATATTTGCAAAAATAATAAGGACAAACAAATCCTTTTTCATCCTTCTTTTTATATCGCACGTTTACTTGTCTTGTGGTGTAGATGGACTTTTCATTTTAAAAATGTCATTTTTAGTAGGAAGCACTAAAGAAATGCATTATGATTAGCATCATAAGAATCGATTGTGAGTAGTGGTGATGCTGATATACCGTTTTATGAAGGCCGCAGTGAAAGTCTCATGAAACAAATACAGTAGTTTTGAAGGGATATCTAATATATAATTTAAAATGGCGCCCCCATCGTGATCAAGGTCGATGTAAGGCTGAAACGCATTGATGTTTAGCCTCAGCATTGACTAATAAGTTAATAAATGCATGCTTAATGGAAACTGCATTCAGGAGTGCAGTCTCTTCTTTAGTGAAGGAAGGAGTTGTGGACATATATATTTATATTCGTATGGAGATTTTGGCTAATGAGAGTATGAAAATCACAGTGTGTTATATAGGAGAGTTATAAGGAATAACCAGAGGACTCACGCCAGGAATTACTGCTTACCTCATTGTAAGGATAGCAACAGGGTACCTTTTGTGACACTAAATAACTCTGCCCCCAGGAGTTTCCAATGACATGGTATCAGTAACTAAGCTGCACAAACTTAAATGGGCCAGCACCGGACAAAGCACAATGATGAATTTGGTTGAATGAAGGCATATCATTTTTGTTACTATTGTTATTTTTGTTGTTAAATGCTATTTTGTTCATATGTGTCACTGCATATGTCTGCATTTAATTCTGCAAGTTGCATGACTGTCTCTCCCTTTTAATAGGATAGACCATATTGTTGACTAAGTTCCATTGATGTCACTGTCGATGTCAATGATGTATATGGAACCTTTGTTTGTTTCTTTTTCACAAAATTAAAGTTTTTAAGATTTGCCTGATCTTGAAAAGAATAGAGAAGGGGACAAACGGCAGTATAGGCTGGAAGCTGTTTATAATAATCTTTATAATCAAAGCATATCAAAAGTGATCTGTAGATTCAAAACACTCCTTATGCAGTCTTGCCCAGCTTTTATCTCTCATAGGGTCATATGTACAAACCCAGTTTATGATTGCATACCCTTGCAATGATGAAGGATTGGATAAAGACAACACCTCTTTTCTTGCAATTCGGGCATGTATCGATGGTTAGTGACAACAACTGCAAACTATTGATTACTTGTTGAGGGCGATTGATAGGTTTAATCGCAAAATCAAAAACAGGTCGTAAAAAAACTGGTGCTCAATTTGCGATCCGTTTTTGCGCCCTGTTTCGCAGGACATCTAGCCAACAGCTATTTTCAGGTGTTGAGGCTCTTGCATTTTAAAAGATGCTTTATGTGGTATTCTGCTAAAGGCAGAGATTTGTCACTAAGAGCACGTATACCATTTTAACACCCTTACTTCCAGTACATTGTTTTCCCATCTTTTCTGCCAAAGCTAACTGTCACTTGGAATAACAGTGGTATTGATTCATTAGATTTTCTGCTAAAAATTGATATGTCGTCAGCAGACAACATTGCATTACTCATCTTCACTGTAGACACCGCATATTTTGGAATTCTGCCTAATGGCGGGAAAAAAAGATTGCCAAGGTTTAATAATGGCAATAATCTTTTTAACACAGCTTGTTGTTAAACACACTATCTATAAATATAAAATATACTTTTTGTCTCACTTTTACCATGTTTATTTTGTCTTTGATGGAATTAAACGTGGATTTTCGCTTCAGCATTTCCTAGTAAATAGAGTTCACCCTCTCCTTTGAAGACGTATTTCTGCGCTCTAGTAATATTATTTGTATGATTCGAAGTCCTCTGGAAATAGGCTTGTCTCAAGTTAAATAGCTTATTTAGTAATAACAGTAATTTTGTAAATGGAGACCCTTGGGTTTCAAATATTCATCTCAGTAGCGACGCTGTCAGTCATAACAGTATATAAAGCTGTTACAGTTCTAATGACACTTCTGGCTGTTAGTTCCAGTCCATTAATTCGGTTAATGATTTGTGTTAACACTGGATTAGATCATGCTCTCTTTCTCCTTGTTCAAAATATGTATATTTCAATACAAGATAAGGCAGAAGTTGATGCATAGGTACGTTTCAAATTCATTTTTATTTTGCATATTGCTTAGAGAGAGCTGTGTCTTCATTTGTTGTGTACATGTTTGCCATGAAAATGCTAGATGGACTGACACTATAAATTAAATAAAGGCACAATGTCACTGGAGTGCTATAAAGTGCACACTATCTTTTTTACAATATGTGGGATTTTTGTAACACCAGGCTAGTTAAAGACCCGTTTCAAAATGTCTCAGAAAAAGTCGAAAGTTGTTGACATGGGGATACTTTTATGGTTGGAATACATTTCTGATTTTGTAGGAGTTTGGAAAGATTCTAGGGCATGGATGGAAATCTGTGACAACCACATGGTTACATATTTCCATGAGAAATCGTATGCGTAACAATTTCTACATATAGCTGAGTGGTTCCACATGCAGAAATGAGCTGCTAAAGGGGATTTGCACTTGCAAACACATATTAGTATCTTCACAATTAAATATTTTCCATATACAATAACCTCTTCCCACACGTACCCATGCCCTTATAAGGAGAACATTCTTAGCATTCAAATTATAGAGAAGCTGCTCCCAAATATATATATATATATATATATATATATATATATATATATATATATATATATATATATATATATATATATATATATATATATATATATATATATATATATATATATATATATATATATATATATATATATATGTATATTACCTACTGGCGGTCGCCAGTAGGTATATATAGTTAGGATTTTTTCTCTATGGGTTTTTTGAAAATTCTATGTCTAATAACTTTGGCGTTTGTGGACGGAATTGGCTGAAATTTTCAGGAAAATGGCACATTTTGTTTCTGAGCAGCCCTTGAAAATTTGGGGGGGGTTCGTCCAGTGGGGGCCGAGAAAAAAGGGGGGTCCCAAAACGTGTTTTTAACATTGAGTTTTCCATAGGGCGGTTGGCCTCACTTTTAGCCCGAACGGCTGAATGGATTTGCACGAAACTTGGCAAAATTGTAGGGACTGGTAGCCCGATGTGCCTTTTGTAGGTCTCAATATATGTGCTCCAGTGGATTTTGAGAAATTAACGTTTAAAAAAAGATATATATCTGTAACAGCGGACCAGTTAGCGCACTGGTTCGCGGACTTTTCGCGCAACGGAGCTTTGTGAAGCGAAGCTGATTGGTTCTCTGGCGTCTGTCAACATTCCAAAAAGTCCGTAGCGGCCGCCATCTTGTCTCTCGGTAGGATCGAGAGACAAGAGGAGGCCAAAGCGAAGGGGCAAATGACCATAAGGGGGAATAGTAGATCCTCGCTGACCCCCTAGGTTTGATGTGGAGGTTTTAAAAGGGCCCCGCGGGGCAAAAAAAAAAAATTATAATAATAATCTTACGGCTGAATGGATTTGCACGAAACTTGGCAAAATTGTAGGGACTGGTAGCCCGATGTGCCTTTGCTAGGTCTCAATATATGTGCTTCAGTGGATTTTGAGAAATTAACGTTCAAAAAAAGATATATATCTGTAACAGCGGACCGCTTCGCGTACTTTTCGCGTTACGGAGCTTTGCGAAGCGAAGCTGATTGGCTCTCCGGTGTCTGTAAACATTCCAAACAGTCCGTAGCGGCCGCCATCTTGTCTCTCGGTAGGATCGAGAGACAAGAGGAGGCCAAAGCGAAGGGGCAAATGACCATAAGGGGGCATAGTAGATCCTCGCTGATCCCCTAGGTTTGATGTGGAGGTTTTAAAAGGGCCCCGCGGGGCAAAAAAAATAAATAATAATAATAATCGAACGGCTGAATGGATTTGCACGAAACTTGGTAAAATATTAGGGACTGGTAGCCCGATGTGCCTTTGCTAGGTCTCAATATATGTGCTTCAGTGCATTTTGAGAAATTAACGTTCAAAAACAAGATATATATCTGTAACAGCGCTCCGCTTCGCGGAGATAAAATTATATCTGTATTACGTAGCTGTTGCTAACACCAGCTAGCGACGGCTAGTAGGAGATAGCGACCATCTTGGGCCCCACTTTGCATGTGAGTGATATTTATCACTAATGACATGCAAAGTGGGCATGCCAAGATGTTAGCGACTGGAAACAGTCGCTAACATCGCTATCTCCTATTATCAACTTTTGGAAATATTCGAGATAAGCGCGAATATCTCCAAAAAGTAACAGCTGCCCTGAGCAGTTCTTAGCCATGTTATCCAATGGGAGGTGGATAACATGGCTAAGAGCATTAGCTCGGTAATGCATGAATATCGCGGAGTTTTCAGCGATATTAATGCATTGCGCTCCTTTTTTATCGTATTTGCGATAAACCTTGATAATAGCAAGGTTTATCTGCGATAATTTCTGACGGTAAAAAAATCTTTGCAATGCATCGTTAGGGATAAATATCGCTTAACTTTGGTAATATGCCCCAACGTCTGTTAACGTTCGATTCGAAGGAAATCAGGAATTGTTGAAAAACATTGTGTGCGCCATCTTGTCTTTTTTCAAATGCCACACTTTTGTCGTGCACGGCAGCCATTTTAGATGCCTTGACCAGATCCACTCTGTGCACGCTGTCGATCCTTAGCATGGCTCCCCACCCTCGCAAGCATCTCCCCCAGGCAGTGGTCACCCCCGCTCTCTGTTTTATGCATGGGTAATAAACCTCCCCCTATCTGCGCTGTTCTTCCCTGAGAATCACACCCTGTGCCCGCCCGACACCTCCCTTTCGCCCTATTCACTACCGCACCCTCTGACACTCCTTTTCCTCTGTGTCCGATTGTCCAGGCCGGTCCTAGGCTATCAGCTAGCCCTGCAGATGTAGTTTATGGCCACAGCTGTAAAGAATCACCCGTCTTCAAAGGAGTTATAGTAGATCAAGGCCCACACTCGATGAGATCCGTCACAGCAGAAGCGTTGCTATTATCTGAAAACCATCCTGTATTGTGATTGGGGAGGGGACCGAGCGTGAAGCGGAAGATTCCAGGGATGACTCTTTGTACATCAAAGTTTTTACAATTATGTGTCACATTAAAAATATATAGCACTCCGACAAAGTAGTAAGATTATAAAACTTTAATAATTTATAAATATATACAAGAAAACAAAAATAGTAATAACATATAAACATTTTTAGAGAAAAACAACGAAGTAGCGGTCGGCTGTGCGAATAGTCCCAACGCAGCACAACGTCCAGATTTCCGGCGTGGGGCGTCGCGGGGGGTGGGTGATCAGTAGCAAACTGTTGTGCGAATAGTTCCAAGGCAGCAGAATGCGCCGAAATCTAGATGACACAAAAGTGATGTCTAGTAAGTTGCCACCCAGCAAATAACGGCGTGGGGCGTCGCGGGGGGTGGGTCATCAGTAGCAAACTGTTGTGCGAATAGTTCCAAGGCAGCAGAACGATGGCACCAAGGTGATGTCCAGTAAGTTGCCGCACTGGTTTTGGTATCCTACAATGCTGCTCCGAATAACGGCGTGGAGCGCCCCGGGGGAGGCGGCGTGAACGGGCCTCTCCAGGTGGAGTCTCGTCTGTTGTAGTGGGGCGCCCCTTTACCGTTTCAGTTGCCATTGCGTCCGCTTTTGGTCCACTGTGTCAAAATCCGCCATTCAGCTGAGTTGCGCCCACTCTTGCGGTGCAGCGATAGGCGGCTGTCACAGGACTCTCAAAATGGCAGCAGGCTGTTTCCTTTTTGGGCCTGGTCCACTGAAATGGCCCTGGGACACCTTGGAAATCGGACGCTTGTCTGCTAGGTCTTGGACCCCATTCTCGAAAGCGTCCCCTCCGCCTTGAGAATTCATCAAAAGTTTTGGGGGCCCCGACTCCTGCAGGCTTCTGGTGGGGAGCGGCTGCCATGATTGCTCGTGGAATGACCACGACGGAGCTACGAGATGGTGGTGCTCTCATGGTGACGCCAGCTTCAGTCTGAAACATTCAGAAACAAGGTGGGGCTTTCATCGTTTGGGGGAAAAAAAAAGTTTTCATCCAATGAAAAGTGTTGTTTTTAGGTCATATGATCAAGCCTTCCATCATTAGGAAACCAAAAGTAAAATGAACCAATGAAAAGTTTTATAAACAAGTCACATGACCTGTTATGCGGCATAGGGTATAAAATGCGGAGAAAATACGTTGGCACGTGAGGCGGCGTCAGTAGCGGACCGATGTGCGAATAGGCCGAAGGCAACACAACGCGCCAAGATCCGGATGGCATCGAGGTGGTGTCATAGTTGAGAGTTCTGAGCAGCGGTTGTAACACTGTCTGAAGCTTATTTGCAGCTGCTGCAGCTTCACTACGCGCCAAGATCCGGATGGCACCGAGGTGGTGTGTAGGAAGTTGCCGCACTGGTGTGGCCATCCTACAATGCTGAAAGTCGGCGTGGGGCGCCCCGTTGGCCTGTGAGTTTGCGTCAGTAGCGGACCGATGTGCGAATAGGCCGAAGGCAGCACAACGCGCCAAGATCCGGATGGCACCGAGGTGGTGTCTAGTAAGTTGTCGCACTTCTGTGGCCATCCTACAATGTTGAAAGTCGGCGTGGGGCGCCCCGTTGGCCTGTGAGATGGTGTCAGTAGCGGACTGATGTGTGAATGGGGCCAAAGGCAGCGCAACAATATTTTCTACTATATTTCCGGTGTAGAAGAGACCACAAGGCGCTGAGATGCCAAGATCCGGATGGCACCGAGGTGGTGTGTAGCAAGTTGCCGCACTGGTGTGGCCATCCTACAATGCTGAAAGTCGGCGTGGGGCGCCCCGTTGGCCTGTGAGATGGCGTCAGTAGCGGACCGATGTGCGAATAGGCCGAAGGCAGCACAACAATATTTTCTGACTGACACCACAAGGCGCTGAGATGCCAAGATCCGGATGGCACCGAGGTGATGTCTAAGTTGCGGACTGATGTGCGAATGGGGCCAAAGGCAGCGTAACAATATTTTTTGTATGGAAGATACCACTAGGCGTTGAGATGCCAAGATTCGGATGGCACTGAGGTGATGTCTAGCAAGTTGGTGTGGTCATCCTACAATGCTGAAACTCGGCGTGGGTCACCCCATTAGCCTGTGAGATGGCGTCAGTAGCGGACCGATGTGCGAATAGGCCGAAGGCAGCACAACGCGCCAAGATCCGGATGTCACCGTGGTGGTTTCATAGTTGAGAGGCACTTCATCTGCAGTGGGGCGCCGAGATCCGGATGGCACCGAGGTGATGTCTAGCAAGTTGCTGTACTGGTGTGGTCATCCTACAATGCTGAAACTCGGCGTGGGTCGCCCCATTAGCCTGTGAGATGGCGTCAGTAGCGGACCGATGTGCGAATAGGCCGAAGGCAGCACAACGCGCCAAGATCCGGATGTCACCGTGGTGGTTTCATAGTTGAGAGGCACTTCATCTGCAGTGGGGCGCCGAGATCCGGATGGCACCGAGGTGATGTCTAGCAAGTTGCTGTACTTGTGTGGTCATCCTACAATGCTGAAACTCGGCGTGGGTCGCCCCATTAGCCTGTGAGATGGCGTCAGTAGCGGACCGATGTGCGAATAGGCCGAAGGCAGCACAACGCGCCAAGATCCGGATGTCACCGTGGTGGTTTCATAGTTGAGAGGCACTTCATCTGCAGTGGGGCGCCGAGATCCGGATGGCACCGAGGTGATGTCTAGCAAGTTGCTGTACTTGTGTGGTCATCCTACAATGCTGAAACTCGGCGTGGGTCGCCCCATTAGCCTGTGAGATGGCGTCAGTAGCGGACCGATGTGCGAATAGGCCGAAGGCAGCACAACGCGCCAAGATCCGGATGTCACCGTGGTGGTTTCATAGTTGAGAGGCACTTCATCTTCAGTGGGGCGCCGAGATCCGGATGGCACCGAGGTGATGTCTAGCAAGTTGCTGTACTTGTGTGGTCATCCTACAATGCTGAAACTCGGCGTGGGTCGCCCCATTAGCCTGTGAGATAGCTGTTCTTTGGATATGGGCCTGGCTCGTCTGCTGTAGTGGGGCGCCCCTTTACCGTTTCAGTTGCCATTCAGCTGAGTTTCGGCTGCTCTTGATGCTACAGCGACAGGCGGCTGCAACAGGACTCTCAAAATGGCGGCCTGTTCTTTGGATTTGGGCCTGGTCCACTAAAATGGCCCTGGGACACCTTAGAACTCGGACGCTCGATTTTTTTTTCCTTTCCTGTACATGCAAAAAAAGGTAAATGCCCGGTACGTTACACGCTTCATCTGCCACGATGAACTCTCCAGAGGAACCGAAAAAAAATATAGTTGTGGTAACTATACCATGCATCGTCATATGGAGAGGTGGCACCAATTAATTATAGTGCTGCATAAAAGAGAGATTTGGAGGAGAACCCCTGACCTGCTAGTACATTCATCAAAGAAGTGGCACTGAGAGCTTCAGAGGCAAGGGAAACGGTCCCAAATATTTAGAAGAACTTTGGAAAGATTAAAATGACATGTTTAGATTGTGGCAAATTAATTTCATGTGGACAGATGAGTGTTACTCTAATAAATACAGCATATGAACATCATCATAGTCGATGGTTGGTAGAGACATTTTGACTATATCCTGGACCTGCCCGTCCTCGCCCAAAATGGCGCCAGAATAAATGGGACTCGTAACTCCTTGTTGTGTACTGGTTGCAGAACCTTGAAATCACGAGATACGTATGCAGTTTTGAAGCAAATGGCGGGCGGGGACGAGAATTGATTGAATATTTCGACATCCCTATTGATATTAAGTTCTGATGTGTTATTGATTACTGTACTGTTGAAAGTTCGAATTAACGTCACCCATGGTACTTGCCCGCAAATGTATATCTAGATAATTTTATTGTAACTGGCCCTGTCGTATTTTAATTATAAAATGTACGTCCACCGATTCCGTAACTGTTAGACACCTTAGTTCTTGCAACGTAATGGCCCGCCCGTTACGTTCCTCTACAGTGTAAATGTCTATTCATCATATACGATTACAGTTTGCTCCGTGGCCGGCCCACGTGGTTATAGGCTCGTATTTGTATAATGAAATTTTCACAATAAAGGTTTTTAAAAGAAAACATGGTAGTAGTATATACATTGGTAAAGTTTTTAATAATAGTCACTGTTTTAGAATCATTAAAAGGCAAGTGAAATAAAGCAGACCAATTACATGAAGGGTAAAAGGTATAATACGAAGGAACGCAGTAAAGATAAATGGTCAAGGGCTGTTGTGTTTTCTATTCCTGCAACATAAAGTGATCGATAAGAATCTCATATTCAGGCGTATCGACGACTAAGACAGCAGGTCGACCCTCTTTTGCTCAACGGCTCCGTCATGGGACGAAGAAACGCTCTTTTTCTCGAAAAAAGAATATATTTTACTTGCAGGACAGTTGTAAAATTTCCGGGAAAGTACATTAGCCTGGAACATTATAACATATATTTAAGAAAAAATAATGTTCGGAAGTAATGAAAAGCGTAATTTTTAGGTCATATGACCAAGCCTTTCATCATTACAATAAGAAAAGTAAAATGAACCAATGAAAAGTTTTATTAACAAGTCACATGACTTGTTATGCTTACGTTACGCGCTGCGCGCCCCGGATGACTTCCGGATGCGCTAACGCGGCGCGTCATATGACGCATTACGCGACAACGCAGGTACAGAATATAGTCAAAATGTCTCCACCAACCAGCGGTCGGAACACAACCCCTTTCAGCAGGCTAAATAGTTCTGTTAAATGACAACAGAAGGGACAGGCAACAAGAACCATCAGTCAAAGAGGGGAGGGCTAGTTCTTCTCTACCGGGTTACATTGGGGCGCTACCGGAACTGATCGAATTGGTAGTCTACAGTGTTTCTGGATGTTTCAGACTGAAGCTGGGGTTAGCATGAGAGCAGCACCATTTCGTAGCTCCGTCGTGGTCATTCCGCAACCAATCATGGCAGCCGTTCTTTATCGTTATTTTGGGCGGGGTGGGTGGCGGAGCCGAGCTGTTTTGCAGCCATCATTGTGTGGAGTTCAGTTCATCTCACTAGTTTTGTATTTGTCATGAGGGGTTGTTCCTAATGTTTCTATTTTAGCGAGGTCAAAAAGAGATCCCATTAGTGGCCTACTGATTTTGCTCGATTCCTTTTCTTTTTTTTTACACGATTTTTCGTTATCTGCAAAGACTAAACAGAGTATTGCGACTCTGTGTTTGTTTGTAAATAGAGAATGAACCAAAGAGAACTAATTCTAAAACAGTAAATACTTGGATAACAATGAATCAAATGGAGAGAGAAGCAGGCACGACGGATTACAATGGGGGCAAAGACCTGCGTTAACTACCTTTCACTATCTGCAAAGAGAGAGTACTCCTAATAGAAATGAGGGGGGGGGGCACCATTCAAAGCAGATCAGTGTGCATAAACACGAAAATGTTTTCACTTACCACGTACTTGACATTCGACAGCTTATGATATTTGCTATTAAAAAACCATTGAAATTCACTGAAAAAACCATAGGTTATAGACCATATATAGTTAGGAATTAGCATTTACAAAACCTTGAAAATTCACTGAAAAAAACATAGGTTATAGACCATATATAGTTAGGAATTAGCATTTAAAAAACCTTATTTTACTCACACAAAACCATTGAAATTCCATATATAGTTAGTTGCACTAACTATATATCGCGCACCTGCAATCCACTGCTGATGATGTCACATATTACATCATTCATGACATGGTCAGTGACATCACTGATGACATCACTGATGACATCTCAAATGACATCACTGATGACATCACTGATGACAACATCCAGTGACTGTATGTTTCTGTAAAGTTAAAATGTGTCTTACATATTGAAGAATGAGTGGAAGTATAAGTGTCTGGACAAAGGATTTAGTAGGTGCATGACTGAATGCATGAGTGAGTGATTAAATGTGTCTCACTGAGTGCATGGGTTAGTGACTAAAGTGTCTTAATTTGTGCATCATTATGTCTGTTGTTCTGTAAACTGCTGCATGTTTTGATCAGTAGCTATATGATTAACTATATGGGTTACTGATTGATTGTCCAAGTATTTGTATGGGAGACTGAGTGTGTGTGTGGCTGGCTGGGAGGTGTGTGACTCTGTGCAGATCAATGTGTACTTGTATCAATGATTGTATAACAAGGTAAGTATGTGTTAGTATATGTTTGAAAATGTAAGGTGCTCTATGTTTAACTGTATAGACAAGAAAATGGAAGTGTCATTGATTCTTTACAGGACTGACTAGGTGTGTGAGTAACTCCATGGATGAGTGGCAGACTGTGAGTGTCTGTATAGGTGTATGAGTGCATATGATAGTGTTGTAAAGATGAGTGATTGTATGTATGAATGATAGTATGGGTGAATGAGTGAAGGTGTGTGTAGACGTAGGAATCAGTGAGTGCGTATGTAGTAACTAGTATTGGTGTGTCAATGGTTTCAAAAATTATATTCTGTATTTAACACTGGGTGAAACAGAGGTTATATTAAAATGTGAGGAGATGCATTGTATTGTCACATGAATGATATCATCAGTGATGTGGTCATTGATGTCAAATGAGATGTCATCAGTGATGTCATCAGTGATGTCATTTGAGATGTCATCAGTGATGTCATCAGTGATGTCACTGACCATGTCATGAATGATGTAATATGTGACATCATCAGCAGTGGATTGCAGGTGCGCGATATATAGTTAGTGCAACTAACTATATATGGAATTTCAATGGTTTTGTGTGAGTAAAATAAGGTTTTTTAAATGCTAATTCCTAACTATATATGGTCTATAACCTATGGTTTTTTCAGTGAATTTTCAAGGTTTTGTAAATGCTAATTCCTAACTATATATGGTCTATAACCTATGGTTTTTTCAGTGAATATATATATATTTTATATATTTTTTATTGTTCTTTCTTTCTTTAATATTTCGGTAATGGCAGTTTTTCCCCAATAATGATCCAAAACAGTAAATTCCAAAAGGATAAAAGAATACTACAGGAGAAGATGCTGAAAAAGGCATGAACAGCAGCAGTCAGGACAGTTATAGTGCAAGCAGGGCTTGGGACACCCGAATGCATGTTCAGTCTCTAGAGTGGAGAGGCAGAAGTTGAGTGTGGGGAAGATGATGGGTAAGTTGATGGTGGGCCAGACTGGAGTGATCTCTGTCTGCTATTGGGATTTTGACTCTTCAAGTAAATATTGTGCGCTGTACATATGTGCTTCAGTCTTCTTTTGTGAGAGCAGCGCAGGCTCAAGAGTTGAGAGCAAAGCCTAACACATAGCAGTAATCATGTTCTGACTGACAATAACAGTAAAGAAGAGGCAGAGAGAAAATCAATACATACAAGCAAATATGGTGCTCATTTGTTGTTTACTGCAAGTTTGGGGCAGTCTATTACGTTCTAATGGTGGGTTCGTCAAGAAATGCTCTCAAAACAACCCTTGGGAGCAGAATTTCCAAACCTGTGAACAAGGCGAGTGTATCGCCGAAACGCGTTGGGACCTTTGTTCCAGATGCCTGATTTCATGCTGTAAGTACCTGAATAAAGAATCCTTGGACCACATTTGATTTACTGTGGTAATTGACCCCGGATTTGAGTGCATCGACGTGACCTTGTAACGTTCTGTGTTTGTGGATAGAGAAGAACAGGGAGACCTCTGACCCTATGATGCACCGCAGTGAGCGTGTCCCGGTGTGTTTGGAGGACGTGAAAATGGATATATATATATATATATATATATATATACATATATATATATATATATATATATATATATATAGAGAGAGAGAGAGAGAGAGAGAGAGAAAAAACGTACGGAAAATCACCGGTTGTGATTACAATAAATAAAATATTTAATCACGTCCTCCTTGATTAGTGATGGTTATCAAAATTGACAGCATTAGAGTAGTGGACTAAGGCCACAGAGATAGGAGAATCTGTAATCCCCTATTTTGTTTAATATTTGGTTATTTATTCCTCCTTTTTCCAATTTTCTTTTTTCTTCACAACCTGCACCACTGTCACTACTGAACCGAAGAAATTGGCCACTCACATTTGGCATACTTGCTGTAAAAAAAATGTACAACTATAATGTCGCCTCAGTGATGTTGTACAATGATTCACAATCCTGCATGAAAAAGGTATCTCCTCACAAACACTCTGAATGGACATTGTCATACAGTCTTCTTGTAAAGTGATCAAATGCATTATCTTACTTGACACACACATACAACAGCATCTCACCTTTACATTGCAGAGGGAGAAACATCACCTCCTGTACAGCAGCCTGTCCCACTCTTCAATCATGAACATAAAGACATCTCAACCATTGACCAGGACACCCTCAAAGAGCTACCCAACTCCAATGGCAGCCCATCTCCGGAAGCAGGGACATTCAGCAGCGTTATGGTAGCTTCACCACTTGCACTAAGCACATAGCAGCAAGCACCTACTACCACAGCTGTCTCCCAGGACCTTGAGGACCCACATCTAACATTTCAACGCGTTGCTGTAGAGGTCCAGCAGGAGATGGCTGGTCAGGTGTGGGTGGGGTTTGATAGCCTGGCAGCTAAATAGATGGGGTACGTGGGTGTCTCAGTCCCAGTAGGGGTCACCTAGAGTCCATCACAGGCACCCACAGTCCTCTCCATGCTCTCCAGCATTCCATGGCTGACATAGTTGAAGTACAGACTCAGGGACAAGAACAACTGTCCAGTCAAAGTGGCTCCAGCAATGTCACCAAGGAGTTGTGTCACATACGAATGATCATGGAGAACATCGAGCGATGCAAGCTTCACAGTTGCCAGCCATGGCTGCATACCACAGAGATGTTTCTGGAGTCCTCAAAGCCCTAATGCTTCTCATCACAGCAGTGCTGCCTCAACCTTCAGCACAGATGACTGCTGCTGCACCTTCAACATCCACACCTCATCCCCCTGATGTGTCACTGTCTCACAGTGCCCCAGACAATCTTCCATCATGCACACGGGAGGCACATGACACATCAGAAGAAGAAGATATGGACGATTCAACAATCTTTCGAAGAAGTCAGCGGAGCTGTCATCTCTGACAAATGGACTGTATCTGCTTGGATCTGTGCCTAGCATCATGCCTGTCGTATCCTGATGTTATGGATTGCCTCTCCCATGTTTCCCTGTCCCTGGCTGCTTAGCCGGTGTGAGTGTTCTGAATGGAATGTTTGGCATGTGGGCTATGAGTGGAATGCTTGGGTGACTGAATGAGGATGACAGTTGATGGATGGGGCTGAGCAGCTAGCAAGCTGCTCCCGGTGGGGTTGCTGTGGCATTATACCTGGATTCATTCTACCTGTTTACCTGCATATCTGTTACATGAATAAACCTACGTTCACTTTATCACTCCAGCGTGGTCCCTAATTACTACAATGCCCTGGAACATCAGCTTCCACTGTTCCCTGAATCCTTCTGCAACACTCATCTTGGACATCGATATAGATTGCCATTTTTTGTGTGGTCCCAAATGACACTGCAATCACCCTGCTGACTGAACTCTGCCTGTTCCTCAACATGTCTCGAGTCATGGTCCTCCCTGGACTCTGTCTGCCTCCTCCCGGGCATGCATATAATGGTTTGTTGTTGCACAAATAACTGGCCACATCAGTCACTGCACATGTAAATAAAAACCATTGAGTCACAAAGATGTGTGTTGTCTGTGACCAATCATGTTAGAAAAGTGCCAACAATGCATGTTCATGATAGCCATTACTACTAATCAAAGAACATCTGATAAAGGGAATATGCTTAGTCTGTGTCCAGATGTGTGTTGTCTGAGACCAATCATGTTAGAAAAGTGCCAACAACGCATGTTCATGATAGCCATTACTACTAATCAAAGAACATCTGACAAAGAGAATATGCTTAGTCTGTGTCCACGATATGCAATTTGAGTGCCTGACATGTGCGACTTAAAAAATGCCCTGATCTGAGAGACAACTATGTCTCCGAGAAAGAAATTTACTACATGGCCATGATGTTGACTGATTTGGAACAATGCTCACGTCAGTGTACAGACACATGATGGGTCGTATGTATAAACCCCTATCGCCAACACAAGCTCACTATTTGTGACATTGTGGTGGTGATAGGGTAATGGCCTTAGTTACAAGGCAGTGTTAAGCCACTTAATGTGGCTTAAAGCTGCCTTGTTAAGAAGGAACCCTTCTCGCCATGGTTAGTGTCAAAGGGATGATCAGTGTGTGTTGTGGAGGGCGTTCCACCGCCACACCCATTCCTTTTGACTCAGCCCCCTATGTATAAGGGCAGTGTATACATTTTGACCATGGTAACCCTGCTATAAACATGGCAAAAACATGAGAAATACATCTTACTTCCATGTACCTGCTTTTCATGTCTGGCATGTATTTTGTATGCATAGGAAGGTGTCTCTACCTGAACATAAATGTTATGTAAAAACAATGCCATTTAGTGACTAACATGTGTGCTGCATGAAGTGAGAAAAGTACATTTTAGGATTGTCAATATGCAGGAAGAGAAACCTTCCTACACATAAACAATCATCCCCTAAATGCAGGCACTATGGTACAAGGGTGCGTGCGTTGCTGCTACACTGCTAAGTGTAGCACCAGCGCAGGTGCGAAAAGCAGGGCTGCGCAACGCCTCACTCTGTCATTTCCTCTTACATAGGCCCCGCAGTGTCTACTAACAATACGAAGGTGGCGGAATGAGCTAAAGAACGATGATGGATTCAACTCAGATCTGTGACTGGGGGTGAGTGTCTGAAAAGTTTCAGTGCTCCGTCCATCAACTCCTTGTGTTTGCTTTGTTCGCCCTAAGTTGGCAGGGTGTTATGTTACCCAGAAACCGGTCCCAGGATGCTTGTTTCTAATTCAGGGAAGACCCGGCTTGACAGTTGGGCTGCACTGTTCCCATGAGGCACAGGATCAAGACTGATTTGCATATAGCTGGGTCTGAACTGAGGTGGCAAAGTGAGCTAAAGAATGATGATGGATTCAACCCAGATCTGTGACTGGAGGTGAGTGTCTGAAATGTTTCAGTACTCCGTCCATCATCTCCTCGTGTTTACTAACAATACTTCATAAATACATACATTGAAGAATTACCCATAGTCAATGTGTTGGACAATGTGTGAAAAGATGTGTGTCGTGACATGATATATATAATATCCTGTCACCTAACACATCACATAATAAAAATAATTCTATCAAGCAGAAAGAGGAGGAATGGTGTAGGAAAGCATAGCTCGAAATCTGCTAATGGGTCCAAGGTTAGCTGTAACGCACATCAATGCATCCCTCCACAACATTCTACAAATTGTTCACACTGTTCTTCTAAATCTACAAGGCTGTGCAGAAACTTGTAATTAGGCGTCAGGAGGACTTGTGAATCAGGATTCTGTTTTCTTCAAGGTATTAGGTTAGCTGTCTGTTGCGGATTTTCTGGATGACCTTGGATGACCTTGGATGACTTGTGAATCATGATAAGCATACATACCCTGCTGCCCCACGTGGAAAGTGAAGCTGTTGTAGACTTATGTAATAAAAGATCTCAAAAAGTATCCAGACTCCATACGCACAGCATTGATACAATGCTATGCATAGCACAATACCCACCATCCATCGTGTGTAAATCTGTCCTAGCTTAAACACCACATATCATTAAATATTTGTCAGACCAATCAAAGTGACCTCAAGAACTTCCGGCCCATCTCTCTGCTCCCCTTCCTGGCCAAGGTCATCCAGAAAATCCGCAACAGACAGCTAACCTAATACCTTGAAGAAAGCAGAATCCTGGACCCTTCCCAGTCAGGGTTCCGCAGCAACCACAGCACAGAGACTGCTCTCATCGCTGCCACCGACACCGACGACATCAGGACCCTGCTGGACAACGGTGATACCGCAGCACTCATCCTCCTAGACCTCTCTGCTGCCTTAGACACCGTCTGCCACCGCACTCTACTCGCATGCCTCACGCAGCAGGGATCCGAGACCAGGCTCTGGAATGGACCACCTCCTTCCTCTCTGGGAGAACCCGGAGCATATGCCTCCCCCCATTCTGTTCCAAAGCCTCCAAGATCATCTGCAGCGTACCCCAGGGATCCTCCCTCAGCCCCACACTGTTCAACATTTACATGGCTCGTTCACACACATCGCCCGACAGCACGACCTCAACATAATCTTCTACGCCAATGACACTCAACTGATCCTCTCCCTCACCAAGAACCCATCACCGACAAAGCCAACCTCCACGAAGGAATGAAGGCCGTCGCCGACTGTATGAAGATCAGCCATCTGAAGCTGAACTCGGACAAGACGGAGGTCCTCATCCTCGGCTCCAATCCTTCAGCCTGGGATGACTCCTGGTGGCCTATGGCACTGAGGGCAGCCCCGACACCAACCGACCATGCACGCAACCTGGGAATCATCCTCGACTCAACGCTCTCAATGACCAAGCAAGTCAACGCCGTCTCTTCCTCCTGCTTCAACACCCTCAGCATGATCCGCAAGATCTACAGATGGATCCCGACAGATACAAGAAAGACAGTCACCCAGGCCCTCGTCAGCAGTAGACTCGACTATGGAAACGCCATTTACGCGGGATCCCCGACCAAGCTCATCAAATGACTATAACGCATCCAAAATGCCTCGGCACGACTGATCCTTGACATACCACTACACGGAAACATCACCAAGCACTTGAGAAACCTGCACTGGCTCCCCGTCAACAAGAGGATATCCTTCAAGCTCCTCATCCACGCACACAAAGCACTCCACAAGACCGGCCCAGCCTACCTCAACAGACAGCTCGCCTTCTACATTCCCAACCGCCAGCTATGCTCCGCCGACCTCTCACTCGCCACCGTCCCGTGCAACTGAAGAACAACCACCGGCAGGAGGATACTCAAGACCTGGTTGTCCGATCAATAGCGCCTCCCCTCCCCAGGGCCTTGAGACCCTCGTGGGTATGTAGTGCGCTTTACAAATGATTGATTGATTGATTAATTGATGTGGAATTTTTTCACCAAAACATCAATAAGTTTGTCAAAAACTAATTTGCATTGAGGTTTGTTGGTGGCCTGTCCCTTGAAGATTCTGTTATCACAATTGTAGACATCAAATATGATTGGGGGGATGCATCAGTTGTGATCCACTACCAATCCAAAAGTACCGGTCAACACACAACAAACTAATGGGAGCACAAAGCCTCAAACATTGGCAATTTATTTCTCAGAAAACACGTCTTATAAAAGTTCTATATTCATCCTAACTAATCCTACACTACACTAACCTAACTTTTACTAATCTCTAACTACACTAAACTAACTAGCTTACCTAAGACTATGCACAGAACAACATATCTTAAACATTAACCCACCACCCCCCTTATGGCATATTGTTTACGGCACAAAGACACCTTATCCTGTACATCAACAAACTAAACATACATACTAAAATATATTTATTTATAAATATATATATATATATATTATTTTTTATTAACTAGTCAAAAAACACATCAACCACCCCACTCAAAGGAAACAGAAACTTAAACAAAAGTACTATGAAGATAAAATCCTATATTTAAAAGCTACCTACATCTAACACTATATTATCCCTACACTAAATTCACACTTACACTAACTAACTACTAAATATGTCAACAGATGCACAATCGGGCGCGCAGCGGACGCATGTGAGGAAGTGTATACTCTTTGCTCCGACCTTTTTTGAGCTGACAATATGATTAGTACTGCCGCAAAATATACGCACTGAAATCTTTTAAGTCATTTAATTATTTTTTACTGTTCTTGTTGTGTTTACCTTACCTTTTTTAGTTTGCCGGTTGTACTCCCCGTTCCACCACGGGCTCTTTGGTCCCGATTGTTGTGGAGGGAGACAACTTCCGGTTATGGTGAGGTTGGCGTTCTAGTTGCCTCCTCACCCCCCTTTAAAAACAGATGCACAATTGGGCGCGGGCGCAACGGTGGCGTGCCGAAGGCGCACCAAAGACAAGCCCGTCTGCGCCCGTCTGCGCCAAGATCGCGCCAGAAATGCTGCTCCTTTCATACCTTATCAGGGTTCCTTAACCTATTCTAGAGAGGAACTTCTGAACCTACGCCCGATAAGGCTTCCTTGCCTCCATACTATCGACCCTGAGCTGTTAATAGATAAGAAATGTTTTATATGTACTCAGTGCAGTAGGTTGATTAATAATGCTGTTTTGGCGTCTGCCACGCATAATCTTAACCATGACTGCACACTGAGGGGCTATCTTATTAACACTAGATCCTTGATCAAGAATAGATTTGCTTTTGAACACTTTGTGTCCCTCAGGAACCCAGATTGGGTTTTTAATACCGAAACCTGGGTGTCGGACTCCTGAGGGCCAGATCTGGTTGAGGCTATTCCGACTGGCTATCAGCTTGCCAGATGTGACAGGATTGACCGAAAGGGCAGAGGCCTAGCTGACCTTTATAAAGACGGCCTGGTCTGCCGCATTCAGCAGCTTTCTGCCCCCTCGAACCCCCTTGAAGCTTTGTATTTTTCTATTAATTTCCTTCCCACAGAAAGTTTTCCTGGCATTCTTTGTTATAGGCCCCCGGGATCCAGGATAGCCTTTGGTCAGAAATTTAGTAACCTTGTGGAACCTTTCCTCGCTAGATTGAATTTTACTTTTCTTGGCGATTTTATCTTTCATTTAGATAATGCTCTTTGTAGGGATACTCAATCCCTTATTGAAACCTTTAACGGCGGGGGTTGCCCCCAATTGGTTAGAAGCCCCTCACATGCGGTGGGTCACATTCTTGATGGGATCTTCTCCAATGACCATCGAGTTACTATGGGAGACCCTGTTCCTCTGACATGGTCGGATCATTTTGCAGTACCTTTTCATTTATGCACTGGTCCATCCAGTAATGTTATTGTTTCCTACCTGGCCCTTGAAGTTGCAAATATAGGACACTCCACCTCCGCATTTACAGCAGTGGAGGAACCGGAGGTCTCTGTGTCTTTTCCCGCGCTTTTGTCTTTTCCATTACTAGCGCCCGAAGACACGGACAGACTGCTGGAAGGTGTTAAGTCAGGCTCACCTTTAGACGCCTGCCCTCTCAAGATAACAAAACGGTGTCGAGATGTCATCATACCACACCTCTCAGCGGTTCTTAATCGGGCCATTCTTGATGGACAGTTTCCGTTGTCCTGGAAGACGGCAGTGGTAAAGCCATTGCTGAAGAAGCCCTCTCTCGATCCGACGGAGCTTAAGAATTATCGCCCGATATCACTGCTCCCGGTGCCAGCCAAGATTCTTGAAAGGCACCTCAACTCTTTTCTTTCTTCCTATCTGAATGATCATTGATTGCTAGATGACTCTCAGCACGGCTTTAGAGCCCTACATAGTACGGAAACCGCCCTCACCGTGGTTTTTAATAATATCTGTATCCAGGTGGATGCAGGCCATACTACCTTGCTCATCCTCCTTGATCTTACAGCTGCCTTCGATACCCTGTCCCCTGTGACGCTAGTAGAGGGCCTCAGGGAGATAGGGATCGGGGGCTCAGCGCTGGAGCTTCTTTCTTCCTTTCTTAACGACCGGAATCAGATGGTGAATCTTGGGCCTTTTTTCTCTGCTCCCAAGACCATGGTTTGTGGCGTGCCACAGGGCTCTTCCCTGAGCCCGACGCTTTTTAACATTTATGTAGCCCCGCTCGCTAAAATTGTGAGATCGTTTGGTTTGGAGGTACTATCTTACGCAGATGATACGCAAATTATGGTATCAATTACTCATAACATCAGAGATGCGTCTTCCAATTTCAGGCTCTGCATGGAAGCAGAGGCACCCTGGACGAGCTTAAACTTCCTTAAACTAAACGGTGAGAAGAATAAAGTGTTGATTTTTGGCAGTAGTCCTGATATCTGGTCCGGCGATTGGTGGCCTGACTTGTTGGGAACCTGTCCTTACCCTGTCCCAGTTGGAAAGAATCTTGGCATCATGGTGGGCTACTCTCTCAGCATGAGTCGACACGTGAGCAGGCCAGTCTCCACCTGTTTCGGGATCATTACAACTTTAAAGAAAATTTCATCTTATCTTTCATTGGATTCCCGTAAACAGGCTGTGGCCGCACTTATGACATCCAGATTGGATTATTGTAATGACCTCTATTTGGGTATTAACAGAGGTCTGATTCAGTGGCTGCAACTGTTTCAGAATGCAGGTGCCAGGTTTATGTTGAACCTACCTAAGTTTCATTCTATCTCTTCCACCCTTGTGACGTTGCATTGGCTGACCATAGGATTCGTTTTTAAAAACTTATGCCTAGTCCATAAGGCTCTTTTTGGGTCTGGTCCAGAGGGTATAAAGACCCTCTTACATCACTATATTCCCTCTAGGAATCTTAGGTCAGCAGATAAGAACCTGCTCATAGTGCCAAGGTTCAGTAAGGTCAGATGGGGAGGTCGAGCTTTTTCTGTGGTTGGTCCAAACTCTGGAACTCCCTTCCCCGAGATCTGACCTGTCTTTCTTCTCATTTACTCTTTTGCTGGGCCCTGAAGACGTGGTTCTTCACTCAGTCTGCAGCATAACTTTCTCTGTTTCCATCTCACATAGTCCGCTTTAGCCACTTGATGCCCTTGGGCTAAGTTCGCACTCTATAAGACCCAATTTCAGGATGATAAATAGGAGGGGGTAACCATGGGACTGGACAGGGTGGGAAACCAAATGTGCATCGTCCATCAATAAGGGAGCCCCGGGGCCCTTTAATGTCCATGAGGAGGCCCTTAATGTCATCCTGGTCCCGTTCAAGTCGTGCAACTCTTATGTTCAGACTGAACATCAACCTCCTCTCCCTTCTGGTGAGGACAGACCTTTCACAGTGTGCATGAGCTCTGGAGGATGTCCCTGCTTGAGCACTCTGTGAGTGGGGAAGAGTCATGTGTGAGGATGTGGGTGCTGAAAGTGGAGCAGCCCCTGATCCAGCCTGGATAGCAGACCTTCTCCTGTGAGTAGGCTGATGAGTTCCCGATGGTCCAGGGATTTGCTGGTTCTGGCTCTGCTGTGTTGATGATGCAGCAGTGTAGTGTGTTTCTTTCCAGCAATCATTGCACTGTCCAGGATCAACTTCCATATGCCTGCAGCCCTTTCATCCTGGTACTTCTTGGCCATTGCCCTGTAGGGCTTAGCCACAAGCCTGATATGTTGATAACATTCCTTTTGCAGGAAGAACTGACGCAGCTCCTCCGGGGACATGTTATCTGAAAAAATGAAATGATAATTGTCATGTTTCCTGACTCCAATAACATGCTGACATAATGCATATTTGCCACACGTATGGAAAATTAGTCAAGTTTTCGTGAACATCATCAAAAACAACATACACATAGACACATGACCTGATGAATCATAAACACATCAAAACCGAATTGGATGGTCATGACAGGGAAACATCCTTTACCCTGTATGCTTTACCCCGCAGTGCCATTGCCCTGCCGTTTTTACCCTGCAAAATGTATTAAAATACAGGGCTGTACAACGCAAACCATTACAACGCATTCCCCATTACAACGCAACATTGGAGTTTGAATACGAAATGGCGTTGTAATGGGAAATGCTTTATAATAGTTTGCGGTGTACAGCCCTGCGTTGTAAAACATTTTGCGGTGTAAAATCTGCAGTGCAATGGCACTGTGAGTAACACTCATGGGGTAAAGTGTCCTATTTATCATGATAACATGATTAGTAATGTGCTTGGACAGGGTAGGCACAGGGTGCAGTGACAACAATTCATAGATATCTGTTTGCAATTTGGCCTTACTAATTAACAGCAATCAAGGACAATAGAGGCAGTACAGTAAGTATGTAGTATGACAGGCCCATGGAAGACCCTGCCATTCCAACTAAACAAACACAGTAGGCTGCACAGTCTGCGATCAATTCTGGTGACTATTCACAACAGTGGTAGTCATGCAATACATTTGAGCAAATATCAAAACAATGTATGAGGGAGCCCTTGGAGGTGTCACCTCAGGTACACAACCAGATTAGATCATGTACACAGGTTATTGTCAATTTGTGGGACAATGCTAAAAGATTGACAGGCATGTAAGGAGAGAGGGCATATGTTGCAGGCAGCCGTGCATACAAGTATTAACCATCTCTGAACATTCATGTGCCATGAACCAATGGGACAGCAAAGATGCTACATGTCAACCACACAATTTTATGCACTGTTCATAGCACAGTGGCAGTGTGAACACAATAATGGTATTGCTAAGGCAAACACCCTCGCCCAAAGGTGCTCTGTTGTCTGGTCTGAGCACACCCTCGCCCAAAGGTGCTCTGTTGTCTGGTCTGAGCACATGTTAGTCAATGTTATGCAAAGATCACCCCCATGCCCCTGATCCATCAGTGAACTGAACAGTATTTCATGTGTGACACATCGAGATGCCCAAATAGTAACATGTGAAATGGCAGCAGCGTTGAGCATGTCAGCATAAACAGCATGTTTCCAACATTTTTCGCACACAGTATGAAAAACAGTCACTACACATAATTGTAGGTGACCATGTGTGAATGGTACTGTGTTGTGATGGAGGCTCTAAGCAGTGTACCAATGTCCAACACTCATCAAATAAATGCGGTCTGCAATGATGCCTGTTTTGAGGTTGTCCTGCCCTGATTTCAAAATGCAGGCTTCCACACCGACTCCGCATTAGTCTGTCCAAGATATGTTGTGAGTACAAGATTTCCTATTGGCTACATAGGCTTGCTTATTTGACTCAGCATTGAATTGATTGGACTTATTCATCATCAAATGCACAAGTATAATTCATGTATTGACAATCTATTCACCAATTGTGTGACTGTTCCTGCAAAACTTGTTGATGTTCCATCATGTCATTCATCCCTCTGTGACACATACTCATGGGGGGTTATGTACAAGGAAGTGGCTGAGAGATGTGTTGTCCTTCCTGGCTTAATGCCTCTCGCCGCCACATCTTAAATGCAAGCATGCACCCCATTGACAAGAATGTGGTGCAGCCTTGTGTTTAACCGTTCGATGGGGGTAACATTAGCAAGTTAGAGCCAACACAAGAACCATTGCACCATGGTGCTACGGGGGCTGCGTGCAGTGGAGTATTGTTCATGTGTGGGAAGGTGCACCAAAATGCACATACACAATCCTGAAATGCTATAATGTCACTTTCATGTGTGCGACTTCATGCAGTACACATGTAGGTGACAAATGGGCATATTCATTAAAGTTTTTTTATGTACAGGAAGAGACATCTTCCTGTAAATGAAGAAAAAATGTCAATTTTTCATTTTCCAGGTGTGCTGTACAAGGCAGCACACATGGAAGGAGACTGATACGAGTAGATACAATGCATTACGTGGCTTAATGCTGACTTAATGTGCACCCACCATTGCAACCACTGAGTAGAAGAAAGTGACGGTGTGGTGGCCATAGGGGCTTGTGCATATGCCCCACTGTCTTGTGGTGACACAGTTGATGCCATGGGGGACAATACCATATGGTGACTATAATGCATTTAGTTATTTCACAATAAGTTTATATGTGATTATCTGTCAATAGTTCATGTCTGAATGACACATCACTTTGTATAATAATAATCAACAACAGTTGTGACATGTTCATTTCGACAATTTGTCACCAGAACTAACTTACAATGTCAACTGTGCACCCAAAACATATTGTAACACACAATATAACATCAGCTCATTGCAGACATGCATGTCTTTTCATGTGACGTTGTGTGCACAAGAACAGACCCACAATATGTAATGTTTGGACTAGCATTTTAGGTAATGTTGTCAATGGAGATTGTCATTGCACACTGAGCAGAGACCATGTAATGGCCAGCAATGCAGGAAAAGCATACACATATCTAGTCAAAATTAATCCATGAGTGCTGTACTACAGACTGTCATCAATGTCCCCCTCTGTGTCCACAAATATTCATACACTCCAATGTGAATGTGCAGCCATATCTGTGCATCACATGCGGATCTGCTCATTTCATATACAAGTTGTGACTGCCTGTTGATCCAGTCCATATGTGTTGCAAGAGCATCAGCCTCGCAACACCATCGCAGCAATGTGTGATGTTAGAGGCTCGCATGTAGTGACACATACTACCAATGCCAACCATGTGATCTGCTTGCAGATGTAGCCATTCAAGGTAAAACATATGTTGCATCCTATCATCAACACATGTTGGTGATCACTTTGTTAGATGTCATATTCACATGGATGATTGATGTATGATCCACTGCTATAAGTGATAGGTGTGTTGCACATATTATGATTTTACTTTCACTTGACAGATATGTGTAATTGTGAAATGATGAAACAAGCATACAGGACTTTGGTGTGGTGATATTTTATTGTACTGAGTTACGATATTTAGGAAGAATATACATGTGATGTGATATATGGTCCTGTAATTAGGTACAAAATTGAAGGTTTTTTGTTCTCTTCTTGCTGTTCCAGCAGCAGAGGCTGGTGTGTGTCTCGCATTTGCCTCTTCATCCAGGCCATCGGGTGGGTTGTCCTGATCCTTCTGCTCTTCATTCAATTGCATGTTTGTGTGTACACATATATTGTGCAGAATGCAACAGGCCATTATGATCTTGAACACGAGTTCAGAACTGTACAGGAGCCAGCCCCCCCGATATATCAAGGCACTGACCTGGATTTGAGTACTCCAAATGTCCGTTCAACTATGCCCCTTGTGCGTCCCAGTGCAACGTTGTAGTCTCTCTGGGCCTGTGTGCGTGTCACTCTGAGGGGCGTCATCAGCCATGGCCTGAGCGCAAATCCTTGATCACCTGAGACAGATTGAAGAGATATGTGACCATTAGTACATGTGCCTGCTGTGTTTGCAGAGTACCTTCTTAGGTGTGTGTGCATTGTGCCAGTTTGTACTTTCTGGTGTGACATGTTGATTTTGCTACACTTTACCAGCATCATTGAAACTGACCTGCCTGTACTTGAGAGACTACACATCACCATGTTGTCATTGTCCGTAAACTATGTATTGACTCCATGTTGTGACTGTCAGGATGTAAGGGCCAATGTAAATGAACATGGGTGGTTATTTACAGGCACATTGTACAAACCTGACTTCTCCTGAGCGTACATTGTTGAGGGTGCACCATTTGCACATGTGCCATGTTAGGCATCAACCTTGAGTTTTTGATGACTACTATGTTTGGACATCATCAGGGAACCTCATTGTTAGTCAATGTGCTGAGGGTGACTGAGACTCTACATCTTGTTTGCTTGAGATTGGAATGATTGGGTTCTCTTTACATCAACCTTGCCACTAATGTGGGACAGAGTCTAGTTGACAGTGGCACTGCTACATGGTGCACTTGACTTGCTGGGAAAATTATGGACAACACACATTTGTATTGGCGTACTTGTGCATGGTTTGACTTGGACTCTGCATGTATGCATGTTTGGTACAACATGTCAATGCACACATGTGTTTATCTGTTCACATACAACACATATTCTGGATTTGGAATTTGGCCCTTAGAATGCTACACCTCATCAGGGGAAACATGTGTGTGTATGACATGTGTTGAGGATGTAATTTGTATAGTTTGTATGCTCTTCCTATGCATGCTCCATTCAGCAACAACACAGACTGATGTACAAAACAACTTTTGATTAATTTGTGGTCAGTTGGCACATACGCAAATGGTGAACCCTTCATTCGGCACTACTTGCAGAGCCATGATGCATGTACACCCACTACATGGGGCATGGCAAATGGTGTTTTTGCTTGTCAGCAAATTGTGCACTTTCACAAGTGAGGGCAGGGTGATCTGTTGTCTATTTGTATATATGGTGTATGTTGTTGTATTCAACATGTATGTGGTACAGCAGTATCATATGTTCTGTGTCATGTACTGCATTGGATGATTGAAATTTGTGTCTGATGTGTTCTGCAAAGTCTATAATTCAAGAATGCCATAGTGGTTTGTATAAAATGTTCATGGCTCTTCCCTTGTTGGGCTGTGTTCCGCATGTCTTGATTGATTTGCAGTGTTTGGTTGTGTGCATTGTTTGGACCTGTTCCAAGGTATGTTGTATTACATTTTCTACCTGTGCAATATCTCATATTTGAGCTACGTGTTTTTGTACTTGAGGTGTGTGATTTGTGGTGTGTTCAGTCTGTACTTACTAACAAGCAGTCAATTTCTATAAGTGCCATTCTCAAACCGCTGGTTGATGACCGATTGGCAAAATATATATGAGTCATGCACACTCCCAGGGAACTTGGCAACGACATTGATGAACAGGCCCAGGTGGTCCACAATTGCCTGAATGTTAATGGAGTGTGTGTGCTTCCTGTTCCTGTATATGTGTGCAGTGTCCGCAGGAGGCATAAGTAGGACATGGGTGCAGTCAATGGCCCTCAACACATACGGAAAACCAGCAATGTCATAGAAGCCTTGTTTGTTCTCCATTTGTTCCTGTGCAGTGTTGTGGAAGTGTAGATGCTTTGGCGTCAGACTGATGATGGCATCCAAAAACATTGGGTAGTAACCTGGGGAAGGATGACTCTGAGACTCCACATACTTTGGAAGTGGTTGGTTGGAAGGTACCAGAGGCCAATATGTGCAGCACTGCAACTAGCTTTGTCTGCGGACGGATGTTTGTGCAGCACTGGTATCTTGCTTGCAGCTTTAGTGCTATCTGTGTGAGCATGTGAAAGATGGAGTTCCTCTTGAGCCTGTAGTGTGCTATCATGTCCGCTGGCTGTAGGTCCATCAGGGTGAAGTGTTGGCGGTAGACCCACTCTCTTCTTTGGCGCTGCCTCTGTGGTGGTCCTGGTGGCCGTGGCAATGGTGGTTGTGGTATTCTTGGGGCTCCAATCTGTAGGAGTAGTACCTCCATAGCATCATTTGGTGTGCAAATGAGGTTCTGGGTTTTTCTCCCTTATAGTCTATTTTTCTTTGCTCTATTTTTTAGACCAGCTTTCTTCTGGTCGTAAAAAAAGCCTCTAACTGGCGTTGGCGGCATTTTAATGACTATCACCAGACAGAGGTTAATTGTAAATTTTGCCAAGTGGGCCTAGCTGCAGTTTTTTTCCCGGGAACACATTGCATATCATTCTTGTTAAGTCCTGCTAACAGAATTGACGATCTGGAAATCGCACGTTTACAAAGGAAAAGTGCAGCTAACTGCGATTAGCGGCAACTTGTAAATACAGCAATAGAAAAAGGCACCATAGCTTCAGAAAATTGACACTACAGCGGCGTTAACTCATTGTAAATATGCCCGAATGTGTTTAACACACAAACCAGAAGGTGTGGTTCTGGCGCATAATGGAGTACATTGAATATTACAGAAATTTCAACACACATAAGACTTTGACACTTGCGACGAGACCCGAGAATCATAAGCCAACAATTAGACTGAAGCATAAGAAAAACAAAGACAGACATCGTACAGACCTGCAACCAAATCAACTTGAGAACTATAACATCAGAAGCTTCAACTAAATGTGGTTAGTGTCTTTACTACCTAAGCCTACTGCTATCCTTTCTGAATAACAATACTGATGACGTTGGCTACCCATTAACATCTGTGGTGAACAACAAGGAACAGTGAATGTGAAATGGACATCCTGCTGAAAAATATGATACAATACCATGCATCCTTAAATAAAAATTCTCAAAAAGTCTCCCTTGCTGCATGTGAAATATCTGTGACCTTGAAGGACTAGTTTGGGTGTATATCTACACCAGTAAACTGCAGGACTAGAGGCATTGAGAGAAGGAGAAATTAATTTGCATCCACTTGCTCCAAATTTCTTGAACGAAACCTGGAAGAATAAAGCACAACTTACACTAAAATTGCAGAACGTTCACTATTTCCATTCTAGAATATAATTGGGTTGCAAGGGTTTGACATCACCACTGAAGAACACTGTAAATCCATTGGTATACTTGTAAACGGCATTAACATCAAGATCACTGTTAGCATCCTAGTTCCTGTTACTTACATTTTAAGATAATTCACCCAAACTCTACCACTACTGTATAGCACTCCTGTCTAGGTAGCCGGGAGTCCACATCATTTTTGTTCTTAAATCCATATAATTCCTCTTAGTTGCACTATTCCAACCTGTGTGTAGCTGTATTTCATACCACCATCTCCTGTGCTTTCCATAGTTATTCCTACTGGCCCTCACACCTTTTTTTCTCGCCCTCTCATGTGCCTTAAACCATTCTGAAGTGGCCAAAGAGTTGCATGTCAGTACTAAATATACAACTGCAATTTCCGAGTTTATGAATGAGACCTCTGTATCGAAGATACCCCACAATTCAGGACATTTGGACACATATTGAGAAATGTGCTAATTATTCATGTGTAATACATGACATACATATTTTTGATGAAGAACATTCATTTAATATCCCTTAAAGCCTAGCAACAGTTTACTGCAGGCATATGAACGTCTCCTCTAACCATATCAGGCCTTTCTGTTAGACCGATCTAACCCACATCCCCTGCACAATTGGCTGAAGAATTCATACTCACACATTGTATAAACAACACCAAGACTGTGCTCGGGTACCACATCATACTTATGTATCCAGATTACCAAATGGGATGATTCATATTATACTATGAAATTTATTGCATGGCCTTGAAATGTACCTATGGGGCCTCAATTGTCATCCTTAACTTTCCTTAAAGTACATGATCGTTGGGCAACAGAATGTGTAATCATATTCCTGCTGGCCAATCTCACCAAACGTTCTGACATAAACATACCCTAGTACCTTACAGTATTGCAGTGTGATGTATTCCTATAGGTTCTGTATCGATCCCCCTATTCCTGACCCTATTCTGGTTAACAAACTAACAAGTTAACTAGCAGCCATCCCATGAGGCAGAAAACCCCCATGATGCAGGAACCGTTATCTGATAAAGCCACACTACGGCACAGGAGCGTGTTATCTGATTAGGTCATAACGCTTGCCATCTAATTAGACAAGCGATATTCCTCCAGCCCCTGATAAGGCATACGGAGTTCTCATAACAAATCAAACCTATGACACCTTGGGAAAAACCCTGCGGCCATTGTTTTGATTTCACCGAGAACTTCAGCAAAAGAATGTGCTAACGACCTGGTCGTATGACATCCTTATTGACGTATCTATGTCCATCCTTACGTCAATCTCGGCACCTTAAAGGTATAAATATTACCGATATTGCCCTATGCAAACACACGCGGTGGTGACGAGGACGGAGCAGCCAGACTTGCTGAAGCCCAGAGCAGAGCAGACCCCGCTGGCGCAGCCCCGCCTTTCCTGACGCGCTGAGAACGAGACGCTGCCTTTCTCCTGCCGAGAAATCCAGCTCCGGCGCTTCCGGGTAGCCCTCGCAGGCAGCCTGGAATATCGAGACGAGAGATATCATTCCTCATCCATCCTAGATTCCAGGTACAGAACTGAATAACCCCTCACAGAGAATTCTTTAGTCATTCACTTGGCAAAACAAACTTAACTTAAACTGTAACTTTCTATTCCCGCCCACGTATTAGACTTAGGTCAGGTACACGGGGTATGCTTAGCTAGAAACACCAGTTGAGTACGATTAGTCAAATGTATATGTGTATGTAATATATTTTATTAATTTTAAACCTTCATATGGCTTAGAAACCATATCAATGTTTTTACAGTATTATTTTATACTTCTGCTTTTAATGTATGCACTTTACTTAATCATAAGTATTGCAATAATATCGATCCATTTCTCTTGTACGAGAAAAGAGACTGATCAATAAATAACATCTTTTATTGAACACGCCCGTCTCTTCCTTTTCTCTACAATCTGATGAGACTAAGAATGCACGTACTGACTGAGTAAAATAAATTTACTTTTGTTTTCACACGACTCTCGAGATACACTCTTGATTAGGGGAGAGCAAAGTTGTCATGTTCTATGGTTGTCAGAAACTAAATCCCTTCTTGTCTATCCAGGGAGGTTCAACTCCTCCTTGACTATTCGAGAAAGTTTCTAGTGAACTCTGAGCTAGCTGGCAAACCCAAAACTTTAAGTCTAATATCGACAGTAGTAGACCTAGTTAACGTCTGGTCTAGGCCTATACTATTGAAGGTATTATTCCAATGCGCAGAGCCTATTGGGATAATAGGAACTACACTACATGGCGCCCAACGCGTTTGGAAGGGCGATAAAACTAACGTAAGACATTTAGAGTAACTCAGTCGTGCTTTCTCACTCAGACCCCTTTCTCCCATAAATACTCCAAAGACGTCTGGAGTGGGTAAAAGGTAATATCCGCCAAACCTCGCAGGAGGAAACTCCTATGTATGGTACTTGGTTTAGTCAACGTTGAAGGATACACCGTTCCAAAATATTGTGCATCTAATCTTTGTTTCCATAAGAAACCTGATCTGCAAACAAACAAAGTAACCATCCTGTCGGTAAAATGGCAGACAGTGATGATGAAAGAGAGGCAGTTAGATTAGCAACTGAACTCGCAGCAGCTGATGCTGCACTGCTAGACGCAGACCAGGATATAATACTCATCCCGGTCATTAAAAGGAAATCTATAACCTTAAAACTTATAGAAAATGGACTGACACCTAGAGGTGGTACAGTCATATTCGTAATTGAGGCACACGAATATCGGCAGACAGAGGTATACTATTCATGGATACATTTTCCAGCAGCAAATGCTGTAACAAAGTACTTCCACTATTACAAAACAGAGGAACCTCCTGGAGAGTACACTCCTTTCGAGGAGGTGGAAGTACCACTTAAATTTCAAGAGCATTTGCTCTTATTTAATGGCGCCCTAAAACATAATAATCACATCACCAGGCTCGGTCGCTTAGGGAGACCAGGAGCAACGTGGCCGGTCCTAGCCGGATACACACCACATCCAGACATCAATGGGATGTCTCAAGCAGAGCTGTTAACACAGTTAAAACAATTAATAAAACTACATAGACAATTATTCCAATATGTGATGCGGACTTCAACAATTCAACCAGCAATTAAAATTCCACAACTGACCCCTCACCGTGGGAACACAAATAAAATTACACCACAGAACATACAATCCTGCCTAGGTAAAGTACCAGCTAAACGGGAACAAATACCATTCTGGTTAGCACAAAAAATCACCCAAATAGAGGCTGTGTTTCCAGACCCCACCCCGTTAGAAAAACACAGGATTCTGACTATCTGTCTTCCAATGGGAATCGCACCACACATTGAGGACTGTGACACTTGGGGTACAGTCTTTGCTTCCATCTACACAAAAACGCACGGTGTTCCATCCATTTCGGTAATACCAGATGTGCTAAAACAAATTCAAGACGAATATGGTCCAGAGCCCGCTTTAACTCTTGGTATGAAATTACTTAAAGACTTCAAGCAGGTCTCGGCTATATTATTAGCCAACATAAAGGGAGAAGCAGCAAACGTGGCGATTCGCCAGAGGTTAAAAGAGACAGATATAGCAGACCAACCAGCTGAAATTGCCAGAATCATAGAAAAATCCTATGAGGAACTAGGTAGAGATAGTTTAGGTGGAATACCAGTAAAACCACAACTGATTGAAAGTCCTGAAAAAATATTTTTTAATAATAATTCAACATCACAAAAAAAGAGCTGGGATGGAAACAAACAATCCAATCCTAAAGAAAAGAAATTCCAGTCCAGAGGAAGGTCTCCTCGGCGGAGAGAAAAATCTCCGAACCAGAGACACAGGTCACCCCAAAGTGACCCCTCTGGGAAAAGATATAACCTTAGAAATAGGGATAATATTAAGAAGCCTGATAGATATCAAGACATTGATACACGTCCCTCTCAATCTTTTCAGACTTCCTCACAGAAATCGGAAAGAAGAGGACGATCAGAACAAAGAGAAGAGCACGCCAAGTCCAAAGACAAGGAACCTGCTCATCTAAAAAAGAAATTACAATTTCCAAAAAAGAAGGTAGCCAGTATCAAGGTAGTTAACAATGCCGAGAATACTGAGGACACAACTGAAAAACGGAGAATGGGCTCAGACAATGCTAGACAGCGCAGCAGAAGTGAGCATAGCTCGCAAAGTCCTTATGAATCATCTGGAGACAGTGGACACGAATGAATATCTTCAAGTGGAAACTGCAGACACCAGAGTTAGCAAACCTCACAAAATATATGAAATAACTTTACGTATAGAGGGGGATAAGACTAGACAAATAAGGGGACTATTTTGGGATAATCTCTCCAAGGGCTATGACATCCTTCTAGCTGAAAAAGACTGGCCACCAGAGTTTGTCAGGGAGTGCCCTCATGGCGAAGAAATAATTATGCCTGCCTTCTCAAATCACATCCCAATTCATAAAAAATACACACTTGCTAGAAAGTGGGCAGTAGCCCTAGCTCCTGCTTTATATAAAAATCACGTAGGATGGGATGAGGACTCTCCTCCTCACAAAATTCAGTTAAAATCTCAACCTACTGCACAAAGGCAGTACCCAATTAAGCAAGAAGCTAAAAAACAGGTAAAAGAAATCCTAGATCAATTAGAATACCAGGGGGTGATTGAAACTTGCACCTCACAAATGAACAACCCTTTGTTTCCGGTCTCCAAACCAGACAATTCATATCGTCTAGTTTTGGATTACCAACACCTTAACTCATGTTGCATAACTTTTGCAGTACAAAACTCGCATAGTGCTGCACTAATGAATAACATAGTGCGCAAAAAATACAAAACAACATTAGACATCTCTAATGGATTCTTTTGTCAAAACATAGCACCAGAGAGCAGATATTTGTCTGCATTCTCAATAAATGGCACTCAGAAACAATTCTGTCGGTTAGCCCAGGGGTACAAGAATAGCCCAGGGGTATTCTCAGCGAGAGTAACAGAATTACTACAAACATATGATGACGAAGCATTATCATATGTCGACGACATATACTTAACAGATGATGACTTGGATACTCACTTGAAGAGAGTGAACACCATAATACTTGGGTTCGCAGCAGAGGGTTACAAATTCAACTTTAAAAAATCTAGAATTGCCCATCTAACAGTCCTGTTCTTAGGATACGAATTATCAAGTGAAGGCAAAAGCCTGGCTGACAATTTCCTAGAGAAATGTGCCGTACTCCAAGCACCTAGAACACTAAAAAACCTACAGTCAATTCTAGGCTTCCTAAATTTTGGAAGAACATACATTGCAAATTACGCAGAAAGGGTCAAACCCCTTTATGATCTAATAAAACCAGATTTTAAAAGAACCAATTGGACTCAAATACACACAGAAATTTTGAGATCCTTACAAACAGACATGTTAATTAAAACAAAATTAGAAACACGTGATAACACACGCAATCTTGTGATTCGAGTCATCCCAGGAAGATGCGGATTCACATACCTGACCTCTAATGAGGGAGAAAAGGTACCAATTGCATTCAAATCACACTTGTACACAGAAGCTGAAAAGAAATTCAGCATTAAAGAAAACATTGTTCATGCAGTTCAAACCGTAATAGCTAGAGAAAAAGATCAAGCGGACGGTAGACACATCACAGTCAGAACAGCGGAATCAGCCTTTGAGGCATTAACAACACCATGTAATTTACCAACAACAACATTGAATCCGGAATGGATACAATGGGTGAATTTAATTACAACGGACAAAGTATACTACTACTTTGATCCAGAACTAAAGGAATTGAAAAATGTAGAATATGAAATAACATTCCCTCTGCCAATCGACATTCTGCCCTTACGACAATACGCTTGTGTAATCTATACAGACGGACATGCCCAACCCTCCGTTTGGGGAGAACAAGCATACAACCCCACATGTGAGATTACAAAAGAAGTGTGGCGCGGAGGTAAGCTAAGACCTCTATCAACAAAAACACACTCAGTAGAAACTAATTCAGAACAACAGACTGAAATAATAGCATTGAAAATGGCGCTAGATAATGCGGATCGTGAATTCCCGACACTTATAGTGTCCGATTCATATTACTGCGTCAAATCATATAACAAGGATTTGCAGACATGGATTCAAAACGGTTACAAAGATGACACAGGTGCAACAATAAAGCAGAAACTGCTCTGGGAACAAATAGCTCTTTTACAAAAAGAACTACCAAAGACTCACGTGACACACTCACTGAGTCATCAGCGTGATGGCGTTCACGTTGCAGGGAATTCATTGGCTGAAACAGCCACAGCGGTAGCAAATAAATCGGCTTCCGTAGTTCGAAAAAAGCGTACAGTGAAGTATATTGACGGTGAAACAGTGCTGGCGGTGAAAACGTCATCAAAAGGCGACTGCTCAGCGCTACCGATCAACTATCCACTCAATTATACATACATAATCGATGCAAACTCTGTCCCTTTTGCTCGAATCCCTGGAGTGGGGGATAGAGTGATTCCAAACATGGACAGGAGAAACTTGTTAATCGCAGACGCACATATGGGCGAGGGTCTCAGACACCTCAAACTAAAAGATTCTCTGGAAGAATTACAATCAAGGTACTGGTGGCCAGGCATGAGCCTGCATCACACCATGTTTGTAAAAAAGTGCCCAAACTGCAACAGGAATCGCAGTGGTGAGAGAAACGGTGTAATACCGTGTCGCTTCACTGCAGAAAAGATCAACAGTAAAAAGCAAAGCGTACGATTAACATATACAGGCTAGTTTCCACTTATAATGTAGATCGCCAGCACTCGGCTGACGTCTGGACTGTTATACAAAGATTTGCGAGTCTAAATGGCATATACGCTAAGAGCATGCTACGTTTGACCATTGTTTTCACTCAAGCCCTCCAGCCTGAGGGGAAACATGGCCAAATGAGCATAGCACAGCGGGAATCTTCTCACTTCCTTCCTGAGGGATACGGGATGGTGTAAAGAAAAAACCAAGGCATAAAGCAATCTATAATGGAAAGGATATTAGGTTCGGGAGCTGGGTCGGTCAAACATCTAATAAGTGTCCAACATAGTCTAAATAACTTGCCAAGAAATTCTCTGAAGGGATTCAGTCCGTACGAATTATTATTTGGAACTAGGATGTTAATCTCTGACCTTGACAGTCAGACTTCAGTGGTAAAGGAAAAAAGCTTTGATATCAAAGATCGTTTGGCTATTTTACAGGACTTAAACGAAACAAGAAAAGACCTGAGCAACATAAAGTTGAAACAGCAGCCAACAACCACTGAAGAACCACCACCTGTCCCAGCAAGACCTGTCTGGATTCCAAAAGTCGGGGATCTAGTCAGAGAAAAGATCGCGGTAAAGAAGGAATTTGGGCCTTCTTACAGAAAAGCAGTTCCTGTCTTGTCTATCAACGGGACAAGATCAGTTGTACTACCGCCGCTTGCTGGTAAAAAGGAGAACCGAGTTGTATCCATCGACCTGGTAAAACCACAATCATGTGGCCGATAACAAACAGTAGGCCAAGTGGACTCCCCATGAGTAGCAGAACACCAAGGTTTGCTACCAGTACAGAGGTCCTAACAAAGAGGCTAATCACATTCGAAAAGCCTACAGAAGAACAACAAGGACTATGCAACAAGGCAATGGAACTTAGACCTCTGAAAACCCAAATAAAAACATTTAGCAGAGACACACCAATCTATAATGAAGTAACAAACGACTATGCAAGAAACAGTAATCCTGAAACAATTGGAACAATAGACAGAACTGCATCCGGCTACTTCATAAACTTCGATGATTCCTCTGAAGGCTTCACTGAATCAAAGACACAGCCATCAACAAAAACCTTTAAAGATAAAGTTAAAGTACTTTTGAAACAACTGAAAGAAACATACCTAATTTCTCCATGGATTGATTTTTGGGTGGGTTTTGGTGCATTTATCCTCATACTTTGGCTCATCATGATACTAACATTGGGACGCTTCATTGAGGGAAAATATGCTAAAATGGACACAGCAAGTAAGAAAATCAACTTGATTCTCAAACCACACACATCTTCACACGTCGAGAAAAGAGAACTTTCTTCAGTCAACTTCACAGCCAATCCTATACCGGGTGGGGTAGCATGGGACAACACTGACTACGAAATCTATGGTCCGGTTGAAATCCTGAAATATCCACACCAAATTAAAATCTCATTGAGTGACTTTGTGAAACCAAGCACATTTGCTGATGATTGGGACTTTGAAAGTATAAACAATATGATGTCTGACTTAGTGATGTCTGCTAAATTTACCAAACATGATTATTTGCAGGGTTCGACAAATTATGATAGTATGTACTGTTATAACCACTATGGTAACCATTTTCTACATAGATCTGCACAACCTAGAAATGTTTTTAATTATAATCAATGGGAACATTGTGCAACCCCTCCAAAAGGAAGCTCAAGAACCGTTTATGACAAATATTCATACTTTTCAGGTTTTAACATAAGTAATGCTGAAACATTTTATTTCAAATTGTCAAATAAGACAGGGACAAAGACCATGATAACCAACACAAAATTGATATATTCAGACTCATTCTTTGAACAAATGAATACTTTTGGTTTTGATTATTGGGACAAAAATGTTGAATTGAAAAGTGTTTGGGGCACAAAAGAATGGCAAGTACAGGTTATAGAATCTTTGTTTAGAGCCTGCATGATCCCAGAACAAATTATATTTTTAAATGACACTGTTCAACAAACTACCTGTCTTGGCCTAGCAAAAATCAAAGAGTTAAATAAACCGTCTATTCCAAAACCAACATTGAACAGCAATAGCTCCACAGATGAAGAGATAGACGTAAATTATGTACTAAACCAAAACAGAACACATCCTGATTGGAAACAGTGGTTGATCTGGCCCACAGATACTAATAACTGTCAAGACAGATTCCTGAACAAAACACAGGGGTTCAAAATGACCAGGCCAGACCCTAGATATTCCCAAAGACAACACCCAGGAATAATAACCACCTACAGTGTGGGCAAATTGTGCCTTCAGTGGCTACAGACTTCCACACTGGCAGAAATTAAGCAACACCTAACTTTACTTACTGATGGTGCTGACTTGCGTGATTTCATTATGGGACCGCGCAAACAGCGTCAGAAACGTTTCATAGCAGCCTCTGTATATGCAGCATATAACGAGGCCTGGAAGGTTACTCAAATTGAGACAGCAGAAAGAATACGGGAAATTGACCGTATTAATTTGGAAAAATCACTTTCTGTAGTGGACAATGGGTTAATGACTCTGTCCTCCAGAATTTTTTCTTTGGACAGCATTGTGTCTTCAGCAATCGACATAATATCGCAAGACTTACTGTTGTTACAACACGGTCAGTCTCAATTGCGTTCTATTGTACAGCTTGGCTGGACGTTACAAAATCTGCGTTCAGGCTATGTGCCTTGGCGTTTAATCAACACAACGTCACTTTTCAATATCTTTAACCTTACTGATAAACAAATCAGTATGGCCCAGAAGGGTGCTGATTATACAATCCTGAGCATTGAGAAACTCGAAAGATTACCAGTGACAATGTCAGAACGACCTGTCAGTGAATGGATAATACATGGGATAATTAATATTCCAATCTCAACCTTCAGGTTTCAATACTGCCAGAAATATATACAGGCTGGCATGTACGAAAAATTGGGAAAAGGGTACATTAAAACAACATGGAACCTGCCCTATTCACATGCATGTGTCAGTAATAAAGGACAGAAAGTGTTTATTAGTGGCAATAATTGTGCGATGTCACTAAGCGGTACACTTCTGTGTAACGGAATTAGTTTGCATGGAGCCTGTGAAGGGAACTCAAATAACCTTTCATGTCACCAGCTAGGCACACCTGCTACAGAGATAGAACCATTCTTTCAAAGACTCTACAATGGGAGTTACATACTAATTGTGGACCGCAGATGCTGTAGTCTTATGCCCGGGACTCCTTATCTCGTAACTACGACTGCGAAGGTCAAGTGCTGTGGACGCCTTTTGTTCCCCAGCTCCTTTCCAGACAGGGAGGCAAGGGCATGGCCCAACTTGAAAATTACTTCTATTCGAATAGATACTTTAAGCAGAATGAAAACAGTGCTTCTTCAGACGCCGACCAGACTCACGTCATCAAAAGAAACGTATGATCTCCTAGTCGCAAGGACGACTGCAGAGATACATTCATTGTTATCGACTAATTCCCCCATACATTTCGCAGAAATCCTGAATGAAATCTTAAATATTTCTGATACCAGTGGAGTCTCAAAAGTATTTAAGACAGTATTTTCGATGGCATTAACACCATTCAAAGCCATACTGGGTATTTTTCCAGATTTCGTCCACTCGATTTTTGGCGGACTTCCCCTCATTTTGGGACTAATTGCAGGAATCCTATTCTTAGTCCTCATATTTCGTTATGGCAAACCATGTCACAGACAAAACACCTGCGACAAGGGAAGAAACAATCCTAGCCATTGGATACCGGGACCGGATATCAAAAATCCTGGGACTATCCCGGCTTAGAGACCTGAACATGACTTGGTTTCTATCATTTCGACCAATGTGGCAACGATGTGTTTTACCTGTATTAAGGTGCCTGCTATGCGGAGAAGAATTCGTGTTAGACACCTGTCTGACGCTACAATCGGATGCGCCAATGGATGCAGAAACATTGTTGAGTCCAACAAAGGCTCATGCTTTGTGCTGCCCTCAACGGCTACCAATCCTGATGACGGCATTCGTGGAAGCTTCACCACTACGATTAAGGGGTAGTGAGGTTCAAAATGAAAGCAGCATCGATCAGGTACGACCTTCTGTCAGCAATCCAAATCAAAATGTCAATGGAGACAATCATGCGCACGAATGCATGGTTACACCTATTTCCGAGTTAGTGGAACTCTCCCAGGAAGCTGTTGACAACTTTTTCGAGAGTCTAAAAGATATGATGTTCTCACCAGAGCAGAAATAGAGACTTTTGAGCAAGCTCGTACACGGCGTTCCCTGAATTTGACCTTCAACTAGAATAGCAAAATACCATGAACAATTTTCCCTCCAGTTCACGGACAGCAAATTTTTTCAGCAGCCCCAAAATATTTTTGCATATTTTTCGGGACACTTTCTTCTGCTTAAAGTAAGGACTATTCTTAGAGAACTAAGATTTCTACTTTTAGATAGCTTATAGACATTAGCTGCCCGCTGGTATGTTCGTAATTATTGTATTCTGTGATGGAATGGTCTCGAAACTTTTTTCTGTATTAAGAGCCATTTCATGTGTAAATTCTCATATACCATTTAGCAATAATGTATACATATGCGTGATTACTTTAGCATTATTTCACAGCTTGAGTGCATACAATACATGTAAATGCTTTTTTTCCCGTATATTTGATAAATTCAAAATGCATTTATGTATTTTGGGGTGGTAAGGTATACACGATACTCTACAGTATGTTTTACTATGCATAGATTAGTAAATATGTCCATAGTTAGCGTAGAGTGGGTGTGATGTATTCCTATAGGTTCTGTATCGATCCCCCTATTCCTGACCCTATTCTGGTTAACAAACTAACAAGTTAACTAGCAGCCATCCCATGAGGCAGAAAACCCCCATGATGCAGGAACCGTTATCTGATAAAGCCACACTACGGCACAGGAGCGTGTTATCTGATTAGGTCATAACGCTTGCCATCTAATTAGACAAGCGATATTCCTCCAGCCCCTGATAAGGCATACGGAGTTCTCATAACAAATCAAACCTATGACACCTTGGGAAAAACCCTGCGGCCATTGTTTTGATTTCACCGAGAACTTCAGCAAAAGAATGTGCTAACGACCTGGTCGTATGACATCCTTATTGACGTATCTATGTCCATCCTTACGTCAATCTCGGCACCTTAAAGGTATAAATATTACCGATATTGCCCTATGCAAACACACGCGGTGGTGACGAGGACGGAGCAGCCAGACTTGCCGAAGCCCAGAGCAGAGCAGACCCCGCTGGCGCAGCCCCGCCTTTCCTGACGCGCTGAGAACGAGACGCTGCCTTTCTCCTGCCGAGAAATCCAGCTCCGGCGCTTCCGGGTAGCCCTCGCAGGCAGCCTGGAATATCGAGACCAGAGATGAGAGATACCATCCCTCATCCATCCTAGATTCCAGGTACAGAACTGAATAACCCCTCACAGAGAATTCTTTAGTCATTCACTTGGCAAAACAAACTTAACTTAAACTGTAACTTTCTATTCCCGCCCACGTATTAGACTTAGGTCAGGTACACGGGGTAGGCTTAGCTAGAAACACCAGTTGAGTACGATTAGTCAAATGTATATGTGTATGTAATATATTTTATTCATTTTAAACCTTCATATGGCTTAGAAACCATATCAATGTTTTTACAGTATTATTTTATACTTCTGCTTTTAATGTATGCACTTTACTTAATCATAAGTATTGCAATAATATCGATCCATTTCTCTTGTACGAGAAAAGAGACTGATCAATAAATAACATCTTTTATTGAACACGCCTGTCTCTTCCTTTTCTCTACAATCTGATGAGACTAAGAATGCACGTACTGACTGAGTAAAATAAATTGCCTTTTGTTTTCACACGACTCTCGAGATACACTCTTGATTAGGGGAGAGCAAAGTTGTCATGTTCTATGGTTGTCAGAAACTAAATCCCTTCTTGTCTATCCAGGGAGGTTCAACTCCTCCTTGACTATTCGAGAAAGTTTCTAGTGAACTCTGAGCTAGCTGGCAAACCCAAAACTTTAAGTCTAATATCGACAGTAGTAGACCTAGTTAACGTCTGGTCTAGGCCTATACTATTGAAGGTATTATTCCAATGCGCAGAGCCTATTGGGATAATAGGAACTACACAAAAGCAGCATATTTGGAACTGCTATTTTTGATGTGCAGGACAAAAGAAAACATCATGTATGACAGCTTTAAACAAGAATTGGCATAGCAAATAGGTATGGTGTTGGCCACCAGCCTTTTGACAATCATTGTTTTGTTTTATCATAGTTTTTGCAAAACGGTATTGTTCGGGAAGCTGCTGGGCCCGTATTAGCTCAAAAAGAAATGGCTAAAAGCAAAAAAAATTCTTGGTCTCAAAAATTACACATTACTCCTTGGCACTGAAGGGAACCACTTTGTGTGTGGGTGTTTTCCTTGTGAATGGGCAGAATACCGTAACTCATAGAGAAATCGGTCAATAGATGATGTGGGCTAATAACATTGCCGCTTGATGCATGCTGGAGTGAGTGGTAGAAAAATGTGAATGACACAATCACAAACTAATGGATGATGTCTGGCTGGAACCCCTATAAGTAACTATGGTATTCATGTGTTTAGTAAAATCAAATTTGTGTCCAGCACAGACCTAAAATAGCCAATCGGTCTGGCATTGGCTGCCAGCCTCTTGCCTTTCATAAAAAAGCCAAGAAGGGAGTGAAGAAAGAATGAAATAGAAAAGAGAGAGAGAGAGAAATTGAGACACAGATAGAAAAAAGAAAGAAAGAATAAATGAAAGAAGCAAATAAAAAAAGGCAACAAAGACAGAAGATAGACGGAAGGAGGGAAAGAGGGTTCACAGTATAAAATAGTGGAAATTAAGATTCAAATTACACCTGGCCTATTTTTAAATAGTTTAAATAAGGTGTTACAATTGTACTTCAAATGAAACAGGAAGAAGTTTGGTCTTCGTCCTGAGCAAAGCTTATTAGAGTACCGTTTGTGAAATTGAGTCAAGGAAATAACCGTAGTCAGAATAACAAAGGTTACACCAAAGGAATTTATAACAGCATTGATAGGAGACAGGAATTTATAAAGCTGGAATGTGCCCTTTATTCACTCTTAAGGTGTCCTACTATCAGAACAGGCAAAACTAAATAAATTATAAAGTAAAAACAAAAACACTGCCATTAACCCGTTAAGTGCTGCCGTCGGCAGTTGAACGTTCGGAACAGTACCTAGCTGGTGCTGCGCACATTCAACGGCCGACGCAGCCCCGCCCGTTTTTATAAACAGCCGCAATGCCGCGAAAAAATGGCCGCATTTAACGGGTTAAAGGGAACTACTTTGTATGCGAATGTCCACCTTGTGAAAGAGCAAAATTCAGTCACTCAAAGTGAGACTAAAAAGATGAAGAGAGGTGGCTGAAAGCCCCTTTAAGTAAATATAATATACAAATTATTTTAGTAAAATTATTTTTGTGAAGTCAAAAACGCCATACCTAAAAAAGATAGAGTACTCTCTCAAAATCATTAACCAAAATGTGCAGCACAGGCTTTGCTAAACCAACATTCCACATGACCTCCGGCATGAAATCCAATATTGTCTCATCAGAATACCCCAAGGGAGGAACTCAACAGATTTATGGTTTAAGGCTGCTGACATTCCACCTGAGGCAGACATGAGCACACCTCAGAGTCAGCGTCGTAAATTACTATTCCCCACCAGGGACAGAGGCACAAATGCCTATATCATGTTAATTCATCAAAACCTAGCAGTTATCTCACGCGCTTCTTTCTGCATTTCGAGATATAGCAGCGTGTTTCCCAGAACATAGAAATACACACCACTTGATGTTTGGCAAAGGCACCCATAGTTTCATAGACGATCCCTAAAATAAAACCTTCTGTTAGATAAAAGCTTCACACCGAGAGAAGAAGAGAAGATCCTCTAACAACTGGCTCACAAGTGAAGCACACCAATATTCTATAGTGAGCTTCACTCCAAGATTCCACTTGGAGGAAAGTTCCAATGGGAGGCAAAGAGAAGGGGGGAACGGGAGATGGAAAGAAGGGAAGAACCAGGAAAAGGAGAGGGGTAAACGGAAGAGATAAGCACTTAGTTACAACACCTTCATTTGCAGGTGCAAACACAACCAATAAAAAAAAAACTTTCTTCACTTGGCAAATACTATATATGAACACAAAAGACATGCCCGACAACAGCATGATGTGTGATTGAGGTTTTATCTCGGGCAAAAAAGCAGGAATTCAACATGCACTAAGCAGCATAGGCAACAAGAACCTGTAACTAGCCCCTCGGGAGTTACATGCTATATATACCACAGTGTAAAAACCTTTTCCCACCAACATCTGTCTTTCACTAGGCTACTTAGAGCAAAACTTTCCTCTCTTAGGACATGATATTTTCAGGTCAATGTGCAAGTATAATGTTGCACAGACATTTTACGTGCTCTTACGAACCATACACAGCATGCAACTCCATGACTCAGTTTTTTACACATGAAAGTTTCACTGTTTTACAATTACGTCTCACAAGCATCTGTACCTGTGTAGAACGTTGACCCATTAGTAGTGAAGGATGTTTTATTGGTGTCCATTTCTCCTGAAGGAAACATCAGCATTGGCACAGCCACCACTCACTCAGGATCTAATGGATTATAAATAAAAATACGCCACTCGTTGGTGGAACTTTTGTATTTCAGTCTTACCGAGTCGAATCGAATTTGAAACTTTATTTCGATTCATAAAAACAGAATCATAAAAGTATAACATAGCATATAATACAATTTAACCATGCAATAGTCTTTCAAACATTATAAATTTCAATACATGGTTTATAAATCAATTAAAAAAAATTTTTATATGTTAAAAGAGACAATTTATCGATACACATACAATAAATAAATATTAGTGCCCAGCTCCAGACTAATCGCATTTAAGGGAGTTAACAATCCATGACATTAATTAATATCGGTTTCTGATGCTAAGTGCTACTCTAATAAAACTAAGAACAGCATTGCATATAGCTGGGGTGGATAGTGAGAGTAGATGTTCGTATCCCTCTTTATAGTATTGAGATCCAAGAGATAACAAAATTGGTCTAATAAATCTACTCCTTGGATCTTTGTACAAGGAACAAAAAAGTATTAAATGGAGGGTGGTGTGAGAAACTCTATTGTTACAAGCACAGAAGGGTAAACTCTCACACCAGCCCGCCTTTTGTGGGAATGCAAATAGAAAATGTAATGTTTCCAAACGAAACCTAGTTAAGTAAAAGCGCCATTGTGTCTGCCTTATATATGTAAGATAAGGTTGATGATACAACCTCCCCCTATGGTAGACCGCACTCTCGCTGCTTCGCAGCATGCCTAAGTTTGAGCGATAGGCCTCTTTGGTTAATTGCTTTGTTTCGACGCCAATTGTATCAGTATTTGAAAAGATCTGGCCCAAACCTATCCTATGGAAGGTATCCTTAACATATGATAACCATGGGATCTTGTCATACTTCTCAAGCTTAATACAGTCTAATAGTATTTCCTTGGTTAGTTTCAGGTCATCGTAGCGCCAAACCTTAATCCAAAGCAGTAAAGGGGAGACGTGGATGATGTCACTCACAAATTCTAAGCCTGCCTCAGTGTGACAAAATATGTTAACAGTACTTGTTGGAACACATAAGAGGCGTTTTATGAACTTGTTTTCTATTACTTGGATATTGTTGCAGGATTGCGTACCCCATACACCCGCACCGTATGTTACAACCGGGATACATTTTGCTTTGTATAGGGATTTCAATTCTGCAACCGGTCTCTGCCCCAATTTGCTGGAAAAACGAAAGATTGCCTCAACGATTTGAGTAGCTTTTTGTGCACGCGTTGATGTCAGTGGATCCCAGCTTAAGGTTTTGTTTAATAGGTTCCCCAGGTAGTTGAAGCTATCAACTTTTGCAATAATCGAGTCCTTTACCACAAGCCTGCGGGTTTTTACCCCTTTCGGGCCACAGACCATAGCAAAGGACTTGGCAAATTTTACCCTTAGATCTAACCCCTGCATAAAGATTTCAAAAGCATTTAGGCAAATTTGCATGCTATTTGCAGTTAGGGTCATTAAAACCGTGTCATCCGCATAAGATAACATCGGTATACGTTCGCCATTTACCTGGGGAAAATCTGCACAAGTTTCCAACAAAAAGGCTTCCAACCCGTTGGTATAAACCAGGAACAAAAAAGGAGCCAGTATACACCCCTGGCAGACGCCCTCAGTCGAGGGTATGGGCTTTGTCATCTCTCCAGTGAGACCGAATCTAATCTTTACTGTGGTAGCAGCGTGGAACCTGCGAAGTAAGGTGACCAAAGGCTCCTCAAACCCCATGGACTCCATCATCTGCCATAATTTTCCCCTACAAACAGTATCAAAGGCACTGGATAAGTCCATGAAAGCCAGGTGAATACAACCACACTTGGCTCTCATGTACTTACCCATGATCAGCGCCAACTTTAGGCACTGCTCATTAGTGCCCTTTCCCCTCCTGAACCCGTATTGGGACTCAACAATGATACCGTTAGATTTGGCCCAGGTTTCTAAACGGGCCAGAATCACTCTGCCCATTAATTTGCAGGACGCATCTTACCGAGTCTAAAAAGGGCTGTTCAGCCCTCTTGAATTTTTTCAGCTCTGTATGTGTTGGCAAAGCATGTTTTCAGAAAAATGATACCCCATGTTTTGTGTGCACCCTGAATCCTGCCCTCAGAATATCGGTAGGAATCAATATAAAAGGACAAATTATAAAAATAAATAGTGACTGGTAAATCTACATTTTCTATACCTAACTCACATATATGTATCTACACGCTACATATATTTTTAAGGGATGTCAATGTGGAGTTAGGAATAGTAAATCTATGCTTACCTATTGTTAAAAATTACCATTTTTTGCATGGTGTTCCCTCGGATTTTATGTCAGGACACAGAGGTTAGCATTACGCAAAACGTCTTTGCTGCCAGCTCACAGCAGCAACAATTGAAACAATTCTGAACTTTAAAACATTCTTTTTTTTAACGATTTTTATTTGAGTTTCAAATTTAATATAAATTCCCCCCCACCCCCCACCCCAGGAGAACAGGAACCCAGCATTCTTTTATTTCGATACAACAAAAACTATATTAAATATAAACAATTAAACAAAAGAAAAAGAACACTTCGCAAGAATACCATGATAACAGATTTACGACAAATTTCCCCGATATATTACTTCCATAATCATACACCCTCAATCCATGATAGTAATGGTGCCCAAATCTGCATACCCCTATTCTGTTTCTATAAATTGCGACCTCCAAACTACAGGTCGCAAGCAGCCGAGTTCTCCATTCAAAAAATGAGGGAGGTTGCGGATCTATCCATGCTGATGCGACACACAGCCTAAATACAGCCATGGCTAAAAAAATCAGCCTGTGTAATTCGGGTGTTTGGGTGGTATTGGTTAAACCCAACAACACCTCTTCGTTGGTGATATCGACCCTATACTGGGTAATGTGTGACAGAAAATCAGAGACTTCCGCTAGTACTTTAACCAAAACAGGGCACGAGGCGAACATATGAGTTATATCCGCAGCGGGTAGTGCACATCGTGGACAGGTTATCCCTTTCCCAGTCCCCATTTAGCAATTTTTCCAGGTGTGTAGCAAAGTGAAAAGAATGTTTTAAAAAATTGTGCCTGGAGTTTCATAGACATGAAACATGTCAGTGACATATCATAAGCATCGCGGGACACCTGAGGTGAGATCCCCAACCTAGACTGCCATACCATCCCCTGTTTATCCATATGGTCGGGTAATAATATATTCAATCCTTCATATATCTCCCCAATTCTCAGAGTTTTAGCTAATCTGAGTTTATCGATAATTTGACTAGGTTGGAATTTAATGCGGCCGCCTACTTTTTTAATAGAAAGTCCCGCACCTGAAGAAATTAAAAAAAGTCCCTATTCAATAAATCAAACTCTGCTTTCAATTCGTCGAATGTTTTAAGTCCATTAATAGAAAAAAAACACCCAAGATGTGTGACTCCTAAATCCACCCACCTCTTCGTACATACATCATGGAATATATCCGGAAGGTCCGTATTCTGTGAAATGGGGTATAACAGGAATAGCGACCTAAACCGACTAATTTTTTAACATTGCCCCAAACTTTAAGAACGCTAGAAATTGTCTTGAATTTCACTTTTTTAAAGTAGTCATCGTTAATGTGGCGCCACAGACAGCCAGCACTTCCATCACCCAAGATAAGTTCTTGTGGGGTAGGTACCCTACACCCCACCGGATTGACCATTATCAGATTAGAGCTATATTTTAAGACTGTAGCCCAATAATACAGTTTAAAATTGGGTAGTGAATATCCACCTCTATCTCTGGGTAAGGTAATCCATCTAAGTGCCCGGCGAGGTCTATTATATGCCCAAACAAAGCGCGAAAACATAGTATCTATGTTTTTAAAGATCAGTGGGGGAAAGTCTAAGCAGATAGCTCGAAAAAAATAAAGAAACTTTGGAAAGAATAACATTTTCACTACATTAGTTCTACCCCCAATGTATAAATGTAAATTATGTAGCTGAAGTAGTTCTTGTTTGGTGCGGTGCATAAGGGGATTGATGTTGTCTTCTACGATATTTTCTATCTTTGCACTAATGCTGACCCCTAAATATATCGCCCTAGCACATATCCTGGGATCGTTCATCACTATTTTATCATTCAAAACTATCTGGGTTTTACTAGAATTCAATTTATATCCAGATACGCACCCAAAATCAAAAGCTTCTTTTTCAATCTCTGTTATAGCGTTATTAGGGTCCCCTGTAACAATGGCTATATCATCTGCATAAGCCATACATTTAGTTTCCAAATCTCGTATTTTAATTGGGGGGATTAAAACATTTGTTTCCAGTCTTTGTAAAAATGCATCAATATAGATGGCAAACAGGAGGGGGGAGCAGGGACACCCCTGTCTAGTGCCCCTGGTAATAACAAAGCTTTGCGAAAGAGCCCCATTGATCAAAACACCGGCATTCGGTTTAACATATAGCCGTTTAATTGCGGTTATAAATATTTCGCCAATCCCACATTTGGTCATGGCTGCCCACAGGTATTTCCAGGAGACCCTATCAAACGCTTTCTCTGCGTCCAGCAGATAGGGTCTCCTGTCACACCTGTGTTATCAAAGAGGGATATAGCTCTTTGAATGTGGTCAATTGTAGATCGGCCTGGGACGAACCCGTGCTGTCGTACTGAAACTATTTTGTGAATAATAGGGGCCAACCGTGCTGCCAATATTTTAGAATACATTTTCGAATCTCCATTAATCAAGGTAATTGGGCGATAAGAGCCCATTTCTTTAGGATCTTAGGGCCAGATGTAGGAAAATCGTATTTACCGATTCATAAATACCGAATTTTACTGATTCGGTATTTATGAATCGGTAAATATGAAGGAGGGAGATTTAGGAAGATTCTGTAATTGAATCTGCCTTGAAGCCCATAGGAATCAATGGGCAATACCGAATCGGTATTTACCGATTCGGTAAATACCGATTTCAGCAAGGGTGCAGGGGGTGTCACTTTGACACCCTCTAGCACCCCAAATACAGGCATGTGTGCCATGTGGCAGACAGACATGCCCTAAGGGCATGTCTGTCTGTCACATGGCATAGGTGTGCATGCACACATGTGCACGCACACCTGGATTCGGTATTTTACCACCCAATTGGATTGGGTGGTAAAATACCGAATCTGTAAGGCCTTTGGGACTCAGAAGAGTCCCACCTACATCGGGAAGTTACCGATTCGGTAAAAATACCGATTCGGTATTTTACCGATTCGGTAAATTTACCGATTCGGTAATTTTAACGAATCGGTAAAATAGGGCCCCTACATCACAAATACCCATTTACCGGTCGGTAAATGGCCACCTACATCGGGCCCTTAATGTTTTTTAGGAAATATGATTATTTTGGCCGATGATCAGGACCCAGGCGGATTCCCCCCCTGAAAGATATTTTGAAAGAGTGATGTTAAAATAAGATTAAGTTGTGGGGCGAATTTTATGTAGAATTCGGTGGGAATCCCATCCATGCCTGCTGCTTTTCCCTTTGTCAGGCCCTTAATTGCTAGTAATATTTCCTCCCAAGTAATTGGCCCATCCAAGAGTTCCTGGTCTTCTGTTCCCAATTGTTCGGGGGTAAATAAATCTAGGTACACTTTAGGATCGCCGGTTTCCTCATCATCAGCGTGATATAGATCCCTATAGAACCTTTCAAAGGATGATCTTATTTCCGCCGGTTCGGATCTTAGCCCCAACTCTGGATCCCTGATTTCTTTAATAACTGCAAATGACGTATCTTCGCGAGTTCTCATGGCTAGTTGGTGTCCCACTTTTTCATTAAGCCCATAAGATTTTCCCCTATTGATGCTTGCTTTAGCAACTTCCCTCTTGACTAAAATCTCAGAGATGTAGTTTTTAGCAATTGCCACCTTGTACATCTCATTATTAGTCGGCCTTCCTTCATGTACTGCCTTAATTAATTCTTCTTCTGCTCTACGCAGATCAAGTTCCAACAGTGCCATTTTTTGTTTTTCTATTTTATTGAATTTAAATGAAAATTGCATAGTTTCACCCCTAATACAAGCCTTCAGGGCATCCCATACCGTATCAATTGCGGTCGATCCTATATTATCTTCCAGAAAAACCGGGATCCAAGTACTCATTTGTTGGCAATATGCATCATTAAGTAATAATGCCCTTTCGAATGTCCACGTTTTTACAATAGTTCTCTCGAGGATACTCGTGAGGTTAAGCAGTAGCGGATTACGATCAGAAAGAATTCTGGGTAATCTGTCAATTTGAAATGTTGATTTCAGAGAGTTAGACAGGAGCATGTAGTCTAATCTAACATGTCTGAATTGCGGATGTGAATAATAAGAATAGCCAGGGTCCGCTGGATACTTTGTTGACCAACCATCTATCAACCCATGTAGCGTGCAAAATTCTTTTAAGGCTTGAAAAACTTTTCGCTTCCGACCCTGGAATTTAAAACTTTGGTCTGTGGACCACTCATTAGGCAAATGAATATTTAAGACCCCACAAATAATCATCGGAAGAGGCCAGTGCGCTCATTCATTAGAGACCTTGATCAATACTTCTGGGTCTTCGCTGGTATTGCCATATACTGTACATATTGTTAGCTTACCTCCCCATTGTTAAGGTGACGTTCTACTATTGAAAAGCGTCCCAGTGTGTCTGCCGAGGTCCGTGGAAACTGTAACCCCCCCCCCTTCGCTAAGATAGCAACCCCCTGGTCCGTGTCCCCTGTGTAGTAGATACTATAAAATGATATCCTAAAGTTTTGAGTAAATATTGCTGCGCACCCTCGATGTGTGTCTCCTGAAGGCAGACAACATTTGCTCCTGAGATTTTCAGACTTTCCGACACTTTCTGTCTCTGCTTAAGATCGTTTAGGCCACAAATGTTCATAGACAATATATTGATCTTAGCCATATCTAATTATCAAGACCTTCCCCAGGAGCAATCTAATTTTCTTGATCTTTCTATCCTTGCGGTCTCCATACCTTTTAAGTTGCTCTAATATAAATGCCGAGCACGGTTCTCTCCCCCCCTGTCTAATTCGCACTAACCCCCCTCCTTCTCCCACCCCTTCAGAGCTCCCCCGCCCCCCCTTCCCCTCAGTTGAGGCACCCTAGGTCCCGAGGTACCCAGGTGCGGACGTCCGTGCAATCTGTCTACCACTTCCCCCCATGCGTCCCGGCCCAGTGACCTGATATACATGGTTCAGGTTATTTACATGATTTTACTTTTCCTGCCATTCGCCCCCCTCTTTATATTTTTTTTTTGTGGATTGCAGTGCTTAATAACCTTCTCCACCCCTTTTCCCCACCCTTAGTTGTCCCAATATGATAAGTAATTCGGAGTTACAGGTTCATATTCCGAGGTGTGGCGCCGCGGCTAGGGCGACTGACTCCGGCTTCTGGGGATCACGGTTCGATCCCCGGCACCGGCGGCAGATTAGCTCAGCACCATGTGACTCTGGGCAATAGCTTGCTTAATCTTCCCGGCGGCCCCCAGCGCCTAGAGACCCTTACGGGTGATTGTGCGCTTTACAAATGTGGATTATTATTATAATTCATTTTCATTCGGTCTTTTTTGCCAGTTTCCCAGAATTTCTGGTCTCAGACACAGTTATTTCTTTCAAAAAGTCTTGAGCTTGAATTTCGCTGTCGAAGCTTTTCGTTGTGCCCTTATATATTATTTTCAATCTCGCCGGATTTTGGAGGAAGACTGTTGCACCGATTTTCTCAAAGGGTGTAAATAGTTGTCGCATCCGCCATCTTCTCTCTACCGTGGAATGCGCAAAATCTGGTCTAACAAAAAATGTGAACCCATTATATTCCCTCGGTTTTGTTGGTCTGGCTAGATCGTAGATTAATTCTCGCAGAAGGAAGTTCCCAAAGTTAATTAACATGGCCCTGGGATACTGCTGGAGTTTCTGTGGATACCTGGGTAACATCATAGGAAATCGGTGTGCCCGCTGTATTTCCTCTCCATGTCCCAGGCCACGAGTTCCGGAAAGGCAGATTTAAGCAGTTTGATCATGGATCCTTTTGGATCGCTCCCCTCAAAGCCTTCGGGGATACCAAGCAACCTCAGGTTATTCCTTCTTGATCAGTTTTCCTGTTCCTCCACTTTAAGCATGAGGTCTCTTATGATCCCATCATGCTCCTTCTCAATTTTTCGCAATTCTGTAACATCAGTTTCTAGACTTTCTGTGCGCAATTCGACTGAAGCCATTCTATCAGCGATCTCTGTACAAGTCTTTCCCACTTTCTTGATTGCACCCTGTAATTTTTCAATAGCAGCATGGTTTCTCTGGCTATCTTTTTTTACGTCATTATGAAAATCCTTGATAAAACTCAAAACTTCACTCAGTGAGGGTTCATCAGACTTTGCAGCGCTTTTTGCCTTTAACCTTCCTTCTTCAATCTCTTCATGGCTAAGACATTGATATGTAGTTTCTGCCCCATTTTTCTGGGGTGGGCTTTTCCGTTTAGAGCCTGTCCTTTCTTTGACATAATCAGTATTAATGCCAGGATCTGTAGTCTCCTCATTCGTACAATTACTTTGCATTTGACGCTTCAGCCTTTTTTTGCCCAGTTTTTTCCTCGAGTGCGTGCCTTGGCCATTTTTGTCCGATTTTCCAGAGTCACGGGAGCCTAAGTCCTCCGGAGTAACATTATCACGTACGTGATTACTCGGTTCACTCGTATCCGTTATTTCACTAGACTCGCTGGACTCGCTTGAGATCGACATCCCTGCTTCGTATATATCCGAATCAGATTCCTCTACTGTACCCACATTGTTTACATTGTTAGCTGGCAGCTGCTGAGTCGCATGTGAATTTAATGGCATATTTTTTGAGGGGAAAGAGTGCTCTTGGCTATTTATGCCTAATGAATAAACCTCGTTTTCTATAATTTTATCATTTTGCCCAGTGATCGTTATATTTGCCATTGATGTTGTCCTAATTTCCTCCTTGTTCATGGCGGGCGCTATGGTTGGGCTTCCTTGGTCCGGATTTTGAATATTTTGAATATTTCTTCCCACCGTATCAGGTTGCTCCATGCCCGCACTAGTTACCAAAATTAGATCTTTGTCAGTTTTTCTCAAGTCTATACCTTGGATGCAAGGTTGTTTGGTATTATGGTCAGGATTGTACAAACCAGCTTTGGTTAACGGGCTAAAGATGGTTGAGATGCTGGGTTGAGAGATTGTCAGTGACCCTGTATTTTTTGCCGCAGCTTTCAAGTTTTTAATTGCTTGTAGTCTTTGAGCCTTCTTAGCCAATAAATCTAAATCCGCATTTTCCTCTATATCTCCCCGCTTTTCATCCACTTTCTCTTTCCGTTTCGACCTTGCTTTTTCCTTCTTAATTGCATTTTTTCCTTATGCTGCTCCTAAGTTTTGATTCTCTCCTGGCCATCAAGTCCTGTATTTCTTTCAACATTATTCTCATTAGCTTTGGTTTTGGCACCTCTGGTTTCTGGTCCCTTCAATCGGCCCTTATTCCCTTGAGCAGCAGACGCAGTTCGTGTATTGAGGGTGCACACTGTGCCTAGCAAGTCTGTTGTACCATCCAAGCTTTCCAGACTTTCCATATCCTTGGAGCCACCAACATGTGCCGATATTGTTATATCTGTCGTTTGTGCCCCTTGAGCACCATCCTGGCTCCCCTCACTTTGATTAGGTGCGGTAGGGATCTGTACCAGCGCTGATCCCTGCTGCGTCAGAGTCTCCAAGCTGTTAGTGATCCCCGCGCCAGCCATATCCAATCGATTTGTCTTTATAGATGTCTCTATTTGCACTGAATACGGTTGAAATCTCTTCCGCCCTTTGACATCACTGACTGACTCCGAGTCCGGTGTCCCTCTTGCCGTGCTTGCGGTGTTTGCAATATTTGAGGAATTTTGACTTTTTAACTCGAGCACCGCATTTAAAGTGCCTTTTAAATATACCCTATTGATTGACCAGACACTCTTCTTACGGTTCTTATGTACACCGCTTATTTGCAAGCCCTCCTGTAAGAACAAAGGGAACCAATCTATATTATTGGCAATGTGAATGTGAGTTGTAACCAGGTATGGAGCAGGACATAGTCTTCCGTAATCGCTTCTGCGGCACTTTCTGTTCTATGCTCCCTGTTTTCCGCTTACACCACTTGTTCCACTTGGAGCTACTATTCAACCCCTTCCGTTTCGATTTTCCCCTTACTCTTCTTTTCCACTTTATTTGATCTGTTGTTAGTTTCATTAGCCGCACTACCCGTGCTTGCCACTAGATGCTGTCTCACTGGGTGCACGGCGCGTGGCTCACAAGAAGCAGAGGACACTATCTATCTATACACGCACACGCAGAGTGCGTGAGATTTAAAGTGCCTGCTCCTGCTCCACTGATGACGCAAGGGGATAAGCATTAAGTCTCCGGTCTCCAGACCGCCAGAGCTGTGCTGTGCTGCTTAATCAGAAATCTCAGTGTTTCAGCACCAGATCAGCACAAGGATCGACAAATAAGTAAGTAGGCGGCACCCTTCCCCTTCCTCTTATTATTACAAATATCCACAAAAGTCAAGAATCAGAAGCGCTATTGTTGGGCACCTACAAGCGAGAGAAAAAAAAAACGAAAAAAGTAACATGCGGCATGTAACTTACGGCAGTAGCCTTTCGCCTTTCACCATGTCCTAGAGTCTAAGTCCATAGAGGGCTCATAGGATGCTCTTAGCGTGGGACGGTGGGTGGGAAGGCGGGCACAGAACACAGAGCTTGAGAACACGCAGCGGGTATATCCACATCCACATCCCCTGATATCCACTGGTGTAACTGGCGTAGCCACCGCACCTCCGCCAGCAATAAATGTTATTTCCTGCTTTCTACTTTCTGATTCTCGTCTCCGTCTCCGTCTGACTCCTTAGCCTCTCTTATTCCCACTTGTAACCACAAACATCCACGTGTGTCCGCTCCGCTCTGCTTCCTCCGATTCTCCGTTCCCCATTTTCTTGCCGTTTTTTTGTCATGATCATCTGACGCTGCACACCCGACACTGCATCAGTAATCGCCAGTTGCCATGATATGTAATGGTATGTAATGGGTAGTTAGGTAGTTGGGTAGTTGGGGGAAGCAGACTCTTTCCTCACCGCATCCCCATTCCTGCTACCTCAATCCTTAACCCCTTCCATGCTCATGACGGAACGGTTCCGTCATGAGCTACGGTTGAGCTGTGCTCATGACGGAACCGTTCCGTCATGACCACGCCTGTTTCTATTACGGCCCAGCACCGGAGGGGGAAACGCGGTCGCACGGAAAAGGTTAATCTTTAATCCAGCAATCTGCACCACATCACGGGGGTACTCTGCATCACATCGCGGGGTGCTCTGGAGTATTCTGGAGTAATACCAGGCCGGGACTCACGGAGCGAGGCAGTTGCAACCTCTCACTCAGGCGCCATCTTGCCTGAACTTTAAAACATTCTAATAAGGTATAAAGTCCAGCCATGTGTAGCCATCTTCCATCTTTTTTGCTGCTGCTCACAAGTTAGGGACTCTCCGTTTTACTTTCTGGCGTAAACTTTATAATTAGGGCTCCCAGTTTTATGGTATTGCATTTTTTAGACATATCTGTCTGTATTTATCCATATTTATTTGGGGTTTTGTGAATAAATGAAGTTGAAAATAGTATATTTCCACATTTAAGTAACCAATAAATACATGCTTGACGCCTGAGGATAGGAACACCCACAGATGATAAATCAATGCACTCAAATGAAACATGAACATTTTAGTATCAAGGTCGTGCATATATTCTGCTGTTTAAGTCTCTTTGTTAAAATGCCATTCTTTTTTTAACCACTTCTCTGTCAATATGCACAGCTATTGGCCTGGCAGGAATAGCATCTTATACCACGCATGCTAAAACTACGCATGGCTGAACAATGCAGTCAATATCACAACTGTGTCGTTTTCAAGAGTTCCATTACAACACAAGTCATTACAACAACTTTCTTTAGGGAAGTGCTGGACTTAGAATAATTCAAATTACTATTCCAACTCTAGTCGGTGTATCAGTAGGGAAGGTATTGGATTTAAAATCCAACACCAATCCAACACTGCATTCCCTAAAACAAGTTGTTGTAATGACTTGCATTGTAATGGAACTCGTTGTAAGGTTGCAGTTGTGGTGCTGACTGCGTTGTAAAGGCACTATGATGTAATGCCTGCATTGTAATAGATGTTTCGCACCTGGCAGAAATAACTGGCAGCATTTACAATCTCTCTAAAAAAAAATCAATTTCCGTTTTTATCCACATTTAAAAATAAATTCAGACCGGAAAATAAATGTTTTTCAGTCTGTATCTATCTGTAACAATCACTAAAAACATTAAAAAGGGAGCCTTATTTATAATGTAGCCGACTATCCACCCTGCTTGTTAGAACCTTGTCTATTTCTGCTTCTTTGCAAATCTTGAGTTGGCAGTATTTCTGAAGAGCAGTTGGGTGACAGGATGGAGGGTAGACTAGAGGATATGGTTAATGAGGGTCTTTAGAACATGATGGAGTTGCTGGATAACACCATCAATAGGAAGTTAGAGGCCTTTTCTAGGAAGGGTAAGATTTTAAAGGGAACTGAGCAGACCGAAGGTTCAGGATAGGTAGCTAAGACCCAAAGAAAGAGGGCTTCATGTGACATCCTGGTTCAAAATGCAAAAAGGTCTAAGTCTACCAGGAAGGATTTCCCACGCGAAAGTGGTAGTGACAAGATCACTGCCTTTGGCACTACAGATGGGCAGGAGAATAGCCCAGATGTTACAATTTGCATTGATAGTGATGAGACTTTTCAGCCCGAGATTGACTGCTCTTATTCTTCTGATTTTGACCTTGACAACATTGAACTCCACCGACTACATCCTCCTCGGCGACCTGAACTTTCACATTGAGAACAACAACGACAAGAACTCCACAACCCTGATCGATAACCTTGCCAACCTTCGACTGAAGCAACTCGTCACAATGCCCACCCACCCCGCTGGCTAAACGCTCGACCCCATCTTCTCCTCAAGCCAGCACGTCTCGCTCAGCCACACCACTGAACTCCTCTGGACCGACCACCACTGCATCCACTTCACCTTCCAGAAACCCACCACACACCGCCGCACCCAACAGAACCCCCGCCGCTGCTGGAGCAAAATCACCAAAGACCAACTACAGGCAAACCTTGCTCTCAGCCCACCCATTGAACCCATCAACTCCGACGATGTGGCCCACAGCCTCAGACGCTAGATCGAAGGCTGCGCCAACACCCTCACCCCGCTATAGAAACACCCCCACAGAGACACCAGCAAGAGGGCCAGCTAGTTCACCCCAGAACTCCTAGCCTCCAAGCAAGCCTGCCAGAAACTAGAGAAGAAATGGCACAGCGACCAAAATCAGGACAACCGCACAGCACACAAGAACGCCATCCGCAACCACCACCACCTCATGAGGGCCGCCAAGAGAACCTCGTCAAAGACCGCCTGGACAACAATGCACACAATAGCAAGGAGCTCTTCAACATTGTGAAGAAACTCTCCAACCCCAGCTCCAACACCAACGACATCCCGCCTTCACAAGCCCTGGGTGACTCCCTCGCCACCTTCTTAAACCGCAAGCTTCAACACCCAGATAGACCCGACAGGCAGCAACACATCAGACCCTCTGCACACCATCGACCACAACCCCCTGCTAGACTGGGCCAGAGGGAGCATCGATGACACCATCAAGACCATGAGAACAATCCACTCCGGCTCTCCATCAGATCCCTTCCCACACCACGTCTTCAAAAAAACAAGCAGCTCCATCGCACCCCACCTGCGCAACGTCATCAATCTCTCCCTCGAGACCGGGACCTTTCCAGAGAGCTGGAAACACGCTGAGATCAACGCCCTACTGAAAAAACCCAAGGCTGATCCAAGAGACCTCAAGAAATTCCAGCCCATCTCTCTGCTCCCCTTCACGGTCAAGGTTATCGAGAAAATCGTCAACAGACAGCTAACCCGTTAAGAAAAGAGAATCCTGGACCCTTCCCAGTCAGGGTTCCGCAGCAACCACAGCACCGAGACCGCCCTCATCGCCGCCACCGACGACATCAGGACCCTGCTGGACAATGGCGAGACCACAGCACTAATCCTTCTAGATCTCTCTGCCGCCTTCGACACCATCTGCCACCGCACACTACACGCATGCATCCACGCCGCAGGGATCCGAGACAAGGCTCTGGAATGGACCACCTCCTTCCTCTCCGGCAGAACCCAGTGCGTCCGCCTCCCCCCATTCTGGTCCGAAGCCTCTGAGATCATCTGCGGCATGCCCCAGGGATCCTCCATCAGCCCAAAACTGTTCAACATTTAAATGGCCTCGCTCGCACACGTCGCCCGACAGCACGACCTCAACTTAATCTCCTACGCCGACGACACTCAACTGATTCTCTCCCTCACCAAGGACCCCATCACGGCCAAAGCCAACCTCCACAAAGGAATGAAAGCCGTCGCCGACTGGATGAAGACCAGTCGTCTGAAGCTGAACTCGGACAAGACAGAGGTCCTCATCCTTGGCTCCAACCTTTCAGCCTGGGACGACTCCGGATGGCCGACGGCACTGGGAGCACCCCTGACACCCACCAACCACGCACCCAACCTGGCAATCATCCTCGCCTCAAAGCTCTCAATGACCAAGCAGGTCAATGCCGTCTCCTCCTCCTGCTTCAACACCCTTCGCATGCTCCCCAAGACCTACAGATGGATCCCGACAGATACAAGAAAGACAGTCACCCAGGCCCTCGTCAGCAGCAGACTTGACTATGAAAACGCCCCCTTCGCGGGAGGTCAGACCAAGCTCATCAAATGACTCCAGCGCTTCCAAAACACCTTGGCACAACTGATCCTCGACGTACCACCCCACAGCCACATCTCCCCACCTGAGAAACCTGCACTGGCTCCCCGTCAGCAAGAGGATGTCCTTCAAACTCCTCATCCATGCACACAAGGCTCTCCACAAGACCGGCCCAGCCTACCTCAACAGAAAGCTCTCCTACATCCCCAACCGTCAGCTACACTCCGCCAACCTCTCACTCGCCACCGTCCCACACATCCGAAGAACAACCACCGGCGGGAGATCCTTCTACCACCTCGCTGCCAAGACATGGAACACCCTCCCACTGAGCCTACGACAGACCCAAGACCTGATGACCTTCAGGAGGATGCTCAAGACCTGGCTGTTCGATCAGTAGCCCCTCCCCAGCGCCTTGAGACCCTTGCGGGTATGTAGTGCGCTTTACAAATAATTGATTGATTGATGGAGAAGAGGCCTCTAAGACCTTGGGATCCAAAATGGGTATTGTTGACCCCTTGGGGGAGGATATATTCAATCCCCTCTTAATTAGGCATCCCTTATACCCTGAATTAGACAGTCTCAGCATGTTGCCGAGTATATTGCCTTTTGGCTCAGAAGGGAAATCCCCGAAGAGGTACAATCTCATGTGAGATCTGAGGCCCCCTGGCCTTCCCTCCCTTACAATGTCACGATGACCCCTGATCTTATTGGCAAAAGGATCCAAGGAGAGGGCTTGACAAAGGCTTGAAGTCCTCCCAGGATTGTTTGCTCTTCATTACTGATGCTGTGACCAAGATGTTCAAGATGGCCGAACTTGCCTATCTCAATGAGACACTAGTCGACCCCAAGGAGCTGCGGTAGTGGGCCCAAAGGGCCATCAGCCTCTTGGAAAATGTGAACATTGTTCTCTCCAATGAGAGAAGGATGAGTATCCATCTCAAAATAGATCCCAAGCAGATCGAACTGGCGAGCAAGGAAGGGGGCCAGTTTTCTCAATCAATCAATCAAACAGCATTTGTAAAGCTCAACACTGTCACCCTTAGGAATATCTGGGTTCTGTGTCTCTGTGGAAGAGCCAGATCTTGAGTCTAATTCTGAAGTCTGCCAGTGAGGGGCTGTACAGAGCTGGAGGGGAATGTCATTCCAGGACTTGAAAGTGATGAAGGAGAAGGAACGGCCACCGCTTTGGCTGTGATGGAAGTGGGGAGTGTGTGCGAGGGTGAGTGAAGAAGAGCAAAGGTGCCTAGCGGGTTGGTGGAAGTTCAGTCATTGGTTGAGGTTAGCAGGTCATAGCTGGTTGAGGGCCTTGTAGGTGTGCGTTAGGACCTTGAACTGGCATATTTTCTGGATGGAGATCCAGTTGAGTCTGCTCAGGTGGGGGGCGATGTGTGTTAGTTTGTGGAGGTCCAAGATGTGTCTGAGTGCAGTGACTGGAGTCTTCTGAGGAGCTGGGTGGATATGCCAGTATATAGGGCACTGCTGTAGTTGAGGCAGCTGGTGATAAGGCCCTGGGTGACGATCATTCTGGTGTTTGTTGAAATTCATTGGAAGATTCTGTGATGTGTGCGGAAGCAGGAGGCGGTGACTGTATTAACTTGTCATTTCATGGTCAGTTGGCTGTTGAGGATGATGCCGAGATTTCATGGGTGGTCGGTCGGTGTGGGGCTGAGTTCTGCAGACCACCAGCTGTCATCCCAAGCAGAGGTGTACTTCCCGAAGATCAGCACTGAGATTTTGTTGGAGTTGAGTTGGAGGCAGCTGCCTCTCATCCATTTGGCTATGTTGGTAATGGTGTTGCAGAAATTGGTTTTGGCATTGTAGAGGTCCTCCATGAGTGAGAGGATCAGTTGAGAGTCATCTGCGTAGGAGATTATGTTGAGTCTGTGGGATCTGACAACATCTACTAGGGGGGTCATGTGTGGTTTAGCACAATGGGGATGAGGGATGTACTTGTATTTGCTTTGTTTGCCCTAAGTTGGCAGGGTATACCCAGACGTGGTTCCCTTGCTGACTTTGCCACTGGATTCAAGCTAGCCTGGCTGATGAGGGTTGTTAGCCTAAAACCGGTCCCAGGATGCTTGTTTCCGGTCCAGGGAAGACATGGCATGGCAGTTCGGGATGGACTGTGCCCAAGAGGCATAGGGTCAAGGCTGATTTGCATATAGCTGTGTCTGAACTGGGGTGGCAAAGTGAGCTGAAGAACGAGGATGGATTCAACCCAGATTGGTGCCTGGGGATGAGTGTCTGAAAAGTTTCAGCGCTCTGTCCATCATCTCCTTGTGTTTGCTGAGGGATGTTCGCCACATATGATGTCTTTGGGTGCTGAGGTGAAGGGAGTCAGTCGGATGCTCTGTGTGCATCATGTGAGGAAGGAGGCAATCTACTTGAGGGCGTCTTGCTGTATGTCTATGTTGGGGAGTCTGCTGAGGGTGTTGTGGTAAACTGTGTCAAACACTGTGGAGAGGTTCAGGTGGATCAGGGCCATGGTTTCTCCATGGTCGAGGAGTATTCTGATGTCATCAGTGGCAGCGATCAGGGTGGTCTCAGTGCTACAGTGGGTACGGAATCCTGATTGAGAGGCGTTTATTAGAGGGTTTTGTTCCAGAAATTCGGCGAACTGCTGTTTGATGGCTTTCTGAAGAACTTTGCCTGGGAAGGGGAGCAGGGAGATAGACAATAATTTTTTAGATCGTTGGGGGTCAGCAGAGGCTTCCTTTAGGAGGGGTCTGACGTGTGCGCGTTTCCATCTGTCCTGGAAGGTTGCTGTGGAGATGGAGGTGTTGAGGATGTTAATGAGTTGTGCACTGATAGGGTTCATTTTGAGGTTATAGAGTTGATGGGGGCAGGGGTCAGTGGGCACCCCAGAGTGGATGGAAGACATTATGACCGAGGTGGTGACGGAGGTGAGTGGTGACCAGGTGGTGATGGTTTGGCTGTGTTAGCTGGATGGTTGAGGTCATTGGGGATTAGGGTGGCAGGTTGAATGTTGAAATTGTTGTAGATGTTGGTGATCTTC